>NC_090649.1:218067831-219430331 GCF_040937935.1 Hyperolius riggenbachi | reverse complement strand
TTATCTATAATAATTTTTTGTCTCTATATTTATAATTTTTTGACACAATACCCTATATCTTTTATTGTGTACCCTATATATATTTTTTGCAATGTTCATCTGTATGTTAACATTTTTGTATGTCTGTAATACCTCAGAAGACTTGAGCCATATAGTTCCTTGAATTGGCCACAAGATGGTAGCAACGTACAAGTATAGAGCTTTTGTATATATGTGACGGCCAGAACCCGAAGTCTGGCCACTTCGGGTTCTGGCCGGTCACAATGCGAAGTGGCCGGCACATGCGGCCAATATAAGAAATGCTGCAGAATTTCAGACTTTGGCCGGCCAGAACGCTTTCTGACTAAATGTGGCCGGCCAAGTCCCGAAGCTCACCTCCGTGCAGTCCCGCTCTCCATTCACTGCCGCTGTCCCCCGCTTTTCAATTCCCCGTTCATCTCCCATGTGCCCGTCCAATTCCCCGTTTGTCTTCCAATTCTGCCTTCTGTCACACCGCTCCCCGCCGCCTTCCGTCTTGTTGCTCAGGACCCACTCAGGGATGCCTTTCCTGCTGCCCGTCTGCCGACGAAACAGCACCGGCTGGAGCCGCTTTCCCCGCCGCCTTCATTCTCGACTTTCAATGCTTCTCTTCATCTTCTTCCTGCTGGCTTCCTCCTCCGCCTTCTGTCTTCTCCCCGGCACCTTCCGTCTCCACGTTCTGTCTTCTCTCCAGCTTCTCAGGACCCGGGGCTGCCTTTCATACTGACGGCTGCAGCTGCTTTCCCTGCACAGGTCCGCTTTGATGGGGGGGGGGGGGGGGGGGGGGCATAGCGCCAACATGGAGGAGAGGAAGCAAAGCTGAGCCAGCCGTGGAGTTTATGGGTGCACTCTGCACTGAAGAAGCCCCAGGTACAGCTTTTCAGTTAAGAGGCATTGCTTTTTCTTAATGCAGAAAATGCCAGCTATGACATTTACACTGGAGGCACAAAAGCCCTTAAGTGGACCTGAACCTTTGCAGATGACAGAAGGAAAACAGGGAAAGGCTTCCTGTATGTATTTAGCAAGTTTAGCCTGTCTAATTCCTCCTCATCTGTGACTAATCAAAGTTGTAATTTGATCTCTTCCCTGTGTCACCTGACTGCCACGGCAGATAAGCCAATTCGAAAGCACAGGATGTTAACACTATGCCTGCTTCCATAAAAGCAGGAAATACAAATCCTGCAATAAATCTGCAGTGTGTCTATCAGGTGAACCAAAGAAATGCTTTTTTTAAAAAACATTATTATGCTGTATCTTTCAGAGCAGAGAGGGAGTTCCGAGTGCCATTCATGGTGCTGGAAAGGACCCAGGATGTTCTGGGATTTGTGCGTTTTGGACTTTGGCCGACTGACTTTGGCCGTTTATAGAACTGGCCGGCCAATGTCAGAAATTCCCAGCATTTTGGACTTTGGCCGACGTCAAATCGGCCAGTTCTAGAAACGGCCGGCCAATTCTAGAATTGGCCGATTTCTGGTTTTGGCCGTAACATATATACTCTCAATACTTGTTCTTCATTATTTATTTTTTCCTAATAAATGCACTTTAAAAAAAAATATAATCCTGTCCCTAATAATCCCTATCTGCCAGTCCTCCATAGGCTTGCTTTACAGGGCACTTTCTCCCAAAATACCCCCGATCTCCGTTTACTTTCCCTCCCCAGCCCCATATCTTCCCTTGTATCTCCCCTTCCTGCCCGTACTTATGCCCCTACCAAATATGGCGCAGAACGGCATTGACGAATGCGCCCTTAATACTTTCATTCAGTACGGTCTTCTCCCCCGGCCGCTCCACCCACTCTACAGATAGGCTGACACGTCAGCCGGACGCGACCTGAAGGTCGCATTTGCTAACACGACTTGGCCTCTCCTCCCCATTGATGGAAGCCACGGACCTTAGCCACGCCCCCATCCAGTTCGAGGGACATTCCCTCCGCCTCCTCACTCACATGCCTTCCCGCCCGGACTCCATTACTACCGCAGAGGTATATATAGTACCTGTCCAGCCAGTGATCGGCTTGGCGCCCGGGCATTTGTTACCCGTAAGGTAAAGGTAAGCACCTGGACCGTTCATCCCCTTTCTTCTCCTATTTTATCTTAAAGCGGCAGGGCAGTTTTATACTGCCTACATCCTGTCTTCCCATATACCCTAAGAGCATCGCTGTCCGTTATAGACTTACATACATTAATCTTTCCTTGCTAAACTATACATGCAATTTTATATTAACCCTTTAATAGAAGCTGCAAGGTTGTGAAACTCCTGCTTTATAGTATGCCTACACTGTGTCCGTTTTTCACCCTCTCATTGCCCCCATGCCCATACATCCTCAGTCCCCTGGCCACCAGTACTTACATGCTTTGCACCTTATACCGGATATAGAAATTATATATATATATATATATATATATATATATATGTAGATAGATCCCCCTGATATGGCATTACTGATGTATACATACCTGGTTGATTATGTGTTATATATGTTTGTGGAAACTGATTATTATTATTTATTTATAAAGCGCCAACATATTCCGTGGCGCTGTACAATGTAAGAAAACAAACAAGGGGTACATAATGATACAGACAATGATATACATTAAATATGAACACTGATACAAGACACAGCACTCAAATAAACATAAAACCTGGCGCTCCTCACTACCTCCTTGCTTTCCTCTCTCCTATATCAATCTGGTTCGCTTACTGCATAAAAAGTGTGTGTAACACTCACAAAAATATTAAAAACATAAAAGCAGAGCGATCAACAGTAACAAGAACTGCAACACTAATGCTGCTAAGTAATCAATGTCCTCTTTGGCGTAAGCCTAATGCTGTCCAAAAAAAGTTCATCCACATTTGATAAGTATAGGCTCTTCACTGTAAAACTTCCTCCAAAGAAATTGATAAATTTCTGTCACAGCGCTTATCACTATACGCTCACCAGATCGGTTGGCCAATCTTTTCAGATCAGCAGTCAACGTTTTTGGCCTTGCCAGCAAGAGATTCCTCCGATCACTTCACCAGCCTCTCCAGGCATCCGACCATAAGCTCAGAATAAAACAAGGGAAATGCAATAGTGTGATACCATTTGGATAGAGCTTAATATTATCACCAGTGCACCCCTTTTCCAGAACAGTGCCACCAGCGTGCTTCCACCATAAACAGATACACAAGGCGCTCCCCAGATGCACTGGCCGACCCGCAACAGACCAGCAATATAGCGTGTTGTTATAACTTCAGTTTTTGGGATAAAGGACATCCTAGGACTCAAACAAAGCCGACCATAGCATAATTCCGTTTGATTTTAATAAGTAATAAAAGTAGTGCACTTTTGACTGATGGAGCCCCTGATGAGTCATTGGACGAAACTAGTAGGGCGGAGCCTAAGGAGCTGAGGAGACGCTGGAGGATCCTGTGCTACGTTTTTTTATATGCGCATGTTTTACTGCAAATTTGTAAGTGCACTACTTTTATTACTTATTAAAATCAAACGGAATTATGCTATGGTCGGCTTTGTTTGAGTCCTAGGATGTCCTTTATCCCAATTTTGAAGTTATAACAACACGCTATATTGCTGGTCTGTTGCGGGTCGGCCAGTGCATCTGGTGAGCGCCTTGTGTATCTGTTTATGGTGGAAGCACGCTGGTGGCACTGTTCTGGAAAAGGGGTGCACTGGTGATAATATTAAGCTCTATCCAAATGGTATCACACTATTGCATTTCCCTTGTTTTATTCTGAGCTTATGGTCGGATGCCTGGAGAGGCTGGTGAAGTGATCGGAGGAATCTCTTGCTGGCAAGGCCAAAAACGCTGACTGCTGATCTGAAAAGATTGGCCAACCGATCTGGTGAGCGTATAGTGATAAGCGCTGTGACAGAAATGTATCAATTTCTTTGGAGGAAGTTTTACAGTGAAGAGCCTATACTTATCAAATGTGGATGAACTTTGTTTGGACAGCATTAGGCTTACGCCAAAGAGGACATTGATTACTTAGCAGCATTAGTGTTGCAGTTCTTGTTACTGTTGATCGCTCTGCTTTTATGTTTTTAAGACACAGCACTGCTGATTACAATTTGATTTAACATGATGACTAAAATGTATAAATGTCTACCAGTGTGCAAGCAATTAAATTAATAACAGTCCATGACACAAAAGGGTGAGAGCCCTGCCCTTGCGAGCTTACAATCTAAAGGAATGGGGTGGAAACAAGAGGTGGGGATGTATACAGTATATGTACAGGCAGTGCGCAATTAGGTTATTTAGTGGGTGCATGGCCTAAGCTAGAGAATATGCTTGTCGGAAAAGGTGGGTTTTGAGGGAGCGTTTAAAGATTTCAAAGGTGGGAGAGTGGTGGATGTGTTGTGGAAGGGCATTCCAGAGGAGGGGTGAGGCACGTGAGAAGTCTTGTACACGTGAATGTGAGAAGGTAATTGTAGAAGAGGATAGAAGAAGCTCGTGTGCAGATCTGAGATTGCGGTTGGGTTGGTATCTGGAGACTAGTGAGGAGATGTACAGGGGAGAGAGATTGTGGAGAGCTTTGTAGGTTAGGGTTAAGAGTTTGAACTGAATCCTCTCATTAATTGGTAGCCAGTGAAGAGCTTGACAGAGAGGGTCAGCAGAGGAAGAGCGAGAGGAGAGATGAATGAGTCGAGCAGCAGAGTTCAGTACAGATTTGAGCGGTGTTAGTCGGTTAGTTGGAAGTCCACCAAGCAGTATATTGCAATAGTCCAATCGAGATATAATAAGAGCATGTACTAACATTTTGGTTGTGTCATGGGAGAGAAAAGGTCGGATATGTGCTATGTTTTTCAGTTGGAAATAGCAGGAGCTGGTTAGGGAGTTAATGTGAGGAGTAAATGAGAGAGAAGAATCAAATATTACCCCCAAGCACCGTGCTTTGGGAACTGATGTTATAGACGTGTTAACATTTATTGTAATATCAGGCAAAGGGGTGGACAGGGATGGTGGAAAGACTATTAGTTCAGTTTTATTCATATTAAGTTTTAAGAAGCGAGAGGACATGAAAGAGGAAATAGCGGACAGGCAGTCGGGAACCCGTGTGAGGAGGGAGTTAAGGTCTGGGGCCGAGAGGTACAGTTGTGTATCATCTGCATATAGGTGGTATTGGAAACCAAAAGAGCTGATTAAGTTACCAAGACCGTGCATGTAGATGGAGAAGAGGAGGGGACCGAGGACAGAGCCTTGAGGTACCCCTACAGACAGAAGATGTGAAGAGGAGGCCTGATCTGAATAAGAAACAGTGAAAGACCTTCCAGAGAGGTAGGAAGATATCCAGGAGAGAGAGAGGTCCTTTATTCCTATAGATGAAAGGATCTGTAGGAGTAGAGTGTGGTCGACAGTGTCGAAGTGATAAAACAAAAGGATTTTTCTAGGGTTTATTACCTGCATAATCGCCTTTAGTATTCATGTTCATATTTATGTATGATGTCCAACAGTTATTTATTAATATATATATATATATATATATATATATATATATATATATATATATATATATATATATTCTCATATGTATAATTTTTTTTTTTTAATTATTTTTTATCTTATTTATTGTAATGTTTAAAGCGTGCTGCCAAGCGTCCAATTAGTTTTGTTTATTTTCTTAAGCACCTTATTTTGACCTGAGGAAGCGGTTTGAGCCGCGAAACGCGTTGCCTGAAAGTGCAATATATCAATAAAAAAACCTAATCCTGTATGAAGTGACGTCTCCTTGTATAAGGGAACATCAAATATACTACACGGGTGCCTCTTATCCTTCCTGAAACACGGTTTTGTATTACCCCACCCGTGGGGCTCTTCACGACTATCCAGGAGTGAAGTTTTTTTTCCAAAGGAGCAGCGACCAATCCTCTAAAAGGCTGAGTGGGGACGGTACTTCCCTACATGCGATATAAAGTGGTTGCGTGGTTAGCAACCCACACTTGTGAGTATAACTACTACTCTATTACTGTTAATCCATTTTTCCAGAAGATAATACACCAAAAGGGCTCCTGGTACCCCTGCGTTTTTTTTTCTTTTTCTCCTCTGTACTTGTTACCAGTTCCAAAACCCCAAGCACTGCTTCCTCCATTACAAGTAATAAAGAATCTCCTCTTACCACGTGATGTGAGGGCCGGCTGATTCTTCATCATGGCGTTCTTGTAGAGGTCCTGGTGTCCTATATACTGCCACTCCTCCATGGAGAAATAGATGGTGACATCCTGACATCTCATAGGAACCTAACACACAATGATACAGTCACCACCCAGACACACCCCTTACTGTTACTGGATAATGTCCCATAATTCCCAGCACCGCTCACCTCTCCTGTCAGCAGCTCTATCATCTTCCTGGTGATTTCCAGAATCTTCTGCTTGTTGCGTTCCTCAGATATCAGGGAGTGAGGTGGGGGCACCGTGATGGTCACGATCACCAGACTTCACTGGAGGAAAACCCTATATGGAAAGACCACCATTAATGTCACATAATCTATCAGAACCCTTTATCACCTCTCCAGTTAGCTGTGTGTTGTATTAATAGAGATAAGAGTGATGTCATGTGACCTCCCAGAACTCTCCTCACCTCCCCAGTCAGCAGATATATGATCTCCAGGGTGAGGTTGAATATCCTCTCGGTCATGTGACTCTGGTCCTCGTCCATACGCCGTGATTTGGTCATGTGATCCATAAAGGATGCTGCTGCTGCCTTTGGATAGATAAAAAGGGAAGGATAATCTAGGTTATACAGCTGTCAGTGGTGAAACTACCGGTACAGGATCCCCCTCCCCCAGCACTCCCCATTGCTGTCACTTGTGGGTGGTGGGGCCATGCAGAGTATTGCAGGAAAGTATAATAAGCTGGTTTATAGCTACCTGTGCACTATACTCACAGCGTGCTGCAGTCCTGTCCTCCCTCTGCCTTCTCTCCAGCTGGCCTTCTCTCCTCACATCCCCCTTCCACTGTTAACATTCCTATGATGTTACAGCAGTGCTGGGAGTGGTAGATTGATGAGGATATGAGGAGAGGCAGAGACTGAGGCTAATGGGAGCAGAGGACTGGAGCACACTGTGACAGCTAGCTATAAACCAATGTAATCCTTCATCTTACGCCTCTGCATGGAGGTGGGGGAAGGGAGCAATACTGCAGTGTGGACATGGCTATACTGGGGGAGAAATAGCATTACTGGGGTGGGGACATTACATACTGGAGGATAATGGCAATGCTGGGGGACACAGGGGAGGGCATGGCTATACTGGGGGAGAAATGGCATTACTGGGGTGGAGGACATTACATACTGGAGCATAATGGCAATGCTGAGGGACACAGAGGGGAGACATGGCTATACTGGGAAAGAAATGGCATTACTTGCGGTGGGAGACATTACATACTGGAGGATAATGGCAATGCTGAGGGACACATGGGGGACACATGGCTACACTGGGGGAGAAATGGCACTACTGGGGTGGGGACATTACATACTGGAGGATAATGGCAATGCTGGGTGACACATGGCTATGCTGGGGGAGGAATGGCATTACTGGGGTGGGGGGACATTACATACTGGAGCATAATGGCAATGCTGGGGACACAGTGGGGACATGGCTATACTGGGGGAGAAATGGCATTACTGGGGTGGGGGACATTACATACTGGAGGATAATGGCAATGCTGGAGGACACGGGGGGGCATGGCTATACTGGGGGAGAAATGGCATTACTGGGGTGGGGGACATTATATACTGGAGGATAATGGCAATGCTGGGGGACACAGAGGAGACATGGCTATACTGGGAAAGAAATGGCATTACTGGGGTGGGGGACATTACATACTGGAGGATAATGGCAATGCTGGGGGACACAGGGGGGCATGGCAGTAGTGGGGGAGAAATTGCATTACTGGGGTGGGGGACATTACATACTGGAGGATAATGGCAATGCTGGGGGACATGGCTATACTGGGAAAGAAATGGCATTACTGGAGTGGGGAACATTAAATACTGGAGGATAATGGCAATGCTGGGGGACACAGGGGGGGGGGGGGGGGGGGGGGGGACATGGCAACACTGGGGGAGAAATGGCATTACTGGAGTGGGGGACATTACATACTGGAGGATAATGGCAATGCAGGGGGACACAGGGGGGACATGGCTATACTGGGAAAGAAATGGCATTACTGGGGTGTAGGACATTACATACTGGAGGATAATGGTAATGCTGGGGGACACGGGGGGGGGGGGGGCATGGCTACACTGGGGGAGAAATGGCATTACTGGGGTGGGGGACATTACATACTGGAGGATAATGGCAATGCTGGGGACACAGGGGGGGGGGGGGGGGCATGGCTATACTGGGGGAGAAATGGCATTACTGGGGTGGGGGTCATTACATACTGGAGGATAATGGCAATGCTGGGGACACAGTGGGGACATGGCTATACTGGGGGAGAAATGGCATTACTGGGGTGGGAGACATTACATACTGGAGGATAATGGCAATGCTGAGGGACACACGGAGGACATGGCTATACTGGGGGAGAAATGGCATTACTGGGGTGGGGGTACATTACATACTGGAGCATAATGGCAATGCTCGGGGACACAGGGGGGGGGGGGGGGGAACATGGCTACACCGGGGGAGAAATGGCATTACTGGGGTGGGAGACATTACATACTGGAGGATAATGGCAATGCTGGGGAAACAGGGGGGACATGGCTATACTGGGGGAGAAATGGCATTACTGGGGTGGGGGGACATTACATACAGGAGGATAATGGCAATGCTGGGGGACACAGGGGGGGGGGGGGGGACATGGCTACACTGGGAAAGAAATGGCATTACTGGGTTGGGGGGACATTACATACTGGAGGATAATGGCAATGCTGGGGGACAGGGGGGGGGGGGGACACATGGCTACACTGGGGGAGAAATGGCATTACTGGGGTGGGAGACATTACATACTAGAGGATAATGGCAATGCTGGGGGACATGGCTACACTGGGGGAGAAATGGTATTACTGGGGTGGGAGACATTACATACTAAAGGATAATGGTAATGCTGGGGGACACAGAGGAGACATGGCTATACTGGGGAAGAAATGGCATTACTGGGGTGGAGGACATTACATACTGGAGCATAATGGCAATGCTGAGGGACACAGAGGGGAGACATGGCTATACTGGGAAAGAAATGGCATTACTGGGGTGGGAGACATTACATACTGGAGGATAATGGCAATGCTGAGGGACACATGGGGGACACATGGCTATACTGGGGGAGAAATGGCACTACTGGGGTGGGGACATTACATACTGGAGGATAATGGCAATGCTGGGGGACACATGGCTATGCTGGGGGAGAAATGGCATTACTGGGGTGGGGGGACATTACATACTGGAGCATAATGGCAATGCTGGGGACACAGTGGGGACATGGCTATACTGGGGGAGAAATGGCATTACTGGGGTGGGGGACATTACATACTGGAGGATAATGGCAATGCTGGGGGACACAGGGGGGGACATGGCTATACTGGGAAAGAAATGGCATTACTGGGGTGGGGGACATTACATACTGGAGGATAATGGCAATGCTGGGGGACACAAGGGGACATGGCTATACTGGGGGAGAAATGGCATTACTGGGGTGGGGGACATTATATACTGGAGGATAATGGTAATGATGGGGGACACAGAGGGGAGACATGGCTATACTGGGAAAGAAATGGCATTACTGGGGTGGGGGTACATTACATACTGGAGCATAATGGCAATGCTGGGGGATACAGGGGGGGGGGGGACATGGCTACACTGGGGAAGAAATGGCATTACTGGGGTGGAGGACATTACATACTGGAGGATAATGGCAATGCTGGGGACACAGGGGGGGACATGGCTATACTGGGGGAGAAATGGCATTACTGGGGTGGGGGGACATTACATACTGGAGGATAATGGCAATGCTGGGGGACATAGGGGGTGGGGGGACATGGCTACACTGAGGGAGAAATGGAATTACTGGGGTGGGAGACATTACAGTGGTGTGAAAAACTATTTGCCCCCTTCCTGATTTCTTATTCTTTTGCATGTTTGTCACACTTAAATGTTTCTGCTCATCAAAAACATTTAACTATTAGTCAAAGATAACATAATTGAACACAAAATGCAGTTTTAAATGATGTTTTTTATTATTTAGTGAGAAAAAAAAACCTCAAAACCCACATGGCCCTGTGTGAAAAAAAAATTGCACCCTGAACCTAATAACTGGTTGGGCCACCCTTAGCAGCAATAACTGCAATCAAGCATTTGCGATAACTTGCAATGAGTCTTTTACAGCGCTCTGGAGGAATTTGGCCCACTCATCTTTGCAGAATTGTTGTAATTCAGCTTTATTTGAGGGTTTTCTAGCACGAACCGCCTTTTTAAGGTCATGCCACAACATCTCAATAGGATTCAGGTCAGGACTTTGACTAGGCCTCTCCAAAGTCTTTATTTTGTTTTTCTTCAGCCATTCAGAGGTGAATTTGCTGGTGTGTTTTGGGTCATTGTCCTGCTGCAGCACCCAAGATCGCTTCAGCTTGAGTTGACGAACAAATGGCCAGACATTCTCCTTTAGGATTTTTTGGTAGACAGTAGAATTCATGGTTCCATCTATCACAGCATGCCTTTTAGGTCCTGAAGCAGCAAAACAACCCCAGACCATCACACTACCACCACCATATTTTACTGTTGGTATGATGTTCTTTTGCTGAAATGCTGTGTTACTTCTATGCCAGATGTAACGGGACACGCACCTTCCAAAAAGTTCAACTTTTGTCTTGTCGGTCCACAAGGTATTTTCCCAAAAGTCTTGGCAATCATGAAGATGTTTCTTTTAGCAAAATTGAGACGAGCCTTAATGTTCTTTTTGCTTAAAAGTGGTTTGCGCCTTGGATATCTTCCATGCAGGCCGTTTTTGCCCAGTCTCTTTCTTATGGTGGAGTCATGAACACTGACCTTAATTGAGGCAAGTGAGGCCTGCAGTTCTTTAGATGTTGTCCTGGGGTCTTTTGTGGCCTCTCGGATGAGTTTTCTCTGCGCTCTTGGGGTAATTTTGGTCGGCCGGCCACTCCTGGGAAGGTTCATCACTGTTCCATGTGTTTGCCATTTGTGAATAATGGCTCTCACTGTGGTTCGCTGGAGTCCCAAAGCTTTAGAAATGGCTTTATAACCTTTACCAGACTGATAGATTTCAATTACAGTACTTTTGTTCTCATTTGTTCCTGAATTTCTTTGGATCTTGGCATGATGTCTAGCTTTTGAGGTGCTTTGGTCTACTTCTCTGTGTCAGATAGCTCCAATTTAAGTGATTTCTTGATTGAAGCAGGTGTGGCAGTAATCAGGCCTGGGGGTGACTACAGAAATTGAACTCAGGTGTAATAAACCACCTTTAAGTTATTTTTAACAAGGGGGGGGGGGGGGGGGGGCAATCACTTTTTCACACAAGGCCATGTAGATTTGGAGGTTTTTTTTCTCACTAAATAATAAAAACCATCATTTAAAACTGCATTTTGTGTTCAATTAGGTTATCTTTGACTAATAGTGAACGGTTTTTGATGAGCAGAAACATTTAAGTGTGACAAACATGCAAAAGAATAAGAAATCAGGAAGGGGGCAAATAGTTTTTCACACCACTGTACATACTAGAGGATAATGGCAATGCTGGGGGACACAGGGGGGACATGGCTACACTGGGGGAGAAATGGCATTACTGGGGTGGGAGACATTACATACTAGAGGATAATGGTCATGCTGAGGCACACAGTAGGGGCACGACTATACTAAGAAAGAAATGGCATTACTGTGGTGGGGGACATTACATAGTGGAGCATAATGGCAATGCTGTGGACAAAGGGAGACATGGCTATACTGGGTGAGAAATTGCATTACTGGGGTGGGGGTACATTACATACTGGAGGATAATGGCAATGCTGGGGGACACAGGGGGGGGCATGGCTATACTGGGGGAGAAATGGCATTACTGGGGTGGGGGTACATTACATACTGGAGGATAATGGCAATGCTGGGGACAGGGGGGGCATGGCTATACTGGGGGAGAAATGGCATTACTGGGGTGGGGGACATTACATACTGGAGGATAATGGCAATGCTGGGGGACACAGGGGGGACATGGCTATACTGGGGGAGAAATGGCATTACTGGGGTGGGGGGACATTACATACTGGAGGATAATGGCAATGCTGGGGGACACAGGGGGGGCATGGCAGTAGTGGGGGAGAAATGGCATTACTGGGGTGGGGGACATTACATACTGGAGGATAATGGCAATAGTGGGGACACAGGGGTGGCATGGCTATACTGGGGGAGAAATGGCATTACTGGGGTGGGGGACATTACATACTGGAGCATAATAGCAATGCTGGGGACAAAGGGAGACATGGCTATACTGGGGGAGAAATTGCATTACTGGGGTGGGGGTACATTACATACTGGAGGATAATGGCAATGCTGGGGGGCACAGGGGGGGGCATGGCTATACTGGGTGAGAAATAGCATTACTGGGGAGGGGGACATTACATACTGGGGGATAATGGCAATGCTGGGGGACAGTATAGCCCCCATGGCTATACTGGGGGAGAAATGGAATTACTGGGGTGGGGGACATTACATACTGGAGGATAATGGCAATGCTGGGGACACAGAGGAGACATTGCTATACTGGGGGAGAAATGGCATTACTGGGGTGGGGGTACATTACATACTGGAGGATAATGGCAATGCTGGGGGGCACAGGGGGGGCATGGCTATACTGGGTGAGAAATGGCATTACTGGGGAGGGGGACATTACATACTGGGAGATAATGGCAATACTGGGGGACACAGGGGGACATGGCTATACTGGGGGAGAAATGGCATTACTGGGGTGGAGGACATTACATACTGGAGCATAATGGCAATGCTGGGGGACACGGGGGGGGGCATGGCTATACTGGGGGAGAAATGGCATTACTGGGGTGGGGGACATTACATACTAGAGGATAATGGCAATGCTGGGGGACACAAAGGAGACATGGCTATACTGGGGGAGAAGTGGCATTACTGGGGTGGAGGACATTACATACTGGAGGATAATGGTAATGCTGAGGCACACAGTAGGGGCACGACTATACTAAGAAAGAAATGGCATTACTGGGGTGGGGGACATTACATACTGGAGCATAATGGCAATGCTGTGGGACACAGGGGGGGGGGGGACATGGCTATACTGGGGGAGAAATGGCATTACTGGGGTGGGGGTACATTACATACTAGAGGATAATGGCAATGCTGGGAGACACAGGGGGGGGGGGGGGGCATGGCTATACTGGGGGAGAAATGGCATTACTGGGATGGGGGTACATTACATACTGGAGGATAATGGCAATGCTGGGGGACACAGGGGGGCATGGCAGTAGTGGGGGAGAAATGGCATTACTGGGGTGGGGGACATTACATACTGGAGGATAATGGCAATGCTGGGGGACACGGCTATACTGGGGGAGAAATGGCATTACTGGGGTGGAGGAAATTACATACTGGAGGATAATGGTAATGCTGAGGCACACAGTAGGGGCACGACTATACTAAGAAAGAAATGGCATTACTGTGGTGGGGGACATTACATACTGGAGCATAATGGCAATGCTGGGGACACAGGGGGGACATGGCTATACTGGGGGAGAAATGGCATTACTGGGGTGGGGGTACATTACATACTGGAGGATAATGGCAATGCTGGGGGGCACAGGGGGGGCATGGCTATACTGGGGGAGAAATGGCATTACTGGGGTGGGGGGACATTACATACTGGAGGATAATGGTAATGCAGAGGCACACAGTAGGGGCACGACTATACTAAGAAAGAAATTGCATTACTGGGGTGGGGGGACATTACATACTGGGGGATAATGGCAATGCTGGGGGACACAGGGGGGACATGGCTACACTGGGGGAGAAATTGCATTACTGGGGTGGGGGACATTACATACAGGAGGATAATGGCAATGCTGGGGTCACAAGGAGGACATGGCTATACTGGGAAAGAAATGGCATTACTGGGGTGGGGGGACATTACATACTGGGGGATAATGGCAATGCTGGGGGACATGGCTATACTGGGAAAGAAATGGCATTACTGGGGTGGGGGACATTAAATACTGGAGGATAATGGCAATGCTGGGGGACACGGGGGGGGGGGGGGGGGACGGGACATGGCAACACTGGGGGAGAAATGGCATTACTGGAGTGGGGGACATTACATACTGGAGGATAATGGCAATGCAGGGGGACACAGGGGGGACATGGCTATACTGGGAAAGAAATGGCATTACTGGGGTGGGGGTACATTACATACTGGAGCATAATGGCAATGCTGGGGGACACGGGGGGGGGGGGGGACATGGCTACACTGGGGGAGAAATGGCATTACTGGGGTGGGAGACATTACATACTGGAGGATAATGGCAATGCTGGGGACACAGGGGGGACATGGCTATGCTGGGGGAGAAATGGCATTACTGAGGTGGGGGTACATTACATATTGGAGGATAATGGCAATGCTGGGGACACAGGGGGGGGGGGGGGAACATGGCTATACTGGGGGAGAAATGGCATTACTGGGGTGGGGGACATTACATACTGGAGGATAATGGCAATGCTGGGGACACAGTGGGGACATGGCTATACTGGGGGAGAAATGGCATTACTGGGGTGGGAGACATTACATACTGGAGGATAATGGCAATGCTGGGGGACACAAGGAGGACATGGCTATACTGGGGGAGAAATGGCATTACTGGGGTGGGAGACATTACATACTGGAGGATAATGGCAATGCTGGGGGACATGGCTATACTGGGAAAGAAATGGCATTACTGGGGTGGGGGACATTATATACTGGAGGATAATGGTAATGCTGGGGGACACAGAGGGGAGACATGGCTATACTGGGAAAGAAATGGCATTACTGGGGTGGGGGTAAATTACATACTGGAGGATAATGGCAATGCTGGGGGACACAGGGAGGGGGACATGGCTACACTGGGGGAGAAATGGCGATACTGGGGTGGGAGACATTACATACTAGAGGATAATGGTAATGCTGGGGGACACGGGGGGGCATGGCTATACTGGGAAAGAAATGGCATTACTGGGGTGGGGGGACATGACATACTGGAGGATAATGGCGATGCTGGGGGACACGGGGGGGGGGGGACACATGGCTATACTGGGGGTGAAATGGCATTACTGGGGTGGGGGACATTACATACTAGAGGATAATGGCAATGCTGGGGGACACAGGGGGGCCATGGCTACACTGGGGGAGAAATGGCATTACTGTGGTGGGGGACATTACATACTGGAGCATAATGGCAATGCTGGGGACACAGGGGGGACATGGCTATAGTGGGGGAGAAATGGCATTACTGGGGTGGGGGTACATTACATACTGGAGGATAATGGCAATGCTGGGGGGGCACAGGGGGGGCATGGCTATACTGGGGGAGAAATGGCATTACTGGGGAGGGGGACATTACATACTGGAGGATAATGGCAATGCTAGGGGACACAGGGGGGGCATGGCTATACTGGGTGAGAAATGGCATTACTGGGGAGGGGGACATTACATACTGGGGGATAATGGCAATACTGGGGGACACAGGGGGACATGGCTACACTGGGAAAGAAATGGCATTACTGGGGTGGGGGTACATTACATACTGGAGGATAATGGCAATGCTGGGGGACACAGGGGGGGCATGGCTATACTGGGGGAGAAATGGCATTACTGGGGTGGAGGACATTACATACTGGAGGATAATGGTAATGCTGAGGCACACAGTAGGGGCACGACTATACTAAGAAAGAAATGGCATTACTAGGGTGGGGGAAATTACATACTGGAGCATAATGGCAATGCTGTGGGACACAGGGGGGGGGGGGGGGGGACATGGCTATACTGGGGGAGAAATGGCATTACTGGGATGGGGGTACATTACATACTGGAGGATAATGGCAATGCTGGGGGACACAGGGGGGGACATGGCTACACTGGGGGAGAAATGGCATTACTGGGATGGGGGTACATTACATACTGGAGAATAATGGCAATGCTGGGGGACACAGGGGGGGCATGGCTATACTGGGGGAGAAATGGCATTACTGGGGTGGAGGACATTACATACTGGAGCATAATGGCAATGCTGGGGACAAAGGGACACATGGCTATACTGGGGGAGAAATGGCATTACTGGGGTGGGGGACATTACATACTGGAGGATAATGGCAATGCTGGGGGACACAGGGGGGCATGGCAGTAGTGGGGGAGAAATGGCATTAACGGGGTGGGGGTACATTACATACTGGAGGATAATGGCAATGCTGGGGGACACAGGGGGGGGGGGGGGGGGCATGGCTATACTGGGGGAGAAATGGCATTACTGGGGTGGGAGACATTACATACTGGAGCATAATGGCAATGCTGGGGGACACAGAGGAGACATGGCTATACTGGGGAAGAAATGGCATTACTGGGGTGGAGGACATTACATACTGGAGCATAATGGCAATGCTGAGGGACACAGGGGGGAGACATGGCTATACTGGGAAAGAAATGGCATTACTGGGGTGGGAGACATTACATACTGGAGGATAATGGCAATGCTGGGGGACACAGGGGGGGGGGGGGACACATGGCTATACTGGGGGAGAAATGGCATTACTGGGGTGGAGGACATTACATACTGGAGGATAATGGTAATGCTGAGGCACACAGTAGGGGCATGGCTATACTGGGGGAGAAATGGCATTACTGGGGTGAGGGATATTACATACTGGAGGATAATGGCAATGCTGGGGGAAACAAGGAGGACATGGCTATACTGGGAAAGAAATGTCATTACTGGGGTGGGGGGAAATTACATACTGGGGGATAATGGCAATGCTGGGGGACATGGCAATACTGGTAAAGAAATGGCATTACTGGGGTGGGGGGACATTACATACTGCAGGATAATGGCAATGCTGGGGGACACAGGGGGGGACATGGCTATACTGGGAAAGAAATGGCATTACTAGGGTGGGGGACATTACTTATTGGAGTATAATGACAATGCTGGGGGACACAGGGGGGAAATGGCTACACTGGGGGGGGGAAAGGCATTACTGGGGAGGGGGACATTACATACTGGAGGATAATAGTAATGCTGGGGGACACAAGGAGGACATGGCTATACTGGGAAAGAAATGGCATTACTGGGGTGGGGAACATTACATACTAGAGGATAATGGCAATGCTGGGGGACACGGGGGGGGGGGGGGGGACATGGCAACACTGGGGGAGAAATGGCATTACTGGAGTGGGGGACATTACATACGGGAGGATAATGGCAATGCAGGGGGACACAGGGGGGACATGGCTATACTGGGAAAGAAATGGCATTACTGGGGTGGAGGACATTACATTCTGGAGGAGAATGGTAATGCTGGGGGACACGGGGGGGGGGGGGGGGGGGCATGGCTACACTGGGGAAGAAATGGCATTACTGGGGTGGGGGACATTACATACTGGAGGATAATGGCAATGCTGGGGACAAAGGGACACATGGCTATACTGGGGGAGAAATGGCATTACTGCGGTGGGGGTACATTACATATTGGAGGATAATGGCAATGCTGGGGACACAGGGGGGGACATGGCTATACTGGGGGAGAAATGGCATTACTGGGGTGGGGGACATTACATACTGGAGGATAATGGCAATGCTGGGGGACATGGCTATGCTGAGGGAGAAATGGCATTACTGAGGTGGGGGTACATTACATATTGGAGGATAATGGCAATGCTGGGGACACAGGGGGGGGACATGGCTATACTGGGGGAGAAATGGCATTACTGGGGTGGGGGACATTACATACTGGAGGATAATGGAAATGCTGGGGACACAGTGGGGACATGGCTATACTGGGGGAGAAATGGCATTACTGGGGTGGGAGACATTACATACTGGAGGATAATGGCAATGCTGGGGGACACAAGGAGGACATGGCTATACTGGGGGAGAAATGGCATTACTGGGGTGGGGGTACATTACATATTGGAGGATAATGGCAATGCTGGGGACACAGGGGGGGGACATGGCTATACTGGGGGAGAAATGGCATTACTGGGGTGGGGGACATTACATACTGGAGGATAATGGCAATGCTGGGGACACAGTGGGGACATGGCTATACTGGGGGAGAAATGGCATTACTGGGTTGGGAGACATTACATACTGGAGGATAATGGCAATGCTGGGGGACACAAGGAGGACATGGCTATACTGGGGGAGAAATGGCATTACTGGGGTGGGAGACATTACATAAAGGAGGATAATGGCAATGCTGGGGGACACAGGGGGGGGGGGGGGGGGGGCATGGCTATACTGGGGGAGAAATGGCATTACTGGGGTGCGGGACATTATATACTGGAGGATAATGGCAATGCTGGGGGACACAGAGGAGGCATGGCTATACTGGGAAAGAAATGGCATTACTGGGGTGGAGGACATTACATACTGGAGGATAATGGTAATGCTGGGGGACACAGAGGGGAGACATGGCTATACTGGGAAAGAAATGGCATTACTGGGGTGGGAGACATTACATACTGCAGCATAATGGCAATGCTGGGGGACACAGTGGGGACATGGCTATACTGGGGGAGAAATGGCATTACTGGGGTGTGGGGACACTACATACTGCAGCATAATGGCAATGCTGGGGGACACAGGGGGGGCATGGCTATACTGGGGGAGAAATGGCATTACTGGGGTGGGAGACATTACATACTAGAGGATAAATGGTAATGCTGGGGGACACAGAGGAGACATGGCTATACTGGGGGAGAAATGGCATTACTGGGGTGGAGGACATTACATACTGGAGGATAATGGTAATGCTGGGGGACACAGGGGGGGGGGGGGACATGGCTATACTGGGGGAGAAATGGCATTACTGGGGTGGGGGTACATTACATACTGGAGGATAATGGTAATGCTGAGGCACACAGTAGGGGCACGACTATACTAAGAAAGAAATGGCATTACTGGGGTGGGGGACATTACATACTGGAGCATAATGGCAATGCTGTGGGACACAGGGGGGGGGACATGGCTATACTGGGGGAGAAATGGCATTACTGGGGTGGGGGTACATTACATACTGGAGGATAATGGCAATGCTGGGGGCACAGGGGGGGCATGGCTATACTGGGGGAGAAATGGCATTACTGGGATGGGGGTACATTACATACTGGAGGATAATGGCAATGCTGGGGGACACGGGGGGGGGGGGGGGACATGGCTACACTGGGGGAGAAATGGCATTACTGGGGTGGAGGACATTACATACTGGAGCATAATGGCAATGCTGGGCACAAAGGGACACATGGCTATACAGGGGGAGAAATGGCATTACTGGGGTGGGGGACATTACATACTGGAGGATAATGGCAATGCTGAGGCACACAGTAGGGGCACGACTATACTAAGAAAGAAATGGCATTATTAGGGTGGGGGACATTACATACTGGAGCATAATGGCAATGCTGGGGACAAAGGGGGGGCATGGCTATACTGGGGGAGAAATGGCATTACTGGGATGGGGGTACATTACATACTGGAGGATAATGGCAATGCTGGGGGACACGGGGGGGGGGGGGGGGGGGGGACATGGCTACACTGGGGGAGAAATGGCATTACTGGAGTGGAGGACATTACATACTGGAGCATAATGGCAATGCTAGGGACAAAGGGACACATGGCTATACTGGGGGAGAAATGGCATTACTGGGGTGGGGGACATTACATACTGGAGGATAATGGCAATGCTGGGGGACACAGAAGGGGACATGGCTATACTGGGAAAGAAATGGCATTACTGGGGTGGGGGGACATTACATACTGGAGGATAATGGCAATTCTGGGGGAGACAGGGGGGACACATGGCTATACTGTGGGAGAAATGGCATTATTGGGGTGGGAGACATTACATACAGGAGGATAATGGCAATGCTGGGGACACAGGGGGGACATGGCTATACTGGGAAAGAAATGGCATTACTGGGGTGGGGGACATTACATACTGGAGGATAATGGCAATGCTGGGGGAAACAGGGGGGGGGCATGGCAGTAGTGGGGGAGAAATGGCATTACTGGGGTGGGGGACATTACATACTGGAGGATAATGGTAATGCTGAGGCACACAGTAGGGGCACGACTATACTAAGAAAGAAATGGCATTACTGTGGTGGGGGACATTACATACTGGAGCATAATGGCAATGCTGGGGACACAGGGGGGACATGGCTATACTGGGGGAGAGATGGCATTACTGGGGTGGGGGTATATTACATACTGGAGGATAATGGCAATGCTGGGGGGCACAGGGGGGGCATGGCTATACTGGGGGAGAAATGGCATTACTGGGGTGGGGGGACATTACATACTGGAGGATAATGGTAATGCAGAGGCACACAGTAGGGGCACGACTATACTAAGAAAGAAATTGCATTACTGGGGTGGGGGGACATTACATACTGGGGGATAATGGCAATGCTGGGGGACACAGGGGGGACATGGCTACACTGGGGGAGAAATTGCATTACTGGGGTGGGGGACATTACATACAGGAGGATAATGGCAATGCTGGGGTCACAAGGAGGACATGGCTATACTGGGAAAGAAATGGCATTACTGGGGTGGGGGGACATTACATACTGGGGGATAATGGCAATGCTGGGGGACATGGCTATACTGGGAAAGAAATGGCATTACTGGGGTGTGGGACATTACATACTGGAGGATAATGGCAATGCTGGGGGACATAGCTATACTGGGAAAGAAATGGCATTACTGGAGTGGGGAACATTAAATACTGGAGGATAATGGCAATGCTGGGGAACACGGGGGGGGGGGGGGGGGGGGGGGGGACATGGCAACACTGGGGGAGAAATGGCATTACTGGAGTGGGGGACATTACATACTGGAGGATAATGGCAATGCAGGGGGACACAGGGGGGACATGGCTATACTGGGAAAGAAATGGCATTACTGGGGTGGGGGTACATTACATACTGGAGCATAATGGCAATGCTGGGGGACACGGGGGGGGGGGGGGACATGGCTACACTGGGGGAGAAATGGCATTACTGGGGTGGGAGACATTACATACTGGAGGATAATGGCAATGCTGGGGACACAGGGGGGACATGGCTATGCTGGGGGAGAAATGGCATTACTGAGGTGGGGGTACATTACATATTGGAGGATAATGGCAATGCTGGGGACACAGGGGGGGGGGGGGGAACATGGCTATACTGGGGGAGAAATGGCATTACTGGGGTGGGGGACATTACATACTGGAGGATAATGGCAATGCTGGGGACACAGTGGGGACATGGCTATACTGGGGGAGAAATGGCATTACTGGGGTGGGAGACATTACATACTGGAGGATAATGGCAATGCTGGGGGACACAAGGAGGACATGGCTATACTGGGGGAGAAATGGCATTACTGGGGTGGGAGACATTACATACTGGAGGATAATGGCAATGCTGGTGGACACATGGGGGACATGGCTATACTGGGAAAGAAATGGCATTACTGGGGTGGGGGACATTATATACTGGAGGATAATGGTAATGCTGGGGGACACAGAGGGGAGACATGGCTATACTGGGAAAGAAATGGCATTACTGGGGTGGGGGTAAATTACATACTGGAGGATAATGGCAATGCTGGGGGACACAGGGAGGGGGACATGGCTACACTGGGGGAGAAATGGCGATACTGGGGTGGGAGACATTACATACTAGAGGATAATGGTAATGCTGGGGGACACGGGGGGGCATGGCAATACTGGGAAAGAAATGGCATTACTGGGGTGGGGGGACATTACATACTGGAGGATAATGGCGATGCTGGGGGACACGGGGGGGGGGGACACATAGCTATACTGGGGGTGAAATGGCATTACTGGGGTGGGAGACATTACATACTAGAGGATAATGGCAATGCTGGGGGACACAGGGGGGCCATGGCTACACTGGGGGAGAAATGGCATTACTGTGGTGGGGGACATTACATACTGGAGCATAATGGCAATGCTGGGGACACAGGGGGGACATGGCTATACTGGGGGAGAAATGGCATTACTGGGGTGGGGGTACATTACATACTGGAGGATAATGGCAATGCTGGGGGGGCACAGGGGGGGCATGGCTATACTGGGGGAGAAATGGCATTACTGGGGAGGGGGACATTACATACTGGAGGATAATGGCAATGCTGGGGGACACAGGGGGGGCATGGCTATACTGGGTGAGAAATGGCATTACTGGGGAGGGGGACATTACATACTGGGGGATAATGGCAATACTGGGGGACACAGGGGGACATGGCTACACTGGGAAAGAAATGGCATTACTGGGGTGGGGGTACATTACATACTGGAGGATAATGGCAATGCTGGGGGACACAGGGGGGGCATGGCTATACTGGGGGAGAAATGGCATTACTGGGGTGGAGGACATTACATACTGGAGGATAATGGTAATGCTGAGGCACACAGTAGGGGCACGACTATACTAAGAAAGAAATGGCATTACTAGGGTGTGGGAAATTACATACTGGAGCATAATGGCAATGCTGTGGGACACAGGGGGGGGACATGGCTATACTGGGGGAGAAATGGCATTACTGGGATGGGGGTACATTACATACTGGAGGATAATGGCAATGCTGGGGGACACAGGGGGGGACATGGCTACACTGGGGGAGAAATGGCATTACTGGGATGGGGGTACATTACATACTGGAGGATAATGGCAATGCTGGGGGACACAGGGGGGGCATGGCTATACTGGGGGAGAAATGGCATTACTGGGGTGGAGGACATTACATATTGGAGCATAATGGCAATGCTGGGGACAAAGGGACACATGGCTATACTGGGGGAGAAATGGCATTACTGGGGTGGGGGACATTACATACTGGAGGATAATGGCAATGCTGTGGGACACAGGGGGGCATGGCAGTAGTGGGGGAGAAATGGCATTAATGGGGTGGGGGTACATTACATACTGGAGGATAATGGCAATGCTGGGGGACACAGGGGGGGGGGGGGGCATGGCTATACTGGGGGAGAAATGGCATTACTGGGGTGGGAGACATTACATACTGGAGCATAATGGCAATGCTGGGGGACACAGAGGAGACATGGCTATACTGGGGAAGAAATGGCATTACTGGGGTGGAGGACATTACATACTGGAGCATAATGGCAATGCTGAGGGACACAGGGGGGAGACATGGCTATACTGGGAAAGAAATGGCATTACTGGGGTGGGAGACATTACATACTGGAGGATAATGGCAATGCTGAGGCACACAGTAGGGGCATGGCTATACTGGGGGAGAAATGGCATTACTGGGGTGAGGGACATTACATACTGGAGCATAATGGCAATGCTGGGGGACACAGGGGGGACATGGCTATACTGGGGGAGAAATGGCATTACTGGGGTGGGGGACATTACATACTGGAGGATAATGGCAATGCTGGGGGACACATGGGGGACATGGCTATACTGGGAAAGAAATGGCATTACTGGGGTGGGGGACATTACATACTGGAGGATAATGGCAATGCTGGGGGACACAGGGGGGGGGGGGGCATGGCTATACTGGGGGAGAAATGGCATTACTGGGGTGGGGGACATTACATACTGGAGGATAATGGTAATGCTGGGGGACACAGAGGGGAGACAAGGCTATACTGGGAAAGAAATGGCATTACTGGGGTGGGGGTACATTACATACTGGAGCATAATGGCAATGCTGGGGACACAGGGGGGACATGGCTATACTTGGGGAGAAATGGCATTACTGGGGTGGGGGTACATTACATACTAGAGGATAATGGCAATGCTGGGGGACACAAGGAGGACATGGCTATACTGGGAAAGAAATGTCATTACTGGGGTGGGGGGAAATTACATACTGGGGGATAATGGCAATGCTGGGGGACATGGCAATACTGGTAAAGAAATGGCATTACTGGGGTGGGGGGACATTACATACTGCAGGATAATGGCAATGCTGGGGGACACAGGGGGGACATGGCTATACTGGGAAAGAAATGGCATTACTAGGGTGGGGGACATTACTTATTGGAGTATAATGACAATGCTGGGGGACACAGGGGGGACATGGCTACACTGGGGGGGAAAAGGCATTACTGGGGTGGGGGACATTACATACTGGAGGATAATAGTAATGCTGGGGGACACAAGGAGGACATGGCTATACTGGGAAAGAAATGGCATTACTGGGGTGGGGGACATTACATACTGGAGGATAATGGCAATGCTGGGGGACATGGCTATACTGGGAAAGAAATGGCATTACTGGAGTGGGGAACATTACATACTGGAGGATAATGGCAATGCTGGGGGACACGGGGGGGGGGGGACATGGCAACACTGGGGGAGAAATGGCATTACTGGAGTGGGGGACATTACATACTGGAGGATAATGGCAATGCAGGGGGACACAGGGGGGACATGGCTATACTGGGAAAGAAATGGCATTACTGGGGTGGAGGACATTACATACTGGAGGAGAATGGTAATGCTGGGGGACACGGGGGGGGGGGGGGGGGGGGGCATGGCTACACTGGGGGAGAAATGGCATTACTGGGGTGGGAGACATTACATACTGGAGGATAATGGCAATGCTGGGGACAAAGGGACACATGGCTATACTGGGGGAGAAATGGCATTACTGGGGTGGGGGTACATTACATACTGGAGCATAATGGCAATGCTGGGGGACACGGGGGGGGGGGGGACATGGCTACACTGGGGGAGAAATGGCATTACTGGGGTGGGAGACATTACATACTGGAGGATAATGGCAATGCTGGGGACACAGGGGGGACATGGCTATGCTGGGGGAGAAATGGCATTACTGAGGTGGGGGTACATTACATATTGGAGGATAATGGCAATGCTGGGGACACAGGGGGGGGGGGGGGGAACATGGCTATACTGGGGGAGAAATGGCATTACTGGGGTGGGGGACATTACATACTGGAGGATAATGGCAATGCTGGGGACACAGTGGGGACATGGCTATACTGGGGGAGAAATGGCATTACTGGGGTGGGAGACATTACATACTGGAGGATAATGGCAATGCTGGGGGACACAAGGAGGACATGGCTATACTGGGGGAGAAATGGCATTACTGGGGTGGGAGACATTACATACTGGAGGATAATGGCAATGCTGGTGGACACATGGGGGACATGGCTATACTGGGAAAGAAATGGCATTACTGGGGTGGGGGACATTATATACTGGAGGATAATGGTAATGCTGGGGGACACAGAGGGGAGACATGGCTATACTGGGAAAGAAATGGCATTACTGGGGTGGGGGTAAATTACATACTGGAGGATAATGGCAATGCTGGGGGACACAGGGAGGGGGACATGGCTACACTGGGGGAGAAATGGCGATACTGGGGTGGGAGACATTACATACTAGAGGATAATGGTAATGCTGGGGGACACGGGGGGGCATGGCAATACTGGGAAAGAAATGGCATTACTGGGGTGGGGGGACATTACATACTGGAGGATAATGGCGATGCTGGGGGACACGGGGGGGGGGGACACATAGCTATACTGGGGGTGAAATGGCATTACTGGGGTGGGAGACATTACATACTAGAGGATAATGGCAATGCTGGGGGACACAGGGGGGCCATGGCTACACTGGGGGAGAAATGGCATTACTGTGGTGGGGGACATTACATACTGGAGCATAATGGCAATGCTGGGGACACAGGGGGGACATGGCTATACTGGGGGAGAAATGGCATTACTGGGGTGGGGGTACATTACATACTGGAGGATAATGGCAATGCTGGGGGGGCACAGGGGGGGCATGGCTATACTGGGGGAGAAATGGCATTACTGGGGAGGGGGACATTACATACTGGAGGATAATGGCAATGCTGGGGGACACAGGGGGGGCATGGCTATACTGGGTGAGAAATGGCATTACTGGGGAGGGGGACATTACATACTGGGGGATAATGGCAATACTGGGGGACACAGGGGGACATGGCTACACTGGGAAAGAAATGGCATTACTGGGGTGGGGGTACATTACATACTGGAGGATAATGGCAATGCTGGGGGACACAGGGGGGGCATGGCTATACTGGGGGAGAAATGGCATTACTGGGGTGGAGGACATTACATACTGGAGGATAATGGTAATGCTGAGGCACACAGTAGGGGCACGACTATACTAAGAAAGAAATGGCATTACTAGGGTGTGGGAAATTACATACTGGAGCATAATGGCAATGCTGTGGGACACAGGGGGGGGACATGGCTATACTGGGGGAGAAATGGCATTACTGGGATGGGGGTACATTACATACTGGAGGATAATGGCAATGCTGGGGGACACAGGGGGGGACATGGCTACACTGGGGGAGAAATGGCATTACTGGGATGGGGGTACATTACATTCTGGAGGATAATGGCAATGCTGGGGGACACAGGGGGGGCATGGCTATACTGGGGGAGAAATGGCATTACTGGGGTGGAGGACATTACATATTGGAGCATAATGGCAATGCTGGGGACAAAGGGACACATGGCTATACTGGGGGAGAAATGGCATTACTGGGGTGGGGGACATTACATACTGGAGGATAATGGCAATGCTGTGGGACACAGGGGGGCATGGCAGTAGTGGGGGAGAAATGGCATTAATGGGGTGGGGGTACATTACATACTGGAGGATAATGGCAATGCTGGGGGACACAGGGGGGGGGGGGGGGGCATGGCTATACTGGGGGAGAAATGGCATTACTGGGGTGGGAGACATTACATACTGGAGCATAATGGCAATGCTGGGGGACACAGAGGAGACATGGCTATACTGGGGAAGAAATGGCATTACTGGGGTGGAGGACATTACATACTGGAGCATAATGGCAATGCTGAGGGACACAGGGGGGAGACATGGCTATACTGGGAAAGAAATGGCATTACTGGGGTGGGAGACATTACATACTGGAGGATAATGGCAATGCTGAGGCACACAGTAGGGGCATGGCTATACTGGGGGAGAAATGGCATTACTGGGGTGAGGGACATTACATACTGGAGCATAATGGCAATGCTGGGGGACACAGGGGGGACATGGCTATACTGGGGGAGAAATGGCATTACTGGGGTGGGGGACATTACATACTGGAGGATAATGGCAATGCTGGGGGACACATGGGGGACATGGCTATACTGGGAAAGAAATGGCATTACTGGGGTGGGGGACATTACATACTGGAGGATAATGGCAATGCTGGGGGACACAGGGGGGGGGGGGGGGCATGGCTATACTGGGGGAGAAATGGCATTACTGGGGTGGGGGACATTACATACTGGAGGATAATGGTAATGCTGGGGGACACAGAGGGGAGACAAGGCTATACTGGGAAAGAAATGGCATTACTGGGGTGGGGGTACATTACATACTGGAGCATAATGGCAATGCTGGGGACACAGGGGGGACATGGCTATACTTGGGGAGAAATGGCATTACTGGGGTGGGGGTACATTACATACTAGAGGATAATGGCAATGCTGGGGGACACAAGGAGGACATGGCTATACTGGGAAAGAAATGTCATTACTGGGGTGGGGGGAAATTACATACTGGGGGATAATGGCAATGCTGGGGGACATGGCAATACTGGTAAAGAAATGGCATTACTGGGGTGGGGGGACATTACATACTGCAGGATAATGGCAATGCTGGGGGACACAGGGGGGACATGGCTATACTGGGAAAGAAATGGCATTACTAGGGTGGGGGACATTACTTATTGGAGTATAATGACAATGCTGGGGGACACAGGGGGGACATGGCTACACTGGGGGGGAAAAGGCATTACTGGGGTGGGGGACATTACATACTGGAGGATAATAGTAATGCTGGGGGACACAAGGAGGACATGGCTATACTGGGAAAGAAATGGCATTACTGGGGTGGGGGACATTACATACTGGAGGATAATGGCAATGCTGGGGGACATGGCTATACTGGGAAAGAAATGGCATTACTGGAGTGGGGAACATTACATACTGGAGGATAATGGCAATGCTGGGGGACACGGGGGGGGGGGGACATGGCAACACTGGGGGAGAAATGGCATTACTGGAGTGGGGGACATTACATACTGGAGGATAATGGCAATGCAGGGGGACACAGGGGGGACATGGCTATACTGGGAAAGAAATGGCATTACTGGGGTGGAGGACATTACATACTGGAGGAGAATGGTAATGCTGGGGGACACG
This sequence comes from Hyperolius riggenbachi, assembly GCF_040937935.1. NCBI lineage: Eukaryota > Metazoa > Chordata > Amphibia > Anura > Hyperoliidae > Hyperolius > Hyperolius riggenbachi. The sequence goes on along the minus strand of NC_090649.1, from coordinate 219,401,855 downwards.
GGGGGGGGGGGGGGGGGCATGGCTACACTGGGGGAGAAATGGCATTACTGGGGTGGGAGACATTACATACTGGAGGATAATGGCAATGCTGGGGACAAAGGGACACATGGCTATACTGGGGGAGAAATGGCATTACTGGGGTGGGGGTACATTACATACTGGAGCATAATGGCAATGCTGGGGGACACGGTGGGGGGGGGGGGGACATGGCTACACTGGGGGAGAAATGGCATTACTGGGGTGGGAGACATTACATACTGGAGGATAATGGCAATGCTGGGGACACAGGGGGGACATGGCTATGCTGGGGGAGAAATGGCATTACTGAGGTGGGGGTACATTACATATTGGAGGATAATGGCAATGCTGGGGACACAGGGGGGGGGGGGGAACATGGCTATACTGGGGGAGAAATGGCATTACTGGGGTGGGGGACATTACATACTGGAGGATAATGGCAATGCTGGGGACACAGTGGGGACATGGCTATACTGGGGGAGAAATGGCATTACTGGGGTGGGAGACATTACATACTGGAGGATAATGGCAATGCTGGGGGACACAAGGAGGACATGGCTATACTGGGGGAGAAATGGCATTACTGGGGTGGGAGACATTACATACTGGAGGATAATGGCAATGCTGGTGGACACATGGGGGACATGGCTATACTGGGAAAGAAATGGCATTACTGGGGTGGGGGACATTATATACTGGAGGATAATGGTAATGCTGGGGGACACAGAGGGGAGACATGGCTATACTGGGAAAGAAATGGCATTACTGGGGTGGGGGTAAATTACATACTGGAGGATAATGGCAATGCTGGGGGACACAGGGAGGGGGACATGGCTACACTGGGGGAGAAATGGCGATACTGGGGTGGGAGACATTACATACTAGAGGATAATGGTAATGCTGGGGGACACGGGGGGGCATGGCAATACTGGGAAAGAAATGGCATTACTGGGGTGGGGGGACATTACATACTGGAGGATAATGGCGATGCTGGGGGACACGGGGGGGGGGACACATAGCTATACTGGGGGTGAAATGGCATTACTGGGGTGGGAGACATTACATACTAGAGGATAATGGCAATGCTGGGGGACACAGGGGGGCCATGGCTACACTGGGGGAGAAATGGCATTACTGTGGTGGGGGACATTACATACTGGAGCATAATGGCAATGCTGGGGACACAGGGGGGACATGGCTATACTGGGGGAGAAATGGCATTACTGGGGTGGGGGTACATTACATACTGGAGGATAATGGCAATGCTGGGGGGGCACAGGGGGGGCATGGCTATACTGGGGGAGAAATGGCATTACTGGGGAGGGGGACATTACATACTAGAGGATAATGGCAATGCTGGGGGACACAGGGGGGGCATGGCTATACTGGGTGAGAAATGGCATTACTGGGGAGGGGGACATTACATACTGGGGGATAATGGCAATACTGGGGGACACAGGGGGACATGGCTACACTGGGAAAGAAATGGCATTACTGGGGTGGGGGTACATTACATACTGGAGGATAATGGCAATGCTGGGGGACACAGGGGGGGCATGGCTATACTGGGGGAGAAATGGCATTACTGGGGTGGAGGACATTACATACTGGAGGATAATGGTAATGCTGAGGCACACAGTAGGGGCACGACTATACTAAGAAAGAAATGGCATTACTAGGGTGTGGGAAATTACATACTGGAGCATAATGGCAATGCTGTGGGACACAGGGGGGGGGACATGGCTATACTGGGGGAGAAATGGCATTACTGGGATGGGGGTACATTACATACTGGAGGATAATGGCAATGCTGGGGGACACAGGGGGGGACATGGCTACACTGGGGGAGAAATGGCATTACTGGGATGGGGGTACATTACATACTGGAGGATAATGGCAATGCTGGGGGACACAGGGGGGGCATGGCTATACTGGGGGAGAAATGGCATTACTGGGGTGGAGGACATTACATACTGGAGCATAATGGCAATGCTGGGGACAAAGGGACACATGGCTATACTGGGGGAGAAATGGCATTACTGGGGTGGGGGACATTACATACTGGAGGATAATGGCAATGCTGTGGGACACAGGGGGGCATGGCAGTAGTGGGGGAGAAATGGCATTAATGGGGTGGGGGTACATTACATACTGGAGGATAATGGCAATGCTGGGGGACACAGGGGGGGGGGGGGGCATGGCTATACTGGGGGAGAAATGGCATTACTGGGGTGGGAGACATTACATACTGGAGCATAATGGCAATGCTGGGGGACACAGAGGAGACATGGCTATACTGGGGAAGAAATGGCATTACTGGGGTGGAGGACATTACATACTGGAGCATAATGGCAATGCTGAGGGACACAGGGGGGAGACATGGCTATACTGGGAAAGAAATGGCATTACTGGGGTGGGAGACATTACATACTGGAGGATAATGGCAATGCTGAGGCACACAGTAGGGGCATGGCTATACTGGGAGAGAAATGGCATTACTGGGGTGAGGGACATTACATACTGGAGCATAATGGCAATGCTGGGGGACACAGGGGGGACATGGCTATACTGGGGGAGAAATGGCATTACTGGGGTGGGGGACATTACATACTGGAGGATAATGGCAATGCTGGGGGACACATGGGGGACATGGCTATACTGGGAAAGAAATGGCATTACTGGGGTGGGGGACATTACATACTGGAGGATAATGGCAATGCTGGGGGACACAGGGGGGGGGGGGGGGCATGGCTATACTGGGGGAGAAATGGCATTACTGGGGTGGGGGACATTACATACTGGAGGATAATGGTAATGCTGGGGGACACAGAGGGGAGACAAGGCTATACTGGGAAAGAAATGGCATTACTGGGGTGGGGGTACATTACATACTGGAGCATAATGGCAATGCTGGGGACACAGGGGGGACATGGCTATACTTGGGGAGAAATGGCATTACTGGGGTGGGGGTACATTACATACTAGAGGATAATGGCAATGCTGGGGGACACAAGGAGGACATGGCTATACTGGGAAAGAAATGTCATTACTGGGGTGGGGGGAAATTACATACTGGGGGATAATGGCAATGCTGGGGGACATGGCAATACTGGTAAAGAAATGGCATTACTGGGGTGGGGGGACATTACATACTGCAGGATAATGGCAATGCTGGGGGACACAGGGGGGACATGGCTATACTGGGAAAGAAATGGCATTACTAGGGTGGGGGACATTACTTATTGGAGTATAATGACAATGCTGGGGGACACAGGGGGGACATGGCTACACTGGGGGGGAAAAGGCATTACTGGGGTGGGGGACATTACATACTGGAGGATAATAGTAATGCTGGGGGACACAAGGAGGACATGGCTATACTGGGAAAGAAATGGCATTACTGGGGTGGGGGACATTACATACTGGAGGATAATGGCAATGCTGGGGGACATGGCTATACTGGGAAAGAAATGGCATTACTGGAGTGGGGAACATTACATACTGGAGGATAATGGCAATGCTGGGGGACACGGGGGGGGGGGGGGGGACATGGCAACACTGGGGGAGAAATGGCATTACTGGAGTGGGGGACATTACATACTGGAGGATAATGGCAATGCAGGGGGACACAGGGGGGACATGGCTATACTGGGAAAGAAATGGCATTACTGGGGTGGAGGACATTACATACTGGAGGAGAATGGTAATGCTGGGGGACACGGGGGGGGGGGGGGCATGGCTACACTGGGGGAGAAATGGCATTACTGGGGTGGGAGACATTACATACTGGAGGATAATGGCAATGCTGGGGACAAAGGGACACATGGCTATACTGGGGGAGAAATGGCATTACTGCGGTGGGGGTACATTACATATTGGAGGATAATGGCAATGCTGGGGACACAGGGGGGGGGACATGGCTATACTGGGGGAGAAATGGCATTACTGGGGTGGGGGACATTACATACTGGAGGATAATGGCAATGCTGGGGGACATGGCTATGCTGAGGGAGAAATGGCATTACTGGGGTGGGGGTACATTACATATTGGAGGATAATGGCAATGCTGGGGACACAGGGGGGGGGGACATGGCTATACTGGGGGAGAAATGGCATTACTGGGGTGGGGGACATTACATACTGGAGGATAATGGCAATGCTGGGGACACAGTGGGGACATGGCTATACTGGGGGAGAAATGGCATTACTGGGGTGGGAGACATTACATACTGGAGGATAATGGCAATGCTGGGGGACACAAGGAGGACATGGCTATACTGGGGGAGAAATGGCATTACTGGGGTGGGAGACATTACATACTGGAGGATAATGGCAATGCTGGGGGACACAAGGAGGACATGGCTATACTGGGGGAGAAATGGCATTACTGGGGTGGGGGTACATTACATATTGGAGGATAATGGCAATGCTGGGGACACAGGGGGGGGACATGGCTATACTGGGGGAGAAATGGCATTACTGGGGTGGGGGACATTACATACTGGAGGATAATGGCAATGCTGGGGACACAGTGGGGACATGGCTATACTGGGGGAGAAATGGCATTACTGGGGTGGGAGACATTACATACTGGAGGATAATGGCAATGCTGGGGGACACAAGGAGGACATGGCTATACTGGGGGAGAAATGGCATTACTGGGGTGGGAGACATTACATACAGGAGGATAATGGCAATGCTGGGGGACACAGGGGGGGGGGGGGGCATGGCTATACTGGGGGAGAAATGGCATTACTGGGGTGGGGGACATTATATACTGGAGGATAATGGCAATGCTGGGGGACACAGAGGAGACATGGCTATACTGGGAAAGAAATGGCATTACTGGGGTGGAGGACATTACATACTGGAGGATAATGGTAATGCTGGGGGACACAGAGGGGAGACATGGCTATACTGGGAAAGAAATTGCATTACTGGGGTGGGAGACATTACATACTGCAGCATAATGGCAATGCTGGGGGACACAGTGGGGACATGGCTATACTGGGGGAGAAATGGCATTACTGGGGTGTGGGGACACTACATACTGCAGCATAATGGCAATGCTGGGGGACACAGGGGGGGCATGGCTATACTGGGGGAGGAATGGCATTACTGGGGTGGGAGACATTACATACTAGAGGATAAATGGTAATGCTGGGGGACACAGAGGAGACATGGCTATACTGGGGGAGAAATGGCATTACTGGGGTGGAGGACATTACATACTGGAGGATGATGGTAATGCTGGGGGACACAGGGGGGGGGGGGGGGGGACATGGCTATACTGGGGGAGAAATGGCATTACTGGGGTGGGGGTACATTACATACTGGAGGATAATGGTAATGCTGAGGCACACAGTAGGGGCACGACTATACTAAGAAAGAAATGGCATTACTGGGGTGGGGGACATTACATACTGGAGCATAATGGCAATGCTGTGGGACACAGGGGGGGACATGGCTATACTGGGGGAGAAATGGCATTACTGGGGTGGGGGTACATTACATACTGGAGGATAATGGCAATGCTGGGGGACACAGGGGGGGCATGGCTATACTGGGGGAGAAATGGCATTACTGGGATGGGGGTACATTACATACTGGAGGATAATGGCAATGCTGGGGGACACGGGGGGGGGGGGGGGACATGGCTACACTGGGGGAGAAATGGCATTACTGGGGTGGAGGACATTACATACTGGAGCATAATGGCAATGCTGGGGACAAAGGGACACATGGCTATACAGGGGGAGAAATGGCATTACTGGGGTGGGGGACATTACATACTGGAGGATAATGGCAATGCTGAGGCACACAGTAGGGGCACGACTATACTAAGAAAGAAATGGCATTATTAGGGTGGGGGACATTACATACTGGAGCATAATGGCAATGCTGGGGACAAAGGGGGGGCATGGCTATACTGGGGGAGAAATGGCATTACTGGGATGGGGGTACATTACATACTGGAGGATAATGGCAATGCTGGGGGACACGGGGGGGGGGGGGGACATGGCTACACTGGGGGAGAAATGGCATTACTGGGGTGGAGGACATTACATACTGGAGCATAATGGCAATGCTGGGGACAAAGGGACACATGGCTATACTGGGGGAGAAATGGCATTACTGGGGTGGGGGACATTACATACTGGAGGATAATGGCAATGCTGGGGGACACAGAAGGGGACATGGCTATACTGGGAAAGAAATGGCATTACTGGGGTGGGGGGACATTACATACTGGAGGATAATGGCAATGCTGGGGGAGACAGGGGGGACACATGGCTATACTGTGGGAGAAATGGCATTATTGGGGTGGGAGACATTACATACAGGAGGATAATGGCAATGCTGGGGACACAGGGGGGACATGGCTATACTGGGAAAGAAATGGCATTACTGGGGTGGGGGACATTACATACTGGAGGATAATGGCAATGCTGGGGGAAACAGGGGGGGGGGGCATGGCAGTAGTGGGGGAGAAATGGCATTACTGGGGTGGGGGACATTACATACTGGAGGATAATGGCAATGCTGGGGGACATGGCTATACTGGGAAAGAAATGGCATTACTGGGGTGGGGGGACATTACATACTGGGGGATAATGGCAATTCTGGGGGACACATGGGGGGCATGGCTATACTGGGAAAGAAATGGCATTACTGGGGTGGGGGGACATTACATACTGGAGGATAATGGCAACGCTGGGGGACACAGGGGGGGACATGGCTATACTGGGAAAGAAATAGCATTACTGGAGTGGGAAACATTACATACTGGAGGATAATGGCAATGCTGAGGGACACAGGGGGCGGGGGGGCATGGCTATACTGGGAAGAAATGGCAATACTGGGGGGGGACATTACATACTGGAGGATAATGGCAATGCTGGGGGACACAGGGGGGACATAGCTATACTGGGAAAGAAATGGCATTACTGGGGTGGGGGACATTACATACTGGAGGATAATGGCAATGCTGGGGGACACAGGGGGGGCATGGCAGTAGTGGGGGAGAAATGGCATTACTGGGGTGGGGGACATTACATACTGGAGGATAATGGCAATGCTGGGGGACACATGGGGGACATGGCTATACTGGGAAAGAAATGGCATTACTGGGGTGGGGGGACATTACATACTGGGGGACAATGGCAATGCTAGGGGACACATGGGGGACATGGCTATACTGGGAAAGAAATGGCATTACTGGGGTGGGGGGACATTACATACTGGAGGATAATGGCAATGCTGGGGGACACAGGGGGGACATGGCTATACTGGGAAATGGCATTACTAGGGTGGGGGACATTACTTATTGGAGTATAATGACAATGCTGGGGGACACAGGGGGACATGGCTACACTGGGGGAGAAATGGCATTACTGGGGTGGGGGACATTACATACTGGAGGATAATGGTAATGCTGGGGGACAAAAGGAGGACATGGCTATACTGGGAAAGAAATGGCATTACTGGGGTGGGGGACATTACATACTGGAGGATAATGGCAATGCTGGGGGACACAGGGGGGCATGGCAGTAGTGGGGGAGAAATGGCATTACTGGAGTGGGGAACATTACATACTGGAGGATCATGGCAATGCTGGGGGACACAGGGGGCATGGCTGTACTGGGAAGAAATGGCAATACTGGGGGGGGGGCATTACATACTGGAGGATAATGGCAATGCTGGGGACACATGGGGGACATGGCTATACTGGGAAAGAAATACCAGTTGCCTGACTCTCCTGCTGATCCTGTGTCTAATACTTTTAGCTACAGCCACTTAAGCATGCGGGTCAAGCGCTCTGACTGAATTCATACTGTATTAGCTGCATGCTTGTTCCAGGAGTGGAATTCAGCCACTACTGCAGCCAAAGAGATCAGCAGGACTGACAAGCAACTGGTAATGTTTAAAAGGAAACATCCATATACCTCTCATTTAAGGTTCCCTTTAACCACTTCGCCATATCTGGACGCATATATCCGTCCAGATAGGCAGTGGTGCTGCAGGCGTGTGGTGCGCGCGATCGGGCGCGCGCCCGCGCGCGCCCCCGCTGCCTCCCCGATCAGTGAATGGGAATATAATTCCCATTCACCGATCCAAGTCCCCGGCAGAAATACCGACGCTTTCTCATCAGAGAGCGTGGTATTTCTGCCCCCAGGAAACAACTTCTCTTCATTTTAGTTCCTAGATGCGACATCGTTCGCATCTAGGAACTTTTTGAATGTGGCCATCTTGTGGCCAAATAGTAAACTGCACCCACATACCTGTATTGAATAAAAAACACATTATTTTACATCTAAAATTGGCTATTTACCTCCCAAACTAAAATTACCCAAATACATTTTTGTATTAAAAAAAATAATAAAAAAAATTACAATTAAAAAAAAAAAAACTACATAAATAGTTACCTAAGGGTCTGAACTTTTTAAATATACATGTCAAGAGAGTATCTTATTACATTTTTTAAAATTATAAGCTTGTAAATAGTGATCGACGCAAATTGAAAAAATGCACCTTTATTTCTAAATAAAATATCGGCGCCATAAATTGTGATAGGGACGTAATTTAAATGGTGTAATAAGCGGGACAAATGGGCACATAAAATGCATGGGTTTTAATTACTGTAGCATGTATTAATTTTAAACTATAATGGCCAAAAACTGAGAAATAATGTTTTTTTTCCATTTCTATCTTAATCTTCCTGTTAAAATGTATTTACAGTAAAGTGGCTCTTAGCAAAATGTACTACCTAAAGAAAGCCTAATTAGTGGCGGAAAAAACGAGATATAGATCAATTAATTTTGATAAGTAGCGATAAAGTTATTAGCGAATGAATGGGAGGTGAACCTTGCTCGGATGCATAAGATTTTCGAAGCTGTAGGCTGAAGTGGTTAAAGGGACTCAGAGACGAACGATCTCTAAAAAATGAAAAAAGATGTTATACATACCTGGGGCTTCCTCCAGCCCCATAAGCCTGGATCGCTCCCACGCCGCCGTCTTCCGCTGCCTCTATCGCCGGTATCGGGTCATGTCACTTCTGCCGGACGCGACAAGTCTTCCCCATGCACAGGATCTCCCTCCGGTTCTGTACGCATGCGCTTGCGTCGACTGGCCGAAATGACGGGACCCGGTACCGGCAGACAGAGGCAGCGGAGAAAGGCGGCGTGGGAGTGATCCAGGCTGATGGGGCTGGAGGAAGCCCCAGCTATGTATAACATCTTTTTTTCTGTGGTCTCTGGTTCTCTTTAAAGGGACACTTAAGTCAAACAAAAAAAAAATTAGTTTTGCTCACCTGGGGCTTTCAATAGCCCCCTTCAGCTGTCCGGTGCCCTCGCCGTCTCCCTCCAATCCTCCTGGCCCCGCCGGCAGCCACTTCCTGTTTCGGTGACAGGAGCTGACGGGCTGGGGACGCGAGTGATTCTTCGCGTTCCTGGCCACAATAGCGCCATCTATGCTGCTATAGCATATATATATACCATATAGCAGCATAGAGGGTGCTAATGTGTCTGGGAACGCGAAGAATCACTCGCGTCTCCAGCCTGTCAGCTCCTGTCACCGAAACAGGAAGTGGCTGCTGGCGGGGCCAGGAGGATCGGAGGGAGACGGCGAGGGTACCGGACAGCTGCAGGGGGCTATTGGAAGCCCTAGGTGAGTAAAACTCTTTTTTTTGTTTGACTTAAGTGTCCCTTTAAGCAATACCAGTTGATGGCTATCCAGTTGATCCTCTGCCTCCAATACTTTTAGCTATAGACCCTGAACAAGCATGCAGCAGATGTTTCTGACATTACTGTCAGATCTGACAAGATTAGCTGCATGCTTGTTTCTGGTGTTATTCTGACACTACTGTAGCCAAATAGATCAGCAGGGCTGCCAGGCAACTGGTATTGTTTAAAAGAAAATAAATATGGCAGCCTTGATATACTTCTCACTTCAGTTGTCCTTTAAAGTATACCCGAGAACACGCCAGAGGAAAAAATTATACATACCTAGGGCTTCCTCTAACCCACTTCAGGCTAATCGTCCCTCGCAGTCCTCTGCTGCCTAGATCCTCTGGTAAAAGCCACTGTATTTTTGCAAGTTAGGGCCAGTTGGCACTGGCGCAGACCGGCCGGAAGCGTTCTGCGCCTACGTGGTAGTACTGCGCAGGCGCAGAATGCTCCTGGCGACTGGGTGCGCAGACACGGCCAGGCATGCACAGTATGCTGCGACTTGTGAAGATACTGGTGCTTCTACCGCAGGATCTAAGCAGTTTAGGAGGATGGCAAAGGACTATTATAGCCTGAAGTGGGCTGGAGGAAACCCTAGGTGTGTATAAGTTTTTCCTTTGTTGTGATCCCAGGTTCCCTTTAACCTCCTTGCTGGTTATCTCAGCTCGGGGTAACCTGTGCAAGGGGATTTCTCAAGTCCCGCCGATTTGCATAATTTTTTTTTTGTTACAAGCAGCTAGCACTTTGCTAGCTGCTTGTAACATCCGATCGCTGCCGCTCGCCGCCGATCCGCCGCGTCGCACCCCCCCCAGACCCCTTGTGCAGCCTGGCCAATCAGTGCCAGGCAGCGCTTAGGGGTGGATCGGGATTCCCTCTGACGTCCCGACGTCATGGACGGCCATGGCGACCGGGGAAGCCCAGCAGGAAATCCCGTTCTGAACGGGATTTCCTGCTTACTCTGATCGCTGAAGGCGATCGGAGTGGGTGGAGGGATGCCGCTGCTGAGCGGCTATCATGTAGCGAGACCTGGCCTCGCTACATGATTAAAAAAAAAATAAAAATGCTGCGCTGCCTCCTTGCCGGCGTGAATTAGACCGGCAAGGAGGTTAACTTAAATTTGGCCTTTAGTTGGGCTTTAATTTATTTTCTCCAAAGGCAGATATGGGCTACTTGGCAGAGAGCCTCGCAGTGTGTCTGTGCAAGTGTTAGTAAATAGAAGCCATCAACAATGAGCATTTAAAAATTCTAAAATTTAAAATACATGTAGAAAGTAAATTTTTCCCAGAGTAAAAAGTACTATAAATTACTGTTAAATTAATGTTTCTGTCACTTACAGTACAGTAGGTAAATAATAAAAAAAAAGGTCAGATCTGACCGATTTTGGACTAGTCAATCTTCTCAAGGGGGATTCTCAGCATTACATTTATATTTTTTTACAAAATCACTTTCTGGAAAGGCTCTATACAGACATGTTAGCCAGTCTCTATACTCACGTGCACACTATTTTGGTAGTTGGATTGAGCAACTGCTGTCAACTAAGTGCTTTTGTAAGAAAAATAGCAGAGAAGGAGCAGGAGGTTGACTAGTACAAGATCTGTCAGATCTCTACTGCCTATTGTGACAGTGAAACAGGAACAAGGTAAAATATAGTGCATTTTATTCTGGGAGAAATCTACATTTTATATGTATCCATTTTAAATTTTACACTTTTCCGCTGTGGTTGTCCTTCAGCCACTTCTGGTTCCTGGATGCGAGTCTCACATCCAAACTAGCTGCTCTGAAGATTCCTGGACTCGAGACTCATGTCCAGGGCTAAAAGCTGCCACCATTACCGTGTGCGTGCACACAAGCCCCCGTCGCTTGTGCTCAAACATGTGTCCAATAGTGAAAACTTTTTTTTTTATTTTATGTAAGGCCTATAAAAAAACCCCAGACTAATAAACCCCATGTGTCACCTACACTTGGCCTTAAGATTTATGGACACCCACTTGTAATGGCTGCTACCCATGGCGATCGGGAGTGATCAGTAGGGTGACAGCTCGTGGACCCCATGCTATAGTATATAGGTGCATCGAAATGTTGTCGCCTAGCAATTCATCTAAATAGCACTGGGGTCCCCAAACTATGCGCCCTAGCAATCACTACAGACACGCAGGCTGACAATAATGGTACCCTACATTCCCAACTAGTGATGAGCTATGGCATGCATGGTATCATTTTAACCAGGACGAGCCAAGTAATGCATTTTGAGATGTGTTACAACTGTGGCACTTGTCACTCATAATTTTTACGTTTATCCCTAATTTTTCTTGGTAAAGTGCCTGTGAAATCAAACAATACTTGGAACAATTATTACCCAAAAGAAAGCCTAGTTTGTCCTGAAAAAAACTATATGTATCACTTTGATGGCACAGGTAATAAAAAGTTAGTGCTGTATCAATAGCGACATAGCTGATATGCCAAAACTGTCAGGAACCTGAAGTGGTAAACACCCCCCGAAACCTACAGTGGTTAAGGCAATGAAAATATGAAGTGTATGCAGCGTAATGCTAAGTACACACCGTACGTTTTTTCCACAGATAGATGGTTTGACAGATACATTCCGACATGTCCGATATTATTTCCGATCATTTTTCTGGTCGACTTCTCATAGAAGTGAATAGAAATTGATAAGAAAAAATAAGAGAATTGAGCAGAGAATCAATCGGACGGAAAATCGCCTGAAAAAACGCATCATGTGTACCTAGCATAAGTTTTGTACAGCTGTTGAGGAAAACAGAATAGCCTAAGCAAATGTTTGCCCATGAAGTCAGTGGACAATGGAGGGTAACAGTTATAGCCTTTTAACCACTTGAGGACCACAGTCTTTTCGCCCCTTAACCACTTGCCGATCGCCCCCAGCCGATGGGCGGCGGCAAAGACTGGGCCCAAACGACCGCAATACGCCCATCGGCGGGGGCGGCTGCGGGAGTGGCTATGCGGCGATCGCGTCATTCGTGACGCGATCAGCCGCCGGGGACTGGCTCCGCCCACCGCTCGTAGTAACCCGCCGGCCGTTCGGAAGCGCCGGCGGGTTACTAGCACCCGGATCGCCGCATTTACATTGTATAATAGGCTTTGTAATGTATACAAAGCCTATTATACTGGCTGCCTCCTGCCCTGGTGGTCCCAGTGTCCGAGGGACCACCAGGGCAGGCTGCAGCCACCCTAGTCTGCACCCAAGCACACTGATTTCCCCCCCCCCTGCCCCCTGATCGCCCACAGCACCCCTCAGACCCCCCCCCCTGCCCACCCCCCAGACCACTGTTTGCACCCAGTCACCCCCCTAATCACCCATCAATCACTCCCTGTCACTATCTGTCAACGCTATTTTTTTTTTATCCCCCCCCCTGCCCACTCCTGATCACCCCCCACCCCTCAGTTTCTCCCCAGGCCCCCCCCCCCCGTGTACTGTATGCATCTATCCCCCCTGATCACCCGTCAATCACCCCCTGTCACTGCTACCCATCAATCAGCCCCTAACCTGCCCCTTGCGGGCAATCTGATCACCCACCCACACCAATAGATCGCCTGCAGATCCGACATCAGATCACCTCCCAAATCCATTGTTTACATCTATTCTCTCCTCTAAACACCCACTAATTACCCATCAATCACCTATCAATCACCCCCTATCACCACCTGTCACTGTTACCCATCAGATTAGACCCTAATCTACCCCTTGCGGGCACCCAATCACCCGCCCACACGCTCAGATTGCCCTCAGACCCCCCTTTATCAATTCGCCAGTGCAATATTTACATCTGTTATTCCCTGTAATAACCCACTGATCACCTGTCAATCACCTATCAATCACCCCCTGTCACTGCCACCCATCAATCACCCTCTGTCACTGCCACCCATCAATCAGCCCCTAACCTGCCCCTTGCGGGCAATCTGATCACCCACCCACACCAATAGATCGCCCGCAGATCCGACATCAGATCACCTCCCAAGTGCAGTGTTTACATCTCTTCTCTCCTCTAAACACCCACTAATTACCCTTCAATCACCCCCTATCACCACCTGTCACTGTTACCCATCAGATTAGACCCTAATCTGCCCCTTGCGGGCACCCAATCACCCGCCCACACCTCAGAACGTCCTCAGACCCCAGCCCTGATCACCTCGCTAGTGCATTGCTTGCATCTATTTCCCCCCTCTAATCACACCTTGAGACACCCATCAATCACCTCCTGTCACCCCCTAGCACACCTACCCATCAGATCAGGCCCTAATTTGCCCCGTGTGGGCTCCTGATCACTCGGCCAAACCCTCAGGTCCCCCTCAGACCCCCTTCCGATCACCTCCCCAGTGCATTGATTGCATCTATTTTCCTCTCTAACCGCCCCCTGAGACACCCATCAATCACCTCCTGTCACCCCCCCTAGCACTCCGATCCATCAGATCAGGCCCAAAACATCCTGTCATCTAAGAGGCCACCCTGCTTATGACCGGTTCCACAAAATTTGCCCCCTCATAGACCACCTGTCATCAAAATTTGCAGATGCTTATACCCCTGAACAGTCATTTTGAGAAATTTGGTTTCCAGACTACTCACAGTTTTGGGCCCGTAAAATGCCAGGGCAGTATAGGAACCCCACAAGTGACCCCATTTTAGAAAGAAGACACCCCAAGGTATTCTGTTAGGTGTATGATGAGTTCATAGAAGATTTTATTTTTTGTCAAAAGTTAGCGGAAATTAGATTTTTATTGTTTTTTTTCACAAAGTGTCATTTTTCACTAACTTGTGACAAAAAATAAAATCTTCTATGAACTCACCATACCCCTAACGGAATACCTTGGGGTGTCTTCTTTCTAAAATGGGGTCACTTGTGGGGTTCCTATACTGCCCTGGCATTTTAGGGACCCTAAACCGTGAGGAGTAGTCTAGAAAACAAATGCCTCAAAATGACCTGTGAATAGGACGTTGGGCCCCTTAGCGCACCTAGGCTGCAAAAAAGTGTCACACATGTGGTATCGCCATACTCAGGAGAAGTAGTATAATGTGTTTTGTGGTGTATTTTTACACATACCCATGCTGGGTGGGAGAAATATCTCTGTAAAAGGACAATTGTGTGTAAAAAAAAAAATCAAACAATTGTCATTTACAGAGATATTTCTCCCACCCAGCATGGGTATGTGTAAAAATACACCCCAAAACACATTATACTACTTCTCCTGAGTACGGCGGTACCACATGTGTGGCACTTTTTTGCACCCTAAGTGCGCTAAGAGGCCCAAAGTCCAATGAGTACCTTTAGGATTTCACAGGTCATTTTGCGACATTTGGTTTCAAGACTACTCCTCACGGTTTAGGGCCCCTAAAATGCCAGGGCAGTATAGGAACCCCACAAATGACCCCATTTTAGAAAGAAGACACCCCAAGGTATTCCGTTAGGAGTATGGTGAGTTCATAGAAGATTTTATTTTTTGTCACAAGTTAGCGGAAAATGACACTTTGTGAAAAAAAACAATTAAAATCAATTTCCACTAACTTGTGACAAAAAAAAAAAAATCTTCTATGAACTCACCATCCTCCTAACGGAATACCTTGGGGTGTCTTCTTTCTAAAATGGGATCATTTGTGGGGTTCCTATACTGTCCTGGCATTTTAGGGGCCCTAAACCGTGAGGAGTAGTCTTGAAACCAAATGTCGCAAAATGACCTGTGAAATCCTAAAGGTACTCATTGAACTTTGGGCCCCTTAGCGCAGTTAGGGTGCAAAAAAGTGCCACACATGTGGTATCGCCGTACTCAGGAGAAGTAGTATAATGTGTTTTGGGGTGTATTTTTCCACATACCCATGCTGAGTGGGAGAAATATCTCTATAGACAATTGTGTGTAAAAAAAATAAAACAATTGTCATTTACGGAGATATTTCTCCCACCCAGCATGGGTATGTGTAAAAATACACCCCAAAACACAGTATACTACTTCTCCTGAGTACGGCAATACCACATGTGTGGCACTTTTTTGCAGCCTAACTGCGCTAAGGGGCCAAAAGTCCAATGAGCATCTTTAGGCTTTACAGGGGTGCTTACAATTAGGCACCCCCCAAAATGCCAGGACAGTGAACACACCCCACAAATGACCCCATTTTGGAAAGTAGACACTTCAAGGTATTCAGAGAGGAGCATAGTGAGTCCGTGGCAGATTTCATTTTTTTTTTGTCGCAAGTTAGAAGAAATGGAAACTTTTTTTTTTCTTTTTTTTGTCAGAAAGTGTCATTTTCCGCTAACTTGTGACAAAAAATAAAATCTTCTATGAACTCACCATGCCTCTCACTGAATACTTTGGGATGTCTTCTTTCCAAAATGGGGTCATTTGGGGGGTATTTGTACTATCCTGGAATTTTAGCCCCTCATGAAACCTGACAGGTGCGCAGAACAGTCAGAGATGCTTGAAAATGGGAAAATTCACTTTTGGCACCATAGTTTGTAAACGCTATAACTTTTACCCAATCCAATAAATATACACTGAATGGTTTTTTTTTTATCAAAGACATGTAGCAGAATAACTTTCGTGCTCAAATGTATAGGAAATTTTACTTTATTTGAAAAATGTCAGCACAGCAAGTTAAAAAAGTCATTTTTTTGCCAAAATTCATGTATTTTTTGATGAATATAATAAAAACTAAAACTCGCAGCAGCAATCAAATAGCAGCAAAAGAAAGCTGTATTAGTGACAAGAAAAGGAGGTAAAATTCATTTAGGTGGTAGGTTGTATGACCGAGCAATAAACCGTGAAAGCTGCAGTGGTCTGAATGGAGAAAAAGGCTCTGGTCCTTAACCACTTCACCACTGAGGGGTTTTACCCCCTGAGCACCAGAGCAATTTTCACCTTTCAGCGCTCCTTCCATTCATTCGTCTATAACTTTATTATTACTTATCGCAATGAAATGAACTATATCTTGTTTTTTTCGCCACCAATTAGGCTTTCTTTAGGTGGGACATTATGCCAAGAATTATTTTTTTCTAAATGTGTTTTAATGGGAAAATAGGAAAAATGTGGGGAAAAAAATAATTATTTTTCAGTTTTCGGCCATTATAGTTTTTAAATAATGCATGCTACTGTAATTAAAACCCATGAAACGTATTTGCCCTTTTGTCCCGGTTATAAAACCATTTAAATTATGTCCCTATCACAATGTTTGGCGCAAATATTTTATTTGGAAATAAAGGTGCATTTTTTTCAGTTTTGCGTCCATCCCTAATTACAAGCCCATAGTTTATAAAGTAACAGTGTTATACCCTCTTGACATAAATATTTAAAAAGTTCAGTCCCTAAGGTAACTATTTATGTATTTTTTTTAATTGTAAATTTTTTAATTTTTTTTTAATTACAAAAAAAAAAAAAAAATGGGGAGTGTGGGATGAGTTAATTTTATGTGTAAAAGTCATTTATTTGTATGTGAAAAATGTGTAGGGTGTAGTTTACTATTTGGCCACAAGATGGCCACAGTAACTTTTTGTTTTAATGCGACCTCCAAGCTTCCTTCCGGCAGCTTGGAGGAAGTATAATGAGCATGGACACTTGAGTTTTTTCTCACAATGATCGCGCTGCCCATAGGAGAGCAGCTGATCATTGCGGGGCTTAGATCAACGAACGGGAATGGATTTTCCCGTTCATTGATCTCTGGGCGAGCGGGCGGCGGCGGTTTTACTAGCGGCGGGCGGCGTGTTTACGAGCGGGAGCGCGGGCAGCGTCGGGAACGCGGAAAGTACGTGTTTCTCCATCCCTGGTTTTTAAAGGATGGAAAAAGGGGCGGAGAAATACGTACGCGCGGGGGTAAAGTGGTTAAGGGGCGAAAAGACTGTGGTCCTGAAGTGGTTAAGGACCAGAGCCTTTTTTTTCCATTCAGACCACTGCAGTTTTCACGGTTTATTGTTCGGTCATTCAACCTACCACCTAAATGAATTTTACCTCCTTTTCTTGTCACTAATACAGCTTTCTTTTGGTGCTATTTGATTGCTGCTGCGAGTTTTACTTTTTATTATATTCATCAAAAAAGACGTGAATTTTGTCAAAAAAATAACTTAACTTTCTGTGCTGACATTTTTCAAATAAAGTAAAATTTCCTATACATTTGAGCGCGAAAGTTATTCTGCTACATGTCTTTGATTAAAAAAAAAAAAAAAAAAATTCAGTGTATATTTATTGGATTGGGTAAAAGTTATAGCGTTTACAAACTATGGTGCCAAAAGTGAATTTTCCCATTTGGAAGAATCTCTGTCTTTTCTGACCACCTGCCATGTTTCATGAGGTGCTAAAATTCCAGGATAGTATAAATACCCCCCAAATGACCTCATTTTGGAGAGAAGACATCCCAAAGTATTCAGTGAGAGGCATGGTGAGTTCATGGAAGATTTTATTTTTTGTCACAAGTTAGCGGAAAATGACACTTTGTGACAAAAAAAAAAAAAAAAAAAGTTTCCATTTCTTCTAACTTGCGACAAAAAAAATTGAAATCTGCCACGGACTCACTATGCTCCTCTCTGAAAACCTTGAAGTATCTACTTTCCAAAATGGGGTCATTTGCGGGGTGTGTTCACTGTCCTGGCATTTTGGGGGGTGCCTAATTGTAAGCACCCCTGTAAAGCCTAAAGATGCTCATTGGACTTTGGGCCCCTTAGCGCAGTTAGGCTGCAAAAAAGTGCCACACATGTGGTATTGCCGTACTCAGGAGAAGTAGTATACTGTGTTTTGGGGTGTATTTTTACACATACCCATGCTGGGTGGGAGAAATATCTCCGTAAATGACAATTTGATTTTTTTTTTTTTTTTTTTTTTTTACACACAATTGTCACATTATACTACTTCTCCTCAGTACGGCGATACCACATGTGTGGCACTTTTTTGCACCCTAACTGCGCTAAGGGGCCCAAAGTCCAATGAGTACCTTTAGGATTTCACAGGTCATTTTGCGACATTTGGTTTCAAGACTACTCCTCGCGGTTTAGGACCCCTAAAACGCCAGGGCAGTATAGGAACCCCACAAATGACCCCATTTTAGAAAGACGACACCCCAAGGTATTCCGTTAGGAGTATGGTGAGTTCATAATAGATTTTATTTTTTGCTGGGTCTGAGGGGGATCTGAGGGTTTAGCCGAGTGATCAGGAGCCCACACGGGGCAAATTAGGGCCTGATCTGATGGGTAGGTGTGCTAAAGGGTGACAGGTGGTGACAGGAGGTGATTGATGGGTGTCTCAAGGTGTGATTAGAGGGGGGAAATAGATGCAAGCAATGCACTGGCGAGGTGATCAGGGCTGGGGTCTGAGGGCGTTCTGAGGGTGTGGGCGGGTGATTGGGTGCCCTAGGGGCAGATTAGGGTCTAATCTGATGGGTAACAGTGACAGGTGGTGATAGGGGGTGATTGATGGGTAATTCGTGGGTGTTTAGGGTAGAGAACAGATGTAAACACTGCACTTGGGAGGCGATCTGATGTTGGATCTGCAGGCGATCTATTGGTGTGGGTGGGTGATCAGATTGCCCACAAGGGGCAGGTTAGGGGCTGATTGATGGGTGGCAGTGACAGGGGGTGATTGATGGGTGGCAGTGACAGGGGGTGATTGATGGGTGATTGACAGGTGATCCGTGGGTTATTACAGGGGGGATAGAGGCATACAGTACACAGGGGGGGGGGGGGTCTGGGGAGAATCTGAGGGGTGGGGGGTGATTAGGAGGGAGCAGGGGGCAGTTTAGGGTTAAAAAAATAGCGTCGACAGAGTGTCAGGGAGTGATTGATGGGTGATTAGGGGGGTGACTGGGTGCAAACAGTGGTCTGGGGGGTGGGTCTGAGGGGTGCTGTGGGCGATCAGGGGGCGGGGAAATCAGTGTGCTTGGGTGCAGACTAGGGTGGCTGCAGCCTGCCCTGGTGGTCCCTCAGACACTGGGACCACCAGGGCAGGAGGCAGCCTGTATAATAGGCTTTGTATACATTACAAAGCCTATTATACGCATTGCGTGCGGCGACTTGGGTGCTAGTAACCCGCCGGCGCTTCTGAGGCGATCGCCGCCTAACCACGCCCGCCGCCGCCCCCGCCGATGGGCGTATTGCGGTCGTTTAGGCCCGAACTTTGCCGCCGCCTATCGGCTGGGGGCGGTCCTGAAGTGGTTAAACAATACCAGTTACTTGGCATCCTACTGATATTTAATGCAGTAGTGTCTGAATTGCAGCCATGAAACAAGTATGCAGCTAATCTTGTTAGATTTTTGTCAGAAACCTCTGATCGGCATGCTTATTCAGGCAGGGAACACACTTGACTCAGTTTTCCGTGCGCGTTTTTATGCATACTTTTTCTGCACACCAAGTGTGTTTCTATGCAGGAAAACTCGCACGTTTTTTCACAGCAGCTGATGTAATTGATAGAGAAAACTGCTAAAATGTGCAGAATCATGATGCAGAATGTCAGTTTTTTTTCTGCATTCGAACACAGTGTGTGTGTACTAGCACATTGATTAACATGAGTTCTCAGTTTTTCTGTGCAGAAAACGAGCACGAAAACAGTCATGTGTGTTCCCTGCCTCAGGGTCTATGGCTAAAAGTATTAGAGGGTGAGGATCAGCAGGACAGCCAGGTTAATGTGCATTGTTTAAAATAAAAGTAGCAGCCTCCATATTTCTCTCAGTTCTGTTGTCTTTCACTATGATTATTCAACGCAGAGGGGCAGGGTTACCAAAGCCTTCATTCAGGCAAGATGGGGGAGGTACAACTGTGCCATGTTCAGATGCAACCAAAGCACCTTCTCCCAGTTAGGTTTGGTTCACATTACAACATATCTAACCCAGCCACCATACTTGCATTGTACAGACACACTGTACTGTTCCAGGATTTGTTCCAGGGTCTAATGCCACTTCAGAGGACATACAAGGCAATGTAGTTCACTGTCCAACAAAATTGGACTGGAGTGTCCATTGCAGAAACACGTGAGAAAAAACCAGGAGCAGTGCAAGTTGAAGTGTGAACTAACTCACACATGCATCCTTCCAACCCATCTGCTTACTCTGCTGCCCGTTTTGTCTTAAAGAACAAGTGACACCCATGCTAACCTAAAAATAAATACATATATACCTTAAGTAGTGAAATACTAATTCTACTTACATAATAGATGTATTGCACTGTCCACCTTATGATTCCTGTGAATTTTATAAAGGAAATGCAGAGAATCCTATTCTAGACAGTTTCCATCTTGGATACCTATGAATGAAGCTAATCCTGACATAATTTCTATTGCTAGTTGTGTATTTGTTACCCACAATCCTCCCAGAGTCTTCAGACACTCTCACTGAGGTCTATACTAGGATGTGCACTGTCATGTCATTAGGAGGAGAAATAAAGGGAAGAGGAGGAATATATTATAGATAAAAAGATCCCAATGGCAATTTAAGAACCAGTGCTCCTAAGGTATGTGATAACTCCAAACCATAAGAGCAGAAAAAGTTTTGCAAGTTTTGAATGCAGGATTAGCATCTTTATCACTTAATACACTCAGACCAGTTGCTGTTGAAATTTGATTTGTATGGTGTCTTTTTATGGACTGTCTTTATAAAGAATAAAGGCTATGCTGAGAATCCCCCATGGAGAGATGGACTAGACCAAAACCTGTTGGTTCTGTCCGATTTCTGCTACCTACTGTAATTGACAGCACAGGAGAAAAGTAATGCATGGCTCATTTTACTATGGAAGAAACATCCTTCTTATTTGTATGTACTTACATGCATTTTACATTTTACGATTTTTGCGACAGTGCTCCTTTAACTTTGATCGTTGTTCTTTAAATCTTTTATCTTTGTAGGGAGCATGTATGCGTGGATCCCAGGTGGTGGCAACACTTGGGGCACTGCTCTCCTCCACCTTGGGGTGCAGCTGCGGGTGGTGTTGTCAGGCAGTCCAAGTGCTTGGAGCAATGCCTGTGCTACACTGCTGGAGCGAGCACAACAGTTTACTACATCAACTTTTTCTGGTTGAACTCGATGGACGTATGTCTTTTTTCAATCCAAATAACTATGTAACTGATCAGCGTAATGTCTGGTGTGGAGCCAGCGAGGTAGTTTACAGCTTACTACTGTATATTACTGATCAGCATAATGTCTGGTGTGGAGCCAGCGAGGTAGTTTACAGCTTACTACTGTATATTACTGATCAGCATAATGTCTGGTGTGGGGCGCTGGAGCGAGCGAGGTGGTTTACAGCTTACTACATTACTGATCAGCATAACGTCTGGTGTGGGGCGCTGGAGCGAGCGAGGTGGTATACAGCTTACTACATTACTGATCAGCATAATGTCTGGTGTGGAGCCAGCGAGGTGGTTTACAGCTTACTACATTACTGATCAGCATAATGTCTGGTGTGGATCGCTGGAGCGAGCGAGGTGGTTTACAGCTTACTACATTACTGATCAGCATAACGTCTGGTGTGGGGCGCTGGAGCGAGCGAGGTGGTATACAGCTTACTACATTACTGATCAGCATAACGTCTGGAGTGGGGCGCTGGAGCGAGCGAGGTGGTATACAGCTTACTACATTACTGATCAGCATAACGTCTGCTGTGGGGCGCTGGAGCGAGCGAGGTGGTTTACAGCTTACTACATTACTGATCAGCATAATGTCTGGTGTGGGGCGCTGGAGCGAGCGAGGTGGTTTACAGCTTACTACATTACTGATCAGCATAACGTCTGGTGTGGGGCGCTGGAGCGAGCGAGGTGGTATACAGCTTACTACATTACTGATCAGCATAATGTCTGGTGTGGAGCCAGCAAGGTGGTTTACAGCTTACTACATTACTGATCAGCATAATGTCTGGTGTGGATCGCTGGAGCGAGCGAGGTGGTTTACAGCTTACTACATTACTGATCAGCATAATGTCTGGTGTGGATCGCTGGAGCGAGCGAGGTGGTTTACAGCTTACTACATTACTGATCAGCATAACGTCTGGTGTGGGGCACTGGAGCGAGCGAGGTGGTATACAGCTTACTACATTACTGATCAGCATAATGTCTGGTGTGGAGCCAGCGAGGTGGTTTACAGCTTACTACATTACTGATCAGCATAATGTTTGGTGTGGAGCCAGCGATGTAGTTTACAGCTTACTACTGTATAATACTGATCAGCATAACGTCTGGTGTGGATCGCTGGAGCGAGCAAGGTGGTTTACAGCTTACTACATTACTGATCAGCATAACGTCTGGTGTGGGGCGCTGGAGCGAGCGAGGTGGTATACAGCTTACTACATTACTGATCAGCATAACGTCTGGTGTGGGGCGCTGGAGCGAGCGAGGTGGTATACAGCTTACTACATTACTGATCAGCATAATGTCTGGTGTGGAGCCAGCGAGGTGGTATACAGCTTACTACATTACTGATCAGCATAACGTCTGGTGTGGATCGCTGGAGCGAGCGAGGTGGTATACAGCTTACTACATTACTGATCAGCATAACGTCTGAGGTGGAGCGCTGGAGCGAGCGAGGTGGTTTACAGCTTACTACATTACTGATCAGCATAATGTCTGGTGTGGAGCGCTGGAGCGAGCGAGGTGGTTTACAGCTTACTACATTACTGATCAGCATAATGTCTGGTGTGGATCGCTGGAGCGAGCGAGGTGGTTTACAGCTTACTACATTACTGATCAGCATAACGTCTGGTGTGGATCGCTGGAGCGAGCGAGGTGGTTTACAGCTTACTACATTACTGATCAGCATAATGTCTGGTGTGGATCGCTGGAGCGAGCGAGGTGGTTTACAGCTTACTACATTACTGATCAGCATAACGTCTGGTGTGGATCGCTGGAGCGAGCGAGGTGGTTTACAGCTTACTACATTACTGATCAGCATAACGTCTGGTGTGGGGCGCTGGAGCGAGCGAGGTGGTTTACAGCTTACTACATTACTGATCAGCATAACGTCTGAGGTGGAGCGCTGGAGCGAGCGAGGTGGTTTACAGCTCACTACATTACTGATCAGCATAACGTCTGCTGTGGAGCGCTGGAGCGAGCGAGGTGGTTTACAGCTTACTACATTACTGATCAGCATAATGTCTGGTGTGGGGCGCTTGAGCGAGCGAGGTGGTTTACAGCTTACTACATTATTGATCAGCATAATGTCTGGTGTGGATCGCTGGAGCGAGCGAGGTGGTTTACAGCTTACTACATTACTGATCAGCATAACGTCTGGTGTGGGGCGCTGGAGCCAGCGAGGTGGTTTACAGCTTACTACATTACTGATCAGCATAATGTCTGGTGTGGATCGCTGGAGCGAGCGAGGTGGTTTACAGCTTACTACATTACTGATCAGCATAACGTCTGGTGTGGGGCGCTGGAGCGAGCGAGGTGGTATACAGCTTACTACATTACTGATCAGCATAATGTCTGGTGTGGAGCCAGCGAGGTGGTATACAGCTTACTACATTACTGATCAGCATAATGTCTGGTGTGGGGCGCTTGAGCGAGCGAGGTGGTTTACAGCTTACTACATTATTGATCAGCATAATGTCTGGTGTGGATCGCTGGAGCGAGCGAGGTGGTTTACAGCTTACTACATTACTGATCAGCATAACGTCTGGTGTGGGGCGCTGGAGCGAGCGAGGTGGTTTACAGCTTACTACATTACTGATCAGCATAATGTCTGGTGTGGATCGCTGGAGCGAGCGAGGTGGTTTACAGCTTACTACATTACTGATCAGCATAATGTCTGGTGTGGAGCCAGCGAGGTGGTATACAGCTTACTACATTACTGATCAGCATAACGTCTGGTGTGGATCACTGGAGCGAGCGAGGTGGTATACAGCTTACTACATTACTGATCAGCATAACGTCTGGTGTGGATCGCTGGAGCGAGCGAGGTGGTTTACAGCTTACTACATTACTGATCAGCATAATGTCTGGTGTGGATCGCTGGAGCGAGCGAGGTGGTACACAGCTTACTACATTACTGATCAGCATAATGTCTGGTGTGGGGCGCTGGAGCGAGCGAGGTGGTTTACAGCTTACTACATTACTGATCAGCATAACGTCTGGTGTGGATCGCTGGAGCGAGCGAGGTGGTTTACAGCTTACTACATTACTGATCAGCATAATGTCTGGTGTGGGGCGCTGGAGCGAGCGAGGTGGTATACAGCTTACTACATTACTGATCAGCATAATGTCTGGTGTGGAGCCAGCGAGGTGGTTTACAGCTTACTACATTACTGATCAGCATAACGTCTGGTGTGGATCGCTGGAGCGAGCGAGGTGGTATACAGCTTACTACATTACTGATCAGCATAACGTCTGGTGTGGATCGCTGGAGCGAGCGAGGTGGTTTACAGCTTACTACATTACTGATCAGCATAATGTCTGGTGTGGGGCGCTGGAGCGAGCGAGGTGGTATACAGCTTACTACATTACTGATCAGCATAATGTCTGGTGTGGAGCCAGCGAGGTGGTTTACAGCTTACTACATTACTGATCAGCATAACGTCTGGTGTGGATCGCTGGAGCGAGCGAGGTGGTATACAGCTTACTACATTACTGATCAGCATAACGTCTGGTGTGGATCGCTGGAGCGAGCTAGGTGGTTTACAGCTTACTATATTACTGATCAGCATAACGTCTGGTGTGGATCGCTGGAGCGAGCGAGGTGGTTTACAGCTTACTACATTACTGATCAGCATAATGTCTGGTGTGGAGCGCTGGAGCGAGCGAGGTGGTTTACAGCTTACTACATTACTGATCAGCATAATGTCTGGTGTGGAGCCAGCGAGGTAGTTTACAGCTTACTACTGTATATTACTGATCAGCATAACGTCTGGTGTGGGGCGCTGAAGCGAGCGAGGTGGTTTACAGCTTAGTACATTACTGATCAGCATAAAGTCTGAGGTGGAGCGCTGGAGCGAGCGAGGTGGTATACAGCTTACTACATTACTGATCAGCATAACGTCTGGTGTGGATCGCTGGAGCGAGCGAGGTGGTATACAGCTTACTACATTACTGATCAGCATAATGTCTGGTGTGGATCGCTGGAGCGAGCGAAGTGGTATACAGCTTACTACATTACTGATCAGCATAATGTCTGGTGTGGATCGCTGGAGCGAGCGAAGTGGTTTACAGCTTACTACATTACTGATCAGCATAACGTCTGGTGTGGGACGCTGGAGCGAGCGAGGTGGTTTACAGCTTACTTCATTACTGATCAGCATAACGTCTGGTGTGGGGCGCTAGAGCGAGCGAGGTGGTTTACAGCTTATTACGTTACTGATCAGCATAACGTCTGCTGTGGAGCGCTGGAGCGAGAGAGGTGGTTTACAGCTTACTACATTACTGATCAGCATAATGTCTGAGGTGGAGCGCTGGAGCGAGCGAGGTGGTATACAGCTTACTACATTACTGATCAGCATAATGTCTGGTGTGGGGCGCTGGAGCGAGCGAGGTGGTTTACAGCTTACTACATTATTGATCAGCATAACGCCTGGTGTGGATCGCTGGAGCGAGCGAGGTGGTTTATAGCTTACTACATTACTGATCAGCATAACATCTGGTGTGGGGCGCTGGAGCGAGCGAGGTGGTTTACAGCTTACTACATTACTGATCAGCATAACGTCTGCTGTGGGGCGCTGGAGCGAGCGAGGTGGTATACAGCTTACTACATTACTGATCAGCATAACATCTGGTGTGGGGCGTTGGAGCGAGCGAGGTGGTTTACAGCTTACTACATTACTGATCAGCATAATGTCTGGTGTGGGGCGCTGGAGCGAGCGAGGTGGTTTACAGCTTACTACATTACTGATCAGCATAATGTCTGGTGTGGATCGCTGGAGCGAGCAAGGTGGTTTACAGCTTACTACATTACTGATCAGCATAACGTCTGGTGTGGGGCGCTGGAGCGAGCGAGGTGGTATACAGCTTACTACATTACTGATCAGCATAATGTCTGGTGTGGAGCCAGCGAGGTGGTTTACAGCTTACTACATTACTGATCAGCATAATGTCTGGTGTGGAGCCAGCGAGGTAGTTTACAGCTTACTACTGTATATTACTGATCAGCATAACGTCTGGTGTGGGGCGCTGGAGCGAGCGAGGTGGTTTACAGCTTACTACATTACTGATCAGCATAATGTCTGGTGTGGATCGCTGGAGCGAGCGAGGTGGTATACAGCTTACTACATTACTGATCAGCATAATGTCTGGTGTGGATCGCTGGAGCGAGCGAAGTGGTATACAGCTTACTACATTACTGATCAGCATAATGTCTGGTGTGGATCGCTGGAGCGAGCGAAGTGGTTTACAGCTTACTACATTACTGATCAGCATAACGTCTGGTGTGGGGCGCTGGAGCGAGCGAGGTGGTATACAGCTTACTACATTACTGATCAGCATAACGTCTGGTGTGGATCGCTGGAGTGAGCGAGGTGGTTTACAGCTTACTACATTACTGATCAGCATAATGTCTGGTGTGGATCGCTGGAGCGAGCGAGGTGGTTTACAGCTTACTACATTACTGATCAGCATAATGTCTGGTGTGGAGCCTGCGAGGTAGTTTACAGCTTACTACTGTATATTACTGATCAGCATAACGTCTGGAGTGGGGCGCTGGAGCGAGCGAGGTGGTTTACAGCTTACTACATTACTGATCAGCATAAGGTCTGGTGTGGGGCGCTGGAGCGAGCGAGGTGGTTTACAGCTTACTACATTACTGATCAGCATAAGGTCTGGTGTGGGGCGCTGGAGCGAGCGAGGTGGTTTACAGGGCATAACAGCTTACTACTCACTTTCTTTTTAATAATATTTGGCGGCATCCCTTCACTTGGATCAATCGCAGGGAAAATGGATTCATCAACATGTGTGGCTGTTTCCCTACATCTGAAAAAGCATACATATGACTATTTCACCCAGCTTGAACTAAGAATAAAAACTAGATATTGCATTTTTCTGCATAATGCTGTGGTCAGATAAAGGCAAGCAATTAGACTGTGCACATCTTCATAAAAACACAAAAAGGAAGAACAAAACCATTTTCACTGAAATTAAAGGGTAGTTGAAGTGAGGGGGACATGGAGGCTGCTATATGTATTTCCTTTTAAAACAATACCAGTTGCCTGGTGTCCTGTTCACCTTTCAGGCACCAGTAGTGTCTGAATTACAGACCTGAAACCAGCATGTAGCAAATCCAGTCAAACATCTGATCTGCATGCTTTGTCAGGGTCAATGGCTAATGCTGCATACACACTTGAGATAAAAGTCTCTGGAAAAGGCAAGATCACAGACCAATTTTACCCCATTCCATGTAGTATGAGAGCCATACTCTACACAGTCTATTCTATGGAGCTGCACTTCCCATCAGATAAAATCTTTGCAAGATGCTGCACACAAAGATGCCCGTACACATTCAAAAGATCATTATCTGCATAAGATCTCTTCCTGCAATAGATCCATTCCTTCAAAATGCATTCATAGTCTATGAGATCTGCAGATCATCATACACACCTTGTTTAGCAGGCAATCATCTGCAGATCATCTGCAGATCAGATCCACCAGGATGGATTTTCAGATCTGCAGATGATTGCCAGATCTGCAGATGAATGTCTGTTAAACAAGGTGTGTATGAGGATCTGCAGATCTCATAGACTATGAATGCATTTTGCAGGAATGGATCTATTGCAGGAAGAGATCTTTTGCAGATAATGATCTTTTGAATGTGTAAGGGCATCTTTGTGTGCAGCATCTTGCAAAGATTTCTGTCTGATGGGGAGTGCAGCTCCATAGAATAGACTGTGTAGAGTATGGCTCTCATACTACATGGAAGGGGGTAAAATTGGTCTGTGATCTTGCCTTTTCCAGAGACTTTTATCTCAAGTGTGTATGCAGCATAAGTAGTAGAGGCAGAGGATCAGCGGGACAGCAAGGCAATTTACATGGTTGAAGAGTAAATACGTATGCCAGCCTCGATGTTATCACTTCATTGATAGAATGTTGTAGTGTAGTTTGCCTTCTTAAAACAAAGGGTATTTGCAATAATTCAGCTTTACGTGAACGGCTTTGGTTTCCCACAATGCATCACTACTGAATATGTAAATTATCTCTTTATGCCCCTAAAGTCAGGCTTACAACCAGAATTGCTGGTGTACTGTATAGCAAGCCTATAGCTTGTAAAATTTACATAGCCACATCAACCCCACATGCAGACAGCCTTTTTCGGATTGTTGGTCTGACCTAGATTTCCCATCTGGACCGATCAAGCAAATCAATTGAAATCGGTCGGAAAAAACGATTGATCATGCTTCCTGCTGCATTGATTTCTATGCCGATTTAATCAGAGTGATCGAATCGGCCGCCGATCGATGGTAGAAATCGACCAGTGTATGGGCTCCCTCTCTCCTTCTCCCTTTAGACTGTAAGCCTTTGGCAGGTCCCTCCCTCCTTGTGTAAATTACCTGATTGTGTACTAGATGCCCACAGAAAAACATGAATTTCTACTCCAGTGTATGATCTGGCATTGTGTATCTCGCTGCTTATTATCTGTATTGTGATGTCTGTCACCCCATCTTTTATCATTGCCTGTAACCTTACTTATTGTCAGGGGCTGTGTAATACGTTGGCGCTATATAAATCCAATAAATAATGATAGGTGTCCAGTATTCTCCCGACTCTTTTAGCTGGATGTTCCACCCGGCTAATTTTGGTGACCACCCAGCTATCATCAGCTCACCTCTTACTATGTTGTAAGCAGAGTTGCGCAGAGAAGTGCTGGCTCTGCACTCTCCCGTTGTGCCCCCTCTAGCTACTTTTCATGCCACCCGGCTGGAAAACATTTCTTGGGAGAAGAGTGACAAATAATGCACTATAGCTTGTGTATGAAAGCTGGGGAGGGGGGGGGGGGGGAGAAGAGTGACAAAGAATGCACTATAGCTTGTGTATGAAAGATGGGCTTCACAAAAGTGAAAGGTAGGGTGACACTGATGCTGGATCCACACGGTGCGTTCGCGCACTCGATTTCCCGCTTGATTCCCGTCGATTCGTTTATTTCCAACATGTTCGATTTGGATTTCAATGGATCGTTAGGTCGATTTGGCAGCAAATCGACCTAACGATCCATCGAAATCCAAATCGGACATGTTGGAAATAAACGAATCGACGGGAATCGAGTGGAAAATCGAGTGCGCGAACGCACCGTGTGGATCCAGCATAACAAGTGAATACTGATCAGCATCCACAGTACTACAGTCACAGTACTGTGGTCAAGAGATATGGGTCCTTACCTAAAGAAGAAGGTTTCAGCTGAAATATGATGTCAGAGAATTTTTACTCTTTGTGATGGGATAAAAAGCTATGAAATCCAGAAGAACCTGAGGGGTGACCCACTACAAGTTTGCATTTTAGAGAAGTCATATGAAGAAAATTGAGCACAAGGATGCCCTAAGCAGCCAAATTGAAGTAAAATGATCCTCACATCAAACTACTGTAGAGATGCAGGACATTTGTAGTGAGAGAAATAAAACGCTTGCTACTGCTACGCTCCCTTGGGAAGGGCCAGCTGTCCTCATGTCTCTGGTTTCAGTACTTCAAGTCATTCCCCATGTACAAACAGGCAATCAGCAAAGGCAGAGTGGAACAAAACCATCTCATCTGCATAGTTGTTCCAGATTAGCAACTAAAGTATTGAGGCCACTGGAGCAGTGAAACAGTCAGGCAGCTAACATTTTCATGGGAAGGAAAGCCAGTTTCCTTGAAGACCTTTATTTACTGGGTACAAACTGTACGTATCTTTTGGTTCCAAAAGTACAATTCCAAATGAAACCACAGCTGTGAAAGCAAAACTAATACTTGCTTATCAACCCAAAGAACAGACACCAGCTTCATTCCATGCTTAACTGCTTTGTCCCACGTGCTCTGACTACCATCTTTAAAAACAACATGAGTAACCTGCTTGTTTAGTCGCTTAGCAACCTAAAACATAAGAAATCAGAAAGAATTCATTAAAGATAATAGTGCTACAGTAATAGTGCTGAATAAGACAATAAGGAAAGCTTTGCAGATTCCTAAAATTCCACATAAAAGGTTTTAGGCTACGTTCACAAGGGGGCAGTTGCTGTGCGACATAATGTCTGCATTGTAACGCATATTGCAATGCAACACTTACGGTATGTGATGTGCACAGTTTGGCCGATGCAGTCTAATGGCGTGCGGCATCTCAGTGCACTGTTACCGCAAACCGCGCACAGTGACAGTGAAGCATACTTTACATTGGCTATATGCTTTTACAGGGAATGCAACTCACCCTGTGAACGTAGTCCTAGTACTAGAACATTTCCTAATGCTATACACTGTATATTCTCAAATTATCCAAACTCAAATACTGCACAAGATCCATCTTTTAGCCTGGCAAAGTGGGAAAACCACATAAAAGAATAAAGAGGTGTGGGAAAACCACTTGACCCAGACCCAAACCAAGTATAGACAGATGTGAGGTCATCCTCCCCCCAACACAATCACTGTCAACCCCAAAAATAAAATACACAGCAAAGGTAACGGAATTCCCCCAATCTCCTATTAAGACCAGTATTCTACAAATTAATGCTAACATTTGTATAACACCTTTCTCCTGACTTAAACGTACTTAAAGAGGAACTGCAATGAAAATGTAATAAAAAAGTGCTTCATTTTTACAATAATTATGTATAAATGATTTAGTTAGTGTTTGCCCATTGTAAAATCTTTTAAATCCCTGATTTACATTCTGACATTTATTACATGGTGACATTTTTCCTGTTGGCAGGTGATGCAGCTGCTGCATGCTTTTTTGGCAGTTGGAAACAGCTGTAAACAGCTATTTCCCACAATGCAGCAAGGTTCACAGACAGGAAACTGCCAAGAGTACATACTTTTCTTGTTGCTAGTGGGAGGGGTTTCACCACAATATCAGCCATACAGCGCCCCCGATTGTCCCGTTTGTGAAAAGGAATAGATTTCTCATGTAAAAGGGGGTATCAGCTACTGATTGGGATGAAGTTCAATTCTTGGTCAGAGTTTCTCTTTAAAGAGACTCTGTAACAACAAAAACCTCCCCTGGGGGGTACTCACCTCGGGTGGGGGAAGCCTCCGGATCCTAATGAGGCTTCCCACGCCGTCCTCTGTCCCACGGGGATCTCGCTGCAGCCCTCCGAACAGCCGGCGACTGTGCCGACTGTCAGTTCAATATTTACCTTTGCTGGCTCCAGCGGGGGCGCTGTGGCGACTTTCGGCACGGAAATAGACGGAAATACCCGATCTCCGTCGGGTCCGCTCTACTGCGCAGGCGCCGGAAACTTGCGCCTGCGCAGTAGAGCGGACCCGACGGCGATCGGGTATTTCCGCCTACTTCGGCGCCGACAGCCATCAGAGCGCCTGCGCAGGAGCCAGGAAGGTAAATATTGCGTCACGGCTGTATGGAGGGCTACAGCGAGACCCCCGAGGGACGCAGGACGGCGTGGGAAGCCTCATTAGGGTCCTGAGGCTTCCCCCCCCCCCCCCCGAGGTGAGTACCCCCCAGGGGCTGTTTTGTCATTACAGTTCCTCTTTAAGAGCTGAAGTCACTTAGGACCAAGTAGGCCACCCTTGGGCCTTAAAGGGAAGTAGAGACGAAGCACCCTTGTGTATTTTACCATGTATATCAGTAAGAACATTAGAGAAAACACTTACCATGCTCTCGGTTTCATCCTCACTGCTAAAAGTGTCTGTTATCAGCAGTCACAAGAATCCCAGACTGAGCAATTAAATCTGGCTTTGCTGGGAATGATTATTGCTGAGTCGTCATAGCAGAGCCACAAGGGGGCAGGCTTGGGCTTGAAATAACACCACAGAAGACAGACTTAGCTATAATCTTTCTGTAGCAAAGCTAGACGGAGCAGCCTGACTGCTCAGTCGGGGATTCTTATCAGAGGTGGTAACAGTCAGATTACACAGAGAACAATGAAACAAAGAGCAGATTAGATGTTTACTGTCATGTTCCCACTGATTTATAAGTTAAAATACAAGAGGGTGCTTCATCTCTGGTTCTCTTTAAGGTGCATACAGATGCCCAACTTTACACCTGATTGTCGCTTAAATTAGTCATTTGAACGACTTGAAGTGCAAACAACTCGTTCAGATGTCATGTACACACTGACCAACAAAGCGGCTGATATGCAAATTTACATGTCGTTTAACCAACTTGATTATGGACAATAGACTAGATTAAATGACTGATCAAATGACTTGTTTGAACGTCTATTAATTGGACAAACGACTAAGTCTTTTGTACACATGTACGGATCCAACAGTCGTTTGAATGACAGTCCGTCCAACAGATCTGCTGAGTGGATTGGGCAAACCGGCTGTTATCAGTCACTCAACATCGCGTAAATGTGTCCAATCTGTCCTTCAAACGACAAGTCTGACAACAAGTTGTTTGAAAAAGTTGGATGTGTGCACATACCTTTAGGGAGTTGTGCCTAGGATTCCTTGAGGGCTCCTTTCCACTGTTGCGGTGCGGAATCGCCTGGATTCCACCGCGGACGAATTCGCATGCGGATGCGTTTCCGCATGCAGATTTCCCCGCGATTTCGCATGGCAAGGAACCAGGCTAATTTAACCATGTCACTGCCTGTATAAAGCTCCATAGCATTTCATGCGAAATCGCACGCGAAATCACGGGGAAATACGCATGACAAAGCCGCATGCGATTTCCCTAATAAAACCATTGCGGGCGATTCGCCCGCATTCCTGCCGTACGCAAAATCTGACGGCTCTGTCGTGCAGATCTCCCCCGCACGCCAAAACGCACCCACACGACGCACAAGTGGAAACAATCCCATCCACTTGTATTGCCTATGCGAATCCGCATGCGGTGCCTGCATGCGGATTCGCTATAGTGGAAACTAGCCCTAAAAGACAACTGAAGTAAGAGGATTATGAAGGCTGCCATATTTATTTATTTTTAAAGGGAACCCGAGGTGAGTATAATATTGAGGCTGCCATATTTATCTCCTTTTAAGCAATACCAGTTGTCTGGCTGCTGTGCTGGTCCTCTGCCTCTAATTCTTTCAACCATAGACCCTGAACAAGCATGCAGCAGGTCAGGAGTTTCTGACATTGTCAGAACTGACAAGATTAGCTGCATGCTTGTTTCTGGTGTAATTCAGTTCACTACTGCAGCCAAATAGATCAACATGGCTGCCAGGCAACTAGTATTGTTTAAAAGGAAATAAATATGGCAGCCTCCATATCACTCTCACCTCTGGTTCACTTTAAGCCACTCCATTTACCTTGCTATCCTGCTGATCCTCTGCCTCTAAGGGCTTGTTTCCACTAGACACCACGCGCGACTACGAGATGTGCAGTGGCACTTCCTGGTCTGCGAGTATGCCGAAGAATCCCAGAAGCAGTGCCATGCATCGCTATAGGATTCGCTGTCTGCCACACAAAAAAAAAAAAATGCTCCAACGCCGTCCGAATTGCTAAGGCAAGCGATTCAGATGGCAGCAGCATTATCCCTATGGCAGAGTTTCTCCACTCGATTTGCTTGTGAGGAAACACTGTGGATTCGGCCCTATTTACGCAGCAGTGGAAACGGGCCCTAATACTTTTAGCCACAGACACTGAACAAGTATGCAGCAGATAAGGTGCAGTGTTCTCCCTAGAACTAATTAGGTGGGCGGGCCGCCCGGGTATTTTGAAACCCAGCCCGGCTGACTAAAGTCAGTGCTGAAAACAAACTGCAGGCAGAGGAGCGCTCCATTGCCTGCTATCAATCAGCGCTGCTTTCGTCACTGAACACTGCAGGAGTGCTCCTCTGCTTGCGTGACACGGATCGGATTAAGGTACGTCGTTATCGGAGGGGGGCAGGGCAAGAGCAGTGTGAAGTAGGGAAATGTCTATTTCCGACTGAAGATGCTGGGAATCCGACTTCTATCCCCCTCCCCTGTTAACTTGCTCCTCGGGCGGTAGATACAGCTTCACTGGCTCCGGGCTCGCTCAGAAGCTAGCTAGAGCACCAGCCAGTTGCCTGGTCCACACGGTCTCCTCTCTCTGCGATGCCGCATATACTACTTCCTGTTTTAGTGTGTGCAACATTGCACAGAGGAGAAGGCGTGGACCAGGCGGCTGGCTGGCGCTCTAGCGTCTGAGAGAGCCTGGAGCCAGTGAAGCTTTATCTACCGTGCGGGGGGCGAGGTGAGCTTCAAACCCTCCCCACTAGCCACCAACCTCCAGCCTAAGCCACCCTCCCCACTAGCCCACCAGCCGCCCACCTCCAGCCTAAGCCACCCTGCCGACTAGATACCAACTCCTAGCCTGACCCACCCCACTAGCCACCAGGTTGACCACCTACCCACCCGCCCCACCAGCCGGACCACCTACCCACCAACCTGACCTACCCACCCTACTAGCCACCAGTCGGACCTACTTACCAGCAACATTGGTTAACCCCGTTCTGCCGGGGCCACGCCCACTCTCATTCATACTCTTATTCATACTGGCAGCTGTCCCCCTCTTCTAGTTCCACTGCTATAAACAAATGCTTACACAACTCTGTAAATTAACTTTGTCACATGGTCATATAAAATGTTTTCTACATTCGTGACAAAAATTGAATTTTATAACTGCTTTGTCACATGATGATCAAAATATGTGAGAATATTCTGAACTCTGAAAACCCATCAATAAAATCAGAACAATCTTTGGGACATGGCAGCGTCCAAGTGCAGAGGATTAAGGATAGGTTGACATTATGTCCAGCAAGTGGCAATATGTGCAGTCGCAGAGGCTCAAACTGTTGTGTCTGTTAATACACCTTTTTTGGTATACATTAGTGTCCAGCATGCTTTTTGACAACAGACTAGCAGGGGAGATCAGATTTAAGTAGGAGGAGTGCTCCGTAGTGTATTAAAACTTAATAAAAATCACGCAAAGATTAAAAACACTTACTCAAAAGTGATGAAAGACAAGCATATCTTGGGTAAAAACACAAACCAATGACCCTGGATGGCAACCTGTTCCTCCTCTGTGGCCGGCAGTGGGGGTGGTCCTGGATGGTGGTGGACTGTGGGTGCCTCTCTTTTGGTCGATGTGTGCAGTAACTTCGCGACGCGCTTCGGCGTATCCACGCCTTTGTCAAACGAGTTACTGCCATGCACACGAGGATTTAAATACCTGTTGGTAACAGGAAATTGGTAGTGTGAACCTTAAGGCCATTCCTTGTTAATGACCATCCACTAATCCCATATTTTTACAACATCCCCAAGGTTCACAAATGCCAAGAGAATCCACCTGGGCGCCCTATTGAGGACCAAGGCGTACACCAGGGATTCGAGCCATGTACTGGAAATCTTGGCTAATTTTCAGTGGAAAGAAGGTTATAAGTGGGCATTGTTGGATGTGAGTTCCTTATATACCAGCATCCCTCATCACAGAGGAATAGAGGCAGTTAATTACTTGGATCAGAAAAAACAACACCGCGCCACAGTTAAACTTATAACATGTAAATGCCTGCACCAGTATGTGAGATCGCTACAGAAAGTCCAGTCCAGGAAAATTCAAAATATATAAATACTGTTGCACTCCTCGCACCTGTGCCTTCAACTTTGCAATAAAACTTTATCCTTGACCTGCAAAAAAAGCTTCACATAGGGTGATATCGTTCTGTAACATTAAAACAAACTCTTCACTTTGCATGCACGTTAGCCCAAGTGACAATTCACATCCGTGTCAGGTGCTCTCATTCAGTGCTCACTCCGTGACAATCCCCGACTGCTATATGCCAAAACGCTCACCAGATGTAGCCCACCTCGAATTGCAGGTGGAGAAATCACTTTTGGCCCACTGCCAGTAAATCCCATGACACCAAATCGTCATAAGTCTTCATTTATTCCAATATAAAACAGCTTCATAAAACGACATAAAACATAACATAGCGTAATCCTGTTAAACAGACACTCCGGGCGCATCTATGATTGCACTTACGCGTCCCGGTGTTAAAAGCGCATGTAGTAGTGTCCTTTGCCAATGCCCATTCGCCTGAAGTGTGGGTAGGATGTCCGCGAGGAAACCGCTCCTAATCCTCCCTCTAGCCACAGGGTGTATGCCGCTTGTGCGCACTGCTCAATCCCGACCGGCCGGTCAGCTTACTTCCGCGTGTGCGACACTTTGCTCTGCCCAGAGCAGAGCAAAGTGTCGCACACGCGGAAGTAAGCTGACCGGCCGGTCGGGATTGAGCAGTGCGCACAAGCGGCATACACCCTGCGGCTAGAGGGAGGACTAGGAGCGGTTTCCTCGCGGACATCCTACCCACACTGGGCATTGGCAAAGGACATTACTACATGCGCTTTTAACACCGGGACGTGTAAGTGCAATCATAGATGCGCCCGGAGTGTCTGTTTAACAGGATTACGCTATGTTATGTTTTATGTCGTTTTATGAAGCTGTTTTATATTGGAATAAATGAAGACTTATGACGATTTGGTGTCATGGGATTTACTGGCAGTGGGCCAAAAGTGATTTCACCACCTGCAATTCGAGGTGGGCTACATCTGGTGAGCGTTTTGGCATATAGCAGTCGGGGATTGTCACGGAGTGAGCACTGAATGAGAGCACCTGACACGGATGTGAATTGTCACTTGGGCTAACGTGCATGCAAAGTGAAGAGTTTGTTTTAATGTTACAGAACGATATCACCCTATGTGAAGTTAATTACTTGGCCATTGATGGCACGTTTAATCCTTTAGAAGCACAATTAGTCTTGGATATTCTTGAATTTTCCCTAAAATACTATTTGCAGACCTGCGGGACAGCGATGGGGGCGGAGTTTGCTCTGCATTTTGCAAATCTCAATATGGCATTCTGGGAGGGGTTTCATGTCTGGGGCGCCCATCAATTCGGAGCAAACCTCGCCCTGTACTTAAGGTACATAGACGACATCCTCATCGTTTGGGACAGAAAGGAGGAGGAGTTTTCAGAATTTACAAAATACTGTAATAATGCGTATGGCCTGCATTTCACACATGTGATAGAGAAAAAATAGTGTTCCTGGATTTGGATCTGTGTCATGATGGTCAAAGGAATATTAGAACCAAAACCCATTTTAAGCCCACTGCAGGAAACTCTTTTCTGCACAAAACAAGCTGCCATCATCCCAAGTGGATCAAAAATATACCACGGAGTCAGTTTTGCAGGCTAAGTCGCAACTGCACAGCTGACACGGATTACCAGGAACAAGGCCAGTATCTAGAGAAAAAATTTCTGGATAAAGGTTATGAAAAATGTACAGTTGCCACAGCCAGAAAAGAGTTCGAAAGGAAAAAGTTGACAACGAGAAAACAGATAACCAAACAAAAGGCCCAAGTTTCGTTACAAACTATAATGCAAAGGCCAACGAGATTGAAAAAAATAAACTCAAATTGGCCTTTATTGTTAAGAGACCCAATACTTCAGCACAGACTCCCAGTGCGACCTCAGACTATATTCAGAAGTGCTAAATCCCTCAAGAACAAAATCGCTAAGAGCAATATTGGTCTAACTGGCAAGCATCCAATATTCCAACCGACGTTGTTTACAGTTCTAGGAAACCACAAATGTGGCAAAGCACGTTGCAAGTGTTGTGGCTATATGAGACAGAGATGTAAGGAGTTGCAAGTACACAACGAGAAGATCACTCAAGCAACTGATCAATTGTTCATCTACATACGTTGTATATTTATTGGCTTGCAGTTGCCCAAAATATTATGTAGTAAGAACGACCAGGCCCCCAAGAAAAAAGATTTGGTGAACACAGAAGCCCCTTGAGGAAGGAACAGAAGGCCAGTGTCCCGCACCACTTCCTGACCAACCATGGGCAATCCACTGACAGTCTAACAATAGTGGGTGTGGAATGTATTCCACCTGAGCTGCCCAATGGATTAAAATTCAGGAGGCTATGTGGATCTTTAAACTAAATACGTTATCCCCAGCGGGCCTCAATGAGGCAGTGGAGGTGGCTAGATTTATTTGAAACATCTAATGCCGTATTATGTGATCTTTATTGCACCAGCTCCGTTTTACCTTTTTCCTTTCCTCCTGATATCCCCCCCCCCCCGTTCCTTCCCCTCCCCCCCCCCAAACCTTTCCCTTCCCTCCCTCCCCTTGTTTCCCCACATTTCATCTCACTTTATTTAATCAGGCAACTTCATTTAGACCTACAGGACGATGCAGACCATATTTGGTCTGTATTGTCCAAAATATTCAATCCTGGCAAGGAAGAGTGAAAGCTAGTCATATTATGCAATAGTCATATTACCTTTTATATATGTTACGGCCAGAACCCGAAGTGTGGCCCCTTCGCGTTCTGGCCGGTCAATGTGCGAACTGGCCGCTGCGCTGCGGCCAATGTTAGAAATGGAATGTTGCCCTGTGAAGATTAATGTGTTTTCTTGCCGTCTCTGGCCAAATGTAGCAAAACTAACTTAATTTAATGAAATGAAGTCGGCAGCTTCAGCTATCTCTCCTCCCCCTGCCTCTCTCTCTCCCCTATGGGCGCTGCGGGGGGTTCGTGGCTGCAGGGAAGCAGAGCAGGGGAGGCTGCAGACATCGCTTCTGCCAGCACCCGCTCTGCAGGAACGGCAGGATTGCCTGCCATGACGAACGACTCTGGGGGACACATGTCCCCCCCCCCCCATCCCCACCCGGCTGCTAGTATTGGGGAGGAGAGGAGGCAGGGGGGAAAGAGAGAGAGCGGAAGCCGCCGGCTTCATTTCATTA
Source organism: Hyperolius riggenbachi (assembly GCF_040937935.1). NCBI lineage: Eukaryota > Metazoa > Chordata > Amphibia > Anura > Hyperoliidae > Hyperolius > Hyperolius riggenbachi. Next base: position 219,362,355 of record NC_090649.1, on the reverse strand, counting down.
AATTAAGTAAGTTTTGCTACATTTGGCCAGAGACGGCCAGAAAACACATTAATCTTCACAGGGAAACATTCAATTTCTAACATTGGCCGCAGCGCAGCGGCCAGTTCGCACATTGACCGGCCAGACGCGAAGTGGTCACACTTTGGGTTCTGGCCGTAACATATATAATCTTAATATTTCATTCATTGTATATATAATGTTTTAATTGTGTATTTGTTATATTTATTCTGATATGTCACGCCCTGTGTGGTTCCAGTTTGCGTTATGATAATGGGGCGATGTGACACTAAGTTAGAGGGCTTATATTGTTCCTCCTCTGCCGGGATCAGTCCTTTTTTCCCTCCCATGCTGTGATTATGATCACATTTTGAAAAAACGACATTCTAGCAGGGCAGCAGGCAGGCAGCTGTCTGTGTGACTCAGGTTTTCCGGCCTGTGCATACATCCCTTTAGATGTGCTTCAGCCACCAGGGGAAGCTCTTCTGTGTGATACAATACAATTATGCACATCTAAAGGGATGCAGGGATGTCCGCAAAATTGTCAGCTTATTCTACTTTGAAGACCCACCGGCATCCGTCACATCCAATCACAGTGAGAAGCAGGCTGTGTGGGTCTCCCTATTGGCTGCCTGGCTCTCCCCAAAGGCTGTCTGTTAAATCTACTACAGAGACAGCATTGGGAAAGAGAGTTATCGGCTGCTGTGAGCTGGAGAAAAATACCAAACACTTCTGGTCGGTAAATGACATGCGGAAATCTTTGTGAATTGACATATCTTGAAATCCCCCGAGGTAATTACCGCAAAAGTCGGTAATTTACCTCACTAGATAACACTGACAGAACAAAAAAACAAAACAAAAAAAGTAGTGCGGTCCACCCCTAATTATATATTTCAAAACACACTCCAAGGCGGGGTTTTATTTGAACCAGAGTTCTCTTATTTATTCTACATACGTTATTTCTTCAATTTGCAACGGGTTTCACGGCCAAAAGCCGCTTCTTCAGAGGCACACCGTACACAAAGCATCCATGGGCCTACGACAAACTCCTATCCGCAATCTGAACTCTGTACAAAGACTGCTCTCAACGATGATCCCAGTGCCGTGTGGGCTGCACAAATAAAACCTTGCCTTGGAGTGCGTTTTGAAATTTTCCTCACTAGTCAGGAACTGTGATTTACTATGCGGTTTAGTGAATTGTAACTTGGGAAGGTGATCAGTAAAATCAGCTGTTTTCAGCATTACTGAATGCGGTAATGCTTTGTGAATAGAGCCTATAATCAGGCTACCAAGGGCTTGATTCACAAAGCGGTGCTAACCTACTTAGCACGTCTAAAGTCTTTAGACGTGCTAACCAGGGTGCTAAGTAGGTTAGAACCAGATTTCTCAATCAGATCGCGCACAAAGTTTTGCACGCAAAATCCTATGCGCGTGCTAAGTCCCATAGGCCTTAATGGGCACTCCGCGCGGAGCGCCCTGCTCTCTGTGCAGTGCGCGCATAAAGTTTTACGCGCGAAAAGCTCATTTAGACATGCTAAGGGGTTTTTCACAGGCGTGCTAACAGTTAGCACCGATTTGTGAATCGAGCCCCAAGAAGGAATTAAAATTAAAGTGTCTCTGTACTTACCTTTGCCCCCAAGTTAAGGAGTTGCTCAGAAAAAGACTGAATAATTTTCTGTTTTACTGAATGACCACACATCTACAAAAGCGATGACACCTGGAAAATATGTAAATGCTGTGAATATTTCAAGCAAATCATTTAGACCTATATTTAGTCTTTATAAAAGGAGCTATTTTACTTATTTCATACTCCACAATACTCAGTCTGGCTACATAAAACTGAACAAGCAGCAACACTCCCCAGCTATGGGTGTCCCGTATGGGGCGATGTCCTCTCACTTTGTCATTTGTGTTACTCATGGGAGGGACAGGAACATTGTGATTTTTCCAATAAAAAAGGGACACAGGTAGCAATAAAACATTAATCGTTCCTAAAAGTTTTCCCTGCTGAAAAAACAGTTGTGATATTGCTGCATGTGTAAATGCTATAGGGGAGACTTCTCACTGCTCGTCTTTTGTTACGCTCATGAAGGAAGCAAGTGAAATTTTCCTAAACTTAGACACAAAGGAACACACATTCAATTTTGAATGGCCAATGACTGGACAATTTTACCATTTCCATGTAGTGTGAGAGCCAACAGATTGTGCAAGTTCTTGTACTACATGGAAGTAGTAAGATTATCCAATCACGGACCAATCAAAATTGAATGTGTATACACACAGGAAGTTTGAAATCCTTTAAAGTAAACCTTAGATGAACAAAATAAAATAACTGATACTTACATGAGGCTTTCTCTAGCCCCCTTCAGACTGTGCCCGCCCTCCCCATACCAATCCTTTACTGGCTGGCCAGTCTCATTTTTCTGGGACGGACTAATCTCAAATATCTGAAAGGGGAAGTGAATCCAGCACAACAAAATGTTACTGATTTGATTTAAAGGACTACTGTAGGGGGGGTAGGGAAAAAATTTTTTGAACTTACCCGAGGCTTCTAATGGTCCCCACAGATGTCCTGTGCCCGCACAGCCACTCACTGATGCTCTGGTCCACTTCTGGAATTTCCGACTTTAAAGTCGGAAAACCACTGCGCTGCCGTGTCCTCGCTTCCGCTGATGTCACCAGGAGCGTACTGCGCAGGTGCAGAACGTACTGGGCAAGTTCATCTCTTTTTCCCACTACCCCCTACAGAACTCCTTTAATTTAGCACAGTACAGTAGTCTGGATGGATGTCATACATTTAGGCAACTTATGACACATTTGGCAAAATCGAATACAGCATGCCTCGTATACAGTGTAAGAGCCAGGCAAAGTGTCCATTGTCTGTACAGAGTGCTAACAAGCGCCCACCCAGCCTTTGTAGGAGAGCAGCTGAGAGGTCGTCAGCTGCATCTCCTAAACAGGGCTGTGGAGTCAGTACAAAAATCCACCGACTCCTCAGTTTAGGATTCCACCGACTCCGACTCCTCTAATTTGCATATTACAATCTTGTTGATTGAAAGTATGTAACATGAAATTCGTCTATTATCTGCCAACGCTTAGGAATTTTAAAACACAACTGAAGTGAGAAGGATATGGAGACTGCCGTATTTATTCCCCTTTAGTCATAGACTAAAACTAGCCCTTGCTAAGAGTACTTGTATAAGGTACATACCGGAACATCTATCAGGCCCTAGGCAATGTAACTGTGGGTACATGTAAGAATGATGTGCAGGTCCTCTGCAGGGTAATGAGGGGATTCTTCCTCTATTGCACAATCTGAACCAGGTTTATGGGTGATCGACAACACCTCTGTGTTCAATGTGGATTCCCTGCAGCTCTGTGGGGAGTGCATGTGTAGAGTATAGTACTACTCTGTAACAAAGTAAACCTGAGACAGATGAAATTAAAGTGTTATACATACCTGGAGCTTCCTCTAGCCTCCTTCAGGCTAATCAGTCCCTCGCTGTCCTCCTCCTCCACCTGGATCTTCTGCTGAGTCCAGGTACTTGAGCCAGTCTGGCATAGTGCGCATGCATAGCACTATTGCGCAGGTGCAGAATGCTCCTGGCTGTTGGAGCGGCACGAGGCCGGACTGCACTGACTGGGTGAATTGCCGGGACTCATAGCAGAAAATCCAGGTGGTGGAGATGGACAGCGAGGGACTGATTGGCCTGAAGGGGGCTGGAAGAAGCCCCAGGTATGTATAAAACTTTTCTTTTCATCCGTCGCAGGTACCATTTAATTTGTAGTCACCAAACTAAATTTTAACAACATATCAAATTATTTGATTTCATTCACAAAGAGTGTATATATTTATATTATATATATGTATTTATACATTTGCATAAATCAGCATCAACGCAGAATTATTTCCATCTCATTGACCATCTCTATTAGTGACACGGCTACACATCAGGCTTTATACTTACAGCATAGATGTTAATTAGTATATATAAGAGATTCCTGTGTACACATCATATATATACTGTACACAGTCACAATCAGATATGTATATATGACTTTAAAAATACGGGGACTGCTTTATTTAAGCAGCACAAGTAACTAATTTTGATTGGTTTAGTTCATTTTTGTGGACTAAGCACAGCTATTACTGTATGTATAAATTATTTATGACGACTATCATCTGAGAAATAGAACATTTTATCATATTTTTTCTTTTAATTACAGTTTAAAATCAGTAGTCCGAGCATTTTTCCCAGACTCCGGGCACCCAAAATTGCCCCAACTCCGACTCCACAGCCCTGCTCTTAAGCCTCATCTACACGCGTAGATGACTCTCCGATGTTACTTATCAATCGATAAGATCCGACCACGCGTATCTTGCTACCGCCGATTCCCTGCTCGTTCCCCGCGAGGGGACAATGGCAGGGAAACAAGCGGAAGATAAGCGGCGCGGCGGGGACGTGGAAGAGGTGATCCGGCGACTAATCGTGCCGCGTGTAGATGAGGCTTTAAAGTAGCCTAACTACCAGTGGCAAAAATGCACCGCTAGATGCTAATTTTCCAACTTCCATGCAATTTTAAAGGGCTGGTGAAGTGAGAGGGATATGGAGGCTGCCATATTTATTTCCTTTTATGCCGGGAATATACGGTACGTTTGTACCGCTCAATTATGCCCCCGGATCGATTCCCTTATCGTCTGCTCATTTTCCTTATCTTTTTCCATTGTCCCGCCCGTGGTATCGACTGCGGAATCGATCCGGCGGGGGATCGGACATGCCGGAAGCTGTCGAGCCATCTAATGGCTTTTAGCCACAGCTCCTGAACAAGCATGCAGCAGATCAGGTGTTTCTCACATTATTGTCCGATCTGACAAGATTAGCTGCATGCCTGTTTCTGGTGTGATTCAGCCCCTATTGCAGCAAAATAGAGCAGCAGGGCTGCCAGACAACTGGTATTAATTAAAAGGAAATTAATATGGCAGCCTCCTTTTACTTCTCACTTCAGTTGTCTTTTAATGCAGCTTAAAATGGAATGAGGCAACCCAAATCGGCAGGAGGTGAAGAATACAAGCAGCATGCAAATTGCTTTAAAAGGTATACTGTAGGGGGTCGGGGGAAAATGAGTTGAACTTATCCGGGGCTTCTAATGGTCCCCCGCAGACATTCTGTGCCCGCGCAGCCACTCACCGATGCTCCGGCCCCGCCTCCGGGTCACTTCTGGAATTTCAGACTTTAACCACTTGAGGACCACAGTCTTTTCGCCCCTTAAGGACCAGAGCCTTTTTCTCCATTCAGACCACTGCAGCTTTCACGGTTTACTGCTCGCTCATACAACCTACCACCTAAATGAATTTTGGCTCCTTTTCTTGTCACTAATAAAGCTTTCTTTTGGTGCTATTTGATTGCTCCTGCAATTTTTACTTTTTATTATATTCAGCAAAAAAGACATGAATTTTGGCAAAAAAAATGATTTTTTTAACTTTCTGTGCTGACATTTTTCAAATAAAGTAAAATTTCTGTATACATGCAGCGCGAAAAATGGACAAACATGTTTTTGATAAAAAAAAACAAAAAAAAAAAAAACATTCAGTGTATATTTATTGGTTTGGGTAAAAGTTATAGCGTTTACAAACTATGGTGCCAAAAGTGAATTTTCCCATTTTCAAGCACCTCTGCCTTTTCTGAGCACCTGTTATGTTTCATGAGGTGCTAAAATTCCAGGATAGTATAAATACCCCCCAAATGACCCCATTTTGAAAAGAAGACATCCCAAAGTATTCACTGAGAGGCATGGTGAATTCATAGAAGATTTAATTTTTTGTCACAAGGAAGCGGAAAATGACACTGTGACAAAAAAAATATCCATTTTTGCTAACTTGTGACAAAAAAAAAAAAAAAATACCTTGAAGTGTGTACTTTCCAAAATGGGGTCATTTGTGGGGTGTATTTACTGTCCTGGCATTTTGGGGGGTTCAAAATTGTAAGCACCCCTGTAAAGCCTAAAGGTGCTCATTGGACGTTGGGCCCCTTAGCGCACCTAGGCTGCAAAAAGGGGTCACACATGTGGTATTGCCGTACTCAGGAGAAGTAGTATAATGTGTTTTGGGGTGTATTTTTACACATACCCATGCTGGGTAAGAGAAATATCTCTGTAAATGACAATCTTGATTTTTTACACACAATTGTCCATTTACAGAGATATTTCTCCCACCCAGCATGGGTATGTGTAAAAATACACCCCAAAACACATTATACTACTTCTCCTGAGTACGGCGATACCACATGTGTGGCACTTTTTTGCACCCTAACTGCGCTAAGGGGCCCAAAGTCCAATGAGTACCTTTAGGATTTCACAGGTCATTTTGAGAAATTTCGTTTCAAGACTACTCCTCACGGTTTAGGGCCCCTAAAATTCCAGGGCAGTATAGGAACCCCACAAATGACCCCATTTTAGAAAGAAGACACCCCAAGGTATTCCGTTAGGAGTACGGTGAGTTCATAGAAGATTTTATTTTTTGTTACAAGTTAGTGGAAAATGACACTTTGTGAAAAAAACCAATAAAAATCAATTTCCGCCAACTTGTGACAAAAAATAAAATCTTCTATGAACTCACCATATTCCTAACGGAATACCTTGGGGTGTCTTCTTTCTAAAATGGGGTGATTTGTGGGGTTCCTATACAGTCCGGGCATTTTAGGGGCCCTAAACCGTGAGTAGTCTTGAAAACAAATGTCGCAAAATGACCTGTGAAATCCTAAAGGTATTCTTTGGACTTTGGGCCCCTTAGTGCAGTTAGGGTGCAAAAAAGTGCCACACATGTGGTATCGCCGCACTCGGGAGAAGTAGTTTAATGTGTTTTGGGGTGTATTTTTACACATACCCATGCTGGGTGGGAGAAATATCTCTGTAAATGACAATCTTGATTTTTTTCACACACAATTGTCCATTTACAGAGATATTTCTCCCACCCAGCATGGGTATGTGTAAAAATACACCCCAAAACACATTATACTACTTCTCCCGAGTGCGGCGATACCACATGTGTGGCACTTTTTTGCACCCTAACTGCGTTAAGGGGCCCAAAGTCCAATGAGCACCTTCAGGCTTTACAGAGGTACTTACAATTTAGCACCCCCCCCCCACTTGCCAGGACAGTTAACAAACCCCACAAATGACCCAATTTTGGAAAGAATACACGTAAGGTATTCCATGAGGGCCATGGTGAGTTCATAGAAATTTTTATTTTTTGTCACATGTTAGCGGAAAATGACATTTTGTGAAAAAAAAAAAAACAAACCACAATTTCTGCTAACTTGTGACAAAAAATAAAATATTCTATGAACTCACCATGCACCTAACGGAATACTTTGGGGTGTCCTCTTTCCAAAATGGCATCATTCGTGGGGTCTGTCCTGGCATTTTAGGGTCTCTGCAATCATTACATGTATGGCCAGTATTAGGAGTTTCTGCTATACTCCTTATATTGGGCATAAGGGTAATGCACTCTGGGCTGAAAGGAAAAATGAACGTCAAACAATCAATCAATCAATCAATGTGGATGAAAAAATATCTGCCAAAAAATTTTGAAAAAAATAAAGAGGGGAAGGCGTCTGCTAGGACATAGGAGCTGCCGCCCCAAAAATCCAAACCCACCAGCTCGTATGCCCTGGCAAACCTGATTTATCCATTCACACCGATCGATGTGGATGAACAAATCATTGCCAGAGTTCTTTTTTGATACAAAGTGCTTGCCAAAGCATATGAATCCCCAACACCACTCCTCGGCCCATATGCCTCGGCAAACGTATCTTTTTGACTGCGGAGGGGAAATCTCGTCCTGCAGCGCTGCATGCACCGACTTGTGTGTAAGCTGACAGACGCGCAATGTTCTGTCAGGATGCACCATCAGTGCTGCAGCTGGTTAGTCGTTCGCTCGGTCCACCTGGAAGGTTATTGGATGGAAAAAGGGAAAAGAGAAAAAAAACAAAACAAAACAAAAAAAAAAACGAAAAACAAGCAAGCAGAAAAGCAATTGCTTCATTAACATTAATAAACTTTGAACTTTTTTAATCAAAACCTTAACATTGCAAACCAAACATTAACTACTTTGCTTACCTGTTTTTTGTTTTTTTTTTAACTTACCTCCCGAGGACAAACCTCTCCTCCCCCATGGAACAATGTGCGAAGTGCAAATCGCACAGAGTTGTGGCGAAGTACATTACGCAATTTGTCCCAAGTGAAAGGAGAGGTTTCTGGCAGCCCTGTGTATTAGGGTCTCTGGAAACCCGATGTTTGGTTTCACACTGCATATTGACATATCCGGTGGGTCGAGCCCGCCGCACCGTATCGTCCAAAACAGACCTTCAGGCAATACCACAAGAGTAGCATTCGGCCTTGTAATGAACTGCGTCGCCATAGACTAACATGACTTCCGGGCCGATCGATATTGCCACAGAAGCCACGCAGTAACGTAGGCATGCACTAGCGTTGAATCAAGCACTTCCGGCGTAGGGGGGGACCGCAAAGTGTGACTTTTGCTAGGCATTTTGCCCTAACGCATCTCAGCAGTGTGAAATAGCACTGAGAGACCCTTGTGTGCCTACCGCTGTGTGTGGAGTTCCCTACACTCTAATAGTGTACCTGCTCGTGGTACCTCTCAAAACACTCCCCTAGGCATAGACCAGGCTGGTCAGGACAGGTGGGACAATAAACAGTGGTGTCACGCCTTATTCCAGCCCTGCTGCAGACACGACAACGTTTTCTTCGGATTCGGTGACCTGGGGTACTCGGAATTGGATAGGCGTAATGCCTTCCATGCAGCCGGCTGGTTGCATCTTGGGGTTGGGCCACGGCACCTCCTGGATACAGGAGTTCCATCACGATCTGTTTATGAAATTGAATAAACGATCCAGTTCTCCCAGCCTTACTGTAGAGAACAAAGCTGTTGTAAATTGCCAATTGAATGAGGTAAAAAGACACTTTTTTATACCAGCGTCTTGTTTTTCGGGCAACTAAATAGGGCGCTAACCTCTGGTCATTGAAGTCCACCCCTCCCATGTTAGTATTATACTCATGGACGACAAGGGGTTTTTCAATGACCTCAGTTCGCCGTTGAATTTCAACTGTCGTGTCTGCGTGAATGGTGGACAGGAAGTAAACCTCCCTCTTGTCCTTCCATTTCACCGCGAGCAGGTCGTCAGCACACAAGGCGGCCCTCTGCCCCCGTTTAAGTCTGGTGGTAAAGAGCCGTTGGGGGAAGCCCCGGCGACTAGGCTGCACGGTGCCACAGCATCGGATTTTTTCTATTTTTAAGTGCTGAAAGAGGGCCACACTTGTGTAATAATTGTCCACAAAAAGATGGTACCCTTTCTGGAACAAGGGTGACACCAAGTCCCACACAACCTTTCCACTGCTCCCCAGGTAGTCAGGGCATCCGACCAGCTCCAATTTTGAGTCTTTTCCCTCATAGACCCTAAAATAAGATGTATAGCCTGTGGCCCTTTCACAGAGCTTATACAGTTTCACCCCATACCGGGCGCGCTTGCTTGGGATGTACTGTTTGATGCGAAGGCGCCCGGTAAAGCGTATGAGGGACTCGTCTACGCAGATGTCCTGGTCAGGGGTATAAGCATCTGCAAATCTGGATGACAGGTGGTCTATGAGATGTCGAATTTTGTGGAGCCGGTCAAAAGCAGAGTGGTCACTTCGATGACAGGTTTCGTTATTGAAGTGCAGGAAGCGCAGGATGTTCTCAAATCGTGTCCTGGACATGGCAGCAGAGTACAGGGGAACATGATATGCTGGGTCCGTAGACCAATAAGACCGCAACACACACACGGGACGTGTGAAGGAGAAGGCCCAAAAAAAAAATGTTCATTTCGGAAACTTGGACTGGTTTCCACCGAAAAGGCTGGGCAAGGAACTTTTCCGGATTGGCGGTTATATTTTGTGTGGCCTTACGGTTGGTCTCTGCCACAATTGAGTCTAAGAGATCCTGGGTGAAGAACAGATAGAAAAAGTCTAGGGCCGATCCTAGATTATCTGTCTCCACCTGGACTCCAGACTGGGCGGTGAAAGGGGGAAGTACGGGTGCGGTGGTGAAAGGGGGAAGTACGGGTGCGGCGGAATCAGGGGATTGCCAATTTGGGTTTGCCAGCACCTCTGGTAAACTAGGGGTAGTACGGGCCCGTCTTCTTGGTGGCTGTGACTGGGATCTTACTGCACGTGCCACCGAACCAGTTTCAACTTCCATGCTGGTGCTCGCCACTTCACCAGGGTCTACGGAAGTACTGGTGCTAGGTCCAGGAGATGTTGTGCTGCTGGTGCCTGCCCCACCATGAAATCTCAGACCAGCACGAACACCACTCTGCTGCCCTTGAGGCCGATCCTGCGCCACCTGCGGTCCAACATGGGGTGTGGTACGCCTGGCTTTAGCCGGGACCTCAACCTCGTCATCACTATCGGTCAGTGAGCCACTGCTCAATTCAGGTTCAAACTCTGACCCGGAAGATTCGTCGAATGAGGCGTCCCAATCGTCCTCATCCGACTGGGCCATGTACCTGAGAACCTCATCATCGGAATACCCCTTTCTTGCCATGGTGGGCTGCAAAATTTAGTGGGTATTCCTCTGAGACTACCTAGAAAAAAAGAGCACCTACCTAGCAAAAGGGAGTATTTGAGAGGTAGAAAGCTGTGGTCACTGAGTTTTGATAAAAAAAATCAAAACTGATGTTTACAGTGCCACAGCTATTGTACAGTGTTTTTTGCAGTGATCAGAAAAAAAAATTCTGTCACTGCGGTGGGGCGGGCTGAACGCAAGTGCAGGCGAACGATCAGGCCTGATCGGGCAAACACTGCGTTTTTTTGTGGATCCTAGTGACCCTAATATAGATCTGACTGCGATCAGTAATGATCACTTACAGATACTATATAGTACTAATGTTGATTAGCGACAGTGATGACGCTAATTAGTGACTGTGGTGCCGTGGGCTGAGCACTAACTGACACTTACAAAGGGACCTAGCTAACTGGCCTAACTGCTAACACTAGTGATACTAAAAAAGTGACAGTTTTCACTGTTTTTAGATCACTTGGATAGTGACAGGGGGGTGGTGGCGAGTGGGAAATCGGAGGCAATCAGAAACAATCACAGGACAATCAAAGGCAATCACAGGCCAATCACAGGGCACTCAATTCCCGGGACAATCAAAGTCAATCACAGGGCAATCAAACCAATCACGACACAATCAAAGCCGACCACGGGACAATCAAAGCCGACCACGGGACAATCAAAGCCGACCACGGGACAATCAAAGCCGACCACGGGACAATCAAAGCCGACCACGGGACAATCAAAGCCGACCACGGGACAATCAAAGCCGACCACGGGACAATCAAAGCCGACCACGGGACAATCAAAGCCAATCATGGGACAATCAAAGCCAATCACGGGGCAATCAAAGCCAATCACGGGGCAATCACGGGACAATCAAAGCCAATCACGGGACAATCAAATACAATTACAGCACAATAAAATTGAATGTCCGCACAATCAAATACAATTGCAGCACAATCAAATACAATGCACTGGGAAGGGTATTGGGGGGGGGGCTGAGGGCGATCTAAGGGTGTGGGGGGTTGATTAGGTGCTGGGTCCTGATCTGGTGGGTGGCAGACACAGGGGGTGGCGATAGGAGATCAGTGAGGGATTACAGGGGAGAATAGATGTAAACAATGCACTTGGGAGGTTATCAGGAGGGGGGGGGGGGGTCTGAGGGCAATCTGAGGGTCTGGGTGGGTGATCAGGTGCCCCCAAGGGACAGTTTAGGGTCTGCGCTGATGGGTTGATGGGTGGTGGTGACAAGGGGTGATAGACAGGTGATAGATGGGTGATAGACAGGTGATCAGTGGTAAGGCAGCTATATAGCTGTATACAGCATACAGGGGGGTGGTCTGGGAGGGGGGTCTGGGGGGGATCTGAGGGTAGGGGGGGTGATCAGGGGACCCTAGGGGGGCAGTTAGGGACCTAACCTAGGGGATAGCGTCCCTAGATAGTGACAGGGAGTGATTGATGGGTTTTTAGGTGGGTGGTAGGGTGCAGATACTGGTGTGGTCAGGGGGGGTTCTGAGGGCTGGGGTGGGCGATCGGAGGGGTCTGTGTGGGTCAAATTGTGTGTGTGTGTGCTTCACTTACTGGGCTGCCTGTCCTCTCTGATGGTCGCACGACGAGTGACCATCAGCGGAGGAGGCAGCCAGTATAATACACTTTGTTACAATAACAAAGTGTATTATACTCCTCTGATTGGCCGGATCGCCGCATTTGAAACCCACCGGCGCTGCTAATTGTCCGGCGGGTTTCCGAGCAGGGTGGGCGGAGCCTATTGCCGGCGGCTATCGCGTCATTGATGACGCGATCGCCGCACAGCCACCGCTGATGCCGTCCCCCACCGATGGGCGTATTGCGGTCGTTTATGCCCGGTCTTTGCCGCCGCCCATCGGCTGGGGCGGTCCTCAAGTGGTTAAAGTCTGAAATTCCAGCTGTGCCAGTGTTCCCGTGTCCTCGCTCCCGCTGATGTCACCAGGCGCGTACTGCGCAGGCACAGACCATACTGGGCCTGTGTAGTACGCTCCTGGTGACATCAGCGGGAGCTAGGACACGGCAACGCAGGCGCAGTGGTTTTCAGACTTTAAAGTCTGAAATTCCAGAAGTGACCCGAAGGCGGGGCCGGAGCATCGGTGAGTGGCTGCACGGGCACAGGATGTGTGCAGGGGACCATAAGAAGCCCTGGGTAAGTTCAACTCATTTTCCCCCCGACCCCCTACAGTATCCCTTTAAATAAGAATCCAAACCAACAGAACTGGAATATCATTGCTCAATTGATAATCTCTACAGTCAACTATTCTGAATTCATTCACATGTGACATGATGAGATAAACTTATGTATGTTACACAGTGTTCCCCCCAACCCTGTCCTCAAGGCCCACCAACAGTGCATGTTTTGTGGAAATCCACAGAGGTGGTTGATCAGCTCTACTGAGAAACTTATTACCCCACCTGCGAATGTTTGTGGTTTTCTGCAAAACATGCACTGTTGGTGGGCCTTGAGGACAGGGTTGGGGAGCCATTGTAGAGTACATATTAATAACCAGGCTGTTTTACTTGCTTTACTTTGCTGCCTGAAAGAGTTAATTTCTAGGCATGGAGGTGACAGCTTCTGTCTTGTTGGCAATATATTACAAATCACTGATAAGCAAAATACAGTCATGAAAGTTTTCCTGGAAAAATACAACTTTTGAGGGGAGGGGAGAGATAGAAAAAAGATTAATAGTTCATGTATTTTAACTTTGGGACAGACACTTAAAAGAAACAGTAAAACATTAAACCTACTTTGTAAATGTTTAAATATAAAAGAAAACCGTGAGATACTTAAAGGGACCGAGCTGTATCCTAAAAAGGAAACAGGACTTACCTGTGGCTTCCTCCAGCCCACTGTAGCCCGCAAGGTCCCCAGCATCCTTCTGGCCTCCTCCGCGGTCCTGCTGGGGCTATATTAATGCACCAACTTCGGGTGAAGTTGTGCATGCTCGCCCCCGCTACATACACATCACACCGGCCGCCGCAAGAGTCCTGCACATGCGCGGTTCTTTAAAAACTGAACCACGCACGCACAGGACTCTTACAGAAGCCGGTCGCGATGATGGGACAGGTACACAGCGGGGACGGGCATGCGCGACTTCAACCAAAGTCGGTGCATTACCAGAGCCGCTACCAGGACTGTGGAGGGGGCCAGGAGGATGCCGGGAAAATCGCAGGCAACAAAGGGCTGGAGGAAGCCACAGGTAAGTCCCTTTTTTTTTTTAGGACACAGCTCAGGGTCCCTTTAAAAGTCATTTTAAGGAGTAGGAGGATAAATTGTTTATCTCATCTGTTTATTTTCACCTCAGGCCACCTGTCATTTTCCCTCCCAACGCGATCATGCACACCCGAGAGGGGAGATTAAGCTGTCATATGACAGCTGACATTTCCCCTCAGTGATCAGGAGCAATCGCGATTGGCTCCTGATCACTACGATCGCCAGCGGATCGTAGTGATCACTATTACAGCAGCGGCTGTAGGAGGGGAAGAGAATCCACTCACCCTCCTGACTTTGCCCTGGCGATCGTCGCTCCTCTTCGCTCTGGCCGGGATCTCTGCTTGCTCTGACATAAGTGTCGGGTCCCGGCTTGATGATGTCATCAAGTCACAACCCATAGCTTAACGGCAGTGCGAGTTAGGATGTCGGCCAGAGTTGCTCATCGCTGGAGCCTGGGAGGTGAGTAAGGCCTCATTCACACTTCGTGCGCTTCTGTCTGCTTTTTTTCAAGCACATAATGTTAACACATACATGTTGCTGAAAAAAAGCGCCCAGAAGTGGACAGAAGCGCAATGGTGTGAATGAGCCCTAAAGGCTGCTGGCATTTCGGGGGACACCATACCCAGCTAACTATACTGGGGATCCAGCTGCCTGACCTCCCCAAATGCACCCCCTGCATGTAAAATGGCCTGATCCTTAAGGGGGGGGGGGGTAGGCAGCCGGTCCCCAAAGGGTTAAGATAAGCTGTAGGGGTGAGTGGTTAAAGTTAAGCATCGATAGATGGAAGATTCTATGTAAAGAATAGGGTTCTTTATTGGTAGTGAAGCCCCCAAAAAACTCACTTCAACGTCACTGGGCACCCTTTTTTGCATAGATGCATTCTGAAAACAGCAACATTGGCTTTGTGACCACTGCTTTAACTTCAGCAAAATGAGTATAACCAGACTTCTGTAAGTACACCTATTAATTCTTTAGGTGTAAGGGTCCTGATTATGTCATCTGTATCTATTATTTCTGGAACTGTGCTTTAAAAAAAAAATACAACAAAATAACTACAGCCATGCTCTACTACTTTACACAGATTGCTAAGCACCACATTACTGCGGGACTCCCATAATGGCTGCATCCTCCCATAAACAATGCACCCTCTGCTATACCTGTGAGCACGCCGCTATCACCACAGGTTGGTGACGATACACTTCCCACTGACTCCATGAGCTTCACACTTATGGCGGTTGTCTGCTGTGCGCTGCGTAGTTATGGATTGGGTGCGGCTCTGGCTGGGTCGCGCTCGCGAGATGTCGGGTCGGCTCCTCCCCCCCGCCAATCACGGACGGGCTGCCTCTGTTGCTGGCTACGTGTGTCACACGTAACGTGTGACATCATCACAGGCAGCGCCACTGCGCCTGTGCACCAGGGAGATGGAGGAGGAGAGGGCCGATGTAATGTCTGATTGCGCTGCCCGGAAGCTCCCTTCCACACTGAGTAGCACGCATGCTCAGTGTGAAGTTAATGATGCTGCTGGATGTAAAATACTAAATATCTCCGCTCCCACACCTCTTACACTCCCCAAATTTTCAGGGTAGGGAAGGGACCCCACGAACGACCTCTATGCCAAATTGCAGCCCCCGAGACCCGCTGGTTCAGGAGATAGATTAGAGAAACCAGCGGGTCTCGGGGGCTGCAATTTGGCATAGAGGTCTTTCGGGGGGTCCCTTCCCTACTCTGAAAATTTGGGGAGTGTAATGCTAGGTACACACCATACAATTTTCTGTTAGATTTTCTCTTAGATGTACCTGCCAGATAGCTTTTTTCCATGTTGT
The DNA here is from genome assembly GCF_040937935.1 of Hyperolius riggenbachi. NCBI lineage: Eukaryota > Metazoa > Chordata > Amphibia > Anura > Hyperoliidae > Hyperolius > Hyperolius riggenbachi. The sequence goes on along the minus strand of NC_090649.1, from coordinate 219,346,679 downwards.
AGGTAAATCTAACTAGGGTTGCCAGGTGTCCGGTTTTAGACCGGACAGTCCGGTTTTTGGCCGCTGTGTCCTGTCCAAAAAGGCATGTTAAACCGGACAATTAAGATGTCCGGTTTTATGCCTTTTGCCACTTGCCGCCACCCGTCCGCCAGCGCTGCGCGACCGCTGATTCGCTGCCTGGCTGTCAGTCAAAGGCACAGCCAGCCAGCTTACGCGGCGTAAGTTACGCCAGCTTAAGTACCGCCCCCGAGCCCGCGCTTCCCGACGTTGCTACGCCAACGCTGCGTTGCCAACGCACGCATGACGTGCGTCACTCACGCCATTTGCAATGCGATTCTGCATCTGCGAAGGAAGCAAGGTAAGGTCAGGAGTCTGGAGATATGGTGAGTGAGTGACCCATAATTCTCTGGTTGTATTTCCGCTCTTTGTGTGCATTGGCTCCGCTCTATCTCCCCTCCGTATAGTCCAGGCGTGACTTTCAATCTCATTCAATCTCGCCTGAGCCCGCTGCTTACTATACTTTACACTTGAATTCATACTATTGTACAACGCAATTTATACTGTTATATTTGTTATATTTGCTCAAAATGTGTACATACATGTATGCGCAGATTTATATTTTAACTTTATGCCTATGTATGTCCACTTTATTGTTCTCAATAAAAAATTTTGGTGGGAAAAAAAAAATAAATTTTAAAACTTCCCGCAAGAAATCGACCACTTCACTGTGCAAAAACGCCATAAATGCATTGCATTATTTGCATAGTTTTCCAGTTTTGTAATAGTTTTCTGCTCTGTCTCTTATTATGTGCATTTACTGGTGAAAAGCGGTCTCTTATTATGTGCATTTACTGGTGAAAAGTGGTCTCTTATGTGCATGTACTGGTGAGGACAGTTAGTGACATGGCTATGTACTCTGTAATGTGCTGCAGAAGATGTCAGTGCGATATAAATACTGTAAAAAACATTTTTTAAAAAGCCCATTGCTTAGCCCCACTCTACATAAAAGTGTGCTTCTGACTCCGCCCCTAACTCCACCCCCTGTCAGGTTTTCTCCATCAGCCGACCTGGCAACCCTAAATCTAACAGAAGAATCTAACAGAAAATTGTATGGTGTGTACCTAGCATAAGAGGTGTGGGAGCAGAGATATTTAGTATTTTACCTCCAGCAGCATCATTCTATAGGAAATGTGGGCGCACAGTCTCCTACTGCGCATGCGGGGCAGCGCAAATCCACAGGCAGCGTAATCAGACACAACACCGAAAAGGAGGACTTTTGGCTGTCCTCCGTTGCCTTCCGCCGGACGGAGGACCACAGGTCCAGAAACCGGACTGTCCAGCGGAAATCCGGACGGATGGACACCCTAACTACGCTACTTGCATAGTGCATGTTACCAACCACCCCTGCCAAGATGAACAGGCTTTTTCTTTTTTTTAAAAAAAAAACCAAAAGGCATTTAAAAACATGACAATAACATATAGATTATAAACACAGCAGCAGCAGCAACTTATAGAAGAGTAATCAACCGACTAAACATAACAGTGGCACAGCGCGACCTGTCAAAATCCCTCCCCCCCCCTCCCAATAAATGAATTTAATAACGAAAAGACACCACATCAAGTTATTCTCATATTCATTAGGAAAGAGAGGGGACCAAAGAAACAAACTAAGCTTTCTTTTATTAAGTAAACCCTCCAAATATCCTATCACGAATTAGAGAGTAGGCCAGTAACCCCGGAGTATCTAACCACCCTGCCCAAATCCTATCAAAAATATGTGTGGGTTTAACTTACAGTAGCAACTTTTAGTTTCAAACTATGGGCTTGATTCACTAACCAGCGCTAAGTGTTAGCGCCGGAGTGAAAAGCCCCTTAGTGCACGGTAAGTAGGTTTGTGTGCACTAATAGTCGCGCAAAACTATATCGCGCATAAACCGTTGCACTTCGCGTGTTAACTCAGTGCACCAAAAACGTCACATAGAATGCCCCTGAAACGGCGCACCGGTGTGCCCTAAAGGTCGCACCGGCGGGCGCACTGGTGCACCGTTTAAGGGGCACCACATGCGCCGTTTTCGTTGCACCGAGTTAACACGCTAAGTGCAACGTTTTACGCGCGATAAGCAGGCTTGCTCTCCAGGACTCCCGAATGCGAATTTACCCGAATTATTCGGGTAAATTTTAGCGTTCCCGAAGCCGAATGCGCCGGACCCGAAGCCGAAGGCGGCCGAATGTGCGCATTTGAATTCGGCCGGATGACGCGTTGGGTTTGGCTTCGGGAGTGACGCGGGCCAATCAGAATTCCTCCAGCCGAGTCCCTGACAACGCTAGCAACCAATCAGAGGAGGGGAGTCTGGCCCTCCCCTCCTCTATATAAGGCGGCAGCCATTTTGCGGAGCTACGCACTTGTGTGACTGAGCTGGTACTGAGAGCATCTCCAGTGCTGTGCTGCGTCAAGTGTATTCTGTACTAAACCTAGCGTTTTGCTTCCTAAACACCTCCTAAACACATTCATTGTACTGTTATATAGATAGATAGTAATTTGATTGTTTGTAGTCAGCTAGTGTGTACTGTATACTGTGCTAGGCTAGTGTTAATCTGTGTGCAGGCTAGGCCTGCTAGCCTAGGGCAGCCTTAGCCTACTAGTACTACTAGCTTAGGCAGGTTAGGGATTCTAGTTAGTTGTGTACTATAGTAGTTTAGTTAAATTGTACTGCTGCTGTTTGCTGTAGTCTGTTAGTTTATAGCTTCAGTACTGTTAGTTAATACTAGTTAGTTACTGATTGACTGTGTACAGGCCAGCATCCCTTGTTGTCACCTGCTGTGACTGTCATTTGCCGGCGCACCCTGTTGATTGCGTCTGACCGTGTGTGACCGACCGACTGTAATTGGTCACCCACTGTCTGGCAGTTAGTTATATTGTTTACTGTTTAGTACAGCAGACGTTTAATAGTTACTATCTGCGCGTACAACCGTACTACTACTAGGTAGGTGGTAGTCTCTCTTCCACTACTACTACCTACCACCCACCCCTTCATTCAATTTTTTTCGTTTGTTACTGTGTGATTTATTACCTTTCTGTAGTAAATTCTTACATTCGCAGGCCAGCATCCCTTGTCACCTGCTGTGTGATTGTCATTTGCCGGCGCACCCTGTTGATTGCGTCTGACTGTGTGTGACCGACCGACTGTAATTGGTCACCCACTGTCTGGCAGTTAGTTATATTGTTTACTGTTTAGTACAGCAGGCGTTTAATAGTTACTACCTGCGCGTACAACCGTACTACTACTAGGTAGGTGGTAGTCTTCCACTACTACCACCCACCCACCCCTTCATTTAATTTTTTTCATTAGTTACTCTGTAGTTTATTACCTTTCTGTAGTAAATTGTTACATTCGCAGGCCAGCATCCCTTGTTGTCACCTGCTGTGACTGTCATTTGCCGGCGCACACTATTGATTGCGTCTGACCGTGTGTGACCGACCGACTGTAATTGGTCACCCACTGTCTGGCAGTTAGTTATATTGTGTACTGTTTAGTACAGCAGGCGTTTAATAGTTACTACCTGCGTGTACAACCGTACTACTACTAGGTAGGTGGTAGTCTTCCACTACTACCACCACCCACCCCTTCATTTCATTTTTTTCATTTGTTACTGTGTGATTTATTACCTTTCTGTAGTACATTGTTACATTCGCAGGCCAACATCCCTTGTTGTCACCTGCTGTGACTGTCATTTGCCGGCGCACCCTATTGATTGCGTCTGACCGTGTGTGACCGACCGTAATTGTCACCCACTGTCACACGAGTTAGTACTGTAGAGGCTCACTGTTAGTAGTAGTACTACTACTACTACTTAAAAATAAATAAATCATTTTTTGTGGACACTTACCACCAGTCAGTCACTCACCACCACCACCAACCCAGACTTTATTTAAGTTTACACCCTTTCCCGCTGTTTTCTACACATTTGTTTATTCGTATATACAGTGGGTTGCAAAAGTATTTGGCCCCTTTGAAGTTTTCCACATTTTGACATATTACTGCCACAAACATGCATCAATTTTATTGGAATTCCACGGTGAAAGCCCAATACAAAGTGGTGCACACGTGAGAAGGGGAACGAAAATCATACATGATCCCAAACATTTTTTACAAATAAATAACTGCAAAGTGGGATGTGCGTAATTATTCAGTCCCCCCCCCCCCCCTGAGTCAATACTTCGTAGAACCCCCCAATTACAGCTGCCAGTCTTTTAGGGTATGTCTCTAAAATTTTTGCACATCTAGAGACTAAAATCCTTGCCCATTCTTCTTTGCAAAACAGCTCTGTAACGATCGGTGTAACACAGAGAGGATCTGATTACCGGTGATCTGCAGTATCACCGAGAATACAGATATATACCCGATTATTGATGATCTGCAGTATCACCGATAATCAGATATATCTCTAACCTCTGGACACCTGAGTGATAAGAGTGTTATGGTGCAACAGTAATACTTTGAGGACTGCACCTGAGGAGCAGGTGCAAGGCAGTAAGGAATACTGCACTAATGCAAGTTCCTTCCGATAGCCTGAGACTCTCCTGAGGGAGGAGTTAGGCTGAGAGTAAGAAGGACAGAACGTGAGTGACACCAAAGAGGGGATGTCACTGACAGATCTGTGAACTATCTCTAACAGGGGAGATAGTTCTCGAGGTCGGGCAAGCCAGGTCGTCAACACACAGACAGATCAGGTACAGAGACAGGAGACAGATGCGGAATCCTTAAGGCAAGCAGAGTTTGGCAACAGTGTATCAGAAATAAGCAAAGAGAAATGGTCCGCACTTGTCAATGAAGGTTTCCTTTATTGTTGGACATATCCAAAACATCCGAGGCAAACATCAGATAGCTATCTGATGTTTGCCTCGGATGTTTTGGATATGTCCAACAATAAAGGAAACCTTCATTGACAAGTGCGGACCATTTCTCTTTGCTTATGACTATTGGACTTGCTGACCAGGTCGTGCACTGTCGTGGAGTGTGGTGAGATGTAGCGGTGTTCACCTCATACCTAGTTAGTGTATCAGAAATGACAGAGGTACAAAATCAGAGATCAGAAGAATGGTCAGGAAAGCAGAAGGTCATAACAAATAATCAACAATGCCTAGTCTTGGGTGTGAGCTCCTTGATCATCAACACCCTGGAACTAGGCTAGATAATAACTGGATGGTAAGCTAATTCCTAATCTGAGGTGTGAGGTCCTTGGTCATCAACACCCAGGAACTGGTCTAGATAATAACACAGATAACAAGCAGAATTCCTAGTCTGAGGTGTGAGGTCCTTGGTCATCAACACCCAGGAACTGGTCTAGATAATAAACACAGATACTGACAAAAGGTCTGAGTGCTACCACGTAGTGATCGCAACACCAGACACCAGAGAAATGACCAGCACCCAGTATATATACTAAAGCGCTCCTCAGCGCCTCCCCTAAGTGCTGGACCAATGAAACCTGACAGAATTGTCAGCTGACCGGCTTGGTCAGCTGACACCCTTCTGACTGTCATAAAAGCTTTGTCTCTCAGCGCGCGCGCGCGTCCTTCTGAACCTGTGTGCACTATCAGTCCCAGCCACACCAGACATGTGTTGCAATGTATCTGCTATGCTGGACGCGGAACCTGCCGCACCGCTATCCGAGCATGCGGCGGTTTCTCCGCGTTCAGCCGCACTGATGGCTGTGGGCCTATGCGTGCAACCTGCTGCGTCGGACGCGGAATCCGCCGCCTTGTTCCCAGGACATGTGGCGGTTTCTCCGCGCTCCGTCAAGCTAGTAGATGCAGGCCCAGGCACGCAAGCTGCCGTGTTGGACGCGGAATCAGCCGCCTTAGTTTGAGCACCTGCGGCGGCTCTTCCGCGTTTTCTCACAGTACCCCCCCCCTGAGGAGTGGACTCCGGACAGCTCCTACCCGGTTTCTCAGGATGCAAAGCGTGGAACTCTTTCTTTAACTCATCCGCATGCATGCAACACTCAGGTACCCATGTTCTCTCCTCGATACCATACCCTTTCCAGTGAACTAAATACTGTACTGAGTTCTGTACAACACGTGAGTCTAAAATCTTTTCTACTTCGTACTCAGGTTGGTCATCCACCATCACAGGGGGAGGAGGAGTGGACCCACATGTACTGCTGGCTTAAGCAGGGATACATGAAAGGATTTTACACCATGCATGCTGGCAGGAAGATCAATGGCATAAGTTACATTGTTGATCATCCTGGTTACTGGAAAAGGGCCCACAAATCTGGGTCCTAACTTGGGCGAAGGCTGTTTCAGAGTCAAATGACGAGTGGACACTCAGACCAAGTCTCCTGGGTGAAATTTCCACTCCACGGAACGTTTCTTGTCAGCTTGACCTTTCTGACTTTGAAAGGCCTTCTGCAAATTCTTTTTCACGATCCCCCAAATGTTCTTAAAAGACTTTTGCCAAGCCTCCAAAGTTGGAAACGGAGTGGAAGCCACTGGCAGTGGGGAGAATTTAGGCAACTTTCCACTTACCACCTGAAACGGAGAGAATCCAGAGGAAGAGCTTTTCAATTTATTGTGTGCAAATTCTGCAAACGGCAAGAACTTGACCCAATCATTTTGAGCATCCGCAACATAACACCTTAGAAACTGTTCCAATGACTGATTAATTCTCTCCGTCTGACCATTGGTCTGTGGGTGGTAGCCTGACGAAAATGACAGTTCCATGCCCATTTGATGACAAAATGCCCTCCAAAATTTAGAAACATATTGGACTCCCCGATCTGACACTATATTTTCCGGAATGCCATGTAGCCGGAAAATGTGAATGATGAAAAGATCGGCCAACTCCTGGGCCGAGGGGAGTCCTTTCAGGGGCACAAAATGGGCCATTTTACTGAATCTGTCGACTACCACCCAAATGACCGACATGCCTTCAGACCTCGGGAGCTCACCCACAAAATCCATGGACAAGTGGGTCCATGGTTCACTCGGGGTGGCCAAAGGCTGCAATGTTCCCACAGGTGCCAGACGGGAGGGTTTGCTTTTTGCACACACTGCACACTCTCTCACATACTCCTTGCAGTCAGTTGCCAACGAAGGCCACCAAGCACATCTAGCAACAAGGTCCTGTGTTCTGGCGGCTCCAGGATGTCCAGCATTTTTGTGGGAGTGGAACATCTGCAGTATCTGGAGATGGAACGGCAATGGTACGAACATGACCCCTTCAGGCTTCCCCTCAGGAACGTCCTGCTGGAAGGGACTTAACGTCTCCATCCAGTTCCTCCAGGTCTCTGTGGCTGCCAGTACCACTTTCTGTGGGATAATAGTCTCTGGGTCTGAGGGCTGTGCTGTCTATGGCTCAAAGCATCTGGACAAGGCATCTGCCTTAATGTTTTTACTACCCGGAGTGTACGTAATTACAAATCTGAATCTCGAGAAAAACAATGACCATCGAGCCTGACGGGGACTCAATCTTTTAGCCCCCTTAATGTATTCCAAATTTTTGTGATCAGTGTAAACTGTAATCGTATGTTCTGCTCCTTCTAGCCAATGACGCCATTCTTCAAAGGCCAATTTAATGGCCAGGAGCTCCCTGTTGCCTTATTGTAGTTTTTCTCTGCTGGTGAAAACCTACGAGAGAAATAGGCACACGGGTGTAATCTTCCCTGCAACCCAGAACGCTGAGACAGCACAGCCCCCACCCCAACCTCTGAGGCATCCACCTCTACAATAAAGGGATAGGAGGTGTCGACGTGTCTCAAAATGGGTGCTGAACAAAACAATTCTTTCAATGTGGAAAAAGCAATCAGAGCTTCGGAGGACCAGTGGTTGGTATCTGCCCCTTTCTTTGTGAGACTGGTGAGGGGTGCTATGACTGTGGAGTACCCCTTTATGAACCTTCTATAGTAATTTGCGAATCCTAGAAATCTCTGGAGAGCCTTTAGTCCCACTGGCTGAGGCCATTCCAGGACAGCAGAGACTTTGGCAGGATCCATAGCAAGGCCCGAGGTAGAAATTATGTACCCCAAAAAAGCAACTGATGTCACTTCAAAAATGCATTTCTCCAATCTAGCATAAAGCATGTTTTGTCTTAGCTTGTGCAGCACAAATCTGACATGAGCCCTGTGCTCCGTGAGGTTATCTGAAAAGATTAGTATATCGTCCAGATATACCAGGACAAATTTACCTAAAACCTCCCTGAACACCTCATTAATGAGTTCCTGAAAGACGGCCGGGGCGTTACACAACCCGAAGGGCATCACCAGGTACTCGTAATGCCCGTCGGGTGTGTTAAAGGCCGTCTTCCACTCATCGCCCTCTCTGATCCGCACCAGGTTGTATGCACCCCGCAAATCCAATTTCGAAAAAAATCTTAGCATTGGTGACCTGAGTGAATAAATCGTCTATCAAAGGTAATGGGTAGCGATTTTTTACTGTGATTTTGTTCAGACCCCGATAGTCAATGCACGGCCGGAGGCCTCCGTCTTTTTTCTTTACAAAAAAGAAACCTGCTCCAGCAGGTGACCGGGAAGGGCGAATGAACCCCTTAGCTAAGTTTTCATGGATGTACTCCTGCATGGCCAATTTCTCCGGCCCAGACAAATTGTAGAGATGACCTCTAGGGGGCACACAACCAGACCGGAGATTGATGGGGCAATCGAAAGGGCGATGTGGAGGTAGTTTATCTGCAGCTTTAGGACAAAACACATCTGAAAATTCAGAATACTGATCTGGTACTCCCTCCAAGTGAATCTTGGTCTGGCCCAAGGTTACCTTCGCTAAACAATGATGAAAGCAATGGGCCGACCAGCTTGTGGCCCAATTAATCTGAGGGGAGTGGAGGTGTAACCACGGCATGCCAAGGATGATCTTGGAGGCAGTCATGCGTAACACAAAAAAATGCAAATTCTCCCAATGCAGCACCCCTATAGTGACTCCCACCTCTGGGGTCTGGGACAGAGGACTGTTACGTTGCTGTGAAGAAACACGGAAAAGCCGCCGCTTTAACTCAGCGTGAGGCGGCTGTTTACGCGGATGGCATGGCGGAACGCGGATAGGCCTGTCACTGACAGTTTGACCAAACGTGGGGAGGCCGCCACCGCCTGTGCAGGTAGCGGTGCGACCAACCCCGCGCATGGGTCAGCGGAGACATTGCAAAACATAACTGGTGTGGCTGGGACTGATAGTCCACCTAGGTTCAGAATGACGCGCGTGCGCGCTGAGAGGCAGAGCTTATATGGCAGCCAGAAAAGGGTCAGCTGACCAAGCTGGTCAGCTGACATTTCCACCACTCCTCATTGGTCCAGCACTTAGGGGAGGCGCGGGAGAGCGCTTGTGTATATATACTGGATGCTGGTCATTCTTCCAGTGTCTGGCGTTGCGATCACTACGTGGTAGCACTCAGACCTGAGTCAGATCCCAAAGTGTGCCAGAACCGGCAGGAGCTGGGAATCCACACTTAGTCAGATTCTGTTGATAGTTTAACCCATTCAGGTTCCGTCGTTTTCACGTGAGAAATGTTCACTTCCCATTCATTAGCCTATAACTTTATCACTACTTATCACAATGAACTGATCTATATCTTGTTTTTTCCACCACCAATTTGGCTTTCTTTGGGGGGGTACATTTTGCTAAGAGCCACTTTACTGTAAATGCATTTTAACAGGAAGAATAAGAAAAAAAGGAAAAAATCATTATTTCTCAGTTTTCAGCCATTATAATTTTTAAAATAATACATGCCTCCATAATTAAAACTCACGTATTGTATTTGCCCATATGTCCCAGTTATTACACCATTAAAATTATGTCCCTATCACAATGTATGGCGACAATATTTTATTTTGAAATAAAGGTGCATTTTTTCCGTTTTGCATCTATCACTATTTACAAGTTTAAAATAATAAAAATATAGAAATATTTCATCTTTACATTGATATTTAAAAAGTTTAGACCCTTAGGTAAATATTTACATGTTTTTTTTTTATTGTAATGTTTTTTGTTTTTTTTTATATTAAACATTTTATTTGGGTATTTTTGGGAGGGTGGGATGTAAAGTATAATTTTATAATGTAATTGTTTGTTGTTTTACATTTTTTTTAATGGTAGTTGTAGTTTTACTTTTTGGCCACAAGATGGCGGCTATGAGTTTGTTTACATGACGTCACTCTAAGCGTAACACATGCTTAGAGTGATGCATCGGGGAGGGAACGGCCAGAAAAAGCACAGCTTCCGAGAGAAGCTGTCGCTTTTTCAGCGGGGGAGAGGAATCAGTGATCGGGCACCATAGCCCGATACATTGATTCCGTGGCTACCGAATCTGCGTCCGGGAGTGCGCGTGCACGCGCGCGATCGGCCGCGGGAGCGCGCGGTAGCGCGCATGGTTCCTGGACGTAGTTTCTACGTCCAGGAACCAAAATAGGTTAAAGTACTAGTTTGATTGTGATTATTTGTTATGACCTTCTGCTTGCCTGACCATTCTCCTGATTCCTGATTCTGTACTTCGCTATTCTGATACTCTGTTGCCAACCCCTGCCTGTTAATAAGCCTCCGCATCTGTCTCCTGATTCTGTACCTTGTCTCTCTGATACTCTGTTGCCGAAACCTGCCTGTTGATTAGACTCCGTATCTGTCTCCTAATACTGTACTTTATCTGTCAGTGTGTTAATGACCTGGCTTGTCCGACCTCGAGAACTGACCTTACTGTTAGAGGCGGTTCCCAGACTTGTTAGTGACACCCCCTCCTTGGTGTCACTCACGTTCTGTCCTTCCTTCTTTTAGCCTGACTCCTCCCCCGGGAGAGTCCAGGTTACGGAAGGAACTTGCATTTGTGCAGTACTCCTTACTGCACTGAACTTGCTTCTGAGGCGTAGCCCTCAAAGTATTTACTGTTGCACCAAACACTCTTACTCTACTCAGGTGTCCAGAGGTTAGAGATATATTTGATTATCGGTGATACTGCAGATCATCTATAATCGGGTATATATCTGCATTCCTGGTGATACTGCAGATCACCAGTAATCAGACCCTCTCTGTGTTACATCGATCGTTACAGAACGCCAGACCAAAAACAAGATGGACGCACGCACTGATCGTCTGGGCGCACTTACCACTTCGGTGGATAACATCAATGAAGTGCTGGGCAGTCACAAAGCATTAATTGATGCTCTATCAGGGTCTGTACAAACCCTCCAGACGGCTGTGGATGAGGTGCGATCCCCTCCTAGCATTGACATACGTATGCCTGTACCTGAAAGATTTTCTGGCCACAGATCTGACTTTTCGAAATTTTAGGAGTAGAGTGTTATCTTATTTTGAGTTGAGACCCCGATCTTTGGGGACCGAGACCCAAAGGGTCAAATTTATTAAAACCTTGTTATCCGGCGACTCTCAGACATGGGCGTACAGCTTGCCCACCGGAGACTTAGCCCTTACCTCTGTGGAGGAATTTTTTAAAGCCATGGCAGTAATTTACGATGATCCGGACCTTGCCTCGACTTCTGAGCGGAAGCTCAAGCTTTTGCATTAAGACAAAGGTCCGGTCGAAGATTATGCAGCTGAATTTAGGAGGTGGTCAGTTTCAGCCAGGTGGGACACTTATGCCCTGTTAGATTGTTTCTTGTCAGGGCTGTCCGATGAGGTCTCTGATCTGATGCTAGGTCAGCCTGAGCCCAGAACAGTTGATGAGGCCATCTCAGCGGCCATTCGAATCGACCACAGGCTGCGCTATCAAAAGCAGACCCGGGCTGGTCACCGTGTCAGAGTGGTGTCTTACGCTGCACCCCTAGTGACTCCACCTCCTCCTGTCTCACCTCCTCCTATCTTACCTCCACCCGAGCCGTTGCAGATTGGTCGGTCTAAACTGTCCCTGGTGGGGGCGCATGTGCGGCCTCAACGGAAGTAGATGTACTCCGTGTGAGCTCCGTGCCTGAACAGCAGAAAAGGGCAATAAATCACTACCTAAAGGGCCCCACAAGCCGCTACATTGCTGAGGACCACTCACCGTCATGTCCAGGAGGGCAAAGAAAGCGGAGAAAGCCGGAGAATCCGCCGCACAACCATCCATTGCTGAACTCCTCACCAAGAAGCAGCGGAAGGAGAAAGACAAGATGGCTGCGTCACCCGCCTCCAGCCAGGCCTCAGGCCATAGCTCGCCGGCACCACGTGAGTCACCCACCACCTCTTCCCCCTCGCAAGGGTCCCCACCAATCTCCAACTCTGTGCGGAGGTCTCCCCTCGCTCTCTCACCGGAGCAACAACCCCAGTCAGCATCCCCGCCAGACCGCAACCAGGCACCGGCGTCACCGCCTGCAAGCACTCGCCCGCCGCCCATAGCAGTACCCCAGAGACTTACTACACCCCCCAGCCAGCCGCAGGAGCATATGACAATACCCCAAACCGTACGAGAATCTAATGCGGAGCTCCTCGCTGAGTTCCAAATCATACTGCGCAATGAACTGGTAACGGCTATAGCTGGAGTCTCAACCCAGATACACGAGATCGGGGGCCGAGTAAACGACCTGGAACAGAGGGTGGATGCCTGTGCTGACGCCCTAAAGTCTGATAACACCAGACTCGACAACCAGGATGCCAAAATAGCCCTCTTAGAAGCACGCCTTGAAGATTATGAAAACAGAGCGAGGCGCTCAAATATCCGTATCTGAGGCCTACCAGAGAGTGTAGTGGACATCAAGGAAGCAGCCCTAACTCTCTTTACAACTCTTCTTCCGCAAACTGATCCCGCTGAATTCCGCCTCGACAGAATCCATAGGGCGCTTGGTAGGCCACGCAACCCCGACCTCCCTAGGGACGTTATCCTGAAATTCCATTACTTTGATGTCAAGGAAAGAGTTATGAATGCCGCACGGAACCTCACTAACCTACCAGGAGTTCCGCAATCAGTGTGCCTCTATGCGGACCTGTCTTCACTCACCCTGCAAAAGCGGAAAACCATGCGACCGATTGCACAGTCCCTTACCAGAGAGAACATCAGATACAGATGGACTTTTCCGTTCGGTTTGCAATTTCAAATAAATGGCATCTCCCATCATGCAAAATCCCTAAAGGAAGGAAGGCTGATATTGGAAGAAGCGGACATAAGGGTGGAGGCCCCGGATCCTACTCTGCAACAACATCTTCAGCCTCCCCCGCAAAGTCTCCCAAGACCGGAGAGAGAATGAAACACAGTACACAGAAGAAGACCCGCTGGAGCGGGCCCCTTGTCCACCCAGGATTCCTCCGTTCGAAGTCCGTGAGTTTCCAGAAACCTATCTTATAATGACTTTCCCTGTCTGAGCCCCAGGTCGCTCGTAAAGCCCAGTTAGAGGCCATCTTTGACATTGCTTGAACCTGAGAACAGCCCTTTTTTCTTCCTCCTGCCTTTTCTTATTTTTATACCTAGTACTCGATACTCACAGTCCCCCGAGTTTCGGGCCGTTATACTGCCAATGTGTACTCATCACACCTCAGCCTTTGTTTTTTGCCACTAATAACGCTCTAGGCAGGAGCTCCTGCAGACAACGCAGCCGAGTACTAAGTGCTCTGGTTAAAAGTCCGGAGGATATGCGTATAACGCACTTTCATTTGCTTAAATTGTTATCCTCACTACCTTCTAAATAACGTAACATATTTTGGGGCGAACCTCCTAACCGGCTTGGTCACCTGTGCCTTTGGGTTGAGGCCAGAGGGGCCCACCTGGGCCACTTATTTACCTCCCCACCCTTTTCTACGGGGGGCGGTGGCCCAGGTGTGCCCCCCGAGCTGAGGAAACCTGCGCAGAGGCCTCCTGGGAGGGTGGTTTACCCCTTATGAGTAACTATATTGAAGAACTTAACCCTCAACTGTTATATATATATATGTCTCTCCTACTGTTTCCCATGTTCCCGCACATGGACGGGCCCAGGGGCTCCCACGGGACAAAAGATGGTGGAAACCACACTCCGAGTTAGATAGCAAAGTGTTAAGAATGTTTACTAGTTTTAGAGTCCTACAGTTTTCATAGCCCTACTTGCAGCAATAAAAACCAGCCCTCTGCTGTTCAGGGTTCTCTTGCTGCACCAGCACCCTGTGGTATGTCAGAGGAAGGCACTAATAAGCCTACCCTCTCTCATCCCGACCCTAATAGGATTGTACCACCAATCCTAGAGATTACGTTCTCATATTCCATTCCCCCCCCCCCACGGTCGGCCCCACAATTTGTAACTAACATAATATGTATTCATTGTTTAGCATTGTTCTTCTATTATACCGATACCTTCGACTAACAAAGTCTTTCTAAAGGTAATATCATTTAATGCACGGGGTCTTAACTCCCCGCAAAAGAGGAGGAAGCTGTTCCACGACCTGAGCAGACACCACCCTGACATAGTATGTATACAGGAAACACACTTTTCCACGACCTCATGCCCAACCTATTTTCACAAAAATTACACAGCTAAATTCATAGCGAATGCCCCTAAAAAACACAGAGGGGTAATGATCCTAATACACAAAAACCTCCCTTTAGAAATAGCTAACATAGAAACTGATACCGCAGGTAGATACTAGGGATGCTCGGAAAATTCCGCGGAATTATAAATTCCGTGATTCCGGCCGGAATTAGGTTAATTCCGATAGTCAAATCGGAATTCCTATACCTCTCAAACGGAATTCCGCGGAAATTTTATAATTCCGACGGAATTTTCCGGAAACTCTCTCTCTCTCTCTCTCTCTCTCTCTCTCTCTCTCTCATGCAGTAGGGAATTGCAGATTTTCAAAACAGCTTATATACCATAGCTGGGATTTGAACCCAGAACCTAGTGTGTAGTAGGTATCTATCCACCAAATGAGAAGCTGCGATCACAATCCCGACCTCACTGCTGGGGCATAGGATTACCCAGATTCCCTCTTGAGCTTTATGCATACAAGCCCTCCATCCTGGGCAGCTAGCAGCAATAGCAACAGCAACAGCAATCACCTTTAGACACAAAGCGGAACTCGCATAGTGTAAAAAACTTTAAGATTTATTGCTACAATGCATAAAAGATCTGCGTACCAGATTGAAGATCAAGACAGGCGTTTCTCTATGTGTGCCAGCACCGCCGCGGTCGGATCTCCGCTGCACGCCACAGTCCCCGCTCTGCTCAATTCCCCCTTCCGTCCTGCGTGACTCCTAGCTCCGCCCTACGCGTTTCGTCATTCGACTCATCAGGGGCATGGAGTCACGCTGGATTAGGACGTTATTTGTATACCTCAGCGTACCCTCCCTCTTCCCCTATCTCCATGCCAGTGCCCACCCACCTCATGCATATTCATGCATCCCGCCCTATCCTATAATGGCAGGCAACGGGATCCCCGTTCAGTGCGAACACTACAGCAATATTCCCTCCCACCTCCCTCAATTGTTCCCCCACAACCCCCCTCACATATACCTTCAATTCATTAAACATTCTCATATTCTATCCTCCACGTATAGTTCAAAAATATCCAATTCCCTTGAGTAATCCCAGAACACCATCTAGTGATCTCTAATGAAAATAACCTCTAAACTTTTTTTCTTTTTTACTATTCCTTATCCTATAGCACCATCTAGTGACCTATAATATTAATAGCTTACACTCTTATTTTCTCTTTTGGATTTCTTATCCTCTAGCACCATCTAGTGACCCTTAAATGAATAGCCTTACATCCTTTTACTATTTCATTTCTTATCCAATACTACCCTCTAGTGGCAATTTCATTAATCAACCTACTATACTTTTATCATGTCTTATAACACCATCTAGTGGATTTTAGTTACATTACATCCCTCCAATATCCGTATATCCTATTACTCTACCTTCACCTCATTTAATTAGACCCCACCACTTAGTGATCTTATATATCATTAACAATATGTATTAAACACATGGAGGTCTCAAACATTTTCCTCCACACAATTCCAAAGCACACAATTTAGATCAAAAATTTATATAAAATGTTAAACATGCACAACGAAAATTTCATATAACACGTGATACAACCCCCCTACCTCCATCCCAATCCCAGAAGGAGACTTTTTAACTCTTTGGTACTTTTTTTTATAAAATTTTAGTACTTTTTTTAAAAATTACTAATAAAACAGTTAACATCTAGCTCCACATTCAATCCATATGGGTATGATGAATTTAACTTAAATATCCATTCAGTTTCCTTTTTTGATAATTCTTGCAGCCTATTGCACCCCCTCCAATTCGGTACCAACTTTTCAATGGCCGTAAATTTCATTTGTGAAGGGTCACAATTATGTTTTTTAGCAAAATGAGCAGAAACACTGTGATTCTTGTATCCTTTCTTGATATTATATACATGCTCATGCATACGTTCCTTCAATGTCCTAGTAGTTCTCCCAACATATTGTAAATCACAGCCACACTGTATAAGGTACACCACATGATGGCTATTGCAGGTTATACACTCTTTTATCCTATATTTTTTGTTTTTATCATTCACTGTTGAACAAAAACTTTTGACTATCTTGGGGTTCACCTCCCGGCAAGCGTAACAGTCTCTGCACGGGAAGTAACCCTCACTCTGCCAAGGAATCTGCCTCTGGACCGGGGGTTCAACACAACTAGGGACCAATTTGTCCTTCAAGTTAGGTGCTTTTTTGTATATAAATTTAGGGTTCTCTGGTAAGGCTCTCTGCAGGGTGGCATCCTGCATTAGTATATCCCAATTTCTCCGTATACTTTTTTCCAGCTGTTTATGCTGTAAATTAAAGGTGGTGATGAAAGCCACACCATCTTGTACCCTCCCATCCCTCCTACTTCCTCCATATAAAAGCTCCTCCCTCCCCATTTCAGACACCTCCCATTCTACTCTAGCAATATCTTCCCTGGAATAACCTTTATCTATAAATCTTTTCGTAAGGATGGGAACCTGTTCCCAATATTCCTGAATTGATGTACAATTTCTCCTAAGCCTTTGGTATTGGCCTTTAGGTATGGCCTTCAGCCATGTTCTATGATGGCAACTTTCCACTGGGACATACCCATTCCTATCAGTCTTCTTGAAGAAACACTTGCTCACCAATTTTGATTCCTTTTTATATATTTCCAAATCTAAAAACTGTATTCTGTCTACATCCATTTGTGCTTCAATTTTTATATTGGTGACCAGTCCATTGCATTCTTCAACGAAAGCACAAGCTGAGTCCAAGTCTCCATCCCATACTATGAAAAGGTCATCTATATGAAATTTTCGTTGTGCATGTTTAACATTTTATATAAATTTTTGATCTAAATTGTGTGCTTTGGAATTGTGTGGAGGAAAATGTTTGAGACCTCCATGTGTTTAATACATATTGTTAATGATATATAAGATCACTAAGTGGTGGGGTCTAATTAAATGAGGTGAAGGTAGAGTAATAGGATATACGGATATTGGAGGGATGTAATGTAACTAAAATCCACTAGATGGTGTTATAAGACATGATAAAAGTATAGTAGGTTGATTAATGAAATTGCCACTAGAGGGTAGTATTGGATAAGAAATGAAATAGTAAAAGGATGTAAGGCTATTCATTTAAGGGTCACTAGATGGTGCTAGAGGATAAGAAATCCAAAAGAGAAAATAAGAGTGTAAGCTATTAATATTATAGGTCACTAGATGGTGCTATAGGATAAGGAATAGTAAAAAAGAAAAAAAGTTTAGAGGTTATTTTCATTAGAGATCACTAGATGGTGTTCTGGGATTACTCAAGGGAATTGGATATTTTTGAACTATACGTGGAGGATAGAATATGAGAATGTTTAATGAATTGAAGGTATATGTGAGGGGGGTTGTGGGGGAACAATTGAGGGAGGTGGGAGGGAATATTGCTGTAGTGTTCACACTGAACGGGGATCCCGTTGCCTGCCATTATAGGATAGGGCGGGATGCATGAATATGCATGAGGTGGGTGGGCACTGGCATGGAGATAGGGGAAGAGGGAGGGTACGCTGAGGTATACAAATAACGTCCTAATCCAGCGTGACTCCATGCCCCTGATGAGTCGAATGACGAAACGCGTAGGGCGGAGCTAGGAGTCACGCAGGACGGAAGGGGGAATTGAGCAGAGCGGGGACTGTGGCGTGCAGCGGAGATCCGACCGCGGCGGTGCTGGCACACATAGAGAAACGCCTGTCTTGATCTTCAATCTGGTACGCAGATCTTTTATGCATTGTAGCAATAAATCTTAAAGTTTTTTACACTATGCGAGTTCAGCTTTGTGTCTAAAGGTGATTGCTGTTGCTGTTGCTATTGCTGCTAGCTGCCCAGGATGGAGGGCTTGTATGCATAAAGCTCAAGAGGGAATCTGGGTAATCCTATGCCCCAGCAGTGAGGTCGGGATTGTGATCGCAGCTTCTCATTTGGTGGATTGATTTGGATTGGAGAGTGTGTATACTCGAGCGAAGTGTGCGGATCCCCTATACAAAAAAACTGGTGACATTGGTGCTAAGTTTATAGTAATTGTTTATTGTGGAGCGCTGTCCTTTTCTCCTCTTCTAGGAGTGACACTTGTAGTAGGTATCTGTCTTACCCTCAAGACCATGACCCACACTACATGCTAAAGCTGCCGGTAGCATAAACCATACTTCCATTATGATCAATTCGATAGAAAAAGTAGCATGATTAAGGATTTGTACTTTTTGAAAAGCATGAAAAGACAGATACCTACTACACACTAGGTTCTGGGTTCAAATCCCAGCTATGGTATATAAATAAGCATGCTTTTCAAAAAGTACAAATCCTTAATCATGCTACTTTTTCTATCGAATTGATCATAATGGAAGTATGGTTTATGCTACCGGCAGCTTTAGCATGTAGTGTGGGTCATGGTCTCGAGGGTAAGACAGATACCCTGTTTTGAAAATCTGCAATTCCCTACTGCATGAGAGAGAGAGAGAGAGAGAGAGAGAGAGAGAGAGAGAGAGAGAGAGAGAGAGAGAGAGAGAGAGAGAGAGAGAGAGAGAGAGAGAGAGAGAGAGAGAGAGAGAGAGAGAGAGAGAGAGAGAGAGAGAGAGAGAGAGAGAGAGAGAGAGAGAGAGAGAGAGAGAGAGAGAGAGAGAGAGAGAGAGAGAGAGAGAGAGAGAGAGAGAGAGAGAGATTTTAAAAATTTTCCGACGGAATTCCGTGTAAATCGGAATTCCGCGGAACTGAGAGAGAGAGGTACGCTGTTATGCTGGCGCATTCACCTCATCAGTTCTTATGCACCTCCCGACAGGCCCTTAAGACCTTCCAACTCATCCAAAAGAAAATTTCTATCCAACCTAACACACTCTTCATCTGGTGTGGCGACTTTAACCTCACACTAAATGAAAAGTTGGACAAGTCCAAACCATCCCCAGACAAACTATCCAAAACACAAAGGAAACGCCTCCAAACCCTTATGGAGAATAATTTCCTAGTAGACGCCTGAAGGGAACTTCATGGCGACAAAAAGGGCTACACCCACTTTTCTGCAGCTCACCGCACCTACGCCAAAATTGATCACTTTCTGGTGACTACATCAATGGTCCCACACTTAACCTACCTTAGGCACATACCCACCCCTCTCTCCGATCATGATATACTCCTAGCCTGTTTTGATTTACACGCTGACGTTGCCAAACCTCGAGCATGGCGTCTAAATTAATCTTTACTCACTAATGCTAAATCACGGTCAGAAATATTATCTTGTCTTCAACAATATTTCTCTGAAAATGACCAGCCTGATACCTCCCCAGCCACGCTTTGGATGGCACACAAAGCCGTCATAAGGGGCAAATTTATCCAAATAGGGGCTCAAAAGAAAAGCAAAAGGTCTGAGGATATAGCCAACCTCTCGTAAAAATTACAGCATCTTAGATCCCTACATCAAATAGAGCACTCTAACTTTATATTGAAACAAATAAAAGATGTCGAGTTACAGATGCACATCCTCCTATCAGATAAAGTTGAAAAGGCTCTAGTCTGGACAAAAGCCATCTATTACAAATATGCAAACAAACCCGATAGTTGGTTAGCAGCTAAATTAAGAAACTCCCACAAGACCAACACAATTTACAAACTTAGAACCAATCAAGGCCAAATCACTAGCGACCCAAACAAAATTGTGCAGACCTTCCGTCACTTCTATAAATCCCTATACTCCGATACCACCCCACCCCAACATCAGAAAGTTTCCAACTTTCTGCACCAAATACATTTCCCTAGGCTGGCGGAGGCCCCCAAGAACATACTGAGTGCCCCTATAACCTCTGAAGAAATATACGCTGTGATTGGAAAACTCAAAAGTCGAAAAGCCCCAGGCCCTGACGGCCTAACGGCTATCTACTATAAAAAGTTTCAAGGTCTACTCTGCTCACACCTACAAGCCTTTTTAAATGCTATGAGGGAATCAGAGCTAACCCACCCAGAGTTCTTGGATGCCTTCATCACCTTAATCCCGAAACCCAACAGAGACCACCTCCAACCCAAGAATTACAGACCCATTTCCCTTCTTAATATAGATTATAAAATTTTCACCGCTATTTTGGCCCGTAGAATAAACAGTATCCTACCCTCCGTTGTCAAAAATGACCAAGTTGGCTTCATCCCTTTTAGACAAGCCACAGACAGCATCAGGAAAAATGTCGCTTTAATCACTCACGCAAATAGAACTAAAAGACCGCTTATGACTTTGACGTTAGACATCGAAAAAGCCTTCGATACGATCTCTTGGCCCTACATGTTTGATGTATTATCATATTTAGGCCTACCAGATCCCTATAAACATTGTCTCACTCAAATATACTCCTCCCCACACGCAACCCTCAAATTACCCGGATCCCCCAACGCCCCAATCTCAATACAAAGAGGGACAAGGCAAGGGTGCCCCTTATCTTCAGCCATCTTTGCAATTATCATAGAACCCCTAGCATCCTATCTTAGACAAAATACTTCAATCCAGGGCTATAAAATCTCAGGTGAAGAATTTAAACTTAGTCTGCTTGCGGATGACGTACTTCTTACAATCACTAACTGTAACGAACGGTGGAGCACAGAGAGGATCTGATCACCGGTGATCTGCAGTATCACTGGGAATACAGATATATACCAGATTATAAGTGATCTGCAGTATCACTGATAATCCGATATACCAGCTAACCTCTGTACACCCGAGTAGAGTGTAGTGATTGGTGTAACAGTAACACTTAGAGGACTAGGCCTCAGAGCAGTCTGGGAGGAGTCCAGCTGGCAGTAGGAAGGATTATCTGAGAGTGACACTCTGGAGGGAGTGTCACTAACAGGACGGGGAACCGCCTCTAATAGTAAGGTCGGTTCTCGAGGTCGGACAGGCCAGGTCGTAAACACACGGACAGATAAAGTACAGATTCAGAAGGCAGAGGCGGAGTCTAAGGTACAGGCAGGGTTCGGCAACAGGGTATCAGAAATATCGAGGTACAAAGTCAGGAGACAGAAGCAGAGTCTAAGAACGAGCCGGGGTTCGGCAACAGAGTATCAGAATGGCAGGGTACAAGATCAGAGTTCAGGAGGATAGGCAGGCAAAGGGTCATAACAGATAATCACAATCAAACTATTACTTTAGCTATCAACAGAATCTAGCTAAGTGTAGGATTACAGCTCGAGCTGGTCCCAGCACACTTAAGGATCTGACTAAGGGTCTGAGTGCTCCCACGTTGTGTTCGCAACGCCAGACAACCAGCAACTGAACAGCCGGCAGTATATATGCACAGGCCTCTCTCCAGCACCTCCCTAAGTGCTGGACCAATGAGGAGTGGAGCCAGAGTCAGCTGACCAGCCTGGTCAGCTGACTCACTTCTGACTGTCATATATGCTCTGCCTCAGTGCGCGCGCGCGTCACTCTCAATGCTGGTGGACTATGAGTCCCAGCCACACCAGCACTATCCCTAATGTCCGCATTCACCACCGCTCACGCGGCATGCGGCGGCTCCTCCACGCGGCGCCGCCATGCTGGATGCGGAAGCAGCCACCCTGCTCTGAGAGCAAGGGGCTGCTTTTCCGCGCTTCCTTACAGTACCCCCCGAGGAGTGGACTCTGGACAACTCCTACCAGGTTTCTCGGGATGTAAGGCGTGAAACTCCTTCTTTAATTCGTCCGCATGCATGCGGCTCCCAGGTACCCATTGTCTCTCCTCAATGCCATACCCTTTCCAATGCACTAGATATTGTACTGAGTTCTGCACAATGCGTGAATCTAAAATTCTCTCTACCTCGTATTCAGGTCGTTCATCTACCATCACAGGAGGAGGAGGAGTAGGGCCCACATGGACTGCTGGTTTGAGCAGGGATACGTGAAAGGACCTTACCCCACGCATGCTGGCGGGAAGATCAACGGAATACGTAACGTTGTTGATCTTCTTAGCAACCGAAAACGGACCCACAAACCTGGGACCCAGTTTATCTGAGGGCTGTCTCAGGGTCAAGTGACGTGTGGACACCCAGACCAAGTCTCCTGGCTGAAACCTCCACTCTAACGAGCGTCTCTTGTCAGCCTGACCCTTTTGACTCTGGAATGCCCTTTCCAAATTACTCTTCACCATCCCCCAGATGTCTTTAAATGCCCTCTGCCAGGTTTCCAGGGTAGGAAACGGAGACGAGACAACTGGCAAAGGGGAGAACTTGGGCGACCTCCCTGTCACGATCTGGAAGGGAGAAAAACCAGAAGAAGAACTCTTCAAATTATTTTGCGCAAATTCTGCAAAAGGCAGAAATTTGACCTAGTCATTCTGCGCCTCTGCAGCGTAGCATCTCAAAAACTTCTCTAATGACTGGTTGACCCTCTCCGTCTGACCATTGGTCTGTGGGTGGTAGCCTGACGAGAAGGATAGCTTCATGCCCATTAAGTGGCAAAATGCCCTCCAGAATCTAGAGATGAATTGGACTCCCCTATCAGACACTATGTTTTCCGGAATGCCATGCAGCCGGAAAATGTGGATGATGAATAGTTCGGCCAATTCCTGGGCCGAGGGGAGTCCTTTCAAGGGCACGAAATGGGCCATCTTGCTGAAGCGGTCGACTACGACCCAAATGACCGACATGCCTTCAGACCTGGGAAGCTCACCCACAAAATCCATGGACAAGTGGGTCCATGGTTCACTCGGGGCGGGCAAAGGCTGTAAGGTACAGACAGGTGCCAGCCGGGAGGGCTTACTTTTTGCACGTATTGCACATTCCCTAACAAACTCCTTGCAATCAACTGACAGAGAGGGCCACCAGGCACACCTGGCTACGAGATCTTGTGTTCTGGCTGCTCCGGGATGTCCAGCATTCTTATGCGCATTAAACATCTTCAAGATCTGGAGACGGAAGGGCAGGGGAATGAACATAACCCCTTCAGGCTTCCCTTCCGGGGTGTCCTGCTGGAAGGGGCTTAACGTCTCCTTCCAGTCTTCCCAAGTATCGGTTGCAGCCAGCACCAATTTCTGTGGAACAATGGTCTCAGGGACGGAGGGCTGTGCTGTCTCTGGCTCAAAGCACCTGGATAAAGCGTCTGCCTTAATGTTTTTGCTGCCTGGAGTGTAAGTAATTATGAATCTGAACCATGATAAAAATTTATTGCACGTACAATATTCTCCAGATAAAAACAGCATGAGTCCTGATGAGTCACGTACTGTGACAAAACTAGTCGGGCGGGACCCTAGACGGCGTGGAGTGCACAGCCAACAGCGGGGAAAACGCGGAAACTACACGGAAGGCTGACCGCGCGGCAGCCAGACCAGGTAGCTACACTTGGAGAGCCCTCCGGAGGCCACCAATACGGGGGAGAGCCCGTTGAAAAACTCATGCTGTTTTTATCTGGAGAATATTGTAAGTGCAATAAATTTTTAAGGCTTTTAGAAACCATACAGTATTACGCTATGTGAGATTTTTTGTTTGGAGGTAACATATCAGCATTATTGGATAAACATCAAGGATTGGCCTAGCCCACTAAAGATACAGATCGATAAGGTCGGGGGTGACCTGGGAAAAACCCCAAGGCGAGACTAAGACCTAACTGGGGGTCTTAGAAGAGGGTGAGTCCCTTTCCAATATTTGGTGTGGTGGCGGTGAGAACCATATTGGCAATATAAAAGAACTTTATGAAAGAGAGGTTTTCCTCCTTCAGAAGCAGGATTGTGTAGCGCTTAATATCAAACCTTAATTTGAACTGCCTACAAAAATATTGGCGCACTACCTGATTTATTTGTATACATTTGCGCATCTCAATTGTTGTGTGTGACTAGTGTTGGGCGAACAGTGTTCGCCACTGTTCGGGTTCTGCAGCCAGCCACTGCAGCAGCCACCACCGGTAATATTTAACTTTACGCCAACTTTTTTATGGGGAAGCGGGCAGAGGGGGGAGCGCTAGCGGAGGGGGTGGGGGGAATTTCCGACCCCCCCCCCGATCGGGGGCATGCTCCCCCCTTATGCCTGCGACCCCATAGGGGGGCCATATTGCGGCATGTTCGGGTCCCCATTGACTTGCATTGAGTTCGGGGTTCGGGCCGAACATGCCGAACATGCCCGAACCCGAACATCCAGGTGTTCGCCCATCACTATGTGTGACCTCAAAAATACACTTTTCCAACTTGGCGTACAGCATATTTTGTCTCAGTTTGTTCAGCACAAATTTGACATGGATCCTGTGTTCAGAGAGGTTGTCGGAGTAGATCAGAATATCGTCGAGGTACACCAGAACAAATCTGCCCAACACCTCTCTAAATACCTCATTAATTAACTCTTGGAAGACGGCTGGTGCATTACATAACCCGAAGGGCATCACTAAGTACTCGTAATGCCCGTCGGGTGTGTTGAAGGCTGTCTTCCACTCATCGCCCTTTCTAATGCGGACCAGGTTGTATGCACCCCTCAGATCCAACTTCGAGATGATCTTACCTCTCGTGACCTGTGTGAATAAATCATCTATCAGAGGTAACGGATAGCGATTCTTCACGGTGATCTTATTCAGGCCACGGTAATCAATGCAGGGTCGCAGGCCTCTGTCTTTCTTTTTAACAAAAAAGAACCCTGCCCCGGCAGGTGACCGGGACGGGCGAATGAAGCCCTTGGCCAAATTCTCACTGATATATTCTTGCATGGCCAATTTTTCGGGCCCAGATAAATTGTACAGATGACCCCGGGGGGGCATACAACCTCAACGGAGATCAATGGGACAGTCGAAAGGGCGATGTGGGGGCAATTTATCAGCGGCTTTGGGACAGAACACGTCAGAATATTCAGAGTACGGTTCTGGTACACCCTTCACCTGAACCCTGGTTTGACCCAAGGTCAGGTTCCCTAAACATTGTTGGAAACAGCGGGGTGACCAGGCTGTTAACTGACCAGTGGCCCAATCGATTTGTGGTAAATGAATCTGTAACCACGGCATGCCTAGGATGATAGTGGAGGTGGACATGTGTAAAACAAAAAACTGTAGGTGTTCCTCATGCAGTACCCCTATAGTGACCTTCACCTCTGGAGTCTGTGACAGGGGACGATTCCGTTGCAGGGGAGAATCGTCCACTGCCGTGACTTGAATGGAAGGTGTCACGGGTGTGAGAGGAATACCCAATTTCTGAGCAAATTCATGGTCCATAAAATTAGC
The DNA here is from genome assembly GCF_040937935.1 of Hyperolius riggenbachi. Classification (NCBI taxonomy): domain Eukaryota; kingdom Metazoa; phylum Chordata; class Amphibia; order Anura; family Hyperoliidae; genus Hyperolius; species Hyperolius riggenbachi. The sequence continues at coordinate 219,321,091 of NC_090649.1, read as the reverse complement.
CGCTGAACCAGAATCAATAAAAGCCTCAGTGGCTACAGACTTATTCTCCCATGCAATGGTACAAGGGAGAAGCAACCTTTTCTCCTTAAGGGGTGAGAATTGTGTGCCTAGGGTGTCACCCCCCACTACTGCTAGGCAAGCTCGTTTCCCGGCTTGTTGGGGCAATTTCGTACCCTATGCCCCCCTTCACCACAATACAGACACAGCTGTTCAGTCATTCTCCGTCTTCGCTCCACCTGGGTCAGCTTCGACCGACCGATCTGCATCGGCTCGGGAGGAGGCAAGACTGGAGAAGATGAGACAGAAGAAGATGCAGTAACTAGAGGTGCAGCCGAAGGTGCCGCGTAGGATGTTAACCTAACACGCTGACTGCCCCTAGTCTGTCTCTGATGGCGCAGCCTGTGGTCAATTCGGATGGCCGATGAAATGGCCTCATCGACTGTCTTGGGTTCGGGCTGGCTCAACATCAAGTCGGAGACCTCATCCGATAACCCAGAGAGAAAGCGGTCTAACAGGGCATAGGTGTCCCACCTGGCCGTAACTGACCACCTTCTAAATTCGGCTGCATAATCTTCGACTGGACCCTTGCCTTGCCGTAAAAGCTTGAGCTTCCGCTCAGAGGTCGCGGCAAGGTCTGGGTCATCGTAAATTACTGCCATGGCTTTAAAAAATTCCTCTACAGAGGTAAGAGCTGTGTCTCCGGGGGCAGGCTATACGCCCAGGTCTGGGAGTCACCGGACAGTAAAGTTTTGATAAACATGACTCTCTGGGCCTCAGTACCAGAGGATCGTGGTCTCAGTTCAAAATATGATAACACTATACTCCTAAAATTGCGGAAATCAGATCTGTGGCCAGAAAACCGTTCGGGAACGGGCATACGTATGTCCACACTAGGAGGGGATCGCACCTCATCCACTGACGTCTGGAGGGTTTGTACCGACCCTGACAGAGCCTCAATCAATGCTTTGTGTTCACCCAACACTCGATTGACATTCTCCACCGAAGTGGCAAGTTCCCCCAGAGGACCAGTGCGTGCGTCCATTTTGTTTTAGGTCTGGCGTTCTGTAACGAACGGTGGAGCACAGAGAGGATCTGATTACCGGTGATCTGCAGTATCACTGGGAATACAGATATATACCAGATTATAAGTGATCTGCAGTATCACCGATAATCCGATATACCAGCTAACCTCTGTACACCCGAGTAGAGTGTGGTGATTGGTGTAACAGTAACACTTAGAGGACTAGGCCTCAGAGCAGTAAGGAGTACTGCACGGATTCCTTCCGAAGACCTGAACTCTCCAAAGCGGGAGGAGTCCAGCTGACAGTAGGAAGGATTATCTGAGAGTGACACTCTGGAGGGAGTGTCACTAACAGGACGGGGAACCGCCTCTAATAGTAAGGTCGGTTCTCGAGGTCGGACAAGCCAGGTCGTAAACACACGGACAGATAAAGTACAGATTCAGAAGGCAGAGGCGGAGTCTAAGGTACAGGCAGGGTTCGGCAACAGGGTATCAGAAATATCGAGGTACAAAGTCAGGAGGCAGAAGCAGAGTCTAAGAACGAGCCGGGGTTCGGCAACAGAGTATCAGAATGGCAGGGTACAAGATCAGAGTTCAGGAGGATAGTCAGGCAGGCAAAGGGTCATAACAGATAATCACAATCAAACTAGTACTTTAGCTATCAACAGAATCTAGCTAAGTGTAGGATTAAAGCTCCAGCTGGTCCCGGCACACTTAAGGATCTGACTAAGGGTTTGAGTGCTCCCACGTTGTGTTCGCAACGCCAGACAACCAGCAACTGAACAGCAGGCAGTATATATACACAGGCCTCTCTCCAGCACCTCCCTAAGTGCTGGACCAATGAGGAGTGGAGCCAGAGTCAGCTGACCAGCCTTGTCAGCTGACTCACTTCTGACTGTCATATATGCTCTGCCTCAGTGCGCACGCGTGCGTCACTCTCAATGCTGGTGGACTATGAGTCCCAGCCACACCAGCACTATCCCTAATGTCCGCCGCGGGAGCTGCCGCACTGTACGCAGCGGCCTCTCCGCGTTCACCACCGCTCACGCGGCATGCGGCGGCTCCTCCACGTGGCGCCGCCATGCTGGATGCGGAAGCAGCCGCCCTGCTCTGAGAGCAAGGGGCTGCTTTTCCGCGCTTCCTTACACTAACCCTCACATATCAATCCCCAACCTAATGAAAGCATTAAAATTCTTCGAAGAGTTCTCTGGTTTAAAACTTAATTACGAAAAATCAGAGGCAATGTACTGTAACTACACAAAAGCCCAGGCCCTAGCTATCTCCAATCAGCACAACTTTCAACATCGCAAACACTATACACAATATCTAGGAATTAAACTCACTAATGACTACACTCAACTATACACTAAGAACTATGTGCCCCTATATAGGGATCTGGTCGCCTTGCTCAGGTCGTGGAATAAGTTTAACATCTCATGGTCGGGAAGGATTGCGAGTGTGAAAATGACCCTCCTTCCCAAAATCTTATATTACTTTAGGGTTCTCCCAACTCCAATCAAAAAACCTGACCTATTGCTACTCCAGAAAGAAATAGTCAAATTCATATGGGCTGATAAAAAGCCTCGAATTTCTCGTAAGATACTTTACTGGCACAAGAGGGAAGGAGGCCTATCTGTACCTAACCTCCAATTATACTACAAAGCAGCTCAACTCGCAATCCTCCCGACCATCTATAGTGAAGATCACGCTCCCAGATGGGTTTTCTTAGAAAACCTTCTTATCACCCCCTTCACGTGGAAAGGCCTACTATGGTCCTATACTAAAGATATAAGTTCAGTGCGAGATAATTCCATTATAACCTATAACACACTGAAACTATGGAGATCAATTAGACTCCAGATCCCTATCCAATCTAACCCCTCCATATTAACTGAAATCAAATCTAACCCTGACTTCCCTGAAGGCCACCAGGCATCGTCATTTTCATGGTGGTCTACAGAATCTAACCCCACAATTAGGGCCTACTTAGCTAGGGGAACGATCCCCACATGGAACCAATTGATAGACATCACGAAGCCCAGGACCTCAGCCTGGCTCAATGTACGACAATTATACCACTTCATTTCGAAGTTAGCCAAGCTGGGCTCTTTCATCCAACCTACGCGTTTTGAAAGCATATGTATGCACGACCCGATGCAGAAAAGTGTGCTTTCATACCTTTACTCTATGCTTAATGCCCCACCATCTAATTATACGCACCAGTACCAAAAACAATGGGAGTCAGATCTTCACACCCAATTTGATGATGATGACCTCCAATAGTAAGGTCGGTTCTCGAGGTCGGACAAGCCAGGTCGTTAACACACGGACAGATAAGGTACAAATACAGAAGGCAGAGGCGGAGTCTAGGTACAGGCAGGGTTCGGCAACAGGGTATCAGATGTATCGAGGTACAAGGTCAGGAGGCAGAAACAGGGTCTAAGGACGAGACGGGGTTCGGCAACAGAGTATCAGAAATATCGAGGTACAAGATCAGAGTTCAGGAGGATAGTCAGGCAGGCAAAGGGTCAATGCCTGGAGACCCTATCTAGGGGAAGCCTGCAAGCCACAAACATGGAAGTCTCCTTGCGTTTGCTTCACCGCACGTATCTAGTACCCCATAGATTACACCAAATTGACCCTACAAAAAGCCCTCTTTGTTTTAGAGGCTGTAAAGTCACGGGTACTATGTATCATATATGGTTTTCATGCCCAAAGGTCTCCCGCCTCTGGGGAAGGATCCGTCATCTACTTAACAAAATAATCTCTAAGCCTATCACACTTGATCCGAGAATTCTCCTTCTAGGCTATAAACCAAAATCACTGAAATATGCCCAGCACAAATTAGCCCAATTTATAATCTCTGCAACAAAGACGCACATTGCTGCTAACTGGAATTCACCCCACCTTGCATACCTACAAATACTTGAAAGAATAAACCATATAATGACTTTGTAACGATCGGTGAAGCACAGAGAGGATCTGATTACCGGTGATCTGCAGTATCACGGGGAATACAGATGTATACCAGATTATAAGTGATCTGCAGTATCACCGATAATCCGATATACCAGTTAACCTCTGTTCACCTGAGTAGAGTGTAGTGTTTGGGTGTAAAAGTAACACTTAGAGGACTAGGCCTCAGTGCAGTAAGGAGTACTGCACGGATTCCTTCCGAAGACCTGAACCCTCCAAGGCGGGAGGAGTCAGGCTGACAGTAGGAAGGATTGTCTGAAAGTGACACTCTGGAGGAAGTGTCACTAACAGGACGGGGAACCGCCTCCAATAGTAAGGTCGGTTCTCGAGGTCGGACAAGCCAGGTCGTTAACACACGGACAGATAAGGTACAAATACAGAAGGCAGAGGCGGAGTCTAGGTACAGGCAGGGTTCGGCAACAGGGTATCAGATGTATCGAGGTACAAGGTCAGGAGGCAGAAACAGGGTCTAAGGACGAGACGGGGTTCGGCAACAGAGTATCAGAAATATCGAGGTACAAGATCAGAGTTCAGGAGGATAGTCAGGCAGGCAAAGGGTCATAACAGATAATCACAAACAAACTAGTACTTTAAGCTATCAACAGAATCTAGCTAAGTGTAGGATTACAGCTCAAGCTGGTCCCGGCACACTTACGGATCTGACTACAGGTCTGAGTGCTCCTACATATGTGATTGCACGCCAGACACAGGAGAAATGACCAGGCTCCAGTATATATACTCTGGGGCTGTCCAGTGCCACCCCTAAGTGCTAGACCAATGAGGTGTGGAGCCAGTGTCAGCTGACCAGCCTGGTCAGCTGACTCACCTCTGGCTACCACATAAGCCCTGCCTTAGTGCGCGCGCACGCGTCACACTAAGGCTAGAGGGACTACGAGTCCCATCCGCACCAGCACCGCTCTGCGGTGTGCCAGCAAGGGGGCCATGCACGCCAACCGCCGCGTCCAACGCGGTGGTTACTCCGCGCTCCGCCAAGCCCAGCATGGAGGCAGCCGCCCCACGCTGAGTGGAGGCGGCTGTCTCTCCGTGCTCCGCCATGCCATTATGGGAAGCAGCCGCCCCACGCTGAGTAGAGGCGGCTGCTTTCCCGCGAAGCCTCACAGTACCCCCAAACCCCCCCCCCCCACCCCCCCGAGGAGTGGACTCCGGACAACTCCTACCAGGTTTCTCGGGATGTAAGGCATGAAACTCCTTCCTTAATTCGTCTGCATGCATGCGACTCCCCGGTACCCACTGTCTCTCCTCAATGCCATACCCTCTCCAATGCACCAGATATTGTACCGAGTTCTGCACAATGCGCGAGTCAATTATTTTCTCTGCTTCGTACTCGGGTTGATCCTCTACCATCACAGGAGGAGGAGGAGTGGGACCCACATGAACTGCAGGTTTAAGTAGGGACACGTGAAAAGATCTTACGCCCCGCATGCTGGCCGGAAGATCAATGGCATAAGTGACGTTGTTGATTTTCTTAGTCACAGAAAATGGACCCACAAACCTGGGGCCCAGTTTGGCAGATGGCTGATTCAGGGTCAAGTAACGTGTGGACACCCAGACTAAATCCTCTGGCTGAAACTTCCATTCCATGGAACGTCTCTTGTCCGCTTGACCCTTTTGACTTTGGAACGCTTTCTGCAAATTCTCTTTAACAATTCCCCAATTGTCCCTGAGTGACCTCTGCCAATCCTCCAGTGCTAGAAACGGAGAAGAGGCAACTGGTAAAGGGGAGAATTTAGGCGACCTCCCTGTCACAAACTGGAACAGAGAAAAACCAGAAGAAGAACTCTTCAAATTATTCTGTGCGAATTCTGCAAAAGCCAGAAACTTTACCCAGTCATTCTGTGCCTCCGCAACGTAACATCTTAAGAACTGTTCTAAAGACTGATTAATCCGTTCAGTCTGCCCATTGGTCTGTGGGTGGTAGCCTGACGAGAAAGACAGCTTCATGCCCATTTGGTGGCAAAATGCCCTCCAGAATCTAGAGATGAATTGGACTCCCCGATCGGACACAATGTTTTCCGGAATGCCATGCAGCCGGAAAATGTGGACGATGAATAGGTCGGCCAATTCCTGGGCCGAGGGGAGTCCTTTCAAGGGCACGAAATGGGCCATTTTGCTGAAGCGGTCGACTACCACCCAAATGACCGACATGCCTTCAGACCTGGGGAGCTCACCCACAAAATCCATGGACAAGTGGGTCCATGGTTCACTCGAGGCGGGCAAAGGCTGTAAGGTACCAACAGGTGCCAGCCGGGAGGGTTTACTTTTAGCACATACCGCACATTCCCTGACATATTCCTTGCAGTCTGTTGCCATAGAAGGCCACCAAGCACACCTGGCAATCAGATCCTGCGTTCTGGCGGCACCAGGGTGACCAGCATTCTTATGGGCGTGAAACATTTGTAAAACCTGTAGATGAAAAGGCAGTGGAATAAACAAAACCCCCTCCGGTTTTCCCTCAGGGACATCCTGCTGAAAGGGACCCAGAACCTTTTTCCAATCCTCCCAGGTCTCTGTGGCTGCTAACACCAGCCTCTGCGGGATGATGGACTCAGGAGCGGTGGGCTGTGCTGTCTCTAATTCGAAACATCTGGACAGGGCATCTGCCTTGATGTTTTTGCTGCCTGGAGTGTACGTGATAATAAATCTGAACCTCGTAAAAAATAAAGACCAACGGGCCTGTCGGGGACTTCGTCTCTTAGCCCCCTCGATGTATTCCAAATTTTTGTGATCAGTATAAACCGTGATCGTATGTTCTGCCCCTTCTAACCAGTGGCGCCATTCTTCAAATGCCAATTTAATGGCCAGAAGTTCCCGGTTGCCTATGTCGTAGTTTTTCTCTACCGGTGAAAACCTACGGGAAAAATAAGCGCATGGATGCAATCTGCCCTGCAACCCTGACTGCTGAGACAGCACCTCCCCTACCCCAACCTCCGAAGCGTCAACCTTCACGCTTTTCCGCATTTCTTCACAGTACCCTCCCCCCCCCCGAGGAGTGGACTCCGGACAACTCCCACCAGGTTTCTCGGGATGTAAGGCATGAAATTCCCTCCCTAACTCGTCTGCATGCATGCGCGTCCCCGGTACCCATTGCCTCTCCTCAATGCCGTACCCTTTCCAATGTACAAGATATTGTACCGAGTTTTGTACAGTGCGTGAATCTAAAATCTTTTCCACCTCATATTCGGGTAGGGCATCTACCAACACAGGAGGAGGAGGAGTGGGACCAGGGGTCGAGTGGGGCGTGGGCGCGGGTGGACGACGTCCACCTGCTTCTTTCAGAGAGTGGACGACGTCCACCCTAGCATATGTGGAGGGAGAGAGCGCAAAGAGAAGAGGGATCGGTGGGCACAGCGGGGAAGGGGGGACGTTCCCCCCTTCACTCACCTTGGGGATCCCTCTTCCTCCTCCCCCCCCCCCCCCCCCGAACTAAAGTTTGCGGGCGGCTGGCAGCAGGCGGGAGTCGGGACTTACCTCCATCTCGTTCCAAGCGCCGAGTAAGTAGTGATGTCTGGTTCATTTGAGCCAGTTCTTTCCTGTGAGTTGAATGATCCGGCTCATCACACTGAACCGAATCAGTTCAGTGGGTGAGACTGGAACTGCAGCTGCACACTGTGTGCAGCTGCAGTTCCTGTCTCATCCACTGAACTGATTCGGTTCAGTGTAATGAGCCGGATCACTAAACTCAAAGGAAAGAACCCGCTTAAATGAACCGGACATCGCTACTTACCCAGCGTTTGGAACAAGGAAGGAGGTAAGTCCTGCCGCTGCCAGCCACCTGCAAACTTTAGTTCTGGAGGGGGAGAGGGAGGAAGGGGGAGCCCTGAGGGGGGGAGGAGACGTTCCTCGCTGTGCCCACCAATCCCTCTTCTCTGCGTTGCCTCCCCTCCTTGTGGGGAGTCTGGGGACATCTGGCTATCTATTCTGGAGGCACCTATACACCTCGCTATACTGGGGGCACCTACAGACCTGGCTACATATACTGGGGACACCAATACACCTGGCTACATATACTGAGCACATCTATACACCTGGCCACCTTTTCTGGGGACATTATACACCTGGCTACCTATTCTAGGGACAACTATACTTATGGCTACTTATACTGGGGACACCTATAGACCTGGCTACCTATGCTGGGGGGTACCTATTTTGGGGGAACTGCTGTCAGATAATCTGTATTTTTGAGGAACCGCTGTTAACAGATTAAGTGTATTTTGGGGAACAGCTGCCAGATTATGTGTATGTTAAGGGAACGGCTGCTGCCAGATTACGCATATTTTGGGGAACTGCTGCCATATTGTGTATGTTTGGGGGACCACTGCTGCCAGATTATATGTATTTTGGGTGTTGCGTGTATTTTGGGTGATCCGTTGCCAGGTTTCACGTATTTTGGGGAACTGCTTCTACATTGTGTGTATGTTGGGGGAACTGCTGCTGCCAGATTGTTTATTTTGGGGGAACCACATCCATATTATCTGTATTTTGGAGAAACTTCTGCCAGATTACGTGTCTTTTTGGTGAAATGCTGTCAGATTACATCCAATTTTGGGGATACTCTACGGCAGAGCTCAAACTTCCCCGGCAGACCTTTTACATCACTGCTAAGGTCATGTATATTTGGCCCCACCCATGTCCACGCCCACAATATGCTTGACCACACCCATTTTTGGCGCGCCGCAGAGGGTTTTCGGGTGAGTCCACTCACCTCTTTTCCCAGGACTAGACCCCTGAGTGGGACCCACCTGGACTGCTGGTTTAAGAAGGGAAACGTGGAAGGATCTTACCCCCCGCATGCTGGTGGGAAGATCGACGGTATAAGTAACATCGTTGATCTTCCTGGCTACCGGGAATGGACCCACAAACCTGGGACCAAGCTTGTTAGAAGGTTGTCTCAGGGTCAAGTGACGTGTGGACACCCAGACCAAGTCTCCTGGTCGGAACCTCCACTCCAATGACCGTCTCTTGTCGGCTTGACCCTTTTGACTCAGAAAGGCCTTCTCCGGGTTACTTCTTACCGTCCCCCAAAGGTCCTTAAATTACCTTTGCCAGGCCTCCAGGGCTGGGAACGGATTCTTTACAATCTGCTGCCAAGGAAGGCCACCAGGCGCATCTGGCTACCAGATCCTGTGTTCTAGATGCCCCAGGATGCCCCGCATTCTTATGCGCATGGAACATCTTTAGAACCTGGAGGCGAAACGGGAGAGGAACGAACAGAACCCCTGTGGGCTTCCCTTCCGGGATGTCCTGCTGAAAGGGAATCAAAGTCTCCCTCCAATCCTCCCAAGTTTCAGTTGCTGCCAGTATCAACCTCTGGGGAACAATGGTCTCTGGAACGGAGGACTGTGCTGTCTCTGACTCGAAGCATCTGGATAAAGCATCCGCCTTAACATTCTTGCTACCCGGGGTGTACGTAATAATGAAACTGAACCTAGAGAAGAATACGACCATCAAGCCTGACGAGGGCTCAACCTCTTAGCCCCCTCGATGTACTCTAAGTTTTTGTGATCGGTGTAAACCGTGATGGTATGCTCAGCTCCCTCTAACCAATGTCGCCATTCCTCGAAAGTCAATTTAATGGCCAGGAGCTCCCTGTTGCCAATATCGTAATTCTTCTCTGCAGGGGAGAACCTACGAGAGAAGTAAGCACACGGGTGCATTCTACCCTGCAAGCCTGACCGCTGAGACAGCACAGCCCCCACCCCAACCTCGGAAGCATCCACCTCAACAATAAACAGGAAAGACGTATCCACATGTCTGAGGATGGGTGCTGAACAGAATAGGCCCTTCAGGGTGGCAAAAGCATGTAACGCCTCAGGAGACCAGTGAGTGGTATCTGCCCCTTTCTTAGTGAGACTGGTAAGGGGAGAAATGACCGTGGAGTACCCCTTTATGAACCTTCGATAATAGTTGGCGAAGCCAAGAAAGCGCTGAAGGGACTTCAAGCCAACCGGCTGCGGCCACTTCAGAACAGCGGAGACCTTGGCAGGATCCATAGACAGGCCCGTGGTGGAAATGATGTACCCCAGGAAAGCGACAGATGTTACCTCAAAAATTCACTTTTCAAGCTTTGCATACAAAGAGTTCTGCCTTAGCTGATTCAAAACAAACCTCACATGGTTCCTATGTTCAGAGAGGTTGTTGGAGAAGATAAGGATATCGTCTAGGTAGACTAGAACAAATCTCCCCAACACCTCCCTGAAGACCTCGTTAATGAGTTCCTGGAAAACGGCCGGGGCATTACATAGCCCGAAGGGCATCACCAGGTACTCATAATGCCCGTCTGGTGTATTAAAGGCCGTTTTCCACTCATCGCCCTTTCTTATGCGTATCAGGTTGTACGCGCCCCGCAAATCTAGTTTAGAAAAGATCTTGGCGTCGGTAATTTGTGTGAACAAATCGTCTATCAGCGGCAGCGGATAGCGATTTTTTACTGTAATTCTGTTAAGGCCGCGGTAATCAATGCAGGGTCGCAGGCCTCCGTCTTTCTTTTTAACAAAAAAGAAACCTGCCCCAGCAGGCGACCGGGACGGGCGAATGAAACCCTTGGTCAAGTTTTCACGGATGTAATCCTGCATGCCCAATTTTTCGGGCCCTGACAAATTGTACAAATGACCCCGGGGGGGTACACAACCTGAACGGAGATCGATGGGACAATCAAAAGGGCGATGTGGGGGTAATTTGTCAGCTGCCTTGGGACAGAACACATCGGAATATTCAGAGTACTGGTCTGGTACCCCTCCCACCTGAATTCTGGTTTGCCCCAATGTCAACTTTCCCAAACACCGTTGAAAACAACGAGGTGACCAAGTGGTTAACTGACCCGTGGCCCAGTCTATTTGAGGTGAATGGACTTGCAACCACGGCATGCCTAGGATGATAGTGGAGGTTGACATATGTAACGCAAAAAAGGTAATTGTTCCCAATGCAGTACCCCTATGGTGACCTTCACCTCCGGAGTCTGTGACAGAGCACGATTCCATTGCAGAGGGGAATCGTCTACTGCCGTGACCTGAATGGGGGATCTCACAGGGGTGAGGGGAATACCCAACTCCTGAGCAAACTCAAAGTTCATAAAATTCGCCGCTGAGCCAGAATCAATAAAAGCCTCAGTGGCCACAGACTTATTCTCCCATGTAATCGTACAGGGGAGAAGCAATTTTTTCTCTTTAAGGGGTGAAAATTGTGTGCCTAGGGTGTCACCCCCCACTACTCCTAGGCAAACTCGTTTCCCGACTTGTTAGGGCAGTTTCGCACCCAATGCCTGCTTCTGCACAGTATAGGGACAGTTGTTCCGTCATTCTCCGCCTTCGCTCCACCTGGGTCAGTCTTGATCGACCAATCTGCATTGGCTCGGGTGGAGGCAAGGCCGGAGAGGTTGAGACAGGCGGAGATGGCGTTACTAGGGGTGTAGCGGAAGGTGCAGCATAAGATGTCACCCTGACACGGTGACTACCCCGAGTCTGCCTCTGATGGCGTAACCGACGGTCGACTCGAATGGCCGATGTGATGGCCTCATCGACTGTCTTGGGCTCGGGTAAGGTCAACATTAGGTCGGAGACCTCCTCCGACAACCCAGACAGAAAGTAATCCATCAGGGCATAGGTGTCAAATCTGGCGGTAACTGACCACCTACGAAATTCTGCCGCGTAATCCTCGACCGAGCCTCTGCCTTGTCGCAAAAGTTTGAGCTTCCGCTCAGAGGTTGCCGCAAGGTCAGGGTCATCGTATATCACTGCCATGGCCTTAAAAAATTCCTCTACCGAGGTCAGAGCTGTATCTGTGGGAGGCAGGTTGTATGTCCAGGACTGGGAATCACCAGTTAACAAGGTTTTAATAAAAATGACCCGTTGGGTCTCAGTCCCCGAGGATCGGGATCTCAACTCGAAGTATGATAACACTCTACTCTTAAAATTCCGGAAGTCAGACTTGTGGCCGGAAAATTTGTCTGGTACGGGCATCCGTATGTCATCACTAGGAGGGGATTGCACCGAATCAACTTACGTCCCGACCGGGGCCGGTATTAATGCGGGTGCCATGGCAGAATGAACGGGGGGCGCAGATGGCGTCCTCCATGGAATCTGGATTATGAAATGATATTTAACTTTTTTCATACTTGTGGCCTCGTAAGTCCTTAGCTCCGCATTCTGGCTATCCCAGCCTGCATGGGGGACAAGGGGTTACAGAGGCTCGGGAGGGGGGACCCCACGTAATTTTTTTTTTCATTTATTTCCCACACTCAGCACATAAAAATAATTTAAAAAAAAATAAATATATATATATATATATATATATATATATATATATATATATATATATATATATATATTTATATATATATATATATATATATATATATATATATATATATATATATATATATAAATATGTATATATATATGTGTATATATATATATATATATATATATATATATATATATATATATATATATATATATTTTTTTTTTTTTTTTTTTTTTAATTATTTTTATGTGCTGAGTGTGGGAAATAAATGAAAAAAAAAATGACGTGGGGTCCCCCCTCCCGAGCCTCTGTAACCCCTTGTCCCCCATGCAGGCTGGGATAGCCAGAATGCGGAGCCCCGGCCGACTGGGGCTTCGCACCCTGAGCTATACCAGCCCGCATGGTCCATGGTATGGGGGGCTCCGGGGGGGGAGGGGCAGCCAAGCCTTCCCCTCCCCCCCCCCCGGAGCCCTTGTCCAATCCATGGACAAGGGGCTCTTCCCCACCTCCGGTGCCCCAGGAGTAGGTGGGGGTGACGACTCCCTGGGGGGTTTCATGGTGGCATCTGGGAGTCCCCTTTAAGAAGGGGACCCCAGATGCCCACCCCCCTCCCAGAAGAAATGATTATAGGGGTACAAAGTACCCTTTACCCATTTCCACAAAGGGTTAAATGAAATAAAAACACAACCACGAGAAAAGTATTTTATTATTCTAAATTAACCATAAATACTTACCTGTACCTTTAAAAAATTTAATATCCACAGTAAACGATCCAACGAACTGTATCCACTTATGTTGCGATCTTCAATTAAGTTGATTGAAGATCTCCGACGCCTCTCACATAACAGAGAATGCCTCCTTTTGGACGCATAGCTGCCGGCTCCTGCTGTCTCTCCCCACCTCCTCACCTGTCACTCTCACCTAGCCTGGCACCCATGGGTGCGCTGGGTGCCAGGCTAGGTGAGAGTGACAGGTGCATGCAGGTGGGGAGAGACAGCAGCGGAGCCGGCAGCTTCACGTCCTGCTCAGGACGCATTCTCTGCTATACTAACAGTTCTTGAATCATCCGGTTCTTTTTAATGAATCGGTTCTTTTTTTTATGAATCGGCTCATTTTACTTTGAAACTTTAAAATTGATTTTCTCAAAAAGTATAAGGTCTTTTTGAAAAAAAAAAATTTCCTCTTGTTCCCACTATTCACTTAACATTCCCAACAATTTTGGTGTTTCTACTATGTAAGGGGACTTTGCTATTAACCGTTAAAGTCGGCGGCCATTAAAGTCTATGGGGCGAATCGAACTTCCGCAAACGTTCGCCTGGTGCAAGCGAACGCGAACCCCCAAAGTTCGCCGGGAACCGTTCGCCGGCGAACCGTTCGCTACATCTCTAGTATAGTTGCCCCCAGTATAGGTAGCCTGGTATGGGTGGTGCACCAGTATAGGTTAGCCAGGTACAGGTCTCCTCAGTATAGGTAGCAAGCTATAGGTGCCCCAGTATAAGTAGCCAAGTATAGGTGGTGCCCCAGTAAAGGTAGCCTGTAGCCAGATATAAGTGGTGCCCCAGTATAGAAAGTCCGCTGTTGCGGGCTCACTCATCTGCTACCCACGTTCAAGCGCTGATGTCAGTCTTCTCTTCTCTCAGTTCTGGAATGCAGTGTACTGGTTAGTGAGCCACAGGCCGGCAGCCAGCACATGCGGCCCTTCTAGCGCTTTGGGAGGGGGCCCAGGGCCCCCATAAGCCCTGTGCCCCTCACTGCAGTGTTATTTGTCCCCCCCGATGGCTGATCTGGCACTCAAGGATGCATGCAATGAAAATCAACAGAGGCAAGCAAAGGCCCACTGGGGCTAAATACATGCCTTGTATGCAAAACTATGTACTAATTCTAATCTAAAAATTCTGAATGTAGATTTGAAGCAATAAATGCAGCTACCCACTTACTTACGTTCAATTTGTACAGCAGGAGACATGACAGCGCTTTCAAACAGAAGTTATACCTGAATGATCTATCTGCATGGATGTACAGAGCTCCAGTAACTGGACAGCATTACACACCTAGAACTTAAAACAGGCAAAGGAGGGTGTTAGCCCCAGTGGGGCTCTGCTTGCCTCTGTTGGTTTTCATTTCAGGTGCAGCCTTGAGCGCTGTCATTTGTCTGTCTGCCTGCTTGATGAAATGTGCATACCATTTATGATTAGGAGCACAAGGAATATTATGTTTTTATTGCTAGACTAGTGTTCAGCCTTCCCCGAGAGGGTCCGTCATTGCTGTGGGGAAGTCTATTAGGTAATAATCTGTGCACACATTATTTAACTGAAGCTAACACCCTCCTTTGCCTGCTTTGAGTGCTAGGTGTGTAATATTGTCTAGTTCCTGGAGCTGTGCACATGTGGATAGATCATTCAGATATAACTTCTGTTTGAAAGTGCTGCCATGTCTCCCGCTGTACACACAGGATATAAGTATGACCTGTGTATGGTTATTTTGAATTTTTATTTTCATTTCAGGTTCTCTTTAAAGTCCAAAGTCAGGGAGTTCCTGACTTGTGAACGCCTGCCAAAACGAACCTCCAACCCTCCGCAATGTCAGAGACTCCTTGTACTGAGCCCATGCAGAGGAGGACACAGGAGGACACAGGGGGACAGAAAGGGGCATAGAGGAGGACACGAGGACAGAGGGGGACACATGGAGGACACAGGAGAACACAAGGGGGAAAGAGGAGGACACAGAGACACAAAACGTACAAGGGTGCATGAGGTACAAAGGGTACATAATCCACAAGATGTCCCTTCACCCTGGATGCACCAGGTTTAGTATATATTTTTTCCTCGTTTTTTGTCATCTTAACCTGCGTCTTATGGTCAGGAGCGTCTTATAGTCTGAAAAATACGGAATAACCGAAGTGACGTGACATGACGAGATAAACATGCACATGTACAGTGCCAAATATATTAATTACTATAGCTGTGCTTCTTTTTGTATTTTCCGGCCTAAAAGAGTACCGTATATACTCGCAAGCAAGCCGAATTTTGGACCCACAAAAAGTGGGTCAAAAGTTGGGGGGTCGGCTTGCTTGCGAGTGATGTGCCTGTGCCTGAGGGTCGTCCCCCCCGCTCCCCCCGCGGCCGCTGCTATTACCTTAGCTCCGCGGCTTCCTATTCCCCTGTCCTGCTCTTAATTCACAGCAGCTCGCCCCACGGTGGCTGCTGCGTGATGACGGAGGAAGTGCAGAGAGAGGTTCCCATAGTAATCAGGAAGCCGCTCTCTGCGACTTCCTCCATCATCACGCAGCAGCCGCCGTGGGGCGAGCTGCTGTGAATTAAGAGCAGGACAGGGGAATAGGAAGCCGCCGAGCTAAGGTAATAGCAGCGGCCGCGGGGGGAGGGGCTATCCTGGGCACTTTACAAGCTATACTGGGCATGATACTAGCTATCCTGGGCATGATACTAGCTATCCTGGGCACTATACTAGCTATCCTGGGCACGATACTAGCTATCCTGGGCACTATACTGGGCATGATACTAGCTATCCTGGGCACGATACTAGCTATCCTGGGCACTATAGTGGGCACGATACTAGCTATCCTGGGCACTATACTAGCTATCCTGGGCACTATACTAGCTATCCTGGGCACTATACTAGCTATACTGGGCACTTTACAAGCTATACTGGGCATGATACTAGCTATCCTGGGCACTATACTAGCTATCCTGGGCACTATACTAGCTAACTTGGTCACTATACTAGCTATCCTGGGCACTTTACAAGCTATACTGGGCATGATACTAGCTATCCTGGGCACGATACTAGCTATACTGGTCACTTTACTAGCTATACTGAGGCACTACCTTCCCATACTGGGCACTATACTAGCTATACTGGGACACACTGGGGGGATCATGCGGCCAGCATTTCCTACCCCCGGCTTATATGAGGGTCAATCATTTTTCCTGGTTTTTCAGGCAAAAGTTGGGGGGTCGGCTTATATGCGGGTCGGCTTGCTTGCGAGTATATACGGTAATCCTTCAGGCATGGAAGAGACACTTTGGGCTCTAGCCACAAAACTTCTCATAAATAACTTATCACCTATTTGCTAAAAAATACCCTTTCAGCAGATTTACAAGCAAAATAAACACTCAAAGTAAGTTTTTCCTGAATAACTTCATTCCAATATTAATTTTCTTACATTAATTACATTATATGTTTGCTCTTTGGGAGCTTAAAAAGTAACATACAGTGGCTTGCAAAAGTATTCGGCCCCCTTGAAGTTTTCCACATTTTGTCACATTACTGCCACAAACATGAATCAATTTTATTGGAATTTCACGTGAAAGACCAATACAAAGTGGTGTACACGTGAGAAGTGGAACGAAAATCATACATGATTCCAAATATTTTTTACAAATTAATAACTGCAAAGTGGGGTGTGTGTAATTATTCAGCCCCTTGAGTCAATACTTTGTAGAACCACCTTTTGCTGCAATTACAGCTGCTAGTCTTTTAGGGTATGTCTCTACCAGCTTTGCACATCTAGAGACTGAAATTTTAAGAAGAGCATTAAGAAAGGCTTGGGATAAAAACAGAGGGGATTTGTTGTCCAAAAATAGGGGAGAGACCCAACAGGGGGACACTGCACCAGGGGGAGGCTCTGACGAACTATCTGAAAGTAGGATTAGGCTGATCACCACCTATGGAGTTCACTGGGACAAGTTACACCAATTATTAGGTCGTCACTGGCATATACTCACAGGCTCAGCAGAGATTGCGGAGATGATAGACCCATATCCAAAGGTTGTAGCACGGAGGGCCAGCAATTTAAAGGACATGCTGGTCAGTAGTGAATATAGGAAAAGCCCACCCCCAAAAACATGGCTAAATAAAACCCCAGTTCAGGGGATGTATAGGTGTGGGAAATGCAAGGCATGCCCCTATGTACATAAGGCCAAGACATTTTGGGATAGTGGAGGCTCTAATGAGTTCCAATAAGATCCTTCATCAATTGTGATACTGAAGGTGTTGTTTATATGGTGTCTTGCCCCTGTGGCCTTATGTACATAGGGATGACAGAGAGAGCCTTAAAAGTCCGCATCCTTGAGCATATGTGCAATATTGTGAATGGTAACATGGACACGTCATTGGGCAAACACTATGCCCAATATCATGGTTGTAAATTACAGGGCACACTATTCAAGGGTATCTACAAACTGAATATGTCAAGGCGGAGGGGGGATATGACCAATGAACTGCTATGTAAAGAGGGAATGTGGATCTTCCGATTGCAGACCCTAAGCCCCTATGGCCTTAACAATGATTTCAGTCTAAAGCCATATCTACAGAAACAGATTTATACTAGAAGGAAAAAGGAAAAAAGTGTACTGAAAGCCCCATGAACCACTAGCTAGTGATAGTTGAAGGAATGTGTTAACCTCTGAATGGACGCAAATGTATGCATGGTGGAGAATAAGCATGCGCTATTTTGTACAAACCAGGAGGACTCCAATGCACTCACTATGATCTTTGAGATGCCTCTAATGGACGCCTACCCACTTCCTGTGTAGAGCAGGTTGTCATATATATACCTCTTTGAAAAATGAAAAACAATCAACTATGTTGTATATGAGAGGGGTGCATGAGGGATCTTTTGTCTATGACCACTTCTATGTGTGAGCGAATAATGACTGTAACAATCTGTAACTGTGTTCCTCTCGCTACTACTTCCTGGAACTTTGTGTATAGTGGCAACAGTTGCTAAGTGGGAGGCGTAGTGGAAATAGGAGCAGTGTATATATAAGGAAGAATGAGTACGCCCAGTTTCACATCCTGACGAATCGCCTGTGAGGGGCGGGAAACGCGTCGATGGGCGGAGTCCAAGTGTCATGGTGACGTCACACCCGCGCCAACCGATGAACTAGCCCTGCAGTACAAGCGCTGCTGTTCCGGCGTTGTGTCGCCATTACTGGCTGTGTGGTCTGATATGTGGCCAGCAGGAAGCGGGTTTTTTGCGCAGTGCTGAGACGCTGATCCAGCGTGGTGCAGTCTACCCTGTCGCCGTAGTGAGTTGGAATAATCTGGTGAGCGCAACCCAAGTCTATTTCCGGAAGCTGGACTGTCTCTCCCCACATCGGGATTTCATCGGGCCAAGGCTCCATAGTGGGTACCCACTCAAAGATGTCACAGCGGAGGTGGTAAGAGTGACTCTCCTGTGCTGAGAATGTATATCTACTTCTGAGGTGATAATCCAGCATTTACATCGCTGCTGTGCAGGTGGACTCATTATCCCCTATGGGGAGTGTACACTCAGTTATCACGCCACACAGAAGAACAAGGCAGCGCTTTTGAGTGCATGGGCGCCATTGTGTGTATGCGTGGGTGGACGAATGATGCCGGCTTAGGTCAGATAGTTATAGGACTTAGGCAATGAGCTTGAATTCATGACTCTTGGATTTTCAGCGAGTTTTTACTGGTGTTTTAGTGAAGCTGATTCTTGCATGCAGTCAAGCTAGTCTGTGTCATTTGTGTTTTTTGACAATAAATTTTCTACTATCTGACTCAATATATCGTGAACCCTGGCCTCTATTTGTATATTAGCGACATTCTTTAGGGTGATATGTTGCATTATTATGTAATTGTCAGGAGTAGAGTGGTAGGTTAAACAATATACATTTTGACCACCATTTGTGAGGGTAACATTTATTCTTATTTTGAATATTAATTAGGATATATTGTCCACTGGCTTCATTGTTACCCCCCTACAAATATGCATAGACTATACGTGTAGCAGAAATCACCTATATCTAGTTTTAAGTCTTTTTTATTTATAGGATACACTACCTCTGCTAATTTCCACTGCGCCCGCAGTATCCTCCCATTTTGTCTTAGGCATATTGGCTGTGACCCCCTTCCAGGACATATTGCATAATTACTGCGTGTGAATTGCAGCACCATGGCCTATATGATTTCTAGAGAAGTGGATGAGGAGATTGAGGCAACCTTCTCCCGTAACTCACAAATCTCGGAAAGTAATGATATATTTGATTTGAAAAATCTTTTTAAAAAACATGGTGCTCTACTTCACAAACAGTTGAAACGTAAATGGAATGTGTCATTATTGGAATCATACTATAAAGCTGGAGTAATCCCAGATGGTCTATTAGACAGGATTATGCCGGCAGAAAATTTATTAACAGAGCGGTTTGTAACCAAGTGGAAGGAACGGTCACTTGCCAGAGGCCTGGAGGTACTTAAAATGATAGCGGAGGAGGAGAAAATACAATTAGAAGAAGTTTCAGAGGAAATAAGTGAGAGTGCAGCTGCACTTGATGAGTTTAGTAATCATGAGGCATTTAGTGGTCTTAACAACTCCCTTAGAACATCGATTGAGAGAAAACAGGTAGCTATAAAACGACAAAAAAGTAACAAATTTCAAAAAGATCTGCAGGCGTGGGATTCAGATGAAGCATTAGACCCAAGAGAACGGATGAAAAATAAACAAAAGCGTAAGAGGAGACGGAGAAACACAGGGGAGAGTGGTGGAAATGATTTTTCAGAGGGGGACACAGATACATCCATTGAGTCGGGGTCCAGTAAAAGGTCAGTTACTTTCTCGGGACGTGATACCATTATTGAAGATACACCCCGAGGGAAGAATCAAAATAAGAGTAAAAAGATCACCAAAAAACATCAACAGAAAAAATCGGGTAAATCTTCAAAAAACGAGGAAAGAATGGACAGTTCAGAGGGGGAGGAGGACGAGGAAGAGGACAAAGGGGTAGGAGTAGTGACCCGCAGGGGACAAGTGCAGAGGCGGAAGTAACCCTTCGGGCTAATGGATCGGGGGTGGTGATCAATCTGTCAAGCCTCAGCCTAAGTGACTCTCATGTGCAACTG
Source organism: Hyperolius riggenbachi (assembly GCF_040937935.1). Classification (NCBI taxonomy): domain Eukaryota; kingdom Metazoa; phylum Chordata; class Amphibia; order Anura; family Hyperoliidae; genus Hyperolius; species Hyperolius riggenbachi. The sequence goes on along the minus strand of NC_090649.1, from coordinate 219,300,951 downwards.
TTGGAGAGAGGCCTCTCCTTCGCACCCGTGTCTAGGGGTGATGCGTTCGATGTTTACAAGGATATCTATATGTTTGTTAGGAAAATCATGTTGAAACTTACATATGGAGATGGGAAGGAGGTAACGCGAGCCGCACCGGTTTATACTGGACTCACGCTAAGTGAGAGGGAGGCCCTAGCGGCACTGGAGTCACTTTGGGATGGAGCTGGCAACAACCCAGAAGATTTACTGCCTCAAGCCCCCGATAATGTTGAAGAAAAACCACCCCCTAACACAAATTTAAAGGTTAAATCCACCTACATCCCCCCAATCAATAACAATAAATATCTGTCAGTTTTTCTGGAATCAGTGGAGAAAGAGCTGCGTGAGGCGAATTGGTTTAATTCTAAAGTAAATGGCAATTTAGAACCTAATGAATTTAAGGCCCTGGAAGAACTAAAGAATACCCCTGGTATTATTATAAAACCCAGTGATAAGGGTGGGAACATAGTCCTACTAAATGAAGAAGATTATGTCAAAGAAGCTTACAGACAGTTGGATAATCGGGAGACATATCAGAGAATAGACACAGACCCTTTCCCACAGATTAAACATAAAGTGAATGATTTACTTGACGAAGCTCTCTATACAGGAGTAATTGATCATAAAGAATGGGAGTATTTGAGGGTGGAGGAATATAATGAACCAACTATCTATTTCATACCAAAAGTTCACAAGCAAATAAAAGATCCCCCAGGCCGCCCGATTGTCTCTGGGAATGGTGGCCCGACTGAGCGATTGGGACAATATATCGATATTCGATTAAAACCAATCGTTATGTCGCTCCCCTCCTTTGTATTGGACACTGGAGATGTTCTCCGGACACTATCTAACTTTAAGGTGCCAGCTGGGTCCCTCCTGGTGAGTATCGATGTTGAATCGCTGTACACGTCGATTCCTCACCGGGAGGGACTGAAGGCGCTTGAGTTTTATACATATCAGCACTACCCCCAAGCATATGCTCATAATGCGTTTGTAGTGGAGGCAATGCACCTTATTTTGGGTAACAACTGTTTTTCCTTTTCGGGGCAATATTATAGACAGATACGTGGGACCTCGATGGGGGCGTCGTGCGCTCCAATGTACGCCTGCCTCCATCTTGGACTATGGGAACGACAAGTAGTATATCCTGATCCGGAGTTCCTTGATGGAGTGGCATTGTGGATAAGGTACATAGACGATGTGCTGGTGGTATGGAGGAAAGGCGCAGATGAACTTGATCAATTTGTGAGACGTATTAATAATGATGAGCGTAATATAAAACTTACTTACAATTTTAGTCGGGAAAATCTTCCTTTTTTAGACTTGTTATTGACTATAGAGGGCGACCAAATTTGTACGTCGTCATACCGTAAACCTACTGCAGGCAACAGTCTCCTCCATGCCACCAGCCATCACCCTGAACACCTCATAAAGGGGATTCCATATGGGCAGTTCCTTCGTCTACGAAGGAACTGCTCCACGGATGCTAGCTTCCGAAGTGAGTCCAGAGAGATGTACATGAGGTTCCGCAAGCGAGGATACTCACATAAAATTTTAAGAAGAGCATTAAGAAAGGCTTGGGATAAAAACAGAGGGGATTTGTTGTCCAAAAATAGGGGAGAGACCCAACAGGGGGACACTGCACCAGGGGGAGGCTCTGACGAACTATCTGAAAGTAGGATTAGGCTGATCACCACCTATGGAGTTCACTGGGACAAGTTACACCAATTATTAGGTCGTCACTGGCATATACTCACAGGCTCAGCAGAGATTGCGGAGATGATAGACCCATATCCAAAGGTTGTAGCACGGAGGGCCAGCAATTTAAAGGACATGCTGGTCAGTAGTGAATATAGGAAAAGCCCACCCCCAAAAACATGGCTAAATAAAACCCCAGTTCAGGGGATGTATAGGTGTGGGAAATGCAAGGCATGCCCCTATGTACATAAGGCCAAGACATTTTGGGATAGTGGAGGCTCTAATGAGTTCCAAATAAGATCCTTCATCAATTGTGATACTGAAGGTGTTGTTTATATGGTGTCTTGCCCCTGTGGCCTTATGTACATAGGGATGACAGAGAGAGCCTTAAAAGTCCGCATCCTTGAGCATATGTGCAATATTGTGAATGGTAACATGGACACGTCATTGGGCAAACACTATGCCCAATATCATGGTTGTAAATTACAGGGCACACTATTCAAGGGTATCTACAAACTGAATATGTCAAGGCGGAGGGGGGATATGACCAATGAACTGCTATGTAAAGAGGGAATGTGGATCTTCCGATTGCAGACCCTAAGCCCCTATGGCCTTAACAATGATTTCAGTCTAAAGCCATATCTACAGAAACAGATTTATACTAGAAGGAAAAAGGAAAAAAGTGTACTGAAAGCCCCATGAACCACTAGCTAGTGATAGTTGAAGGAATGTGTTAACCTCTGAATGGACGCAAATGTATGCATGGTGGAGAATAAGCATGCGCTATTTTGTACAAACCAGGAGGACTCCAATGCACTCACTATGATCTTTGAGATGCCTCTAATGGACGCCTACCCACTTCCTGTGTAGAGCAGGTTGTCATATATATACCTCTTTGAAAAATGAAAAACAATCAACTATGTTGTATATGAGAGGGGTGCATGAGGGATCTTTTGTCTATGACCACTTCTATGTGTGAGCGAATAATGACTGTAACAATCTGTAACTGTGTTCCTCTCGCTACTACTTCCTGGAACTTTGTGTATAGTGGCAACAGTTGCTAAGTGGGAGGCGTAGTGGAAATAGGAGCAGTGTATATATAAGGAAGAATGAGTACGCCCAGTTTCACATCCTGACGAATCGCCTGTGAGGGGCGGGAAACGCGTCGATGGGCGGAGTCCAAGTGTCATGGTGACGTCACACCCGCGCCAACCGATGAACTAGCCCTGCAGTACAAGCGCTGCTGTTCCGGCGTTGTGTCGCCATTACTGGCTGTGTGGTCTGATATGTGGCCAGCAGGAAGCGGGTTTTTTGCGCAGTGCTGAGACGCTGATCCAGCGTGGTGCAGTCTACCCTGTCGCCGTAGTGAGTTGGAATAATCTGGTGAGCGCAACCCAAGTCTATTTCCGGAAGCTGGACTGTCTCTCCCCACATCGGGATTTCATCGGGCCAAGGCTCCATAGTGGGTACCCACTCAAAGATGTCACAGCGGAGGTGGTAAGAGTGACTCTCCTGTGCTGAGAATGTATATCTACTTCTGAGGTGATAATCCAGCATTTACATCGCTGCTGTGCAGGTGGACTCATTATCCCCTATGGGGAGTGTACACTCAGTTATCACGCCACACAGAAGAACAAGGCAGCGCTTTTGAGTGCATGGGCGCCATTGTGTGTATGCGTGGGTGGACGAATGATGCCGGCTTAGGTCAGATAGTTATAGGACTTAGGCAATGAGCTTGAATTCATGACTCTTGGATTTTCAGCGAGTTTTTACTGGTGTTTTAGTGAAGCTGATTCTTGCATGCAGTCAAGCTAGTCTGTGTCATTTGTGTTTTTTGACAATAAATTTTCTACTATCTGACTCAATATATCGTGAACCCTGGCCTCTATTTGTATATTAGAGAGACTGAAATCCTTGCCCATTCTTCTTTGCAAAAAAGCTCCAGCTCCGTCAGATTAGATGGACAGCGTTTGTGAACAGCAGTTTTGAGATCTTGCCACAGATTCTCAATTGGATTTAGATCTGGACTTTGACTGGGCCATTCTAACACATAGATATATTTTGTTTTCAACCATTCCATTGTTGCCCTGGCTTTATGTTTAGGGTTGTTGTCCTGCTGGAAGGTGAACCTCTGCCCCAGTCTCAAGTCTTTTGCAGACTCCAAGAGGTTTTCTTCCAAGATTGCCCTGTATTTGGCTCCATCCATCCTCCTATCAACTTTGAACAGCTTCCCTGTCCCTGCTGAAGAGAAGCAACCCCAGAGCATGATGCTGCTACCACCATTTTTGACAGTTGGGATGGCGTGTTCTGAGTGATGTGCAGTGTTAGTTTTCTGCCACACATAGCGTTTTGCATTTTGGCCAAAAAGTTCCATTTTGGTCTTATCCGACCAGAGCACCTTCTTCCACATGTTTGCTGTGTCCCCCACATGGCTTGTGGCAAACTGCAAACGGGACTTCTTATGCTTTTCTGTTAACAATTACTTTCTTATTGTCACTCTTCCATGAGAGCCAACTTTGTGCAGTGCATGACTAATAGTTGTCCTATGGACAGATTCCCCCACCTGAGCTGTAGATCTCTGCAGCTCGTCCAGAGTCACCATGGGCCTCTTGATTGCATTTCTGATCAGCGCTCTCCTTGTTTGGCCTGTGAGTTTAGGTGGACGGCCTTGTCTTGGTAGGTTTACAGTTGTGCCATACTCCTTCCATTTCTGAATGATCGCTTGAACAGTGCTCCGTGGGATGTTCAAGGCTTTGGAAATCTTTTTGTAGCCTAAGCCTGCTTTAAATGTCTCAATAACTTTATACCTGACCTGTCTGGTGTGTTCTTTGGACTTCATGGTGTTGTTGCTCCCAAGATTCTCTTAGACAACCTCTGGGGCCTTCACAGAGCAGCTGTATTTGTACTGACATTATATTACACATGGGTGCACTCTATTTAGTCATTAGCACTCATCAGGCAACGTCTATGGGCAACTGACTGCACTCAGACCAAAGGGGGCCGAATAATTACGCACACTCCACTTTGCAGTTATTGATTAGAGAAAAATGTTTGGAATCATGTATGATTTTCGTTCCACTTCTCAAGTGTACACCACTTTATATTGGTCTTTCATGTGAAATTCCAATATAATTGATTCATGTTTGTGGCAGTAATGTGACAAAATGTGGAAAACTTCAAGGGGGCTGAATACTTTTGCAAGCCACTGTAGATAAGCAGGGGCGTAACAATAGACCCTGCAATGGATGCCTCCGCAGGGGGGCCCAGAAGCCACAGGGGGCCCGTGGGGGGAAAAGTTTGAGAGACTGACAGCTAAGGGAATGGAGATAAAAACCGTATTCTGCTCTCGCACCATTGTTATATTGACTGCATGTGTCCACCACACAGATAAGGACTCATACACACTTTGAAATTTGTACACTGTCCCTGCTCCCTAGGGTTCGTAAAAAACATCTGTCTCTCACTGCTGCAAAGCTCCAATGACCACATATACAAACTTACAAACAAAAGAGTCACATTTTGAAAAGAAGTTGTAGACTCCCTTTTTCACTCCTAGATTCTTATCACAGAGGCTAATGACCTTATGCCCTCGGATTACTTGTACAACACAATGGAGAGGAGATTGACGTCTTTACTGTTGCTGTTTCATTGAGAGCTTGTTAATGAAGTCCAAGATCTTGTAATAACAGTGTTAAGCTTGGAGGTGTAATCTCCACAGTCAGCATGCAACACATAAGCTGACGTGAAGGAGGTACACACACCAGCACAAGGAATCAGGATATCCCCAGTTTAGTGGAGGAGAGGACTGACTCCAATAGGAGATTGTGGTGCACAGAGCCGGTGCAGATCCGAACAGCCACAAACAACACTTTCGTAATAACGTCTCAGCGCAAAGTAGCGATGAGCGCATAAACCAGGACTGAGGAGATCAGGACAGGTAGACAGAATGAACGCTTGCTTAACTAGCCACTACTTAGTGACAGCAAGCGTCCACAATAAAACAGACTGGAATGAGGTAGCCAATGCGTTTGCAGCGATGGTGTGCCTCACCAAGACAGGACAGGATAGTCAGGAAATAGCAGGATCAAGATAGATGAACGTAACACAGATAAATATACAATAAGTATGATTTCCTAGCGTATTACAATTAAAGCTATCAATGAAACTATTTGTAACGTCTGACTAACATATGTATATATCGGCAATGAACCGATATATGACATAAGCAGGAACACTGACTAGCACTGGAGCAATACAGGGAACAGGACTCAGAAGGATTCGCTATCTCTACGCAGAGATGAACGCAATCCACAAACGGTAACAGGACAGGATTCAGAAGGATTCGTTATCTCCTCTCAGAGATGAACGCAATCCACAAACGGTAACAGGACGGGATTCAGAAGGATTCATTATCTCCTCGCAGAGTTGAACGCAATCCACAAACAGGACCAGGAGCAGGATACTAGCTCAGCACGGGTGATCACGATACGCGCAAACTACCAAAACGTGCTGGAAGGCTGACTAACTGAACACAGGAAATAAACAGTTCGTGTACGTATATATCAGCGACACTGATGTATCAACGTAACACGAATACAAGGAAAATAACAAAATGCGCAAGTATGCGTATATATTGGCGATGAACCAATATATGACACAAGACAAGCAGAGTAACAACTTCTAGAACAAGAGCAGAACTAGGAGGACTCGCTGACCCCTTCGCAGGAGTCAGCGCAGTCCACACGGACTAGGAACGAGGTGGGGCACGAGCAGAGTAACAGACAGAATCTGAGACTATGGTAGCCCATCAAGCATTGCAGGAAGCAGTTCTTTATACTGAGGTCATCCAATGGGAGCAGACCTGCAGATTCCCACACAAGTGAATGGTAATTAATCACAGGCTGACAGGAGAAAAAGGCAGACAATGATATGCAGCCTGCAGGAAAGGGATTGCCCCTCCATTGCAGCAGACAATGTTTGTTTACACAAAAGCATATTAAACTGTCATTAACTTCAGAGCGACTGCAGATGGAATCAGCAACTAGTTTAAGTGCAAACCAAACTATGCAAGCAAATGCATGTAATGACATCAGAACTGCTTGGGTTGCAATACCACTGCAGCCAGCAGTAAACGCTGCAGACATGATCATAACATTACCCCCCCCCCCCCCCCCCCCTTAAAAGCGGATACCAGACGCTTTTCAAAACTGAAATTCCCAACAAAACATTCTGACTGATAATTCATGATGACCGGGACAGCCCTGCAAGACCAAATTCCAGAATCAGTCCCCACAAGACTGGACCCATCAGAACCAGAACCTACAGAACCATGCCCGTCAGCACTACAAGCCTCAGTGTGACACCCATCAGAACCACGACTTCCAGAAAAAAGCCCCCAGAAACTCTCTGAGCGATACCCACCGCCTTCCAGGGACTGTCCAAAAACGCTAAAGCCTTTGCAATGCCCACCGGAACTGTCCTTACCAACACAAAACCCACCGTTGAACCAGTCCAAGGTACCAGGACAAGTTTCCTCAGAGATCTCCCAGAACACTTGGAAGCTCCAAAGAGATCCCCACAGGTCAGAACGCCCCTTAGGCTCACATGGAGAACTTCAGTAAAAATGGTTAAGCGCTCTTCTCTGCCTGTTCCTTCTTAGACACAGCAAATATGTCATATAATGAAAAAGCCCCCCCTTCGGGGAGAGACTCACCAGACTTCTAGGCCTCCAAGGCCAATGCTCGCATTCGGGGTATTGGCCACCCCGCAGCCTCTCTGGCAGTCCTCTCTTGGCTATTCCCAGTCTGTGTAAGCAAAAAGCGGATTCCACATCGCGTAAAAGCGTACCAGTTTATTTTTAAAAAATTTAAAAACAGATCAGTGGTGTATAACCACTCATTGGGTCAGAAAACTTCATCAAAAATGAAAAAACACAGCCAGCCCCTTGTTTTACAAGCTACCTGATTCCAGGTACAGGGGTATGCAGAGATGAGATGCACTAAGCTGGTGACAAGGCGCACGCCTCTGTCATTTAGCGTCCCTCTCCGCAATAGCTTACTGGCTAGTGCTCTAAAAGATACCGAGCCTGCTGCACACAGACAATCCCGCCGCGTCCAGCGAGCGTCGTGCGCTGTGACGTCACTCCGTGGCTCCGCCCAACGTTTCGTTGCCCTAGCAACTCCTCAGGGGCTACGGAGGCACGGAGAGTGACGTCCTTTATCCTCTATAGACGCGGCGGGATTGTCTGTGTGCAGCAGGCTCGGTATCTTTTAGAGCACTAGCCAGTAAGCTATTGCGGAGAGGGACGCTAAATGACAGAGGCGTGCGCCTTGTCACCAGCTTAGTGCATCTCATCTCTGCATACCCCTGTACCTGGAATCAGGTAGCTTGTAAAACAAGGGGCTGGCTGTGTTTTTTCATTTTTGATGAAGTTTTCTGACCCAATGAGTGGTTATACACCACTGATCTGTTTTTAAATTTTTTAAAAATAAACTGGTACGCTTTTACGCGATGTGGAATCCGCTTTTTGCTTACACAGACTGGGAATAGCCAAGAGAGGACTGCCAGAGAGGCTGCGGGGTGGCCAATACCCCGAATGCGAGCATTGGCCTTGGAGGCCTAGAAGTCTGGTGAGTCTCTCCCCGAAGGGGGGGCTTTTTCATTATATGACATATTTGCTGTGTCTAAGAAGGAACAGGCAGAGAAGAGCGCTTAACCATTTTTACTGAAGAACTTTATTTTGATGGTTGCACGCATCTAGGAAGAGCGCTCCTACATGATAATTATTATATGAGCAAGGACATTATACATGTGGTTACTGCCTGCTATTGTGTTTTTTACTTAGAATTTAGCACATGTAATATGAATGTTTGATGAATGTTTGATTCATTATCTTTTATATAAAACATTTTTTAGAGGTGACCTATATAACATCTGACTCAGCATATGAGCGCAGTATCAGGGTGCTGTAATTGTTGTGAATATTTCACATGGAGAACTATCAAGAACCCCTATGGAACCCAGGGCAACTCTAGAGTCAGGGTCACAAGGACAAACATCAAGATCAGGGCTTTTAGGGACCAGAACCATCTCCGGGCATGCAGGCCAACCGGCAACATCAGAACATGTCTCCACTAGGGAAGCATGTGAGCACGCTAACACAGACACACTTGGGCACTCTGGCATACGAAGCACATCTGGGCACATCGGCACAAGAGAGACCTCTGGGCATGTCAAGGAACTGCGAACCTCAAAGTCAGTCAAAACAGGACCGAAACCAGGACTGGGCAAAAAAAAATCATCATGACTAGACTTCACAGTTACTGGATTCTCACTAAAAAATGCAGGATCAGACTTAGATGTCTCTGATTCCAGCAAGGTTATTAACAAATCATGTTCAGGGGCATTTACAAGACAGGACAAATCTTCTGATGTATGCACCGAACTAGACAGGGTTCCCATAACTTCTTCTGGACTAGACAGAGACTCATCAAATACACTGGATTGGAGCTCATGAAGGGCTGCAAAACAAGTCAGTATTGCAGCAATCCCCACTGAACTAGGCAAAACTGAGGAACTCACTGGACAGGAAGGGGACTCTGGAACTTCTGCCACACCGGCCAGAAAACCAGAATTTTCCAGGATACAGGGCTGGGTTTCAGAAACACTCATTAACCCGGACTGCAATTCTGAGATTTCTATTATTTTTTCCAGCGAGTCAGAATTATCCATGTTACAGGGCAATACTTCTGAAACATTCAGAGGACAGGGCTGAAGTTCCCTGACTACTGTGATATCAGAGAGGGACTCAACATCTTTAGCTAAATCAGACTGTGTACAGGGCAAGGTATCAAAAACACTTGCTGACAGAGACAATGTTTCAATAGCTTCTGCTTCACTGGGCAGAGATTCATCAAGTTTTATTAGAGCAGACTGTAATTCCAAAACAGCTGCTAAACAAGAGAATACTACTGCAACACCCACTGAAGTAAGCAGTGCCTCAGACTCCTCTACTAGAGGATCTGAAGTATCCAAAGTACTGGGTGAAGCATAAGACTCTGCGACCACAGCTTCACTGGACAGGATCACTGAACAGGCCATATCGCAGGGCAAAACCATGGAAGCACCTGCTGGACAGCATAATGATTCTGTGACCTGAGCTTCATTGGGAAGATCTACTGCACAATTCATGGTACAGGGCAAATTTACTGGAACATTTTCTGAACAAGGTAATAATTCTACGATTTCAGGTTCACATAGCAGATGCTCTGAGCTATTCACGAAACTAGAGCGAGGTGTAGAGACAGGAAGATCAAGACACAATGTTTGTGCATCTGAAGCACTATTCAATTGTAAAATTGGGAAATTCAGATGCTGGGGTTCTGAGGTTTCTAGACAGGATTGCTGGGACTCAGAAACTAATGTAGTGCATCTATTGGCATCTGCTGGATCAGACAGGAGTTGAACTTTATTAACACAGGTAAATTCTACAGAAGTGTTTGCAGAGGCAGGCAAAGATTTTCTAATGTCTGTTTCCCTGAACAAAGACTCATGAGTACTGGCTAGGCTGGACTCAGAAGTCAGCAGGACCTCTGGGTCCTCTGCTGAGAAATTTGTGCAGGGCAAGGTTAAGGAAGTATTAGTAATTTCTGTCTTACTGGGAAGTAACACTGAGTTATCCATGGTACAGGGTGGAATTACAGGAACTTCAATTTCACACAAAAGGAGCTCTGAATCACTCGCTGAATCAGCCAAAGGTGCTGAAGCAGGCGAGTCCTCAGGAACTGAGGAAGTGGAACAATCTCCAATTGACAGTGTGTCTTCCCTGGTATCAACTGATTGAATCGCATAAAAATCGTCCAAAATCATTCTCCACACATCGATCAATGGAGCCACAAAGTCATACCCACACACACCAGTCTTTATTAGGTTATAAGCCGACTTAATGCATGCATTCAATACTAATTCACTTTTTGCACTGTAAAACTGACAAAATGAACTTGCATCTTTCTTCCATTCATAGACCAGGGCTTCCATCTCTCCTTTCTCAAATGGAGGATCCCATGCATATTTAACAGCTGAGCATTCAGGTTGATCATAGTTTGCAAATGTGTTTGTGGCAGAAACATACATTGGGTTATTTAGCAGGCGATTGGCCGATTTCTTATTCCTAAGGATCTCCAATACCTGTAGCATGTGTTGAACTGTAGTGTATGCAAATTTCCCTTGCTGCACGAATAAATTGATCTGTTCAATACTCTGTAATATATCTTCATAATCATATTCAGATAATTCATTTAAACAAGAACTCTTATTTTCCCTGGCTAGCAATGAAAGTTCATTAGTAGTTTCACAGGTCCATTTGACTCCCCTGAATGGTGACTGAATTTCATTATCTGCTAATGGCGGAGTCTCATTACAGATCTGATGCGCAGTCGCTAAGGGCAACGACTCCGCTGATTGTAACGCTTTTCTTTTGGAGCGTTTACGTTTGGCTTTAGACCCTGCTGCCTTAGGTGATTTATTCAAAGCAGAAGAAAAGTTATCAGAACAATTATCTGCTTGCTGAGTATCTTTGTAAGCAGTAGAAGGAGCAGCTGATTGACAAGTTGCCAGGAGCTTATCAAAAGGGCTAGGCAAATCGGTTTTGCGCAGCCAGTTATGGATCACAAACGCTAGAAATTCCAGTGGTCTCTCTTTTAAATTGGTATGATCCAAGACATCGTAGGCCCACTGAAACAATCTTCCCTTAAATAAAACATAAACTAGCTGGGGGGCCCACGTTGAAACAGGAGTAGCCTGGAGCTCGGGATTGGCCAGGAACCTGGTACATTCAGAAAAAAACTCATTTTCTGTTTCAGAATTAAGTTTCTCAAATTTCTTAAAGGAACAGGAACCATAACAAACAGTGTCATTTTTGCTGGGAACCCCCCCCCCCCACACACACACAATGGGGATTGGTAATGGGGCTACCATAATGTTAAGCTTGGAGGTGTAATCTCCACAGTCAGCATGCAACACATAAGCTGACGTGAAGGAGGTACACACACCAGCACAAGGAATCAGGATATCCCCAGTTTAGTGGAGGAGAGGACTGACTCCAATAGGAGATTGTGGTGCACAGAGCCGGTGCAGATCCGAACAGCCACAAACATCACTTTCGTAATAACGTCTCAGCGCAAAGTAGCGCTGAGCGCATAAACCAGGACTGAGGAGATCAGGACAGGTAGACAGAATGAACGCTTGCTTAACTAGCCACTACTTAGTGACAGCAAGCATCCACAATAAAACAGACTGGAATGAGGTAGCCAATGCATTTGCAGCGATGGCGTGCCTCACCAAGACAGGACAGGATAGTCAGGAAATAGCAGGATCAAGATAGATGAACGTAACACAGATAAATATACAATAAGTATGATTTCCTAGCGTATTACAATTACAGCTATCAATGAAACTATTTGTAACGTCTGACTAACATATGTATATATCGGCAATGAACCGATATATGACATAAGCAGGAACACTGACTAGCACTGGAGCAATACAGGGAACAGGACTCAGAAGGATTCGCTATCTCTACGCAGAGATGAACGCAATCCACAAACGGTAACAGGACAGGATTCAGAAGGATTCGTTATCTCCTCGCAGAGATGAACGCAATCCACAAACGGTAACAGGACAGGATTCAGAAGGATTTGTTATCTCCTCGCAGAAATGAACGCAATCCACAAACAGGACCAGGAGCAGGATACTAGCTCAGCACGGGTGATCACGATACGCGCAAACTACCAAAACGTGCTGGAAGGCTGACTAACTGAACACAGGAAATAAACAGTTCGTGTACGTATATATCAGCGACACTGATGTATCAACGTAACACGAATACAAGGAAAATAACAAAATGCGCAAGTATGCGTATATATTGGCGATGAACCAATATATGACACAAGACAAGCAGAGTAACAACTTCTAGAACAAGAGCAGAACTAGGAGGACTCGCTGACCCCTTCGCAGGAGTCAGCGCAGTCCACACGGACTAGGAACGAGGTGGGGCACGAGCAGAGTAATAGACAGAATCTGAGACTATGGTAGCCCATCAAGCATTGCAGGAAGCAGTTCTTTATACTGAGGTCATCCAATGGGAGCAGACCTGCAGATTCCCACACAAGTGAATGGAAATTAATCACAGGCTGACAGCAGAAAAAGGCAGACAATGATATGCAGCCTGCAGGAAAGGGATTGCCCCTCCATTGCAGCAGACAATGTTTGTTTACACAAAAGCATATTAAACTGTCATTAACTTCAGAGCGACTGCAGATGGAATCAGCAACTAGTTTAAGTGCAAACCAAACTATGCAAGCAAATGCATGTAATGACATCAGAACTGCTTGGGTTGCAATACCACTGCAGCCATCAGTAAACGCTGCAGACATGATCATAACAAACAGTATCAACCAGTGACATTCTGAATGTTTTGCCAAAGTTATGCTGGGTTTGCACCATACAATTTTAGATTCTTCTGTTAGATTTTTCTGTTAGATTTTCTGTTAGAATGCATAATTAGATTATTTTCTGTAGAGAATAGTCATTATCTCTGGTGCATTGTCTTCTGTTTATCTCCTGCTGAGTAGAACACTGCCTAATTGCTCTGCGGATAGATCGTAAGATAGATACATTTCCAACATGTTGAACTTTATCTATCTGGCAGGGAAATCTAACAGAAAATTGTATGGTGTAAACCCAGCATTACAGTGAATATTATATCTTATGTTCAGCATGTCATTGTTGTTCCTCCATATAGCATGTGGTCTCATTTGGTAAAATAATACAGCTGTGTGTGTATGTATGTACTGGGAGCAGAGCTGCAACGAGGGACTTGTCAGCTGCAAGGGGCTGGAGGAAGCCCCGGGCAAAGTAGATCTGGGGGTAGCATAGATTGTCTGACATTTCCTTTAAAGGGATACTGTAGGGGGTCGGGGAAAATGAGTTGAACTTACCCGGGGCTTCTAATGGTCCCCCGCAGACATCCTGTGCCCGTGCAGCCACTCACCGATGCTCCGGCCCCGCCTCCGGTTCACATCTGGAATTTAAGACTTTAAAGTCTGAAAACCACTACGTCTGCGTTGCCGTGTCCTCGTTTCCCCTGATGTCACCAGGAGTGCATAGCGCAGACACAGACCATACTGGGCCTGCGCAGTACGCTCCTGGTGCCATCAGCAGGAGTGAGGACATGGCAACGCAGGCGCAGTGGTTTTCAGACTTTAAAGTCTGAAATTCCAGAAGTGAACCAGAGGCGGGGCCGGAGCATTGGGGAGTGGCTCCGCGGGCAAAGGATGTCTGCAGGGGACCATTAGAAGCCCCAGGTAACTTCAACTCATTTTCTCCCGACCCCCTACAGTATTCCTTTAAGTCTAAGTGTTTTTATCTGCATGGGTAAAAAACATTGGTCCTCAGTATTTCTGTGCAGCGAGGGGGGTGGGGGGCCCCATCCAAAGTTTTGCAGTGGGGGCATCCAAAGTTTCGCAGGGGGGCCTAGTGGTGTCTAGTTATGCCCCTGTAGATAAGGTGAAAACAGAAGAAAACAGGTGAAAAAGCTTTGTGAATCATGCCCTTTCTCTCTTGTGGGAGCCTTGCAGATAAGGAGTTACAGCCATAAAACTTTTTCCTTGATTGACTGGATAGATAAGAAAAAGGCCAATAGAGACAATAAAACATTAAATCTCACTTTATAAATGTTAAAGTATAAAATAAAACCATGGAATATCTAAAAAAATAAGAGTAGGAGGATATATACAATTGTTAACTTATTAGTTTATTTTCACCTCTTGTTCACGTTAACATATTTCTGCTACATTTATTGTATATGTTACGGCCAGAACCCGAAATCTGGCCACTTCGCACAAAATGTGAAGTGGCCGTCTCACTGCGGCCAATGTGAGAAATGAAAAAAAGTTTTTGGGATTCCCGGCGGCCGCCTTGTACTCTATGATAAATGAAGCCGGCTTCTCAGCTCTGATTCCCTGGTGGCCACTTAATTACTGTTACAAAGTCAAATGAAGGTGGCTCCTCGGCTCTGGCTCCTCTTTCCTTGTCCCCCTCCTATTTAGCTCTGAAAAAGGAAAATCACCTCACCTCGGGTATAACCGACAATAAGTCGGCCAGCCGGTGCTCAGTGTCATGCAGGTCCACCACACCTGCCAACAAACAGGCAACATGCTTCAATACAGCTTGTTGCTGCACACAGCTCCTGAGTGCCGTGTCTTCCTTTTCGTTGTTTCCTATTTAGCTCTGGCAGCTGGGGACACTCGCATCTCCCCCAGAGTCATTCGTAATGAGTGGCCACCGGGGAATCAGAGCCGTGAAGCCGGCTTCATTTGTAATAGAGTACAAGGCGGCCGCCGGGAATCCGGAAATCTTTTTTTCATTTCTCACATTGGCCACAGTTAGACGGCCACTTCGCATTTTGCCCGGCCAGAACCCGAAGTGGCCAGACTTCGGGTTCTGGCCGTAACATATATAACTATTAAATATGCGTAAGGCTAGGTTCACACTGACACTTATGGTGTGTTGGACAATGTAATCGCATAACAAACATGATGGACTTATATTGTAAAGGTATGTCCACATTGATGGGTTAGCAGTGGCCAGTGGTGCTCGGATGTCCCGATCCACGAATCCGGCAACCACGGTCGTTGCCCAAAAAAATCTGCATTCAGCGTTATTGGATCCGGATTTCGATACGTGTCCACGGAACAACGCGGATTTTCGGCCGTAAATGGCGCGATCACGGCCGGATCCGGATTTTCTTTTAACGTTGATAGCAAAGCCCCCATACTTGCAACAGTTTTTTTTTTTTTTTTGAGAAAATGGATTTCAAAGTGAAATCAACACTTGAAATGGGGCTATTAATTGGTAATAAGTGGTTTTAAACAGGGAAATCCACGTTAAGCAATCACAGAGGTGAAGGTGAGTTCCAATGGCACTTGGCGGTGATGGTACCACTGGAGGAGGATGAGTGGCTGACTGACGCCAAAAAGGCCCAGAGAGGTTTTTGTAATTTGTGGGGGTTTTTTTGCAGCGATTAGCAATGACATAACAGCAGAGTTGTCAGTGGACCTGGGCAGTGTGAACGCAGACTTTAGTAGCGACTGAGTCAGGAGGACAAAGCAGCCGGTCAGTTCAGCAGCACAGAAGGACCATGGCAAGTTAGTAGCACCACAGAGTAATAGTGCTGCCCCAAACATTACATGCGCCCGGTGACCTGGGCAGAGTGAACGCAAAGTGTAGTAGTAGCGACTGAGTCAGGAGGACAAAGCGGCCGGTCAGTTCAAAGGCAAGGCAGGTATGGTTAACACATTGCAGCAGCTACTTCATGTCCCCTTGTGTGCGACAATAGGGGCCAGGAACTCACATTCCACCCAAGCCTGGTTGATTTTCAGGAAGGTAAGTTTGTCCACATTGGTGTGGGAGAGCCGAGAGCGCTTCTCGGTGACCACGCCACCGGCCGCACTGAAGCATCTCTCGGAGAGGACACTGGAAGGGGGGCAGGACAGGAGTTCCAGGGCATACTGGGCAAGCTCCCTTCAGATGTCCAGTCTCTTGACCCAGTACTCCAAGCAGGCTCGGACAGAGCCGCCGAACCACCGACGGTCCCATCGGTGGGCCCCGACTGCCCCTCCTCCTGGGGGCCCCTAGAAGGGGTGCGCTGGAGGGGAGAGCCGCGGGGAGGGCAGCCCGACTGGTTGTTTTTTTTTATGTCCCTTAAAAAAACTATTTTCCCCGGGGGGGCCCCCTCCTATCCTCCCCCTCCCTCACCTCGGAGGGCCCCCCTCCTGTTACGAGCGGCGGTAGAGCGGCGGGTACAGCAAAGTTCCGGCGAGGTATAGCAGAAGATAGAGGTCCAGCTGCCTGCCGGGCTACACTGTCTCCTCTATGCCGCTCGCACTGCTTCCTGGTTTAGTGCGCGGCAATTACAAAGGAGACAGCGACTGGGAGGAAGCTGGACCTCTATCTTCTGCTTTACCTCGCCGGAA
Source organism: Hyperolius riggenbachi (assembly GCF_040937935.1). Lineage (NCBI taxonomy): Eukaryota > Metazoa > Chordata > Amphibia > Anura > Hyperoliidae > Hyperolius > Hyperolius riggenbachi. Next base: position 219,284,200 of record NC_090649.1, on the reverse strand, counting down.
GTTTGCTGTACCCGCCGCTCGTAACAGGAGGGGGGCCCTCCGAGGTGAGGGATGGGGAGGATAGGAGGGGGCCCCCCCGGGGAAAATAGTTTTTTTTAAGGGAAAAAAAACAAAAAAAAAAAACAGTCGGGCTGCAATCCCCGCGGCTTGTAATTGGAGGGGGGACACCCAGGTGAGGGAGAGCATAGGAGTCGGGGCCCCCACTGGCTACCCACCCGGCTACCTAACTGCCCACCCGACTATCTAACTGCCTACATTCCCACCCGGCTACCCTTCTGCCTACCCTCCCACCCGGCTACCTAACTGCCTACCCTCCCACCCGGCTACCTAACTGCCCACCCGGCTACCTAACTGCCTACCCTCCCACCCGGCTACCCTTCTGCCTACCCTCCCACCCGGCTACCTAACTGCCCACCCGGCTACCTAACTGCCTACCCTCCCACCCGGCTACCTAACTGCCCACCCGGCTACCTAACTGCCTACCCTCCCACCCGGCTACCTATCTACCCACCCGGCTACCTAACTGGCTGCCCACCCGGCTACCTATCTACCCACCCAGCTACCTATCTGCCTACCCTCCCACCCGGCTACCTAACTGCCCACCCGGCTACCTAACTGCCTACCCTCCCACCCGGCTACCCTTCTGACTACCCTCCCACCCGGCTACCTAACTGCCCACCCGGCTACCTAACTGCCCACCCGGCTACCTAACTGCCTACCCTCCCACCCGGCTCCCTATCTACCCACCCAGCTACCTATCTGCCTACCCTCCCACCCGGCTACCTAATTGCCCACCCGGCTACCTAACTGCCTACCCTCCCACCCGGCTACCTATCTGCCCACCCGGCTACCTATCTGCCCACCTGGATACCTATCTACCCACCCAGCTACCTATCTGCCCACCCGGCTACCTAACTGCCTACCCTTCCACCCGGCTACCTATCTACCCACCCAGCTACCTATCTGCCCACCCTCCCTCCCGGCTACCTATCTGCCCACCCGGCTACCTATCTACCCACCCGGCTACCTATCTACCCACCCAGCTACCTATCTGCCTACCCTCCCACCCGGCTACCTATCTGCCCACCCGGCTACCTATCTACCCACCCAGCTACCTATCTGCCTACCCTCTCACCTGGCTACCTAACTGCCCACCCGGCTACCTAACTGCCCACCCAGCTACCTATCTGCCCACCTGGCTACCTAACTGCCTACCCTCCCACCCGGCTACCTAACTGCCCACCCAGCTACCTATCTGCCTACCCTCCCACCCGGCTACATAACTGCCTACCCGGCTACCTATCTGCCTACCATGCCATGGGCGTCCCTACATAGGGCAAAATGGGGCATGCGCACTCCCCTGGCTAGCTGCTGCCCCCCCCTAGCTACCCGGACGTGGCTGGCCCGCCCGCCCTGGGGTGGCAGCGGAGAGAGAAAAGAAGCGGCAGGCACAGCGGCGCTGCCTGCCGCATCACTTAATTCTAAAGGGGGGAGCGAGAGAGGGGGAGCCCCAAGGTGAGGGAAGGGGGAGGGGGAAACGTCCTCCCTTCCCCACCGCTTCTCTTCTCTCTCCGCTGCCACTGAGGACACCTATAGATCTGGCTATTTAAACTGGGGACACCTATAGACCTGTCTATCTATACTGGGGGGCCCTGTCACTACCTAAACTAGGGGCTCCTGTCACTACATACACTGGGGGGGGGGGGGGTCCCTGTCACTGCATACACTGGGGGGCTCCTGTCATACCTAAACTGGGGGTACCTGTCACTAACTGAATTGGGGGGGGGCGCCTGTCAATACCTGAACTGGGGGCACCTGTCACTACCTAAACTGGGGGGCCCTGTCACTACCTAAACTGGGGGCTCCTGTCACTACATACCCTGGGGGGCACCTGTTACTACCTTAACTGGGGGGCACCTGTCACTACAAACACTGGGGGCTCTTGTCACTTCCTAAACTGGGGGGTATCTGTCACTAACTAAACTGGGGGGCTCCTGTCGCTACCTAAACTTGGGGGTCCTGTCACTACCTAAGCTGGGAGGCTCCTGGTGCTACCTAAACTAGGGTGCACCTGTCACTACCTAAACTATCCAGGCCAGCCCAGCATCACCACCAGCCAACCAGCCCAGAATCACTGTCAAAAAGGCCACAGCATCACCACCAACAGTCAGGCCAACATTTACTTCAACCAGCCAAGTACATCCCAGCATCACCGCCAGGCCGGCCACAGCATCACCGCCAGGCCTTTCAGCCCACACATCATCCCCAATCCAGCCAAAAACAGTATTGCCTGGCACAGCAGCCAGTAGAGGAGATTCAGAAGCCAGGTGAGAGGTGTCTACCATATTAATGGGGCATTCTGCCTATTTATGTGAAATGCTGTTTATTTATGTGCCTCATGACTGCTGAATTTGTCTTGTTGGGGGCCTCATGGTTACTGAATTTGTCTTGTTGGGGGCCTCATGGTTACTGAATGTCTTGTTGGGGGCCTCATGGTTACTGAATGTCTTGTTGGGGGCCTCATGATTGCTGAATTTGTCTTGTTGGGGGCCTCATGATTGCTGAATTTGTCATGTTGGGGGCCTCATGATTGCTGAATTTGTCTTGTTAGGGGCCTCATGATTGCTGATTTTGTCTTGATGGGGGACCTCATGATTGCTGAATTTGTCTTGTTGAGGGTCACATGATTGCTAACTGCGAGACTATGGAAAAAGCTGAATCATCATCATATGAGACAATAGCTACTTTTTAAAACAGAAAATAAAACTGGGAGGTTCTAAAAAAAATAAATAAATAAAAAAAAAAAACATTTTTCAGGAGTTGGATGGATGAAATTGTTTATCTTCACAGTTTATTTTCAACTTGGATTTTCCATAATGTTCATGTATGAGTTAAAACGTTTTATTTAGTTTAAATTGCTGTTGCCACTTTGCAATAGATAAGTGACTTTTGGGTTGCAGTTTGGGCACTCTGCCTTCAAAAGGTTCGCCACCACTGTCCTAATCTAATGTCCCACCATTCATGCAAATTTGTCTCCACCCATGACTACACCCACATTCTGGTCCATGACCACACCCAATTCTTCCATGACCGCACCACTTCTTCCCCCTCCCCCTTTTTTCTATCTGCCCACCCGGCTAGCTATCTGCCCGCCCTCTCACCCTGCTAGCTATCTAACCTATACTGGGGGCAGCTACCTATCTAACCTATACTGGAGGCACCTACCAATGTAACCTATACTGGGGGCAGCTACCTATGTAACCTGTATTGGGGGCATCTACCTTGCTAGCCTTTACTGGTGGCAACTATACTGGCTACCTATATTGGAGGCACCTACCTAACTAACCTATACTGGGGGCACCTACCTATCTAACCTATGCTGAGGGAAACTATTCTGGCTACCTATATTAGCCCACTGCCTTACTGTTACAGTTACATTACAATTACCCCCCACCCATGTGATGTCATGTCCACACCCATTTTTTTTGTCGCTGCGCGCTTTGCTTTTTTTGGGGGGGGGGGGGGGGGTGTTGGTAAATTATCCGCACCGGGTGTCAAACACCCTAGCTACGCCACTGGAGGGGGGCACAGCTTGGAAGGGGGGGCACAGCCCCCCCTTCCGCGCACCCCCCTCCTCCAGAAGTGCAGCCAGCAGCGAGCGGAGAATAGCTACAGAGATGATGCTATCTCCGCTCCGCTCCGAGTCCGCATGCCGCTGCCCTGCTGGTCTCTGACTGTAGTGTGTGACGCTGTCCAATCACGCTCTCGCAGTACTTCCTGCTAGAGCGTGATTGGACAGCGTCACTACAGGAGACAGAGACCAGCAGGGCAGCAGCGGCATGCGGAGCGGAGATAGCATCATCTGAAGCTGGTAAGCTATTCTCCGCTCGCTGCTGGCTGCACTTCTCGAGGAGGGGGGTGCGCGGAAGGGGGGGCCCTAGGTGAGGGAGGGGGGGAGGCTTCCCCGCTGATCTGTGCCCTCTGCCCCCCCTTCCAAGCTGGGGGGGGACTTGCATTGTGTGGGGGTATCTGCAGCCAACCTGATTGCATTGTGTGGGGGTATCTCTGCCACCAACCTGATTGCATTGTGTGGGGGTATCTCTGCCACCAACCTGATTGCATTGTGTGGGGGTATCTCTGCCACCAACCTGATTGCATTGTGTGGGGGTATCTGCAGCCAACCTGATTGCATTTTGTGGGGGTATCTGCAGCCAACCTGATTGCATTGTGTGGGGGTATCTGCAGCCAAACTGATTGCATTTTGTGGGGGTATCTGCAGCCAAACTGATTGCATTTTGTGGGGGTATCTGCCGTCAACCTGATTGCATTTTGTGGGGGTATCTGCCGTCAACCTGATTGCATTGTGTGGGGGTATCTGCCGTCAACCTGATTGCATCTTGTGGGGGTATCTGCCACCAACCTGATTGCATTGTGTGGGGGTATCTGCCGTCAACCTGATTGCATTTTGTGGGGGTATCTGCTGCCATTTGACTACTTGATGAATTATCATGAGGCATGTAACTACTTGAATATTTTATCTACAATGTATCTGGTCGGACCTAATCTCTGTGAATAACGCCGCTACTTATTTTGTGTTTTGTATTTTTTTTTTTAAGTCTGCCCATGACTCATCATGACCACGCCGATGTTCCAGTGCGTGGTGACGCCCATTTAGTTTCGCATTTAGACATATCCCTATTGGAGACTGTCCTCAGAATTGCTCACAATCTATTCCCTACCATAAAGTCATGCAAAATTTCTAGAGTACATGTGTATGTGAGCCCAAAATGGGGGGGGGGGGGGGGGAGGGAGGAGGAGGAGAGGGGGGTGGGCCCCAGGCTGAAACTTCCTTGATGGGCCCTTGGTGTCCCAGTCCGACCCTGACTCCAAGGGGTCCACGGGGCTGTCGGTGTCATTGAGTCCGCTGAATGACCCCATGTAGTCAGCCACCATGCTGGTTATTCCCTGCTGGTGCTGGTTGGAGGTGGATGCTGTGGCTGCCGGCACCTCTGCTGTGGGCTGCTGCACTGCATAAAGGCTCTTGCTTAGGCTCTACAGATCTCCGAGGCGCCAGTTGCTGCTGCTGGGGGTAGTTGTTGTGCTGCTGGTGGCGATGTCAGGCACCTGTTGCTGGGTTGGCAGAGCAGTTACAGTGGAGGTGTAAGGCTGGGGGAATGCTTCCAGTAGTCTGCACACAAGGGACGTGGGTCCAGCATCAAGGTGATCCAGATGTCCTCCCTTGAACGCATCTGGATCACCCGGGGGTCCCCGTGAAGGCAGCGCAACATGTGCACACCCATGGGAAACAAATGGGCCTTGGCAGCAAGATCTTCATCGTCCTCATCGTTGTCCCATATCCTATGCCTGTCCTCTTCCTGTGCCGTGTCATCCTCCCCAAGCTGCCATCCCCGTACAACACCTGCGGCGCTCTGCTCCTCCTCCTCATCATCATTCAGGTTAGGGACCTCCAACTCCTCCACCTCCTCCACTACCCGTGAGCCCTCCTGTGCTGCCATCTGGTCCTTTTCCAGCTGCCTCAGGGCTTCCTCCCCATGGTCAATTAAATTGCCCATTGCCTGCTCCAGCAGACAAACCATGGGCACCCACTGACACACAGTGGTCCGCTCCTCGCTAACCATCTTGGTTGCCTCCAGGAAGGGATTCAGCACCAGGCATATTTGCTGCATCAGTGTCCACTAATTTGCAGTGATGATGGGGACTTGCTGGAGCGCGCCTGTGCTGACACAGCCGCTCCTCCATGTCCAGAGTTGAATTCCACCGAGTTGGCATGTCAATAATCAGGTGGTGTGGCTTGCCATATTGCTGCTGTAAGGTGGACAGGAGTGCAGAGGCAGTGGTTGAGAGGCGGAAAAAGCGTACCACCACCCGGGCATCTTGCAGCAGGTCGCTCATCCCCTGGTAGGTGCGCAGGAAGCCCTGCACCACAAGATTGAGCACGTGGGCCAAGCAGGGGATGTGCTGGAGGTTTCCCTGCTGCACTGCGGCCACCAGGTTGGCCCCGTTAACGGCTGCCACATACCCCACTCCAGGCCTCTGGGGGTCAGCCACCTCCGCTCCTGCTTCCTGAGGGCGGCCAGGACGTTGGCGGCCGTAAGCCTCTCCTTCCCCATGGTCACCAATTTTAACAGCGCTTGACAGTGCCGAGGCTTGGCGCTGCTGCTGCCGGGCGGGCTTGCTTTGCGAGTGTTGAGGGAGTGGGATGAGAGGAACCTGCTGCATCCCCCCTGATCCCGCATGGTGGCACCACTAACTGGGCTGCTGCGCTCTTGTCCTCCCTCCCTTCCACCAGTGTCACCCAGTGGGCCGTAAAGGACAGGTAGCGACCTGTCCCAAATCGGCTACTCCACGAGTCCATGGTGACGTGGACCCGCTCGCCCACAGAGTAGTTGAGCGAACGGGCCACGTTTTCCACCACAAACTTGTGGAGTGCTGGGATGGCGTTCCTGCTGAAATAGTGGTGACTGGGGATTAGGGAAGGAGCTGTGATGCCATGGCCCGGGCCAGCAAGCCATTTAGTTTGCGGATCCGCCTGTGGCTTGGAGGCAGAGGCTTGGTCAGACCCTGAAAGGTGTCGCTCAGCAGGGTCTGACGACGATGGGATTCAGGGGAGACAGAGGAGAGAGACGACTAGCTGCCAGCCTCAATTTCTGTGTCCAGAGTAGCCGGGGTGGATGAGTGCTTGCGTGCTAGTACTGCTGCTGCGGCGGGGGATTCACGACCCTGAGGGAGGGATGATGCTGCTGCGGTGGTGGGCCGTGTGCTCTCAGCACCCCATGCTTGCAGTGCCTTCCTCCTCTTGAACTCCTCAAACTGATAGCAGTGGTGGCTCTTCAGGTGGCCCTGGAGGGATGAGGTACTTTTCTTGGACATATTTTTCCCACGGCTTAATTTTTTGCTGCATAACTTGCACGCCGCATATTTTTTGTCGTGGCTGACCACCGCAAAATGCTTCCATACCGGTGATTTTAATTTACTGCGGCCCTCGCTAGCAGAGGGTGCAGTGGAACAATGTGTGCTAGTTGGGGGTTGCATGGTGGTGATGCCGGCTGAAGCAGTGTCCTGTCTACTTCCTCCATGCCCACTGCTGCACCTGCCCCTGCCTGACATATGGCAATATCCTTGCCTAGGCCTAGGTGACTCGTCATCCTGCTCCGACCATTCTTCCCCAGACTCAGGCTGCATATACAGAGGGTCCACCACAACGTCCTCATCAGCATCATGGTCATCATTATCATAATCAAGCTCTTCCTCTGACTCCCCCGCCTCCTCTTCCGCCCCTACATCCCCAGACACAGACCCCTCTTCATCAACATCATCTAATAACAGTTGTGGTTGTGGCCCGAGCTCAATCTCTGCCATATCAGTCCCTAGTATGTCCTGAGCTTCTTCCATCAGTATGTTCCCAGATGCCAGACTGAGGGACAGAACGCTGTCATCCTAGGAGGGCTGCTGACCACTGGGTGCTGGGGTGGATGTCACATCAAGCGTGGGGCGTTGGCTGCTGCTGCTTGGAGTGCTGCTCACAGTAGAGGTCTGGGATGCAGTCATGATGTCCATCAACACCACAGGTTCCATCTGCTCAACCACCACACGGGGACCAGAAACTTTAAAATATTGTAAAAACGCCGTCTGCTGACTCGGCCCCGGCTGTGCTGCCCTTTCTGCTGCACCACAACCCCGTACAGCTGGGCGTCCTCTTCCTGGCCATGGAGCAGTCCCAGAAGTGGCTGAGACTAATGAATCACTGGCTAATGAGATGATTAATACCAATGAGCAGTGAGCACAATAGTACAACCTACGTGAAGGGTATCACTGGGTAATGAGATGATTAATACCAGTGAGCAGTGAACACAGTAGTCCAACCTAAGTGAAGGGTATCACTGGGTAATGAGATGATTAATACCAGTGAGCAGTGAGCACAGTAGTACAACCTAAGTGAAGGGTATCACTGGGTAATGAGATCATTAATACCAGTGAGCAGTGAACACAGTACAACCTAAGTGAAGGGTATTACTGGGTAATGAGTTGATTAATACCAGTGAGCAGTGAACACTGTAGTACAACCTAAGTGAAGGGTATCACTGGGTAATGAGATGATTACTGTATTTTTCAGACTATAAGACACTCCGGACTATAAGACGCCCCCAGGTTTAGAGGACAAAAATCAGAGAAAAAAAATATACTAAACCTGGTACGTCTATGGTGCAGGGGCATCTTGTAGACCTTTTCCCCCCAAGCTGTCTCCAGCTAAGCTACAACGCCCAGATACACTACATTAACCCCTGCTGATCCCACCAGCTGTAATACGCTACACTCACCCCTGCTGACCCACCAGATACACTAACTACTCTACACTTACTCCTGTTAACACCACCAGCTACACTACTCTAACCCCAGTTGACATCCGCAGCTACTCTACACTCACCCCTGCTGACCCTCCCAGATAGCTAACTACACTACACTCACCTCGGTTGACCCCCATATACTCTAACTACAGTACCCTACAACTGCAGTATAGCTTTTACCTCCACATTCTAGGATGTATTGTTGGAGTCTTGGAGACCCCAAACGTGCAGCGGATTGCTCGATCGTGCAGGCAGCTGAGCTCTGGACACCTCCTTCCCCCTTTCTCTGATGCCAGTATGCTGTGTTTGTGTGGGGCTACAGCGGTACTAGCAGTAATATAAATAAGTACGGAAGCTGCTCTCTGGTGCCGGAAATATGCTTAAGGAGGGTCTGAATAGAAATACATGTACAGGAAGAAATCAGGCATCCGAGAGAGAAGCTTTCACACTAATTTATATTAATGCTAGCGCCAGCAGACAGAGCACACTAGCACAATTGTCTTTGATGCACGATGTCGCCGCAGGGATCTCTGTCTGCCGGTCCGGAGGTGTTAGCCAGGCGCACGCTGTATGCCTTGTATTCGATCCCATGTCCATGTGATGTCCCGCAGGGATCTCTGTCTGCCGGTCTGGAGGTGTTAGCCAGGCGCACGCTGTATGCCTTGTATTCGATCCAATGTCCATGTGATGTCCCGCAGGGATCTCTGTCTGCCGGTCCAGAGGTGTTAGCCTGGCGCACGCTGTACGCCTTGTATTCGATCCCATGTGATGTCGCGCAGGGATCTCTGTCTTCTGGTCTGCCGCTATCTGGTCCAGAGCTCTCCGCCAGGCACACGCTGCATGTCTCAGCCCCAAGTACCGGTAAGTCCCAGGCGCAGCTGTCCAGACCTCCGCCACCCTTCAGCTTCTCCCACAGGTCCACTGGCGCTGGCGCAATCTTGTACAGCTTTTTAACAGGCTCCAAGCGTCCACTCCTTGTGGCAACTACAGCCAGGCGCACTCTGTACAAAGTTGCAGCCAAGTCCCAGTCGTAGCTAGCCGGAGCTTCACCGCACTGCTGTTTCTCCCCCAGCTCTCCTCACTAGAGTTGGGCCGAACGGTTCGCCTGCGAACGGTTCCATGCGAACTTCAGTGGTTCGCGTTCGCGTCCCGCAGGCGAAGTTTTGCGGAAGTTCGGTTCGCCCCATAATGCACCATGAGGGTCAACTTTGACCCTCTACATCACAGTCAGCAGGCCCAGTGTAGCCAATTAGGCTACACTAGCCCCTGGAGCCACTCCCCCCCTAATAAAAGGCAGGCAGCAGCGGCCATTACGCTCACTCGTGTGCCTGCGTTAGTGAGAGTAGGGCGAGCAGCTGCAGACTGTCTCTCATAGGGAAAGATTAGTTAGGCTTAGCTTGTTCCTGGCTGCATACCTGTTCTGTTCAGTGAGCCCACCATACCTGTTCTGTTCAGTGAGCCCACTGGATACCTGCATACCTGTTCAGTGAACCTGCCACTGCATACCTGTTCTGTGAACCCACCACTGCATACCTGTTCAGTGAACCCACCACTGCATACCTGTTCAGTGAACCCACCACTGCATACCTGTTCAGTGAACCCGCCACTGCATACCTGTTGTGTTCAGTGAACCCGCCACTGTATACCTGTTCTGTTCAGTGAACCTGCCACTGTATACCTGTTCTGTTCAGTGAACCCGCCACTGCATACCTGTTCTGTTCAGTGAACCCGCCACTGTATACCTGTTCTGTTCAGTGAACCCGCCACTGCATACCTGCTGTGTTCAGTGAGCCCGCCACTGTATTCCTGTTCAGTGAACCCTCCACTGCATACCTGTTGTGTTCAGTGAACCCGCCACTGTATACCTGTTCTGTTCAGTGAACCCGCCACTGCATACCTGTTGTGTTCAGTGAACCCGCCACTGTATACCTGTTCTGTTCAGTGAACCTGCCACTGCATACCTGTACGGTTCAGTGAACCCGCCACTGCATACCTGTTCTGTTCAGTGAACCCGCCACTGTATTCCTGTTCAGTGAACCTGCCACTGCATACCTGTTCTGTGAACCCGCCACTGTATACCTGTTTTGTTCAGTGAACCCGCCACTGTATACCTGTTCTGTTCAGTGAACCCGCCACTGTATTCCTGTTCAGTGAACCCGTCACTGCATACCTGTTGTGTTCAGTGAACCCGCCACTGCATACCTGTTGTGTTCAGTGAACCCGCCACTGTATACCTGTTCTGTTCAGTGAACCTGCCACTGTATACCTGTTCTGTTCAGTGAACCCGCCACTGCATACCTGTTCTGTTCAGTGAACCCGCCACTGTATACCTGTTCAGTTAACCCGCCACTGCATACCTGTTGTGTTCAGTGAACCCGCCACTGTATACCTGTTCTGTTCAGTGAACCTGCCACTGTATACCTGTTCAGTGAACCTGCCACTGCATACCTGTTCTGTGAACCCGCCACTGCATACCTGTTCTGTTCAGTGAACCCACCGCATCAGTGCGCATACCTGTGCAGTTAAGTGAACCCACCTACCTACGTGAGTGCACGCAGTGTAATATACCACTCCGTGCATACCCGATATGGACAAAACAGGTAGAGGAAGAGGTAGTGCCAGAGCCAGAGGAAGGCCACCCGGCAGGTCTGTGCGAGGTCGTGTAAATGTAATTTCGTGTGGACCTGGCCCACAGTACAGTGCTCGGAAGAAGGCACATCCCATCACCTCCCAAGATTGTCAGGACGTGGTTGAGTATTTAGCGACACAGAACACCTCATCTTGCTCAGCCACCAGCGCTACTACTAGCACCACTTCCGCTGCATTTGACACTTCGCAAGAATTATTTAGTGGTGAAATCACTGATGCACAGCCATTGTTGTTACAGCCAGATGAATTTTCACCAGCTCATATGTCTGAGTTACGCGGCAACACTATGGATGTAACGCGTAAGGAGGATGAAGGACCTACTGATGGTGCATGTTTGGATTTTTCTGAGGCAAGCGAAGCTGGGCAGGATGATTACGATGATGACGATGATACGGATCCTCTGTATGTTCCCAATAGAGGAGATGAAGAGGGGGACAGTTCAGAGGGGGAGTCAGAGAGTAGTAGGAGGAGAGAAGTTGCTGAAAGAAGCTGGGGCAGCTCTTCGTCAGAAACAGCTGGTGGCAGTGTCTGGCACCATGTATCGCCACCTATGTACAGCCAGCCAACTTGCCCTTCAGCATCAGCTGCTGAGGTCCCCATAGTGAGAGGACGTGTGCTGAGGAGCTCCTGGACTTCCAGTAGAGGGTGCACTTGCTGTTCCTTGAAGCCGATTTTGAAGCACTTTTTTGGGCATCATTTGAACTAGAGGTCCCTGCTTTGGCCTAGGCTTAGCAGGGGCCTTGCCTGTGCTAACCGGCCGCTCCAGCCATGGAGCGGCCGGCTCATACCCCCCCTACTGCTTCAACTTACCTGGGGGATGCCCCTGGCCAAGTGGATCCGGTGACTTGGTTCAGGGAGGTAAAATGGAGGATGGAGCTGGTGGAAGACCTAAGAAAAAAATACAACACCATAAAGTACAGGTTTGGGGCATCCTGGAGGAAAGAAATGTCCCACACGAATGAAGACCTAGTCCAGCTAAAGAAAGAGCTGAGGGTGCAAAAAGACATCTTACACAGCCTGGAGTACATTGGAGGGCCCCTGGCGGAAAACTACCAACACAGGCGGCGTTTCCGCAAAATGCTGGGCCCGGATCCTGATATCGATACAAGCAGTGATGAGGAAGATGAAGAGTGCATGGTTGTGGAATCTAGTAGCACACCAGTGGAGATGCCTGACTGGATCAAGAAGGAAAAAGGTGAGGGGGATAAAGTACCTAGCTCTGCAGTGGGTGCCCGGGAGGGTGTGGGTAGTGCCTGCCCTGTTTCCCCTGCTGCCGAAGGTCCGGGTGGTATAGCTGCCGCTGGGGCCCCTGGAGTGGTAGTGGGTGGTGGGGTAGGTGCTGCCAGCACCAAGGCTGCAAAAGCTGTGCCCCCTGCTATGTTATCTAGCGGTGGGGTTGATGGGGCTGTGATGGCCTCCCGCACAGAATCTCCCCCTGCTCCCCTGGATGCTGCTGGTAGGGCTTTAACCGGTCCTCTGGTGGTGTCTGGGGATGCTGCGGGGGGTGAGAAGTGCGCCCAGAGTTTTAGGGAAAGTTCCCCAGAGCCTACCTGTGTTTCCAGTGCGGAGGTCCGTAATGGCGCCGACAGCGCTATTCCTATGAGCCAAGATGGCGCCGGGACGCCAAACACTGTTGATGAGAGCCCGGAGGAACTTCCGGCCCGCCTACCGGAAGTGATGTGCGGAGCTAAGGCGGCCAATCAGCCGCATGGGAAAGCGGCAAGCGTTCCCCACGCGGCCATCCATACGCATGACGCCATAGAAACAGGCATTCATGACGCGGCCAGGGGGACGCATGGAAAAAGTCCTGATGCGGCCGGAAAGCCGCATCAACATGTGGAGGATGCGGAGGATGTGACCAAGCGTATGGAAGGAGATGGGCGCAATGCGGCCGAAGATCCGCATCACCACACACAGTCTGCAGCCAATCCAGAGGGAATTTCGTATTGCAACACGGAAACTGGAGCCAATGGAGTGCAAGAAGGAGTATTTCATGCAGCCAGTGCAGTGCACCCGAGTACAAAAGTGGGAGCCTGTGGATTACAAAAAGATGCGGACAATGCATCAGAAGATATGCCTTTGAGCCCTGCCAAACAGGAAGTGACCCTGGAGGAGAAAGGGGGGATCCCTAAAAAGTCTGGCTCTAACACTGGCGAATCTGGGGAGGATCTTCATGCCCCAAATGGTGGACAGGACTCTCCTGTGGGTGGAGCCAGGCGTAAGAAGATGGGTGAGAAACCAACTATTTCTAAAGTTTCTTCAAAAAAAGCAAAGAAAGGGAAAAATAGGTTAAAGAGACCCTGTATTGTTGTGACGGGTGGGGGTAGGGGGAAGAAGGAGTCTGAGGGTAACATAGTTGAAGTGGAAGTTGAATTGTCCTCAATGGAGGAGGAAAACACAAATGTGGAAAAAGATGCAAATGTAAATGTGGACGTGGGCGGTGCCCAGAAAGTTCACCAAACTGATGTTGTTGATGGAGAACATGTGTTTCTTGTTGGTGGCTCGGACGGGAGTGCCGGGGTGGAGTTGAGTCTGCAGGGGGGAGGGGACAAAAATGCAGATGAAACTCTTCCTGGCACTTCCGTCACAGATCTCACTTCAAGCTCAGTAGTAGCAGCAAAAGTTTCGTCTCCTTTCCCTGACGATAGTGGTACGGAAAGGGCTCCTGTCCTTTATAGGGAAATTAATGGTGAAATAATAATGATTAAAGATGGTCAAGTGAGTCACGGGTTGGATCCTTTATTTGGCGATAACTTTCGTTCCCTTTCTGAAGGTGACAACTCAGACTCGGATGAAGGTTGGAGAAAGAAAAAAGTCAAAAAAAAGCATGTAGAGCCGCCGCCCATTGTAATGGAAGATCTGATTACGGAATTCCGTACAATGGACTGTATCTACAGGCTAGAGAAAAAGCGCCTGGTGGTAATGGAAAGCCATTCAGGCGAAACCAAGATTTTTTCCGTGGAACCTGGGGGGGACTTTAAGGGTCTCTATCTGGTGGGCAAAGGTGACCCAAATTGTGGACGCCAGATTGAATTTAGGGCCAATGGCAAGAAATTTTTGGTAGAAAACGAAATCATCAAGAGATTTGATTATACTGGCAAAGTAGAGTTTAGTGAAACCATCTTTGGTTTGGGTCCCAATGCCCCTAGGTATGAGGCCCCCCCCCCCCCTATGCCTCCTGTGGTTGCCTCGGTGCCTGATGAGGCGCCTGGTGATGGTTCGGCTGGAGCTGAGGCTGGTGGGGTGTCTGCTGAGTCTGGGTTGCCTGGATTGGAGAGCGTGACCGGGGTAGGTTTTGATTTTCCTGCCCTGGGCCCTGCTTCCAACCTGGGAGCCCTTGCCTCCATGGCGGCCCCGGCTCAGGGGACGTCCGCTGCCCGGCCCCGGTCATACTCTCGTGCAGTGCGAAGTGCCGCTTCTGGGAAGAGAGTTCTAGCTCCCCTGGAGCTGGAGTCTGAGACCTTTGTCCCTGGCAGGAGGAACGTGGTCAGACTTAAATGGGAGCACACTTCTGTTATTCCTAACAAAAAAGAGTTTGTCCGGTTCCTCCTGGATCTGGGGACAAAGCCATGTGATTTAAACGCGATTCTAGCTCCAGGGGATCCCCCCCAGTATTATGATGTGAGCTTTTTGTCGCTGCACGGGATGGAGGCCTTCCTGGAGGAGAGACTGAAGGTGTCAGTCAACAACCAGTGGCACGGTTTCTCAGTCTTTCCTCTATCCCGGCAGTCATTGGAGAAAAAAGCTCACATCGTAGTGCAAAATGAGAGCATCCCTGTGAGAGACTTGATGTCCTGGGTTCAGCATTACGCTGACGTGATGGCCCCTCCGCAGCGAGTCCTGGATGACCTGGGGATTTGGTGGGGGGAATATGAGGTGGCGATAAAACTCCATACTAAGGAGGGAATTGTCACCCATATTCCCCGATCCGCCCTTATAGGGCATGACAAAATTATTACTTATTATCCCGGTCAGCCCAGGACCTGCAATAGATGCGGAAAGCGGGGCCATCTCGCCAGTAACTGCCCCGATCCCAGGTGTAGCAGGTGCCAGGAGTTCGGGCATTCCTCAGGTAGTTGCCGGCTTGCCGCCGAATCAAGTGCAATTTTTGTTTTGAATACGGTCACCCGTGTACGGAATGCCCGATCTCCTGGGCAACTATGCCTGAGGATCTCAGGAGAGCCATGTTGGTCCGTATGGACGAGGAGAATCAGCTCGTCCCCCTGCCAACTCCCAGTATGTCTGTCCAGCCTGTATCAGCTCCTATTGTTTCCGAGTCTGTTACTGTTCCTTTTTCTGTTGTCTCTCCCGCCGCTTCTCCTCGTCCAGTTAGGACTAAGGTGGCCCCTGAGGGGCGGTCTGAGCTCAGGAGGTCTGGTCGTCTCAGGGATGCTGCTCATGGGGGGGAAGGCTCTCCTCCCAAGGCACAGCGCATAAGGCCCTCGAGGTCAGTTAAAGGCAAGAGGGCTCTTAAACCCTCTGGCCCCGGTTACCCCTTTGCCCCTCCATCCCCGGCCCCTCCCTCCCCTGCTCCTCAGGAGCCTGTTCCCCTTTTGTCCTCCGATCTCCCTTCCTCGTCCCCTTCTCCCTCTGCCCCCCCTCCCCCTCCTGATGACACAGTCATCCCCCCCCCCCTCCTCCCCCTCCTGATGATTCAATCATCATTTCCCCCCCCCCCCCTCCTCCTCCCCCCCCCTCCTGATGACATTGTCATCACCTCTCCTCCCCCTCCTCCTGATGACACTGCTTCCCCATCCCCTACTGATGGCAGTGTTGCTGTTGCTCCTAGTCCAGTCTTGTTCTCCCTGTTTTCAGGTAGTTGTCTCCAGCCAAAGGGCAAGGAGGACCTAAACGAGGAGGAGAAAGCGTTCTTGGAAGAACGATTAAAAACCAGGAGAACAAGTAAGGGACCCAAATCTGGGCCCCTACAAAGAAGGGCCACTCAGAAAAATTGGGCAGTCCTGGTTCAAAGGCGTAATGAAGTTAAACTTGCCAACAGATTTGACTTGTTGGCTGGCAAGCCTTTGTCCTCGGAAGAGGAAGATATGGTGATTGGCAATCCTGCCACTGTCTGAAGGGGTATTGTCTTTTGTGTTTTCGTTTTTTTGTTTCTTGTAATGTTGTGTTTTTGTTTTCATTTTTATTGTCTTTGTTCAAAGGAGTATGAAGGGAAACCTCAATCACTCTAATGGCTGCTCCCTCACCACTAATGTTGGCAACGATCAACGTTGCTAGCATCAAAACCCCCAGAGCTCGAAAATTGGCGTTCACAATTCTGGCCAGCCTGGAGGCTGACATCATTTTCCTACAGGAGACCAGGCTCACCTCTACGGCTGACCTCTGGTTAGCCGAGAGGGACTGGGTGTCTGGTCAGAGTTTCTGGTCTCTTGCGGGAGAGCCTGGAAGTGGTGTAGCGGTCCTTTTTAGGACCGACATGGTAACATGCCGGCGAGTTATTGAGGTGGAGATGGGAAGGTGTCTGGTTTTGGACGTCTGTGTGAAAGGGCAGGACCTCAGGCTTATCAACGCCTATGCCCACCCCTCAATTAAGGGGGAGAGGAAGCGCCTTTTCACACAGATCAGGCCATTCCTTTTTTCAGCTTGTCCTGTGATCCTGGGTGGTGATTTTAACACCGTCACTAGGGCCAAGGACAGGGCGAGTGCCCGGGTCCGGATAAGCGGTGATGGTAAGTTTTTAGATAGAATAGTTAAAGATGCTGATCTGGTGGATGTACACATTCGACATTCACCAGGTCTCACGGGTTTCACCTTTTATAGCGGTAGCAGTAGATCTAGAATAGATAGGTTTTTTGTTTCGGAGAATCTCATCACTTCGGCCCCCAAGCTGTTGGCGGTGGAATTCTCTGATCACCTTATTCTATCGGTGTGTTTGAATGCTCTAGACGCTCCTCCCAGAGGTAGGGGTATCTGGAGAATGAATTCGGCCCTGCTGCTGGAAAGTGACGTGAGACGATCCTTTGAGGAGTTTTTTCAGGCACAGGTCACCATCCTGGACTGTTTCAACAATAGGTCTGAGTGGTGGGAGGAAGTCAAAAAACGTGCTGCCAGATTCTTCAAGGGTCTAGCTGTCCGTAAAAATATTGATAGAGATTTTGCTTACCAACAACTGAGGGAGAGATTAAACATTCTTGTCTCTGAGGGCGGAGATCCGGAGGAGATCTCTGAGGTCAAACTCTGCCTCAAGCAGTTGCAGTACGACCGGTTGGCTTCTTTGACTCTGGAGAGGGATCATGGTAAGTACCACTCGCCTGACCCTTACCAGAGTTTCAAACAAAGTTCAGCGCTTAAGTTAGGACGGTCCATGGTCTCAGGGATGGTTCGGGATCTCTGGCAAAGTCCAGGTCGGAGATCTTGTCCATCGCTAGAGAGTTTTATGCTAAACTGCTTGGGGAGAAGCCCCTTGACCAGACAAGAATGGATGATTTCTTGGCTTCCATACCAGGTCTGAAAGAATTTGATGTTTCTGGTATTGATTTGACCACTGAGATCACCGTGGATGAAGTAGCGAGGGCCATTGATGGTCTCGCGCCTAAAAAGACCCCGGGTCCGGATGGACTGACGGCTGAGTTTTACAAGGCCTTCAAATCCATCCTGGCCCCTCAATTGGCCGGTGCTTTTAACGACTGCCTTGCCGAGGGTCAATTACCACCCTCCATGAGGCAATCTGCGGTGATCTTGTTATCAAAAGGTCGTAATCCTGAGATGATTGAGAATTGGCGTCCCATCAGCCTTCTCAATGTCGACAGGAAGATCTTGGCAAAAATTTTATTCTGGCGCTTGTCCCAGGTAACGGATGTGCTTTCCCGCCACCAGCACTGCTCGGTTTCAGGTAGGAGTACTTTCTCAGCACTGTTAGCTGTCCGGGAAGTTCTGGAACGGTGCAGGGCTGAGGGCTGGGGAAAGTTCTTGCTGACATTGGACCAGTCGAAGGCCTTTGATCGATTCAACCATAAGTACCTATGGCGGCTACTTAGTGTGTACGGCTTGCAGGGGAGGTTTATCAATTGGCTACAGACTTTGTATAAAGAGGCTGAGAGTTTCATGCTCATCAACGGATGGATCGGCCAGCCTTTTGAGGTGAGCTCGGGGGTCCGCCAGGGGTGTCCGCTGAGTTCTCTACTGTACGTATTTGCCATCGACCCCTTCGTGAGAAGGTTAGAGGGCAGTGCGCTCAGTGGGGTTCCTGTGGGCATCTCTGGTGTCTCGCCTCTGAAGGTGGTGGCTTATGCCGATGATGTAACAGTTGTGATCTCGAAGGCGGAAGAGGCGTTGGTGGTGGCCGAAGAGATCGCTCTGTACTCGTCGGCATCTGGTTCAAAAGTGAATCCGGATAAGTGCGAAACTTTCTGGTTGGGCAAAGAAGGAGAATCCTTTGCACTTCCTGGCTCCTTTATCGTGCCTCAGGACGAAATCAAGATCTTAGGCATCAAATTTGGCCCAGGCGATTATGGCCTGCGAAATTGGGAGAGCAAGCTGAAAGATGTCGACACTAAAGTGGCTCGTTGGAAGGGTTGGCGTTTGACCCTCAGGGAACGGGTTGACTTGATTAAAACCTATCTGGTGCCGATAATGTTATACGTCAGCCGCGTTGCAATTTTGCCAGCATCCCTGTACACCAGGATCAACGCTCTGTTTTTCCTGATGTTATGGGGAAACAGAACGAACCCGGTACGTAGGAACATCACTTACAGAACCAGGCGGGAGGGTGGCTTAGGAATGGTCAACCCGATCGTCTTTTTCTCCCTGATGTTCATCAAGTTCAATCTTGGTAGTTTATTTGCAGGGAGCCCGCCTACTTGGGTAAGCTTCTTTCAGATCTGGTGTGAGCCTTTCCTCAGGGATTGGATGAGCGGTGGCTCAGTGAAGAAACTGAATGCACGTCATGGCTACCTTCCGGCCTATGTTTTGCCTTGCATGAAGAAACTGCGGCAGTGGGGTTTGGGAATGGAGGACATCAGGTCGGTCAACAGGAAAGTCCTACTGACTAGAGTGGTGGACTCTTATTTCCATGACCCACTGGCCTTGAAGGATTGCCCAGGCCCGATTTTGGAGGAGGGTTTGCGGTTACTTAATTCACCGCGCGTTCCGAACAAATTCTGGGACATCGCCTGGCTAACTTTCCAGGGCAAGCTTTATGTTAGAGGTAACATGTGGGGTCGGAGAGCGGAAATCCGTGGCTGCCCTCGACAGGAGTGTTCTGTTGAGGAGGACATGGACCACTTTCTGACAGCATGCCCCTTTAATATAGAAGTGTATAAACAGGTGGGAGGGGCACTAGGTATCCCATTTCTGGAGCATCTGAGTTATGCTGAGTGGGCTTATGAAGCTTTCAACCAACGCCAGGGTTTTGATTTATGCACCTTATACATAGTTAGCCTAGTGATTAGGAGACACGTATGGTTGGCACGGTGTGATGTAGTGATTAGACAGAAAATCTCGCCTGTCCAGGTGGTGGTGAACGACATTCTTGGTGAGGTTGGGAAGATCAGGTTCTTGGAGAGGAAGAAGCTGGGGAGAGGAGCTTGGATTCTGGCTTGGCAGAATATCAAGCCTCCTTGACTTGGTGGATTTTTCTCCAGGGTGTTGCTTTGCTATCTCTCT
The DNA here is from genome assembly GCF_040937935.1 of Hyperolius riggenbachi. Lineage (NCBI taxonomy): Eukaryota > Metazoa > Chordata > Amphibia > Anura > Hyperoliidae > Hyperolius > Hyperolius riggenbachi. The sequence goes on along the minus strand of NC_090649.1, from coordinate 219,264,563 downwards.
CTCTTGCACCCTAGATTTTTGAGTTTTTGTGATTCTTTTTTGAAGTCTGGCTGCAGGCACAAAGGAGATATCCCCTTGTGCTTCTTCTACATATTGTTGGCAACGGTGGTGGTTTGTCTCGTTCATTAACTTTTATTTGTCCTGACTCAACGTTGTCCATAGTCTTGTGTATACCCTTGTCCTTTGGGCGTAAAAGTCCCATTGTATGATTGTGCAGTATGAGTGGTGTAGTGTAGGTGATGTCAGCCTTCTTTGGTGATGGTGTATGTTATGTGGTTTTGCTTTCTTTTATTTATTTTTAGTGTGTTGGATGAATGGTGTAATGTGGGTGTTGTGCTGCGTTTTTTTTTTGTTTTTTTTTGTGATGGTTTCATGTTATATGTTTTCTTTTTAATTTTTGTCTGGTTGTCTTAGTTGTATGGAAGTGGCTGATTGATACCCCTTTGGCAGTAATATGTTATATGAAAATGTTTCATGAGTTATGCGGTTATATCTTGTTTGGATATTTCCCCTGCATTATATGAATGTTTTTCTGATGTAAATACTGTAAATAGAGTTATTGCTTGTAAGAATCAAGTATACAACAAGATGTTTAATGTTGTATATAAGATCCTTTGGAGGAGAAATCTCTTGTATAATTTGTTTTTTAGATATGCATACTTTTTAATTTATTTATTGCCTATAATGTATGCTATGATATTGTCTTTTATAATAAAATATCCATAGTGCCCACATCCTAGGGTGGCTCAGCGGTGTGGACATTTTTTAATGTGTGTGCCTCAGATCGGAGCAAAGCCATCTGTTCGCTCTGCCAACAAAAATTGAGCCGTGGAAAGGCCAACACTCACGTAGGGACAAGTGCCTTACGAAGGCACCTGGAGAAAAGGCAGAAACAGCAATGGGATGGCCACCTGAGCAAAAGCAGCAGCAGCACACAAAAGAAAAGTCACCCTCCTTCTCCTCTTCCTCCTTCAGGTGCATCATCTGCTTCTGCCGCTTTCTCCCTTGCACCTTCACAGGCACCCTCCTCCACTCCGCCTCTGCCCTTGAGCGCTTCCTGCTCCTCTGCCCACAGCAGCAGTCAGGTGTCCGTGAAGGAAATGTTTGAGCGGAAGAAGCCAATTTCGGCCAGTCACCCCCTTGCCCGGCGTCTGACAGCTGGCGTGGCGGAACTGTTAGCTCGCCAGCTGTTACCATACCGGCTGGTGGACTCTGAGGCCTTCCGTAAATTTGTGGCCATCGGAACACCACAGTGGAAGATGCCAGGCCGCACTTATTTTTCTAGAAAGGCCATACCCCAACTGCACCGTGAAGTTGAGAGGCAAGTGGTGTCATCTCTTGCAAAGAGCGTTGGGTCAAGGGTACACCTGACCACGGATGCCTGGTCTGCCAAGCACGGGCAGGGCCGCTACATTACGTACACAGCCCATTGGGTCAGCCTGGTGAACAATGGCAAGCAGGGCGCAGCGGACCAAATTGTGACACCTCCATGGCTTGCAGGCAGGCCTCCTGCCACCTCCTCTCCTCCTGCTACATGCTCTTCGCTGTCCTCCTCCTCCTTGGCTGAGTGGCAGTTCTCCTCTCCAGCTACACAGCCCCAGCTCCGCAGGGCCTATGCTGCATGCCAGGTACGACGGTGTCACGCCATCTTAGACATGTCTTGCCTCAAAGCGGAGAGTCACACTGGAGCAGCTCTCCTGGCTGCTCTTAAGAAACAGGTGGATGAGTGGCTGACCCCGCACCACCTGGAGATAGGCAACGTGGTGTGCGACAACGGCAGCAATCTGCTTGCCGCTTTGCATATGGGGAAGCTGACACACATACCCTGCATGGCACATGTCATGAATCTAGTTGTTCAAAGATTTGTGTCAAAGTACCCTGGCTTAGCGGATGTCCTGAAGCAGGCCAGGAAGTTCTGTGGGCATTTGAGGCGGTCTTACACAGCCATGGCACGCTTTGCGGAAATTCAGCGGAAAAACAACTTGCCGGTGAGACGCCTGATTTGCGATAGCCCGACTCGCTGGAATTCGACCCTGCTCATGTTCTCCCGCCTGCTAGAACAGAAGAAAGCTGTCACCCAGTACCTCTACAACTACAGTAGAATGAAACAGTCTGGGAAGATGGGGATGTTCTGGCCCGACAACTGGACACTGATGAAAAATGCATGCAGGCTCATGCGGCCGTTTGAGGAGGTGACCAACCTGGTGAGCCGCAGTGAAGGCACCATCAGCGACGCTTACTTCTTGGAGCGTGCTGTGCGTACAGTGGCGGATGAAGCTGAGAATGAGCGTGACCAGGAACCGTTACGGCAGGAACAGGCATGGGACCAATTTTCATCAGACCCAGCTGTTTCCTCAACACCTGCGGCAGCACAGAGGGGGGAGGAGGAGGAAGAAGAGAAGTCGTGTGCAGAAGACGAGTCAGACTCAGAGGATGATGAGCAAGGTGTTTCTTTGGGGGAGGAGGAGGAGGAGGAGGGGACGGCGGCAGGAGAACAACCGCAGCAGGCGTCGCAGGGGGCTTGTGCTGCTCAACCTTCCCGTGGTATTGTTCGCGGCTGGGGGGAGGAGGTTGACTTACGTGACGTCACTGAGGAAGAGCAAGAGGAGATGGATGGTACATCTGCATCCGACTTTGTGCAGATGTCGTCTTTTATGCTGTCCTGCCTGTTGAGGGACCCCCGTATAAAAAACCTCAAGGGGAATGAGCTGTACTGGGTGGCCACACTACTAGACCCTCGGTACAGGCACAAAGTGGCGGACCTGTTACCAACTCACCTGAAGGTGGAAAGGATGCAGCACATGCAGAACAAGCTGTCAACTATGCTTTACAATGCCTTTAAGGGTGATGTGACAGCACAACGCCAGCAAGGTACCACTGCAACTAATCCTCCTCCCGTGTCCACGCAGTCAAAGACAGGACGCTCCAGCGATCTCATGGTGATGTCGGACATGCAGACGTTCTTTAGTCCAACGCCTCGCCGTAGCCCTTCTGGATCCACCCTCCACCAACGCCTGGAACGGCAGGTAGCCGACTACCTGGCCTTAAGTGTGGATGTAGACACTGCTGTGAACAGCGATGAGGAACCCTTGAACTACTGGGTGCGCATGCTTGACCTGTGGCCAGAGCTGTCCCAATTTGCCATCCAACTTCTCTCCTGCCCTGCCGCAAGCATCCTGTCAGAAAGGACCTTCAGCGCAGCTGGAGGCATTGTCACTGAGAAGAGAAGTCGCCTAAGTCACAAAAGTGTTAAGTACCTCACCTTTATCAAAATGAATGAGGCATGGATCCCGGAGGGCTGCTGCCCGCCCCAAGACTAAGTCAGTCCCCGCACACACAGCATCTCTGCCTGCACGCCGTGTGACTGGCTGCCTGGCCTGCCCCAAGAAGACTAAGTCGCTCCCAGTCCCTCCACACAGCATGTCTGCCTGCAGGCCGCTTGACTACCTTCTCCGCCACCACCAACAGGGTCCGGGACTCCAGGCGGATTGCTAGCAGCGGCCGCTGTTATAATTTTTCTGGTGCGTGTACATGACTGCCTAATTTTTCTGGCTGCACTGCGGGCAGCTGCAACAACAAAAGAAAAGGCATGTACATGCGCCCATTCCCCTTCGTGATCATTACCTTGCCGTGGTGAAGGGGCTTGCGTATCACAATGAAGCAATGACCGGCGCCTAGATGAGTGTCTCGGGGGGCACACAAAAGATAATAAGGTCGTTCCTTCATTGTGGTCAGTCCAAATTTGATCAGCTGGACAGTCACTGTTCTGTCATTCAGCTACATCAGCCAGGCGACCATATGGGCTGTAAAGCCACCAAAACCTGCACTCTCGCCATGGTGCGCACCAGTCCAGCACGGCCGTCACTACACAAACAGCTGTTTGCGGTGCGTTACACGGTGAGTTTGGTGTGTCAGTGTGAAGCAGTACCTTAATTACAGTACCTGATTGATGTATACACATGCAAGATGTTTTAAAGCACTTTAGGCCTGTCATTTAGCATTCAATGTGATTTCTGCCCTTAAAACGCTGCTTTGCGTCAAATCCAGATTTTTCCCGGGGACTTTTGGCGTGTATCCCACTCCGCCATGCCCCCCTCCAGGTGTTAGACCCCTTGAAACATCTTTTCCATCATTTTTGTGGCCAGCATAATTTTTTTTTTTCAAAGTTCGCATCCCCATTGAAGTCTATTGCGGTTCGCGAACTTTAACGCGAACCGAACCCTCCGCGGAAGTTCGCGAACCTAAAATCAGAGGTTTCGGTCCAACTCTACTCCTCACTGCCGCATTGGCTCTTGCAGCGCATCTGGGGTCACAAATCTTCACTGCCGGGCACACATCGCTGGCACTGCAGGCAGGATGTTAAAAGGAACTGGCACTGCAGGCAGCATGTTAACAGACTGGAGAGGATCATGCCGGAAGGTAGTGTGAGACCCGTCACTCTATTGCCAGATAGCTATGCCCCCCACCTACACTCTGAATCGTACATCCGCACTATAAGACGCACTGACTTTCCCCCCTCAGTTTTGTGGGAGAAAAAGTGTGTCTTATAGTCTGAAAAATACGGTAATACCAGTGAGCAGTGAACACAGTAGTACAACCTAAGTGAAAGGTATCACTGGGTAATGAGATGATTAATACCAGTGAGCAGTGAACACAGTAGTCCAACCTAAGTGAAGGGTATCACTGGGTAATGAGATGATTAATACCAGTGAGCAGTGAACACAGTAGTACAACCTAAGTGAAAGGTGTGACTGGGTAAGTACAACCTAAGTGAAAGGTATCACTGGGTAATGAGATGATTAATACCAGTGAGCAGTGAACACAGTAGTACAACCTACATGAAGGGTATCACTGGGTAATGAAATGATTAATACCAGTGAGCAGTGAACACAGTACAATGTAAGTGAAGGGTATCACTGGGTAATGAGATGATTAATTCCAGTAAGCAGTGAACACAGTACAACGTAAGTGAAGGGTATCACTGGGTAATGAGATGATTAATACCAGTGAGCAGTGAACACAGTAGTACAACCTAAGTGAAAGGTATAACTGGGTAATGAGATGATTAATACCAGTGAGCAGTGAACACAGTAGTACAACCTACATGAAGGGTATCACTGGGTAATGAAATGATTAATACCAGTGAGCAGTGAACACAGTACAATGTAAGTGAAGGGTATCACTGGGTAATGAGATGATTAATTCCAGTAAGCAGTGAACACAGTACAACGTAAGTGAAGGGTATCACTGGGTAATGAGATGATTAATACCAGTGAGCAGTGAACACAATACAATCTAAGTGAAGGGTATCACTGGGGAATGAGATGATTAATACCAGTGAGCAGTGAACACAGTAGTACAACCTAAGTGAAGGGTATCACTGGGTAATGAGATGATTAATACAAGTGAGCAGTGAACACAGTACAACCTAAGTGAAGGGTATCACTGGGTAATGAGATGATTAATACCAGTGAGCAGTGAACACAGTACAACCTAAGTGAAGGGTATCACTGGGTAATGAGATGAATAATACCAGTGAGCAGTGAGCACAGTACACATTGGGCCTGATTCACAAAGCGGTGCTAACAGTTAGCACGCTGGTGAAAAGCCCTTTATCACGCCTAAACTCAGTTTAGGCATGATAAGTTTAGGTGTGATAATGTTATAGTCCAGGAGACTGTTGACCTTACCACTGAGATAGAACTACCCCGGCGCAGAGTCTAAGTGACCACGGGTCTTCACCAACACTCCCCTAAAGGGAATGCTGGAACACCCCCCTAACGGGGATGCCGCACTTCGCTGCCTAGTGCCCACCAGGTTGCGCCAGAAATAGCTCCACAGTGATTCGGAGAACAGGTGGATACTGATGGGTGTAGGACTGATGTAAATAGGCGTAATCCACAAGGCAGGGCCGGAGGACAGGACAGGCGGAAAATCACAGATGGTCGGGGTCACAGGCAGAGGTCAGGGCAGGCGGCAATCCAGGTAGTCGAGGTCACAGGCCAAGGATCAGGGCGGGCAGAGATCAAGCAGAGTCAAGGTCACAAGCCGGGTCACAACGGGAAATCAGACAATCAAGGAATATTGCACTGGGAACATTTAGCCAAACTGCCAGAACAAGCAGCACTGCAGTGAAGGGCAGTGCTGCTTATATACTGATGGCCATTGAATTCTGGCGCCAGAATTAACACTTGCGCATGCGCAATGCTCCGTGCACATACCTGCGCAAGCGCTGTGCGCCACGGCGTGCACACGCACAACTCCGCGCATGCGCGCACACCGCACCGCGCCACGCGCCATCTTGGATTTGAGAGGAACTACCAGGCCCAGCGTTCCTCCGCGCGTACGCGTGAAGCCCCCTGCCTGAACAAGCTGAGAGCCCCTAGCCCGGTGAGTATGACATTGCCCCCCCCCCCCTACGGGCAACCTCTGGGTGCCTCCAGGTCTAGGTTTCTGTGGGAATCTTTGATGAAACTGTTTAACTAATCTGGGAGCATGAACATTCTGGCCTGGCTCCCAAGAGTTCTCCTCCATTCCAAACCCCCTCCACTTTACCAAATACTGGACGGAATCTCTAACCCTTCTGCTATCAAGGATTTTCTCGACTTCAAATTTTTCCACTCCCTCAACCAGGATAGGAGCAGGAGGACAAGCAGAACGTCCAGGAAATTCACTAACCTCAACCTTCTTCAAGCAGGAGACGTGGAACACTGGATGGACCCGTAAGGATCTGGGTAAGGATAGTCTGAAAGCCACTGGATTAATCTGTTCCAGAACAGGAAAAGGCCCAATAAACTTTGGCCCCAGCTTCTTTGAAGGGCAACGTAGTCTTAAGTTCGTTGTGGAGAGCCAAACCTGATCTCCTGGTACAAGACTTGGCCCCTCCTTTCTAAGTCTATCTGCAAATCTTTTTCCTCTTTCTTGAGATGCTTTCAGAGCTTCCTGTATCTTAGTGAAGTTTTCGGTGATAAAGGATATTCTCTCCTGGACTCCAGGTAACTTAGATCCAGACTTGATACCTAATAGAAATGAGGGATGAAATCCATAGTTCATAAAAAATGGAGATTGGTTAGTGGAGGTATGGATCGTGTTATTAAAGGCAAATTCTGCAGTGGCCAGAAGTGAGGACCAGTCGTCTTGTGAAGCAGAGGTGAAGCACCTGAGATATTGTTCAAGTGTTTGGTTGGTCCGTTCTGTCTGGCCATTCGTTTGAGGATGGTAACCTGAAGATAATGAAGAGTGAATCTTAAGCTTCTTGCACAATTCCTGCCAAAATTTAGAGGTGAACTGGACTCCTCGATCTGAGACAATGTTCTTGGGTAGGCCATGCAACCTAACTATTTCTTTCAGGAAGATCTCAGCAGTCTCTGCGGCCGTAGGTAACCCTTGGAGAGGGAGAAAGTGCGCCATCTTTGAGAAGCGGTCAACCACCACCAGGATAGTTGTGAACCCCTTAGAGGGTGGTAATTCAACAATGAAGTCCATGGCGATGTCCTCCCAGGGCCGTTCTGGGACTGGTAATGGGTTCAACAAACCCCATGGCTTAGTGCGGGAGCTCTTGGATCGCTCACAAGTTTCACAGGTCTTCACAAAGTGTTTACAATCCTTGGAAATCTCAGGCCACCAAAAGGTTCTCAGAAGTAGATCGAGAGTCTTGGCAACTCCAAAATGCCCTGCAAGTCTATCATCATGGCAGGCCTGTAGGACCAGAAGTCGTGACTTATGGGGAACAAAAATCTTGTCCTGATGATAGTAAAGGCCATCCTTGAGAAGGAGGTCAGGAGGAGTATCGAGAAGAGCGGATTCTTGCTGGATAGAAGTAATCAAGCTTGATTGGAGGAGTAGGAAATGTTGTGAGGAAAGTATATTCTCTGGAGCGGAGTTAGGGCTGGTCTCAGAATGGAACATGCGTGACAGGGAATCCGGTTTGATATTCTTAGAGCCTGGACGATATGTTAAGTGGAAGTTGAATCTTGAGAAGAACAGGGACCATCTGGCCTGTCGAGGCTTTAATCTTTTGGCTGAACGGAGATACTCGAGATTCTTGTGGTCTGTGAAGATGAGGATAGGGTGCTCTGCTCCTTCTAGCAAGTAACGCCATTCCTCCAAGGCTGCCTTGATAGCAAGGAGTTCCCGATCTGCCACGTCATAGTTCTTTTCAGCCGTGTTAAGTTTCCGGGAGAAGAAGGCAATAGGGTGAAGGATGTCTTTGGAGTCAAACCGTTGCGACAGGATAGCTCCAATGGCTATCTCCGAGGCATCAACCTCCAGGATAAAGGGTCTAGAGGGTTCTGCATGTCTCAAGACGGGTGCTGAAGTGAAGCAGGTCTTCAGTCTCTCAAAGGCTCCTTGAGCTTCGGAAGTCCAGTGAAAAGCTTGTCGGGTACTGGTCAACCGTGTGATGGGAGCCACAACTCGGGAGAAATTCCTGATGAATCTTCTATAGAAGTTTGCAAATCCGATGAACCGTTGTACGGCTCTTCTGTCTGAAGGAACTGGCCAGTCCAGAATGGCTGAGACCTTCTGTGGGTCCATCTCTAGCCCCTCTGGAGAAATCCTTAGACCCAGGAACTGGATAGACCCCTTCTCGAACTCACACTTCTTGGGTTTGGCATAAAGTCCATGAGTTCTGAGCCGTGACAGCACCTTCTTAACATGAATGCGGTGCTCCTCCAGGGATGAGGAAAACACCAGTATGTCGTCCAGATACACAACCATGAAGTCATCGATGAAATCCCGGAAGATGTCATTCACGAAGTGCTGGAACGTGGCTGGGGCATTGCATAACCCGAAAGGCATAACTAAGTATTCAAAGTGTCCGAATCTGGAACGGAAAGCCGTCTTCCACTCATCTCCTTCTCTTATGCGGACTAAATTGTAGGCTCCTCGGAGGTCCAACTTGGAAAATATCCGGGCAGTACGGAGTCTTTGGAATAAGTCTGACATGAGTGGCAAAGGATACCGATTCTTGATCGTGATTCTATTCAACTCTCTGTAATCAATGCATGGACGGAGTGAACCGTCCTTCTTCTCCACAAAGAAGATTCCTGCCCCGGCTGGTGAAGTGGATGGACGTATGAACCCCTTCTTCAGGTTCTTTCAATATAGTCCTTTAACACTTGGGATTCTGGTTCAGATAATTGGTAAGTCCTTCCAAAAGGGATAGCGGCTCCGGGCTGGAGATCAACAGGACAGTCGTAGATGCGATGAGGGGGTAGAACGTCTGCTCCTGACTTGTCAAACACATCCAAGAAGTCATGGTAAACTGAGGGAACAGAGTCTTTCTTCTCGGAATTTAGGCAGAAAAGAATACCAGCCCGGGGAAAACAACTGCGAATGCAGTAATCTGAATGGAAAGACACTTCACCCGTTCTCCAGTTGATAGTGGGATTGTGCATCTTCAACCAGGGCATGCCCAGAATAATTGGGAACAGAGGAGAAGGAAGCAAGTCAAAACAGAGGTATTCCTGATGCTCTTCTTGAATGGTGATCTTCAGTGGAAAAGTCTCCGTCATAATGGGGCCGGAGTTGGTGGAAGAGCCATCGGCTAACTGAATGGTGAGTGGAACCCGTTTACCCCGGGTTGGAAGCTGAAGTTGAACGGCAAGGTTGATATCTAGGAAGCAAGAGCAGGCTCCAGAGTCGATAATAGCATTGACTCTAACGATCTCTCCTCTGGGGCCCTGAAACGAGAGAGTAAGAGGGAGATGAGAGACCGCTAGGAGTTGGATAGTCTCGTCCTTACAGAGAAGTGGGTCAGGCTTACCGGCAGGCCTGACCGGGCAGTTCAAACGGAAATGGCCCGTTGCTCCACAATAGAGGCACAAGTTGGCGGACCTTCGGCGTTGTCTCTCCTCTTGGGAAAGGGCAGGACGAGCCAGTCCTAATTGCATGGGCTCGGGATCATCAGCAGCGGCAGAAGGAGTCGGAAAGGTTGGAGGGAGAGGAGTCTCAGCCATTGAAGGAACCCACAGGGGACGGGTAGGCCCTGATCTTTCCAACCGTCTTTCTCTCAGACGTCGATCGATCTGGACGGACAGCTGAATCAAGTCCTTCAGGGTCTCCGGCACTCCCACTCTGGCTAGTTCGTCTTTTAGGACCTCAGATAACCCTTGCCTGAACTGGAACTTGAGTGCAGGTTCATTCCAGGAAGTGTCACCTGACCAGCGGCGAAAGTCCGTAACATATTCCTCCACTGGTCTCTTTCCTTGACGTAGCGCTTGAAGAGCGGTCTCTGCAGTTGCCCCCTTTCCAGGGTCGTCATACAATTCGGCCATGGCCTCAAAGAAGGAAGAGACACTGGTTACAACTGGATCCTCACGTTCAATCAACCGGAGGGCCCAGGCTTGTGGTTCACCCTGTAGGAGCGAGATGATGGCTCCGACCTTGATCTCCTCACGGGAGAAAGTTCTAGGCAGCAAGTTGAAATGAAGCTGACAAGCACTCCGGAACAGACGGAACTTAGATCGGTCCCCTGAAAACCGATCAGGTAAGGGTAATTTGGGTTCGGGTGTCAAGCTCATGGCGCCCTCCACAGGAACAGGTACCAGGTTAACTGCTGGGGCTTGCACCACTGCCGCAGGAGGGGCAGCCGCAGGAGCAGAGGCAGGAGCAGGAGAAACTGGTTGACTTCGGAGGAATTCCCGGATCTCGGAGTTCTCCTTCTGAACCTCTGCGTCCGAAAGTCTTAGTTGGGAGACCATCTCACACAAGAGATCCATCTGAGTTGGTCCTACACCAGTATCCATAATGGCTGCTTGTTACTGTTATAGTCCAGGAGACTGTTGACCTTACCACTGAGATAGAACTACCCCGGCGCAGAGTCTAAGTGACAACGGGTCTTCACCAACACTCCCCTAAAGGGAATGCTGGAACACCCCCCTAACGGGGATGCCGCACTTCGCTGCCTAGTGCCCACCAGGTTGCGCCAGAAATAGCTCCACAGTGATTCGGAGAACAGGTGGATACTGATGGGTGTAGGACTGATGTAAATAGGCGTAATCCACAAGGCAGGGCCGGAGGTCAGGACAGGCGGAAAATCACGGATGGTCGGGGTCACAGGCAGAGGTCAGGGCAGGCGGCAATCCAGGTAGTCGAGGTCACAGGCCAAGGATCTGGGCGGGCAGAGATCAAGCAGAGTCAAGGTCACAAGCCGGGTCACAACGGGAAATCAGACAATCAAGGAATACTGCACTGGGAACACTTAGCCAAACTGCCAGAACAAGCAGCACTGCAGTGAAGGGCAGTGCTGCTTATATACTGATGGCCATTGAATTCTGGCGCCAGAATTAACACTTGCGCATGCGCAGTGCGCAATGCTCTGTGCACGTGCACATACCTGCGCGAGCGCTGTGCGCCGCAGCGTGCACACGCACAACTCCGCGCATGCGCGCACACCGCACCGCGCCGCGCGCCATCTTGGATTTGAGAGGAACTACCAGGCCCAGCGTTCCTCCGCGCGTACGCGTGAAGCCCCCTGCCTGAACAAGCTGAGAGCCCCTAGCCCGGTGAGTATGACAGATAAGTTTAGGCATGTTAAGTTTAAGTGTGATAAGTTTAGGCATGATAAGTTTAAGCACCAACTGGGTTAGCACCGCAGTGCACAGCTGATCAAACGTTTTGCGCTAGCAAAGTCTGGTGCACTTCGCATAGAGTTTAATGGCGCTGCTTTGCGTGCGGGACTTTGCGTGCGATCTAAACTTATCTAAACTTATCATGCCTAAACTTATCATGCCTAAACTTATCATGCCTAAACTTATCACGCCTAAACTTATCACGCCTAAACTGGCTTTTCACCAGCATGGTGCAATGGTTATCACGCCTAAAGTCTTTTAGGCGTGCTAACTGGGTTAGCACCGCTTTGTGAATCAGGCTCATTGTCACTTACTAAATAAACTGCACTGGCAGTGTCTGTAAGTAGTAGCTGAAGTGTATGACTGGCTAGCTGAATACAAGTGAGCAGTACACTCTGACCCTGCCTGCCTGCCTGCCTGCACTACACACACTAATCACCACCAGTACACTCTGACTACACTGACTACAGCAATGACTCAATGGCTACCTAACTAAATACAACTGACAACTACAGTATAACAGCACTGTTAGCAGTTAAAACGCTGGGTTTTCTCACACAAAACGCTCTTGCTTCAGGTACAATGGCCTGGAGATAATCCTCTCAGTGCCACAGTCTAGCAATGACGGAGCTTTTCCATCATGGCCGCCGCTTTATATACAGGAGGAAAGGGCATAGCCTCCCCTCCTATGATTGGTTGCTAGGGCCTGGCTGGGAGCCTCTGAGTGGTGCCAGGGAAGTCACTTCCACCTACTTCCGCTATTCACGACCTAACCATGACTTCTGCACCCTTTTCATGAGCGTGAATGCGATCGAATTTACGCATTCGCGGTCTGCCGAAGCGGCTTTTAGTGAATGAAAATTGGTCCACGGCGACGAATAGCCGTGGCGGATAGCTTAAAAATGGTCGTGAAATCACGGCAACTCGTGATCACGACCTGTCGGTGAGCACCACTGAGCAGTGCAGTGGAATCCTTCTGCATATCACGAAGCATGTTGTGTGGTATAACTTGCAGTTGTGGTGAAGCATACTTTTCATTACTTGCATGCTTAACTGTATGCATATGTTGCGTTGTAATCCTGTTTTTTGCAATGTACCCAATGAAACATGCCTAACAATAACTTGTATCTAATGTAATATGAATCAATGAAACTGTAACCTGAGACAAATTATGTATCTATTGAAGGTCTTAAGAGATCATGGAGGAAATTTCCTGGTTGGCAATCGACTGAGTTGGGTAGATGTACAACTGATAGAGACCATCTTAATGGTGGAAGAAAAATGCTGGAATGTCCTAACTTCCTTTCCTCAACTACAGGTATTACAGTGAAAAGTACTAATAAATCAGCGCAAACCAGTCAATGCCCCAATAGGATTGCAGCTAAAATAATTGCTCAACAATAAAAAACAAATATCCAAAAATCGAGATTTCAGCACACAGTCAGCAGGAACAATGATCATAGTACACCAGTGTTTCACAGCATCCCACCAACTGAGTTAAAGTAACGCTCACCGGATGGTATGTGACCCGGACTACAAGGTCTCAATTTGCGTATATCATTCCACGGCGCTCTTCCCTGCAAGGTTTCACATAGATGATCTGTTCATCACTAATGCTTTCACCTTCCTAGGGCTCACTGAGACATGGCTAACCCCATCTGATACTGTGTCTCCAGCTGCCCTTTCATACGGTGGCCTCAAGTTTAGCCACACACCTAGATCGGGTGACAAACATGGGGGTGGGGTGGGGATTCTTCTTTCCGAACACTGCTCCTTTACACCGCTTGCACCTGCACCTTCTCTGGCTTTCTCTTCCTTTGAGGCTCATGCTGTCCGCATCTACTCCCCTCACCATTTCCAGGTTGCTTTCATCTACCGTCCTCCTGGACCAGCCTCCACCTTCATTGACCACTTTTCAACATGGCTTCTCCACTTTCTATCCACTGACATTCCTTCCATCATCATTGGGGACTTTAACATCCCCATAGACACTAACTGTTCCACTACCACAAAATTCCTCTCACTCACCTCATCCTATGACCTCTCCCAATGGTCCTCAACCTCCACCCACAAAAATGGCCACACTTTGGACCTAGTTTTTACCCGGCTCTGTCCAGTTTCCACATTTAATAACTCTTTATTCCCCCTTTCAGATCACAATCTCATAACGTTTACAATCAGCCCTTCCCTGCCTCCTCCAGCTACTGTAGTGCAGCCATCACGCTTATGCAGGAATTATCGCAACCTCGACCTCTGCTCCCTAGCTGATTCTCTAAAACCCCTGGGCTCCCTGTCATCCTACACTGACCCCGAGTCAGCATCCATCTACTACTCCACCACAGTCACCGCTGTCATGAACACAGCCGCCCCTCTCACCAACTTCAGCCCCCGCCGCATCAACAGACAGCCCTGGCTGACTGAACCCATCAAACAACTGAAAAGACAGTCCAGGGCAGCAGAACGGCAGTGGAGGAAAAGCTCCAACGCAGATGACTTCGCCCACTATAAAAACACGCTGCTGCAGCTCAGGGACAATCTCTCACTTGCAAAGCAGTCATACTTCTCTATACTTATTTCTTCACAATCCCATAACCCTAAACAACTTTTTAACACCTTCAACTCTCTTCTCCACCCCCCGCCTCCCCCTACAACCACAAGCTTGTCTGCAGAGGACTTTGCAGCATATTTTGTGAGCAAAATTGAAACGCTACAGAACAGCTTTCAAAAGCAACCCTCTTCACCGGTCCAATCACCTCTTCCTTTTTCCTCTCCTCCCGGCAGCTCCCCCACTATTAACTATCCCTCTCCACATAACCACTCACCCACTCAAACCCCCTCCCTGCTAACCATCTTCTCTGCCTTAACTGAACAGCGTCTTTCTTCACTAATCTCTAAAGCTCATCTTACTACATGCGCCTCAGACCCTATTCCCTCTCATCTTATCCCCCAGCTCTCCTCCCCCCTCATTCCTGCTTTAACAACACTGTTTAACCTTTCCATCTCAACTGGCATTTTCCCTTCTTCATTTAAACAAGCTATCATAACACCACTAATCAAAAAACCCTCCTTAGACTCTACTGCCCTTTCTAATTACCGCCCAGTCTCTCTCCTTCCCTTTGCCTCCAAACTGCTGGAACGCCACATTTACTCAGAGTTGTCTAACTTTCTCTCTGCTAATTCCCTGTTGGACCCCTTCCAGTCTGGCTTCCGCCCTCAACACTCTACGGAAACCGTTCTCACTAAGGTTGCCAATGACCTCCTAGTTGCTAAAGCCAAAGGCAGATTTTCGGTACTAATACTCCTAGATCTGTCCTCTGCCTTCGACACTGTTGATCATACCCTGCTTCTCCAGACCCTCTCAACACTGGGAATCAAGGGCCTAGCACACTCCTGGCTCAACTCTTACCTGTCTGGACGTTCTTTCATGGTCTCCTATGCCAATACCATCTCCTCTCCACGCCCACTGCCTGTGGGAGTACCACAAGGGTCCGTCCTTGGACCCCTCCTCTTTTCCATTTACACCCATGGCCTGGGACAGATAATAAGCTCTTTTGGGTTTCAATACCACCTCTATGCTGATGACACCCAAATTTATTGTTCTGCCCCAGACCTCTCCACACTACTATCTAAAGTCCCCAAATGTCTATCCGCTGTATCTACATTTATGTCATCCCGCTTCCTTAAACTCAATATGAGCAAAACGGAGATTGTGATATTTCCACCTTCGCTCTCTGTTCCACCTCCCATTGTCACAATCAATGTAGAGAACACCCCAATAGCATCAACCCCCAAAGCTCGTTGCCTAGGGGTAACTCTGGACTCTGAGCTCTCCTTTAAACCACATATTAACACTTTAACTACCTCCTGCTACTTCCATCTCAAAAACATCTCCAGAATCCGTCCCTGCCTTTCACAAGAAGCAACTAAAATGCTTGTGCATGCCCTAATCATCTCCCGTCTTGACTACTGCAACACCCTACTCTGTGGTCTACCAAAAAGCAGACTGGCACCCCTCCAATCCCTACTAAACTCTGCGGCCCGTCTCATCCACCTCTCTTCTAGATCCTCTGAGGCAGCCCCTCTCTGCCAATCCCTCCATTGGTTACCAGTTGCCCAAAGGATCCAGTTTAAACTTCTCACACTTGCATACAAAGCTCTACACAAGCTGTCGCCTCCATACATTTCCTCTTTAATCTCCAGATACCTCCCCGCTCGGACCCTGCGTTCCTCACAGGAGACCCTTTTGTCCTCCAGCCTAGTCACCTCCTCTCACTCTCGCATCCAAGACTTCTCACGGGCGGTCCCTCTCCTTTGGAACTCTCACCCTCAGCCGGTTCGTCATGCCACGAGTCTGGAAACCTTCAAACGTACTCTGAAAACACACCTGTTCAGACAAGCCTATAATTTGCTATAGGCAGCACTGAAGACACACTGGTTCACCCACTAATCCTGGTGTTTCCTTCCCCTTTGTTTCCTCCCCACTACCCTCTAGATTGTAAGCTCGCAAGGGCAGGGACCTCCTCCTAGTGTTTCTCATACTGCTGTAATTTTAACATATGTATATGTACCAACTACATATCAACTATGTATGTATCTGTATTTATTCTATTCAATGTCATGACTGTACAGTGTCTTGTATTTCTTATGTATATTTGTTCCCCATTATTTGTTTGTACTATGTACAGCGCTACGGAAGATGTTGGCGCTATATAAATAAAAAATAACAATAATAATAATAATAGATAGTGGATTTTACAAGGCTTTCGGCAAGCGCAGTCTGGTGTTTCTGCAGGTGCGATTGGCAGGCCGGTATGGTGGTCGAGACTGCAGGGTTCCCCAGTGCTGCTCTGTAGACAGCAGCAAAGCATGCAGAATACGCCGGGGCTGTGGAGAGATGCTGCTGGGCTATAGTCTGGATATCAGTGTACGTTGCTTCAGTTCTTGCCTTCTCAAGCTGCATTCACTGATGTGCACACACTCTGTCAGAGTCAGCCCTCTGCTGTGTCCACCATACGGTGCTGCGCTGCACACTCCAGGCTAAGCTCTCCCCCTCACACTGGCCTGTCACTGCCATCCGCAGACACAGAAGACTGCGCTTGCCAAAAGCCTTGAAATCCAGTATCTGTGTGAAACCTTGCAGGCAATAATTTATATGTGAGCAGTTTGGACCAGAGTGATCAAGATTGAAAGACCCCAGTGGAATGATGTACGCGAATTGAGACCTTGTACATAGGCAAACGCGGGGGGGGGGGGGGGGGATTACAGCTGCCCAGAATCCCCCCTCAGGCCAGGGCTGGTGCAGTGTCTGGAGACAAGCACAAGTTGAAACACCAGAATATCTGCAAGTATCCTGGAGCTCACAGCTCTGCCCCCTTCCTTTCCTTGCTACAGTTGACTTTGGATGTAGCAGCAGCTTGTGTACAGAGCGTAGAGCAGCAGCTTGTGTACAGAGCAGCAGCGTGTGTACAGAGCATGGAGCAGCAGTGTGTATACAGAACAGCAGCGTGTGTACAGAGCATGGAGCAGCAGTGTGTGTACAGAACAGCAGCGTGTGTACAGAGCATGGAGCAGCAGTGTGTGTACAGAGCAGCAGCGTGTGTACAGAGCATGGAGCAGCAGCGTGTGTACAGAGCAAGGAGCAGCAGTGTGTGTACAGAGCATGGAGCAGCTCTGGGGAACTTAGAGTCAGGTATGAGCACAGCCCTTTGCCCTGCTCCTGATCGATCCAGTTGTTGATCAGGAGTAGATCGGACATTTAGGAAATAATTGTCAGATCCTGTCAGTTGGACAGGATATTGCATTATGTGTACCCAACCATATTATTATACTGTATTGTGCGTGGCTGAGGGAGACCTTTCAGGAATCCCCCCCTTGAAAATCCTGGGTTTGCCCCTGTTGTATTCCAGGTCACATACCATCCAGCATAGCTCCAAACGGTCCCTCTTTTGGAGGGACAGTCCCTCTTTGGGAGCCCTATACCTTTGTCCCTCTTTCCTCCTCATTTGTCCCTCTTTCAGGACTTTGTCCCTCTTTCTAGGTAAATATACTGTATATTACTAAAAAAAATGTGTTTGATTCACTCTATACTTTATTCCCATCCTTTAAATTGATACATTACTAATTTTAAAATGTTAATATGAAGGAAAATGGACCAGGATGGAAAGGACCAGTGTGGTTTGAATTATAAAACAACATTTTTCTTATGAAATCTGTATGGTATGCGTGACTAGGGGTGTGATGGGGCATGGTCAGGGGTGTGGCAGGGGCAAGGCTTAAAGAGAAACTCCGACCAAGAATTGAACTTTATTCCAATCAGTAGCTGATACCCCCTTTTACATGAGAAATCTATTCCTTTTCACAAACAGACCATCAGGGGGCGCTGTATGACTGATTTTGTGGTGAAACCCCTCCCACAAGAAACTCTGAGGACCGTGGTACTCCTGGCAGTTTCCTGTCTGTGAACCTTGTTGCATTGTGGGAAATAGCAGTTTACAGCTGTTTCCAACTGCCAAAAAAAGCATGCAGCAGCTACATCACCTGCCAACAGTAAAAATGTCACCACATAATAAATCAATCAGAATGTAAATCAGGGATTTAAAAGATTTAAAATGGGCAAACACTGACTAAATCATTTATACATAATTATTGTAAAAATGAAGCACTTTTTATTACTATCACTGGAGTTCCTCTTTAAGTGTCCCTCTTTCTCATCCCAAAAAGTTAGGAGGTATGCCAAAGTAGTGAGCATGAGCGTAACTTTAACTCAGGTGGTGGGCACTCTGTGATGCTGTGAAACACTGGTGTACTAGGATCGTCGTTTAGGTATTACAGTGATTATAAGTTTTAATTTACAAGGTAAATCGTGATTATAACATTTAATGGCCTTTTTTTCTGGAGAAATTCATGCACTTTTCTAAAGATGCTTGTTTTGCCATATTTATACAATCGGTGATCTAATCGATTATAATGATTGCAACTTTTATAAGGGATTGACAGCTTCCTGTGATCATTGCTATTGCAGATAATTGCTATTGCAGATCGTTGCTATTGCAGACAATAAGTGACAATCTCCATATTTATGATGCAGCCTTTAGGAAAGATAGGGAGTATCTTTAAAATACTGATCGATTCCTGTAACTTCACTATTTCCTAGAAATTCAAACAAAGAATCAGTGAAATCCCTCCAATCAAAGCATTCCTGCAGCCCGGGAACCAGAGGAAGCCTCAGCCTGATGATAAATATGTTGCTACAGTGAGGACCGTCCTCCAGGCCTACTACAAAGTTAATTTTAATTAATGTGATCAGAGAGAGAACATGAATAAAGTCATATCATATCAGTCTTGATGCAGTAAATTCAGGTGCCATGCTTTTTAATATTATCACTAGTATTTTGGATTTGTATAGTGCCAGCATGTTCTGTGGCGCTGTACAATAGAGAATAGTGGTAGCGTGGTGGTCAAGGCTAGGTAAAGTGTTTAGGGAAGGCTGTTTGGTCAGACCCAGCCTTAGGTTTCACAACATTCTGAGAGAAACTCGATTTTGGTGCTTACCACCCCTTAACACCACAACTGCTCCTCCTTCATACATATTGCTCAATATTTTATTCTCCCCCTACATTACATGATAACAGCACTAGGTACTCTCCCCCCCCCCCCCCATCCCATCCTCCCCCTAGATTACATTATAATATAATACACAGCACTAGTTAGCCCCCCCCATACTTCCTCCACCTACATTACATTATAAGTAAGGACACACAGCCCCAGGCACTCACCATGTCGGGTTGTGTAGGAACACAGAGACACCCCTCCGATGCATACCGTCACACACTCTCTGAATCCTGACCTGCACCAGCATCACTTCCTGCCTTGGCCGATGCTTCCTCGCTCCATTCTTATTAGTGATTAACTATGATTGCATTATATAGCGCCAGCATCCTCTGTGGCGCTGTACAACAGAATACAGGGTATGTCAATACAACAGTTAACAATACAAGACAATGATACAAGACAATGACAATGGTGGAGTGCAACAGTGAACAAATCAACTACAGATTTTTCATACAGGGGTGGAAGATATGCACACACATTACACAGCATTGTGAGACAAAAGGGGAAGAGAGCCGTGGCCAACTGGCCTTACAGTCTGAAGGTTTAAGGGATAGAACAGGAGGTGAGGGGAAGCTGTGCATGAGAAGGTAAAACCAAACCAAAGTGTCCTTTGCAGGCAGGAGAGTATGCTTGCCTGGAGAGGTGAGTTTTCAGTTTGCGCCTAAAAAGGGTATGTGTGGGTGAGTGGTGGATATGTTGAAGAGTGTTCCACAGGAGGGATACATATGAATTGGCCCCTGGAGACTTGGGCGCAGGATACAGCTGGTATATGGCAAGTTCCCAGTAGCGTTAAATACTATTCCCCCTCTAGGTCCACGTGGATGGTGGGGAATAATGTAATTCGGCTTCCAGCTATTGCTGGATGATGAATTACTGTGTTTTAAGAGCAACTTCAGCTTCGTTTTCTGACGGCGCCAAAGTTACTGACTGTGCACCGATATATCGGTAATTCCTATTACAGCCTATGGTGGCACCAGCTGCGCCCAAATCTGCCATGCTGTAATTACAGCGCTCGCACAGGAGTGGAGGGGATCAAGAGAGGTCTTGTAAGCGGCAGTGAGAAAAGGTGACCAGAGAGGAAGACAGGAGAATGTTGTTACAAGAGCAGAGATTGCGTGTAGGATGGTAACCGGAAATACATTTATTTAGGTAAGAAGGAGCTAGGTTGTAAAGAGCTTTGTAGGTGAGAGTCAGGATTTTAAATTGTACCCTTTGTGTAACTAGCAGCAAGTGAAGGGAATGACAGAGTGGGATAGGGCTGGAGAAGCGGGAGGAGAGGTGGATGAGTCATGCAGCAAAGTTCATTATTGACTGTAGCGGGGCGAAACGATTGGCAAGGAGGCCGCAGAGCAGAGAGATGCAATAGTCGAGTCATGAAATAATCAGCGCCAGGTTGGTAGTGTCCTGTGTGAGAAAAAGGCAGATGCAGGAGATGCTTTTAAGGTGGAAATGAAAAGTGAAAGATAGTTTGTCAATGTGTAGTTTGAATGAGAGACTAAAGTCCAGTATTACACCTAGGCAGGGGGCCTGAAGGACAGGTGTTATTGGAGTGCCATCAACAGAAATAGTGATGTCAGGCAGGGGCATTGTCCATATTGAGTTTCAGAAAACTGAAGGACATGAAGGAGGAAGCATGGAGACAGTCAAGGGTACGAGGCATTAGAGTATCAAGTCAGGAGCTGAAAGGTAGAAGCGTATAGGTGATGTTGAAAGCCAAAGGAACTGATGAGCTGACCAAGGCCATAAGTGTAGATAGTGAGAGGTCCAAGGAGCGAGCCTTGGAGAACTCCAACAGTGAGGGGTCGTGTAGAGGAGGTAGTGCTGCGTTGAGTGACTCTGAAGGTCCTATCTGTGAGATAAGAGGAAAGCCAGGCGAGAGCAAGATCCTTAATGCCCATGGATGAGAGTATTTGGAGAAGGAGAGGGTGGTCCACTGTGTCAAAAACAGAAGGGAGATCTAGGAGAATGAGAATAGAGTAGAGGCCTTTAAATTTAGCAGTTGCCAGGTCGTTGGTTACTTTGAGTAGGGCAGTTTTGGTTGAGTGGCACTTGTACAGTCACACCCACAGTATGCTGCAGGCATCCAGCAGTACACGGAGGCCTTTGATCTTCAACCCCAGCGGCGCCTGACCATTACCACAGTGTAATAGTGCTGCCCCAAAAATTAAATGCGTCCGGTGACCCGGGCAGTGTGAATGTAGAGTGTAGTAGTGACTGAGTCAGGAGGACAAAGTGGCCGGTCAGTTCGGCAGCACAGATGGACCATGGCAACTCACTGGTAGTACCACAGCCAAAAAATGAACCAAGATAGGCAGGTTGTAACTTTCTTTGCTAAGGCAGGCATGGTTAAAGTGGACCCAAACTAAAAAGACAAGATTTCAGAAATAAAATCTGTTTTCTAAATTATAATAATAAATGGCAAATCTAAAATATTTTACATTTATTGAATAAACCCCTCCCTTCCTTTCATATTGCCGGCAAATAATCCGGCAAACTGGTGGAGTAGATGGTGTCCAGCAAAGGAGGAATTGCTAATGGCTGCCACCTGTATAACCCTAGTTATGCAAAGAGGAGGGTGAAAAGCAGGCACTGAAATGCTCATAAGCTTGAAGAAGTGTTCATTTATATTTGTATGTGTCAGAGTGGTGCAACTAGATATTTTGAATTAAAAAAATGTTTGGTTTGGGTCCGCTTTAACACATTACAGCAGCCACTTCATTTCCCCCTGTGTCTGACAATAGGGGCCAGGAACTCATCTTCCACCCAAGCCAGGTTGATTTTCAGGAAGGTGAGTTTGTCCACAGAGGCGTGGGAGAGCCGAGAGCGCTTCTCGGTGACCGCGCCACTGGCCGCACTGAAGCATCTCTCGGAGAGGACACTGGAAGGGGGGCAGGACAGGAGTTCCAGGGCGTACCGGGCAAGCTCCCTCCAGATGTCCAGTCTCTTGACCCAGGTGGATGCTGTGGCTGGCACCTCTGCTCTGGGCTGCTGCACTGCATACAGGCTCTTGCTTAGGCTCTTCAGGTCTCCAGGGCGCCAGTTGCTGGTGGTGGTGGTGGTGGTTGTTGTACTGGTGGTGGCAGCGTCAGGCACCTGTTGCTGGGTTGGCAGAGCAGTTACAGTGGGGGTGGAAGGCTGGGAGAATGCTTCCAGTAGTCTGCGCACCAGGGCCTCCTGCAACGGCAGCGCAACATGTGCACACCCATGGGAAACAAGTGGGCATTGGCAACAACATCTTGTAACAATTTGCTAGTGTGTGAGAGCACTAGCAGACAGACAAATATCAGACGTTCCCTAAAAGGGAAATGACTTACAGATAGTGTCAGTAGAAGGCAGTACTGACACTGAGTACAGATCAAGAGAGTGGTTAAACAAATCAAGTCGGCAACAGATCAGATTAGCAGAGGTACAGAATCGGCAGGCAAATACAATGTGAGTAATCAGGCAGAGTTCGGTAACGGATCAGATTGGCAGAGGTACAGAATCGGTAGGCAAAGAGAAGTCAGAGAAACAGGCAGAAGTCAAACACAGTAATAATCAAAATATAATAAGCTGAGCTAATATGGAATCCCCGGGGTCCTGCCGGCTCAAGCCACACACGGACTGACTAAGGTCTGAAGCCTTCTGTTAAGATATGTGATGTTTTATATGCCCTTATACAGCTTATGCACTGATCTAGAGTCATATGATAATGTTGTCTGTTTGTTAACCAGGAAGTGTTAAATAAAGTTTTTACTCAGAGAACAAAAAGAAAAGAAAAGAGGAAGAGAAGAGAACAGTGTGTTCCTGAGAAACCCAAGCTCGTGCCTGTGTGAATTTATCCTCCATCAGAGATCTGCTGTAGTTCACAAGAAAAGATTAGAAAACAGCATCAGACCGGTTATCCCTGCTCTTAAATCAAAATGGCAACAGGTTATGGGCCCAGGAGAGAGGGAACAAGCCGATGGAACAGGCTGCTTTTCGATGGAGATGAGAAGAATTATGAGCTGTGGGAGACAAAATTCCTAGGCCATCTGCGCTTGATGAACCTTAAAGAGACCATCCTGCATGAACCATCAGATGAAGCAGACCCTATTCAAGATAGGAGTAAGAATGAAGAAGCTTATGAAGAAACACAATGTCGAACACACTTTCCACACACTTATACAGGCCTATCCGTCTCCAGGCCTGGAAGCAGGTGCCGCTCTCCCGCAGGTACACCACTCCTGCACTCTTTGTACTATGCAAAAAACAGGAGACAGCACACCGTTTGCTTCTTCAAGTGATCTGTATTCAAGCCATACAGTTCAAGAGCACACAAGGACACGACATGTTTCGGGCGTAGCCCTTCCTCAGGTGTGCCACACCCAGTGAACATTACCCATATATACCCCACCCACAGGAAGTCACCTGACGCTCCGGTCACATGACAATAATAGTGAATACACACATATACTTTTCACCAAAACATTACTAAAAACATTACTTTATCAAGGGGAACTACACAAACCGTGTCTACCCCAGAGTAACCACTGAGGATGTTGCCCCCCCCGAATACTAGTCATAATGCAATATTATATTCAGCGTTACACATTTCCATTCACATATAATTCCTGTATCAAGTCGCATGGTTGCAGTCAGTTCTGATCCTACAAAGAAAGAAGATTAGAGAAAACACTTCAGACTTAGGCACTCGTTCAGCCCATTGGGAACAATACAATTAAATTTCCTTATCCATTTTGCTTCACGTTGTAACAACATTTTCTTTCTGTCTCCTCCCCTGACTAAGGGAGGTACACTGTCGATAACAAACCACCGCAGCTGTGCTGCTGTGTGACGTTTCTCCAAGAAGTGCCGTGAGACCGAAGTCTCATACTCCTTTTTCCCTTTGGCAAAGTTGGAGATATCCCTCTTATGCTCTTGAATTCTTGCCTTTACCTCTCTCTCCGTTTTCCCGACGTAAGCATATCCGCAGGGGCACTTGAGCCCGTACACTACGTACGAGCTCAAGCAGGAAAACCTACCCCTGACTGGAACCCTCACGCCGGTTGTAGGGTGAGAGATAAAGTTCCCTTTCAGCACTGCATTACAGCAATTACAGCTCAAACAGGGTACTGTTCCTCGCCTCACTTCAGGGATCACATTCTTTGTATAGGGTTTGATGTCGGATTTACTCACCCAGTTTCCGATCGATCTGCCCTTGCGGTACGCAAAGACCGGTGGATCCCGGAACAAACTCCCAAATTCGGGATCCCGTCCCAAGATCGGCCAGAACCTGCGGAGGATTACGACTCGGCGTCGGAAATATTAATTAAAAAAATGGTTGAGAAGGGTTATGACGAACGTGTCCTTCAAAAGACCAGCAAGGAGGTGCGTGAGATGAAGAGATGTGACTTGCTGCTCCCTAAAGCTAGGAAGACTACTAATAGATTGCCCTTTGTCTGCAGTTATGGTGTCCTGTCCGATCGAATCCGCTCGGTGGTGCGCAGGTTCTGGCCGATCTTGGGACGGGATCCCGAATTTGGGAGTTTGTTCCGGGATCCACCGGTCTTTGCGTACCGCAAGGGCAGATCGATCGGAAACTGGGTGAGTAAATCCGACATCAAACCCTATACAAAGAATGTGATCCCTGAAGTGAGGCGAGGAACAGTACCCTGTTTGAGCTGTAATTGCTGTAATGCAGTGCTGAAAGGGAACTTTATCTCTCACCCTACAACCGGCGTGAGGGTTCCAGTCAGGGGTAGGTTTTCCTGCTTGAGCTCGTACGTAGTGTACGGGCTCAAGTGCCCCTGCGGATATGCTTACGTCGGGAAAACGGAGAGAGAGGTAAAGGCAAGAATTCAAGAGCATAAGAGGGATATCTCCAACTTTGCCAAAGGGAAAAAGGAGTATGAGACTTCGGTCTCACGGCACTTCTTGGAGAAACGTCACACAGCAGCACAGCTGCGGTGGTTTGTTATCGACAGTGTACCTCCCTTAGTCAGGGGAGGAGACAGAAAGAAAATGTTGTTACAACGTGAAGCAAAATGGATAAGGAAATTTAATTGTATTGTTCCCAATGGGCTGAACGAGTGCCTAAGTCTGAAGTGTTTTCTCTAATCTTCTTTCTTTGTAGGATCAGAACTGACTGCAACCATGCGACTTGATACAGGAATTATATGTGAATGGAAATGTGTAACGCTGAATATAATATTGCATTATGACTAGTATTCGGGGGGGGCAACATCCTCAGTGGTTACTCTGGGGTAGACACGGTTTGTGTAGTTCCCCTTGATAAAGTAATGTTTTTAGTAATGTTTTGGTGAAAAGTATATGTGTGTATTCACTATTATTGTCATGTGACCGGAGCGTCAGGTGACTTCCTGTGGGTGGGGTATATATGGGTAATGTTCACTGGGTGTGGCACACCTGAGGAAGGGCTACGCCCGAAACATGTCGTGTCCTTGTGTGCTCTTGAACTGTATGGCTTGAATACAGATCACTTGAAGAAGCAAACGGTGTGCTGTCTCCTGTTTTTTGCAAAGCTTATGAAGAAGCTTATGCTGAGCTAATCCAGTTCCTAGATGACAAAAGTCTGTCTCTTATAATGAGAGAAGCAGCTGATAATGGAAGAAAAGCATTGAAACTTCTGAGAGATCATTATGCTGGCAAAGGTAAGCCACGTACCATAAATTTATACACAGAACTGACATCTCTTCAGAAATCTGAATGTGAAAGTGTCACAGACTATATCATACGCACAGAAACAGCTATTACAGCACTTAGAAATGCAGGAGAGACCCTCAGTGATGGACTACTAGTTGCTATGATTCTTAAAGGCCTACCTGAATCATTCAAACCATTTGCAATACATATAACACAAGGCAAAGAAGATGTGACTTTTGCTGACTTTAAAACCCAGTTAAGGATTTTTGAGGACACTGAAAAATATCGTAGCAGCACAAGTACTGATAATGTTATGAAGACCAGCACCCCTGTTACACCAGCAAGGGAGAAAGACATCCTTATCTGCTACAGTTGTAATCAGAAAGGTCACAAAGCTAATGCATGTCCAAGCAGAGTGAATAAAATGAAGACACAGTGGTGTAATCATTGCAGGAGCTCCACTCACAGAGAGACATTGTGCAGACGGAAAGCACGAGACAATGCAAAGCATGTAGTTGATGATACAGAACAAACATTTGCCTTTAAAATAAGTGAAGACCAGTTGAATAATTCCATAGCAAAAAGCCTAATGGTAGATACAGGAGCAACATCGCATATTATCACAGACATTAAGAAATTTAAAAGATTTGACACCTCGTTTAAGCCAGAGAAACATTACATGGAGTTGGCAGATGGAAAAAGAACTTCAGGTGTAGCACTCAAGAGGGGCGACGCAGAAGTGTACCTAATGGACAGTAAGGGAAAACAAGTGAGGACATTGCTACAGAATGCATTATTTATCCCCACATATCCACAGGACATTTTATCTGTTGAGGCAGCAACAAGGAATGGAGCATCTGTTGAATTCCGACAAGATGACAGTGTTTTGGTTCATAAGAATGGTACAAAATTTATTATAAAGAAATACAACAGGCTTTACTACTTGAACACCTACATGGGATGTGACGACAGTTGTTACGGTTGTTATGATATTCAGATATGGCATGAAATCCTTGGTCATTGTAATTACGATGATATCTTGAAACTACAGAATATAGTAGATGGAATGAAGATCAAAGGTAAAGTTGATAAGTCTAACCTGAATTGTGAGATTTGTACCCAAGGGAAATTTGTTCAGAGTAGAAACAGAGAGTCTGACACCCGTGCAAAATACCCACTCAAACTAGTACACACAGATTTAGCAGGTCCTATAGAGCCAGTTGCAAAAGATGGATTTCGATACATCATAGCATTCACTGATGATTATTCTGGTGCAGTGTTTGTGTACTTTCTGAAAAACAAGAGTGACACAGTTCTAGCCACAGAGAAGTTTATGGCTGATACTGCCCCCTATGGGATCATCAAGAGAATAAGGTCAGACAATGGTACTGAATTTACATCCAATGACTTCCAGTCACTACTCAGAAAAAGGAGCATAAGACATGAGACTTCAGCACCTTACTCACCACATCAAAATGGAACTGCTGAAAGAAACTGGAGAACACTGATAGAAATGGCAAGATGTATGCTGATAGAGAGTCAAGTACCAAAAGAGTTATGGACATATGCAGTGATGACAGCAGCTATGATTCGGAACCGATGTTTTAACAGTCGTTTGAAGCAAACGCCATACAAGATACTGACAGGGAAGAAACCAGACTTTTCAAAATTGAAAATTTTTGGATCAGAATGCTTTGCATACAAACATGATAGGAAATAGCTGGATCCAAAGTGCACAAAAGGAATTTTTGTAGGATATGACAAAAATAGTCCTTCTTACCTGGTGTATTACCCAGACACTGGCAAAGTCTTCAAGCACAGACTAGTAAAATTCATTGAAAAGGCTGTAATTGAGAAACAAACTCAGACTGAGCAGTTGGACAGTGATGATGATGTCTATGGAGAAAGGAGTGTAATTCCCATATCGAGTCCAATGACTAAAGAGACCCCAGCTTCTATAGCGGAGATCACAGAGGACAAAGATGATGACCATGGTACAAGATACCCCACAAGAAATAGAAAAACTCCTCCGTATTTGAATGACTATGTACTAGAATCAGTTCGTGATGATTAGGTACTGATGAATATAGACTACTGCTACAGGGCACATGATGTACCTCAGACCTTCAGAGAAGCCATGGAATCACCCCAGTCACAAATGTGGTTAAATGCAATGAAGGATGAGATGGAATCACTAAAGGAGAATGATACCTTCACATTGACCACCCTACCAGAAGGCAAAAACTCAGTGGGGGGTAGATGGGTATACGTGATAAAAAGCAATGCAAATGGAACTGAAACGTACAAAGCCCGGTTTGTAGCAAAAGGTTATAGTCAAGTAAAGGGAACTGACTACATGGAAACTTTTTCTCCAACTGCAAATTTTACTTCATTACGCATTTTGATGCAAATGGCAGCACAATATGATTTGATCCTGCATCAAATGGATGTGAAGACAGCTTACTTGCATGCCCCAATTGACTGTGAGATCTATATAGACCAACCAGAAGGGTTTGAGATAAAAAATGACACAAATGAAAAGCTAGTTCTCAAACTAAAGAAGTCACTGTATGGTCTAAAGCAATCGGGAAGAAACTGGAACAAAATGCTACATGACTATCTATGTTCAAATGCATTTGTACAGAATTCTGTGGACCATTGTGTATATGTCAAACAGAATGGGAATGAGCAAGCAATATTACTAATATGGGTTGATGATCTGATCATTGCTGCTAGCAATGACAAACTACTCAATGATGTGAAGTCAACACTTGCGACAAAGTTCAAAATGAAGGACCTTGGAAAACTGAACTATTTTCTGGGTATCAATTTTGAACAGACTAGTGGAACAGTGAAGATGAATCAGAAGAGATACATTTTGAAAATGCTAGAAAGATTTGGTATGTCAGATTGTAAACCGAGATCTACTCCTTGTGAACAAAGATTAGATTTTGACGATAAAAGTGAACCTGCAGATGTAAAAAGCTATCGGGAGATAGTAGGCAGCTTGATTTATGTGACTACATGTACAAGACCAGATTTGAGTTGGACTATAAGCAAACTGTCACAACACTTTTCACAACCAAGTGTACAACACATGATCATTGCCAAACACGTACTGAGATACTTAAAAGGAACTGTCAATTTTGAACTATGCTACAGAAAATGCAAAGAGAAATTAAAACTAGAGGCGTATAGTGATGCCAGTTGGGCCTCAGACCAGATTGACAGGAGAAGCACAACAGGATATTGTTTCAGCCTGACTGAAAATGGACCCCTGATTTCTTGGAAATCAAAGAAACAACCAACAATTGCACTATCATCCTGTGAAGCTGAATATATAGCGTTAGCCGCAACCACACAGGAGAGTCTATATCTTGCACAATTGCTAAGAGAATTGGACAGTGAATGTCAGTACGAGCCAGTAAAGATTTTTGAAGACAATCAGAGTGCGATAGCTCTCTCAAAGAACCCAGTTTGCCATCAGAGATGCAAACATATTGACATTAAATTCCATTTCCTTAGATCTGTTCTAAGTGAGGGCAAGATAGATCTTGAGTATTGTTCTACGGACAAAATGGTAGCTAATGTTATGACTAAACCAATAACAAAGTGTAAGCTAGATAGGTTTGTAAGTTACATTTTTGGAGTGTAGGCAGTTAATGATGTAACTGTACCAAACTATTCCTTTTAAGCAGTATAAGAGCAAGTGGGGGTGTTAAGATATGTGATGTTTTATATGCCCTTATACAGCTTATGCACTGATCTGGAGTCATATGATAATGTTGTCTGTTTGTTAACCAGGAAGTGTTAAATAAAGTTTTTACTCAGAGAACAAAAAGAAAAGAAAAGAGGAAGAGAAGAGAACAGTGTGTTCCTGAGAAACCCAAGCTCGTGCCTGTGTGAATTTATCCTCCATCAGAGATCTGCTGTAGTTCACAAGATAAGATTAGAAAACAGCATCAGACCGGTTATCCCTGCTCTTAAATCAAAATGGCAACACCTTCACTGCGAAGTGTTAGCTACAACAGACAACGTGAGACTGACAGGATAAGGCTTAAGAAGCCTGGGATGATAGAACCGGCACACCCCCATACTGTCAGCAAATCAACGTCCAGGGGCGGACCCATGTGTGTCTGACATGCTTCCTAAGTGTATAAGAGGTGCGACGCCGACAGCGCGTTCGTCCACCCTGCTTCACTCCCTGCGTGTCATGCGGCTGGGGCCCAACTGACGAGCCGCTGACGTCATCCACAATAATGCGGCCGGCCGACCCGGATGTCGCGGGGACGCTGTTGGTGGCTGAAGCAGAGGTAAGCTCCGCAGCCCTGACATTACCCCTCCCCTGAGGCGTGGTCTCCGAACACGCCGGAGCAGGTTTGTCCGGGTGAGAAGTATGAAATTCAGAAATACATTCATCAGCGTGAAGTCTGTAAGCAGGAATCCAAGATCTTTCCTCCAGGCCGTAACCCTTCCAAAGTACTAGATACTGTAAGAAATTTCTATTTTTCCTGGAGTCTTGGATCTTTTCCACCTCATTTCAGGTTCACCATCAATTATAACAGGAGGAGGAGGAGAGTCAGTATCAGCATCAGCGGCAGACTTCAGAAGAGACACATGGAAGGATTTGGTTCCTCTCATGGAAGCTGACAGGGACACTTTATAGGTCACCTCGTTGATCTTTTCAGAAATGACGTACGGACCAATATATTTGGGACCGAGGTTAACTGAAGGCTGACGCAGAGCAATATTTTTAGTGGACACCCACACTCGATCTCCAGGAGAGAACTGCTTATGAGAAGAACGATGGCGATCGGCTTGTCGTTTCTGAGAAGCGGCAGCCTCTCTTAAATTCTGATTGACCGAGGACCAGATCTCCTGCATCTTGATCACCCAATCCTGCAGGACTGGAAAGGGTGTAGAAGAAGAGGGAACAAAAGAGAATCTGGGAGAACTGCACCCAATCTACCTGAGACTCAGAGACAGAACAACGTAGAAATTGTTCTAGAGACTGATTAATTCTGTCTGACCATTTGTCTGAGGGTGGAATCCAGAAGAAAATGACAAGGACATACCAAGATGTGCACAGAAGTTTTTCCAGAACTGAGACATGAGTTGAACTCCTCTGTCGGAGACAATATTTTCGGGAATGCCGTGCAAACAGAAAATGTGTTCAATAAATAAATCAGACAACTCTTTGGCAGAAGGTAATTTTCCCAAAGGTACGAAATGCGCCATTTTGCTGAATCGATCCACAATAACCCAGATTACAGTCTTCCCTCGAGAAACGGGGAGATCCACTACGAAATCCATGGAAATGTGCGTCCAGGGAGAACTGGGAATTGGCAAAGGCTCCAAAGTACCGGCAGGAGCATTCCTGGTAGCTTTGCTCCTAGCACATACACTACAAGCTGCTACAAAGTTCTTGCAATCATTGCGAATGAAAGGCCACCAGAAATGACGCTGGAGTAAATTTAGAGTTCTGGTTACACCCGGATGACCAGCTATCTTACTGCAGTGACAGTGTTTCAGAACAGATAACCGCAAATGTAAGGGAACAAATAAACAGTCAGGAGGTCTTCCAGCAGGAGCTTCTGCCTGAAATTGAACAAGTGACTCCTGCAGATCTACTAATAACTCTGTTGCAGAAAAAACGACATGATCAGATAGTATATTAGTAGGTGTAACAGACACGGCCTCCACTGGTTCAAAATATCTAGATAGAGCGTCAGCCTTCACATTCTTGCTACCAGGCTTATACGTTATAATAAATTTAAAACGAGAAAAAAACAAAGCCCACCGGGCCTGCCTGGGATTTAGTCTTTTAGCTCCTTCTATATACTCAAGATTTTTGTGATCCGTATATACTGTAATAGTGTGCTCTGCCCCTTCCAGCCAATGCCTCCATTCCTCGAAGGCCATTTTCACAGCTAGAAGCTCCCTATTACCAATGTCATAGTTGCGCTCTGCCGAGCTAAACTTTCGTGAGAAAAATGCACACGGGTGTAAGCGTTTGGGTTGACCCGAAAACTGAGACAGAACGGCACCCACACCGACCTCTGAGGCATCGACCTCGAGGATAAAGGGTCGGAGGACATTGGCATGCATAAGGATAGGGGCAGAGCAGAAGGCTTCCTTTAGGGTCTGAAATACTTGAGAAGCCTCCACGGACCACTTCGAAGGATCGGCTCCTTTTTTGGTCATATTAGTCAGAGGAGCCACTATGGACGAGAAGTTATGAATGAATTTGCGATAATAGTTCGCGAAACCTATAAATCGCTGTAATGGTTAAGGACCAAGAGGTTGAGGCCACTGCAAAACTGCATCAACCTTCTTTTGGTCCATTGACAGACCTAAGTCAGAGATAATATAACCACTGGCGTAACTATAGGGGATGCGACCCCTGCGGCCGTGGGGGGGCCCTGGGCCCCCCTAGGGCCCGCTCTGGGACTTTTGGGGGCAGGAGGGGTCGCAGCATAAGAGGAGAGCTGTGGCAGATCGGTGGGGAGGGGGGAAATTCCCCCCCTTCCTCACCTTGGGCTCTCCCCTCAGCGCTCCCCCCTCCTGCAAGCAATCATTGGTGGTGCTCGTGGCAGCCGCGGCGGTGGCGGCAGGATGACTCATTACCTCCTTCTTGCTGGAGGACTTCCTTCTCTAAGTGCAACTTCCTCTTTACACAGGAAATTGAATGAAGCACTTAGAGAAGGAAGTCCTCCAGCGAGAAGGAGGTAATGAGTCATCCTGCCGCCACCGCCGCGGCTGCCACGAGCACCACCAATGATTGCTTGCAGGAGGGGAGAGCTGAGAGGAGAGCCCGAGGTGAGGGAGGGGGGGGGGATTTCCCCCCTCCCCACCGATCTGCCACAGCTCTCCTCTTATGCTGCGACCCCTCCTGCCCCCAAAAGTCCCTGAGTGGGCCCTAGGAGGGGGGGGGGGCCTGGATTATTTTATTTTGCAGGGGGGCCCGGGGATTTTTAGGTACGCCCCTGAATATAACCAAGGAATGGGATTTCCCTGACCTCGAAAACACATTTCTCAAGATTAGCATAATTCGAGTTTTCTCTCAATTTCTGCAAGACAAACTTCACATGCTGATGATAAATGTCTATGGTTTTGGAGAAAATAAGGATGTCGTCGAGATATACAATAACAAATATCCCTAGTACATCCCTAAAAATCTTGTTAACGAAATCCTGGAAGACAGCAGGAGTGTTGCATAACCCAAATGGCATAACTAAGTATTCATAGTGGCCGTCTTGTGTATTGAACGTGGTCTTCCATTCATCCCACTGTCTGATCCTGATTAAATTATAAGCTCCTCTCAGGTCCAATTTGGAGAATATCTGAGCTCCAGTAACCTGTGAGAACAAATCCTCGATAAGAGGCAAAAGGTTTCTGTTTTTCACAGTGATGTTATTCCAACCCCTATAATCAACACATGGTCTGAGACCACCATCTTTCTTTTGAACAAAGAAGAACCCTGCTCCGGCCGGAGAGTTAGAAGGGTGAATGAAACCCTTCTCTAAATTTTCCTTAATATATTCCTGCATAGCTTTCTTTTCAGGACGAGACAGGGGGTAAATATGACCTGGAGGCATGGTACCCGGGCGTAACTTGATAGGACAATCAAAAAAAACGATGAAGAGGCAGTTTATCAGCAGATTGTGGTGAAAATATGTCAGTAAACTGAACATACTGCTTAGGCACCCCCTTTACAGACAGCTCAACAGAATGCAATGGCAAATTTTGTAGGCAGTTTTTCTGACAAAATGGAGACCAGGACGTGAGTTGTCCAGTTCCCCAATCGAACTGAGGAGAGGAACAAGAAGACATTTTGAGAACATAAAATTGCATCTCCTCTACATGAAAAAGACCAATCTGACAAGTGAGAGGAGCCGTCTGGGAAAGGGGTTGTTTGTCTTGTAGAGGAGAGTCATCAATTCCCGTGACATACAGTTTTTTCTGCATAGGTATTAAAGGAATACCCAATTTCCCTACAAGATCAAAATCGATAACATTTCCCGCTGCTCCCGAGTCTATAAAGGCTTGTGAGGAGAACTCAGAATCCTTTAATGAGACTTTAATGGGTAGCAGTAACTTATCAAAATTTTGGGGTGTCTGAAGGACGCCTAGGGGTACACCCCCAATAGAACCTAGGTGAAGGAGTTACTCGATTTCTTAATACAATTCTGCACCACATGCCCTTTTTCCCCGCAGTATAAACACAGACCCTCCTGCTTTCTTCTCTGTCTCTCACTGTCTGAGAGTTTGGCATGCCCTAACTGCATTGGTTCATCAACCTGAGCAGAAGTAGGACTGGGAGCTGACACAGGAGGACGAGAAAACGACCGAGATCTGCTGTGCTGGTGATAGCGGATCCTACTGTCAACTTTAATGGCTAGGGAGATGGCCTCCTCCAGAGATCGGGGATCAGGATGACCAGTTTATAGTTCTGAGACCTTATCAGACAAGCCCATTAGAAACTGATCTAATAATGCGTAATTCTCCCATTTAGAAGCACTGGCCCACTTCCTAAATTCTGCTGCATAATCCTCTGCAGAATTACGTCCCTGACGTAGACTACGCAGTTTACGGACTGCAGTGGCAGCCATATCGGGAACATCACAAATGATAGCCATCGCCTCGAAGAAATCTTTAACAGATTTTAGAGCCTCATGCTCAGGCGGTAAATTATAGGCCCAGGTCTGTGAATCCCCCTGCAGGAGTGTTTTAACTAACGTGACCCTCTGATGCTCATTGCCTGAAGAAATACAGTAGGTCTTACTTCAAAGTATGACTGACAGCGACTCCTGAAATTGCGGAAATCGCTTCTATGACCTGAGAACTTCTCTGGCGATGGCATTTTTGGCTCAGTTACCGGGTGTGTCGGTGGAGCAGATTGTCCTGGCTGCTGCAGTCCGCGAACAGCCTGAGACAAACTGTCCAATTGCTGCTGCTGGTTGGTTACTGTATTGCTCAAATTAGCAACCGCCAGCATGAGCGCTTGAACTTGTTTACAAAGTTCTTTCATCAATGTTTGTGGTCTGTTGTAATGTAATGATCTGCTAGTGTGAGAGCACTAGCAGACAGACAAATAACAGACGTTCCCTAAAAGGGAAATGTCTTACAGACAGTGTCAGTAGAAGGCAGTACTGACACTGAGTACAGATCAAGAGAGTGGTCAAACAAATCAAGTCGGCAACAGATCAGATTGGCAGAGGTACAGAATCAGAAGGCAAATACAATGTGAGTAATCAGGCAGAGGTTGGCAACAGATCAAATTGGCAGAGGTACAGAATCGGTAGGCAAAGAGAAGTCAGAGAAACAGGCAGAAGTCAAACACAGTAATAATCAAAATATAATAAGCTGAGCTAGTATGGAATCCCCGGGGTCCTGCCGGTTCAAGCCACACACGGACTGACTAAGGTCTGAAGCCTTCACTGTGAAGTGTTAGCTACAACAGACAACGTGAGACTGACAGGATAAGGCTTAAAGAGACTCCGTAACAAAAATTGCATCCTGTTTTTTATCATCCTACAAGTTCCAAAAGCTATTCTAATGTGTTCTGGCTTACTGCAGCACTTTATACTATCACTGTCTCTGTAATAAATCAATGTATCTTTCCCCTGTCAGACTTGTCGGCCTGTGTCTGGAAGGCTGCCAAGTTCTTCAGTGTTGTGGTTCTGCTATGAACTCCCCCTTCCAGGCCCCTCTATGCACACTGCCTGTGTATTATTTAGATTAGAGCAGCTTCTCTCTTCTCTCTTATCTTTTACAAGCTGGATAAATCGTCCTCTGAGCTGGCTGGGCTTTCACATACTGAAGAAGACAAGGGCAAAGCTGTTTGCAGGAAGAAAAGAGCAGCCTGAAACTTCAGTGCATGAGAGATGCAGGGGAAAAGAAACACACAAATGATCTCTTGAGATTCAAAAGGAATGCTGTATACAGCCTGCTTGTGTATGGATGTATTTTCTATGTGTGGACATACTGTACATCAACCTACTTCCTGTTTTGGTGGCCATTTTGTTTGTTTATAAACAAACTTTTTAAAACTGTTTTTAACCACTTTTAATGCGGCGAGGAGCGGCGAAATTGTGACAGAGGGTAATAGGAGATGTTCTCTAACACACTGGTATGTTTACTTTTGTGCGATTTTAACAATACAGATTCTCTTTAAGAAGCCTGGGATGATAGAACAGGCACACCCCCATACTGTCAGCAAATCAGCATCCAGGGGCGGACTCATGCGTGTCAGCTGACCTGCTGTCAGCTGACATGCTTCCTAAGTATATAAGAGGTGCGACGCCGACAGCGCGTGCGTCCACCCTGCTTCACTCCCTGTGCGCCATGCGGCTGGAGCCCGACTGACGAGCTGTTGACGCCATCAACAATAATGCGGCTGGCCGTCCCGGAAGTCGCGGGGACGCTGTTGGTGGCTGAAGCAGAGGTAAGCTCTGCAGCCCTGACTTCATTGTCATCCCATATCACATGCCTGTCCTCTTCCTGTGCCGTGTCATACTCCCCCAGCCGCCATCCCCATACAATGCCGGCCGCGCTCTGCTCCTCCACCTCCTCCTCAGCATTCAGGTTAGGGACCTCCACCTCCTCCATAACCTGTGAGCCCTCCTGTGAGATGGACTGTGCTGACATCTGTTCCTTATCCAGCTGCCTCAGGGCTGCCTCCCCATGTTCGATCAAATTGCACATTGCCTGGTCCAGCAGGCAAACCATGGGCACCCACTGACACACAGAGGCCCGCTCCTCACTGACTGTCTTGGTTGCCTCCAGGAAGGGACTCAGCACCAGGTATATTTGCTGCATCAGTGTCCACTGAGTTGCAGTGATGATGGAGACTTGCTGGTTGCTGGGGACACTTGGGTCTAGCATGTAGGCCATAAGAGCCAGCCTGTGCCGACACAGACGCTCCAACATGGCCAGAGTTGAATTCCAGTGAGTTGGCATATCTTTGATCAGGTGGTGTTGCTTGCTACTGTATATTGCTGCTGTAAGGTGGACAGGAGTGCAGAGGCAGTGGCTGAACGGCGGAAAAACCGTACCACCTCCCGGGCATCTTGCAGCTGGTCGCTCATCCCCTGGTTGGTGCGCAGGAAGCGCTGCACCACAAGATTCAGCACATGGGTCAAGCAGGGGATGTGCTGGAGGTTTCCCTGCTGCACTGCGGCCACCAGGTTCAGAATCAGAATCAGAATCAGAATCTTTATTTCGCCAAGCACGACTGGGTCGTGCCCGGAATTGGGCTTGGCACGTACAGGGTACTGATACACAATATAGTTACAGATACAGGACAGGACATGCAGTAGGAACAGAACTTACAGAATACAGAACATTATATAACATTTATGCAGAGGAAGACAATGTGGCATAAGTTACAATACAAAGAAACAACCGAATGGTATGCTTGCGCTGGAGCGCCGTCTATGTGCAGAGTGCTACAGTGCGACATGGTATTGTAGGGTGGGGATGGGCATTCCCATGGAGAGAGTTCAGGAGGTTTACAGCTGAGGGAAAGAAGCTGTTCTTGTGTCTTGTGGTCCTGGTGTAGATGGATCGGAACCGAAGCTTCCGGCTCGAGGGGAGCTGATTAAAGAAGCGGTAGCCTGGGTGCGAGGGGTCGTTTGCGATCTTTAATGCTCTGGTGTTCAGCCTGGAGTGGTAGAGGAGGTCCAGAGTGGGAAGTGATCTCCCGATGATCCTCTCCGCAGATCTGATGACCCTCTGCAGTTTGAGCCTGTCGCTGGCGGAGGAGCTGGCGTACCAGACCAGGATGGACGAGCATAGGACGGATTCGATTGTGGCTGAGTAGAAGTTTGTCAGAAGTTTTTGGGCCACACCGAACTTTTTCAGTTGCCGGAGAAAGAAAAGTCTCTGTTGGGCTTTCCTCTGTGTTGAGGCAGTGTTGGCGTTCCACCTCAGGTTGTTGGAGATAGTTGTGCCCAGTAGGCGGACACTGGGGACTCTTTCTACTTCCTTGCCGTCAATGTAGATTGGAGGTGGGGTAGAGGCGCGCCTCCTGAAATCAACGATCATCTCCACCGTTTTCGCTGTGTTTAGGACCAAACCGTTCTCTCTGCACCAGCGGCATATGTTATCGACCTGGTGGCGGTACGCCTTCTCATCGTTTTTGGTGATGAGACCTACAATGGTCGTGTCGTCGGCAAATTTGATTACTTTTACTGAGTCTGACGTGGACTTGCAATTGTTCGTATACAGAGAGAACAAAAACGGCGACAGGACGCAGCCTTGTGGGGCCCCTGTGTTTGTGATTCTGGGTTGTGAGGAGATGGTGCCTAACCTGACGACCTGGGACCTGTTGGTGAGAAAGTCAGTGATCCACAGGCGTAGGGTGGGGTGGACTCCTAGCGCAGCGAGATTGTCTTGAAGTATCTTAGGGCTGATGGTATTGAATGCTGAGCTGAAGTCCAGTAGGAGGATCCTGGCGTAG
Organism: Hyperolius riggenbachi; assembly: GCF_040937935.1. Classification (NCBI taxonomy): domain Eukaryota; kingdom Metazoa; phylum Chordata; class Amphibia; order Anura; family Hyperoliidae; genus Hyperolius; species Hyperolius riggenbachi. The sequence continues at coordinate 219,226,292 of NC_090649.1, read as the reverse complement.
GAGTCTGGTCTATCCAGGTGATCATAGACGAGCTCCAAGCAGATGTTGATGGCATCATCGGTGGACCTGTTCGATCTGTACGCGAACTGGTGCTGATCCAGCAGTCCCTCTGTGGAGTGCTTGAGGAGGGGTAGCACCATGCTTTCAAAAGCTTTCATGATCACAGATGTAAGTGCCACGGGCCTGAAGTTGTTGAGGTCGAGGATGCCCTGCTTTTTGGGGACAGGGATAATGGCAGACCTCTTGAAGCATGCGGGAACTTTGCCTTCCTGGAGGGACCTCGTGAAGATGGAAGAGAGGGTGGAAGCGAGCTGACGAGCACAGGTTTTCAGGCAGGCTGGTGACACTCCATCCGGACCCGAGGCTTTCCTAGCATTTAACCTTAGCAAGTGTTTCAGTACATCCGCCTCCCTCACTGGCGGTGGGGGTGAGTGCGGGCCCAGGGCTACAGTGGCAGATTGTGGTGGTGGTTGTGGGAGTCCTGCAGGTGCTGGCTGGTTCTCGAATCTGCAGTAGAATTCACTGAGACTCTCTGCAAGCTCAGTGCTCGGTGTGGCATGCTGAGGGGGGGGCTTGTAGTTGGTGGCAGCCTTCAGTCCTTTCCACACGGCTCGTGAGTCATTTGAGGAGAGGTTCTGTTCCATCTTTTCCACGTAGCACTTTTTTGCGCACCTCAGCTCTCTGTTTAGGTCGTTTCTTGCCTTCCTGTATTCATCCTGGTTACCGGACTTATGTGCGGCTTCCTTGCTGCGCCGTAGTTGTCGTAGTTTTTTTGAGAACCACGGTTTGTCGTTTGGATATAGTTTGAAGGTTTTTGTTGGAATACAGGAGTTCTCGCAGAAGCTGATGTACGAGGATACATTTTCTGCCCACTCGTCCAGGTTAGGCGATTCCAGAGCCTTCCAGTCTGTGCAGTCAAAGCAGGCCTGAAGTTGTAGTTTAGCCTCACTTGACCACACCTTGGAGGACTTAGTGACCGGTTTTGAGGTTTCCAGGCGCCTTTTGTAAGTAGGTACCAGGTGGATGATGCAGTGGTCAGATGAGCCTAGGGCTCATCTGCCCACGTTATCGGCTGCCACATACCCCACTTCCAGGTCTCTGGGGGTCAGCCACCTCCACTCCTGCTTCCTGAGGGTGGCCAGGATGTTGGGGGCTGTAAGCTTTTCCTTCCCCAGTGACTAATTTTCGCAGCACTTGGCAGTGCCGCCTCGGCGCTGTTGCTGCTGAGGCGGGCTTGCTTTCCGGGTGTGGAGGGAGTGGGATGAGAGGAGCCTGCTGCATCCCCCTGATCCCACGTGGTGGCACCACTAACTGGGCTGCTGCGCTCTTGTCCTCCCTCCCTTCCACCAATGTCACCCAGTGGGCCGTAAAGGACCTGTCCCAAATCGGCTACTCCATGAGTCCATGGCGTTGCGGGAAAAATAGTGGCGACTGGGGATTTGCCACTCGGGGATGCCAAATTGCGTCCGCATATCGCTCCCCTCCTGCATCAGGGAGTAGGGAAGGAGCTGTGATGCCATGGTCGGGCCAGCAAGCTATTTAGTTTCTGGATGCGCATGTGGCTTTGAGGCAGAGGCTTGGTCAGACCCTGAAAGGTGTCGCTCAGCAGGGTCTGACGACAATGCGATGCAGGGAAAATTGACGAGAGAGACAACTGTCTGCCAGCCTCAATGTCTGTGTCCTGAGTAGCCGAGGTGGAATAGCGCTTGCGCGCTACTGCAGGGGATTCACGACCCTGAGGGAAGTATGATGCTGCGGTGGTGGGCCTTGTGCTCTCAGCACCCCCTCCTTGCAGTGCCTGCCTCCTCTTGAACTCCTCATACTGATGGCAGTGGCAGCTTTTCAGGTGGCCCTGGAGGGATGAGGTACCTATCTTGGACATATTTTTCCCATGGTTTAATTTTTTGCTGCATAACTTACAAACTGCATATTTTTTCTCCTGGCTTGACACCTCAAAAATGTTCCATACTGGTGACTTCAATTTACTGTGGCCCTAGACGCTACCGCAAGCAGAGGGTGCAGCGGAAAAATCTGCGCTTGGGGGTTGCATGGTGGTGGTGCCGGCTGAAGCAGTGTCCTGTCTACTTCCTCCACGTCCACTGCTGCACCTTCCCCTGCCTGATATATGGTGATATCCTTGCCTAGGCCTAGGTGACTCGTCATCCTGCTCCGACCATTCTTTCCCAGACTCAGGCTGCACATACGGACGGTCCACAACGTCATCATCATCATCATCGTCATCATCAAAACGAAGCTCTTCCTCTGACTCCCCCGCCTCCTCTTCTGCCCCTACATCCCCAGACACAGACCCCTCTTCATCAACATCATCCAATAACAGTTGTGATTCTGGCCCGAGCTCAATCTCCGCCATATCAGTCCCCAGTGTGTCCTGAGCTTTATCCATCAGTATGTTCCCAGATGCCAGAGTGAGGGACAGAACGCTGTCGTCCTGGGAGGGCTGCTGACCACTGGCTGCTGGGGTGGATGTCACAGCAAGCGAGGGGCATTGGCTGCTGCAGCTGCTTCTTGGAGTGCTGCTCACAGCAGAGGTCTGGATGCAGTCATGATGTCCATCAATACATCAGGTTCCATCTGCTCAACCACCACACGGGGACCAGAAACTTTAAAATATTGTGATGACGGCGTCTGCTAACTCGGCCCAGGCTGTGCTGCCCTTTCTGCTGCACCACGACCCCGTACAGCTGCATGTCCTCTCCCTGGCCATGGAGCAGTCCCAGAAGTGGCTGAGGCAATGGAACTCCCTTTCCTAACACCCCCACGAACCCTGACAGGCATGTTGCTAATGAATCACTTGCTAATGAGATGATTAATACCAGTGAGCAGTAAACACAGTACAACATAACTGAAGGGTATCACTGGTTAATGAGATGAATAATACCAGTGAGCAGTGAGGAGCACAGTATAACGTAACTTAAGGGTTTCACTGGCTAATGAGATGATACCAGTGAGCAGTGAGCACAGTACAACGTAACTGAAGGGTATCACTGGCTAATGAGATGAAAAATACCAGTGAGCAGTGAGCACAGTATAACGTAACTGAAGGGTATCACTGGCTAATGAGATGAATAATACCAGTGAGCAGTGAGCACAGTTCAGCGTAACTGAAGGGTATCACTGGCTAATGAGAGGAATAATGCCAGTGAGCAGTGAGCACAGTACAACATAACTGAAAGCAATCACTGCCAAATGAGATGAATAATACCAGTGAGCAGTGAGCACAGGACTTAGGGCCTGATTCACAAAGCGGTGCAAAGTGTTTGCACGCGAGTGAAAAGCCCTTTATCACGCCTAAACTCAGTTTAGGCATGATAAGAAGAAACTCGCGCGAATTTTTCGCGCAGCGCCCCGCGCTTCACGCGCAGCGCCCATTAAGCCCTATGGGACTTTGCGCACGCGCGTGCGCGCGCGGGAGCTTCGCGCGAAGAGCAGCACAAATCGGTGATAACTAGGTGGTGCAAAGGTTATCACGCCTAAAGTCTTTTAGGCGTGATAACTGAGTTATCACCACTTTGTGAATCAGGCCCATAGTGTTACTGGCCTGTAATAAGCTCACAATGGTCACTGTACTTTACTGTACAGAGATTGGTTACAGTTGGGGTGACTTAGTGTTACTGGCCTGTAATAAGCTGATAATGGTCACTATACATTACTGTACGCACTTTGGTCACCGTAGGAGGGGGGAGGCTTAGTGTTGCCGGCTGTATTAAGCTGATTATGGTCACTTTACTGATCGCTGGTAACCAGTCTTATCACCCGAACGATAGTCTGTACACACGTTGGATTTGACGCGGAAACGTCCGAATGACGGACCGTTCAAACGACGGGTCGTTCGCTAAAATCCGACCTGTGTATGGGCCTTTAGTGTTACTGGCCTGTAATAAGCTGACAATGGTCTCTGTACATTACTGTACACAGATTGGTCTCAGTAGGAGTAATTTAGTGTTACCGGCCTTTAATAAGCCGATAATGGCCAGTTTACATTTCTGTACAGAGATTGGCCACAGTAGGTGGGGCATAGTGTTACTGGCCTGTAATAAGCTGATAATGGTCACTGTACATACTGTACACGGATTAATCACAGCAGGGGTGATTTAGTGTTACTAGCCTTTAATAAGCTGACATTGGTCACTGTACATAACTGCACACAGATTGGTCTCAGTAGGAGTAATTTAGTGTTACTGGCCTGTAATAAGCTGAAAATGGCCACTGTACATTACTATACGCAGTTTGGTCACAGTAGGGGCTGACTTAATGTTACTGGCCTGTAATAATCTGATAATGCTCACTGTACATTACTGTACACAGATTGGTCACAGTAGGGGTGATTTAATGTCACTGGGCTATAATAAGCTGATAATGGTCATTGTACATTACTGTACGCAGTTTGGTCGTCACAGAGGGGGGGGGGAGGCATAGTGTTTCCGGCATGTAATAAGCTGATAATGGTCACTGTACATTTCTGTACACAGATTGGTCACAATAGGGGTGATTTAGTGTTACTGGGCTATAATAAGCTGATAATGGTCACTGTATATTACTGTACGCAGCTTGGTCGTCACAGTAGGGGGGGCATAGTGTTACTGGCCTGTAATAAGCTGACAATGGTCACTGAACATAACTGTACACAGATTGGTCTAAATAGGAGTAATAAAGTGTTACCGGCCTGTAATAAGCTTATAATGGTCACTGTACATTACTGTACAACGATTGTTCACAGTAGGGGTGAGTTAGTTTTACTGGCCTGTAATAAGCTGATAATGGCCACTGTACATTACTGTACACATATTCGTCACAGTAGAGGGTGACTGTGTTACCGGCCTGTAATAAGCTTATAATGGTCACTGTACATTACTGTACAACGATTGTTCACAGTAGGGGTGAGTTAGTTTTACTGGCCTGTAATAAGCTGATAATGGTCACTGTACATTACTGTACGCAGTTTGGTCACAGTAGGGGGGGCATAGTGTTACTGACTGTAATAATCTGATTATGGTCACTGTACATACTGTACACAGATTGGTCACAGTAGGGGTGACTTAGTGTTACTGACCTGTAATAAGCTGATAATGGTCACTGTACATACTGTACACGGATTAGTCACAGCAGGGGTGACTTAGTGTTACTGGCCTTTAATAAGCTGACATTGGTCACTGTACATAACTGCACACAGATTGGTCTCAGTAGGAGTTATTTAGTGTTACTGTCCTGTAATAAGCTGAAAATGGCCACTGTACATTACTATACGCAGTTTGGTCACAGTAGGGGCTGACTTAATGTTACTGGCCTGTAATAATCTGATAATGCTCACTGTACATTTCTGTACACAGATTGGTCACAGTAGGGGTGATTTAGTGTTACTGGGCTATAATAAGCTGATAATGGTCACTGTATATTACTGTACGCAGCTTGGTCGTCACAGTAGGGGGGAGCATAGTGTTACTGGCCTGTAATAAGTTGATAATGGCCACTTTACATTACTGTACACAGATTGGTCACAGTAGGGTGGCATAGTGTTACTGGCCTGTAATAAGCTGATAATGGTTACTGCACATACTGTACACAGATTGGTTACAGTAGGGGTGACTTAGTGTTACTGGCCTGTAATAAGCTGACAATGGTCACTGAACATAACTGTATACAGATTGGTCTAAGTAGGAGTAATAAAGTGTTACCGGCCTGTAATAAGCTTATAATGGTCACTGTACATTACTGTACAACGATTGTTCACAGTAGGGGTGAGTTAGTTTTACTAGCCTGTAATAAGCTGATAATGGCCACTGTACATTACTGTACACATATTGGTCACAGTAGAGGGTGACTGTGTTACCGGCCTGTAATAAGCTTATAATGGTCACTGTACATTACTGTACAACGATTGTTCACAGTAGGGGTGAGTTAGTTTTACTGGCCTGTAAAAAGCTGATAATGGTCACTGTACATTACTGTACGCAGTTTGGTCACAGTAGGGGGGGCATAGTGTTACCGACTGTAATAATCTGATTATGGTCACTGTACATACTGTACACAGATTGGTCACAGTAGGGGTGACTTAGTGTTAATGACCTGTAATAAGCTGACAATGGTCACTGAACATAACTGTACACAGATTGGTCTAAGTAGGAGTAATAAAGTGTTACTGGCCTGTAATAAGCTGATGATGGTCACTGTACATTACTGTACACAGATTGTTCACAGTAGGGGTGAGTTCGTTTTACTGGCCTGTAATAAGCTGATAATGGTCACTGTACATTACTGTACGCAGTTTGGTCACAGTAGAGGAGGCATAGTGTTACTGGCTGTAATAAGATGATTATGGTCACTGTACATACTGTACACAGATTGGTCACAGTACTTAGTGTTACTGGCCTCTAATAAGCTGACAATGGTTTCTGTACATTACTGTACACAGATTGGTCTCCGTAGGAGTAATTTAGTGTTACCGGCCTGTAATAAGCCGATAATGGTCACTGTCACGGAACAGCCGTCAGAAACGAAAATGCAACCGCAGTCGGTTTCCTGCCTCGATTGCCGTTGCGCTGCCAAATCAGAATCTCATGTCTGTGGATACCAGGCAGTCCAGCAGGGAGGGTCTCTGCTGTCTTCATAAGAGCAGCAGAGTTCTTTTCATGAAACCTGGTGCCTGTGACCTGTTAGCCAGAGGTGTAAACTCAAAGCTTGTCCAAGCTGATTTCACATTCAGATGTTAATTAAAGAAACCAAAAGGTCCTTTTCATGCAGGGAGATCCCAGGAAGCTAGTCACAGCTTGACACCAGACATCCTGGCTGCAGCCTTACCAGGAAGAAAGTAATGTATTATATAATTTTTTGCCTATTTACAGAATACAGTAAATAGGGTAGTTATGAGAGCGGTATCATTGGATCCGTAGGGTCATACTGAATCTCTTGATACCAGTCGAGAGGGGCCCGGGGCCCCTACAACCCAGGTATGAATCTTCTCAGGGACCTGACCCGCTGCCCTAGCCATGTCTGATGTCATATTAATCTGTATTTTCCGACAAGTATGAATCTGTTATCCCCCTAACTATAACGTGTATCGTTCATGAGTTACGGCATTTTATACGTTTAGCCCTAAAATCTCTCAGAGGGAATGAACTGTCATTGGTGGGTAACTCAGAGGGGGCCGGCATTGCCACACCCCCAAACCAGCTTCATCAAAAGCACATGGCCGGCAGGCGGGCCCTCAGTCCTCCAAATTCCACCTTCATGAGAGCACACTGCCAGCCAGGGGACCATGTGGTTGGCGGCCATCTTGTCTGAGCTGAAACAAAGGACACATGGCTAGCGGCCATCTTGATCGGCCATCTTGTCTGAACTGAACAAAGGACATTTTCCATCTTGCTTGGATTTTAAACTGAACTGAACAAAAGGAACTCTACAAGTTTTCCCAGAACGGACATATTTCCACAAACCCTAAGTATTTTCTCCTTTTTTTATTTCATACTGGCTATTACTGTTTTAATAATTGTTGATTTTAACCTGCCTGGCGTTCTATTAAGATCGCCAGGCAGGCTGCGGGAGGGTTTTTTTTTAATAAAAAAAAAACTATTTCATGCAGCCAACTGAAAGTTGGCTGCATGAAAGCCCACTAGAGGGCGCTCCGGAGGCGATCTTCCGATCGCCTCCGGCGCCCAGAATAAACAAGGAAGGCCGCAATGAGCGGCCTTCCTTGTTTTGCTTACATCGTCGCCATAGCGACGAGCGGAGTGACGTCATCGACGTCAGCCGACGTCCTGACGTCAGCCGCCTCCGATCCAGCCCTTAGCGCTGGCCGGAACTTTTTGTTCCGGCTACGCTGGGCTCAGGCGGCTAGGGGGGCCCTCTTTCGCCGCTGCTCGCGGCGGATCGCCGCAGAGCGGCGGCGATCAGGCAGCACACGCGGCTGGCAAAGTGCCGGCTGCGTGTGCTGCTTTTTATTTGAGCCAAATCGGCCCAGCAGGGCCTGAGCGGCAGGCTCCGGCGGTACTGGACGAGCTGAGCTCGTCCAGACCGCCCAGCAGGTTAATAATTGTCTGTATATATTAATTATTTATATTGCCGTGAATAAAGACTGTATCAAAGTCATTCACTGTTCCGCTACCCTGCTTATCAGCCGCACAACTGAACCAGACTTCTGAAGAGACGCTATTATTGTTGATATCTAGACAGAATAGAGTGTATTAACCGTTTTTATTTGCAGGTCGAGAAATAACCAGTTAGTGAGTTCCTCTGTCTCAGAAAATAGAGGTGGTGGCAATTATACCCTGAAATAGTGTGTAAAGTTGTAATTACCGTCAGGGGCGTAAATAAGCCCCACCGGGCCCCCCTGCAGAATTTCAGAGCGGGCCCCCCCCCCTCCCCTTGGGCCCGCTCGTGGCCGGTTTGTGGATGCTGGAGGGGTGGCAGCATGAGGGGAAAGCCTTGCCCACAGTCGCCGGGGAGAGGGGAAGTTCCCCCCTCTCCCTCACCTCGGGGCTCTCCCCTCTGCGCTCCCCTCCAGCTAGTTAGTGTGTGGGCGGGCAGATACATTCCTGCTTCCGTGCATTCCATCGCAGACTTCTCGCTCTAGCGGCTGACGTCACTTCCGGAAGTGACGTCAGCCGCTAGAGCGAGAAGTCTGCGATGGAACGCACGGAAGCAGGTATGAATCTGCCCACCGCTGCCCGCTGCCCCACACACACTAACTAGCTGGAGGGGAGCGCAGAGGGGAGAGCCCCGAGGTGAGGGAGAGGGGGGAACTTCCCCTCTCCCCGCCGACTGTGGGCAAGGCTTTCCCCTCATGCTGCCACCCCTCCAGCCCCCACAAAACGGCCCCGAGCGGGCCCCAGGGGGGGGGGGGCGGGCCCCCCCGCGGGCGCATGGGCTGCAGGGCCTATTGTTACGCCCCTGATTACCGTACCTCACAGGCTCCCTTCTGGTTTGTCTGTGGCCAATTCCCAACGGTTCCTACGCATTGACTGCGACCAGAGTTCGCACGATCCGTGCGCTGGCACCGTTTGGAAGGCATTTCGCGGTCTGACCACTAGGGCTCTTGTGACAGTGTTTGGCAGCGGTTGGGACCTGTGTTGTGCTGAAAGTATCTAAGATAGCGCTAGCGCTATCAAGAAACGAACTAATTCGTTGGTGTAGCTGGAAGGTAATATATTTTTTATATATACAGAGAGACTGTGTAGCCAGTACCCCTCCCCAAAAGTTTTATTTTATTTGGCTTGGAAATGTCCGGGAACTACAAGAACATGTGCCTGGCGGACCTGCAAACTCTTTGCCAAGCGAGAGGCATTGATGTCGGCCGCAAGAAACACCAGGACCTGGTAACAGACTTGTTTCAATGGGATGTGTCTGCTGAGGTAGACGCCGACCCATCTGGCTCAAGGCAAGGGGAACCAGAGGCTGAAGTTCCTAGGCGTACAGAGGTTGAGCAACCTGCGGGCAATGCGGCAACAGTTACACAAGAGGCTGTCAGTGTGGTCCCCAATCCCAGAGTTTCTGAAAGTACTTGCCCGGAACCGGCCAGTACTGTACTGTCCGTTTGTACTGATCCGCCAATGAAGCAGGCATTACGACAGCTGATGGAGACTGACCTGGACAAGTACCTGCAGCACATACGAGAGGAACGGGAGCGCCAACGACAGCATGAGCAACATTTGCCCTGCTGATGTACGACAGTTTGTGCTTGAGCGCAAGCCTGCGTCAGCAACTGTCACTGCAGACCTCGCTGAGACCTTTGCAACTACCCGGGTGTCTGATACACGCAGAACTGTCCCATCCAGCTGGAGAGGAGGTCAGCCCAATACCCCGGCAGACTCCCCTGCCCCTGTGAGCCGTCAGCCACAGAGGTCACCCAGCGCAGCTGCTGCACCCAGGCCTGCAGCCCCTGGAGAGGTCACCTGTCACTACTGCCACCAGCCCGGACACATTAAATTTGTCTGTCCAGAGCGGAGACAGACACCACCAGCACCTGCAGCACCTGTATCCCCTGTACCTCACCCACAGCAGAGGCAACTCGCCAGCGAACCACAGCCTGGATCATCAGATTTTGTTTTGTTTGCCCGCGGAAAGGAAATCCGCAACCAAACCGACCAGCAGCAACTTGTTAGAGTGAACGGCAAAGTTGTCACCGGATTCTGAGACACCTGAGCTGACATCACGTTAGTTCACTCACACCTTGTGCCAAAGGAGAGCATCAGCTCCAGCCGATCCCTTGCCCTTACTGGAGTAGAGGGCACCCTTTTTCACATAGCCCACGCGAGAGTGAAGATCGACTGGGGGGTGGGAGTCCAAGAAAGGGTTGTTGGGGTTATGAAGGATCTCCCAGTCCCTGTGTTGCTAGGGACTGATTTGGGCAAGCTTGTGTCCTACTACGAACCTGCCACGACCGCCTTGTCGCTCACGGAAGGAGATGGACTCTCCACCCACCACCAGGTACTTTATACACTTGGGGGAGCACCAGGGGGAGGTGGGTTGAATGTGCCCAGTTCAAGGGTACCAGGTTCAATAGTGCCTGCTTCAAAGGCACCTGAGTTTGATGTACAAACTGCCTGTTGTGATGAAGATGTAACTGTACCTGTGTTTAATGTACAAACGGTCTGTAATGAAAATGTGTCTATGCCTGTCACTGTCATTAGTGCATGCAACGATGATTTAAGTAATGCCAGTCTGTGCCATTCTGAAGGTATACCTGTGCTAGCAGTACCGCGCAGCTGTACTGCTCAGAACCCGAGCTCAGAACAGGTGGAGGGGGTTCCGGCCTCCTCCCCCTCCTCTGACCGCAGGGATGAGACCTCTCAGCCGCTGGCCTCGTGTGACATGAGCAAGTTGGCTGAAACTGACAGCGTACTCACAGCAGCACTACAAGGGAACCCAAGCCTGGAGGTGCTCAGGCAGCAAGCCTCTGAGTCCCTCGCAGACGGGGCCGCTTTCAAGGTGTACTGGGAAGGTGGGAGACTGTACAGCGAGTCTGTACAGCCCCCTACCGGTAGATCACATGCGAATACCAAATGGCTTGTGGTCCCGAGTGCATTCAGGGGACATGTGCTGAAATCCGCACATGCTAATTCTCTGACAGGGCACTCGAGTGTCCGCAAGACACTTGCCTGTATTCGGAAACAGTTTTATTGGCCCAGGATGAACAGGGATGTAGCCAAATACTGCAAAGCATGTGCCGTCTGTCAGGAGCGGGGGAGGTCCAGGGATTCCCGCGGGGTTCCCTTAGGTCCACAGCCACTTAGCAGGGAACCCCTGCGTGGGCTGGCTGTTGACCTACCCAAACCACTGCCCGTTGTCAGCAGTCCCGGCAGACACCACATCCGACCGCAGTGGCGCAAACGCCCTGTCCAGAACGGTCCATGTCGGGTCAAACCTGAGGGTAGCAGACCGTGACCTGTCCGGGGGAACCGAGCCGCAGGTGCCAATGGGTTTTCCCGCCGTGCCGGCAGCTCGAGACCCGTCAGCCAAGTTGGCCGAGACGAAGCGGGCAGCCAACACCGGAACGCTGATGGGCTGTCCCAGTGTCAGGGGGAACTAGACCCAACAGCGCCAATGGCTGCAACGGCGGATGTCTTGGTGACAACCCCCACACAGCATCAGGAAGGGGAGGTGTCACGGAACAGCCGTGAGAAACAAAAACGCAACCGCAGTCGGTTTCCTGCCTCGATTGCCGTTGCGCTGCCAAATCAGAATCTCATGTCTGTGGATACCAGGCAGTCCAGCCGGGAGGGTCTCTGCTGTCTTCATAAGAGCAGCAGAGTTCTTTTCATGAAACCTGGTGCCTGTGACCTGTTAGCCAGAGGTGTAAACTCAAAGCTTGTCCAAGCTGATTTCACATTCAGATGTTAATTAAACGAACCAAAAGGTCCTTTTCATACAGGGAGATCCCAGGAAGCTAGTCACAGATTGACACCAGACAGCCTGGCTGCAGCCTTACCAGGAAGAAATGAATGTATTATATAATTTTTGGCCTATTTACAGAATACAGTAAATAGGGTAGTTATGAGAGCGGTATCATTGGATCCGTAGGGTCATGCTGAATCTCTTGATACCAGTCGAGAGGGGCCCGGGGGCCCCTACAACCCAGGTATGAATCTTCTCAGGGACCTGGCCCGCTGCCCTAGCCATGTCTGATGTCATATTAATCTGTATTTTCCGACAAGTATGAATCTGTTATCCCCCTAACTATAACGTGTATCGTTCATGAGTTACGGCATTTTATAAGTTTAGCCCTAAAATCTCTCAGAGGGAATGAACTGTCATTGGTGGGTAACTCAGAGGGGGCCGGCATTGCCACACCCCCAAACCAGCTTCATCAAAAGCACATGGCCGGCAGGCGGGCCCTCAGTCCTCCAAATTCCACCTTCATGTGAGCACACTGCCATGTGGTTGGCGGCCATCTTGTCTGAGCTGAAACAAAGGACACATGGCTAGCGGCCATCTTGATCGGCCATCTTGTCTGAACTGAACAAAGGACATTTTCCATCTTGCTTGGATTTTAAACTTTGCTGAACTGAACAAAAGGAACTCTACAAGTTTTCCCAGAACGGACATATTTCCACAAACCCTAAGTATTTTCTCCTTTTTTTATTTCATACTGGCTATTACTGTTTTAATAATTGTTGATTTTAATAATTGTCTGTATATATTAATTATTTATATTGCCGTGAATAAAGACTGTATCAAAATCATTCACTGTTCCGCTACCCTGCTTATCAGCCGCACAACTGAACCAGACTTCTGAAGAGACGCTACTATTGTTGATATCTAGACAGAATAGAGTGTGTTAACCGTTTTTATTTGCAGGTCGAGAAATAACCAGTTAGTGAGTTCCTCTGTCTCAGAAAACAGAGGTGGTGGCAGTTATACCCTGAAATAGTGTGTAAAGTTGTAATTACCGTACCTCACAGGCTCCCTTCTGGTTTGTCTGCCGCCAATTCCCAACGGTTCCTACGCATTGACTGCGACCAGAGTTCGCACGATCCGTGCGCTGGCACCGTTTGGAGGGCATTTCGCGGTCTGACCACTAGGGCTCTTGTGACAGTCACTGTACATTACTGTACACAGATTAGTCATAGTATGGGGGACATAGTGTTACTGGCCTGTAGTAAGCTGATACTGGTCACTGTAAATAACTGTACACAGATTGGTCACAGCAGGGGGTGACTAAAGGTACCCATACACTTGTCAGATTAGCAGCAGATAGCTAAGAAATGCATCTGATGATCTATCTGATGTGTTTTTAGAACATTTTTTACCAGGATAGAATTCCAATAGATTTCAGTTTGAAATCTATTGAAATTCGATCTGATGGCATTTTTTTGCCATCAGATTTCCATTAGGGCCAATGCAAAATGATAAGCAATCTCATCAGATCGACCTAGATTTTCCACCCGGCCAGTTCAATGGAAATCCATCGAAATCGATCGAAATTGGCCAACCGATTTGCAATCGATCAATCGATTTTGATCGATCGGTCGGCCAGAAAATCGGCTCAGTGTTTGGGCCCCTTTAGTGTTACTGGCCTGTAATAATGGTCACTGTACATTATTATCACAAATTGGTCTCAGTAGGAGTAATTTAGTGTTACTGCCCTGTAATACGCAGAGAATGGCCACTGTACATTACTGTACACAGATTGGTCACAGCAGGGGGTGACTTGGGGCCTGATTCACAAAGCGGTGCAAACTTTTTCGCGGACTTTTGCCGCGGCACTTTGCGCGCGCAAAAGTCAGCGAAAAAGTTTGCACCGCTTTGTGAATCAGGCCCTTAGTGTTACTGGCCTGTAATAAGCTGATTATGGTGACTGTACATTACTGTATGCAGTTTGGTCACCGTAGGGGGGCATAGTGTTACCGGCTGTAATAAGCTGATTATGGTTGGTCACAGTAGGGGTGACTTAGGGTTACTGGCCTGTAATAAGCTGACAGTGGTCTCTGTACATTACTGTACACAGATTGGTCTCAGTAGGAGTAATTTAGTGTTACCGGCCTGTAATAAGCCGATAATGGCCATTGTACATTACTGTACAGAGATTGGTCACAGTAGGTGGGGCATAGTGTTACTGGCCTGTAATAATCTGATAATGGCCACTGTACATTAATGTACACAGATTGGTCTCAGTAGAAGCAATTTAGTGTTACTGGCCTGTAATAAACTGATAATGGCTACTGTAAATAAATGTACACAGATTGGTCTCAGTAGGGTGACTTAGTGTTACTGGCCTGTAATAAGCTGATAATGGCCACTGTACATTACTGTACGCAGTTTGGTCACAGTAGGGTGGGCATAGTGTTTTTGGCTTGTAATAAGCTGATAATGGTCACTGTACATTTCTGTACACAGATTGGTCTCAGTTGGAGTGATTTCGTTTTACCGGCCTGTAATAAGCTGATATCTGTCACTGTACATTACTGTACAAAGATTGGTCTCAGTAGGCGTAATTTAGTGTTACCGGCCTGTAATAAGCCGATAATGGCCACTGTACATTACTGTACACAGATTGGTCACAGTAGGTGGGGCATAGTGTTACTGGCCTGTAATAAGCTGATAATGGTCACTGTACATACCGTACACAGATTGGTCACAGTAGGGGTGACTAAGTGTTACTAGCCTGTAATAAGCTGACAATGGTCACTGTACATAACTGTACACAGATTAGTCTAAGTAGGAGTAATTTAGTGTTACTGGCCTGTAATAAGCTGAGAATTGCCATTGTAAATTACTGTACACAGATTGGTCTCAGTAGGGGTGACTTAGTGTTACTGGCCTGTAATAAGATGATAATGGTCACTGTACATTACTGTACGCAGATTAGTCACAGTAGGGGTGACCTAGTGTTACTGGCCTGTAATAAACTGATAATGGCCACTGTAAATAAATGTACACAGATTGGTCTCAGTAGGGGTGACTTAGTGTTACTGGCCTGTAATAAGCTGACAATGGTCACTGTACAATACATTACTGTACACAGATTGGTCACAGTAGGGGTGACTTGGTGTTACCAACTTGTAATAAGCTGATAATGTTCACAGCATCTATAATAAAACCTCTGTGTCTGTGCGTCACGGTGTCTCTGTGTAAATGGGTCTGCGATTTTTGCTACTGCACATGTGCGCAGAACAGACCCAGACAGCTGTTGGGACTGGAGCAGGGGGCCAGGGAGGCGGGCAGGCGTGTGCACACGCACACTGACATACAGCCAGGGCCGGATTTCTGGCAAGGCCACATAGGCCATGGCCTAGGGAACTATACGTTTAGGGGCGGCTCAGTGAGTGGCAGTAAAGCTGTTCTATGCAGCCATCACTATCTACAAGGACAGCTTTAACCTTTGAACTCTCTGTCCTGTACTTGTGCTGTCCCTGCAAGATATGTAAGCTCTATCCTGCAGGTACACATCAGCCTCACTCTCATGGTGACACATTGGATCCGTCATTAATGAGATGGCAAGCATAACATAAAAGTTCAAAACATAACATATAATCTATACGCATATTACTAAAATACCAATTGTCTGTGACACCAATGATGGAAAGTAAGGAGAATTCTCGTTGGGGCACACAGAGCTAACAACCATACAGACGATATAGTTGGCCTTGGGCGGTAAAAAGTACAAATCCGGCCCTGCATACAGCGGTGGGAAATAGGCCTAGAGCCCATCTCTAATCAGTGGTGGACCTGCTAGTAAGCTATTATTTGGCTATTTTTTGACAATATTAACCTCCTTAGCGGTATGCCTGACACTGTGTCGGGCTTACCGCCGGCTGTCCCCAGGAGTCCCCCAGTATAATTTTAAGTCATTGCATAGTTGTAATACCTTCAGCTAGCACTAGGCTAGCTAGCAGTGGTGGCCGGCATCCTCAGATTACTTTTGATTCCCCCCCGATCGCTGCTAAATACATTACCCACTCTGGATCCAGCGATCGGCGCAGCCTCCCTGCACATCTCCGGTCCTCCCTATGGGGAGGATCGGGTCTACGCATGACGTCATGTTTGATCCTACCCATAGAGAAAAACGGAGCTGTCCAGGGAGGATGCGCTGATCACTGGATCCGGGGGGGGGGGGGGGGGGGTACTGTATTTAGCGGCGATCGGGGGGAATCAAAAGTAATCTTAGGGTGCCGGCCACCACTACTAGCTAGCTTAGTGCCCCCATGGTCTGGGTGGCTCCCTCGAGAGGGAGCCAAGGCAGGGACCGAAGTCCCCAGGGGACAAATCCCCAGTGCCAGCAAGCTGGCCCCGACCTTCCGGCCTGTTTTGTTTTTTGCTTTTTTTAGCTTTTTTTTTTTTTGTAAAATATTTTATTAGCATTTTCTTAGTTTTATCCCACAAAAAAACCCAAAAAACATTAGGATCAGTAAACATTTCAAATGAACATTCAAGCAGGAGATACAGTATAGTCCAATTTGGATATTGACATGTATCAAACTAGTATCTGTATATAACATGGATCCCAGCAAAAATTAAAACCCTCCCTTCCCCAAAATAACCCCATAAGCTCTCTCAGCATTCAGTTTCCTAATCTAGGTAATTGCAGTTTTTGTGTATATAACTATAACCTTTTTGAGTTATATAAAACCATTGTCCCAGTTATTTCGCACTTCCCTGCGGGCAATGTCTGAGTGCACCTAGAGACCCACTGAGGTCTTCTAAGCAGTACCATGAGGTAAGTACAAAGTTTCCCATTATGTCATTTATTTCTGCTGGCGTAAAAAAAGTTTCCAAAATGTACTTTCTCCAGGTTTTAAAGAAATTCTTAGCTCTTTTTTCCAAGCTCTGGGTTACCTGCAGTCTTTCCAGAGCAAAAGCTGACAGCATTTCCTTTTGGAGCATATCCAGTGTAGGGAATTGCGGATGGATCCAGACTTGAAAAATTATTCTTTTTGCCATGGCCAGGATAATATGGAAGAGTGCTGAAGGGCTTTCCTGTTTATCATTTGATGGATTATTACAGTAATGAAACAGACATAGTTGATCATTTTTCTTAATTTTTTTTTTACACATCTTGTTTGCATATTCAAATACCCTATCCCAAAAGTGATCGATTGCATAGCACTCCCATATACAATGTATCAGGTTAGCATTAGGCAAGGAACATTTTGGGCAGGCTGGGGTATAGTGTGGTGCAGGCCCGTTTTTAGGGCCATGCGGCCCGTGCGGGCGCCCTGGGCGCTGACGGAGTGTGGGCGCTGTAAAGGAGGGGGGGGGGGGGGAAGTCAGCCACGGGGAGGGCAGCCCGACCTCTCCCTCCCTTCCTTTCCGCGGGCCGCCCTCCATGCTCCCCCCTCCGAGTGTGACTGCGGAAGCGCTGTGTACAGAGCGCAACTTACCTCCCTGGTTCCAATCGCCGCCGGTCCCCTCTTCTCTTCATAGCCGCTGATACACACGCTGCTTCCTGTTTAGCCGGAAGCAGCGTGTGTATCAGCGGCTGTGAGGAGAAGACAGAAGAGGAGACCGGCGGCGATTGGAACCAGGGAGGTGAGTTGCGCTCTGTACACCTACCTAATCTAACCACACTGGGGGGGGGGGGGGGCACCTACCTAATCTAACCTATACTGGGGGGCACCTACCTAATCTAAGCACACTGGAGGGCACCTATCTAATCTAACCACACTAGGGGGCACCTACCTGATCTAACCTATACTGGGGGGCACCTACCTAATCTAACCACACTGGGGGGCACCTACCTAATCTAACCACACTGGGGGTGGGGGGGCACCTACCTAATCTAACCTATACTGGGGGGCACCTACCTAATCTAACCACACTGGGGGGCACCTACCTAATCTAACCACACTGGGGGGCACCTACCTAATCTAACCTATACTGGGGGGCACCTACCTTATCTAACCAAATGGGGGGGCACCTACCTAATCTAACCTATACTGGGGGGCACCTACCTAATCTAACCACACTGGGGGGCACCTACCTAATCTAACCACACTGGGGGGCACCTACCTAATCTAACCTATACTGGAGGGCTCCTACCTATCTAACCTGTATTGGGGGCACCTACCTACCTAGCCTATACTGGTGGCAACTATACTGGCTACCTATATTGGAGGCACCTACCTAACTAACCTATACTGGGGGCACCTACCTATCTAACCTATGCTGGGGGCAACTATTCTGACTCCCTATATTAGAGGCACCAACCTAGCTAACCTGTACTGGGGGAACCTACCTATCTAACCTATACCGGGGGCACCTGCCTATCTAACCTATACTGGGGGTAACTATACTGGGGGCAACTATACCCGCTACCTATACTGGAGGCACCTACCTGGCTAACCTATACTGGGGGCAACTATACTGGGGCACCTATGCCTGGCTACCTATACTATGCCTGGGGGACCCATAGCTGGCCACTTATACTGAGTGCAACTAGACCTGACTAACCTATACTGCGGGCATGTATACCTGGCTCCGCGGGGGGGGGGCGCAATTTTGACACCCTCGCCCTGGGTGCATTTTAGCCTAGAAACTGCCCTGGTGTGGTGGAGGGTGAGCATACTTGATGTTGAAAGCGTATTTTGCTCTATGGAGGAATAACAGGTGTGATGTTCTATGTTGTTCATTTTGTATATTTGACCTAAATTCACCCCTCCCTTGTATTATTTGTTCTATTAAGGCTTCATCTTTAAAGACTTTTCCCCACCCTTTGAAACTGAGGTGAGCTAGATTGGGTCCCTCTATTCCCACCATCACCTGCACCAAATCTGATAATGATTTAACAGGTCCCCCGGGACTTATTAATTTATCAAAGGCGTCTGGTAGCGCTACATCTGAGATATTTGCACGTGTGCTTTAACAAAGGATTGGATCTGTAGATATGGGAAAAAATCTGCTGCTGGAATCGAGTATGCTCTTCTCAATTCCGCAAAAGACATCCAGGTACCATTATCTAAGTGAAAAAGATTTCCTAATTTAGAAATCCCTTTTTGGTCCCAATTTAAAAGACTGTTGAGTAGTACTTACTGGGAAATGTGGGTTTCCCCATATGGGCATGTATTTAGAAATTAAACAATGAAGGCCTAGTTTTTTTCTCTCACAGCTTTCCACGTCATTATGGTGTCTTTGTAGATAACATTTTGTCTGAGTCTCAAAGGGAGATCAGTGAGCTTAGAATGCAGTAGGCCTAGAAGCGACCATGGCTTCGCAATCTCCGTTTCCAGGGTATTATTGGAGTATTTGCTGGTTCCCTTAACCCAGTCTTGCACATGGCAAAGTAATGCTGCCAAATTATATCTTCGAATATCAGGTAGGTTTAGGCCTCCCAAGGGTTTAGACATTTGGAGTTTTTTAGTGCTATTCGGGGTTTCTTTCCATGCCAAAGGAATTTGTTGAAAGCTGACTCCAGCATCTGAATGTCCTTGTGACAGATAAGAAGTGGGACTGTCTGCATAGGATAGAGTAGTCTCCCCATCGTAGTCATTTTTATGAGCCCTGCTCTCCCTGCTAACCCTATAGGAAGTTTATCCCATCTATCCAGTTGTTCTCTTAGCTGTTGGAATAGAGGTGTATAATTTAGGTTATATAGTTGGGTAGGGTCTCTTGGGATTCTGATTCCTAAATATTTTACTTGAGTATGGTATACTTTTAGGCCCAGGGATGCCCATTGTCTAGTGTCTGCCAATCTCGAAAGAGGCATTATTTCACTCTTCTCTTTGTTAATTTTTAGTCCAGATAGCCTTGAAAATTCTGATAATATTTTTTTTTTTCAAACTATTTTTATTTAGATTGCTCATCAGGTGAAAGAACAAAAACATAATTTGAAGAAATAGCAAGGTACAAGAGACAAACTATAGGTTTCTCATTTTCATCCCCGACTAACCCCCTAAGAACCACCCTCCATCCTCCCCTACTTTCCTAAACCCCCCTCCCCCCACCCCACGAGTCACATCTGTGCAACATTAACCAGTAATATTCCAATCACGTTCAAGACCTATCTTCTTGATGGTACTTTTAGTGTACCCAGATTGTCCCCTAGATCTTCCAGACAATACCACGAGGTATACATAAAGTCTCTCATGAGAGCCTCGATCTGTTGTGGAGTATACAGGATCTTCTCAAAAAATTAGCATATTGTGATAAAGTTCATTATTTTCTGTAATGTACTGATAAACATTAGACTTTCATATATTTTAGATTCATTACACTACAACTGAAGTAGTTCAAGCCTTTTATCGTTTTAATATTGATGATTTTGGCATACAGCTCATGAAAACTCAAAATTCCTATCTCAAAAAATTAGCATATTTCATCCAACCAATAAAAGAAAAGTGTTTTTAAAACAAAAAAAGTCAACCTTCAAATAATTATGTTCAGTTACGCACTCAATACTTGGTCGGGAATCCTTTTGCAGAACTGACTGCTTCAATGCGGCGTGGCATGGAGGCAATCAGCCTGTGGAACTGCTCAGGTGTTATGGAGGTCCAGGATGCTTCGATAGCGGCCTTAAGCTCATCCAGAGTGTTGGGTCTTGCGTCTCTCAACTTTCTCTTCACAATATCCCACAGATTCTCTATGGGGTTTAGGTCAGGAGAGTTGGCAGGCCAATTGAGCACAGTAATACCATGGTCAGTAAACCATTTACCAGTGGTTTTGGCACTGTGAGCAGGTGCCAGGTCGTGCTAAAAAATGAAATCTTCATCTCCATAAAGCTTTTCAGCAGATGGAAGCATGAACCCACTTTTGAACCAGAAACAGCGGCAGAGGCGCCTGACCTGGGCTACAAAGAAGCAGCACTGGACTGTTGTTCAGTGGTCCAAAGTACTTTTTTCGGGATGAAAGCAACTTTTACATGTCATTCGGAAATCAAGGTGCCAGAGTCTGGAGGAAGACTGGGGAGAGGGAAATGCCAAAATGCCTGAAGTCCAGTGTCAAGTATCCACAGCCAGTGATGGTCTGGGGTGCCATGTCAGCTGCTGGTGTTGGTCCACTGTGTTTTATCAAGGGCAGGGTCAATGCAGCTAGCTATCAGGAGACTTTGTAGCACTTCATGCTTCCATCTGCTGAAAAGCTTTATGGAGATGAAGATTTCATTTTTCAGCACGACCTGGCACCTGCTCACAGTGCCAAAACCACTGGTAAATGGTTTACTGACCATGGTATTACTGTGCTCAATTGGCCTGCCAACTCTCCTGACCTAAACCCCATAGAGAATCTGTGGGATATTGTGAAAAGAAAGTTGAGAGACGCAAGACCCAACACTCTGGATGAGCTTATGGCCGCTATCGAAGCATCCTGGGCCTCCATAACACCTGAGCAGTGCCACAGGCTGATTGCCTCCATGCCACGCCGCATTGAAGCAATCATTTCTGCAAAAGGATTCCGGACCAAGTATTGAGTGCATAACTGAACATAATTATTTGAAAGTTGACTTTTTTTGGTTTTAAAAACACTTTTCTTTTATTGGTCGGATGAAATATGCTAATTTTTTGAGATAGGATGTAACGATCCGCTCGGCTGCCTGCGCAGGCAGGCAGCCTTTTGATCATTATTCAGGTCTGCATGCTGCAGGACTCTGGAAAGAAGGCCTTCTGTCAGTTTTGCAGCTTGTGCTTGCTGAGGAATTTGCATACGTTGTCATGCAAATTGCCTGGCCACATTCATTGGAGGCGTGTACTATAAGTACTATGTGTGTCCCACAATGCTTCGCTGCTCATAGAGGTTTGTTCCTGCTGGACTCACCTGGAGTGTCAGCCACTGCTATCTTAGTATAGTTAATTCTTGGGGAGTGCTCCTTGCATTCCTAGTTAGTGCAGTCAGTTTGTGTATAATTTGTACTGCCTATTCTGTCTTGTCTTGTCTGTCGCGATTGCGCTGTCACCAGCGGCGGTTGATAGCGAATCGCTCTGTCTTGTTTGGATCTCACTAGCCTCTAGCGGTAGCGGCTGTGGATCCTTCTGATCTGAGTTCCTGGAGTGTAAGCTGGAGCAGCGGTTGCTACCGGCTACCTCATCTGATCTGTCTTGTTTAGATCGCACTAGCCGCTAGCGTTAGCGGCTGTGGATCTTTCTGATCTGTGTTCCTGCTTGGATCACACTTGCTCTGGCGGAAGAGCGGTGGATCCTTTCTGCCTAGTTCCTGTTTCTCGTTTGTCTGTCTTGTCTGATACGGGCGCTTGCTGTAGGCTCGATGAGGTAACCGTTAAGCAAGCGTTCACGTTCTTTGTTTCGTGTTTGTCTGTTGATGGTTAGTTAGGCGTGCTTGTCTCTATTGTGCTTATCACGTGGAGACCGCGCATAACCGCGTGCACTGTTGCGAATGAGTGCGGTGTTCGCGGTTAGCTAGCGTTTATTATTTTCCGTATATTCTCATTGTATTTGCTGTGCCTTTGCTACCCTCGTATTCTATTCTGATCTGCCTTGTGTCACGTCTGGCGATCGCACCTCTCGCGATCGCGTTCCTGTTTCGTATCTGCTGTTGTGTGTGCGCGGTCGCGGGGTGGCGACTAGATTGGCGCACACACATACAACCTATCCCTTTGCTCAATCTCATTCGCAATCGCCTCTCTTGCGATTGCGTTCTGCGCTTCGTACAAATTCCTGTCTGGCATTTGTGGAGGTACAGAGGATTGGTTCCTCTGCACTCCCCAGCGCCATCTGCCGACAGGAATTTTCCCTCTACTGGTGCTTGCACCAAAAGCTGGGTTCTAGTATCTTGACACGCTTGTGGAGGACCTCTGCAGTGTCAGCGCACATCTTTGTGCGCTGAACACGGAGATATCCCACAATCGTTACATTATGAGCAGCCCAACCCAAAACCCCAGTGTAGAGGGAATTTCTGATTTGTACGATTTTGCTGAGTATGGTTCCTGTGTCTTTAAGAGTTTCAAAATATTAAATTCAGAGACGAAAGAGGATTTTCTCTCTGAATGCGTAAAATTTTGTCTGAATCCTACTTTTCAAATTACTGATCCGTCCACGTCTGCTCTCCAATTAGCTTATGTGCTTTTGAAAGATGATCTGTTTGTATGGGCTCATGAAATCTTGCAAGACAATTCTTGGAATGATAATCTATATCAGTTTCTTACATTTACATTCTCCTACTGGTTTGAGTTGCCTTGCTTGCCACCTGCCCTGTATGAGTGTGTAGTTGCTAATGAGTCAGCTGCTCTACCTACTTCATGCAAAACCATTCAGTTTGAAAATGAATGCAGTAACTATTCCCCTGTGTCTAAACAACAGCCACCTAAAGCAGCAAGGACTAAAAGCAGGAAAAAAAGGAAGACTTTTCAGCTGAAAAATCCGTTGCCCATAGCAATTACAAATAAAAAAATTGTTTCTGTAAAGTCTGAAATTTCTCAGTCTCAGGTTTCATTACCCCAAGAAAGGGCATTTGTGGATCCTTTGATAGGCAGAATTATTTTCTATATTAAAGGAGTGAGAAAGTCTTTGCATGTTCCTGACCCCAACCCTTATGAGGGTTTCTTGGAAACTGAGTTGTTTGAACCCCCATTTGCTCCATGGGATATTGGAGCATTAATTGAGGAGTTCGAGATTGATTGGAAGGCGTTTTGCGATTTTTACATCGCAAAAAGCGCAGAGATTCTTTATGCTTGTCTTGATTCGGTGTACGCTTTGATTGACTCTGATGAGTGTGATGAATGTTTTGTGAATCCGGTGACTTATGTGTGGCAGACGATTTTGGATGAATTGCACACACACCAATCAATTGACTTCAATAAAGAGACATCGTTATCGGATGATTGTTCCTGCCTTTCTGGGGTAAAGCATGTGAGTCTAGATATTGTGCGACCTGACATGAATGGGTGCACTACTGTGGTTGATTCCTGTGCGAATCTTGAAAGATTCTCTCCTGATTGCGTGAAGTTTGAATCTATGCGATGTAATGCCTGTTTCTCAGATGTTCCTGCAGATTGTGATCAACATGAATGTGCCAGTTTTCTCAAAGAGATGTGGGATCCCTTGTCATCTAAGAACAGATCTTTAAGATCTTCCATCTATGATCCTGCTATGGGAAAAATTCCTAAACTATGCAGCATCAAAAGTGAAATTAATATGCCTAATAAAGTTTATTCTGTTGATGTCGCTATTTCTTCTGCAGATGAGTCTCTGTCTCACCCTGTTCACACCTGTAAGGGCCCGTTGCCTGGGGACAATTGCTCCAGTGTTTCGACCCTAGATGCCTTGCAGTCTGCTCCGCAGATCGCGGAGATTTGCGCTATGGAAGCGTCAGTTTCACAACCTAAAGCGATCTTGGATTCGCAGGTTTTGCGTTCTGGCTCCTCGGATTTGACATTGTTAGCCGAATCTAAGAGTGAGACAGCGCTTCGGTTTTGCGAATCTGACTCTGAAACATCTTTGCTGGGTCCAGAGAAAGTTTCTCTGAGCCTGCCCTGTACCATGAATAATAATATGATGTCCAATCACACTGACATTTGTGAGTCCCTTTCTTGTTCTGAGGAAAGTGCTGATTCTGCACCCTGTACTCTGGATGAGTTAAGATGGCCTTGTTTAGAGTCTCCTGCAGTGTCCCTAGAGGCTCGTCTAGGTATTGCCACTATACTCACCTGTTTTTCTGCAGTTTTGGAGTTACAAGCTAGTTTGACTGCCACACAGAATTCTGGGTACAGTGAGAATGAAGTTAGGGAGTCAGTGTGTGTTCCAGTAAATATACCTGTTTATTCCCCTCATGAGGATGAGATCCAGTCTCAGGTTATGGTGGAACCATTCCTGGGACATCTGCCCTGTCCACAAAATAAAGTTCCAGTTTTGCCCTGTAACATGGATAATTCAGAATCCTTCCGAGAAAACTTGAAAAATGATGTTCCTGAGGTCTTGTTTGATGTTCTGGAGGTCTCCGAGTTCCTCCCAAAGGGTGCAGAACTTGTAGGAGATGTCTTCTGCCCCCCAAGTCCTTCTGAGGTGTTACCCTCTTCCGTAGGCATTGCTGCCTTGCTGGCTACCTTTCCAGCTCTGATGGAGCTTCACTCATATGTAGTCAATGATGATATTATTGTCACAGAAATTTCTGAATTTGTATCCGAGTCTTCTTGTGAAAGTCCAGTGCCTGTGACCTCCACTCATGATGATTCTCTGTCCGGTACTGGTTTTGGTCATGTCGTGCCGGACTCTGAGGTTGGCAGTTCCCCGACATGTACTGAGGTGTCTCCTGTGCTGGTGTACCCCAGTGTGCTCTGTGACCCAGAAAGCCCAAGTGTGCCTCGGTTACCAGCGTACTCAGATGCTTCCTCGGTGGAGACATGCTCTGATTTAGCCTGCCTGCTTGCATGCCCAGAAGTGGTCCCTGAAAGTCTTGATCTTGATGGGTGTCCTCGTAATTCTGAATCCGGAATTGTCATTGGTTCCATGGGGGTTCTTGGTAATTCTCCATGTGAGCCTGGTGATTGTTCTGCCCTCTTGGGATCTCTGTGGAGCTTCAAAAGGTTCTGGGAGATTCCGGGAGAGATTTTGCTTGGTCCCCTGGATAAGATCAACGGTGGCTTTTGTGTTGTAAGGGACACTTCGAACAGGTATTGTGGCAGGTTTGGTATTTTCGGACGCTCCTTGGAAGGTGGTGGGTATTGTCTGGAGGGTGTCGATGGCTTTTTCTCTGGTATCCACAGTCCTGATGGGTGTTACGCTAAGACTGGTAGTACTGATGGGCATGTTTCGGTGGCTTCTGTTTCCGATGAGGTCGGTTTCGGGTGGACTGACTCTGGAATTGGACCTTGTCGGGCTGCCCCGACCTTCATGAGTCTTCAGTTAGAGTTTTTTGGTAACGCCAGTTTTGAAAGACGTCTGGAATTCGTCCCTAGAGGGGGGGGTACTGTAACGATCCGCTCGGCTGCCTGCGCAGGCAGGCAGCCTTTTGATCATTATTCAGGTCTGCATGCTGCAGGACTCTGGAAAGAAGGCCTTCTGTCAGTTTTGCAGCTTGTGCTTGCTGAGGAATTTGCATACGTTGTCATGCAAATTGCCTGGCCACATTCATTGGAGGCGTGTACTATAAGTACTATGTGTGTCCCACAATGCTTCGCTGCTCATAGAGGTTTGTTCCTGCTGGACTCACCTGGAGTGTCAGCCACTGCTATCTTAGTATAGTTAATTCTTGGGGAGTGCTCCTTGCATTCCTAGTTAGTGCAGTCAGTTTGTGTATAATTTGTACTGCCTATTCTGTCTTGTCTTGTCTGTCGCGATTGCGCTGTCACCAGCGGCGGTTGATAGCGAATCGCTCTGTCTTGTTTGGATCTCACTAGCCTCTAGCGGTAGCGGCTGTGGATCCTTCTGATCTGAGTTCCTGGAGTGTAAGCTGGAGCAGCGGTTGCTACCGGCTACCTCATCTGATCTGTCTTGTTTAGATCGCACTAGCCGCTAGCGTTAGCGGCTGTGGATCTTTCTGATCTGTGTTCCTGCTTGGATCACACTTGCTCTGGCGGAAGAGCGGTGGATCCTTTCTGCCTAGTTCCTGTTTCTCGTTTGTCTGTCTTGTCTGATACGGGCGCTTGCTGTAGGCTCGATGAGGTAACCGTTAAGCAAGCGTTCACGTTCTTTGTTTCGTGTTTGTCTGTTGATGGTTAGTTAGGCGTGCTTGTCTCTATTGTGCTTATCACGTGGAGACCGCGCATAACCGCGTGCACTGTTGCGAATGAGTGCGGTGTTCGCGGTTAGCTAGCGTTTATTATTTTCCGTATATTCTCATTGTATTTGCTGTGCCTTTGCTACCCTCGTATTCTATTCTGATCTGCCTTGTGTCACGTCTGGCGATCGCACCTCTCGCGATCGCGTTCCTGTTTCGTATCTGCTGTTGTGTGTGCGCGGTCGCGGGGTGGCGACTAGATTGGCGCACACACATACAACCTATCCCTTTGCTCAATCTCATTCGCAATCGCCTCTCTTGCGATTGCGTTCTGCGCTTCGTACAAATTCCTGTCTGGCATTTGTGGAGGTACAGAGGATTGGTTCCTCTGCACTCCCCAGCGCCATCTGCCGACAGGAATTTTCCCTCTACTGGTGCTTGCACCAAAAGCTGGGTTCTAGTATCTTGACACGCTTGTGGAGGACCTCTGCAGTGTCAGCGCACATCTTTGTGCGCTGAACACGGAGATATCCCACAATCGTTACATAGGAATTTTGAGTTTTCATGAGCTGTATGCCAAAATCATCAATATTAAAACAATAAAAGGCTTGAACTACTTCAGTTGTAGTGTAATGAATCTAAAATATATAAAAGTCTAATGTTTATCAGTACATTACAGAAAATGATGAACTTTATCACAATATGCTAATTTTTTGAGAAGATCCTGTAGTGGTGAAGAATGAACTTCCTCCAAACTGTGAAAAAAGTTTTTGTCCGTTTTTCTTTTGCTTGGAGAGTGTTTATCCGTTCCATGAGAAAAACATATGAAATTTCTTTAGTGAGTAAGTTTACTCCTGGAGGAGTTGAGTCCAACCATTTACTTAAAATCACTCGGCGTGCTGCAATCAGGATGATATGATATAATGCTGAAGGAGTTTTTAAAGGATCTCCTGGGGTAGGGTCTGAGTAGTTGAACAAGAACAGCATATTGGTCTTAGCAATCTTTTTTTTACACATCTTATTCGCATATTTTGCAACTCTATCCCAAAATGTCTGTATGAAAGGGCATTCCCACATGCAGTGGTATAGGCTAGCATCTTTCAGCTTGCATTTGGGACACCAGGGGTTATAATGAGTAGGTGGGTTTTTGTATTTAATGTTAAAGGCAAATTTGCCTCTATGAATAAATAAGAGGTGAGATGACCTCCATTTTTCATCTTTAATAACATTTCTTACTGTCATTTTCCCTGCTAGGATACATTCCCCTATCCTTTCTTTCTGTAAGATGTTTTCCCACATTTTCATGGCTTTATCTGCTGTGGTTCTACCGTCTAGATCTCTAAGAGCCTGATGGAATTCTGCCAGTGAGCGAGTCGCAGATCCTGGTTTCAAAATCGTGTCAAATTTAGTAGGTAGCATTATTATTTTTGGTAAGCATAGATTATGAGAGACCATGGATCGCACTTGAGCATATGGCAAGAAATCACCTTTAGGCAATCTAAATTTTTCTTTCAAATCCCTGAAAGTTAGCCATTCGCCCTGTAGGTCAAACATGTTGCCCAGATTCTTTAACCCCTTTTCATCCCATCTTGCAAATTCTTTTTGCTGAATACTAACAGGGAAGTTAGGGTTGCCCCAAATTGGGAGATACTTTGATATTGTAAATGGGAGAGAGCATTTTTTCCGTACTGTCTTCCAAGTTGCAATCGTGTCTCTAAAGATTGCATTTTGCTTTAGGCGCAGCGGTAAGTTTTTAAATTGGGCGTGTAACAAGCCTGTAAGTGACCAAGGGAGGGCCTGTTCCCCTTCCAATTTTGTATTTGAGTAATTCTGGTTCCCTGTGACCCAATCGTGTACATGTCGCAGGAGAGAGGCCAGATTATATTCTCTTACCGATGGGAGATTGAGGCCTCCTAGTGTTTTTGGGAGTGACAGTTTGGCTCTTGACATTCTGGGTTTCCCTGCATGCCAGATACATTTTGACCATAGAGAATTGATTAAGGTTACATCTTGATGTTTGAGAAGTAATGGGACTGTCTGTAATGGATAAAGAAGCCTCCCCATAGAGACCATCTTAACCAGTGCTACCCTTCCCGCGAAACCAAGAGGCAGATTATGCCATCTCTCTAATTGAGATTTTATACTTCTGATTAAAGGTGTAAAGTTTAAGTTATACAATTGAGTGGGGTCTCTGGAAAAGGTGATTCCCAAGTATTTTAGCGTCGTATTGGTTAACTTGACACCCAGGGATATCCAAGAGGTGGTATCAGCTTTAGATGATAGGGGCATTAGCTCACTTTTTGAGCAATTAATTGTGAAGCCTGAAAAATTGCCCACCTCTTCTATAGTTCGCAGAGCTATAGGGATTTGGGTCACTGGGTCAGACAAAAATAATAGAATATCGTCCGCGAAAATAGCTTGTTGGACTTCAACCTCCCCAATTTGTACGCCCCTCAATCTTTTTCTAAGCAATATTGCTAGAGGCTCTAGAGCCAAATTAAACAGTAATGGGGATAAGGGGCACCCCTGTCTCGTTCCGCGTTTTAAATCTATTGGTTTAGAAAGGAAACCTGGTAGAGATATTTGGGCTCTTGGTTTTGTATACATTGCTCTGATTGCATTTATAAAAGGTCCATGAAAGCCTTGACGAGTGAGTATCCCAAAAAGCCAGTCCCACTCCACCTGGTCGAATGCCTTTCGGCATCAATACTCAACAAGGCCGCTGATTTGTATGTTATTGGGTAGGCCCTAATCTGTTCTTGTACTGCAAGCAGCTTACGAATATTAGTCACTGCCGCCCTACCTCGTGTGAACCCAACCTGGTTAGGGTGTATTAAGCGTGGTATAATATCTGCCAATCTATTTGCTAGTATTTTAGATAATAATTTAACATCTAGATCTATTAATGAAATGGGCCGAAAGGAACCAAGTTGATGAGGGTCTCTGCCTCCTTTAGGAATAATTTTAATGTGGGCTAGGCGTCCAGTGGAGGGGTAACTTCCAGTCTGTAGAATGTTATTGTATACCTGAACCAGAGTAGGAGCTATGTCTGGTTTTAAAATTTTAAAATATTCAGCTGATAGGCCGTCAGGACCTGGGGTTTTACCTAGAGCTAGAGAAGTTATAGCCGTATTTACTTCTGTTAAGGTGATGTTTTCGTTTAGGGTGTCACATTCATCTTGTGTTAGGACTTTCAATTTAAGCCGGTCTAAGAAGGCATTTAAGTCTGCTTGGGAGTTATTTTTAGATGAATACAAGTCCTGGTAATAGTCAGCAAAAAGTTGGCATACCTTAGCAGGATGGTGTAATAAAGTTCCTGTCTTGTCTTTGACTACGATAGGCTTTCTAACAGATAGGCTACTCTTTGCCAGGGAAGACAAGAGCCTGCCTATTTTCTCTCCATGTTTGTAAAAATAAAGGCTGTTGTAGGGCCTATAAAATTCTTCTCTCACCCTGAACCAAGTGTCCCCATTTAATTTAGTTTTTACCCATTCCTTGCGATTAATATCCGTTGGATTTGCTCTATAGGTTTTGTATGCCTCTCTTATCTTTTTTACTGCAGATTCATATTGCTTATTTGTCTCAGATCTTTTCGCTTTTAAATAGGCAATAATTTTGCCTCTAAGCACGACTTTTGAAGTCTCCCATAGTAAGAGAGGGTCATTAGTGTGTTGAGAATTGTCACCCATGAATTCAAGCCACCAGGTCTTCATTATGCTAGTGAAATTTTCATCATGATATAGTTTAGCTGGGAATCTCCAAATTATGTCAGTGCCTCTCGGGGTGATATCAGTCAACTCTAGAGTAATAGGTGCGTGGTCAGATATGACCATGTCTTCTATGGTCGCAGTTTGTAGCCTTGATGAGAGGCTTTCCCTGATCAACAGGAGATCTATGCGAGAGTGAGTCTTATGTCTGTGTGAGTAAAAGGTGTATTCTTTTAATGATGGGTTTAAAAATCTCCAGGGATCCATGAGACTGGTAGCTTCCATCAAGGGGACAAGTCTCTTGTCATGTGCTTTAATTTGCCCTCTCTTGCTAGACCTATCCTCGTCAACCTCCACGACTGAGTTCATATCCCCTCCAAGAACAAGATTATTGGAAGTAATTTTAGAAATTTTGGAGAGTATGTTATTAAAGAAACTCTGGTTTTGCTCATTTGGAGCATATACATTCCATAAGTCTAGAGAATCATTTGCCAACTTCACTGTTATTGCTACCCATCTGCCATGTTGATCAGCCTCACATGCTATTACTTCTAATTGCAGCCGCTTATGGATGAGGATTAAGACTCCCGCTTTTTTTTGGATAGCCGGGGCTCCATAAACCTCTCCCACCCATTTTTTCTTCATGTAATTAAACTGATTTTGTTCTAGATGGGTCTCTTGTAAAAAACAAATATCAGGGTTTAACTTTTTTAAATGATTAAGGATTCTTGATCTTTTGCCCGGGGACTGGAGACTTTTCACATTCCATGATATAATTCGCATATTACGGCTTATTCCTCATGGCAAAAGAGCGAGACAACAACTTAAACATAAATATAGAACATTCAGGTCCAAGATAACCCATGCACCAGAGTGACTCGTTCCCTCCCCCCAAAATCCCTACCCCCCTTCCCCTAAGAAAGATCCCCCCATATTCAGGGAGACATATAGTAACAACAACTAGAATGCTAAGTAGGGAAAAAATACAGTACATTTCCCGTAAGTGAACTTCGCTTCTTCCCCGGTGGTGTCTTCTCACCTCCTTCAGGGCTCCGTCATAACCACTCCGCTAGGCCTGTGATGTAAATTAAGGCATTTGTAATGCATCAAATTAAGGGTACTACATACTCAGTCAGTCTCCTTTGTCCCCGGTAGCGTGAGGAGGGGACACCTGACGTGGAGCTGGAGAGGATGAGGATCTTGCAGGGCTTGAGGCACTTTGGAGGAACTTCTGAGCATCTTTAGGTGAGAAAAATGAGGCTTGATTTCCATCGGCATCTGTGACGCGAAGAGTCGCAGGGTAAAGGAGCATGAACTTAAAGCCTCTGCTTGCCAGTGTGTTGCAAACTGGTGCGTATGCTTGTCTTCGCTTGGACACTTCTGCTGAGTAGTCGTTGAAGAGCCTTATCGTGGAGCTATGGAGTTCCATAGTGTGATCTTGGGAACGATAGGCCTTCATCAATCTTGCCTTATCTGCAAAGTCCAGATAGCGTATCATAATCATTCTGGGGAGAGCGAGATTTCTTTTTGCTTTCAGTTGGCCCACTCTGTGTGCTCTCTCGACTTTTAGCGGGGAATCAATGCCCAGAGCAGCTGGTATTTCCGTGGAACAGATATACATCAATTGACTGTCTGTGACATCTTCTGATAGGCCTACCAGGCGAATGTTGTTGCGCCGAGACCTGTTTTCAAGGTCCTCAATTCTGGCATGTGAGATTGCATTATCTTTAGTGAGAGTGTCAATCTGATCTTTAGCCTTAGCAAGGTCATCTTCCCAGTTGCTTACCCGCTGCTCAGTTTCCCTCAGTCTTTTAGCATGTTGCTGCAAGTCTTGCTTTATTCCCTGGAGGGACTTCTTAATCGTGTCTTGAATTGTGGCCTGTAGCTCAGGCATCAGAGCTCTGCCTACTTCCTCTGCCAGCCTTCTGTAGTTTATTTGGATGTGCGTGCTCTGCTCGGTGTCCCCCACAAACTCATCTCCCGAGTCCGCTTCTGAGGATTGATACTGATACTGATACCACATGTGTGACACTTTTTTGCAACCTAGGTGCGCTAAGGGGCCTAATGACCTATTCACAGGTCATTTTGCGACATTTGGTTTCAAGACTACTCCTCACGGTTTAGGGCCCCTAAAATGCCAGGGCAGTATAGGAACCCCACAAATGACCCCATTTTAGAAAGAAGACACCCAAAGGTATTCCGTTAGGAGTATGGTGAGTTCATAAAAGATTTTATTTTTTGTCACAAGTTAGCGGAAAATGACACTTTGTGAAAAAAAAAACAATTAAAATCAATTTCCGCTAACTTGTGACAAAAAAAAATCTTCTATGAACTCACCATACTCCTAACGGAATACCTTGGGGTGTCTTCTTTCTAAAATGGGGTCATTTGTGGGGTTCCTATACTGCCCTGGCATTTTAGGGGCCCTAAACCGTGAGGAGTAGTCTTGAAACCAAATGTCGCAAAATGACCTGTGAAATCCTAAAGGTACTCATTGGACTTTGGTCCCCTTAGGGTGCAAAAAAGTGCCACACATGTGGTACCGCCGTACTCAGGAGAAGTAGTATAATGTGTTTTGTGGTGTATTTTTACACATGCCCATGCTGGGTGGGAGAAATATCTCTGTAAATGGACAATTGTGTGTAAAAAAAAATCAAAACATTGTCATTTACAGAGATATTTCTCCCACCCAGCATGGGTATGTGTAAAAATACACCCCAAAACACATTATACTTGTCAGGGGCCTGAGCGGAGAAACAGGGTTTGACCACAGTTTGCAGTACACAGACACTGGAACAAGGAATTAAGGTGCAAAAATAACGATTTATTGCAAATGCAATAGAGCACGCATACATGCAAGCGTAATGCAGTATCACACAAACATATGTACAGCACACAATATATACGAATAACCCGGGAAGCAGTGACAAATATATGTAACACCTGACTATCTATCTATCTAAAGTGCACAATAATATATACAGGAAATATATTCACAATCGCAGTACAGACAGGGATCAGGCAGAATATCAGAGTCAAACAGGAGAGCAAAGTCAGCAACAGGTTATCAGAAAGCACAGTACCAGGGATTAGACAAAAGCAAGGTCTCAGACAGCATAAACAGGTTTGGCAACAGGAAGGCATACATAGGAATCAGGGCAAGGAACAGGAACCAGGGTGTCCAGAACTCAGACCTGGGAACATAAAGTTCTGGCGATTAGCAGGGGGAAGAGGCAGTCCTTAACTACTTCCCGACCGCCGTATAGACAAATGGCGGCCGGGAAGCAGACGCCGCAAGGACCGCCGTATTGACAAATGGCGGCGGTCCTTGTTTGGGCATGGGCGGAGCGATCGCGTCATCCGTGACGCGATCCTCCGCCTCCGCCTGTCGCCGCTCACTCGCCGCAACATCCCGCCGGCCATACGGAAGCGCCGGCGGGATGTTAACCCGACGATCGCCGCATACAAAGTGTATAATACACTTTGTAATGTTTACAAAGTGTATTATACAGGCTGCCTCCTGCCCTGGTGGTCCCAATGTCCGAGGGACCACCAGGGCAGGCTGCAGCCACCCTAGTCTGCACCAAGCACACTGATTTTCTCCCCCCCCCGCCCCAGATCGCCCACAGCACCCATCAGACCCCCCCCTGCCCACCCCCCAGACCCCTGTTTGCACCCAATCACCCCCCTAATCACCCATCAATCACTCCCTGTCACTATCTGTCAACGCTATTTTTTTTTATACCCCCCCCCCTGCCCCCTGCTCCCTCCTGATCACCCCCCCACCCCCCAGATTCTCCCCAGACCCCCCCCCAGACCCCCCCCCCATGCACTGTATGCATCTATCCCCCCTGATCACCTGTCAATCACCTGTCAATCACCCGTCAATCACCCATCAATCACCCATCAATCACCCCCTGTCACTGCCACCCATCAATCAGCCCCTAACCTGCCCCTTGCGGGCAATCTGATCACCCCCCCACACCAATAGATCGCCCGCAGATCCGACATCAGATCACCTCCCAAATCCATTGTTTACATCTATTCTCTCCTCTAAACACACACTAATTACCCATCAATCACCCATCAATCACCCCCTATCACCACCTGTCACTTTTACCTATCAGATCAGACCCTAATCTGCCCCTTGCGGGCACCCAATCACCCGCCCACACGCTCAGATTGCCCTCAGACCCCCCCCTTATCAATTCACCAGTGCATTCATTACATCTGTTCTTCCCTGTAATAACCCACTGATCACCTGTCAATCACCTATCACCCATCAATCACCCCCTGTCACTGCCACCCATCAATCAGCCCCTAACCTGCCCCTTGCGGGCAATCTGATCACCCACACACCATTAGATCGCCCGCAAACCCGCCGTCAGATTACCTCCCAAATGTATTGTTTACATCTGTTATCTTCTCTAAACACCCACTAATTACCCATCAATCACCCATCAATCACCCCCTATCACTGTTACCTATCAGATCAGACCCTAATCTGCCCCTTGCGTGCACCCAATCACCCGCCTACACGCTCAGATTACCCTCAGACCCCCCCCCCCCCCCTTATCAATTCGCCAGGGCATTATTTAAATCTGTCCTTCCCTGTAATAACCCACTGATCACCTGTCAATCACCTGCCAATCACCTATCACCCATCAATCACCCCCTGTCACTGCCACCCAACAATCAGCCCCTAACCTGCCTCTTGCGGGCAATCTGATTACCCACCCACACCAATAGATCGCCCGCAGATCCGACATCAGATCACCACGTTTACTCTCCTCTATACACCCACTAATTACCCATCAATCACCCATCAATCACCCCCTATCACCACCTGTCACTGTTACCCATCAGATCAGACCCTAATCTGCCCCTTGCGGGCACCCAATCACCCGCCTACACGCTCAGATTACCCTCAGACCCCCCCTTATCAATTCGCCAGTGCAATATTTACATCTGTTCTCCCCTGTAATAACCCACTGATTACCTGTCAATCACCTGTCAATCACCTATCAATCACCTATCAATCACCCATCAATCACCCCCTGTCACTGCCACCCATCAATCACCCCCTGTCACTGCCACCCATCAATCACCCGCTGTCACTGCCACCCATCAATCAGCCCCTAACCTGCCCCTTGCGGGCAATCTGATCACCCACCCACACCAATAGATCGCTCGCAGATCCGACGTCCGATCACCTCCCAAGTGCAGTGTTTACATCTGTTCTCTACCCTAAACACCCACTAATTACCCATCAATCACCCCCTGTCACTGCTACCTATCAGATTAGACCCCTATCTGCCCCTAGGGCACTCAATCACCCGCCCACACCCTCAGAATGCCCTCAGACCCCAGCCCTGATCACCTCGCCAGTGCATTGCTTGCATCTATTCCCCCCTCTAATCACACCTTGAGACACCCATCAATCACCTCCTGTCACCCCCTAGCACACCTACCCATCAGATCAGGCCCTAATTTGCCCCGTGTGGGCTCCTGATCACTCGGCCAAACCCTCAGATCCCCCTCAGACCCCCTTCCGATCACCTCCCCAGTGCATTGATTGCATCTATTTTCCCCTCTAACCACCCCCTGAGACACCCATCAATCACCTCCTGTCACCCCCTTAGCACTCCTATCCATCAGATCAGGCCCAATACAACCTGTCATCTAAAAGGCCACCCTGCTTATGACCGGTTCCACAAAATTCGCCCCCTCATAGACCACCTGTCATCAAAATTTGCAGATGCTTATACCCCTGAACAGTCATTTTGAGACATTTGGTTTCCAGACTACTCACGGTTTTGGGCCCGTAAAATGCCAGGGCGGTATAGGAACCCCACAAGTGTCCCCATTTTAGAAAAAAAGACACCCCAAGGTATTCTGTTAGGTGTATGACGAGTTCATAGAAGATTTTATTTTTTGTCAAAAGTTAGCGGAAATTGATTTTTATTGGTTTTTTTCCACAAAGTGTCACTTTCCGCTAACTTTTGACAAAAAAATAAAATCTTCTATGAACTCGTCATACACCTAACAGAATACCTTGGGGTGTCTTCTTTCTAAAATGGTGTCACTTGTGGGGTTCCTATACTGCCCTGGAATTTTAGGGGCCCTAAACCGCGAGGAGTAGTCTAGAAAACAAATGCCTCAAAATGACCTGTGAATAGGACGTTGGGCCCCTTAGCGCACCTAGGCTGCAAAAAAGTGTCACACATGTGGTACCGCCGTACTCAGGAAAAGTAGTATAATGTGTTTTGGGGTGTATTTTTACACATACCCATGCTGGGTGGGAGAAATTTCTATGTAAATGGACAATTGTGTGTAAAAAAAACCAAACAATTGTCATTTACAGAGATATTTCTCCCACTTAGCATGGGTATGTGTAAAAATACACCCCAAAACGCATTATACTACTTCTCCTGAGTACGGCGGTACCACATATGTGGCACTTTTTTACACCCTAAGTACGCTAAGGGGCCCAAAGTCCAATGAGTACCTTTAGGATTTCACAGGTCATTTTGCGACATTTGGTTTCAAGACTACTCCTCACGGTTTAGGGCCCCTAAAATGCCAGGGCAGTATAGGAACCCCACAAATGACCCCATTCTAGAAAGAAGACACCCAAAGGTATTCCGTACGGAGTATGGTGAGTTCATAGAAGATTTTATTTTTTGTCACAAGTTAGCGGAAAATGACACTTTGTGAAAAAAAACTATTAAAATCAATTTCCACTAACTTGTGACAAAAAAATAAAAACTTCTATGAACTCACCATACTCCTAACGGAATACCTTGGGGTGTCTTCCTTCTAAAATGGGGTCATTAGTGGGGTTCCTATACTGCCCTGGCATTTTAGGGGCCCTAAACCGCGAGGAGTAGTCTTGAAACAAAAATGACCTGTGAAATCCTAAAGGTACTCATTGGACTTTGGGCCCCTTAGTGCAGTTAGGGTGCAAAAAAGTGCCACACATGTGGTATCGCCGTACTCGGGAGAAGTAGTATAATGTGTTTTGGGGTGTATTTTTACACATACCCATGCTGGGTGGGAGAAATACCTCTGTAAATGACAATCTTTTGATTTTTTTTACACACAATTGTCCATTTACAGAGGTATTTCTCCCACCCAGCATGGGTATGTGTAAAAATACACCCCAAAACACATTGTACTACTTCTCCCGAGTATGGCGATACCACATGTGTGGCACTTTTTTGCACCCTAACTGCGCTAAAGGGCCCAAAGTCCAATGAGTACCTTTAGGATTTCACAGGTCATTTTTGAGAAATTTCGTTTCAAGACTACTCCTCACGGTTTAGGGCCCCTAAAATGCCAGGGCAGTATAGGAACCCCACAAATGACCCCATTTTAGAAAGAAGACACCCCAAGGTATTCCGTTAGTAGTATGAGGAGTTCATAGAAGATTTTATTTTTTGTCACAAGTTAGCGGAAATTGATTTTAATTGTGTTTTTTCACAAAGTGTCATTTTCCGCTAACTTTTGACAAAAAATTAAATCTTCTATGAACTCACCATACTCCTAACGGAATACCTTGGGGTGTCTTCTTTCTAAAATAGGGTCATTTGTGGGGTTCCTATACTGCCCTGGCATTTTAGGGGCCCTAAACCGTGAGGAGTAGTCTTGAAACGAAATTTCTCAAAATGACCTGTGAAATCCTAAAGGTACTCATTGGACTTTGGACCCTTTAGCGCAGTTAGGGTGCAAAAAAGTGCCACACATGTGGTATCGCCGTACTCAGGAGAAGTAGTATAATGTGTTTTGTGGTGTATTTTTACACATACCCATGCTGAGTGGGAGAAAGATCTCTGTAAATGGACAATTGTGTGTAAAAAAAATTAACAAATTGTCATTTACAGAGATATTTCTCCCACCCAGCATGGGTATGTGTAAAAATACACCCCAAAACACATTATACTACTTCTCCTGAGTACGGCAATACCACATGTGTGGCACTTTTTTGCAGCCTAACTGCGCTAAGGGGTCCAAAGTCCAATGAGCACCTTTAGGCTTTACAGGGGTGCTTACAATTTAGCACCCCCCAAAATGTCAGGACAGTAAACACACCCCACAAATGACCCCATTTTGGAAAGTAGACCCTTCAAGGTATT
This sequence comes from Hyperolius riggenbachi, assembly GCF_040937935.1. Taxonomy (NCBI): domain Eukaryota; kingdom Metazoa; phylum Chordata; class Amphibia; order Anura; family Hyperoliidae; genus Hyperolius; species Hyperolius riggenbachi. The sequence continues at coordinate 219,187,900 of NC_090649.1, read as the reverse complement.
CAGAGAGGGACATGGTGAGTCCGTGGCAGATTTCATTTTTTTATGTCGCAAGTTAGAAAAAATGGAAACTTTTTTTTTTTTTTTTTTTTCCTCACAAAGTGTCATTTTCCGCTTACTTGTGACAAAAAATAATATCTTCTATGAACTCACTATGCCTCTCAGTGAATACTTTGGGATGTCTTCTTTCCAAAATGGGGTCATTTGGGGAGTATTTATACTATCCTGGAATTCTAGCCCCTCATGAAACATGACAGGGGGTCAGAAAAGTCAGAGATGCTTGAAAATGGGAAAATTCACTTTTTGCACCAGAGTTTGTAAACGCTATAACTTTTACCCAAACCAATAAATATACACTGAATGGGTTTTTTTTTTATCAAAAACATGTTTGTCCACATTTTTCGCGCTGCATGTATACAGAAATTTTACTTTATTTGAAAAATGTCAGCACAGAAAGTTAAAAAAATCATTTTTTTCCCAAAATTCATGTCTTTTTTGATGAATATAATAAAAAGTAAAAATCGCAGGAGCAATCAAATAGCAGCAAAAGAAAGCTTTATTAGTGACAAGAAAAGGAGCCAAAATTCATTTAGGTGGTAGGTTGTATGAGCGAGCAATAAACCGTGAAAGCTGCAGTGGTCTGAATGGAAAAAAAGTGGCCGGTCCTTAAGGGGTAGAAAGCCCTAGGTCCTCAAGTGGTTAAATAGTCCATGTGATAGCAAACAGGATGCAGCTGGTGGTGAGAGTTCACTTGAAACCACCCGGAGGCCAAACAAGGAACTGCAAGTCCTTAAAATAGTATTCACAGGCCCCCTGCTGGTGGATGGTGGAGGTTCAGGATAATTCAAAGTCCCCAGAGCCCTCTGCTGGTGGAATAAAAGAAGTCCAGGACAGTCCTGTTCCATGTTGCCACCAGCAGGCAGAAAGTGGCAATACAAGGTTCCTGACATACCCCCCCCCCCCCCTTAAGGAGCGGCCTCAGGACGCTCCACCATGATCTATTAACCCTACCACCAGGGTCCCAAGAGGTGGCAGGCAGCAAACACCTTGGCAGAATGGATAACAGGTGCCAATGCTGGGTGGGCAGGGAGGGAAACAAAAAATAAAACTTTGCAACTTGGTCTGCAAGAAACTGGAACAGAAACTGGAAAACAAAAATATCAAACATAACAGCAGGCTGGTAGGTATCAGGCAGGATCCAAAAAAAAGCAAACAGAACACTGGATAGTGGATACCAAAACTGGGCGGGCAGGGAGGGAAACAATCTGAAAAAATAAAACATGAACTGGACCAGCTGTGCAATGAAAAGTTTCAAAACTTGGATCTCAGGAAGCTGGAACATGGATTGGAAATCATCAGACAAGGAAGCAGATAAAACAGGAGACTGGAGGACATCAGGCAAGGTATCAGGTTGGCAGGTCTCAGGCAACATAGCGGACTGGCAGGCATCAGGCTTGAAAACGGGTTGGCAGGTTTCAGGCAGAGCAGGAAACTGGCATGCATCAGGCTTGGCAGGAGACTGGGCAAGATCATTAGACTGAGCAGGAGACTGACAGGCATCATCAGACTTGACAGGAAACTGGAGAGGATCCTCAGACTGAGCAGGAGACTGGAGAGGATCATCAGACTGAGCAGGAGACTGGAGAGGATCATCAGACTGAGCAGGAGACTGGAGAGGATCATCAGACTGAGCAGGAGACTGGAGAGGATCATCAGACTGAGCAGGAGACTAGAGAAGATCATCAGACTGAGCAGGAGACTGGAGAGGATCATCAGACTGAGCAGGAGACTGGAGAGGACCAACAGGCTGAGCAGGAGACTGGAGAGGACCAACAGGCTGAGCAGGAGACTGGAGAGGACCAACAGGCTGAGCAGGAGACTGGAGAGGATCAACAGGCTGAGCAGGAGACTGGAGAGGATCAACAGGCTGAGCAGGAGACTGGAGAGGATCATCAGGCTGAGCAGGAGACTGGAGAGGATCATCAGGCTGAGCAGGAGACTGGAAAGGATCATCAGGCTGAGCAGGAGGCTGGACAGGATCACCAGACTGAGCAGAAGACTGGCAGACATCAGGCAGGACAGGAGACTGGATAAGATCATGAGGCTTGGCAGGAAACTGAGCAAGATCAGGCTGAACAGGAGACTGGCATGCATCATCAAGATGAGCAGGAGACTGGCAGGCACCAACAGGCTTGGCACCAACAGGGCAGACAGCAGTTTTGGCACCATCAGGAGCGTTGGTAACAAGAGTCTGTGGAGGCTGGGCAGCAGCAGAAGTTTGCGGAGGCTGGGCAGGAGCAGAAGTCTGTGAAGGCTGGGCAGGAGCAGAAGTCTGTGGAGGCTGGGCAGCAGCAGAAGTCTGTGGAGGCTGGGCAGCAGCAGAAGTCTGTGGAGGCTGGGCAGCAGCAGAAGTCTGTGGAGGCTGGGCAGCAGCAGAAGTCTGTGGAGGCTGGGCAGCAGCAGAAGTCTGTGGAGGCTGGGCAGCAGCAGAAGTCTGTGGAGGCTGGGCAGCAGCAGAAGTCTGTGGAGGCTGGGCAGCAGCAGAAGTCTGTGGCGGCTGGGCAGCAGCAGAAGTCTGTGGCGGCTGGGTAGCAGGCCGTGTAGCAACAGGCTGGATAACTTCAGACAGGGTGGCAACAGGCTGGAGAGCTTCAGACAGGGTGGCAACAGGCTGGGCCGTTGGCTGAGCACCTGGCTGGGCCGTTGGCTGAGCACCTGGCTGGGCCGTTGGCTGAGCACCTGGCTGGGCCGTTGGCTGAGCACCTGGCTGGGCCGTTGGCTGACACCCCGATACAGTCTGTGCGGGCTGGAGCGGAGCCTGTGCGGGCTGGAGCGAAAATTCTGTAGACTGGATGCAAGATTCTGCGGAACAAACGGTTGGATTGGTTTCTGGTGTATGTAAAATCTGCAAGAGTTGTGAAATGAAGGCTAGAGTCTGTATAACTTGTGTCACAGGAACATCGGCTGGAGGCTGCACCAGACAGGAGTCGGCTGGAGGCTGCACCAGACAGGAGTCGGCTGGAGGCTGCACCAGACAGGAGTCGGCTGGAGGCTGCACCAGACAGGAGTCGGCTGGAGGCTGCACCAGACAGGAGTCGGCTGGAGGCTGCACCAGACAGGAGTCGGCTGGAGGCTGCACCGGACAGGAACTGATTGGAGTAATGGATGCTGTTGGAAAGTATTTGCGTTTTGTTTTATGAACCAATCTGGAAACAGGAACAGGTTCTTGTGAAGTAACCGGAAATTGCCATGACCAAGGTGTGGATTTGATGGCGGTTTGTAATTTTACAGGCTTTTTACTTTTTACAGGTTCTGAGCTCTGTACATGGTTGGAGATATATGGAGGGTGAGCAGAAGGAGGAGAGTGGAAACAGGAAGAAAGGATCTCACGCCAGACAGTAACCAACATAGAAGCAAATTCACGCTTTCAGAGCTTATGCAGCATCAGTGATTCAGTTGCATGTATACAGGCAGACACAAAACCTTCACTTTTCTCACCGTAATAATTAATAAATCCTTCTCTATCCTTTCTCAGAAAATCAAACAAATCATCAATCAGTTCAGAGTCAAAAATAAAATTAAATTCTTCCTTGCTGGGAGACTGACATTGGAGCTGTTTAACTGCAGTGGACTGGGAGTGAGTGGTATTCAGAGGGTTAACAGAAGGAATATCTAAGGGCAGGATCTCTGAATAGGCAGCAATTAAGGCAGCAGCTGGTTCATGCTTACAACATTTCTTATGCATTAATTTTTCCACGCTATTCTTACAACCTGAGACAAAATCAGTAGATTGTCTGGAATAGAATTCAAAGAAAGCACTTCTATCCCTCTTCAGATATCTATAGTACATATCTACCTGTTCAGATGTGAAATCAACATTAACTGTTTTTTTAGCAGGTAAAGCAGAAGCTACAGAACATGATGCAGAGACAATTCTCTGCCATGCCGTCAGCAAGAAGGAGGCTTTCCCATACTTGCATATTCCCTGATTGATCAGAGTCTGGAGGGAATCTATGCAAGCTTGAACAGTCTGCTTGTTTTTGTTTGAATTATAATCAAGAAATCCTGCTCGGTCACTCTCAAACAAATTAATCAGAACTGTTATCTTTTTATTGGTAAATGGAGGCAGATAGTGGTCTCCTGGAGTGGGGAATGCAAGATCATACCACAGTTTGATTATGCATTCAAAATCAGGTGCATAAAAAGCTCCATCTTTAATATAACCATACACTTGGCTAATAAACTTTAGCAACTCTTCTCTGGGGTAGTTTGCAAAGAAATCACGACATTCATCCTCTGCATCCTCAGCCAATAATGCATAATAATCCAGATCTTGCGGACTCATTCTGACAGACAACAGATTCTCAGTATCCTGTACAACTGCAGTGGTCAGTAAATGTATGGCCAGAACTTTCCTGATACCTCCATGTCGTCATACTTCCTGGGTTAGCTCCTCCCCCTTAACCCCTATAGGACCCCTACAAAACTATAAATAAGGTCATGGCCCCTATAGCCTCATTCTCTTTTTTGTCCTCAAACACTATAGGATCCAGGGTAAAAGTAAGATATATTGTATGTATGTTATTGGTTTTTTTATTTGCAGGAAAGTCTCTTTGAGCACCTTACCCTTAAGAAGTCAGGTTTTTCTATCTTAATTCTTTTCCTGACTATATACAGAATGTCCCTTCAAAGCTACTAAATGTGCTATCATAAGGGAATTCTAGGATCATTGGGCATTTTCTGAGGCTAAATGCTTCATAGGATTCACTGTGTCCCCTTTTGGGTAAATGTTTTGTTTATATACCTTTTATCCGCTGTGTGGAGTGTCTGGTGTGTGGCCTCGGTAGCTGGTCGGCATAAATGGCAGGTCGGCGTGTGGTTTCTAATCCCTGCTATCTCCTCTGCCTCGTGTGAATTCGCCGCTCGCGCTGGCGTCCGGAAATGGCTTCTGCGCGTCAGATTAGCGGCGGCCATCTTGGGGAAGGGCAGCGTGCCCTAGGAGCGCAGGGACGCTTGTTACGCGTCTGGGGGCGGCGTATTTAAGTCAGACAGAGCCAGTAGGAGCTCTGTCTGCATAGACAACGGAGGGGTTGCGCAGCTCAACGCTGGTGTCCGGATAGAGCCTGCTATATTTTCCTGAGTCTATATAGTGCACTGGATGAGAAGCTACAAGTAAGTCAGGATTCTCATGTTGGTTTTTATGTATATATTGTAAACAAGGCAGAGTCTATTCTTCAAAAAGCATAATTGCATATATTTTGTGGTTGCTCAGATAGATGTATATTTTTATATACATGCATACTCAGTTGGTTGATTCATTAGGGGTTTTCTGTTCTGTTTGTTTCTTTCACAGTGAATCCTGCCACTGACAATGATCCACCTGGTCCATCAGGGTAAGGTTTTTATTAAAGGGGACCACATAAAAAAAAAAAAAAGACAGAAATGTATAAGAGATTCTAATAGCAATTAAATTATTGCTTTTCTCTTATAGTGCACTGGATGAGGCAAGAGGACGGTCGAAGTCTAATAGACTACGCTCCAAGTCCAGATCCAGATCCAGATCAAAGAAGCATAAGTCCAAGAAAAGCAAAAGCAAATCTTCTCGTTCGAGATCAAGATCTCGATCTAGAAGACGTTCGTCTAGATCTTCGCATCATAGACGGCGATATCGTTATTCCAGGAGTAGATCTCCTATGTACAGACAATTGCCAGAAAAAGGTCAATGCTGGGCATGTACCAAGCAGGCCATGGTAGACAAGACTGTATGTGATTCTTGCTTCAGTCAATTGGCTAGGACGCAAGAGGAAAAGACAGAGGATTTATCTGAGATTATTAGAAGAGTTGAGCACCTGGCTGGGCCGTTGGCTGAGCACCTGGCTGGGCCGTTGGCTGAGCACCTGGCTGGGCCGTTGGCTGACACCCCGATACAGTCTGTGCGGGCTGGAGCGGAGCCTGTGCGGGCTGGAGCGAAAATTCTGTAGACTGGATGCAAGATTCTGCGGAACAAACGGTTGGATTGGTTTCTGGTGTATGTAAAATCTGCAAGAGTTGTGAAATGAAGGCTAGAGTCTGTATAACTTGTGTCACAGGAACATCGGCTGGAGGCTGCACCAGACAGGAGTCGGCTGGAGGCTGCACCAGACAGGAGTCGGCTGGAGGCTGCACCAGACAGGAGTCGGCTGGAGGCTGCACCAGACAGGAGTCGGCTGGAGGCTGCACCAGACAGGAGTCGGCTGGAGGCTGCACCAGACAGGAGTCGGCTGGAGGCTGCACCGGACAGGAACTGATTGGAGTAATGGATGCTGTTGGAAAGTATTTGCGTTTTGTTTTATGAACCAATCTGGAAACAGGAACAGGTTCTTGTGAAGTAACCGGAAATTGCCATGACCAAGGTGTGGATTTGATGGCGGTTTGTAATTTTACAGGCTTTTTACTTTTTACAGGTTCTGAGCTCTGTACATGGTTGGAGATATATGGAGGGTGAGCAGAAGGAGGAGAGTGGAAACAGGAAGAAAGGATCTCACGCCAGACAGTAACCAACATAGAAGCAAATTCACGCTTTCAGAGCTTATGCAGCATCAGTGATTCAGTTGCATGTATACAGGCAGACACAAAACCTTCACTTTTCTCACCGTAATAATTAATAAATCCTTCTCTATCCTTTCTCAGAAAATCAAACAAATCATCAATCAGTTCAGAGTCAAAAATAAAATTAAATTCTTCCTTGCTGGGAGACTGACATTGGAGCTGTTTAACTGCAGTGGACTGGGAGTGAGTGGTATTCAGAGGGTTAACAGAAGGAATATCTAAGGGCAGGATCTCTGAATAGGCAGCAATTAAGGCAGCAGCTGGTTCATGCTTACAACATTTCTTATGCATTAATTTTTCCACGCTATTCTTACAACCTGAGACAAAATCAGTAGATTGTCTGGAATAGAATTCAAAGAAAGCACTTCTATCCCTCTTCAGATATCTATAGTACATATCTACCTGTTCAGATGTGAAATCAACATTAACTGTTTTTTTAGCAGGTAAAGCAGAAGCTACAGAACATGATGCAGAGACAATTCTCTGCCATGCCGTCAGCAAGAAGGAGGCTTTCCCATACTTGCATATTCCCTGATTGATCAGAGTCTGGAGGGAATCTATGCAAGCTTGAACAGTCTGCTTGTTTTTGTTTGAATTATAATCAAGAAATCCTGCTCGGTCACTCTCAAACAAATTAATCAGAACTGTTATCTTTTTATTGGTAAATGGAGGCAGATAGTGGTCTCCTGGAGTGGGGAATGCAAGATCATACCACAGTTTGATTATGCATTCAAAATCAGGTGCATAAAAAGCTCCATCTTTAATATAACCATACACTTGGCTAATAAACTTTAGCAACTCTTCTCTGGGGTAGTTTGCAAAGAAATCACGACATTCATCCTCTGCATCCTCAGCCAATAATGCATAATAATCCAGATCTTGCGGACTCATTCTGACAGACAACAGATTCTCAGTATCCTGTACAACTGCAGTGGTCAGTAAATGTATGGCCAGAACTTTCCTGATACCTCCATGTCGTCATACTTCCTGGGTTAGCTCCTCCCCCTTAACCCCTATAGGACCCCTACAAAACTATAAATAAGGTCATGGCCCCTATAGCCTCATTCTCTTTTTTGTCCTCAAACACTATAGGATCCAGGGTAAAAGTAAGATATATTGTATGTATGTTATTGGTTTTTTTATTTGCAGGAAAGTCTCTTTGAGCACCTTACCCTTAAGAAGTCAGGTTTTTCTATCTTAATTCTTTTCCTGACTATATACAGAATGTCCCTTCAAAGCTACTAAATGTGCTATCATAAGGGAATTCTAGGATCATTGGGCATTTTCTGAGGCTAAATGCTTCATAGGATTCACTGTGTCCCCTTTTGGGTAAATGTTTTGTTTATATACCTTTTATCCGCTGTGTGGAGTGTCTGGTGTGTGGCCTCGGTAGCTGGTCGGCATAAATGGCAGGTCGGCGTGTGGTTTCTAATCCCTGCTATCTCCTCTGCCTCGTGTGAATTCGCCGCTCGCGCTGGCGTCCGGAAATGGCTTCTGCGCGTCAGATTAGCGGCGGCCATCTTGGGGAAGGGCAGCGTGCCCTAGGAGCGCAGGGACGCTTGTTACGCGTCTGGGGGCGGCGTATTTAAGTCAGACAGAGCCAGTAGGAGCTCTGTCTGCATAGACAACGGAGGGGTTGCGCAGCTCAACGCTGGTGTCCGGATAGAGCCTGCTATATTTTCCTGAGTCTATATAGTGCACTGGATGAGAAGCTACAAGTAAGTCAGGATTCTCATGTTGGTTTTTATGTATATATTGTAAACAAGGCAGAGTCTATTCTTCAAAAAGCATAATTGCATATATTTTGTGGTTGCTCAGATAGATGTATATTTTTATATACATGCATACTCAGTTGGTTGATTCATTAGGGGTTTTCTGTTCTGTTTGTTTCTTTCACAGTGAATCCTGCCACTGACAATGATCCACCTGGTCCATCAGGGTAAGGTTTTTATTAAAGGGGACCACATAAAAAAAAAAAAAAGACAGAAATGTATAAGAGATTCTAATAGCAATTAAATTATTGCTTTTCTCTTATAGTGCACTGGATGAGGCAAGAGGACGGTCGAAGTCTAATAGACTACGCTCCAAGTCCAGATCCAGATCCAGATCAAAGAAGCATAAGTCCAAGAAAAGCAAAAGCAAATCTTCTCGTTCGAGATCAAGATCTCGATCTAGAAGACGTTCGTCTAGATCTTCGCATCATAGACGGCGATATCGTTATTCCAGGAGTAGATCTCCTATGTACAGACAATTGCCAGAAAAAGGTCAATGCTGGGCATGTACCAAGCAGGCCATGGTAGACAAGACTGTATGTGATTCTTGCTTCAGTCAATTGGCTAGGACGCAAGAGGAAAAGACAGAGGATTTATCTGAGATTATTAGAAGAGTTGTCAGAGAGGAGGTATCTGTCCAAGATCCTGCTAGTTCTCTGCCAGAAGAGCAGGGGGATACAGAGGAGGCAGAGGACGCAGAAATCGCTTGCTTATTCGACTTTAAACTTACAAATCCCTTTATAACAGCTGTCAAGGAGGCCCTTGAGTGGTCAGACCCTCCGGTAGAGCAGGAACAGAGTAAACAATATTATTCTCATCTGACTAAAAAAAAAACTAACACATTCCCCATAATTAGGGAAATCAAGGAGTTAATCACTGAGGAGTGGAAGAAAATCGAGAACAAGCAACCTCAGCACAATCGATTTACTAAATTATATCCTCTCAAGGAAGAGGAACTTCCTTTTCTATATAATCCACCTACAGTTGATGCATCGCTATCCAGACTTGTAAAGCATGTGACTCTACCTAAGGAGGATGCAGCTATATTTAAAGAACCTCTTGAGAGAAGAGTTGATAATGACCTGAGGAAGTCATATCTCTTATCAGGTTCAACATGTAGGCCTGCGATTGCTCTTACATTGGTGGCCAAGGCAATCAGAGTTTGGACAAACAACATTGAGCAAGCTATAATAGCAGACGCAGATAAAAATGATATCGTATCGGCAATGGAAGACCTAAAGATCGCTGCGGACTTTGTTGGGGAGGCGTCCATGGACATACTGAGATCATCATCCCGGAATATGATTATTTCAGTAACCGCAAAAAGGGCATTATGGCTCAAACCATGGATGGCGGACATTGCATCCAAGCAAAACTGGATAAAGATTCCGTTTGATGGGTCAACTCTCTTCGGTTCTGAGATGGATAAGGCGATCTCGAGAGTGACAAGAGGAAGATCAGGATTGATACCCCAAGACAGGCCACCTAGGAAAAATTTCTCAACATTCAAGAGACCTCAAAATAATCGCTATAAGGAAGCAAGATCGTATAAGCCAGGTCGTCAGTTCAAGAGGAATTGGAAAAGCTCTCAGGCATCTCTGGCCAGATCCATCAAATCCAACATCCAGTCTTCAGGACAGGCAAAGCAGTCCTTTTGAAACAACGCCCACCCAGGTGTCTCCGGTGGGTTCAAGATTAAGAGCCTTCAGGGACATTTGGGTGGAGAAAATTCCGGACAAATGGGCGATATCCACCATATCCAAGGGTCACAGATGGAATTTCCGTCACAGACCAAGGAACAGATTTCTACTTTCCACAATTCCGAAAAGCCCTCAGAAAGCAAAGACATTCTTAGACTACATACAATGTTTGCAAACACAGAATGCAGTGACACCAGTCCCTTCTCAAGAGAAAGGCCAAGGGGTCTATTCACATTTGTTCCTGGTGCAAAAGAAAAGTGGGGGATTTGGGCCGGTGATCGACCTCAAATATCTAAACAATCTAATTGTAATACCAAGATTCAAGATGGAATCTCTCCAATCGATAATCTTAGTGGTTATGCCAAACGACCTGATGGTATCCATCGATCTGCAGGACGCATACCTCCACATACCGATTAATCAGGAATACCAGAAATATCTAAGGTTTCGTGTGAACAACATACATCTTCAGTTCTCCGCCCCGCCGGTTGGGCTTTCTACAGCTCCACAAACTTTTACAAAGATTCTGGTGGCAGCCATAGCACAGCTAAGATTGAAGGGGATAAGAGTCTACCATTATCTCGACGATATCCTAATCCTGGCAGATACAGTGGAGAAACTCGAGTCTCACAAGAATCAGACAATACAATTCCTAACCGACTTGGGATGGATCATCAACTGGCAGAAGAGCCAATTAATACCCGCCAAGGAAATAGTTTACCTAGGAGCATTGTTCAACACTCACCAGCAAACAGTGTCACTTCCACAGGAGAAGATATGGAAGTTCAAGAAGGTAATAGGTCATATTCTTCAATACTCAACCTTGTCGGCCAGGCAATGTCTTCAGGTCCTGGGGATGATGTCGTCCACTTTACCGATGATCAAGTGGTCGAGGTGGCACATGAGACCTTTTCAGATGATCTTTCTCTCACAATGGAACCAAGCGTCCATGAACCAGAAAATAAGGATCTCGATGACATGCAGGCTTTCGCTAGTATGGTGGACAAAGACCAAGAATTTGAGTCAGGGTCACTCTTTAAGCACGTATTCATGGATCACGATTACGTCGGATGCGAGCCAGATCGGATGGGGAGCACATTGTGGTCAGAACTGGATCCAGGGGACATGGCCCCGGATGGAAAGAAGGATTGTTTCCAATGTGTTAGAGCTCAGAGCTGTTGTCAAGGCAGTCTATGCATTTGCTCAGAAGATAAAGGGATATGCCCTATGCATACAATCAGACAACCGGGCAACGGTGGCCTATATACAGAAGCAGGGAGGAACAAGGAGTGTCACGTTATTGACGGAACTGGCGCCACTGATGTCATGGGCGGAGGAGAACCTACTGGCAATCAAAGCAGTTTACTTGCCTGGGAAGATGAACATTCAAGCGGACCTGCTGTCCAGGAGACGTTTAGACAACAACGAATGGCAGCTAAACAGGAATGTATTCAAGCACATAATTCAATTATGGGGGCTGCCTCAGGTGGATCTCTTTTCATCACACCTCAACAATCAATTGCCTATATTCTTCTCGAGACATCAGGTTCCGAACACGAGTGGAGTGGATGCACTGGCAATTCCATGGCAGTCACTGAGGGTATATGCATTCCCTCCGGTTCCACTACTGCTGAGGTTTCTGAAGAAACTACAAACAGAGAATGTGGTAGCAATAGTAATTGCTCCTTTCTGGCCGAAGAGGCCCTGGTTCCCTCTGCTGATCAGCATGTCAACATGTTCCCCAATCAGGTTACCAGCATCACCAGATCTGTTGTCTCAGAACGGTCTCTTCCACCAGAATCCGGAGATTCTTGCGCTATTGGCCTGGAAGTTGAGAGGAGGATTCTGTTAAATGTGGGGTTTTCATCAGCTGTTGTGGAAACTCTGCTACAGGCAAGGAAGACCTCAACTAACAAATCTCATCACAGAATATGGAAGAAATTCATCGATTTCTCTACAAGTAGGGGTGTAGATTTTTCTTTCACCATCAGTTCCTCACATCCTGGACTTTATGCAAACAGGTGTCGACTTGGGTCTCGGAGTCAGTACCCTTAGGGGTCAGGTATCGGCAATATCAGCTCTGATAGGGCAGAGATTATCATCAGATAGATTAGTCCAGCAGTTCTTTCAGGCAATGTTGAAAATCAGACCTCCTGTAAAGAAAATCATGCCATCTTGGGATCTCCCTCTAGTGTTGGAGTATCTTTCTTCATCAACATTTGAACCAATTCATTCATGTTCAATCTGGAATTTAACATTGAAAGCTACTTTTCTGGTGGCAATTTCTTTGGGCAGAAGAGTGTCAGAAATTCAGGCTTTGGGAGTTCTTGATCCCCATATTGTATTTTTTCCTGACAGAGTGGTTCTCAGACCGGTACTAAGTTTCCTTCCCAAGGTAGTATCAGTCAAACATCTAAACCAGGAATGGACGTTACCATCATTCCCTGCAGAGGAGGGTCAGCCTGATGGGCATCCATTAGACATTTCAAGGGTTCTGAAACAATACATCCTATCTACTCAGTCATTTAGAAAATCTAATCACTTATTCGTCTGTCCCTCAGGTCCCAGAAAGGGCAAGGAGGTGACGGCAAGGACTATTGCCACTTGGATTGTTAGATTAATTAGGGCTGCTTATAGAAAGAAAGGGTCATTGGATATGCCTTGTACTTCAGCCCATTCAACCAGGAGTGTCTCAGCATCATGGGCAGCATCTGCGGGAGTTTCCCTCTCTACAATCTGTAAAGCAGCAAATTGGTCTTCACCAAATACATTTATTAAACATTATTGTATTGATCCTTCTTTGTTGACGACTGTGAATTTTGGAAAGAAAGTTTTGTCTGCTGTTGATAAATAAGTTTTTGCATTAGACCCACCCGTCTGATTTTTATTTGTGGATGCTAGTTATATCCCAGGAAGTATGACGACATGGAGGTATCAGGAAAGCAGAAAATTTGTACTTACCTCGGTAATTTTCCTTTCCTGATATAACTCCATGTCGGCATACGACCCACCCATATTGCTCAGTAAGTGTTTGAGTACTATTTACAAGAATGAGGCTATAGAGGCCATGACCTTATTTATAGTTTTGTACGGGTCCTATAGGGGTTAAGGGGGAGGAGCTAACCCAGGAAGTATGCCGACATGGAGTTATATCAGCAAAGGAAAATTACCGAGGTAAGTACAAATTTTCTGCTTTCTGTCAGGGGCCTGAGCGGAGAAACAGGGTTTGACCACAGTTTGCAGTATACAGACACTGGAACAAGGAATTAAGGTGCAAAAATAACGATTTATTGCAAATGCAATAGAGCACGCATATATGCAAGCGTAATGCAGTATCACACAAACATATGTACAGCACACAATATATATGAATAACCCGGGAAGCAGTGACAAATATATGTAACACCTGACTATCTATCTATCTAAAGTGCACAATAATATATACAGGAAATATATTCACAATCGCAGTACAGACAGGGATCAGGCAGAATATCAGAGTCAAACAGGAGAGCAAAGTCAGCAACAGGTTATCAGAAAGCACAGTACCAGGGATTAGACAAAAGCAAGGTCTCAGACAGCATAAACAGGTTTGGCAACAGGAAGGCATACATAGGAATCAGGGCAAGGAACAGGAACCAGGGTGTCCAGAACTCAGACCTGGGAACATAAAGTTCTGGCGATTAGCAGGGGGAAGAGGCAGTCCTTAAATAGTCCATGTGATAGCAAACAGGATGCAGCTGGTGGTGAGAGTTCACTTGAAACCACCCGGAGGCCAAACAAGGAACTGCAAGTCCTTAAAATAGTATTCACAGGCCCCCTGCTGGTGGATGGTGGAGGTTCAGGATAATTCAAAGTCCCCAGAGCCCTCTGCTGATGGAATAAAAGAAGTCCAGGACAGTCCTGTTCCATGTTGCCACCAGCAGGCAGAAAGTGGCAATACAAGGTTCCTGACAATACTACTTCTCCTGAGTACGGCAATACCACATGTGTGGCACTTTTTTGCAGCCTAACTGCGCTAAGGGGCCCAAAGTCCAATGAGCACCTTTAGGCTTTACAGGGGTGCTTACAATTAGGCACCCCCCAAAATGCCAGGACAGTAAACACACCCCACAAATGACCCCATTTTGGAAAGTAGACACTTCAAGGTATTCAGAGAGGAGCATAGTGAGTCCGTGGCAGATTTCAATTTTTTTTGTCACAAGTTAGAAGAAATGGAAACTTTTTTTTTGTCACAAAGTGTCATTTTCCATTAACTTGTGACAAAAATAAGATCTTCTATGAACTTACCATGCCTCTCAGTGAATACTTTGGGATGTCTTCTTTCCAAAATGGGGTCATTTGGGGGGTAGTTATACTATCTTGGAATTCTAGCACCTCATGAAACATGACAGGTGTTCAGAAAAGTCAGAGATGCTTCAAAATGGGAAAATTCACTTTTGGCACCATAGTTTGTAAACGCTATAACTTTAACCCAAACCAATAAATATACACTGAATGGATTTTTTTTTTATCAAAGACATGTAGCAGAATAAATTTGGACAAAAATGTATACAGAAATTTTACTTTATTTGAAAAATGTCAGCACAGAAAGTAAAAAAAAATCATTTTTTTGACAAAATTTATGTCTTTTTTGATGAATATAATAAAAACTAAAACTCGCAGCAGCAATCAAATAGCACCAAAAGAAAGCTGTATTAGTGACAAGAAAAGGAGGTAAAATTCATTTAGGTGGTAGGTTGTGTGACCGAGCAATAAACCATGAAAGCTGCAGTGGTCTGAATGGAGAAAAAGGCTCTGGTCCTTAAGGGGGGAAAAGACTGTGGTCCTCAAGTGGTTAAAGAACTCTGCCGAGTATCCGTCAGGTCCAGGAGATTTTTGGTTTGCTAGTCCTTTGATCGTTTCTCTGACCTCCTGCACAGTGATTTTAGTATTTAACTCTTGTATTTGATCTTCTGTGAGTTTCTTAACTGGGAGAGCTGTGAGAACCGATATGAATCTAGATGAGTCTGCATGGGTGGAGGAGTATGATTTTTCAAAAAAGTTTTTAAATATGGTATAAATAATTTTTGGGTTAGATTGGGGATCTCCTTTCTCATCTTTAAAGAGACTCCGTAACAAAAATTGCATCCTGTTTTTTATCATCCTACAAGTTCCAAAAGCTATTCTAATGTGTTCTGGCTTACTGCAGCACGTTCTACTATCACCATCTCTGTAATAAATCAACTTATCGCTCTCTTGTCAGACTTGTCAGCCTGTGTCTGGAAGGCTGCCAAGTTCTTCAGTGTTGTGGTTCTGTGATGCATCTCCCCCCTCCAACCCCCTTTCTGCACACTGCCTGTGTATTATTTAGATTAGGACAGCTACTCTCTTCTCTCTTATCTTTTACAAGCTGGATAAATACTCCTCTGCGCTGGCTGGGCTTTCACATACTGAGGAATTACATACAGGCAGAGCTGTCTGCACTCTGCAGGAAGAAACAGCCTGACACTTCAGTGGAAGATAGCTGCAGGGGGAAAGAAACACACAAATGATCTCTTGAGATTAAAAAGGAAGGGTGTATACAGCCTGCTTGTGTATGAATGTATTTTCTATGTGTGGACATACTGTACATCAACCTACTTCCTGTTTTGGTGGCCATTTTGTTTGTTTATAAACAAACTTTTTAAAACTGTTTTTAACCACTTTTAATGCGGCGAGGAGCGACGAAATTGTGACAGAGGGTAATAGGAGATGTCCCCTAACACACTGGTATGTTTACTTTTGTGCGATTTTAACAATACAGATTCTCTTTAAGTTTTAAGGCTTGCTGTGGAGCTCCTTTTTGAGCAGCCCTGGGCCCCACAAAAGCAGGGCCCTTTCCGGTGTTCCTCGAAGGGAACCTACCCCTTTGCCTTCAGCGCAGGGGGTACATGGGGTCCTCCGACACACAAAGGATTGGAGGACCCCAACGTGCCCTGTGGATACCCACAGGGCCTGACCATGTGGCATCCCGCATGGTCCGGGTGGCTCCCCCGAGAGGGAGCCGGGGCGGGGACCGATGTCCCCGGTGCCAGCAAGCGGTGGTGAGAGCCCGCCTGGGCAAGTGCATTCATTGTCAGCCTTGTATGGCTGAGGGTGCATAATCTGTTATTGGAACTGTGCCTACACCTTGAACTGTGTACTACTAAGGCTGCCCTATCTGAAAAGCAATAGTTTGCAATTGAATTGAGGGGGATGCCTGGTGAGCGGTGTAATCGCACCTTACAGCTATCATAGACTATAAACAGTCTTCAAGCGGACAGTGTCAGTATACTGAGTCAGCCTTACAGTGTGGAAGATCAAGAATCAAAGAGGATGTATGTTGCAGCATCTGGGCGGTGGATTTGAAGCATTTATTAACTCAAGTCAGATTTGTATTGTGGAGTACGATTGCTTTGCTGTTATGTGTGGTTCAGTGTGTATGGTCAGCTGACATCTAGCTATACACGGCCGTGTATTTTAGGGGGGGGATAAGGGGGTTTTCTGTGACTGCATTTTGATTCAATAAACTTTTGTGATATTTGCTAGCAGACGCTTTCCATAGTCTTTTCTATCTATCTGCCAGCAAGCTGGACCCGAGCTTGCGGCCGGTGTTATAAAAATTCCGCTCTCTTCCTAGCCAAAAGGCCGGGGAGCTGCGTTATTCGGCTATGCATATGGGCAGTACAGAGCTAAGTACCTAACTCCGCCTGGGATTTCCCACGTCCCGGGTTTTTCGGGTACTCCTGGAACGCCACTTCCAGGGGCAGTACGCCTAAGCAAAGCCCTCAGCCTTCCAGCTTCGACTTTGGTAGATCCATCTAGTCAGAATCTAGGGAACGTAAGAACAACAGTGGACACCCGTAGTAGAGGATTTGGGGGTGCAAGCAGAGAGGGAAATACGACAAGCCAAGAGGGAACAAGCTGAATGGCGATACCAGACCGAGAGGGAACGACTCCAGGCTGAGAGGGAAAGACTCCAGGCCGAGAGGGGAAGTGCTGAGCATCAACACCAGCTGGAGCTGGCTAAACTTCAGCAGCAGAACCGGTCTGCTGGACCCGCAGAGCGCGAAGGTGAGCGAGTCCACACAATCCCCCTGGATAAGTTCCCCGCTATGGACAAAGACTCTGACATAGACACTTTCTTACAGGGGTTTGGAAGGACTTGTCATCAGTATGGGGTACCCCGAGAGCAGTGGGCAAGGTATCTCACACCAGGGCTGAGAGGCAAGGCCCTGGAGGCATTTGTGAGTCTCCCCCAGGAGAAAGAAGCAGACTTTGAGGCAATTAAGCAAGCCATCATTACGCGGTACCACCTCACGCCAGAGGTGTATCGCAAACGTTTCAGGACAGTGCAGCGAGATCCTAACAACAGTTACCTGGATCATGCTTGCAACCTGCGCACTGCCTTCCAGCAGTGGTTAAAAGGACTGGCAGTCACAACCTTTGATGCCCTGCAGGAACTGATGATCAAGGACTAGTTCCTACACACTTGTCCTGCTGAGGTCCGGTTTTGTACTGGACCAAGAGCCAAAGACTGTGGATGAGGCCGCGAAAGTCGCTGATTTCTACACAGCCCATCGAGCATCAGAGTCCCGGAGGACTACAACACCCAGCTGGAGGGAAGAACAGATCGCTAAACCTGCTTCACCCATCATCCAGAGGAGGCAAGCACCGCCGTCTCCTGGATTCAAGTCACTAAACCCTGGCACCCGGAAATGCTTTGTATGTGACAGGGTGGGTCATATCAGCATGACTTGCCCCGAGAGGAAGAGGGAGGCCCCAGAAGCCAGTGAGGCCTCAAACCCCAGTGAAGTCCAAACTGCTTTGTGTGCTACCAGAAATGCCACTGGCTATGCAGAGAATCTGCAACCTGTTATGGTTGGGGATACAGTTACCACCGGCCTGAGGGACACTGGTGCAGAGGTGACTCTAGTGCACCCCCAGCTTGTGAATCCGGAGGAGTACATTCCTGGCAAGACTATGGCTGCCAAAGGAGTTGGGGGTGTCAGCCCAGCCATACCCACTGCATGGGTTCACCTGGACTGGGGTGCCGGCAGTGGAATGAGAAAAGTGGGGGTAACTGATGCCATCCCCACGAACGTTTTGTTGGGTACTGACCTGGGACAGTTAGTGGCCCGGTATGAGCCTACTCCAACCCCCGTGGAGCCCGCTTCCCCAGCAGAAGTCCAGGACTCTTGCAAGGTACCGTTTGATAACTCTGTGCAAGTGGGGGGTGCTGGTGAGCCTCCAGGGGTTAAGGACTGTGTACTAGGAGCCAGCCCTAGTGAGTCTCCAGTGCCTAGGCCTGGAGCGTGACATGTTGATACAGAGAATGCAGAAACTGATGATGTCATGACGCACGGACTATCAAGGTAATCGATGCAGGAACTCTGATGCTACAGATAATGTTGATGTTGTATGTGATGTTCTAAATGACAATATGTGTAGGGCCGATCATGCTGATGTCATATGTGTTGTACTACATAATGATGCTGGTCATGTGGACACTCCGTCGGCTGCAGGAGTAACCAGCAGTGTTCGCTGGGCTGCAGCAGATGAACTGCCCACTGAAGGGGCAGATGGCACCAGACCAGATCTTTCCCCTTCAGATGATTTTGAGATAAAAGGTATGAGCAATGATGTGTGATACGGACACTCCCTCCACTGCAGTGGTAACCAGCAGCGCTAGTGGGTCTACAGCAGAGGGACTGTCCACTGAAGTGGCAGATGTTGCCGGGTCACTGAGGGCCTAGGAGCCTCTCGGTTTGCAGCCTCCCTGGCATGTGTGACAGGCAGCACTGAGCTCTCTGGGGCTGTTCGATTTGGCAGTAGCCTGGAAGAGCTCAGGGGTCTGGCCAGCAGGTCACCAGCTGGGAGGGGCAGGCTGAGAGGGTTCTGGGAAGTTATTCCCTCGGAGCTGTCCGAAGTGGAGGAGGCAGACCGGCAGTTAATCGTTCCCCAAAGGGACAGAGAGATAGCTCCTGCCACTATAGAGAAAGTGCGTGTAGTGACTATCGGAACCCTTCCTCAGCTGCAGCACTGTCTCTATGCTCGCGAATTCACGGTCATCACGGACCATCATCCCCCTGGTTGATTAAGTCAGGTTGCCGGGGGCAGCAACACATTGCAGCAACCTGACCTAGTTTTCCAACCGTGTAGCTTAGAGCTAACTGCCAGTTGGGGAACCCTCCTGAGAATGCTAAGGAGTTACCCCACCAGGCCAGGCCGGCAGTGTAGGCGCTGGCAAGACGATTCATCGGAATCGTCTGCCAGTGCCATCTTGAAGAGGGGAGGTGTCATGATATCACAGCTAGTTATGATGTTGGGATAATACAGAAGCCTTATTTTCCCATTTTGATGTCTGCTGTGTACTCTGTCTGTGTCATGTGTATGTCTGCCTAAACCCAGTCTGGCTTTGGGGGAAGCTGTGATTGTCTGTATGTCAATGACAACTACATTTGCATTTAGTCCCTCTGGTAGCAGGGTACGGCTAATTAGTAGCCACTTGGCAAAGAATAGTCTGGGTCTGCATGGCTTTTGAACTCTGTGTACATGTAGACAGTCCATTGTCCCAATATACAAATCAGGACCAACTGAGTCTGGGAACTTCAAAGGCTAACAGGAAAACTACTATTGTCTGCATTGAATAGATCAATTAGGGACTGTCTACCTAGCCGCTAATTAGGAGATGGCTAATTAGTCAATAGCCAGTCAGGTCCTTACCTTTGATCTGCTAGGAAATACTGTCACCAATGTGTTTGTCACCTGGAGTAGGGAAGTCCTTTTGATGTGTTAAGATACAATTTTACCTGTGGTCTGAATATTGGGCTGGAAGCGTTTGAGTGTTTGAAGTCGGCAAAGATCAAAAGTGGGACAGGAAAAACCTTTGAAGTTGCATGTCACAGCCAAAGAGGATATGAAAGGCTCCTGGATCTGGGCATTTGAGTGGCCCTGGGCCACATATTTTGCAATAAAACATCAGCTAGGCTAGTCACAATCTGTAGTTCTTTAGAGATAGCAAAACGCTAGGAATAACCTGGTTCCTGACCAGAAGCTGCGTTCTCCCGCAAACAACGCTCAGATCTATATGCCGGTAATATTTATTCCCATTTTATTTTAAGCAAACTGTCTTCCTGTGTATCTTTGTAACTTTTATTTTGTAATTTTTACTTTTTTATTTGTACATTTTGTGTATATATTATTTTCTGCATTGTTCCACTTTTTTCTGGAATATTAAATCGTTATTTAATAAGTTTCACTTCTGCTGTACTAAGCCTAGAGAAGAGACTGCAGTGCAACTTGCGTTACAAGATTCAGTGCCTGATTGTGCCTTGCTACTGTACGATTGTACTGTGTGTGTGCGTGGCGTTCCCGTATTCGGCCTAAAGCGCAAAACTGACCCGAATGCGAAAACTCGGACTGCGTGTAGATCACTCGAAAGCAGAGTGAGAATCGTTGAAGTGTCTAGCGGCAGCTAGTGGTGGCAGTGAAAAGTGCTTTGAGGGGCTGGGCGACAGCCTAGTTGTAGCTTGAATAAGGCTGCTCCCCTCTCGATCTGGTCAAACCCGCAGTCGGGAACCGTATCTGCAGGCTTGCCGCGGGGCCGGTTCCTGACAGGAGGAACCGGAGCTCACAGGCACAAACACCATGCATGGGGAGAAAGAGTCTGATTGAAGTCTGCAGAGCTGGCAGACCAGCCGTGACCTAAGGTCGGTTTACAGAGGTCACTGAGCTCTTCTTTCTTCCCTTTCCTTTCTTTTTAACTTTTATATACACACTTTGGAAA
Source organism: Hyperolius riggenbachi (assembly GCF_040937935.1). Classification (NCBI taxonomy): domain Eukaryota; kingdom Metazoa; phylum Chordata; class Amphibia; order Anura; family Hyperoliidae; genus Hyperolius; species Hyperolius riggenbachi. The sequence goes on along the minus strand of NC_090649.1, from coordinate 219,167,057 downwards.
GCCTCGAGGATAAAAAGGCTCAGCATGTCCCAAGCACTTGTAGACTCCAAAAGAAGAGTGCATTTTTATAAGTAAAGGGGCACTACAGCGAAAAACTAAAATTTAAAATATCTGCAAACATATACAAATAAGAAGTACATTTCTTCCAGAGTAAAATGAGCCATAAATTAATTTTCTCCTATAATGCTGTCACTTACAATAGGCAGTAGAAATCTGACAGAAGTGACAGGTTTTGGACTAGTCCATCTCTTCATAGGGGATTCTCAGCAAGGCTTTTATTATTTATAAAGATATTCCCTAAAAAGGATTTAAACAATGATGCTGGCCAGCTTCCCTGCTCGCTACACAGTTTTTGGGCAGTTGGACAGAGCAACTGCCATTCACTAAGTAGCAATAAGATAACAGAGGCGCCAAAAGGATAAAAGGGACTAAATGAGCTTAAAAAACAATTTGGTAATAGAGGAGGCAGTGGTGGACTTACTCCCTCCAAGCAGAACACACGACTGAAGATTTTCAGTCAAAAAACGTTTATTGGGTACTCCAAAATAAAGTGCAATGCGTTTTGCAGGTTAAACCCGCTTTCTCAGGCAATACAGACAGGAGTAAAAAAGCATCTGCTAGTAACATCAACGATGAGCGCCTGTCTAGACTGTTATCTGTTTGCTACATTGAGTCCACCCTAGGTGGAGGGTTGTACCCACTTCCTTCTTCTACTACAGAGAGTGACTTCTTAATCCTGAGTGGGGTCAGGACAATCTCCCCACCTACCTTGACAGTGGTTGCCTAATGGTAACCCTGGTTTGTGAGTATTACATTTTGAATTACTCTATAAATCTTCCATTACCAGTACATACTACCCTATATTGGGCTCTTGGTGTTCTCTTCTTCTTGCCATTCACTAAGTGCTTTTGAAAGTAAATATATCCCTGAGAATCCCCTATAAAGAGATGGACTAGTCCAAAACCTGTCACTTGTGTCAGATTTCTACATCCTACTGTAAGTGACAGCAACATAGGAGAAAAGTAAATTATGGCTCATTTTACTCTGGAAAAATGTAATTCTCACGGGAGTGAATGGGGGCACGGACCGGCCGGTCAACACAGCAGCGCACGGATTCAGAAACCCTGCAAGTAAGAGAGGCGGCGGAACGGGATAGCGTGAAGTCACTGAGGCGCACCCGGGGACCAGACAAACATTCAGACGGATGGGCATTGGTAGACGACTATGTTTGAGATGCGCAGAACGCTCTGGGAGGCGTAAGTGTATAAGATTGAGCTGGCGTGGAGCAGTATTGTAAACTGTATTACGCTATGTGGCTTTTTCTTGTATTTTTCTTTTATGTTGAGCAATTTTTATCTGTGGAATAAAGCAAGACCCATATGAGGCCTATTTTAAGGAAACAAGATTTGCGAAGTTTGATTGGCGATTACTATACAGCGCAATTTACACCTGGCTTAAGAGGTGGGCTGCATCTGGTGAGCAGTTTGATTGGCAGCACATTGGAGTGGCACTTTCACAGGGTGACATTGAGAACCCATGATGGATATAGTACTTGGATTACACTGAGCTGTGAACTGTATTATCCTATGTGCAGATTTTTTCCTGTTACAGGACCGCATGAAGTGGAATTTATTATCAATGCGCATGACCCACCTGAGCATTGAGGTGGCCAGCATCTGGTGAGCATTTAGTGAGAGCGGACGAGGGACACAGAGTGGCTGGCAGTTGGGAGAGCACAGAACACGGGTCACGTGGAATAATTTGAAGTAGTGCACCACTCAGATTGAACGTTATTACCCTATGTGGAGTTTTATTTCCTATCAGGTCTGGAGAGCGCAGCAGTAATTTGGAATATTGATCTTATTTGTATATGTTTGTACATATTTTAAATTTTACAGTTTTTCGCTGTAGTGCCCCTTTAATGAATATGCAGCTTCTCAGCAAGATCTGATTGACATGTAAGACCTGCTGAGCCTTATAGTTCCACAAAGGCTGCATCTGTTGATCGAACCCTTCAAAACCTGCTTTCTATTAGAATGCCAGACAGACCTTTCCCCAACACAAATTTATCATCTAAAGGTGCCCATTAACCCCCTTGGCGGTATGAAAAATACCGCCAGGGGGAAGCGCAACAGTTTTTTTTTATTTATTTTTTTTTTTATCATGTAGCGAGCCGAGGGCTCGCTACATGATAGCCGCTGCTCAGCGGCATCCCCCCAGCCCCGCCGATCGCCTCCGGCGATAGGCGATCAGGAAATCCCGTTCAAAGAACGGGATTTCCTGGAGGGCTTCCCCCGTCGCCATGGCGACGGGGCGGGATGACGTCACCGACGTCAGCGACGTCGGGACGTCATTGGGAGACCCGATCCACCCCTCGGCGCTGCCTGGCACTGATTGGCCAGGCAGCGCTCGGGGTCTGGGGGGGGGGGGGGGCCGCGCGCCGCACCGGATAGCGGCGATCGGGCGCGCGGCGGTGGCGATCGGGGTGCTGGCGCAGCTAGCAAAGTGCTAGCTGCGTCCAGCAAAAAAAAAATTAAGCAAATCGGCCCAGCAGGGCCTGAGCGGCAGCCTCCGGCGGCTTACCCCGTGTCACACACGGGGTTACCGCTAAGGAGGTTAAGGGTACAATCCCATGGCTGATCGTCCGTTTCCACTGTGGTAATCGGAAATGATTGGTCATGTCCATAATGGCTTAAAGGGAACGTTGACTGAACTTACAAAAAAGTTTAATTTATCTGGGGCTTTTGCCAGCCCCCTGCAGCCGCCCTGTGCCCGCGCCGTCACTAAGCGATCCTCCAGTCCCCCGTAGCAGCTGAGTTTAGTTTTCAGTGACTGGGCCAGTCTATGGTCACTGAGCCTGCCCTGACTATCGTAATCTCGATCACACTCCCGTCACCAGGAGAGTCCTGCGCATGCTCAGCATGAGAAAATCCTGCGCAGGACGCTCCCATCGACGGGAGTGTGACCGAGGACACGACAGTCAGGGCACGCTCAGTGACCATGGACTGGCCCAGTCACTGAAAACGAAACTCAGCAGCTACGGGGGACTGGAGGATCGCTTAGTGACGGCGTGGGCGCAGGGCAGCTGCAGGGGGTTCCCTTTAATTCCCACTAACCAATTCAATCAGATCAATGGAATCAGTTCCATTGATCTGATAAAATTGGTTAACAGGAATTTGGCTATTAATGGGCACGACCAATCGATTCCAATCGTTTACTGTGGGGTTTCGAAATGTTCGATCAGCTGCAGGATTGTACGGTGGCATCTTAACCCCAACCTAAATGCTAAATCCCCTTCACGATGACTTACCTACCTGCTAATGCTAAATCCCTTTCCTGTTGCCTGACACTAACCTGCACTCCAGGGGCTTGATTCACAAAACGGTGCTAACTGTCAGCACGCTGTGAAAAGTGGTTCATGTGAAATTTTGCATGATAACGGTCGCGTTCGCGCGATAAATTTGCGTTATCGCGCAAATGTTAGCGCGCAAAAAATTCACGTTAACTCACGAATGCAAGTTTTTGCACGTGATAACCGGTTTTCACGTGAAACCCATTTTTTCACACGAAAACGCACAAAAATGCAGGAATTCTGGTGTGTGTGTGTATATATTGAGGTGATAAACAATAAACAAGATAACTGCACTCCAGTATGTGGTTGAATGCTGGTGCTGGGTTCCAAGGCTGCTCAGAATACATGTATTGAAAAAAGGAATCCGCACACAGACTTGTAGGAACGATGCTTGAAATTTATTGTTCCCCCACACACACATGCAATCTGTGATCTGACAGTAATGGCCGACGGTCGTTTTGGGGCCTGCAAGGGGTCCCCTTTGTCAGGGCATCGGCAGAAGAAAAAACATGTACACCCTAATAGCGCAAAGTACCAGAATAAATTCACTCACATCATTAGCCCCTTCCCACACTGGGCGGGTACAATCAGGTAGCCGTTTGTCATTACACAGTTGATTAGATCATCAGCGCTTTTTGAAAATAAACATTTTCAAAATTCAGCTCCTTACCTCATTGCCACTGTCATCACCATATCAGCACATCATGACACCAAGGTGGAAGGATGGCGAAAGGGCTCTCTAACCCTCTACACCTCCAACGGACAGTCCGCCGAGAATCGGGGGAGTTACCCACCAGGGAATGTGGGAATATGGCTAGGGTGGCGGTAGCCGGCTGCTCCACCAATCAGTGCAGCCGGCGTCACCGGGACACACGTCAGGGGGGCGGATACATCCTCCGCTGTCTATCACCCAAATGCAGGGCCGGATTTACCATAAGGCAATACAGGCGCCTGATTATGGAAAGGCGGCTCAGGTCCCTCCTTGAGTGCCTCCCTCTCTCTTTCCCTATGCAGAGTCCTGATGAGAGTGTAAACAAGAGGTTACTCGCCCTGCTCTCGGCATTCCACTTACCAGATCTTCCTTCAGTCAGGGGCACGACTACTTACCTAATACTTGGAGGCACCTCTAGCTACCTAATTTTGTGGGTACTTCTGACTACCTAATACTAAGGGGCAACAGTTGCTACGTATAATGGGCAAGGGAAGAAAGGGAGAAGTGAAAACTGGGACAGCCAGCACACTTGCGGTGCAGTTTGGTGGGAGTTTGTATGTTATTGGAGGGTGAATCCTCAGGTGCCAGAACATCTGTGCCTATAGGCTTCTGTGAGGTAAATCCAGGCCTGCCCACAGGGGCGTCTCTAGCCATTTTGTCACTCCAGGCGAGACATCATGTGGCACCCCCCCCCCCCCCCCCCGTGATTGCCCCCAGTCCCAGTCCCATACCCCGCACCCCTCATGGTGAACCCCACCCCCAAGACCCCCGAAAATCATAATGCAGCAGCGTTTCACCAGAAAATATACTTATTGCGGCATGCACTCACACACACCACACACAGTACACACACACACACACTATACACACACACAGTGTACACACACACACACACAGTACACACACTGCACACAACATACACACTATACACACACACTTTAGACACGCACAGCACAGTACACACACTATACACACACACACACACAAACACACACACACAGAGCACACTATACACAGCACACAGTAGACATACACTATACACATACAGAGATAGGAGGAGTGGAGTGAGACTAGTGCTACGTACACACATGCGACAACGATCGTTCGTTGAGGACGATGAACGAACTTTTAATTGACGAAAGAACGACCGAAGTAAAGTTAGTTGTAAAAAGTGTGTAACGATTACATTGTTAGAACGAACGTTACACCACGTAAAAGCACTTAATGCGCCTGCGCATAAAATTGTAAAGTTCCTTGGAGAAAAAGTGAAATACGCATGTCCAGCCTGGTACGAACGATCGTTTCCAACGATGTACCACTTTTGCTAACAATCGTCGGTGGTAAAAATCCGCCAAGACAGAACTTTGTTTTGTAGCGATTTGCCTCGTTCGTCGTTTGCCTTAATAGTCGTTGGTTCGTTTTTTGTAACGATCGTCGTTGGTAAAGATCGGGGAACGATCGTTACAAACGACTATAGTCGCATGTGTGTACGCACCTTAAGAATAGCCTGAGATGGAGCAGTTTATCTGTATTGCAGTCCCACATTACTCAGAGACTAGTTGCTGGTAATAGGACTGCTGTCCCTGCCAGTCTCTTACACAAGTCAGCAAGCAGCCCTCCTGGAGTCTAGGGACTGTCAAAACTTTTCAACCTGTTTAAGACCTTATCTGCACTTGCAGTCATTATAACAATGGGGAGAGACCAGACAGATTTTTTCCCACTGACCCTCCAGACGAGTTCTACATCATGCTGTGTATATTTACCAGCTTGCCTGCCCTCTAATTGCACTTTTATCAGCTAGCCTAGTGTTTTACATTGCCTTACATCAACAAACCTGAATACAGCAGACACAGGACCAACCCTAAATCATTGAATGAAAGGCGGCCTGGGGGGAAGTCAATGCCTGGCTGCTACACAGTCTCTACATCCACGCAGTTACCAGTAGCAGAGAGAGAGGGACTGAATTCTCAGGAGTCGGACTCAGGAGCTGATGATGCTGTACTCCTCGGATCCCTGACTAGGATGAGTGCCTTCTCTCACTGACTCATTCATTACTGTGGTTCTTTGAATCATTGAGCTGAAGTCCAGTCAGCCCCGCTGCTGCTGCTGCTGTGTAAACTGACACCTGAGTCAGCTGAGAGGCATTTCTTCTCTCACTACTCAGTGCAGAAGCGCCCTTGCCTCTTCCTGTCGCCTTAGGCGAAAATGTATAGCTGCCTAATGGCTCAGACGCCTCTGCCTGCCCAAATGCTTGCAATTGCAAGCACGGGTGATATAAGAAATGGGTGGAAACGCGCCATGTTTCATATAACGTCGCTGAAGGGGCGTGGTTCGATGCCGTCACTTGAGAGAAGCTACCAATCCCATTCTAAAGCAGGGTTGCCCAGGTGATGTAAACAAATACAGCACTATTGGGGTGTACATGTTTTTTCTTCTGCTGATGCCTTGACAAAGGGGACCCCTTGCAGGCCCCGAAATGATCATCGACCATTACGGTCAGATCACAGATTGCATGTGTGTGTGGGGGAACAATACATTTCAAGCAACGTTCCTACAAGTCTGTGTGCAGATTCCTTTCTTCAATCCATGTATATTGAGGTGTGTACTTCTGTCTACCTATATGGGCATTCATCTCAGGCTACCTATACTGAACAGTCTACATCTGGCTACCTATACAGGGGCTCATCTCTACTTACCTCAGGCTTCTTCATGTATTCTGTCAGGTCCCCTAACTTCCTCCTGTTCAGCACCGCTATGTTGCTGTCACCACTCGGTGCAGGGCCGGGCCGAGGCATAGGCTGGAGAGGCTCCAGCCTCAGGGCGCAGTGTAGGAGGGGGCGCAGAATTCATTCAGCTGTCATTCCTAATTGTGTTTGAAGCAGAAAGAAATAAGAAAAGGGGATACATGGCAGTGACTGCAAGCCATATAACTAGATATTAAGGTGTTGGGGAGGTTGTGGGTCCTGTGGCGCCTCTTAGTCTAATAGCAATCAGTGTGTGATGGCTGGGGTGGCAGGGATGGAGGGGCGCACTTTGGTGTCTCAGCCTTGGGTGCTGGAGGACCTTGTCCCGGCTCTGACTCGGTGTCACCAGGGCCGGATTTGTACTCTTTACTGCCCAAGGCCACTGTCACCAGCCGCCCCCTTCAGTGTAGATAGCGCGAGATGACCCTTCCCTCCAGGATAGGTAGCCAGATGACCCATCTTCCCCTTCTCTCTAGTATAGGTAGCCTGATGACTCCTCAGTATAGGTAGCCAAATTACCCCTCCCCCCAAATGTCTTCCAAAGTCCCTCCTTTTCCCACCCCCCCTTTCAGCATAGGTAGCCAGCTTGCCTTCACACCACAGAAGCGATCAGTGTCACTCATTTCTCCACTTGTCTGCAGTGCAGAAGATTCCTCCTCCGTTCCGTCTCCAAAGCTGCCCAAGTCCATAGCCACCGGCCACAATGCAATCGTGCACAGAAAGCAAGGTGGCTGCTGCACAAGTGGCTAGTAGGAGGGTACCACGGTCAGGCATTCGCCTGATCTCCCTGCATTGCAGAATTTGCAAGCTTGCAAATGCTGCACCAGTTTGGCCTGCTGCTTTGGTGCCCTTGCTCCTGTGGTGCCCTAGGCCATGGCCTAGGTGGCCTTGGCTTAAATCCGGCCCTGGGTGTCACTATCTCGGCTGTGCTCGCCTCTTCAGTCGCGCTCTTGTAGCCAGGAGCATTTGGCTCCTGCGCAGTTTGTAAAACTCACAACTTAGCAGGTGCAGAACGCTTTTGGCAAAGGGAGCGCGATTGAGGATGAATGCGTCCTGGGCCAAGCATGAGCAGTAGCCGTATTTTTTTGGGGGGGGGGGGGGGCAAACCAAAATTTTTACTACGCCCCTGTTCAGAGACACGTTATATCTATGTAATTCAGCATTCCAAAGTGGGCTTAGTGAAATGCTGTGCCGTATCTTAGCATTCTGCATTTGGAAAGAAAAATTGTACTTGGTTTAAGATATTGCACTCACTTTTTAATTCATTTTTTTTCTTTTTTTCCAAAATCGTAAAAGTAAAATTACATACAGTGCAGAACAGTAAAAAATGGCATACTGCTACTCACAGTGCCGTACTTGGATGTGCTTATCTGTATCAGGGATAGTTTTATTCCTCTACAGGGGAACCATCACTAATCTCCACTGCTGAGCGCGGGGCTTCAGGAGAGACACATGGATGAGGGAGGAAAGGGACACCCGCCTAACCAATCAGATCTGCCCAAAGGAAAGACAGCGATCAATGAGGTGACAGATGTCACAGCAAATCACCCTCACATCCATGTAAAGCTGCTGAGGCAGCCTCTATATAAAGGCAGAAAAAGCTGCTCTCTGCTTATTAGGGTGATGATGGGAAGTTGCAAGCTCTGTCACGCCGGCTGGTTACTAGAGCAGGAGCCGCCCTCAGTCACGCGTATTTCCATTAGGTTTTCCTTCTTTTCAGCTTTGAAGATTGCACATCTCTCCCAGGTCCCTGTTTAAGCATGCAAAACTACCAGCGATAGCTCGGTGGGATTGGTGGGCTTGTCTCCACCCTCCATAGCTGGAGTCTCTGTAGTGAGGGCTGTCTAATGTGATGTTTATAATCAGATACTGCAGATGTTACAGCGTATGAACTTCAGTCACATAACATTTCATTCCCTCCCTCTTCAGAATTGCATATTCCAGTTCTTTCTCTGTTCCATGTATGCATATAGACTAGAGAGCTACGAGCTTAGTGGGAGGAGGGGCGAGTGAGCACCACCCTCTATAGGCTTATACTGTGTGCATTGGCTGCCTAGTGGGACTTGCCTTACTGGCACACATAGACACACACGCTTGCTTCCTGAGGCTCTGCATATAGACACAGGTAAGCGCTCTTCAGTAATGTTGCTGATAAGCAGCCAGCTGAGAAGTTGGTATTTGGAGATGGACCAGTTAGTGGACACAGGCGTTTACTTATATTTCTAGGAAGCTTTTGCTCTATACGTTACTATAGTTGCGTTAATATAAAGTTACAGATTTGTTGTCTGTTAACTTTGTTTTCCTCACAAAATATATTAGAATTTAACCATTTCACACATACCCACAGCACAGGGGCGTAGCAATAGAGGTTTTAGAGGTTGCGTCCGAATCGGGGCCCTTGGGCCACAGGGGCCCCGAAGGGCCCTCCCTCAACTGCAGTATTAGCTCTCTATTGGTCTTGTGCTCATAATAATCACTTCTATAGATACATTGAATAGTGGTAATCATTAACACACTGCTCCCCATCCCCTTCTTGCACCTCTGACACTGTAGCTGCCATTGGCAGGTTTTGGTGCGCCGTATCAATTGCTATGCATAGAGTGTTTGGGGGGCCCCAATGTAAAACTTGCATCGGGGCCCGCAGCTCCTTAGCTATGCCACTGCATACCCACCTACATTGTATATTAGATTGTAGAATTCTGCTTATTCCTTTATATGGTGAACACCCAGCCTTGCTTTTTGAAGACTCTATAGAATTACAGGCAATATGCAGTTCCCCGAAAATTTAAAGGAAATGTCAGAAGATTAAAAAAAAAAAAGATCTACTTACCCAGGGCGTCCTCCAGCCCCTGGCAGCCCCTGGTGCCCTCACCGCAGCTTTGGTGTCCCGGGACCCTCTCCAGCACAGGGCGGCTGCCAGGCGCTGGAGGAAGCCCCAATTAAGTAGATCTAATTTTTTTTGTCTTCGTATATTTCCTTTAAGCAGGTGTGTTTGGACAGATTACGGCAGAAGAGGAACTGTAGTAAAAATAGCATAATGAATAAAATATATGTATATATTTTTTTACAATATTCATTCATAAAATATTTAGTCAGTGTTTGCCCATTGTAAAATCTTTGAACTCTCTTTACATTCTGAAAGTTATCGCAGGTGGCAACATCCTTACTGCTGGCAGATGCATCACTGTGGAGTGTTTGTCTAGTCTATGTTCTGAAGCCATACAAATTAACATAATCCTACATGAACTCAGAAATATTTGCAGCTCATTCATCATCTCGAATGCTGAAACCAAGATGATTAACATAAAAGTTGGTACATTCTATATATTCTAAAACTGTGCATGTCACTATGGTGCCTCTTTAAAGTGAACCTGTAGTGAAAAAGTGCCACTAGGGCAGTGATGGCTAATCTTGGCACTCCAGATGTGACAAAACTACAAATCCCATCATGCCTCTGCCTCCCCGAGTTATGCTTCGAGCTGTCAGAGTATTGCAATGCCTCATGGGACTTGTAGTTCCACCACAGCTGGAGTGCCAAGGGTAGCCATCACTGCCCTAGGGCATACTTACCTTGGGAAGGGGAAGCCTCTGGATCCTAAAGAGGCTTTGCTCAGCAGTAGTGGGAGCCCTGAAAGTCTGCATGTCGAGGCATGTGCACTAGCTTAGTCCCGCTCGGCTCTCTTCAGCAATAGCAAGGCTGGATTGGGTCCATGCTACTGTGCAGGCACGAGCCGCATGCGCAGTAACACAGACCCAATTGTGCTCGGCAATTTTTACCACAGCCATACGGTGGTAGTAGACATTCACACAGAGGCCACACCACACCTTCCCAGCAGTGGAAGGGGTCTGCGGAGGATGACGGGGGAAGACTCTTTAGGATCCAGAGGCTTCTCCCTCCCAAGGTAAGTATTCGTTTCTTTCCTTTTTAAAGTCACAGGTTAACCTTAAGAAATCAGAGGTGTTATTCAGACTTCTTAGTGAAATGAAAGAGACACTTCAGTTGTACAGTCTACCCAACCAGCAGTTAGGGATGCATATATGTAAATTAGGTTACCTGTATAGGAAGGCGGCTCAGCTGTTTTACCTGTGAGTCTGTGGGGATGTAAGAAATAAACTGCAGGTGTCATCTGAGACTGGGGATGAGCATCACAAGAGTAAAAAGTGCTAAGACAGATAATTCTTGTTCATACACACTTTCAACTTAGATTGGCCAAAACAGTTGTTCATGATCACTTCAGCTTCTTTGCAGGGTGTGCACAGCTGTCCCAGGAAGGCTGGAAACGTCTACCCATACACTATACAAAATTTTTCCCAGTTAGGGCTTGGCTTGTTCACACTATGAGCATTTGCATATTTTTTTTTTTAAAGTGAACCTTAAGTGAAAAAAAAAATGAGTTCTACTCACCTGGGGCTTTCCTCAGCCCCCTGCAGCTGATCGGTGCCCTCGACGTGTCCCTCCGATCCTCCTGGACCAGCCGGCGACCACTTCCGGTTTCGCCGTCAGGACCCGACAGGCTGGGAACGCGAGTGATTCTTCGCGTTCCCAGTCACAATAGCTCCCTCTATGTTGCTATAGCAGCCCTCTGTGCTGCTATAGCAACATAGAGGGAGCTATTGTGGCTGGGACGCGAAGAATCACTCGCGTTCCCAGCCTGTCGGGTCCTGACGGCAAAACCGGAAGTAGCCGCCGGCGGGGACAGGAAAATCGGAGGGACACGTCGAGGGCACCGATCAGCTGCAGGGGGCTGAGGAAAGCCCCAGGTGAGTAGAACTCATTCGTTTTCACTTAAGTGTCACTTTAAGCGCTGGCGATTTTGGAAATTGCTCTAAAAGCGCTTGTGCAATGATTTCCTATGGGAGTTTCATGTATGAGCGCTACGCTTTCTATTGAATCGCAAAACGCGGCTCCTGTACTATTTTCTGATCGTTTGTGTTCAATAGAAAGTATAGGGAAATCGCAAAGTGCTTGAAAAAGCGCTTTGAATAGCGATTACCAGAGAGCTTTTATGAATAAATACATTGGATTTATTCATTTCCAGGTCAACGAGTTCACTTCCTGACTGACATCAGGAAGTGTAAAAAATCATTGCTCCACAAAAGCGCTTAGAAAAACTCTTTTCTAAGCGCAAAGCGCAGGGAAAATCACTTTTAAAATCACTAAGCAAATCGCTCAGTGCTTGCGATACCGCTGGCGATTTGTAATGTGAACAAGACCTTAGAAGACAGATTCAACTAAAAGGTCTAATTGAGCAGAAATTGTATTTAATCATAGTGCCGTGGTTGTCTTGCAATCGATCACTAAACACCAATTCCTTTTGTTAGCTGTGCTGCTCCTCTCCATAGAACAGAACTGGCTTCACAGCTGGGAGCACATTCCTAAATTGTGCTGAACGATATCGAACGATTGTTTAGACCAGTGTTCCTCAAACTAAGGCCCAAGGGCCGAATGCAGCCCCCTAAGGCTTTTTCACCGGCCCCCCACTTTCAAAATATGTTACTTATAGATGCGGTCCACTGCATCTTTAAATATCTGCGACCCACATATAGAATAGTAGTGCTGGCACCACCCATCCACATGGGTCCAATTGTACTGCAGGTTGTCACCTGGGTATCAAAACAGAAAAGCAGAACCCATCTGCACCTAAATCCAACTCAATGAGTCATGACCACAAATAAGATAAAAATATATCTCATTTATTGGTATGTATTAAAAAGAAATTTTTAAAAGTCATACAGTTTGGAGATCTGAATATCTAGGCAGCTACAGGGAAAAATGTTGTATGTCAACAGAAGAGCGAACTCCACCATAGATGGCACCATATATTTAGCATAGCATAGGTAAAGTTCTCACAGTAAGCCATGCAAGTGATTGAGCTTAGGAGCACACTCAAGCAGTCCCAGAAGATGTTCCTATAGGGTTGTAAGACAGTACATTGTCAGCGAAAGGCTGACTTAGCAGGATCAATACAGAGTTCCTATTGCAGGGATGCAGTATAATGTAGCATCAGCAAAAGGCTGATCTAAAGTTCCTGGATTGAAGCAGGTAGTTGTATAGACGTTGCATCACAGTGTGAAAATGACACAGCATAGGTTATGCTTGACAATGTCCACAGCCATTTTGATATGCAGTTTATGCGCAAAACAGCGAAAGGCTGTGTATAATGCAGATCATTTGTAGATTTAGAAGATGTACTCAGTGGACAGCAGTGTGGACATCCATGTCATATGAGGTATACTGTAGACAACGCCATTTCGCAATGTCAGCATCCATAGGAGCAATAGAACTCAATGTGAGCTAATATGCACAGTCCCAATATGAGGCACGTTGATAGGCCTCAGCAATGTGATGAATAGAAGCAGGCTTACGTGTCCTTATGCAAGATAGGCTTCGGCCTTCATATGTACATTGAGGTCCCTCCGTGCAAAGATGCTTGTAGTGCCAAGGTGGTGAAAGTCCCAAAAGCTGCCCAGACCTTGTCTACCGGTTTTGCCGAATGATTCGGCTCATCAGGAGTCAGGATACAGACCGCCAGGTATATATGTCAGGACTCAGTCTCCATGCGCCTTAAATGGTGCTTACGTCGGAAGAGCGGGGACCGTGTCACTTCCGTGGGCGCGGCTCCTGCGTTCCAGCGTGGTCCGTCCGCCTGGAACTTACGTAAAGGCGCACGCCCAATGCGCCCACGTCGTTCCGGACGGTAGCCTGGCAACAACAGGGGCAAGGCCATAGGCCGGCCTAGATTGGCCGTGTCAGATCTATGGGGCGGAACCAGGGCACGCTAAGGGAAGGAAAGGGAAGGACATGACATAGGATAGAAGGGAAACAAATAAATAGGCATACCCTGCATGCGCCCCCGTCCGACACAACGGACTCTGAGGCCCGGTGCACACCAAAACCCGCTAGCAGATCCGCAAAATGCTAGCAGATTTTTAAAAGCTTTTTTTTATTTTTCTGAGGCGTTTTGCTAGCGTTTTGTGGATTGCTGCTGCGGATTTCAGTGTACCATATTTCATATATTGTTACAGTAAAGCTGTTACTGAACAGCTTCTGTAACAAAACCGCCTGGCAAACCGCTCTGATCTGCTGTTTTTCAGAGCGGTTTGCGTTTTTCCTATACTTAACATTGAGGCAGAAACGCCTCCGCAATCTAAAAAATGCCTCACCCCAGGAGGATTCGTTTCTGCAAAACGCCTCCCGCTGTGGTGTGCACACCCCCATTGAAATACATTACCGTAGCGTATCCAAAGCCGCAAGCGGCTGCAAAAACGCCTGAAAACCCACTCGGTGTGCCTCAGCCCTTAAAGGCAAACAGTCCTGAAAAAGTTGAACATACCATACAAAGATGGATCAAGAAGAGCTATATCTTACAAAAAACACATTTTTTTATATTTGTAGAGAACCTCAATTTGAATTAAATTGCAAAATAATAATGTATTATCAAAAAAAAAGAAAAGAAAAAAGATAATAAAGATTTTACAAAAGGTCTGTTAAATACAAAAAATTGTACAGACCATATCAGAGGAGCTGCTTTTGGGCCTGTGACCCAAAAAGGACGGTCACCTGGGTATGCTTCACTGTTTGTAGCAAAGATGTTCTTCGGGTGCCACATGAATGGCTGCTTCTCCTCCGGAGGAGTTCTCCTCTGTGTTGCAGGACATACTATCTGCACAAGCTGTGTAGGGGGGGGCATATTATCGGATTTGGTTAAATGGGAGACATAAGGGCTGCACATGTTAACAGGTAATAGTTTACACTACCTAGGCTCAATGTAAAGTTTTCTACATTTTATGTATACTCCGACCCCCCAGCAGTCTGAAGTATGTTGACCCGGCCCTTGACCAGAAAAAGTTTGGGGACCCCTGGTTTAGACCAACAATAATGTAAAGTGTACATCAAACAATTGTATAAGTGCTAGAACATCCATGCTTATATAATACAATGCTATAATTTGTGTACTGTAACCTAGAATGATCTCACTTAGAATGATCTCTCATGACCGTCTTTTCCAACAACAAATTAAAGTTTGTTCTAACCAACAGCATAAAGGTCTATAAATTCTGTGTTTTTTGTAATACACTAGTATTTAGCCCGTGCCATTAATGGGCGTTAGCCTCCTACCGCACTGTGTATGCGCAGCCGCGTGCAAAGCCCAAATCATAATCACTACACAAACTACTCAAATGGCCCTGATAAAAAGTTTACATATTCTAATTCTTAATACCATGTATTTGTCAGCTCGACGTCTTTTGTGATAGTTATGGATGAGGCTGTAAAGCTGCCCACTCTTCCTGGCAAAAGTATCCTGTAAATGGGCTGGCTTGTGTGAACTGCACGTTTAAGGTGTCCCCAGAGTGACTTAATGATACTGAGATTAGGAGACTGAAATGGCCACTTCAGAACCTTCAGTTTGTTGCTGTAGCCAATGGCAGGTGGACTTGGCCTTGTGTTTTGGATCATTGTCCTGTTGGAATGTCCAAGTACGTCCCATGCTCAGCTATCTGGCTGAGGAACACAAATTTTCCTCCAGTATTTTTTGATAACTTACTGCTTCGATATTGCCATCAATTTTGACCAAATTTTCTGTGCCTTTGCAGCTCACACATCACTAAAACCTCAGCGATCCACCACCATGTTTCACAGTAGGAATGGTGTACCTTTTGTTATAGGCCTTGTTGACTCCTGTCCAAATTTAATGTTCATGGTTGTGGCCAAAAGACTCAGTTTTAGTCTCATCACTTCAAATGACTTTGGCCTCAATTCATAAAGCATTAACGCATTCGGTAATGCAGAAAACAGCGTCAATTCATAAAGGCTGTTACCGTATGAAAAACTGAAATTACTGAGCAGTGAGGTAAATTACCGACTTGTGTGTGTGTGAGGAAACGCGGAAAAGCCGCAGCAAGTACTCAGGATGAGGCGGCTGTTTCCGCGTCTGACATGGCGGCACAACGCGAAGAAACCGCTGCATGCCGCATGGGCAGAGCGGTGGAGTCCGCATTGGACGCGGCGGATTGTGCGCATAGCAGTACTACTAACACTGTAGGTGGGCGCGGGGAAGCCGCCGCTTGCTTGGAGAGCGGTGCGGCGGCTTCCACGCCCGTATCAGCAGATACATTGCAAGACATGTCTGGTGTGGCTGGGACTGCTAGTCCACACAGGTTCAGAAGGACGCGCGTGCGCGCTGAGAGGCAGAACTTATATGACAGTCAGAGAAGAGTCAGCTGACCAAGCTGGTCAGCTGACATTTTTACCATCTTCCATTGGTCCAGCAGTTAGGAGTGACGCTGGAGAGCGCTATAGCAGTGTTCTCCCCAGAAATTTTTTCCAGCCGGGTGGCATGAAAAAGTAGCCGGGTGGGGCACAACAGGGGGAATGCAGGGCCGTGTAAGCTTTGCTGACAGCATAGCAGAAGGAGGAAACGAGCCGATATCAGCCGGGTGCTTACCAAAATTAGCCGGATGGAGGCCTGGGGAAAACACTGAGCCTCCATATGACTCTTGCTTTATTGCTAGGTACAGAGATGCTAGGTGAGATTTTCTGCCCGATTTACTGTCAGAACGATTATTTCCAACATGTCCGATCTGCTTTCTGATCAATTGCCGAGCATTTTCCGATCGATTTCCGTTCACTTCAATAGGAAATTGATCGGAAAATGCTCGAAAATCGATCAGAACGCAGATCGGTCATGTTTGAAATAATGGATCTGACAGTAAATCAGCCGGAAAATCTGTGTGTACCCAGTATTATATATGCACCATCTGTCTTAAAGTGAACCTGCCAAGTCAAAACCAGGAAAAACGGTTGTTTGATTGTTTTCAATGTGCTATTACAGTGCTTTTTGTTTGCGTTTGAAAAAAACAAAACAAAAATAGGCTTGATTTGCAGTACACAAATCCGGTTCACAGTGCAGGTGAAACAGACATCATATTGTTATACGTATTGGGCATCATTAATGGTTCCGATCAACCACTATTGTTCCGTCAATGTTTTTTGGGGTTGGTTCCTTTACCAATCATCTGATTGGTAAGGTTTTCATTATTTGTGGACCCCATTGTTGTGGAACCACAAGGCTCAGCATGTCCTACAGATTTAACTGAGAAGCTGCAAATTCACACATAGGTATGAACTGGGTTTTTTGTTGAGAAAATGCAAAGCTCAGCATGGTTTGAAAGGACATGCTGGCCCCTTGAGATTCCAGAGATTATTGTATCCTAAGGGTTAAAAAAGAGGGGGTGGGAATACACTTCAGGACAGAGCTTTATGTGTGCAAGCTGACCTAAGGTCACAGCTTTTTTTTTGCCTGTACCTATCAGATCAGACTGCTTTTTTTCCCCCTTCAGCGCTGCTGTCTGTGTGCTGTTCTCTGGGCAACCAGGACATCCCGCTCTCTGCAGCGAGTGGAGATCTGCTCCATGCGTCTGACACCCGGGGGAGGAAGTGAGTGATTGCCTGCACTCCTTTCTTCAGTCTGAAGTGCCGTAATTCAGAGATGGGAAAGTTAGTACGGCACGTAAATGTACAATTGTACGGTGGGGAGGGAGAGAGACAAGTGACACAGCCGTGAGGAGGAAAGGAGGCACTAAATACCAAGATTACAAAGCCAGACGGGCTGTAGTTTGCCCAGCTCTGCTTTAGTCACACAGGCTCCAGCGTCCCTTCACGATCGTGCAAGCACAGACAGAGTGAGAGACTGCTTGCAACGTACCTCGTTCTAACTTCCTAGAAGAGCACTATGCAGTATAACAGATGGCCCCGCCTATTGCCATGCCGAGCCAATGAGTGTACGAGCCCGCCGGAAAGCGGGAGATCTCGTACGTAGAGGAGCTGAGCTTGCTGGGCACAGAGGAGTCGGCGCTGAGTGCAGAGAACAGCGCTGGCTTTTCTAATATGCAGAATAGCAGCCGGGCGGGGCCTTAATTCACCCGGGCGGCGCGCCCACTTAATTGATCCTGGGGAGAACACTGTATAGTATATATACTGGGTGCTGGTCATTTCTCTGGTGTCTGGCGTTGCGATCACTACGTGGTAGCACTCAGACCTTGTCAGTATCTGTGTTCTAGCATAGTTTCCAAAGGTGTTGATGATCAAGGAGCTCACACCTTAGCGCTAGGAATATTGAACTGTATTATTTGTTATGACCTTCTGCCTGCCTGACTATCCCTCTGAACTCTGATTCTGTACCCTGCTATTTCTGATATCCTGTTGCCAAACTCTGCTCGTCCCTGGACTCTGTATCTGCCTCCTGATTCTGTACTTCGCTATATCTGATACTCCGTTGCCAGACCCTGTCTGTTTATTGGATTCCGCATCTGTCTCCTGAATCTGTACTTTATCTGTCTGTGTGTTAACGACCTGGCTTGCCCGACCTCGAGAACTGGCCTTACTGTTAGAGGCAGTTCCCAGACCTGTTAGTGACACCTCCTCTCTGGTGTCACTCACTCGTGATCCTTCCCACTTTCAGCCTAAACTCCTCCCCCGGGAGAGTTTAGACTATCGGAAGGAACATACTTCAGTGCAGTATTCCTTACTGCCTCTGTACCAACTCCTGAGGTGCAGACCTCCAAGTATTACTGTTGCACCAAACACTCTCACTTCTCAGGTGTCCAGAGGTTAGAGATATATCTGATTATCGGTGATACTGCAGATCATCAATAATCGGGTATATATCTGCATTCTCGGTGATACTGCAGATCACCGGTAATCAGATCCTCTCTGTGTTACACCGATCGTTACAGAACGCCAGACCAAAATGCAAATGGACGCACACACTGACTGTTTGGGCGCACTTGCCACTTCGGTGGATAACATCAACCAAGTGCTGGGTAATCACCAGGCGTTAATTGATGCCCTATCAGGGTCAGTACAAACCCTCCAGACGGCAGTGGATGAGGTGCGATCCCCTCCTAGCTCTGACATACGTATGCCTGTACCTGAGAAATTTTCTGGTCACAGATCTGACTTCCGAAATTTTAGAAGTAGAGTGTTATCTTATTTCGAATTGAGACCCCGATCTTCTGGAACGGTGGCCCAAAGGGTCACATTTATTAAGACTTTATTATCAGGTGATTCTCAGACGTGGGCGTACAGTTTGCCCACCTGAGACTTAGCCCTCACCTCAGTGGATGAATTTTTTAAAGCTATGGCAGTAATTTACGACGACCCAGACCTTGCCGCGACTTCTGAACGGAAGCTCAAGCTTTTGCGTCAAGGCAAGGGTCCGGTCGAGGATTACGCAGCATAATTTAGGAGGTGGTCAGTTTCAGCCAGGTGGGACACCTATGCCCTCTTAGATTGTTTCTTATCGGGGTTGTCAGATGAGGTCTCAGATCTCATGTTAAGTCTGCCTGAACCCAAAACAGTCGATGAGGCCATTACATCGGCTATTCGAGTCGACCGCAGGCTGCGCTATCAGAAACAGACCCTGAGTAGTAGTCATGTAAGAATGGTGTCCTACGCTGCGCCTCCAGTAACTCCACCTCCTCCCGTCTCGCCTCCACCCGAACCAATGCAAATTGGTCGGTCAAAACTATCTCAAGTGGAGCGAAGACGTAGGATGTCTGAGCAGCTGTGTCTTTACTGTGCAGAGGGGGGTCATAGAGTACGTAATTGTCCTAATAAGTCGGAAAACGCTACCGCCTAGGAGTTGTAGGGGGTAACACCCTAGGCGCACGACTTCTACCCCTAGAAGATAAACGGTTGCTTCTTCCTTGTACAGTTACATGGGGAGATAAAACCGAAGATTCTGAGGCCTTTGTTGATTCAGGCTCTGCAGCGAATTTTATGGATTTCGAATTTGCAAAGAAATTAGGTATTCTGCTCACCCCGGTAAAACCACCCATTCAGGTTACGGCAGTAGATGATTCCCCCCTGCAGAGTGATCATCCGCTGTCTCAGACACCAGAGATGGAAGTCACTATAGGGGTGCTACATAGGGAAAAGTTACAGTTTTTTGTATTGCATATGACCACCTCCACAATTAACCTTGGCATGCCATGGTTGCACCTTCACTCCCCACAGATCAATTGGGCCACTGGGCAGCTAACTAGCTGGTCAACTCATTGTTTCCAGCAGTGTTTAGGGAAGGTGACATTGGGCCAGACCAGGATTCATTTGGAGGGTGTACCAGTACAATATTCTGAGTATTCTGATGTGTTCTGTCCCAAGGCTGAGGATAAGTTACCTCCACATCGCCCGTTTGATTGCCCCATCGATCTCCGATCTGGTTGTATGCCCCCTAGGGGTCATCCCTACAATTTGTCTGGGCCAGAGAAAATGGCCATGCAGGAGTACATTCGTGAGAATTTAGCCAAGGGATTCACTCGCCCCTCTCGGTCGCCCGCTGGCGCAGGGTTCTTTTTTGTTTAAAAAAAGGACAGAGGCCTGTGGCCATGCATTGATTACCGGGGTCTGAATAAAATCACAGTGAAGAATCGCTACCCTTTGCCCCTGATAGATGACCTGTTTACACAAGTTACCAACGCTAAGATCTTTTCAAAATTGGATTTACGGGGTGCATACAACCTGGTGCGGATTAGACAGGGCGATGAATGGAAGACGGCCTTTAAGACGCCCGACGGGCATTACGAGTACTTAGTGATGCCCTTTGGGCTGTGTAACGCCCCGGCCGTCTTCCAAGAACTAATTAATGCGGTATTTAAGGAGGTGTTGGGCAAATTCGTGTTAGTATACCTAGATGATATACTTATTTTCTCGAACAACCTCTCTGAGCACAGGACACACGTCAAGTTTGTATTGAACAAACTAAGACAAAACATGCTTTACGCTAAATTGGAGAAATGCATCTTCGAGGTAACATCTGTCGCCTTCTTAGGGTACATAATTTCCACCTCGGGCCTGTCTATGGATCCTGCCAAGGTCTCTGCGGTGTTAGAATGGCCTCAACCAGTGGGGTTAAAATCTCTTCAAAGATTTTTAGACTTTGCCAATTACTATAGAAGGTTCATAAAGGGGTACTCCACTGTCATTGCACCCCTCACCGGTCTCACTAAAAAAGGGGCAGATACTACCCACTGGTCCCCAGAAGCTCTGCAGGCATTCTCCACTTTAAAAGACTTGTTTTGCTCTGCACCCATCCTAAGACATGTTGACACTTCCTACCCCTTTATTGTTGAGGTGGACGCCTCGGAGGTTGGGGTGGGGACTGTGCTGTCTCAGCGATCAGGGTTGCAGGGTAGATTACACCCATGTGCCTATTTTTCCCGTAGGTTCTCTCCGGCAGAGAGAAACTACGACATAGGCAACAGGGAGCTCCTGGCCATCAAGTTGGCCTTTGAAGAATGGCGTCATTGGTTGGAAGGAGCAGAACATACGATTACAGTTTACACTGATCACAAAAATTTGGAATACATCGAGGGAGCTAAGAGTTTAAGCCCCCGTCAGGCTCGATGGTCATTGTTCTTCTCGAGGTTCAGATTCATAATTACGTACACTCCAGGTAGCAAA
Source organism: Hyperolius riggenbachi (assembly GCF_040937935.1). Lineage (NCBI taxonomy): Eukaryota > Metazoa > Chordata > Amphibia > Anura > Hyperoliidae > Hyperolius > Hyperolius riggenbachi. Next base: position 219,145,785 of record NC_090649.1, on the reverse strand, counting down.
AACATTTAGGCAGATGCCCTGTCCAGATGCTTTGAGCCAGAGACAGCACAGCCCTCCACCCCAGAGACCATTGTCCCACAGAAACTGGTACTAGAAACAACTGAGACATGGAAAGATTGGACGGAGACGTTAGGGCCCTTTCAGCAGGATGTCCCAGAGGGGAAGCCGGAAGGGGTTATGTTTGTACCACTGCCATTCCGTCTTCAGATCTTACAGATGTTCCACTCACACAAAAATGCGGGACACCTTGGGGCCTCCAGAACTTGTTGCCAGGTGTGCTTGGTGGCCTTCTCTGGCAACAGATTGCAAGGAGTATGTCAGGGAGTGTGCGGTATGTGCAAAAAGTAAGCCCTCCCATCTGGCACCTGTAGGAACGTTGCAGCCCTTGCCCACCCCGAGTGAGCCGTGGACCCACTTGTCCATGGATTTTGTGGGTGAGCTACCCAGGTCTGAGGGCATGTCGGTCATTTGGGTGGTAGTCGACCTCTTTAGTAAAATGGCCCATTTTGTGCCCTTGAAAGGACTCCCCTCGGCCCAGGAGCTGGCCGATTTGTTCATCATCCACGTTTTCCGATTGCATCGATTGCATGGCATTCCGGAAAACATAGTGTCAGATCGGGGAGTCCAATTTGTTTCAAGATTTTGGAGGGCATTTTGTCACCAAATGGGCATGGAACTGTCATTTTCGTCAGGCTACCACCCACAGACCAATGGTCAGACAGAGAGAGTCAACCAATCGTTGGAACAGTTTTTGAGGTGTTACGTTGCAGAAGCGCAAAGTGATTGGGTCAAGTTTCTGCCCTTCGCGGAATTTGCGCACAATAATTTGAAAAGTTCCTCCTCAGGATTCTGACCATTTCAGATAGTAACTGGGAAGCTGCCTAAATTCTCCCCATTGCCAGTCGCCTCCACTCCGTTTCCAGCTCTGGAGGCCTGGCAAAGGTCATTTAAGGACGTGTGGTGGATCGTGAAAAATAATTTGGAGAAGGCGTTTCAAAATCAGAAAGGTCAAGCTGACAAAAAACGTTCCTTAGAGTGGAAGTTTCAACCAGGAGACTTAGTCTGGGTGTCCACACGCCACTTGACCTTAAAACAGCCTTCAGCCAAGTTGGGGCCCAGGTTTGTGGGTCCATTTCCGGGAACTAGGAAGATCAACAATGTTACTTATGCCATCGATCTTCCTGCCAGTATGCGTGGCGTAAGATCCTTTCATGTGTCCCTGCTTAAACCAGCAGTCCATGTGGGTCCCACTCCTCCTCCTCCTGTGATGATAGATGACCAACCTGAGTATGAAGTAGAGAAGATTTTAGACTCACGCATAGTTCAGAACTCAGTACAATATCTGGTACACTGGAAAGGGTATGGTTTTGAGGAGAGATCATGGGTACCTGAGGGTCGCATGCATGCTGACAAATTAAGGAGGGAATTCCACGTATTGCATCCTGATAAGCCTGGTAGGAGCTGTCCGGAGTCCACTCCACGGGGGGGGGGTACTGTGAGGAAACGCGGAAAAGCCGCCGCAAGTACTCAGGATGAGGCGGCTGTTTCCGCGTCTGACATGGCGGCACAACGCGAAGAAACCGCCGCATGCCGCATGGGCAGAGCGGTGGAGTCCGCATTGGACGCGGCGGATTGTGCGCATAGCAGTACTACTACACTGTAGGTGGGCGCGGGGAAGCCGCCGCTTGCTTGGAGAGCGGTGCGGCGGCTTCCGCGCCCGTATCAGCAGATACATTGCAAGACATGTCTGGTGTGGCTGGGACTGCTAGTCCACACAGGTTCAGAAGGACGCGTGCGCGTGCTGAGAGGCAGAACTTATATGACAGCCAGAGAAGAGTCAGCTGACCAAGCTGGTCAGCTGACATTTTTACCATCTTCCATTGGTCCAGCACTTAGTGGTGGTGCTGGAGAGCGCTATAGTATATATACTGGGTGCTGGCCATTTCTCTGGTGTCTGGCGTTGCGATCACTATGTGGTAGCACTCAGACCTTGTCAGTATCTGTGTTCTAGCATAGTTTCCAAAGGTGTTGATGATCAAGGAGCTCACACCTTAGCGCTAGGAATATTGAACTGTATTATTTGTTATGACCTTCTGCCTGCCTGACTATCCCTCTGAACTCTGATTCTGTACCCTGCTATTTCTGATATCCTGTTGCCAAACTCTGCTCGTCCCTGGAATCTGTATCTGCCTCCTGATTCTGTTCTTCGCTATATCTGATACTCCGTTGCCAGACCCTGTCTGTTTATTGGATTCCGCATCTGTCTCCTGAATCTGTACTTTATCTGTCTGTGTGTTAACGACCTGGCTTGCCCAACCTCGAGAACTGGCCTTACTGTTAGAGGCAGTTCCCAGACCTGTTAGTGACACCTCCTCTCTGGTGTCACTCACTCGTGATCCTTCCCACTCTCAGCCTAAACTCCTCCCCCGGGAGAGTTTAGACTATCGGAAGGAACATACTTCAGTGCAGTATTCCTTACTGCCTCTGTACCAACTCCTGAGGTGCAGACCTCCAAGTATTACTGTTGCACCAAACACTCTCACTTCTCAGGTGTCCAGAGCAGTGTTCTCCCCAGAGCCTATTACCCGGGCGGAGCGCCCACCGGATCTCTGTTCCCGCCCAGCTGCTGTGATTGGCCGCTTTCTGCATCATAAATTCTTTCCTCTGCACGATAGACATGACAGCTTGGAACGCAAGCCGAGACACCATCTCCGCCCTCCTCCTCAGCTCGCTCCTTCCTATCAGCAGCGTGGAAGGGCGGGGAAATCTCATAGCAGAGAGAGGAACAGGCAGACCGCGGGAACTTTCAGCTGGAGTCCGCACTGAAAATGTGCGGTTTGATTTGTTATCTTTTGGTGAGTCACTCCCGCTGGCTACTACAGTGGACACTGACAGACTCTTCTCTTCTTCTCCGTCAGAGCAACATGTACAATGCCCCCTTCCCCAGGTCCTTCAGGTCACAAGAATGTCTGAGACATCAAAGAAGTGTGGCACATTAACATAGCAACATGTTTCTTTATTCTGGAGCATTGGGTGAGAGAGATAAGTGGTTTACAGAGGCTGTAAAAGGCAGCTTTCATTCTGCCTCCTGTGTCTCTGCACTTTATCACAAGCTGACACTTGGTTTGCTAGCTATTAACCCCAAATTGTTCAGTTCCATCACTGTGATATCTAGCTTTCAGTATGGGCAATGGCAAAAAGTTTAGTTCAGCATTTTACATCAAGTTTAGCCTTTTTTTTGCCTCAGCAGTTAGTTATTTAGGTTGAGAAAGACATACATCCATTGAGTTCAGACAGACTACTTGCATGTTCACAAATCACTGTGCTGTACAGAACAACTGTAGTGAGAGGTATAAGGAGGTTGCCATCTATTTACCTGACAGCCTCGCTGAGCCTCTGCCTATAATACTTTTAGCCATAGCCCCTGAACAAGCATGCAGCAGATCAGGTGCTTCTGACATTGTTGTCAGATCTGACAAGATTAGCTGCATGCCTGTTTCTTGTCTGATTGAGACACTACTGCAGCCAAGTAGATCAGCAGGGCTGCCATGCAATGTGTATTGTTTAAAAAGAGATAAATATGGCAGCCTCCATATTCTCACTTCAGTTCCCCTTTAAACTAGCATGGCTTTTTCAAAGTCTTCGCTGGAGTTCTCACCACTCATGTCGCCTGCCCGTGTGATCAGCTTTAAGTCAGCACTCCTCTGCAACTAGTGTCTGTGCAGCAGCAGGAGTAACATACATTGCATGCAGGAATGGTGAATGGTGTCAGGTCATATATGTGATGATGGGGCTATGGCACTAAGGCCCCATTCACACAGGTGCTTTTCAGGGAATCCTTAGAGATTTGCTGAACGCCAGCGAACAGAGAATTGCTATGACAAAGTTGCCCTATGGTGGCATTCACACTACAGTTGCGATTTGTATGAAAATCACAAATGCACTGCATACAGCATTTTGTGAGCATTCGCAATGCGATTTTTGTTTCTTGAACAGGTTATCGTCCCACCCAGTAGCACTCAGTGTGATGCTGACCTCTCCCCAGCCAGTGTGATTACCCAGCCAGTGTGACCCTCACTCTCCTTTCAGCGTTTCCTTACTTTCTGACTCAGCAGCACCCTGCGTAACCTTTCTTCCCCACCCGGCTACTTTTTCATGCCACCCGGCTGGAAAATATTTCTGGGGAGAACACTGCAGAGGTTAGAGATATATCTGATTATCGGTGATACTGCAGATCATCAATAATCGGGTATATATCTGCATTCTCGGTGATACTGCAGATCACCGGTAATCAGATCCTCTCTGTGTTACACCGATCGTTACAGTGTGGTAATTACCTCAACACATGTCTTAACAATGCGAAGTCTCTGTGAGTCTGTGCAGGGAAGCGTGACTCGCATAAGCAGAGACAGCTGCTGACTGACAGGAGCAGGGAGCCAATAGAAACAGCCCCTGTCTTCTGATCAGAATTTAATAGGATCCACGGCTTCTCCGGCGGGACGAAACTTATCTAGCCCCAGGCAGCCAGCAGAGAATCAGGAACAAAACACATTTCCCCAGATACCCTTCAGCAGTGTAACCCATTCAGTTCCTGATTGAACTAGTGGGCAAAATCACATACATGCATATACTCGCATATAAGCCTAATTTTTCAAATGCTACCCCCTCGGCTTATATGTAGGTCAGTGGAGCTGAACGGATGGTGGAGTAGGTTTTTGTTACTGGCAGAGGGATTGTGCACAGAGCTTAGGGATTGTGCACTAGTGAACCTGCTCTTGCCAGCTGGCTCCCTGCTGTGCCCATCCCCTGCAACATGGTGTGCAGAGTCCACTGCTCAAGATTACTGTGTCCCCTGGCTTGTGGAGCGGAGTGTGCAAGCAACATGTCAGTGGTGCAATGATCGGTGTTCTTCCTTTGTGGCAATCGCTGTGTCTCATATCTATGATGCCATCTAGTGGTGTCTTAAGACACAGCTGTATCATCTTTGGGGCACATCTGGCTATGGGGAGAGGGGCTGACTTGCACTGGGGGCACATCCAGCTACTGTGGAGGGGGCTATTCTGGGTAGGGGGCTTATACCCGAGTCAATCACTTTGTCCTGGTTTATGAGGGAAAAGTGGGTACCTCGGCTTATACGCGGGTCGGCTTATATGCGGGTATATACAGTAATTATGACATATGTAAAGTCTCTTAGAGTTCATCTAAGCTGTGGCAATTAAATACAATGGTAAGAAAGACTAATGGACAGAGATTTAGAGGGAGCAGAGGCAGTATAACAAATGTGCATTCTAAAGGGATATTGGGATGCCTCTTACTATTGCAATGCCCTCACTGCATGTAATTACTGTGGGACCTGCATGCGAACTGTGGAAAACTACAGCATGCTATCCATAAATTGCACCGCATCTCAGCGCAACCGGAAATACCCGTCACTGGAAAAGATTCCATTGATCAACATTGGATACAGTTTGGTTGCGGTGCAGCAGTCGCACCGGTAGTAGTGGAAATGGGCACTTAGAATCCAGAAAACATCTGTGCAGCACTGGATGGAAGATGCAAGGGTCTGTCAGGAGTCCAAAAACACACTGACCTTTTATGCACAGCCACATATTACTAGCAAACAGGTCACAGGTGATGATGGTTACATTTTTTAGCCATTAAAATCCGTTTGTGTCAGGTTGTGTGCATGTTATCAGGCCAAATCGCCAGGGTATGTATACTTTTCATCAGGGGCATTTGGGTAGTTTGTGAAGTGATGATGATTTAAGAGTAAGGGCTTGTTCACACTATGGGCTTGATTCACTAAAGTGTGATAGCTGCTATCATAGAAGTTATCACACGAGCTGCCCCGCGCAAAGGTTAGCGTGCGAACAGCGTTACTTCGCGTGATAAGCGAAGGTTTGCGCGTGATCATGTGCGCTTTTCATGTGAACCTTTGCGTGCGGCAGCTCGCGTGATAACTGCTGGGATAGCAGTTTTCACACTTTAGTGAATCGAGACCTATGAACGTTTGCATATTTTTTGTGCAATGATTCCCTATGAGAGTGTTCACATATGAGCGGTTCGATTGCGATCCGCTTTCAAAATCACTGCCTGTACCATTTTCTGAGCGCTTTGGCTCAATGGAAGGTATAGGGCTTGAGAACGCTTTGTATAGCGATTTCCCGAACGCTTCTATGAATAAATAAATTGGGGTTGATTCACAAAGCCGTGCTAATGCATAGCAGGACCGTTTTATGCATTTAGAAAGCAATGTGATGCGCAGGAAGGTTTGCGCCTGTAAAGATTTATGTGCACGCGCTGAAGAAGCTTGTCGCGCGGTAATGCGTGCACTTTGTGAATCAACCCCATTATTTATTTATTCCCGGGTGAAAGCGTTCAGTTCCTGACTGATGTCAGGAATTGAAAAAACAAATCGCTCTGCAAAAAGCTCTTAGAAAATCGCTTTTCTAAGCACAAAGCGCACGAAAAAGCACCTGACAAAACTCTCAATAAATCGCTTAACGCTTGCGATAGCGCTGGTGATTTATAATGTGAACATAGCCTAAGAGCCCGTTTCCACTATGAAGTGATGCGAGTGTGGCTACCTAACCGTATCGCATCACTTCCGCTTCCTTCGGGTCACTTCCGCATTGGGAGATGGGCAAATGTATGGAGGGGGATGATGTGCGGATGCGGCTGTGTGGAATCTGCAGCATGCTGCAGATTCTCGGATTGCTCCGCACCGCAATGCACTCAATGGAAATTGTTCCACTGCCTTACATTGGTTTCAGGACACCCCTGGTGTGATGCGGCTATGTAGCCGCATCGCACTGCATGTAATGGAAACAGGCCCTAACACAGGGAATGACACAGTGCAGAATTATCGTACTTTGAAGCTACTGAACCCGCTGTGCTCTGGGCGGGTTCAGTGGAGCGCTCGTTAAGTGTAACAAAGCGCTCTTTAAATGATCTGAGCCCAGCTTAATTTAACTACGCAGCTATGGCGGCATATCGTGCGCAGGGGATTATAGCACTACCTGCTGTCATTAAGCAGCGCTGCTGCAACAGCGCAGCTTAGTGAATCAAGCCCCATGAGTGAAATAATTTTTTTTGCATTATTGTTCATATTCCTTGAAAAATAGTTCAGAAATCAAATTCTGCCAGGGTATGTAAACTTATGAGCACAACTGTATTCTCATATTAGAAAGGCGTGGTAAGAATAGTCTGCATTGCTGGATCATGGTGACATGTGGTAATAGGATTACATACCTCCCAACTTTTTGAGATGAGAAAGAGGGACACTTAAGCCACGACCCTTCCACACCCCTGTTCACGCCCCCAACACACCCCAGTGTTCTCCCCAGAATTTTTTTCCAGCTGGGTGGCATGAAAAAGTAGCAGGGTGGGTTGAGATGAAAATGCAGGGCAACTCTGCTTACAGCATAGGAGGAGGTGAGCCGATGACAGCCGGGTGGTCACCAAATCTAGCCGGGTGGACCACCCGGCTAAAAGAGCCTGGGAAGAACACTGCACCCCCAGTCATGAATACCATAAAGATTTTGTAAGAAAAAAATTGTTTTATGACTCAAACCACACTGGTCCTTTCTATCTTTCTATCCTGGTTCATTTTCCTTCATATTAACATTTGAAAATTAGTAATATATCACTTTAAAGGATGGGAATAAAGTTTAGGATCAATCAAACACATTTTTCAGTAGAGAAATACAAACATTTACATAGAAAGAGGGACAAAATCCTGAAAGAGGGACAAATGAGGAGGAAAGATGGACAGAGGGACAGGGCTCCCAAAGAGGGATTGTCCCTCCAAAAGAGGGACAGTTGGGAGCTATGGGATTAGTGCATGGTCATTGTGTGTGTGCGGTCATGTGCCTCATCCATTCATAGCATGTGACCCACATGTTTTTCTAATAAGTTCAGAACTGCTTGGATTAGTTACAGGAAGAACATCTACCCTAGGAACCAATCTGCATTTGGTTTAACACATATAGCTACACTCAAAAAAAAGTAAATATCCCCATCAAGACAGTGCATGTAAACAAAATTCAAAATACATGAAAAATGTATGCATATGTTAGCATGCATGTGTAACCACAGAGCAGTGAAAGTCTTCTGTAAGTAGGATAAGGCCCTGTTCACATTGGATTTTAAAGCCAAACAGATCCGGTAATGCTGATTCGGTTTCCATTTCTCCGGATCCGTAAGGGCCTGTTTCCATTATATGCGCATTATATGCGGGTGTCCTGAAACCAATGCAAGGCAATGGAACGGTTTCTATTGTGTGCAGAGCGATCCGAGAATCTGCAGCATGCTGCAGATTCTCGCTCAGCCACATCAGCCCTCCAACCTCTCCATACACTTCTGCATCTCCCAATGCGGAAGTGACGTGACCAGCAGCGGAAGTGATGCGATGCGGCTAGGTAACCGCACTCGCATCACTCCGCAAATAGAAAAGGGCTTTGTTCACACTGGCTAAAGGATCCATGAAAATGGATCTGATCACCAGTCGATCGGATCTGTTTTCACTTTGATCCATGCACCTGAGCGGGTGGGTGAGGGAGGGTTAATTTAGCAGGCTTCTGTCTTCCTTCTTGCGTCTCACGTCGTGCCACATGACTACCGCACTTCCTCCTTCAACCCGGAAGGAGGAAGTTTGATAGTCACATGACGCGACATGGGATGCAATAGGGGAAGAAGACGGAAACCTGTTAACAAATCCTCCCTCACCCGCCGCTCACTCACTTGCTCAGCTACACAATCTCCCCCAGACCCCCACCCCCAGTGGAGTGTCCCCACAATCCCCCCCCCCCCCCCCCAGACCTCAGTGGATTAGCCCTCCAAACGATCCGTTTCTTCACTAGTGTGAAGAAACGTTCCGTTCTCCCATTGTCCTCAATGCAGGGCTTCATCTTCCGTTTCTGGTGGGCTGGGCTCAGCGGTCCAGAAAAATAGATGCTGTAGCAGAGTTCCGATCCGTTTAGCGGGACGTATGCAATTGATTTGTACGAACGGCCGCCTGTGAGCGGTTTCATAGGTTAATTTAGATCCGTTCGCATCCGTTCTATTTGTACAGTATCCATTCAGCTTACGGTCCGCTTTTTAACGTGTTTTGATGTGAACCGGGCCTAAGTTGGGTGGATAAGCAATACTATAATAATAGGTAAGGTACATCTGCGATCAGTGCTGCCTGAATGTGAGCAGCTGTCCTTGCTGCTGTAAACAGGGTTCATTGAGCTCTATTAAGAAATGGTGAAGTCATGTAATGTTTGTGGTCTTGAATGATACCAATCGATTCTGGATCTCTCAGTGATGCATCAGAGAGGATGAACACACATCCATTTGGCGTAGTTTCAGTGGGTGTAGGAGATAAAGACAGCGGTGTAGCAATAGGGGATGCAGATGCACAGGGGCCCTCCTTGAATGAATCCAGTGAATTCCTATGCTTGATTACACATGGTGGCTTGATAAGTGCCCTCAGACCATTGAATCCTTGACTATTCTGGCCATTCACAGGTCTATAGTGGCCAGATAATCTAGTGATGGATTGGTGAGAGCCATTCTCCATACTATAGCTTCTGCACTTTGCTTAACGGACCACTATCGCAAAAATCGTAAAATTTAAAGTACATGTAAACATATACAATTAATAAGTACATTTTTCTTGGAGTAAAATGAGACATACATTACTTTTCTCCTATGTTGCTGTCACTTACAGTAGGTAATAGAAATCTGACAGAACTGACAGGTTTTGGACTAGCCCATCTCCTCATGGGGATTCTCATGGTTTTCTTTATTTTTAAAAAACTTAGTGAATGGCGGGCGCTCCGTCAAACTGCCAAAAAGTTTACAGGGAGCAGAGACGCTGGCCAGCATCGTTGTATGAATCTTCAGGGAGTGTCTTTATAAAGAATAAAGGCCATGCTGAGAATCCCCTATGGAGAGATGGACTAGCCCAAAACCTGTCCATAATGTCAGATTTCTACTACCTACTGTAAGTGACAGCAACATAGGAGAGAGGTAGTTTATGGCTCATTTTATTCTTCAAGAAATGTACTTCTTATTAGTATGTGTTTACATTTATTTTACATTTTACACTTTTCCGTGATAGTGGTCCTTTAATATATATTGCTGCAGAAATCTGACAAAGAGCCAATCACAGAGCTCCACTGTTAGCTCTGTATTGGCCCTTGCATTACAGAACTATACGGCCATCAGTCATCACACTCAGTGAATATTTACCGCCACTCCGGATCATATCTGTAAAAAATGTCCAAAGGAGAGAGAAAAGAGCAAACTGGCACTTCAATGGTTAATGCACAGTTTATGAGCAGTGATTATAACCCATTCAGCATGCTCTAGGTCATACATGTCAAACTCCGGGCCCGTGGGGCAAATCTGGCCCTCAGAGCCATTACATTTGGCCCTCAAGTGGTTTCCCCACTTTGCATTATGTTTTGCCCACTCTAGACCACCAGGGAAGCTATATTTTAGGTGACGCCTTAGAATAACAGGGAGGCCATATGGGGGAGGTAGGGGGAATGCACTAAACACTAAGGAACTGTATAGGGGAGGTGGGGGCCTCTAGACACCAGGGAACTGTATAGGGGTTGGGGGGGGGGGGGCATTAGATACCTGGGAACTTTATAACGGAAGGAGGGGCCAGTAGACATTGAGGTTGGTCCACAACTTGGTCCCAGAGTACAATTTTGGCCCACTTTGTATTTGAGTTTGACACCCCTGCTCCAGGTGTATATGATGAAAATATGTTGCAGAGGAAAAAAGAGCACCTGGCAGTGCAGAAGTATGAGCTAAGATGCAAAATGTATTCATATAGGCATTCATGGGCATGTATTATATGCAATGAAACATGGCATCAAATTGCAACATACTGCAGCAGGTGAGGGGCACAAGTGAGCCTGACGACTGTTTCACACCAGCAGATGCTTTCTCTTTCTTGCCTTGGAAGAAGGGCCTGTGGGGGTGAGACGGCCATCAGGCCCTCACTGGCTGTTTGTTATCCTCCATCTATGTGGTATGTTGGAATCTGATGCCCTGTTTCATTGCGTATAATACATGCCCATGAATACCTATATTTTTCAGAATCAGAATCTTTATTCTCGCCAAGCACGACTGGGTCGTGCCCGGAATTGGGCTTGGCATGTACAGGGTTCTGATACAGATACAAATACAGATACAGGATGGAACATGCAGTCAGAAGGAACAAGAAACAAAAATAAAATACCAGATGCAGGGAGACACAATGAAGCATTAGTTACAAATCAAAAAAACACAAAAAAGCACACCCTCAAAACAGGCAAAGAGGCAAAGAGTACGCTGAAGCTAGAGCGCCATCCATGTGCAGTGTGCCTCAGTTCAGCATGATATAGTGTGGCTTGAATTTGTAGGGTGGGGATGGGCAATTTCGTGGAGAGAGTTCAGAAGGTTGACAGCAGAGGGAAAGAAACTGTTCTTATGTCTCGAGGTCTTGGTGAGGATGGACCGGAACCGGAGTCTCCTGCTCGAGGGAAGCTGACTAAAGAAGCGGTGGCCTGGGTGTGAGGGGTCGCTGGTGATCTACATGAATACATTTTGCATCTTAGTCATACTTCAGCACTGCCGGGTGCTTTTTTTCCCCTGTGCAGCATATTTTCACCTTTGATAAATTGGAGTAAGTAGGAGCTTACTGTGTAAATATATTTTTTTCATCCATTGAGGTGCAAAGGTTTTTCTATGTATAGACAATAGTGTAAGTTGCCACCTTTGTGTTACAATGCTGGGAAGCTTCGTTAGTCCAGTTCCCTTGTAGTATATTGTAATTTAGCTTTATTTCTGGATGGGAAATACTGCTTAACCTCCCTGGCGGTAAGCCCGAGCTGAGGTCGGGCTATGCCGCTGGAAGGCACCGCTCAGGCCCCGCTGGGCCGATTTGCGTAATTTTATTTTTGTTATTTTTTATTTTTGTTACATGCAGCTAGCACTTTGCTAGCTGCGTGTAACCTCCGCTCGCCGCCGATCCGCCGCTATCCGTCGCGCCGCAGCCGCCCCCCCAGACCCCGTGCGTTGCCTGGCCAATCAGTGCCAGGCAGCACTGTGGGGTGGATCGGAGTCCCCGTCGGTGACGTCATCCCGCCCGTCGCCGTGGCGAGATCCCGTTCTTTCAAGCAGCGGCTATCATGTATCGAGACGTTGTCTCGCTACATGAAGAAAAAAAACAAAAACTTTTTTGCTGCCCCCCTGGCGGATTTTAATAAACCGCCAGGGAGGTTAAAGGGGACCTAAACTGAGGAGGACATGGCTTTTTCTTTTTTAAAATAATACCAGTTGCCTGACTCTCCTGCTGATTCTGTGTCTCTAATACTTTTAGCCACAGCCCCTCAATAAGCATGCAGATCAGGTGCTCTGACTGAAGTCAGACTGGATTAGCTGCATGCCTGTTTCGGGTGTGTGATTCAGCCACTACTGCAGCCAAAGAGATCAGCAGGACTGCCAAGCAACTGGTATTGTTTAAAAGGAATCATCCCTCTCAGTTTAGGTTATGTATAGACATAGTGTAAGTTTCCGCCTTTGTGTTACAATGCTGGGAAGCTTCGTAAGTCCTGTTCCCTTGTTGTATATTGTAATTTAGCTTTATTTCTGGATGGGAAATACTGCTTAACCTTTCACTTCACTCCCACTGCTGACGAATGTATCTACTTGGCCAGTTAAAGGTACACCTCTTCCTTTTCTCCTACTACACAGTACTAGATGTCAAGTGCACATCAACAATATGTACTTTACCAGCAGATCCAAACTCCCTGCTAGCCTCTGGTGCCAGACTATTCTGCTTTATCTGTGAAAATGTTGTGTGATTTATGTCCTATTTGTAGAGAATGTGAATAAAATGTAACCCATAACATGTATGTGTTTATACTTCTTTGCCTCATTGGATTGATACACATAGCCTGTGCATTGTTACTTGGGGTGATCAATTATATGCAAATGTGTGCAATTTTGGGGGGGAAATGTATGCAGCTTGAAATTGGACCAATCAGTTTAACCCTGGGTTTACATTGATTGGTCCATTGTCAAGCTTCATATATTTGCATACAAAAGTGCATACATTTGCTTAAATCCCAAAAGAGATACGGATTCCGGAACTCAAACAGGATTCTTTTATTTAAGCACGGTGCAAAAGCAGGTTACAAAAGGTAAAAAAAGTCTGTGTAAGCAAATTTGCTTAAACTCTGAAAATTTTTATAATCTTGGTCTCCCCTCCACAGCTGCCAACTTTGTACTGTCATATGCACTGCAGGGCTATGCATATACACTATGGAAACCTCGATTGCAGACTGCTACCACCTGCAGCCCCCCATGCTCCTGCCAGAATTGATTGCTCAGTTATCAATATTTATAAGATAGATAGAAAATGTCATATTTTTAACTAGAAGGCAGTATGGAGCTAGTGGATGCCCCTTGAATGCGATCTGGCCCCCACAGTCTGGACTTGGCTGCTCCCGATAAAACCACTGTAGTAAAAGAAGAAGAGAGAGGGGCGCTCTAAGTCCGTTGCACTGCTGGACTGTGCTCTAATAGGACAGGTCTCACCTGTTTGTGGTGGGGCTTGCACAGCGTACACAGCCCAGATCTGCCTTGTCCCTCTTAGCTGAGCCGGGGACTGAGCTCCAACGCGGGGCGGAAGTGACGTCACTCGCTCCAGGAAGTAGTAGGTCAGTTGCCGGGTAACGCCAGACAGCTCAATACGGAGCTTCTGGCCCTGTGCAATGTATATTGCTAAGCAGGAAACTTCACGAAAGTGAAGGTAGATAGACTTGGATATGATAGGAACATAAAATTTTATTAAAACAACGCGTTTCGCGGAGATACAGTCTCCGCTTTTTCAAGTTAATGCATTAACTTGAAAAAGCGGAGACTGTATCTCCGCGAAACGCGTTGTTTTAATAAAATTTAGTACTCCTAATAACAAAACAGTTTGCAACGCGTTTCACGGGACACAAGCCCGCTTCCTCAGGCAAAAGCAATTACAAGCAGGAGCAACCCAGCAATGGTCTGAACTGGCTTGGCACCTCTGCCTCTGACAGAGGTGCCAAGCCAGTTCAGACCATTGCTGGGTTGCTCCTGCTTGTAATTGCTTTTGCCTGAGGAAGCGGGCTTGTGTCCCGTGAAACGCGTTGCAAACTGTTTTGTTATTAGGAGTACTAAATTGATTAAAATTGTTTTACCATACAAATTGGTCTTCGTTGTTTGTAGGGTGGGCAACTCCACCATTGCCACCCACAAATTTTATGGTTTTAATATTGGCACTATTTTTTATCCTATTGGCGCCTCTGGTTTATCTATAACGTGATTATCCACCTGGTGGATGGGTGTGGACACCCCTCTTTTTTCTGCACAGAGAGCGACTTCTTAACCTGAGCGGGGACAGGTATAATCTCCCCGTCTGTGATACAAGTGGTTGCCTAATCTCGGCAACCCATACTTGTGAGTATAAACTTTTATTACCTCACTTATAACCACTTATCTCCAATAATACACTATCGGGGGCTCTCGATTGTTTCTCCTTTTTCTCATACCATTTAAATTATGTTCCTAGTACAATGCATGGTGACAATATATTATCTGGAAATAAAGGTGTCTTTTTTCTGTTTTGTGTTTTTTTTTTTACCCTATCAATAATTACAAGCTCTTATTTGCTAAAATAACAGTAATTTACCCTCATGACATACATATTTAAAATGTCCCCAAAGAGGAACTGTTGCAAAAATCTTAAAATTTAAAACCTATACAAATAAGAAGTACATTTTTCCCAGAGTAAAATGAGCCATAAATTACTTTTCTCCTATGTTGCTGTCAGAGTAGGCAGTAGAAATCTGACATTACCGACCGATTTTGGGTTAGTCTATCTCTTCATGGGGGATTCTCAGCATGGCCGTTATTATTTATAAAGACATTCCATGAAAATGATTAATACAAAGATGCTGGCCAGCCTCCCTGCTTGCTGCACACTATTTTGGCAGTTGGACTGAGCAACTTCCATTCACTAAGTGCTTTTAAAAATAAAGAAAACCCTGAGAATCCCCTATGAGAAGATGGGCTAGTCCAAAATCTGTCGGTAATGTGAGATTTCTACTACTTACTGTAAGTGACAGCAACATAGGAGAAAAGTAATTTATGGCTCATTTTACTCTGGGAGAATTTTACTCTTTATTTGTATGTGTTTTAATTTTTAACATTTTCGCGACAGTTCCTCTTAAGGTAGCTATTTACAGTATGTATTTTAAAAAAATTGTGCTTTTTTAACAAAAGTTTTTTGTTCGGTAACTTATGGGGAGCAATGGTTTAGAAGGGGTTAATAACTATAGTTAATTTTTTTTTTTGTTACATTTTACTTTTTGGCCACAAGATGGCACTATAAACTTTCCAGGGTTACCAGGAAGTGTTTAATCCTTTTTTTTTTTTACTACGCTTTTCACTTTCATTTTTATGAATGAACATGGCTCCTGAGTGGAATCATGTTCATTCATATACAGGCACTTTGATTGGCTCTGGGAACTCACCATTCTCTTAAGTGCAAGTCCCGCCGTAAACGAGCGGTGGGAGAGTTGATTGACAGGACATACCACCACATCCTGTTTAGTAAGGCTCAAACTGGATGCATGAAAGAAATCGTCAGTTTGAATTAAGTATTTAATAGAATTTTGTTAGATTCAGTGTTTATATTGATTCTAACATCTACCGTAATCTGTATAAGACTCTGGGCCTGATGCACAAAAGGCTTGTATATAGGTAGCACACAGCAATCTTAGTGGTACTAACAGCAGGGGAGCACAGCCTGTTACACTATTAGCACCATGTTACGCTGTGTTAGTAGTATTAGTTCATGTGTTACCAAAGCGTCACACACGTTATCCTGGTAACACGCGTGGCGCCTGTAGTGTAACTGCCCAGCCTTTTGTGAAGTGAATGCTTAGCATAAAATACACCTGAATCAAGGAGGAAAAACATTGAATGAAGCCCATGGTGGGCTAGATTACCTCCTCCATAGACTCCTGATGCTGCTCATGTGCTCGGGGTCCCTCCCGTTCCCTGTGCTCGGTCTTAGAAGTATTCAACTGGATCCCTCATGGATCCTCCTGACCTGTGCGTGCGCAGCAATGGTAAGCACTCATCCACAAGTGCTTTCTTTCACTGCGCATGTTTGGCTAAAAACCCGCGACTGCACAGTGCAGAATTGCTCGGCACTGTTTGGAGAAACTTATTAATTTTTTTTAATAAGCAAAGGACAGAAGGAAGACGGGAGAGACCCCAAAGACAACGAGCAGTATCAGGAGCCTGAGAATGAGGTAATTCAGCCCACCATGGGCTTCATTCAATATTTTTTTTTTTTTACCCCCAATTCAGGGGTACTTTACATTCAATCAATGGAAACTTAGATTTTACAAGGCAGCAAGTTTTGTTTAGTCATTTGCAGAGCGATATTTTTTTTTTAAGCAACATCAAGGTATACAAAAGGCAAGCTTCAGCACCTCCAGCACTTTCTGCTGAATTGTATCAGTTCCAAGCTGCACAGTTTGCAATACATTTTCATGCAGACCTATTAGCATCTCATTGGCTTTTTCAAGTGGAGATATTTGGACCCAGAGTGATTGGCTAAATGCTTGTTCCTTCTCCTATCAGTGTAACCACATTCAGCTAAAAGTCCAATATTCTGTACAAGACAGGAAATATTGACATTTATCAACAGATATAAATATATATTACTTAATTAGCTTCCCCTAAATTGGCCCTAGACTACAACGCATATACAAAACGATACATACAGTGCTGCTCATAATTATTCATACCCCTTGCAAATTTGGTTGAAGGCTTCTCCTTTTTTACGCCAAATGAAGGAAACATCATTGTGACAAACAATTACATTTTTGTTTCAAAGAAGACCAGAAGTCTTCTTCTTTGTCCAGATGAGCATTTGCAAAGGCCAAGTGAGCTTTTGTGTGCCTTATCTGGAGAAGTGGTGTCCTCCTTGTTCTGCAACAGTGGAACTCAACAGTGTGCAGTGTCCGTTGGATTGTCTTGAGACATTACCACCAGCAGGGCCCAGATTCACCAGGATTGCCTTGGTGGTGACCCTTGGATTCTTTATCACCTCTCTCAGTATCCTCCTGGCCAGGACAGGTTTCCCTTTTGGCTTCCAACCACGTTCTCTGAGATTTTTCACGGTGCAGAACATCTTGTATTTTTAAAATAATACTTTGCACCGTAGCCACTGGAACTGGAAAACATTTAGAAATGGCCTTGTAGCCCTTTCCTGACTTGTGAACAGCCACAATGCGCAGCCGCAGGTCCTCACTGAGCTCCTTTGTCTTAGCTATGACAGTCCACAAACCAACTGCAGAGAGCTGCTGTTTTTCACCTGTTGAGTTGATTTAAAAAGCTGTTTCCAATTAATCATGGTAATTAAGATGCTTTAGAACAGCTTGGACTATTTAGAATGGTATACAACTTTGGATTTTCCCACAGAATGTGACAGTTTGTGAAGGGTATGAATAATTTTGGACTGGACTTTTTCCTCAAATTTAAATAAAAAATGACATTTTTTTTTTCTACAATAATGCTTCTTGTACATCGTCTTATTATCTTTTGGGAGGCACCTATGTCATTTTCCATCAAAAAATGCCTTGCTGGTTGAATAAAAGTAACTTTAAGTCAAAATTTGCCAGGGGTATGAATAATTATGGGCAGCAGTGTACATAGGCATATGACTATGATAGGGATTAGATTGTGAGCCCCTTTGAGAGACATTTAAGTGACAAGACAATATATGGGGCTCGATTCACAAAGCGGTGATAACCCAGTTATCACGCCTAAAAGACTTTAGGCGTGATAACCTTTGCACCACTGAGTTATCACCGATTTTTGCTCTAACTCGCGCGAAGTTTCCGCGCGCAAAGTCCCATAGAGCTTAATGGGAGCTTTGCGCGAAGCGGGGGCCGCTTTGCGCGCGGAAAATTTGCGCGAGTTGCTTCTTATCATGCCTAAAGTGAGTTTAGGCGTGATAAGGGGCTTTTCACTGGCGTGCAAACACTTTGCACCGCTTTGTGAATCAAGCCCATAGTCTGTACAGCGCTGCAGAAGATGTCAGCACTATATAAATACTATATACAGTGGGTTGCAAAAGTATTGGCCCCCTTAAAGTTTTCCACATTTTGTCACCTTAATGCCACAAACATGCATCAATTTTATTGGAAATCCACGTGAAAGACCAATACAAAGTGGTGTACACATGAGAAGTGGAACGAAAATCATACATGATCCCAAACATTTTTTTTACAAATCAATAACTGCAAAGTGGGGTGTGCATAATTATTCAGACCCCCTGAGTCAATACTTTGTAGAACCACTTTTTGCTGCAATTACAGCTGCAAGTCTTTTAGGGTATGTCTCTACCAGCTTTGCACATCTAGAGACTGAAATCCTTGCCCATTCTTCTTTGCAAAACAGCTCCAGCTCAGTCAGATTAGATGGACAGCGTTTGTGAACAGCAGTTTTCAGATCTTGCCACAGATTCTCGATTGGATTAAGATCTGGACTTTGACTGGGCCATTCTAACACATAGATATGTTTTGTTTTAAACCATTCCATTCTTGACCTGGCTTTATGTTTAGGGTCATTGTCCTGCTGGAAGGTGAACCTCTGCCCCAGTCTCAAGTCTTTTGCGGTCTCCAAGTGGTTTTCTTCCAAGTTTGCCCTGTATTTGGCTCCATCCATCTTCCCATCAACTTTGACCTGCTTCCCTGTCCCTGATGAAGAGATGCACCCCCCCGAGCATGATGCTGCCACCACCATATTTGACAGTGGGGATGGTGTATTCAGAGTGATGTGCAGTGTTAGTTTTCCGCCACACATAGCGTTTTGCATTTCGGCCAAAAAGTTCCATTTTGGTCTCATCTGACCAGAGCACCTTCTTCCACATGGTTGCTGTGTCCCCCACATGGCTTGTGGCAAACTGCAAACGGGACTTCTTATGCTTTCTGTTAACAATGCCTTTCTTCTTGCCACTCTTCCATAAAGGCCAACTTTGTACAGTGCATGACTAATAGTTGTCCTATGGACAGAGTCTCCCACCGGAGCTGTAGATCTCTGCAGCTCGTCAAGAGTCACCATGGGCCTCTTGACTGCATTTCTGATCAGCGCTCTCCTTGTTCGGCCTGTGAGTTTAGGTGGACGGCCTTGTCTTGGTAGGTTTACAGTTGTGCCATACTCCTTCCATTTCTGAATGATCGCTTGAACAGTGCTCCGTGGGATGTTCAAGGCTTTGGAAATCTTTTTGTAGCCTAAGCCTGCTTTAAATTTCTCAATAACTTGATCCCTGACCTGTCTTGTGTGTTCTTTGGACTTCACGGTGTTGTTGCTCCCAATATTCTCTTAGACAACCTCTGAGGCCGTTACAGAGCAGCTGTATTTGTACTGACATTAGATTACACACAGGTGCACTCTATTTAGTCATTAGCACTCATCAGGCAATGTCTATGGGCAACTGACTGCACTCAGACCAAAGGGGGGCGAATAATTATGCACACACCACTTTGCAGTTATTTATTTGTAAAAAATATTTGGAATCATGTATGATTTTCGTTCCACTTCTCACGTGTACACCACTTTGTGTTGGTCTTCATGTGGAATTCCAATAAAATTGATTCATATTTGTGGCAGTAACATGACAAAATGTGGAAAACTTCAAGGGGGCCGAATACTTTTGCAACCCACTTTGTGTGTGTGTGTGTGTATATATGTATATGTATGTACACACACACACACACACACACACACACACACACACACACACACACACACACACACACACACACACACACACACACACACACACACACACACACACACACACAGGGTTGCAAAAGTATTCAGCCCCCTTGAAGTTTTCCACATTTTGGACGCTAACTGGGGGAACACCTGTCACTTACTGGGGGGGCACCTGTCACTAACTGGGGGGGGGGCACCTGTCACTATAACTGGGGGGGGCACTTGTCACTATAACTGGGGGGGGGCACCTGTCACTATCTAACTGGGGGGGCACCTGTCACTATAACTGGGGGGGGGCACCTGTCACTATGTAACTGGGGGGGCACCTGTCACTATAACTGGGGGGGCACCTGTCACTATCTAACTGGGGGGGCCCCTGTCACTATCTATCTGGGGGGGCACCTGTCACTATCTAACTGGGGGGGCACCTGTCACTATCTAACTGGGGGGGCACCTGTCACTATAACTGGGGGGGCACCTGTCACTATAACTGGGGGGACACCTGTCACTATCTAACTGGGGGGACACCTGTCACTATCTAACTGGGGGGGCACCTGTCACTTACTGGGGGGACACCTGTCACTATCTAACTGGGGGGACATCTGTTACTACCTCATCCGGCCACACCACAGCATCACCACCAGCCCGGCCACAGCAGCACCGCAAGGCCTTTCAGCCCACACATTATCACCAATCTGGCCAAAAACACTATTGCCAGGCCAGCCAGGCACAGCAGCCAGTAGAGGAGAATACAGAAGCCAGGTGAGAGGTGTCTACCATATTAAAGGGGCATTCTGCCTATTTATGTGAAATGATCTCTATTTATGTGCCTCATGACTGCTGAATTTGTCGTGTTGGGGGCCTCATGATTGCTGAATTTGTCTTGTTGGGGGCCTCATGATTTGTTGGGGGCATCACGATTGCTGAATTTGTCTTGTTGGGGGCCTCAAGATTGCTGATTTTGTCTTGTTGGGAGCCTCATGATTTGTTGGGGGCCTCATGATTGCTGAATTTGTCTTGTTGGGGGCCTTATGATTGCTGAATGTGTCTTGTTGGGGGCCTCATGATTGCTGAATTTGTCTTGTTGGGGGTCACATGATTGCGAACTGCGAGACTATGGAAAAGCTGAATCATCATCATGAGACAATAGCATTAAACCTTTTTTAGCTTTTTAATACGGAAAATAAAACTGGGAGGTTCTAAAAAAAATACATTTTTCAGGAGTAGGATGGATGAAATTGTTTATCTTCAGAGTTTATTTTCAACTTGGATTTTCCATAATGTTCATGTATGAGTTAAAACGTTTGTACGTAGTTTAAATTGCTGTTGCCACTTTGCGATAGATAAGTGACTTTTGGATTGCAGTTTGGGCACTCGGCCTCCAAAAGGTTCGCCACTACTGTCCTAATGTCCCACATTGCTAAGTTCATGTAAATTTGTCTCCACCCGTGGCCACACCCACATTCTGGTCCATGGCCACACCCATTTTTTGGCGCTCTGCGCGCCGCTCTGCTCGCAACGGAACCCCCGTGGTTTTTGGAGCGCTGTGTGCGCCACGCAACTTAACCAAAATCCTAAATTACATTTTGTGGAAAGTGCTGCCAATCTAATTGTCCTTTAATTGCAATTTTTTTCCTGAGGGGGGGGGGGTGTCTGCGGCTCTAGCAAGAACCTTCGGCCCTCCACCATGCGGTCTGAAAAAAAATGGCCCTCCATGCCCGTGAAGTTGGACAGCACTGGTATAGAGTAACATGTTGGAATGCCTGTGGCCACATTAAAATGTGCACTTGCACAAGCTGTAGCATCACCTCAACTTTTCACCAACACACCAAGCTTAAAATTGAGGTGTTTATTTTTTTTATTTTGACCTGCTGATCAACATTCTACAGAGAACATATGATATACAGTATAACGAGCACAGTGAGCCTATCACCCATGTCTGCTATTTCTTTATCTGTCCAAAACACTTTCAGGATGTGTGACCTTATTTAACTTCACAGCAGTGATGGCTACTATTTTTATTATTATTATTATTATTTAGTATTTATATAGCGCCGACATATTACGCAGCGCTGTACAGTGTATATATATATATCTTGTCACTAACTGTCCCTCAAAGGAGCTCACAATCTAATCCCTACCATTGCCATATGTCTATATTATGTAGTGTAAGTACTGTAGTCTATATAGTCTAGGGTCAATTTTTTAGGGGGAGCCAATTAACTTATCCGTATGTTTTTGGGATGTGTGAGGAAACCGGAGTGCCCGGAGGAAACCCACGCAGACACGGAGAGAACATACAAACTCTTTGCAGATAGTGCCCTGGCTGGGATTCGAACCAGGGACCCAGCGCTGCAAGGCGAGAGAGCTAACCACTACGCCACCGTGCTGCCCACTATAAATTGTTACTACCGTGCTACTATAAATTGTTAGGTGCAGTAACATGTATCCTTCTACACCTATACACAGAGGGCAGATTTTGTTGCCTGAGATGACCATTTGTAATCATTATAGAAAAAATCTAGAATCAGTACAGATGTCCCTCCCTTGACATTATTTGAATTGTTAAATAATTGTCACAAAGACCACAATTGTTCAGTGCTTCCCACTCACTGTCTGCTTTCTTTATACAGTGTGTAGCTGAGCAACGTGTCTCTGAGGCAGGGCAGTTTCTAGGCTAAATTGCTCCCAGGGTGAGGGTCTCAAAATTGCCCCTCCTCCTGGGCTAAAGAATGTTATTTGTGATTTGTATTTAGCCACACAGTATAGGTAGCCAGGCTTAGGTGTCCCCAGTATAGGTAGCCAGACATGGGTGCCCCCAGTATGAGTTAGCCAAGTATTGGTGCCTCCAGTATAGGTTAGCCAGGAATTGGTGCCCCCAGTATAGGTTAGCCAGGCTTAGGTGTCCCCAGTATAGGTAGCCAGACATGGGTGCCCCCAGTATGGGTTAGCCAAGTATTGGTGCCTCCAGTATAGGTTAGCCAGGAATTGGTGCCCCCAGTATAGGTTAGCCAGGTATAGGTGCCCCAGAATGGCTTAGCCAGGTATAGGTGCCCCCATATAGCTTAGCCAGGTACAGGTGCCCTTAGTATAGCTTAGCTAGGTATAGGTGCCCCCAGTATAGCTTAACCAGGTTTAGGGGCCCCCAGTATAGCTTAGCCAGGTATATGTGCCCCCAGTATAGCTTGGCCAGGTATAGGTGTCCCAGTACAGCTTGGCAAATTATAGATGACCCCTGTATAGCTTAGCCAGGTATAGGTGCCCCCATTATATCTAAGCCAGGTATAGGTGCCCCCAGTATAGCTTAGCCCGGTATAGGTGTTCCCCCCCCCCCCCCCACACTTATTCTTTGTACTTCCTGATTAGCAGGACGTAATAAGAGCAGTGTGCTGCTGCTCCCCCCTCCATCACTGCAATGAACAATAATTGTGTGTTGTCGGCTCTGACTTGGACTATACTTTACGTCACTGTTACAATGCACTTTTGAGCACTACACCTTTTTTTTATTTCTTTTCTTGACAAAGCCTTAAAGAGACTCCGTAACAAAAATTGCATCCTGTTTTTTATCATCCTACAAGTTCCAAAAGCTATTCTAATGTGTTCTTGCTTACTGCAGCACTTTCTACTATCACCATCTCTGTAATAAATCAACTTATCTCTCTCTTGTCAGACTTGTCAGCTGCCAAGTTCTTCAGTGTTGTGGTTCTGTGATGCATCTCCCCCCTCCAGGCCCCTCTCTGCACACTCCCTGTGTATTATTTAGATTAGGGCAGCTTCTCTCATCTCTCTTATCTTTTACAAGCTGGATAAATCGTCCTCTGAGCTGGCTGGGCTTTCACATACTGAGGAATTACATACAGGCAGAGCTGTCTGCACTCTGC
Organism: Hyperolius riggenbachi; assembly: GCF_040937935.1. NCBI lineage: Eukaryota > Metazoa > Chordata > Amphibia > Anura > Hyperoliidae > Hyperolius > Hyperolius riggenbachi. The sequence goes on along the minus strand of NC_090649.1, from coordinate 219,122,086 downwards.
AGGAAGAAACAGCCTGACACTTCAGTGGAAGATAGCTGCAGGGGGAAAGAAACACACAAATGATCTCTTGAGATTCAAAAGGAAGGCTGTATACAGCCTGCTTGTGTATGGATGTATTTTCTATGTGTGGGACATACGGTACATCAACCTACTTCCTGTTTTGGTGGCCATTTTGTTTGTTTATAAACAAACTTTTTTAAACTGTTTTTAACCACTTTTAATGCGGCGAGGATCGGCGAAATTGTGACAGAGGGTATTAGAAGATGTCCCCTAACGCACTGGTATGTTTACTTTTGTGCGATTTTAACAATACAGATTCTCTTTAAAGAGGAGCTGTCAGCCATACTATGCTACTCAAAAAAAAAACCAAAGTGAGTGTGTGTGTGTGTGTGTGCGTGTGTATGTATATATATCATACATGATTCCAAATATTTTTTACAAATAAATAACTGCAAAGTGGTGTGTGCATAATTATTCGCCCCCCTTTGGTCTGAGTGCAGTCAGTTGCCTATAGACATTGCCTGATGAGTGCTAATGACTAAACAGAGTGCACCTGTGTGTAAACTAATGTCAGTACAAATACAGCTGCTCTGTAACGGCCTCAGAGGTTGTCTAAGAGAATATTGGAAGCAACAACACCATGAAGTCCAAAGAACACACCAGACAGGTCAGGGATACAGTTATTGAGAAATTTAAAGCAGGCTTAGGCTACAAAAAGATTTCCAAAGCCTTGAACATCCCACGGAGCACTGTTCAAGCGATCATTCAGAAATGGAAGGAGTATGGCACAACTGCAAACCTACCAAGACAAGGCCATCCACCTAAACTTACAGGCCGAACAAGGAGAGCGCTGATCAGAAATGCAGTCAAGAGGCCCATGGTGACTCTGGACGAGCTGCAGATATCTACAGCTCAGGTGGGAGACTCTGTCCATAGGACAGCTATTAGTCATGCACTGTACAAAGTTGGCCTTTATGGAACAGTGGCAAGAAGAAAGGCATTGTTAACAGAAAAGCATAAGAAGTCCCGTTTGCAGTTTGCCACAAGCCATGTGGGGGACACAGCAACCATGTGGAAGAAGGTGCTCTGGTCAGATGAGACCAAAATGGAACTTTTTGGCCAAAATGCAAAACGCTATGTGTGGCGGAAAACTAACACTGCACATTACTCTGAACACACCATCCCCACTGTGAAATGTGGTGGTGGTGGCAGCATCATGCTCTGGGGGTGCATCTCTTCAGCAGGGACAGGGAAGCTGGTCAGAGTTGATGGGAAGATGGATGGAGCCAAATACAGGGCAATCTTGGAAGAAAACATCTTGGAGTTTGCAAAAGACTTGAGACTGGGGTAGAGGTTTACCTTCCAGCAGGACAACGACCCTAAACATAAAGCCAGGGCAACAATGGAATGGTTTAAAACAAAACATATCCATGTGTTAGAATGGCCCAGTCAAAGTCCAGATCTAAATCCAATCGAGAATCTGTGGCAAGATCTGAAAACTGCTGTTCACAAACACTGTCCATCTAATCTGACTGAGCTGGAGCTGTTTTGCAAAGAAGAATGGGCAAGGATTTCAGTCTCTAGATGTGCAAAGCTGGTAGAGACATACCCTAAAAGACTGGCAGCTGTAATTGCAGCAAAAGGTGGTTCTACAAAGTATTGAATCAGGGGGCCGAATAATTACGCACACCCCACGTTGCAGTTATTTATTTGTAAAAAATGTTTGGAATGATGTATGATTTTCGTTCCACTTCTCACATGTACACCACTTTGTATTGGTCTTTCACGTGGAATTCCAATAAAATTGATGCATGTTTGTGGCAGTAATATGACAAAATGTGGAAAACTTTTGCAAGCCACTGTATATATATATATATATATATATATATATATAGAGAGAGAGAGAGAGAGAGAGAGAGAGAGAGAGAGAGAGAGAGAGAGAGAGAGAGAGAGAGAGAGAGAGAGAGAGAGATATGTGTGTGTAAATAAATAATTGCTCTACTTGCGTAACATACGTATTGCCATGCCCACGTTTTGATTTTAGTGATTTTTCTATAGTAAACAAAAAGAGAAAATCCTTCTTAGGATTCTCCATTTTAACTGTGTCTATCTTGAAGCCATCCCTGATGTCATTTCCTCCCTTACTCTCCTCTGCCTGATTGTGTATGCATTGCCTGCCCTACTACTAGTTTTCAGGGACTCCCACCCAGCTCTGGGATAGAAAGGGCATTGTCTCAGCATGAGAAATATTGGCCAATCACAGAGGACCAGAGGTTTGGGAGGGGAAAACAGGGGGAACAGGCTTCAGCCAATTAGGCTGCATTAGTTAAGTTTGAGGGCCCGTTTCCACTGGAGCGAATACGCAGAGTTTCCCCACACACGAATCGCAGGGGGAAACTCTGCCATAGGAAACTATGGTGCCGCCGGCCGAATCACTTGCGCTAGCAATTCGGCAGACACTGCCCACAGTTTTCGCGCGGAAGGCTGCAAATCCCATAGCCGTGCATGGCACGGCTTCTGGCATTCGCCTGCGATCCCGCACACCTGGAAGTGCCACCGCGTGTCTCACTGACGCGTGCGGCACAAGTGGAAACGGGCCCTGAGAGCAAACTAAAGAAGCAACAAAAGACAACTCAGCATGCCCTGTAACTTCCTTTTTGCGGAAATGTAACAAATAAGAGTCAGGTAAATTGGGGAATGATCATTTATCAACAAGAAAAGTGATAGAGATTTTAACTTTTGGATTGCCTGGTTAGCACCCTTATTACTTGTTTACCAGATAAAAATAAAAAAATGATTTTTGATTTTATGCCCGACACACTTTAATCAATTTAATAGGCTAAACATGTTGACATTAGTTTATAGGTGAATGATTGTTACTGTGAGGGTGGCATGCTACTATATTAGCAAATACTGGTCTCTCTGAGCTACTTTGGGCATTCCTAGAATGGACTAGCAGATATTCGGCTTACTTTGACTGTTCCTGGGCATTTGAATTACAATTGTCTGTGGAGCTAGATATCTGCCTTATAGCCAGGCAACATTATATTAGATCAGTCTCTCAGGGGCGTAGCTATGGAGCTATGGGCCCCAGTGCAACTTTTACATTGGGCCCCCCAAGCACTCTATAGGTAACACTTGATACGGTGCAACAAAACCTGCCAAGGTCATCCACAGTATTAGAGGTGCAAGAAGGGGATAGGGAACAGTTTGTTAAATGATTACTACTATTCAAAGTATCTATAGAAGTGATTATTACCACCACAGGACCAATAAACAGCTAATACTTTGGTTGAGAAAGGGTCCCATGTGGCCCCTCTGACCCAAGGGCCCCGATGCGGTCGCTACCTCTGCAACCCCTACTGCTCCGCCACTGCAGTCTCTGTACATCCTCTGACTGTACGACTGTATAACGTTAGTGTAGTTGGTATTGGGTGTGGGTTTTCCCCTTGAAATATTACTAACATCCAAACTAGCGTCTGAGTGGAGTGCTGTTGCATGTATGATCATTACAACAGTCATAGTAGCCATATATTTTTGTGTTACATATGTACGATATTTATCCCCCACAGTAGTTTTTTGGTGATGGTCTTCTGATGGCCCAATTTTATTGTGTTATTTATTAAAAGTTATGTTTTAGGTACTAAGAAGGGCAAATAGGGATTGGCTTAGTCCCAGTGTTTTTGTATTTATTAACCCAATCTATTAGCCGGGTCCCCCCTCTTAGCGGCAGAGTCCAGGTGTGCTGCTGCTACCCCCTCCATCACTGCTCTGAAAGTGCCCTCCTCCCTCACAGCGCCCCGGGCGGACCCCCACCTCGCCCATAGAAATGGGCCTGCTCTGAGGTGATGGTTGATAAAAATGACACTTGAAACGATCACCAACCACTTTTCAGGTAACAATAATTGAGTGTCTGTTCAGGCCTTGAAGCAGAAATACTGTAATTATATGCAGTTATTCCTATATATGTGTGTCTCATGTGGTTTATACTGAGAATATAAAAGAAAGCCATACTGTGGTGGAAAAGGACACCAGACATTTTTACCTTCTTTCAAGGTAGGAACCATGACAGTTCTCTGACTGCCATGCTATCTGTTGGCTTTAGGAGTCTCTATGTTGAACAAGCAGGCAGCAGGTGGATATACAACAGCCGATCTGCATACTCATCCGGGGTCAGTGACTCAGACATCATAAAAGGCAAAAAAAAAAAAAAACACAGCATAAAGGTGTCCATTAACAGTAAAAAAATTTTTATCAGATGCGATCTATCACCGCAGTTTTTACAATCAAAAGTGATTGAAGGGTAATTATCAATTGTTCCCATAAAAAGGTTGATTAGTGCATTTCATCTCTTCCAATTCGATCATAAAATCGACCATTCAGATCAGTTACATTTTTTGATCCAATTGACCATAGAATCGTTTTACATCGATTTTTGTCATACACTGCACAGTTTTCTGTAGAATTTGATTGTAAAAATTGTATTGAAAGATTACATCTGATGAAAAAATTGTACCGTTAGTGTGCACCTTAATAGATAACCAGTTAGATTTTTGTTTTTTATTTAAAACGAGACATCAAATGCATTGTGTCCATACTCCCTCTTTAGGTTTCCTCTTAAAGGTGCGTACAAACCTGCTACTAAAAAGTCACCTGTCGGGGATCGGGCTGCACAGACGTGCAGTCAGCTGTGTAACTGAGAAGGCGGTGTGGGGGGGTGGAGAGATGACGAAGGGACGACGGAGCGTCGTGTGCGTGACATCACTAGGCGGGGGTGCAGAGTGCACAATGGGATTGGCTGTCATGGGGAATGAGTTGATCTGCCGGGTGGATCGCTTGTGGGCTGTGTCATGCTGAATGGCACAAATCTCTGTATGGACGTAGCTTATTACATGCATGTATCATGCAAACATACATATATAAATGTGGCGATTTATGTGCTGCATTAACATAGATGTCATTGCATCTATGTACAAATGCTCCAAAAGATGCTCCCCCTCCCCACTCTCTCCAAATCGCCGCTCCCGGCGCTACTCCAGCTAGCATCTCACCCTAGCTTTATAGTGGAGCGCACACGCTGAGAATGAGGCGGGTGAGTGTCTGTACTTCTGCCGTCATGATGCGACGGCAGAAGGGAAAATTATAGGACATACTGCGCATGCACAGCGCAGTATGTCCTGGTAATGGGTCAGGAGAGTCGGCCCGGTACCGGCAGCTGTAGGAGATGAGCGGGGGCCGATAGCAGGGAACAAAACAAGGGAAGTGGTAAGTATGCCCTTTTTATTCCCTATGCATTGCAGCATGTGCAAAATTGGAAAGTTCATATACGCTCTACCCCCCTCACCTCCAGCTAGTCGGTGCGGGATCTGGGAAGCCAAGCCAATCCAAAAGTACAAGCAAAGAAGGATCCGCAGGCCAGGCCAGGTAGAAGAAAAAAGCTGACAAATTTTATTTGAAAAATTCCACACACAGTGCAATAAAAGGAAGACAGAATTAGCTAACGCGTATCGGGCCTATAATCTGCCCTTAATCATAGCTAAAATAAATCTGTCTAGAACAGGGCTTATATGCAGGTGGGGGGAGAAAGGATCCCCACCCACTCGCCATATGACCCAGATCTTAAAGGTACAAAGCATCCATATATACAGAAAACATGTTACAGACATATTTAATAACAATAGTATAAAGTTTAGAAAATGTAAAAAAGTTACCACTAGAGAATATGTATGGAAATCCAATATACGAAGAAATGCATATAATATATATACAATATAAATGCAGTAAAAAGGAGGAGGAAAGCCAACCATAAGCATGGGAAATAAGATCATAACAAAAATATGAATGCACAAAATCACATACAGATATTAATACGTGTACACTAGACTTAGATCCCAGCGCTTATTTAAACCATCTGGCACACGAGTGCCCATTCGGTGGATCCAATAAGCTGAAAATGAAAAAATCGTAGTACCTCGCCTATGGCAATGACAATAATGGCAGGTCAAAAAACCACAAGGATATGAGCCCACCGTGGTGAGCCAGGTAGGTGTACGCATAGACGAGGGAGATCGAAAAAGGCTGGGGGAAAGGATAGATCCAAAGTGCGGGCCTTTCTGGCAGAGAAACGACAACCACTGTTAACGATCTCTCTAAGCCTGGAATCTGAATGTAACACAGGAATATATTGTTTTACAATTTTCGTAATCTTATCAAACTCCAGGCTATAGTCGGTAACAAAAGTCGGTTTACCCACTCCAGCATTATTTCGATTGGTGTATTTTAGCAAATCTGAGCGTGGTCTTCTAGTACCCCTAGAGCGTCCCACAGCTAACTGTTGTTTGTTGTACCCCCTGCATCTTAGCCTTTCCTCAACTAAAAGACATTCCTGATTGAGTTCATCTATGCTTGAACAGTTTCTAGCTGCCCTTGTGAATTCCCCAGTGGGGATGGCATTAATAGTGTGCCTAGGGTGACACGAATTTGTAAAGTAAATAGAATTGCCTGCTGTCGGTTTTCGAAACGTTCGTGTTGAGACCCTATGGGAGATAAGATCTGCAGTTAAAGTCAAGTCCAAATAGTCAATTTTGAAGAAATCAGAGTTCATAGTGAATTTCAAATTTAGATCATTTTCATTGGCATATGCCAGAAAGTCCCCCAGGAGGGCCGGAGGACCCCCCCACACCAAAAGCAAGTCATCAATGAATCTGCCATACCAAACAATGTGGCAGGCATAGGGGTTGTCATCTCCAAAGATGCGGAGCTCCTCCCACCAACCCATGTATAGGTTCGCAAGGGAAGGGGAAAACTTTGCCCCCATAGAAGCTCCGCATCTCTGGAGATAAAACCCTGAATCAAACATAAAATAGTTGTGTGTGAGGAGGTACTCAACAGCCCTCCCAAGGAAGACCCGCAGAGGAACGTCAAGCGATGAATATTTGCTAAGGTGAAATTCTAGAGCCTCTAGGGCCAAAGTATGTGGAATGGACGAATACAAGGATGAAACTGTAACGATCGGTGTAACACAGAGAAGGTCTGATTACCGGTGAACTGCAGTATCACCGAGAATGCAGAATATACCCGATTATTGGTGATCTGCAGTATCACCGATAATGAGATATATATTCTAACCTCTGGACACCTGAGTAACGAGTGAGTGTTAGTGCAACAGTAATACTTTGAGTGCACACAGAAGTATGCTCCTTCCGTAGGCCTAGACTCTCCCGGGGGAGGAGCTAAGCAGAGAGTAGGAAGGACAGAGTGTGAGTGACACCAATGAGGGGGTGTCACTAACAGGTCTGGGAACTGCCTCTAACAGTAAGGCCAGTTCTCGAGGTCGGACAAACCAGGTCGTAAACACACAGGCAGATAAGGTACAGATTCTTGAGACAGGCAGGGTTTGGCAACGGAGTAACTGAATAGCAGGGTACAGAATCAGGAGGCAAATACAGAGTCCAGGAACGAGCAGAGTTTGGCAACAGGATATCAGAAAATAGCAAGGTACAGAATCAGAGTTCAGAGGAATAGTGAGGCAGGCAGAAGGTCATAACAAATAATACAGTTCAATATTCCTAACGCTAAGGTGTGAGTTCCTTGATCGTCAACACCTTTGGAAACTATGCTAGGACACAGATACAGACAAGGTCTGAGTGCTACCATGTAGTGATCGCAACGCCAGACACCAGAGAAATGACCAGCACCCAGTATATATACTAAAGCGCTCTCCAGCGCCGCCCCTAAGTGCTGGACCAATGGAAGATGGTGAATATGTCAGCTGACCAGCTTGGTCAGCTGACTCTTCTCTGGCTGTCATATAAGCTCTGCCTCTCAGCACGCGCGTGCGTCCTTCTGAACCTGTGTGGACTAGCAGTCCCAGCCACACCAGACATGTCTTGCAATGTATCCGCTGATTCGGGCGCGGGGGCCGCACCGCTCTCCAAGCAAGCGGCAGCTTCCCCGCGTCCCACCACAATGTCAGTACCATTGCCACGCGTACAATCCGCCGCATCCAACGCAGACTCCACCGCTCTGCCCATGCGGCATGCGGCGGTTTCTCCGCGTTGTGTCGCCATGTTGGACGCGGAAACAGCCGCCTCGCTCTGAGCACTTACGGCAGCTTTTCCGCGTTTCTTCACAGTACCCCCCCTCTGAGGAGTGGACTCCGGACAGCTCCTACCAGGCTTCTCAGGATGCAACTCGTGGAACTCCCTTCTTAATTTGTCAGCATGCATGCGACCTTCAGGTACCCATGATCTCTCCTCAATACCATACCCTTTCCAATGAACCAGATACTGTACTGAGTTCTGAACTATGCGTGAGTCTAAAATCTTCTCTACTTCGTACTCAGGTTGGTCATCTATCATCACAGGAGGAGGAGGAGTGGGACCCACATGGACTGCTGGCTTAAGCAGGGACACATGAAAGGATCTTACGCCACGCATACTGGCAGGAAGATCAATGGCATAAGTAACATTGTTGATCTTTCTAGTTACTGGAAATGGACCCACAAACCTGGGCCCCAACTTGGCTGAGGGCTGTTTCAAGGTCAAGTGACGTGTGGACACCCAGACTAAGTCTCCTGGTTGGAACTTCCACTCTAAGGAACGTCTTTTGTCAGCTTCACCTTTTTGACTTTGAAACGCCTTCCCCAAATTATTTTCCACGATCCACCACATGTCTTTAAATGACCTTTGCCAGGCCTCCAGAGCTGGAAACGGAGTGGAGGTGACTGGCAATGGGGAGAATTTAGGCAACTTCCCGGTCACTATCTGAAATGGACAAAATCCGGAGGAAGAACTTTTCAAATTATTGTGCGCGAATTCTGCGAAGGGCAAAAACTTGACCCAATCATTCTGTGCTTCTGCAACGTAACACCTCAAAAACTGTTCCAATGATTGATTGACTCTTTCAGTCTGACCATTGGTCTGTGGGTGGTAGCCTGACGAAAATGACAGTTCCATGCCCATTTGGTGACAAAATGCCCTCCAAAACTTCGAAACAAATTGGACTCCCCGATCTGACAGTATGTTTTCCGGAATGCCATGCAATCGGAAAACGTGGCTGATGAACAAATCGGCCAACTCCTGGGCCGAGGGGAGTCCTTTCAGGGGCACCAAATGGGCCATTTTACTAAAGCGGTCGACTACCACCCAAATGACCGACATGCCCTCAGACCTGGGAAGCTCACCCACAAAATCCATGGACAAGTGGGTCCACGGTTCACTCGGGGTGGGCAAGGGCTGCAACGTTCCCACAGGTGCCAGCCGGGAGGGCTTACTTTTCGCACACACAGCACATTCTCTAACATATTCCTTGCAGTCTGTTGCCAGAGACGGCCACCGCACACCTGGCAACAAGATCCTGTGTTCTGGAGACCCCAGGGTGTCCTGCGTTTTTGTGTGAGTGGAACATCTGCAAAATCTTAAGACGGAATGGTAGTGGTATAAACATAACCCCCTCGGGCTTTCCCTCCGGGACGTCCTGTTGAAGGGGACTTAAAGTCTCTATCCAGTCCTCCCAAGTCTCAGTAGTTGCTAGTACCAGTCTCTGTGGGACAATGGTCTCTGGGGCGGAGGGCTGTGCTGTCTCCGGCTCAAAGCATCTGGACAGGGCATCTGCCTTAATGTTTCTACTACCCGGAGTGTATGTAATTATAATTATATCTGAACCTCGAGAAGAAAAATGACCATCGAGCCTGACGGGGGCTTAATCTCTTAGCTCCCTCGATGTATTCCAAATTCTTGTGATCAGTGTAAACTGTAATCGTATGTTCTGCTCCCTTCAACCAATGACGCCATTCTTCAAAGGCCAATTTGATGGCTAGGAGCTCTCTGTTGCCTATATCGTAGTTTCTCTCTGCCGGAGAGAACCTATGAGAAAAATAGGCGCATGGGTGCAATCTACCCTGCAACCCTGACCGCTGAGACAGCACAGCCCCTATCCCGACCTCCGAGGCGTCTACCTCAACAATGAAGGGATAGGCGGTGTCAACGTGTCTTAGGATGGGTGCAGAGCAAAACAACTCTTTCAAAGTGGAGAATGCATGCAGAGCTTCTGGAGACCAGTGGGTGGTATCTGCCCCTTTTTTTAGTGAGACTGGTAAGGGGTGCAATGACAGTGGAGTACCCCTTTATGAACCTTCTATAGAAATTGGCAAAGCCTAAAAATCTTTGAAGAGATTTTAACCCCACAGGTTGAGGCCATTCCAACACAGCAGAGACTTTGGCAGGGTCCCTAGACAGGCCCGAGGTGGAAATTATGTACCCTAAAAAGGTGACAGATGTTACCTCGAAGATGCATTTCTCCAATTTAGCATAAAGCAGGTTTTGCCTTAGTTTGTCCAATACAAACTTGACGTGTGTCCTGTGCTCAGAGAGGTTGTTAGAAAAAATAAGTATATCATCCAGGTACACCAACACGAATTTTCCCAACACCTCCCTGAATACCTCATTAATTAGTTCTTGGAAGACGGCCGGAGCGTTACACAGCCCGAAGGGCATCACTAGGTACTCGTAATGCCCGTCGGGCGTGTTAAAGGCCGTCTTCCATTCATCGCCCTTTCTAATCCGTACCAGGTTGTATGCACCCCGTAAATCCAACTGTGAAAAGATCTTAGCGTCGGTAACCTGTGTAAACAAGTCATCTATCAGGGGCAAGGGGTAGCGATTCTTCACTGTGATTTTGTTCAGACCCCAGTAATCAATACATGGTCGCAGGCCTCCATCTATTTTCTTAACGAAAAAGAACCCTGCACCAGTGGGCGACCGGGAAGGGCGAATGAACCCCTTGGCTAAATTTTCACGAATGTATTCCTGCATGGCCACTTTCTCTGGCCCAGACAAATTGTAGAGATGACCCCTAGGGGGCATACAACCAGATCGGAGATCAATGGGGCAAGCAAACGGGCGATGTGGAGGTAACTTATCAGCAGCCTTGGGACAGAACACATCTGAATACTCGGAATACTGCACAGGTACCCCCTCCAAATGAATCCTGGTCTGGCCCAGTGTCACCCTCCCTAAACACTGCTAAAAACACTGAGTTGACCAGCTAGTTAGCTGACCAGTGGCCCAATCGATCTGTGGGGAGTGAAGGTGCAACCATGGCATGCCAAGGATGACTGTGGAGGTGGTCATGTGTAACACAAAAAACTGCAGTTTCTCCTTATGTAACACCCCTATAGTGACTTCCACCTCTGGTGTCTGAGACAGTGGATGATTACTTTGCAGGGGGGAATCATCTACTGCCGTAACCTGAATGGGTGGTTTTACGGGGGTGAGCGGAATACCCAATTTCTTTGCAAATTCGAAATCCATAAAATTAGCTGCAGAGCCTGAATCAACAAAAGCCTCAGAAATCTCAGTTTTATCTTCCCATGTGACAGTACAAGGAAGAAGTAACCATTTATCTTCTAGTGGTAAAAGTCGTGCGCCTAGGGTGTTACCCCCTACAACTCCTAGGCGGTAGCGTTTCCCGACTTGTTAGGGCAATTACGTACTCTATGACCCCCCTCTGCGCAGTAAAGACACAGCTGCTCAGACATCCTACGTCTTCGCTCCACTTGGGATAGTTTCGACCGACCAATTTGCATTTTTTTTTTTGCATTTGCGAGACAGGAGGAGGCGGAATTACTGGAGGTGCAGCGTAGGACACCATTCTTACATGACTACTACCTCCGGTCTGTTTCTGATAGCGCAGTCTGTGGTCGACTCGAATGGCTGACGAAATGGCCTCATCGACTGTTTTTGGTTCAGGCAGACTTAACATAAGATCTGAGACCTCATCTGACAACCCTGATAAGAAACAATTTAAGAGGGCATAGGTGTCCCACCTGGCTGAAACTGACCACCTCCTAAATTCGGCTGCGTAATCCTCGACCGGACCCTTGCCTTGACGCAAAAGCTTGAGCTTCCGCTCAGAAGTCGCAGCAAGGTCTGGGTCGTCGTAAATTACTGCCATAGCTTTAAAAATTCATCCACAGAGGTGAGGGCTAAGTCTCCGGTGGGCAAACTGTACGCCCACGTCTGAGAATCGCCTGATAACAAAGTCTTAATAAATGTGACCCTTTGGGCCCCAGTTCCAGAAGATCGGGGTTTCAACTCAAAGTTAGATAACACTCTATTTCTAAAATTGCGGAAGTCAGATCTGTGACCAGAAAATTTTTCAGGTACAGGCAAACGCATGTCAGAGCTAGGAGGGGATCGCACCTCTTCCACTGCTGTCTGGAGGGTTTGTAATGAACCAGACAAGGCGTCAATCATAGTCTTGTGACTACCCAGCACTTGGTTGATGTTTTCCACCGAAGTGGCAAGTGCGCCCAGACGGTCAGTGTGTGCGTCCATTTGCAGTTTGGTCTGGCGTTCTGTAACGATCGGTGTAACACAGAGAGGGTCTGATTACCGGTGAACTGCAGTATCACCGAGAATGCAGAATATACCCGATTATTGGTGATCTGCACTAACGCTAAGGTGTGAGTTCCTTGATCGTCAACACCTTTGGAAACTATGCTAGGACACAGATACAGACAAGGTCTGAGTGCTACCACGTAGTGATCGCAACGCCAGACACCAGAGAAATGACCAGCACCCAGTATATATACTAAAGCGCTCTCCAGCGCCGCCCCTAAGTGCTGGACCAATGGAAGATGGTGAAAATGTCAGCTGACCAGCTTGGTCAGCTGACTCTTCTCTGGCTGTCATATAAGCTCTGCCTCTCAGCGCGCGCGCATCCTTCTGAACCTGTGTGGACTAGCAGTTCCAGCCACACCAGACATGTCTTGCAATGTATCCGCTGATTCGGGTGCGGGGGCCGCTGCACCGCTCTCCAAGCAAGCGGCAGCTTCCCCGCGTCCCACCACAATGTCAGTACCATTGCCACGCGTACAATCCGCCGCATCCAACACGGACTCCACCGCTCTGCCCATGCGGCATGCGGCGGTTTCTCTGCGTTGTGTAGCCATGTTGGACGCGGAAACAGCCGCCTCACTCTGAGTACTTGCGGCGGCTTTTCCGCGTTTCTTCACAGTAACATCCATAGTAATCCATAAATACTATATTCCACACAAAACTGGATAGAACATGTCGTGTTTCTTGCAAATAACCAGGTAGTCTGACAACTAGGGGGTGGAGATGCGCATCGACCCACTCACCCAGACGCTCCCCCACGGAGCCAATCCCAGCCACAATTGGCCGGCCCCGGGGGGGAACGTCCGGTTTGTGGATCTTGGGAAGATGATGGAAGACGGGCACAATGGGGCATAATGGACACAAGAATTCGGATACACGTTTAGTAAGAACTCCAGATCTGTGCCCGAATTCCAAAAGTCCCCGAAGATCACACAGGAAACTCTGAGTGGGATCTCGAAGGAGGGGCCGATACACATCCACATCCCCCAACTGTCTAAGAGCCTCAGCCCGATAATCGGACGCGTTCAGGACAACGACCGAACCCCCCTTGTCTGCCGAGCGTATGACAATATTAATATTAGTCTGTAAAGAAGTCAAAGCTTGTCGCTCGGAGACAGAGAGGTCGGACGGTGCCCTGGCCGTACGAGACAACTCTGTCAAGTCCCTCTCCACAAGATCCTGAAAAGTGTCTAACTCAGGGGACCTAGCATTAACTGGATAAAAGGAGGGATTAGAGATTGAAATAGGGATTACTTGTTCTAGAGTCACCTTCGAAGGTTCCACATCTGCCAAAACTTGCAAAGCCTGGATCGCCCTGATGTCCTGAAAAGAGGGAACATCCTCTATGGACTTCGAGGACAAAAGGGTTTAGTTTCATCCTCAAAAAAATGTTTTTTAACCACCAAGTTTCTCACGAACTTGTTGAGATCCAGGATGGTACGAAAAAGATCTAAGTGGCTAGAGGGAGCAAAAGATAAGCCCCTAGACAATAAATTGATCTGATCCGTAGAAAGAACATAATCTGACAGATTAACAACCTTTTGGGGTGGAGAGGCTGACCCAATTATCGGCTGTTTTGGCGATTTTCGATGTTTCCGCCCCGCTTGTCTTGTACGTTTCTTTTGTTTTTTCATTTTGGGAAATTTTCTCTGATTCCTGTAGTATGACATTGGAGGAATGGGGACCCCAGAAGTTTGAAGCACAGGAGGGACCCCAGGTAAATTGGTGGAATTAGGGAAAACAGATTGCAGATTTTGGCGATGCATATCTGATATATCTGAAGCGTCAGACTGAGACCCTGAGTTGTCAGAAGAGCTGAAACTAACGTTCTTTTTAGGGGTAAATTTTTTCAAAATAGATTTAGGTGATCTATAAATAGACTCCCACCGTCCCCACTCATAAACAACATTACGATTGTAGTCATTCGTGTCTCTCAGGAACTTGACACGCTTTGTCTCCATGATGATGGTCTCCAACTTATTAATATTAGTTTTCAGTTTGGAATTAAGTTCATCATAGAGAGCCAAAGTGTCAAACTTCCTAAGATCCTCGTTGGTTTTATCTATCTGCAGTCTAAGATCGATAAGTTTCTGCTCCTCATAGGTCACGATAAGCTTCATAAGCTGAGCAGTCTGACAAAATCTGATTCCATTCTAGAATGAACCTGTCAGAGTATATGGTGGTGGGAACTTTCTTAATACGTAGGCCTCTCGGTATAATGCCTTTACCAATATAATGCTTTAAACTCGTCACGTCCCACCACAAACGCACCTCTTTATCCATTAAACATTCCAGAGTAGTTTGTAAAGAGTGTAAAGTTAATTCTGGTTGTAAACTGGTAGCACTACTATCTCCTGAAAAAACAGACATAAATTTGTTTTTACGATCTGTGTCCTGCAACAGACCTCCATACATGTCCAAATTGTCTCCAGGGTCAAAACCATAACTGGACACTTTGGACTGTATCGTCTTGTCACAAGGGGCCACAGATGAACCCACTGCAAACTCATTATTCACAGTATCGTTAGAAGATATATCCGCATCTGTGCCCCCTGATGGTTCAACAGACATTTGGGGAGAGTGTGTGCTAAGAACAGTTGCCACAGATGGTACAGATTCAACATTGTGACCATTGATAAGATTACGAAAATTGTAAAACAATATATTCCTGTGTTACATTCAGATTCCAGGCTTAGAGAGATCGTTAACAGTGGTTGTCGTTTCTCTGCGAGAAAGGCCCACACTTTGGGATCTATCCTTTCCCCCAGCCTTTTTCGATCTCCCTCGTCTATGCGTACACCTACCTGGCTCACCACGGTGGGCTCATATCCTTGTGGTTTTTCGACCTGTCATTATTGTCATTGCCATAGGCGAGGTACTACGATTTTTTCATTTTCAGGTAATAGAGATTTTCCAATTAAGCAATATGTAAACTGCAATACTAAATACACCGTTTATGTGATCTCATGTGTTGCGTGTCGCATTCAATATTTCGGGTGTACCACCCGAAATCTTAGAGCCCGAATAGCGGAACACTATTGCGGAACCAATTGGAATACTTTCCGGAAATCGTCTGTTTCGAAACATTTCGAAACAGTTCATAAGGGCGATCTTTCGTCTTTCAGTTTCCAAGGGGTGGAGCGTGTTGTTTGTCCGACTAGAGGAGGGGATATCCATAGTTTACTTCTTAGACGGGAAGCTTATTGGATCCACCTAATGGGCACTCGTGTGCCAGATGGTTTAAATAAGCGCTGGGATCTAAGTCTAGTGTACACGTATTAATATCTGTATGTGATTTTGTGCATTCATATTTTTGTTATGATCTTATTTCCCATGCTTATGGTTGGCTTTCCTCCTCCTTTTTACTGCATTTATATTGTATATATATTATATGCATTTCTTCGTATATTGGATTTCCATACATTTCTCTAGTGGTAACTTTTTTACATTTTCTAAACTTTATACTATTGTTATTAAATATGTCTGTAACATGTTTTCTGTGTATATGGATGCTTTGTACCTTAACGATCTGGGTCATATGGCGAGTGGGTGGGGATCCTTTCTCCCCCCACCTGCATATAAGCCCTGTTCTAGACAGATTTATTGTAGCTATGATTAAGGGCAGATTGTAGGCCCGATACACGTTAGCTAATTCTGTCTTCCTTTTATTGCACTGTGTGTGGAATTTTTCAAATAAAATTTGTCAGCTTTTTTCTTCTACCTGGCCTGGCCTGCGGATCCTTCTTTGCTTGCATTGCAGCATGTACCGTATTTTACCACAGCCTTTGGGCTGTGGTATCCTTTAATGCTGTTCATTCAGATTAATGGACAGCCGTCGGTACTATCGCTTACCGTCATTTGTGCAAACACCACGTTTCGATCCTGATTTTTGCCGGCACTTATCTGATCCTGTAAGTAACATGTTGCTTCCGGAATCGTTTACAACCACGCTTCCGTGATCCCTGCGGGGATGAAAAATGCTGCATGCCGGGAAGCATCGCTGAAAAACTGACAAATGCTTTTCTGCAAGCCTACATAAAAGCATTCGGAACTAGTCGCCGGGCTGCTGCGGCGGTTGGTTCAGATGTCCGTGGCAACCAGCCTTTAAGCCCCATCTACATGGTACAATTTTCCATCAGATCGATGGATCTATTAGACGATTTCCGACTGGTCCAATCGTATTCCGATCAATTTTGAGTACTTATCAATGCAAAAGCGATTGCAAAATCGGAAACAATTTGGACGTTTACACACCATGCAATTTCTTATCAGATCACTGGTCTATCTGACAGAAAATTGCCTCGTGTAGATGGGGCTTTACTCCTCTGTACAATATGTTTGTCAGTGACTATATATGCAGTAAACCCTTTTCTTAGCACTGTGTGATGTTTGGTTTGTGCCTTATCTACATACTGATAACCATAACGTATAGACCAGAAAAACAGCACAGCATGACTTGCAAGTTTAATAACATGAACTAGCTTAACGCAAACCTTAATTTTTCTTTACTTTGCTTGATCTCAGATAATCTGAGATGGAGAGCGGTCAGAGAAGGTGGCAGTTTGGTCTTTTGACACCCACTCTAAGTAAAGTGACCATGCGACAATAAGTATTGCCATTTCCTCTGCCTACAAGTATTGACATAGATACATGTTGCAGTGTGGCTCCTTCTGCCTCTCCCGCCCCCCTCCCATGTGCTATACCAGTAATCACCAATAGAACAAATTCAGAGGATCGCACACCAAGTACAACATAAATGTCCTTGTGTCATAAACCAGATATCCATCTGATCACCAGCCACTGCTTCAGAGCTATGGCATGTCCCCTTTGTCAAGTACCTTGACAAAGGAGACCTCCTATGGTCCTGGTGATCAGATGAATATCTGGTGTATGACACCATAAAGGTTAGGAGATTATTCTGACACAATAAAGGATATGCTGAAAACAATAACAGACATGGGAGGTAGGGGGAGGGGACCCATGCTGTAACACATCCTACATGGACCGCTCTGCACTGAAACTTGGCAGATGGAACGGGGGACACAGAAGCCCAGCATAAGTCAAAAAAGCTCATCTTCATTTTCAATTACAGTAAATGGGGAACTTGTGCACCACTCTGCTTAGCTAAATGAAATTGAAGGACAAGGGTATACAGTTAGCTGCGTTTGCAAAAAATTTCTGCAATGCATATACTGTAGCTGATCTGGTGGGGATGGTTTATTCTTCACATGAAGGTTGAGGTACTGATAAATATCAGGTATTGATCAATATCATCGCAATTTTTTTTTTAATCAAACGTGAAATTCCACATTTGATTAAAAAAAATGGTGATATTTATAAGTGAGGGTGATTCACTAAATGTGGGTAAAACTTCTATGTGCAAAGTGTAGCGCATATTGTATACATAACACAAGCTGCGCTACATCGCCATTACGTTGTTTGCATAAACACCGCTAAATTTCTACGCGCTGTCTACTCATGGGAATTTTACCAACATTTTAGTGATTCAACTTCAATGGTAGACATGAGGAGTGTTCTGGCTATGAAATTCGGATGATGAATCTCAGGACCCGGAAGGAGAAAAAAAAAAACACCAGGAGCACTAGGTAGTGTAGTATTTCCAGGCAATGAAATAATGTGTGAAACAAATACTACTTGCAACCCTGAGTTGCAATTAGGCAGATGGAGAATTGCGCCTTCATGCAGGTTGCACATCCTCCTCAGCATAGGTTGGGTCACACTCCTGAAAAAGGACCCATGGATAATTATCACAGGGGACACCCTTGGGGGCCGGAACTGTACACAAAATGGTTGAAGGCGTCCTAATGTAGTATGCAATGTTATTGGGCACAGGAAAAGACAACATGTTTTGCAGGACCTGCCAGCTTCCTCAGGTCTACAGTACTTACTCAGCTGCATGTATGAACTGGGGGCGCCTCCCATTATAGGCACTGATTTATAGACCTGAGGAAACAGTCAGGTCCCGCGAAGTGCATCATTTTCTCCTGTGTCCAATAAAATTATTATCTTTAAACCTACCTGAGATAAGACCGTTTCATTACCCATATTTACCCATTGCATACTGCATTGGGGCACTTCCTCCCATTTTGTATACAATGGTAGACAAGTAATTTTGCTATCGTTTTGGTTTGCAGACTTCTGTGCAATTCTTAACGAGTATACACCCTCTCCTACCTCCCCTCTGAAAACCGTGAGGAGCGCATCTGAGCAGTCTTATTTATTGTAAATCCTCACTGCCTCCCAACACTTACATTCCCCCGAGGCCTCTACATACAGTCTTTCCCCTAAAATAAGATATCCCCTGAAAATAAGCCCTATCTGAAATTTTGAGCACGCTCAACATATAAGCCCTACCCCGAAAGTAAGCTCTAGCGGCAGCCCATATTGCACCCCAAGTCACACTCTCATACAGTAATCCTCCAGTTTTTCCGGCCACAAGAAGGTGCTCCAGACACAATTTGTTGGCGATACATTGCGTCCCTGCTGCTGGCGTGCATTGTGTCCCTGCTTCTGGCCATGAACTGTGACTGGTAGTCAAAGTGACAGCAGTACCTGGAGGATGGGGTGTGCATCTGTATACAGCGTCATACCGTACGGGCTCCTTGGCCCCGCCTCCTTGACCATCGGCTCTAATGAGAAACACAGCCTCAGCAGACTCACAGCAGATGGGTGAAGAAGGTGGGCATACCTGGGATTCACATGCGACGCAGCCTGGAATGTATGGAGTGTCCGCCTGTGTGAGGCATCAGGAGCCCGTACAGTAGGACGCTATATACAGATGCACACCACATCTTTCAGGTACTGCTGTCACTTTGATTACCAGTCACATTATGCGACAATCTAAATGCAAACTGCGCCTGCCTTTATACCAATGATTCTATGTTTTTGAGTATTCGCTACCACAAGTCCATTTAGATAATGTTGAAAATGTTGTTGTAACAGTGCTCCTCTTCTTAATGTCTACAAGGCTGAAAAAACAAGCTCCACATAGTGCATTACTGTTGATACAGAATTATACACACATGCATCCACCCAGTGACAAAAAGTGATTTTGTGCTCCACTTCATGTGACATCCAAATGCACCCCCTTTAATACAGTCGCTCACCAGATGGGTGCCACCTCAAACTCCAGGTGGATCTATCGCTTTGCCTAAAGGCAACAAATTTCACAGCTCCAGCGATTCAAAAGTATAAAATATCCTGTTTAATCCAAATTGCACATGTAAAAACAAATAAATAGCACATAGCATAATATTGTTTACACAGTTAACACCCCTGGCCTGCGCACTCCAGTGCACTCACTTAGATAGAAAGAAACTGCGCTCATCGGGCCTCTCAGCCCAGCAATATCACTCTCTCACCGCGGTGTCGGCGTCCCGTACCTCCGCTGTATGTAGCGCTCCTCTCCATGCACCAATCCCACTGCTCTGTGACATCAGACGCACCTGGCTCCGCCCTACGCGTTTCATCAGCTTGGACTCATCAGCCCATCTCATTTGGATGTCACATGAAGTGGAGCTCAAAATCACTTTTTGTCACTGGGTGGATGCATGTGTGTATAATTCTGTATCAACAGTAATGCACTATGTGGAGCTTGTTTTTTCAGTTTTTTCAGCCTTGTAGACATTAAGAAGAGGAGCACTGTCACAACATTTTCAACAGTCACATTATGCGGCCAGAAGTAGGGACACAATGCAGTGCCTGCAGCGGGGACACAACGTGGTGCAGTGCTGATCAGGCACCAGTCATGTCATCCTGGCGCACAGCAAGCTTATCAGCTGTGTGCAGGGATGACAGGGCTGGTGCCTGATTAGTACTGTACATTGCACAGCAGGGAGAGCTGCCAAAAAATATAAGAAGACATCCCCTGAAAATAAACCCCAGTACATATTTTGGAGAAAAGATTAATATAATCCGCTGTCTTACTTTCGGGGAAACACGGTATGTACTGGCTGCTAGTTTGTGGGCGTTAGGATCTTAAAGTGAACCCAAGGTGAGAGTTATATGGAGGCTGCCATGTTTATTTACTTTTAAGCAATACCAGTTGCCTGGCTATCCTACTGATCCTCTGCCTCTAATACTTTCAGCTATAGACCCTGAACAAGCATGCAACAGATCAGATGTTTCTGACAATATTAAAACAGAAACAAAAAAAGAGAGGAGCACGCTCTGGTGCATTAACCTTTTTAATTTTGCCTCTTTCGCAAGGTAAAGAATAAAACTCACACTGTATAAATGACAATAAAACTTATCACACTCAAGATGTATATCACCGTGCCCAAGGGATGGGATCTCCTGCCAAGTCGCCTCCACACTGTGGCCAGTAGTAGTGGGAATCCGGAAGTCCGGTAGCGCCAGCGGGGCATCAAATCTGATGAAGGCGTGGAACGGCGAAACGCGTCATGACGTATTAGGCGCAGGGCAGCTGTCGACATCTCTCCGTGCTCCTGGCCCCGCTGGCGCTACCGGACTTCCGACCTAGTTTGTGAACTTTGTGGTCTTTGGCATCAATAATTTGCATCGAAATGAAACAAATCTGATTGGTTGTGGCTTCACCCGTTTTTTGAATTTGAATCCCCGTCACCCAATGATCAACCATACCAGGTTTGAGGCTTGTGCCATTTACAGTGCAAGAATGGCAGCAATTAAATATTCCTCTTGAAAATCAATAGGTGAATTTTGATTGGCTTTTGTAGGCTCCACTCACTTTTCTGAATAATAATCCCTGTTACCCAGTGACCAACTGTGCAAAGTTTGAGAACCCTAACATTAACAGTGTAAGAATGGCTGCAGTTTACATTCTCTCTGTGAAATGTTTATTTGTCTCTGCCCAGTGATGACCTGGTGTTGCCCGGTTATGTATTTGGCTGGTGTTGGCTGCCCTCACTTTTTCTAACCCTAACACACAATTACTCAATGACCAAGTTTGTGAGCTTTGTGGTCTTTGGCATCAATAATTTGCATTGAAATTTAAAAAATCTGATTGTCTGTTTGTGGCTCCACCCCCTTTTCTGAGTTTAAACCCCAGCTACCCAATGACCAAATGTACCAGTTTTGAGGCTTGTGCCATTAACAGTGCAAGAATTGCAGCAATCAAATATTCCATTTGAAAATCAATAGGTGAATTTTGATTGGCTTTTGTAGGCTCCACCCACTTCTCTGAATATTAATCCCAGTCACCCGCTGACCAACTATGCAAAGTTTGAGAACCCTAACATTAACAGTGTAGGAATGGCTGCAGTTTACATTTTCCCAGTGAAATTTGTATTTGTCTCCGTCCACTTATGACCCTGCATTGCCCGGTTATGTATCTGGCAGGTGTTGGCTGCACCCACTTTTTGTAACCCTAACACTCAATTAATAAATTACTCAATGACCAAGTTTGTGAGTTTGGCAGTCTTTGGCATTAATAATTTGTATTGAAATGAAACGAACCTGATTGGCTGTTTGTGGCTCCACCCCCTTTTCTGAATTTGAACCCCAGTCACCCAATGATCAACCAGGTTTGAGGCTTGTGTGCCATTAACAGTGCAAGAATGGCAGCAATGTAAATATTTCCCTTGAAAATCAATAGGTGAATTTTGATTGGCTTTTATAAGCTCTGCCCACTTTTCTGAATATTAATCCCAGTCACCCAGCGACCAACTGTGCAAAGTTTGAGAACCCTACCATTAACAGTGTAAGAATGGCTGCAGTTTACCCAGTGAAATTTGTATTTGTCTCCGCCCACTTTTTGGTTATGGGGATAAAACGTATCCTATATGTTATTCCAGGCAATGTACTATGTGTGTGCCAAATTTCATTCAAATCCATTCAGCCATTTTTGCATGATCGAGTAACAAACATCCAAACTTTCCCATTTATAGTATTAGTTGGAGATGTGAAATCCCTCCTCCCTCAAAGAAAAACATTTTCATTACTCAAAGCTAACCTTTGCCATTCTAATGGTTCTCAGTATCAGCCTGAAAAACACACTGTGCCACTGAACAATGAACCAGAAAAGGCTACTGGTGTCCTTGCTGCTAATATACCCAAGACAGGTGCCTCCCCTGCCTACCCCTCAGCCCAGCCCCGCGTGTTCAAACAAACTGCAGTATTTAAACTGAGTAAAGATTAGAAACCATTGTGAAAATGCTGCAGTGGGGAATGAGGAAGGGACATATACATTTTCACACTGTACCTATAGACATCTATTGGTTTTTAAGGGTGGATTGGGTTCAAGGGTTAGAATTAATTGTGTGAAGTCTTCAGACAATATTGCCTCTGCCCTTGAAGCTGAACACATTCTAGGCTTGCAAAATGCATTAGGCTTGATTCACAAAGCTGTGCTAATGCATAGCATGACCGTGCTATTCATTTAGCACCCAATGTGACGCGTGGGAAGGTTTGCGCGTGTAAAGATTTATTCTTGCGCACTAACGTGGCAAAGTCTGCACATTACCGCACAACAACTTTCGTTTGCGCGTGCATGGAAGTCTTTTACGCGCGCAAACCTTCGCGCGCGTCACATTGTGTGCTAAATGCATAGCACGGCTTTGTAAATCAAGCCCCTTGTGTTTTATTTTCAGTAAAAGAACAGTTATTAGTTGCACATACTTGGAGATATGGAAAAAATGCAAGGCCCTGTTATTGTGTATTATCGTTGTTCTCACTCTGCACCTATCAAGATCCAATTAGTAACATGCAGCAAAAGGAGGAGAATGACAGCAGCCGCTAAGGCTTCTGTAACACACTACAAGGGGTGGTTGGCCAGCAGCTCCGCTATTGGCCTCTGCAGAATCCAGCCACTTGCTAGAGATATTGCTACCATAGAGGTTCTTTAGAAACCCCTATTAATGTTGCACATAAATGGGTTTATTTACGATTTACCTCCCATACATTACCTCAGGTTACCATACCTTGGGCCTAATGCACAAAATTGTGATAATACTGTCACGCCATGAGTAATGTTTGTTACTGTAGCAATGGTTGCACTACTTGAGTACCACGGGTCACGCCTAATAGCGTAACTTGCAGTACTTGCTGCCAGAAGTAAGGGCAATATTGCCGTGCCCTGTGTGCACAGCAGTGTTACTGCGATATTGTGCATCAGGCCTCTTGAGGTGGATTCAGAAAAGTAAGGGGCATTTACCTAGGAAACACTGGTCATGCTAATTGTGCAATGCACGCTATCTTACTGGCAGAAGTCCCAGTAAAATCTTCATGTGATTTAACGTACTTCTGTGAATACACCCCATTATTATTATTTAATGTGTTATTTCTAACGTGAGATTTATCTCTCATAAAAGCCAATGTAATAACAATCGGCATCAGTTACTGCAAAGAAGAAGCATTTCAAGTTTCTGAACATGGTTAAATGAAGAAAGAAAAGTAACAAACAAAGGGGAGGAAGACCTCGTGCTGTGAATGGAGGCTGATAATAAGTAGGGAAAGCTGACCCCTAACTGTAATTACTCCCTCACTTTTTTTTTCAAATTATTTCAATCAAAATAAATTCAAAAGTGAAAAATTCACTACAGGTTTGATACATACCTAAGTAGAGGGAAAGCTGTGGATACCATAGAGTCTTCACAGTCCTTGGTCCATCCTTTTGTTTCTGGGCGGTCCCGGGCTGAAGTTACTCGTTCTTCTAGGTCTCCAGCACTCCGTAGGCCGCCTTTGGAGCTACTCACATCCTTGGGTAGTTCTGAAGAGGAGTGCATCCATACTGCAAGTAACTTCAATCGGCGGCAATGCAGGAACAATGGGATAGACTGAGAATCGAGAAGGTTCTATTGTATCCAGAGCCTTCCCTCTACAAGTACAGCTTGGCTTTGTTCAGAACAGCTTAGGTCTGGTTCAGCCAGCCTTCTGGAGGCCTCTTTTCCACGAACTGTTTACAAGCAGTTAAATGCCTCTCAAACTCTCACAACTGCTTGCTGCTGCCTGGTAACTGCTTGCTGAGCACACAGCTCAACAGTTCGTGGAAAAGAGGCCTAAGGCCCCTTTTCCACAAGCAGTTGATAGGCAGTAAAAAGCCTGTCATACGTTCACAACTGCTTGCTGCTGTCTGGCAACTGCTTGCTGCTGCCTGGTAACTAGTTGCCAGGCAGCAGCAAGCAGTTGTGCGAGTTTTTTTTAGGCTTTTCATTGCCTATCAACTGCTTGTGGAAAAGGACCCCAAGGGCCCTTTTCCACAGGCGGCTGAACTGCGTGCTCAGTGAGCGGTTACCAAGCATCAGCAAGCAGTGACCAGACATCAGCAAGGAGTTGCCAGGCAGCACAGCAGCAAGCAGCTGTGGGAGTTCGACAGTCTTTTCCCTGCCTGTCAGCTGCTTGTGGAAAAGGGCCCTCAGCCATACAACAGAGATAGCTGAAAAGTTGCCATGAATTCCTTGGTAATATCAAAATAGATAATTAATGAGACATTCTGTGGCATAGGTGGCAATTTATTTGCTTAATTAGCCATAAAATTGAAGCAATTTTTTTTCATGCATAATTAACTTAATTAACTATGACAAGTTGGCAAAAAAGTTGCAATATGAGATAATACAGGAAGTGTAATGGTTTGCCTCTGCCAAGAAAATTTGGAAACCCTTTTTACGCCATTTCTGTTTTTGATATAAAATGCATTATGACTGTGGTAAACGCATTGCTGCTAAAGCTTTCATTTTTACATGCTATTTGCCTGATTTATTCTAGTGACCGCTAACATGTCTAATAAACCAGTGCTTCACTACTTCCGTGGACGTGGCAGAATGGAGTCTATACGCTGGCTTTTAGCTGCAGCTGGAGTTGAGGTCAGTATTATAAAGCACTGTTAGTATTCGGTAGCACTATGATGGTATTTTGTACAACCTCCTACACACCATGCTTAATCCACACTTCACATCAGTGACCCCTTCCCAAGGTATGAGATTTGCAGGTGTCACAATTGGGTTCTTTTTCAGTGTATTTGTGCTTAGCATTGCTTGAATAAAGTGAGTGGCAGTATGTCTGTGTAGTTTAACAGAACATTGTATTAGAACAAATGGCAGTAACTGTAGCCAGGGTGCCAATGGGTGGGAAAAAAGGTGTCAGTGGGTGGGGAAGAAGGTGCCAGTGGGTAGGAGGAGGGTGGCATTCTGCATGGGGAGGAGGGTGTCCTGGGTAGGGAGGAGGGTGCACTGGGAGGGTGCCCCTGGATTGCATTACAGGTGTTGAGTACTATGGGGATACAGGGAGAGGGTCCGACATCACCCCTCCCTCCCTCTCCATGGGCCCCCCTCCTGTGTCCGCTTGCAGAGTATTGGCGCAGCGGTGCTGGCCTTTATCTCACCTGTCATTCGTTCCGGCGACCAGCTTCCCTCTACTCCCTGTTTCTCGGCATGACGTGTCATGGGAAACAGTAAGTAGAAAGAAGCCGGGCGCTGGAACGTATGACAGGTGAGATAAACCGCTGCGCCAATACTCTGCAAGAGGACACAAGAGGGGGGCCCATAGAGCAGGAGGAAGAACGGAATGATGTCGCCCCCTCCCTGCACACCTATGTTACGCACCAGTGCGCGGCTGGTGCCTCGATCATTTTCTTTTCCCTCCTCTGCCCTCGGGTCACAAGGGGGGTGCCACAAGGCAGATCCTCCAACCCGAAACAGTTCCGCTGAATTTGGGATGGTTGGGGGATCTGTGACTGTATTTATACATACCTCTCAACTTTTTGAGATGAGAAAGAGGGACACTTAAGCCACACCCCTGCCACACCTCTAACCACACCCCCTTGCAGGGAATCATGCATACAATAAACATTTAATAAGAAAAATTTGTTGTTTTATCATTCAAACCACACGGGTCCTCTTTATCCTGGTTTATTTTCCGTCATATTAACATTTTAAATTAGTCATATATCAATTTAAAGGATGGGAATAAAGTTTACAGTCAATCAAACACATTTTTTTAGTAGAGAAATATATATATTTACATAGAGTGACTAAGTCCTGAAAGAGGGACAAATGAGGAGGAAAGAAGGACAGAGGGACAGGGTTCCTAAAGAGGGACTGTCCCTCCGAAAGAAGGACAGTTGGGAGCTATGTTTATAGTTACCTGATCCACATCAGTATAGAGTAGTATCTCCCAATGCAAAATCCATGCACTTATGAAGAGCAGTCATAATACAGTGGCCAGCTTCTCTGTTTTTTTGCGCACCGTGATGTCATGCCTCATCCACTTTCCCCTTGCCTGCCTGTCTATCCATGGTGATGAAAGAAAGGTGAGTGGGGATGTGGGTGGAAAGAGCAGACCTGGCCATTGCATCCAAATCAGTGACTGCGACCAAGGTACTGGTCAAATTTTATTGGCAATTACTACACTATACTGATCCACTATACTGATCAAGATTGGGGAATTGATGGCACTAAAATTACAATTCACAGTCATGCACCTACTGGGGAGGTGTTTACTTATATTACTTTATTGCATGAAGAGTAGAGACTCCAGGAGCACTCGTCATTAAAACACTTGTAATGATTCTTCATTTAAAAAATGCTTATAACAATCGAACAGTGAATAAAAGGTACACAATACTTATCAGACACAAGGCAGTGATGTAGTGGTGCGGAGGAAGGTCGACGATCGTTTCACCTGGAAGGCACCCCACTAGGTGAGTTATGTTTTGTTGGTACAGCTAGTGTGTAGTTTGGGACAGGTTCCTGGTGGTAATTGATGAATGGGAGTGTCTCCAGCCAGGTATAAAGG
Organism: Hyperolius riggenbachi; assembly: GCF_040937935.1. Lineage (NCBI taxonomy): Eukaryota > Metazoa > Chordata > Amphibia > Anura > Hyperoliidae > Hyperolius > Hyperolius riggenbachi. The sequence goes on along the minus strand of NC_090649.1, from coordinate 219,094,955 downwards.
TGGGCAGGTAGCTGGGGTTGACATACCGTCTTGAGAAAGCCCTCCAGGCGAAACTATCATCAATCTTCCTCTGCATCATTACATCGCTGCCTTGTGTCTGATAAGTATTGTGTACTTTTTATTCACTATTTGATTGCTATAAGCATATTTTTAAATGAAGAATAAGTGCTCCTGGATTCACTACTCTTCATGCAATACTATATAGCCTGTGTTTTCATCAGAAAGTTGCACCGTCTGATGTTTAAGCCATGTTTTAGTGTAGCAAGCAAGCTATGTTTTAGTGTAGCAAGCAGTCATAGGTGTGCATCAAGCTTTTCTCTACTGGTGATTTTTATACTTCTATAACTTTGTTTAACACTGAGTCCATACTAAAATTACTTATTTCTTGTCAACTTTATCTAAGATGAAAGCTTAGATCACTTTAAGCATTCAAGTGGGGTTGTTTGACTTCTGTTATTGACTTTTGAATGTTATTGTTTTTCTTTCATCCTGACAGTTTGAAGAAAAGTTTGTGGAAACAAAAAAGGACTATGAAAATATGGTGAAAAGTATGAAATGTCTTTATTCTTTTTTTTTTCTCCTATGATGTACAGGTAGCCCCCAGCTAACAAACGAGATAGGGACTGTAGGTTCGTTCTTAACCTGAATCCATTCTTAAGTCGGAACACTGTGCCATCTCTGTCCCCTGTACCTTCTCTGTACCCCCCCTGTGCCTCCAGTGTCCCCCCGTGTCACCTCTGTACCCTGTGCCTTCAGTGCTGCCCTCTGTCCCCTCCACTGTGTCACCTCTGTCCCCCTGTATCACCTCTGTTCCACGATGCCTTCAGTGTCCCTCTCTGTCCCCCCACTATGTTACCTCTGTCCCCCTGTTTTCTTATTGTCCCCTCTGTGCCACCTCTGACCCCAAATTTGTCACCTCTTTCCCCCTGTTCCCTCAGTGTCCCCTCTGTGCCACCTCTGCCCTCCACAGTTTCACCTCTATCCCTCTATTCCCTCAGTGTCACCCTCTGTGCCACTTCTGCCTCCACTGTGTCCCTTTGTTCCACCTCTGCCTCCACTGTGTCCCTTTGTACTACCTCTGCCTTCACTGTGTCCCATTGTACTACCTCTGCCTCCACTTTGTACCATTGTACCACCTCTGCCTCCACTGTGACCCACTGTACTACCTCTGCCTCCACTGTGTCCCATTGTACTACCTCTGCCTCCACTGTGTCCCACTGTACTACCTCTGCCTCCACTGTGTCCCATTGTACTACCTCTGCCTCCACTGTGTCCCACTGTACTACCTCTGCCTCCACTGTGTCCCATTGTACTACCTCTGCCTCCACTGTGTCCCATTGTACCACCTCTGCCTCCACTGTGTCCCACTCTACTACCTCTGCCTTCACTGTGTCCCATTGTACTACCTCTGCCTTCACTGTGTCCCACTGTACTACCTCTGCCTCCACTGTGTCCCTTTGTTCCACCTCTGCCTCCACTGTGTCCCTTTGTTCTACCTCTGCCTCCACTGTGTCCCACTGTACTACCTCTGCCTCCACTGTGTCCCACTGTGCTACCTCTGCCTCCACTGTGTCCCACTGTACTACCTCTGCCTCCACTGTGTCCCACTGTACTACCTCTGCCTCCACTGTGTCCCACTGTACTACCTCTGCCTCCACTGTGTCCCACTGTACTACCTCTGCCTCCACTGTGTCCCATTGTACTACCTCTGCCTCCACTGTGTCCCACTGTACTACCTCTGCCTCCACTGTGTCCCATTGTACTACCTCTGCCTCCACTGTGTCCCACTGTACTACCTCTGCCTCCACTGTGTCCCACTGTACTACGTCTGCCTCCACTGTGTCCCATTGTACTACCTCTGCCTCCACTGTGTCCCACTGTACTACCTCTGCCTCCACTGTGTCCCACTGTACTACCTCTGCCTCCACTGTGTCCCACTGTACTACCTCTGCCTCCACTGTGTCCCACTGTACTACCTCTGCCTCCACTGTGTCCCACTGTACTACCTCTGCCTCCACTGTGTCCCACTGTACTACCTCTGCCTCCACTGTGTCCCACTGTACTACCTCTGCCTCCACTGTGTCCCACTGTACTACCTCTGCCTCCACTGTGTCCCACTGTACTACCTCTGCCTCCACTGTGTCCCACTGTACTACCTTTGCCTCCACTGTGTCCCACTGTACTAACTCTGCCTCCACTGTGTCCCTTTGTACCACCTTTGCCACACTGTGTACCTTTGTACTACCTCTGCCTCCACTGTGTCCCACTGTACTACCTCTGCCTCCACTGTGTCCCACTGTACTACCTTTGCCTCCACTGTGTCCCACTGTACTAACTCTGCCTCCACTGTGTCCCTTTGTACCACCTTTGCCACACTGTGTACCTTTGTACCACCTCTGCCTCCACTGTGTCCCTTTGTACCACCTTTGCCACACTGTGTCCCTTTGTACCACCTCTGCCTCTTTCTGCCCTAGTGATGATCATAACGTGCTAATTTTACAGAAAATATCACAAAAAAATTTGCAATGAAAATTATACGTCATTACGATTTTGAAAATGAATTGATTAAATGTAATCCACTCACACTTCCAGAGGGTCCCAGCACTGGATCACAAGTTTGCTTTAAAATGTTTAAATGTGTCTGCAGAACTCAGAACTTGCGATATAGTACAGTGTACTGCAGCTACATGTCATTTTACAGCGTTTAAAAATCATTTTTTCTTTGAATTCATATTGGCGGGTCGTTCACAAGTTAGGAACTACTTGTACTTCTCACAGTTTAGCCTGTTAAGTAGAAAAATGATTAGAAGGCACATATGAGGCTTACAATGCAGAGCAGGAGAGATTACAATGAATAACCTGATGAACATTGTCGCCTCCTACACATGCTAGCTAGGGGGTCTTTGACTGAGGCGACTGGTCTGGCCCATATCTGCCAAGAATCTAGCATGTGTGCAGCCTCCTGGATGCATTACTAGGAGATCCAGACTGCTGCTTCATCTCATCCCAGTGCATTGTTCTCCTCCTCAACTTCCCTGCTCAAAGCCACTCATTCGTGCACCATGATATTGTCGCTTCTACCTCCTCCATAGCAACAGAATTTCTATCAACACTTCTATTGCCACCCACATCTGTACAGCAATTGGCCCTGAACTGTCGCACCAAAAGATCGGGTCCTGATCTCTGCGGGTGACATTTTAGGTGTGTGTACACACTTAAGGTGGGCATTGTAGTGCAAAAATAAAGGCAAGGCAATACATATGTAGGGGTTGCTTCATAAAATGTATCTCATTGCCTCTCCTTACATGTTTTTCATCTTATCTATAATATAAATGTTCCAAGCCAAATAAATCACCCAGATGACGTTATGGTGCCCATAATGTGTCCCATAATTTCCCAGCAGATTAGATCAATAATTCGATAAATTTTGGCTGAAAATTGATTGAATTGGTCAAATAGAAAATCTTAATTGATCAGCGCCGGGTTGGGATAGGTGGCAGATCGGCCCATAGCATTGCATTGTGTCATGCTTAAATCTATAGAATATTTACAGGTATTGTGTGGAAGGAATAGATCCTTTTCTGATGAAAGTGGGGTCTGTCTTTTGGGCATGTCTGGCAACCATCTTCCAGTGTATGGCCACCTTTACTCCTGATTGATTTAAATTCAATTTTTTATTTTTAGTAGTTTTTTGTTGTTGGGTGCTTAAATGTTTTTATATGAAACACTCTTGTGTCCAGGTTTCAACTTTCAAGGGCCTAGCACATCCTTGTATTTTTGCCTACATGTCTGGATGTTCTTTCACTGTCTCCTATTCCATTACTCCTCTCAAAGGCTGTTGTCTGTTGGTGTCCCACAAGGCTTTGTCCTTGGACCTCGTCTCTTCTCCATCTGTACTCATGTTCTGAAACAATAAATGCGCGGTTTTCAATATCAACTCTATGCTGATGATACCCGACACAATCTCCCAGCTCCTGACCTTTCTACACTTCAGTCTTCTGTTTCTGCATTCATGGTATCCCATTTCCTCAGCAATGCAAGTGTATAGACACTTGCTCAACTTATGATGGGAAACAGCAATTAGGAAATGGATCTGCTCAGTCAAAGTGAAATTCTTGTGCTCTGCTCCTATTTTGTGATCAGTGTGTGTGACACACGGATGGTAATCTCCACAACAGACTGTTTACTGCTTTGTCTGAGAGCAGATGTCACGTGGTTCCACTTCCTCATATTTACTTCACTGTCTGTTTTCTGCAGGCCAGTTTAATAAAGAGCCAATTCAGCAATGATTTTGCTTTTGGTTTGAAATAGACAAGTGGAATCTTGGTCGGCACAGGAAATCTACTGTAAACTGTAATTTTATATGCAGCTTCACATTTGCAATAAGCCAGCTTTTCAGTGCTGCAGGCACTTTGGTGTGGACTAAAGTTAATAACTCCCTCAGTAACTAAGCAACACATCATTAAGGCATGAACTCTATGCACACGAGATGCTGACACACACATCATTATTACGTCTATATTAAAATCAGGAAAATTTACTTACACACATGTTGCAACATGACAAATTATCCAACTCCAACAAACAGCAGAATGGTATCTGAACAATAAGGGTACTTGATCGGAAGTGAGTAGCACTCTGACCTTGCAGCAGTAGAGTCCTACGTCTGAATCCTAGCAAGTACAATATTTGCAAGGAGTTTGCATTTTCTCTTTAAAGGGACTCCAAGGAGTGCCCGAATTTAAAAGAATGCTTACATGGGGCTTCTTCTAGCTTATCGTAGGTCCTGCGGCGTCTTCCTGGGTCCTCTCCTTCAGCCTCTGCCGGCCCTCCATTACCGACGTCACCCGGCGACACACGGGCCTGGTGTTGGGCCGACTCTTCCTGGTTAATGACGCAATGCATCATCACGCCGGCTGCTTCGTGTCATCATGGCGGTCGGCGTGACAGGTCTGCGCATGCATGGGTTTTCCGCGACGCGGACCACGTGATGACGCATTGCGTCATTAACCAGGAAGAGCTGACCTGACACCAGGCCCGGGTGTCGCCGGTAACGGGGGGCCGGCGGAGGCTGAAGGAGAGGACCCAGTAGGACGCTGCAGGACCTTGTCGCCTACGATAAGCTGGAAGAAGCCCCAGGTAAGTGTATTCTTTTAAATTCGTGCACTCCTCGGACTCCCTTTAAGCTTGTGTAGGTTTCCTGTGGGTGCTCACTTGTTCTCCCAAAAATTTACTGGCAAGTTAATTAAATTCATCCAAAATTGTATATTAGAGACTTTACATTATGTGTCTCTTCAGGAGAAATTAGTTAGGATGAGTTCACTTGCCACTGAAAAAGCCTGTTCAAAACAACGCCTTACTCGCTCCATACGGGTACAACCAGCTCCTGTATTTAATCTCATCAGTCAATTTAGTGTAAGAAGCGGATTCATTTCTTCTTGTTATGCTCTATTGATTGGGCTATTTCTGAAGAAGATCTGGATCTTGACGAATGAAGATTGGGTGGCTGTTCTTCAGTTGGTCCCCTTGGTATCCACCAATGCCTCCCAAAAGTTGTAGCAACTTAACCATTTCCCTACCCTGGGGTTTTTCCCCTTAAAAACCAGAGCTATTTTCCACATTTCACACTCCTACCATTCATTAGCCAATAACTTTATCACTACTTATCACACATAAATGATCTATGCCTTGTTTTTTCCGCCACAAATTGGGCTTTCTTTGGGTGGTTCTTTTTGCTAAGAATTATATTATTTTCTATGCATTTTAAAGGGAGCAATGGGTAAAGAAATGAAAAAAGTAATTATTTCTCAGATTTCAGCCATTATAGGGGTTGATTCATTAACCGGTGGTAAGCGAGTTTGAACGTCTTAAGGTTAAAGAGACACTGAAGCGAAAAAAAATTATGATTTGTATGTGTAGTACAGCTAAGAAATAAAACATTAAGATCAGATACATCAGTCTAATTGTTTCCAGTACAGGAAGATTTAAGAAACTCCAGTTGTTATCTCTATACAAAAAAGCCATTAAGCTCTACGACTTTCAAAGTGGTGGAGAGGGCTGTTTTCTGACTTTTATTATCTCAACTGTTAGTTAATTTTTTACTTTTTCTCTGTCAGAGGAGAGGTTATTAGTTCACAGACTGCTCTGAAAGAATCATTTTGAATGCTGAGTGTTGTGTAATCTGCACATATTAGAGAATGATGCAATTTTAGAAAAACCACTATATACCTGAAAATAAAAATATGAGAATATTTTCTTTACTGATAATCTTCTAGTAATTATTCATAGTACACAACCAATTCATTATATCATATTTTTTTTTTCGCTTCAGTGTGTCTTTAAGACGTCCAAACTACAGTGCTAAGGACTGGAATGTTGCACTTTGGGTGTTAACTCGGTGCGATGAAAACGGCGCATATGGTGCCCCTGAAACGGTGCACCAGTGCGCCCGTCGGTGCGACCTTTAGGGCGCACCGGTGCGCCGTTTCAGGGGCATCATATGCAACGTTTTCAGTGCACCAAGTTAACGTTTTATGCGCTATGTAGTTTTGCGCGACTATTAGTGCGCGCAAAGCTACTTTCCGTGCACTAAGGGGCTTTTCACTCACTGCGCCGGTTAGTGAATCAAGCCCATAGTTTGAAAATAAAAATTGCTACTGTAAGTTAAACCTACACATTTTTATTTCATATGATTTGGGCAGGGTGGCTAGATATTCCGGGGCTACTGGCCTACTCTCTAATTCGTGATAGGATATTTGGAGGGATTACTTAATAAAGGAAGTTTGTTTCTTAGTTTGTTTCTTTGGTCCCATCATTTTCCTAATGAATATGAGAATAACTTGATGTGGTGTCTTTTCATTATTAAATTAATTTATTGGGGGGGGGGGGGGGGGTTGACAGGTCGCGCTGTGCCACTGTTATGTTTAGTTTGCTGATTACTCTTCTATGAGTTGCTGCTGCTGCTGCTGTGTTTATAATCTATATGTTATTGTCATGTTGTTATATGTCTGTTGGTTTTTTAATAAAGGCTGATTAAAAAAAAAGAAAAAGCCTGTTCATCTTGGCAGGGGTGGTTGGTAACATGCACTATGCAAGTAGCGTAGTGCATGTTACCCTAGCAATGCAAGCGTTGACCAGGTAATGTGGGTTGCACTAGTTGCACAACACATGCTACATAGCCGGTGTTAGTAATAATAGAATTGCTGTGCGCTGCCTGCACATGGCTATTATTATTTATTGTATTTATAAAGCGCCAACATATTACGCAGCGCTGCACAATAGATAAATGGGTTAACATACAGGTAGAACATACGGAAACTCACAACAAAACAAGATCATGCAAATGATTTGATAACAATACAGTGTCATAGGTCAAAATAGAGACTGTTCGAGTCCACAAGAGGGGTGGTTGTGAGTAAGATTGCATAATCAAGCTGGATACATTAGGGAGGAGGGCCCTGCCAGAGGTTTACAATCTAAAGGGTGGGGTGGAGACAATAGGTACATCTTCTGAGAGGGTGTCTAACAGAACATATTATGGTGCTGGTGTAGGGGGTTATCCTATCTTGCTGTTTAGTGAATTGGACCCTGGTGAGCAGTTTATGCTCACAGAGATGGGTGGGTGGCAAGTCTCCTAAAAGCCACCAGAGTGTTTGATGCCAAAGACGTGGCCCAAAAGTGGGGGATCGGCTTCTACTCGAGTCAGTCTTTAGTGACCCCCCACCTTAGTGTGAAAAAATAACTGAGCACTAATGGCCGCATGCCCCCTCCCCATCTGCCGCTGTGTAGAGAATTATGGAGCACTGGTGACTGTGTTAATCCCTCCCCCGCCATTAGATCAGAGAGTGTGGCTGACCTGCGAGCATCCCTGTCGGCAAAATGCAGAGCGATGGGAGCTTGGTGCTTCTTCCTGGTCTTTGCGTGTCCCCATTGGCAAATGCAGAGAGATGTGAGTTTGGTTTACTGGTCCGTGATGGAAGGATTTCTCTGTAGCTTTGTCGGTCACAGGCCCATTGCTACTATCCCTGCAGTGGCGCACTTGATTAGAGGTGCCACTAGAGGGCATCATAGCAATGAGCCTGCAACTGACAAAGCTACAGAGGATTCCTTCCGCCGCGGACTGGTAAACTGCACTCACATCTCTCTGCATTTGCCGATGGTGACACTCGCAGACCTGAAAGAAGAACTCTCATCTCTCTGCATATGCTGGCGGGTACACTCGCAGACAGGTAAGAATAACACACACAGCTCTGCATTTGCAGATGAGGAACAGTCGCAGACTGGTGTAATGAAAAATATTGCAACCTATAATATTTTGCAACTTCAATGGACTGTGCCATGCCTCGCCTTCTTGTACATTTCCCGGCTGTCATTATTTGCAACTGCCGGTGTTTAGTTCCCTCCATGGGGGTTATTAGTTGCCCACCAAGGTGGGGGGAAGGGTATTACTTTCCTCCAGGGGGGGTATTAGTTGCCCACCAGGGAGGTTCTTAATTTCCTTCAGGGAGAGGGGTTATTAGTTGCTCAGTAGAGGAGGGTTCTGAGTGAGAATAGGGTTAGGTTGGGTTGCATTTTCTGATCCAAATACATTGAAATGAATGGTTAGGTTGCACTTTTTTGCACTCTTTTAGGTAAGAGTTGGGGGGGTCGGCCTATACTCGAGTCTGCTTATACTTGCGTATACACAAGTATATTACCATAGCAATTTTTCATGCTATGGAAAATAACACACAATTTATAATGTGCACAGTGATGTGAAGGTGTGATACTCACGTTGTGATTTCTAGCTTCACATTAATTAGGCATGTGCTAATATATTTCCAAAACCTGAGTGCTAATTAATCATCCCTTCTGCTCTAGATGGAGATTTGCTGTTTGAGCAAATTCCAATGGTGGAGATAGATTGCATGAAGCTGGTACAAACAAGAGCCATCCTAAACTACATAGCTAGAAAATGCAAACTATATGGGAAGGATGAAAAAGATCAAGTGTGGTAAGTACTCAGTGAACATTTGCATATAAACAGTGAGTCTATCTAAAATGTACTAAAAAAAAAAAAAGATTTTCAGTCATTTTACCATTTAAACACTCTGACTTGACATAACCTTACTTTGTCTTGAGAGAGGGGCTCAGACAGAAGCCGCAGTACGTGATTGAGGTTTCTATGACTTGTGCAGTATCATCCAGTACAAAGCAGACAGCAGTGATGGTGCAGACAATGTCCCACGCCTCCTATTGGCTGGACCGCAGCCACACGCTGCAAACCTGCCTATGGAGGGGATTCTGGGAGATTGGCTTTGAGCGGAGCTGCAGCGAGGGACACATAGGGCTCGATTCAGTAAACGGTGCTAACCCAGTTAGCACGCCTAAAGGCTTTGGACGTGCTAACTAGGGTGCTAAGTAGTTAGCACATACAAACTACTTAGCACCGTAGTTAGCACATGCAAACTTAGCACCATAGTTAGCACATGCAAGCTACTTAGCACCGTAGTTAGGACATGCAAACTACTACTTAGCACCGTGCTAACTAGGGTGCTAAGCTCCATGGTTAGATACCCCTGGTCTTGCTAATTATGATCTTGTAAAAGATAGAATATTTGGAAATTCAATCTGAGCTCTATATATTATGTGACGATCATTATATTATTAACAATATCTCTCATCTTCCACAGTGATAATTGATGCTGAAGCTACTGTTGGAAAAGTTAGGAGGCGCACTGCTACACTGCATATTCTGGCATATGTTCCTTTTCTTTGTTGAATAAACTCTGATTTTTTTTTTTTTAAAACTAGGGTGCTAAGTAGTTTACATGTGCTAACTACGGTGCTAAGTAGTTTACATGTGCTAACTACGGTGCTAAGTAGTCTACATGTGCTAACTATGGTGCTAAGTAGTTTGCATGTGCTAACTACTTAGCATGTGCAAAGCATGTTAGCACATGCAAAGTGGCTTTTCACTGGCGTGCTAACACTTAGCACCCTTTTCTGAATCAAGCTGATAGGCTTCTAGGGGCTAGAGAAAGCCCCAGGTAAGTAGATCTGATTTTCTTTTTTAACTATTCCTTGAGGTTTCCTTTAAGGCCTTCTCAGAAATGTGTTCATCTTGTTGGTGGAAACTTCCTGGTCCAATGGATAGCTCTGAGGATGTTGAGGTTAAAGGGGCACTATGGTGAACATAACTGATTTAAGTTAATAAATAATGTGCACAAGAGGTCCAAATTATAAAAAAAAAAAAAAAACAACAACAAAAACGTAAAGTTGTGAGTGATGGCACACATTTCTGAAGTGGGGGGGATGGGGGATTCAGGGGGTGAGAAGTACACAACTAAGCAACGGAGATCAGAAGAGCTCAGTGGCTATGTGGGAGGAGAGCAACTTTCTGGCTAGAATGATTTTCTTCCTCTGATAAGAAGTTACATGCTGCTTGCGATTTTGTTAAATCTCTGTAGTGTATCTGGCTGAGTTTGACCCTCCTTTCTGTTATTGTCTTCTCTCACACACGCTAAATGACTGAACCCATTGTCTCTTTTGGGTGTGGTGCATCAGCTGGAAAAAGAGAGATGACGCCCTCTGCACAATGTTCAATCAAAAAGAGCTGGCACATCCAAGGCGAATCTTTATTAAAACATATAGCTATATGTTTTATATGGCACTAATAAAGATTCACCTTGCAGAGAAGCTGGAGACTCAGCCAGAGACACTGCAGAGATTAAACAAATAGCAAGCAGCTTCTTTCTAGAGAGCATGGCAATTACTCTGGTCCTCCCCCACATGGTTAGTGACTTCTTCTGACCTCAGTCGCTTAGTTTTGTACTTCCCATCTTCCCAGCTGCAGCAATGTGTGCGGTCACAAACCACTTCACTTTTTTTAATTACTTGGACCTCTTGTGCACATTATTTATTTTATTATTTTAACTAAAATCAGTTATATTCACCATAGTGCCACTTTGAAGCTCGCTAGCCTTTTACTCTGGAATCTAGAATAGCCTTAGTTTCCGATCAATTGGAAAAGCAATGCTCCAGAAAATAGTGGGAGAACATAGTGAGTGCGGCAAGGAAATTCAGCCCTTGAAAAATAGCACTACACCATGTATGTAACAAAAATACAAAGGTTTATTTTATATCAATAGCACTAATACACATGTTAAAAACACTTAAAATATGCAGATAGCACCATACCTATTCATCATATAAGTTGATCATATGCAAGTATAACATACATGTATAGCCTCCATGGTAAAATAATAATCTATGTATCCAATGACCATCAAGATGTTCAATTTAGAACTATCCTGGGTCTGAACCCGGGTTCATGTATCAGAGCTATATAGTGTAACCAGACCATAAAAATAGTGAACATTTAGAGACACAAAGTGAAAAAAATAAACAAGGTGAAAAAACATTATAATATTGTTAGCATTGAATATGACCCTATAGTATAGGGAAACTGAGTGAGACCAGACGTGATATATAGGTGAATCACATAGAAACAATAGCTGAGATACTTAGCCAGGCCAGCATGGGAGGATATGGAGGATGGTGCTGAAAAGAGCCCCCGGTGGACTGCCCCACCGGTATCGCGGCCGTCACGCCGCTTTTTCAAAGATTCCCCCGCTCTTTGAAAAAGCGGCGTGACGGCCGCGATACCGGTGGGGCAGTCCACCGGGGGCTCTTTTCAGCACCATCCTCCATATCCTCCCATGCTGGCCTGGCTAAGTATCTCAGCTATTGTTTCTATGTGATTCACCTATATATCACGTCTGGTCTCACTCAGTTTCCCTATACTATAGGGTCATATTCAATGCTAACAATATTATAATGTTTTTTCACCTTGTTTATTTTTTTCACTTTGTGTCTCTAAATGTTCACTATTTTTATGGTCTGGTTACACTATATAGCTCTGATACATGAACCCGGGTTCAGACCCAGGATAGTTCTAAATTGAACATCTTGATGGTCATTGGATACATAGATTATTATTTTACCATGGAGGCTATACATGTATGTTATACTTGCATATGATCAACTTATATTATGAATAGGTATGGTGCTATCTGCATATTTTAAGTGTTTTTAACATGTGTATTAGTGCTATTGATATAAAATAAACCTTTGTATTTTTGTTACATACATGGTGTAGTGCTATTTTTCAAGGGCTGAATTTCCTTGCCTTGCTTATTGTTAGTATACAGCCCAAGCACACATCAATTGGGTATGAGTGCAGATAAGTGTCGGTTCTAGAACATAGTGAGTGCCAATGCAGAAAGGTCAGTTAGAGGATTCTCATCCAGAATCTGTCTGTAAGGAAGTGGTGGTGGGGGGCGGGCCAATGTAGTACTTAACCACATTGCCCCACCCCAGCATTGTGCTGCATGGTGACATGTGTGACTCAGCCTAGCGTTGCCACACCTGCATCCCTGTGCAAGAGTGCACATCTCAGTGTTTACTTGCCTGTGGCCATCCGTACATGTGTAGAGTGTTTTGTACATTAAGGTGGTGCTCCACCTTGAAACATAAGTGGGCTTCCAACCACAAGGAAATGCATTTAAATCCATTTACACATTGAGACCAGCACCCACCAAGTTGCAGAAATGACATTCGGATGTGTGCTAAGTTGTATGGCTCTGCAGCAAACTCTTAAAGCTGCAGAGCCCTGAATTGTAAAAAATAGTGGGGTCACTAGGGGGGTGTAAGCCTGTGATCCTGAAGCTCTTTTAAACCACTGCTCTTCATTTTAAAAAGATCAAAAAATAACTTGAAACAGGGCACTGCATATCAGTGACAGCACACTGTTTCAGTAGGTCAGCCTTTTTTTCAAGCTGAACAGTCCCTTAATGCCTACAGTATGCCTCGGTTTGCTTAAATACTAAGTTAACTAGGACCAGCCAATTTTGCTTTTGCCAATTGTTCACGTTACAGCATACTACCTCAGTTTTTCCTCCGTGTTCCCCCAAAAAAGGACTCAGACATGAGTGAAGGACCCAATCAAATAATTCACACGAAGCTGGCTACTCAGTGCATTCTTTACCTGAAATTAAAATACATTTAACTTTTGGATCGAGGCATCGAGGGTGCACAGCCTGCTCATATGCTTGAGCATAGGGTCAAAGTGCAACCAGAGCCGGGACAAGGTCCTCCAGCACTCAAGGCTGAGACACCAAAGTGCGCCCCTCTATCCCTCCACCCCAGCCGTCACACACTGATTGCTATTGGACTAAGAGGTGGCCCAGTGTCCCCAACTCCCCCCCCCCCCCCCCCAACACCTTAATCTCTAGTTATCTGGCCTGCAGTCACTGTCATGTATCCCATTTTCTTTCTCTCTGCTTCAAACACAAAAGGGGAAAGATAGCTGAGTGAGTTGTGCGCCCCCTCCAACACTGCGCCCTGAGGCTGGAGCCTCTCTCGCCTCTGCCTCGGCCAGGCTCTGAAAGCAACATTTATACTATTCTTTTCTGTCTCATTCCAGGATCGACATGTATGTTGATGGAACAAGTGACCTTATGACACTGATTTTGTCATACTTCTTTATGTCTGAAGCTGATCAGAAGAAACAAAGGCAGCTCATGAGGGACAGAGCTTTGAAGAGATATTTTCCAGTCTATGAAAAAGTACTAAACATTAATAAAATATATGCATAGTCAGAAACTTAAGTTAAACTCTTGCATTTGAAAAAAAATCTTTACTAAATCACATACAGTATATACATTGCAAATATTTTAACAAACTGTTACACTGATATGCCTGCTGTGCTCTCATTGTGGCCATTCTATACACTGGAGTAAGTTCATGGCTTACAGAAATAGGGCCTATCCCTAAGACCTCCCTCTACCGATGCCTAACCCTAAGATCTACCTCTACCTATGTCTAACCCTAAGACTTCCCTCTACCTATGCCTAGCCCTAAGACCTCCCACTACTGATGTCTAACCTTAAGACGTCCTTCTACTCCTTAACCTACTCCCCCAAACTTAACTCAACCCCCCGCCCCAAAGCCACAATTTATGGCAAATAAGTGAAATATCGAGACACCCAATTAAATAGTGGGCACTGAGGATTGCTGATATGCGGGCCCCAATTTTCCTTCTTTGCACCATTAACTGAAGCCACATTTTGGGGCAAACAGAGAGGTAAGTGGGACATCCTGAGTACAATTCTGTTGCTATAGTTTCCAAACTAGTTTCAAGTCCAGTTCTTGTCACCTGACTTAGAAAGTTATAGTTGTTGCAGGCTTTAATTGGAAGGCAGTTTACTAGCAAACTGGTTGTGTTTATTGGTTTTGGATCTTTATTTTCCATGTGGTGCTGGAAGGAGGTGGCAACTGTAGTGTGCTCTGTGAAACTGGTTTATAACTGGTTTATGACTTTGGGACTGCTGAACAGCACATGTAGTAGTGGGGAGGAGCTAGTCTTCCCCCTGCACCACCCTTATTATAGGGGGAGAGTAGCAGCTGTCTAGAAGCAATCCAACCCAACCTATCACTGTCAGTAGCTGGTTGTTTCCATCCCAGAAACAACAGTCATTGCTTGGCTACAGTCATTAGGATCTGGTGGTTGATCATCTTGTGTCTGTGGGCAGCTCTGTGTATTTACAAAACATAAGCTTGACATAAAACACAATAAATGAACCTTTTGTGATTACTGTGTACTGCCCCCGCATGTGACTAATTACGTTCTTACGATTTCAGGCTTTAGAAAACCACAAGTTTCTGGTTGGGGAGCAGCTCAGTTTAGCAGATGTGCATCTCCTGGAAGCCATTTTATCGATGGAAGAGTTCCATCCTGACATCCTGCAGGACTTTCCTAACTTACAGGTAAAAAGAGGTCACCCTGTAGATTCATGTTCTGCTGTGCACTTTAAATAATTACTAAATTCCCACAGCTAATGCTGCAGTTGGCTGTATTACTATTTGAAAATGTTAAAAGTTATGTAGTTTTTCCACTTCTATTTCCTCCCTACATTAGGCACAAGTGGAATTTTTATATAGAATTATATATCCACATGGTGGCTCTGCATATGCTTCCAAAAAGGTTTATTGATATAAATTATATTTCAATTAAGGAAACAGCATGATATCCCAATTAAAAACAACCCTTAAAAATACATGAACTCCATCGCAGTTTCCACCAATCACCATCTGGTTTTTGCTGAATGTGATCACCCAGCTTACGCCTATCTAAATCACATTGGCATCCAATATGGTCTGATTGTGTGTGGACCCACCACTGATGCACACCACAGGAACTGTTATTGTGTTTATATGAGCAAAGTGAACAGTGCACTTTACCATTGGAAGGAAGCTTTAAAAGCTGTGAGAACCACTCTAACTACAATAGTAATGCCAGACCAGTATAGACTCCATACTCAGATGCAGCAGATTAGAGTCCTCAGTGGTGTGCATCGGTGGTGGGTCCACACACAATCAGACCATACTAGATTCCAATGCGATTTGCAAAGGCGCAAGCTGGGTTGAGCAAAAAACAGGTGGTGAATGGTGGAAACTGTGATGGAACGTTCCCGCCCTTTCATGTGCTTTTAAAGTGCTTGAAGACCACAGGCTTACACCCCCCTAGTGACCAGCCTATTTTTTACAATTCTGCACACTGCAGCTTTAACAGTCTATAGCTCGGCCATACAAGTTAGCATCTAAATGAATCTTGCTTCCTCTTCTTGCCACCAACAGAGCTTTCTGTTGGTGGCATCTGATTGCTGCTGCTTTTTTTTTAATCAATTTTATTCATGATTGTTTTTTTCAATCAAATTGCTCATTTTTCTTTTCTTTTTACCCCCCTCCCCCAAATATCCTGTCAGTGATCACCTCACATAGGCATCAGCCTATGAGAGGGGATCACATTGTGAGCCACTCAAGGGGGGACAGCTTTGTCACTAAGCTGTCCCCTGTACAGCGCTGTGCATAGCTGGCGGCGTGATGACGCGGTGCATCCCCATCCATGAAGTATACGGCCGGCCTTTAGCCCGAAAGTCTCCAATAATGGAGCCACTAGCAGGACCGGGAGAGGAGCCAGGATGACGCCGGGGGACCTTGCGGCCTACGGTGGGCTGGAGAAAGCCACAGGTAAGTACCAATTTCATTTTTATTGACTGCTCAGGGTCCCTTTAAAAAAGACAAGTAGAATGATCAATATAATTCTTTATCTCATAAGTTTATTTTCACCTCGGGTTTACTTTAATTACTTGCCGACTGCGTCACATCTATGGGCGTGCACGAAGCGGCAGCCCTGGGACCGTCTAACGCCGATTGGCGTAAGGTCCTGGAGCAGTGGATTGCAGGAGATCGCGCGCACGAGTTAGGAAAAAACAGAAAATAGGTACATTTATTAAAAAATAAAGAACATAAATATTTACAAAAAAATAAAATAAACACTGGGGGAGCGATCAGGACCCCACCAACAGAAAGCTCTGTTGGTGAGGAGAAAAGGGGGGGGGGTCTCTTGTGTGCTGAGTTGTGCGGCCCTGCAGCAAGGCCTTAAAGCTGCAGTGGCCAGTTAAGAAAAAATGGCCTGGTCTTTAGTGGGGTTTAACACTGCGGTCCTCAAGTGGTTAAAGGTAGGAACACACTAGGCAGAATCACATATGTGTTGTCTACTATGTGCTATGGAAAACGCATATGCGATTCTGCCTAGTGTGTTCCTACCTAGGTTGTTCGTAATTTGGATATCTTGCTGTTTCCTAAAATGAAATATAAACCTTTTTTCAGGCACATGCAGAGCCACTGTGTGGATTTATAATTTGTTTTGAGCAACAATTAAATAGTTGCCGCTTCTCTTGATTGAATTGTGCTGTTATTCATGGGCACGGCCGCTCACATTATTTTGTGGAATTTTTTTTTTTTTTTTTTTTTTAATCTTCCCAAAATTGCCTTTACAAGATCTCAGCAAATCTTTTTAGCCCTCAGGCTGCACCTCTAGTCCAGAATCTCCCATTACTTCCTTTCACATAATCCGACCTAATAAAGCTGCAGGTGTCTGCGTCCGTGTGTGCCGCACAGGGCCGCATGGCATGTGTTCGGGGGCTGCAGGCATGCTCGCATGGGGGGTTGTGTGCATGCACACGGGGGGGGGGGGGGCATGGAAATGTGTGGGCACGGGGGCCGCGACACAACCCTGTACTTGTGCAGTGTGCCAACCTAGCGCCTGTTAATAAACGGGCCTAATTTCTAGTATTCTCAAATCTATGGGCTGATGCACAAACCACTGGCAAATTTGCTGCGCAGTATTCAGCAATTTCACCAGTACTAACGCTAGGAAAGTATAACGTGTTATGCTATTAGCGCAACACACAATATAGGGGTAATGCGCATGTTGCTTTTGCAATGCACAGTATACTACTTACACAAGTAGTGTACCCTGTGTTACCATAGCAATGCTTGCATTACCCTGGTAATGCGCGTCGCGCTAATAGTACTGACTTTACTAATGATCCACTACCACTCTCTGACCATAACCTACTTCGCTTCTCTCTCTCCTCCACTTTTCCTACCACCCTGGCACAAGCACGCTCACATATTCGCAGAAACTATCGCAATCTAGACATGCAATCCGTCTCTGATGCCCTAGCACCTCTCCTCACACAATCCTTCACTGACCCAGACTCCGCTGCTATACACTACAACAGCTCCATTACAAAAGTCATGGATGACTTCGCCCCCCTCGTCAATGTCCGCCCTCACCGTGTCAGTCGCCAACCCTGGATGACTAAAGACACTAAACAGTTAAAAAGATGCTCTAGAGCAGTGGAAAGGCGTTGGAGGAAAAGTAACACAAATGAGGACTTCATCTCATATAAAATGGCCTTGAACAAATTCAGAAACACACTCTCTGTGGCAAAACAGTCCTATTTTTCCTCCCTAATTCCGCCCATGTACACAATCCAAAACACTTGTTCAGCACCTTCAACTCCGTTCTCCATCCCCCTCCTCCTCCTTCTTCATCTTGCTTATCAGCTGAAGAATTTGCAACATACTTCACTGATAAAATTGACAAAATCAGAAGTGAATTCTCCACACAGCCCTCAAATCCCACCTCCACACCTCTCATTGACTGCTCTCTAACTGCCTTCTCTACACTCTCAGAACATTCTCTCTCCTCTATAATATCCAAAGCTAATCTAACCACTTGTTCTTTGGATCCTATTCCCTCCCATTTCATTCCGCAGCTATCCTCATCTCTCATGCCTGCACTAACATCGCTATTTAACCTGTCCCTCTCCACTGGCATCTTTCCGTCGCCACTCAAAAAGGCTGTTGTGACACCATTACTTAAAAAACCATCTCTAGATCCTACCACACTCGCCAACTACCGCCCAGTCTCACTTCTCCCATTTGCATCCAAACTAATTGAACACCACATACATGCAGAATTAAGCCATTATTTATCAGCTAACTCCCTACTTGATCAGTTCCAGTCTGGCTTTCGCCCCAACCACTCCACGGAAACGGCCCTTACCAAAGTGGCCAATGACCTTCTTACAGCTAAATCCAAAGGTCAATTTTCCATACTCATCCTTCTTGATCTGTCATCAGCATTCGATACGGTCGACCACACATTACTCTTACAAATACTTTCAAATGTAGGAATAAAGGGCCTTGCTCTCACATGGTTATCTTCCTACCTCTCTGGAAGGTCCTTCACAGTCTCCTACTCAGATCAGATCTCTTCTCCGCATGCTTTGTCTGTCGGGGTTCCTCAAGCCTCTGTCCTTGGTCCCCTCCTCTTTTCCATCTACATGCACGGTCTTGGTGACTTAATCAACTCATTCGGGTTTCAATACCACCTGTATGCAGACTATACGCAACTGTACCTCTCGGACCCAGACCTTAACTCCCTCCTCAAACGTGTTCCTGACTGCTTGTCGGCTATACCCTCCTTCATGTCCTCTCGCTTCCTAAAACTTAATATGAGTAAAACGGAACTAATAATTTTTCCACCGTCTCTGGCAACCTCTCTGCCTGAAGTAACTATAAATGTTAATAACACTCCCATAACTTCAGTTCGCAAAGCACGGTGCTTGGGGGTAATATTCGACTCTTCTCTCCCTTTTATTCCTCATCTTAACTCCATAACCAGCTCCTGCCATCTCCAACTCAAAAATATATCTCGCATCCGTCCCTTTCTCGCCCAAGACACAACCAAAATGTTAATACATGCTCTTATAATTTCTCGTCTGGACTACTGCAACGTACTACTTTGTGGACTACCTTCTAACAAACTGGCCCCGCTCCAGTCGGTACTGAACTCAGCTGCTCGTCTCATTCATCTTTCTTCTCGATCTTCCTCTGCTGACCCTCTCTGTCAAGCTCTTCACTGGCTGCCAATTAACCAGAGGATCCAGTTCAAATTCCTAACCCTAATCTACAAAGCTCTCCACAATCTCTCTCCCCGGTACATATCCTCACTAATTTCCAGATACAAACCCAATCGCAATCTCAGATCTGCACACGATCTTCTGTTGTCCTCCTCTAGAATCACCTCCTCACATTCACGCTTACAAGATTTTGCACGCGCTTCACCCCTTCTCTGGAATCCCCTCCCACAACACATCCGTCACTCGCCAACCTTTGTTACTTTTAAAAGCTCTCTAAAAACTCATTTGTTCCGACAAGCATATGCGCTACCCTAAGCCACTTCTTTGTCCTAAGACCAAAATTGCACTGCTACTAGGTATCCTAAAACACACAGCCTCTATATATTTTATCGTATACTACCCCTCCTCTTGTTTCCCCCCATTCCCTTTAGATTGTAAGCTCGCAAGGGCAGGGCTCTCTCCCCTTTTGTGTCTTGGAAGTCATTATAAATTTTACTCATCATGTTATTTTTATCACTGTCATTACCACTTCTGTATTTTGTATTCTGTATGCTGTATCATTTTTTTGTATTTTGTCACTAATTATGTATCTTGTATATTAGTGTACACCATTGTCTGTATTATTATGTACCCCATGTTTGTTTCTTACTTTGTACAGCGCCACGGAATATGTTGGCACTTTATAAATCAATAATAATAATAATAGTACCAGTAAATTTGTACCAGTAAATTGTAATAGTACCAGTAAGATTACCGTGTGCTACCTGTGCACAGCAAATGTACCTGGCTGCTAACTAGTGTTCATAATTTTAGTAGCCCTCATTAATGTACAGCTGGCTGCACCCTCTTGCATTGACTGGTATGAGCACATTGGTTATTTACTTGCTTGATTTCTGTATTTGCTCCTCATTCGCTGTACACTCATCTTCAGTTCTGCCTTATTCCACATTCATTCATCCCCACAGTCACAGGACCATTATGTAGAGTAGAGGAGCTGGTAGTTAGGGTGCTTTCACACTTTGTTGAGTCGCAATGGACAAAATCAGCACATCATGACAGAAATGTAATGATAGTCCTATGGGTCTATCACACTGTGGCCCCAATCCCATTTACTTTTCCTTCAGAGTTTTATTCTAGAAGAGATTTTTTTCATCTTATCAAAAAATAACTTTTCAGCGCTTAGCAATTGAAAAAGTACTACAAAGTGGGTAAGAAAGTAATATCAAACTGATTTGTATTATTTTCTTGCATGGTAGAAGCTTTAAACGTATATTATTATTACGTTTTTAAAATATGTCCTTGGAGAAAACTCAAGAGAAAATGATAGGATTTGGGCCTGAGTGCGGTGCAATGTGATGGTTCCATCAGCATAACACAGCGGATACACTTCTGTTTCAGGATGACATGCGTGGTTACAGTGAAAATGAGGCATACTTCCATGGCACTGTATGCAGGGGCAAAGCCAGGGGTCGAGTCCTGCGTGAACGCGGGACGACGACGTCCACTTACTTTTTTTGGAGAGTGGACGCCCTAGCACCCTGGAGGGGAGCAGCGCAGTGGAGAGGAGCATTGTGCACAGCGTGGGGAATGGCGGACGTCTCCACCCCCTTCCCTCACCTTGGGGCTCCTCTTCCTGGCTCTCCCCTCCAGAACGATTTCGGCGGTGGCTGGCAGCGGGCATCAGTGGGCGGGACTTACCTCCTCCTCGTTCCGGCGAGTTGACGCTGTGCGTGTCGCTGCTCTGGTCTACACTAGACCAGACTAGCTGCACGCACAGCGTCAACTCGCCGGAACGAGGAGGAGGTAAGTCCCGCCCACTGATGCCCGCTGCCAGCCACCGCCGAAATCGTTCTGGAGGGGAGAGCCAGGAAGAGGAGCCCCAAGGTGAGGGAAGGGGGTTGAGACATCCGCCCTTCCCCACGCTGTGCACAATGCTCCTCTCCACTGCGCTACTTCCCTCCAGCTGGGGGGACACCTGGCTACCGATTCTGGGGACGCCTATAGACTGGCCATACTGGGGACACCTATACACCTGGCTACATATACTGGGGACACCTATACACCTGGCTACATATACTGGGGACACCTATACACCTGGCTACATATACTGGGCACACCTATACACCTGGCTACATATACTGGGGACACCTATACACCTGGCTACATATACTGGGCACATATACACCTGGCTACATATACTGGGCACACCTATACACCTGGCTACATATACTGGGGACACCTATACACCTGGCTACATATACTGGGCACACCTATACACCTGGCTACATATACTGGGCACATATACACCTGGCTACATATACTGGGGACACCTATACACCTGGCTACATATACTGGGGACACCTATACACCTGGCTACATATACTGGGCACACCTATACACCTGGCTACATATACTGGGCACATATACACCTGGCTACATATACTGGGGACACCTATACACCTGGCTACATATACTGGGGACACCTATACACCTGGCTACATATACTGGGGACACCTATACACCTGGCTACATATACTGGGCACATATACACCTGGCTACATATACTGCGGACACCTATACACCTGGCTATACTGGGGACACCTATACACCTGGCTATACTGGGGGCACCTATACACCTGGCTACATATACTGGGGACACCTATACACCTGGCTACATATACTGCGGACACCTATACACCTGGCTATACTGGGGACACCTGAACACCTGGTTACATATACTGGGGACACCTGGCTATACTGAGAACACCCATAGACCTTGCTACCTATTCTGGGGACATCTATACACTTGACCACCTATTCTGAGGACATCTTTACACCTGGCTACCTATACTGGTGACATCTCTACATCTGGCCACCTATTCTGGGGACAACTATACACATGGCTACTTATACTGGTGACACCTATAGACCTGGCTAGCTATACTGGGGGTACCTATTTTGGGGGAACTGCTGTCAGATCTGTATTTTTGGGGAACCGCTGATGCCAGATTATGTGTATTTTGGGGAACTGCTGCCAGATTGTGTATGTTGGGGGACCACTGCTGCCAGATTACATGTATTTTGGGTGTTACGTGTATTTTGGGTAATCCACTACCAGGTTTCACGTATTTTGGGGAACTGCTTCCAGATTATGTGTATGTTAGGGGAACTGCTGCTGCCAGATTGTCTATTTAGGGGGAACCACTGCCATATTATCTGTATTTTGGAGGAACCTCTGCCAGATTATGTGTATTTTTGGTGAAATGCCAAGATCAGATTACATCTACTTTTTGGGGATACACTACGACAGAGCTCAAACTTTCCCTGGCAGACCTTTTATACCACTGCTAAGGCCATGTATATTTGGCCCCACCCATGACCACGCCCACACTATGCTTAACCACGCCCATTTTTGCGAGCCGCGTTACGCGCGGCACAGAGATTTTTAGGGTGAGTCCACTCACTTCTTTTTCCAGGACTAGACCCCTGGGCAAAGCAATAGGGGCTGCAGAGGTTGCGACCGCATTGGGCCCCGAAGGGCCCTCCCTCAACTACAATATTAGCTTCCTATTGGTCCTGTGCTCATAATTATCACTTCTATAGATACTTTGAATGGTGGCAATCATTAACAAACTGTTCCCCAACCCCACTTGCACCTCTGACACTGTAGTTGCCATTGGCAGGTTTTGGTGTGCCGTATCAATTGTTATGTTTAGAGTGCTTGGGGGGCCCCACTGTAAAAATTGCATCGGGCCCCACAGCTCCTTAGCTACGCCACTGACTGTATGCTTCACTTTACGGGCGAACTGCACGGTTAGGGTGCAATGCGACTGTTCGGCATGTTGATGTGCACTTGAGGGGTAATTGAACTGAAATGGATTCTACATAGTATGTAAAGAGCCTCAACGGACATAGAGGAGTCAAAGAGGCACACTTGGAAATGTTCTCACCCAAGCAGCACAGCAAACAATCCCACCTCAACTCTCGATGCCAGGACCTCCCTGCAGTATTCTCTAGGTACCCTGGTTGAGAAAGCCTGGATTAGACATTGAATTCAATATAAACATCGAATCTAAGGAAAATCGTCTGAAACAATAACAGTAGTAGCAATAGATATTAGCTGTCTGTTCCATCAAACTTCTTGCTGAAACAATAAGCGTTTCTTTAACAATATAATGATTGAAATATCAATTATATATACATCGGAAATACTGGATTTTTCTGCGATATTTCCTGATGGGAGTTTGAGGGAAGCCATTTTGGCCGCGGGTAGCAGCAGCATGCGATGAAAACTTGCTATAGCTTTGTACTGCATTGGGTGATAGTAAGCTTGCAGCTACAGCGGTGACATTGATATTTGACAAGATTTCTGCTGAAATCTTGTGTAATATCTAAAGGCACGTACCCAGGATGCGACTTTTTATGTAACCTCTCCCGTGGTCGGTGCCTTTTTGCACCACGAGCGATAGTTTTACATGGGTATGTGTGCGCAATGACTCGAACGCTGTTTAGCGACACGTGGCAATTATGACTGGATCAGATCTTTAAGATCCCCAACCACTCCCGCCCAAAGTACTGCGATCATTTGAACTCTCTTTCACACCCGTCGTGTGCCATCACATTTTCCCGTGGTAGGAAAATGGATCAGGGAACGCTAGTTTGTCTTGTCACATTGCTGTGGGTCCCCCAGTTTATGTTCTGGTGAGTACGTAGCTTAAAGTGACCCTAATGCCTGATAAAAAAAAATGAGATTAACTCACCTGGGGCTTCCCTCAGCCCCCTGCAGCCGATCGGTGCCCTCACAGCTCCGCTCCGATGCCTCTGGACCCGCCGGCAACGACTTCCGGTTTCGCCGTCATCGGCCGACAGGCATGGGAACACGAGTGATTGTTCGCGTTCCCAGCCTGTATATCGCCCCCTATTCTGCTATTGCGGCCAGGAGGTCGCAATAGCAGCATAGGGGGCGATATACAGGCTGGGAACGCAAACAATCACTCGCGTTCCCATGCCTGTCGGCCGGTGACGGCGAAACCGGAAGTCGTCGCCGGTGGGTCCAGAGGCATCGGAGCGGAGCTGCGAGGGCACCGATCGGCTGCAGGGGGCTGAGGGAAGCCCCAGGTGAGTTAATCTCATTTTTTTATCAGGCTTTAGGTTCACTTTAAGGGTACAGATAGGTGCAATCAGTCATCAACTATGACAGTCATGCTTAGGAGAACTCATGGAGAAGCAGGTGATCAGTTTGGTCAGGTGATAGTTATGCAAGTCTCCGACTTGCTAGTTATAATCATGTGCTAAAGCAGGATGTGATCACAGCAAATCAGAGCTTTACAAATCTATCAGCTGATCAAACAAGTCACATACTTCTCCTAGACATAGTAGACCATCACTACTTTCAATATCTGATAGATATCGATGTTTTTACCTGATCTACCACTAACCTAGTAGTGTATGGGTAGCTTATGCTTTCTTGGTAAGTGAGACCTTCCATCCTTTTGATTAATTTAGTTGCCCATTTTTACTTGTTCTAAAACACGGATATCCTTTCAATAACGTGTTGCCCAAAAATGTATCCCATACTCCAGATGTGACTATAGATTAGAAACCAGCACATCCTTATAGACTTTATTAGTTTCCAACATCAAACAAATTGAGACGTTTGGCTTCTTGGTTGTTTGATCTTGCAAACTAATATAGTCTATAAGAATGTGCCGGTTTCTATTCCATTGTCATATGGAGACGTCATGCTCTTGATTTGACCATGCACTCCTCCCCACATCACTTGGCTTTACCTTTAGCAAAGGCGAGACACTTCCCTAAGCAACTATACTCCAGAAGTGGTTTCACAATCAATTTATGCAGAGGTGACAGCGTCTGGTACTTTTATTTCCCATTTTATACATTACACAGAATGTTATGCTTTAGCTGCTGCTGCTTGGTATTGAATACAGCAGCTTGCTTTATTATCAACCCCTTCCAGAAGCGATTGCGAGAGACTGAACTGACAGCACAATGTAACATCTCTCCCACAGCTCAAAGAGACACAGCAAGAAGCGCTGAAGAAACCTTCTATCTGGAATTGTAGGAGTACATAGAGAGGTTTGGGACCCTAAGGGCTCTTTCAGACTTAGACGTTGCGTTGCAGGGGACGTTAAGGTCGCATAACGTCCCCTAACGCAACGCTTGCTGGTGGCAAAGGTGGACGCTATCTAAAGCCGCGTTATGCGGCTCTCGGTGTGCCGTTAAAATGACTGGAGACCACGTGATCGGAATACTCCACATCACGTGGTCCCGCCAGCCAATCCGCGCACAAAGCGGCCGCTCCAGGAAGAAAACAGTTACGTCAGCAGTGCAGTGCATATTAATTAGCCATGTGGCTAATCACTACGCATGTGCAAGCAGTCTAATGCGGCTAAAACCGCGTATAACGCACAGCATGCTGCACTTTCTTTCAACGTCTAGCGTTACACTGTAACGCAACGTGGGCACTGTGACCAGCCCATTGATTTTTCATTACTGTGAGTTGGGCTGCGTTACAGGCTGCTCTAACGTCAGCCTGTAACATCCCAATGTGATAGCAGCCTAAGAGTTGAGGCTGGTACTCACCATGCAATTTTTCTTTCAGATTCTATTTCTAATTGAGAAAAAGATCAGATCAGGCAAAAAAAATAAACAGCTTATTGATCGACCAATTCCAAGCTCAAAATCAATCTTTCTCGGCTGGAAGTTGATTGCACATGCTTCCAAAATACTAGCTATCATTCCATGTGCAGGTCCTTTCCATCCATTTTCTATTTATATGCAATTGGAAATCTGATCGGAATTTGAAAAAAAAACCCAATGTATATATGTGTAGGCTAGCAAACGTCTGTCTCCGATTGATGTCAGATCAGAATATCGATCTGATCACTAGATTGGATGGAATCTGAAGCAAAAATTGCATGGTGTGTACCAGGCTTTAAGTAAGGGCTCGTTCACACGATGTGCACTGCCGTCCGCATTTCGGCAGCGTGTATTGTGTGCGATCAGCAAGAACATCAGAAGTGCTTAGAGAGCACTTCTGACGTTCATACTATGTGCGTTGCGCAGCAGTGCAGCGCTATCACACTGCTGCACACATTTTTGGCAAAGTGCATCGCTGATCTCATCCACTGTAATGAATGGGATCAGCAGCACAACGCACGACCATATGCGTTGCTTAATGTGAACGAGGCCTGAGGGAAGGTGTGGTGAGAAGATTTATGAAGACAGGCATTAAAGGATACCAGAGCCGAATTAAGATGGAGAAATATGGAGGGGGGCAGGCATATACTGTCAGCTGTCCTGATGCCCACCACTCCCCCTTGTTCCCCTCTCTACCCCCGCATCCTGCCTAAATACCCTCCTAGCAACCTCTTCTGGCTCGCTGGAGTCGCGCATTATTGCGCAGGCGCTGGCCGGGCTGCGCCTTGTATTACAGCGCCTGCCGTGGCCAAGAGCGCACAGCGCATGACGTTACAAGTACGGCATGCACAGTGCCCTGACGTCGTGGCACGTGCTGTAGGACGCAGTAATGTCTGACTCCGGCAAGCTGGAAAAGGCTGGCGGGGCGCATTTAGGTATGATGCAGGATCAGAGAGGAGAACGGGGGAGTGGTGGGCATCAGGACAGCTAATAGTATATGCCTCCCCCCTCCATATTTCTCCAATTAATTCGGCTCTGGTATCCTTTAAGTAAGCACCAGAGAAAGTTTTGATTGCAGCCTTTTGTCCATTTTACTGCTCCTTTGTCTGTCTCTCGGTGACATCTTAAAAGCAAGGAGTTTTGAATCAGGATGATACTATTTATTGACTAATTTAAAAGTTAGTCTTTCTTGCTTTTACTGACGGCTAACGCGGTACAATACTCTACTGCTACTTCGGTAACATCTCATGATATTAATATTGATGGACATAAAATCTTCCTTCTTTAGGCTTTCAAGACAAGAACATCCGAGATCCCAACAATTAAGAAATTCCTGGAGCCAGGAAGTAAAAGAAAACCTATTGCTGATGAAGTATACATCACCTGTGTTAAGGAAGTTCTTTTCTAACATGAAGATTACATAGGTTTCCACTTGGTTTTAATAAAACAATATTACTCTATCAAGTCTGTCCTTGATTATTGGGGGATCAGAATAAGAAAACGTGATAACAGAGATAAAGAGTATTAAAGCAAGCGGCTCATAGCAATGTCCATATAACCACTGTGTGTAATTCTGTAAAGAAAAAGTGAAAAGCAGAAGAAGGGAAGTGAGTGGAGGGTGAAGTGAAGGAGAGTAAAGAATGAAGGGAAAAATGGAAGGTGGGAGGTTTGCAGAAGGGCCGGGATAAAACTAGAAAGAGAAAAGGAGAAAGAGGAAAGTGGTGACCCCCCCAAACAAACAAACATTGCCACCATTTGTACATAAACCTATCACAAAACTTTGGGCCATATTCAGTAAACACTGGTAAAGTCGTCATAATTTTATTGTTCCTTCCACAGACTACAGTATGTAGTACAAGTTGCGCACTTAACCTAACTCAAATTACCTAGATAAGTCTCTTGTTGCTAGGGTGATGTGCCCAACGCAAGTTTAACAGAGTTTTCTGAATATGGTGACAGATGTAAACAGAACATATAAAATAGCAACGAGCAACAAAAATGGTACAAAAAAACGTGCTCAAACTGCACTGTATTTAGCGTGAAAATCCACATAGATTTTTGGTTTTGAGGTGATCAGTGATCACTCCTCACATTTCATTGACTTGATGTCAAACCACAACAAAGTGATTTGCCATTGGTATGAGTATTTCACTATATAAACACACACAGCACATCTGTGTTACAGTAGCTAGATCAGTTACAAACATTACAGATCAAACATTCCCTATGGATAGAAAACTGGCAAGGCAGCTCCAGGACTTGGAAAGTGGCTACAAAACTGAGAAATCTTCATGCTCTATTTGTCCTTTGGACCAGCTTGAAATAGTATGTACATAAGGCATGGGAGTGATGTCACAAGGGAGTCATATAAATATGGAGAACAATGCTCTTGGCTGTAGCGATCCCCCCAGGAGGGTCATGGGCTGCCAAACACACGCTGGGTCAGTCAAGATTTAGACCAACACAGATACTTGTTCTTCCCTTTGGGTAATGTCATTGCACATACAAAAGAGACTCGGGACTGTGAGGTCAGAAGGCTATCTACAAAATGCAGTGGATGAGAGGTGTGGTAGTGATGTAATGTAGTATTTTACATGGCTCCTGAATACAGGACCCATGCAATGTACCACTGTCACCACTGGTTATCTAAACATTCAGCTGGGATGCTCATCACGGAATATTCACCAGTAACTACAGTGGTTACTCGTGATTGAAATTAGCTTTAATTGCCCCAGCTGAGCGGGTAGATGAGGCGGCGTTAATTACCCATAATGCCGCTCTCCGCCCAGCGTTTCAACGAGCTTGCAAGTGTCTTTTGGGCGCATTGTAAGCCTTGCTATGGAGCACTTCCTCCTTCAAGTCGGAAGGAGGACGCTTGCAAGCTCGTTGAAATGCTGGGCGGAGAGCGGCTTTATGGGTAATTAACCCCGCCGCATCTACCTGCTTAGCTGGGGCAATTAAAGCTAATTTGAATCATGAGTAACCACTGTGGTTACTCGTGAATATTCCATGATGGGCATCCCTGATTGTCATTCAGCAAAGGCACACACATCTCTGTCATTGACGGCATTTTCCAAAACACTGTGAGTGTGAGAAATTGCCATGGTGTGTCCTCATCATACAGCTATGATAAGCAGCAGTGTATTGTACTGATCCATTCTACGTGCCATTATTATCTGGCAATGTCCATTGTACTGCTTTCTGTGAGATGACAATAGAGACTTAAAAAATAAAAAAATGTAATAAAAGCCTAAGTAAACCCAAAAGCTGAGCAAGGCCTCAGAACAGTCATGCTGAGAAATGTAAATTATGAGCACTAAGTCTGAAATGAAACTACAGAGGAACCTTGGTTTGTGAGCATAATTTGTTCCGGAAACATGCTTGTAATCCAAAGCACTCTTATGTCAAAGCAAATTTCCCCTTAAGAATTAATGGAAACCCAGTTGATTAGTTCCACAATTCAAAAACAGTTATAGTGAAAGTCTTGTTTGCATATTTATTTTATATTTTACTATAACTAATAAAATCATTGCCGTCTGTTGGCTCGCCCTAACCTTTTTGTGTGCTGCTTTAACAAGGAACCTATCTAACCACAGTTGTTTTTGAGGATTTCATGGAAATGTGACTTTGCACAGTCTCTACACTCAGATTAAGCTCTATCGGCTCAGTTGTGATCCGGGCCGGATTTCTAGGAAGGCACCCGAAGCCCGTGCCTAGGGCGGAGCCATGCAAGGGGCGGGTTTTCACCATCCCTCATCCATCCCCACCACCTGTCCCATTAACACTGAACACCCATCTGCTTTGCTCTGCATACTGCAGTGCAGGTGTACAGAAGGTGGCTAAATGCATGACAGACAGGGAGCATCAGCTAATCAACAGTCCATGGCTGTAGAAACATTTCAGCCTAGCCCGCCCTTTCTCCGCCCTCCTTACCAGCTCAACCTATTGCGATCGAGCTTACAGCAGAAGGATGAAGAAGTCACTGTTGTTCTATCGTGTGTGGCTCTTGCTCTATTCACAAGAGACTAGAGATGGGAAGTTCGGATCTTTTCAATGATCCGGATGATTCGAATCGGATCATTGAAGAGATCCGGATCTTTGATCCGAATCTCGGATCATTTTACTACCGGAAGCATTCGGGGGTGAAATGAACAGCAGGACAGGTCTGTGGACAGGAGAAGGAGAGGGGGGTGGACACACAGAGAAGGGGAGAAGATGGACAGAGAAGGGAGGAGGGACGAGCAGAGAGCAGAAATGTTTGCACGTAATACCCACATGCTGAAGTCATATGCTTTACATATATTTCACCTATATGTTCATCTGTACACTTTGAAAGAAAAGGTCGCACAGTGAAAGAAAGCATTCCCAGAAGTGAAGTGCAGCTGTTTAGTGCCGAGTGCAGGAGGATTATATTGCCTTTCAATCACACTGTCTGCAAAGTTACTGAGCTGTGCTGAGCCAAAAGCTTCCCATGTGTTCACTGTGCAGCACTGCGGAACAGACAGCCTATGATGAGCAGCACATTGCAGCCAGTATGTGTGCTCTACACATATCTGGCAGTGGCACCCATGTCCCCTCTCTCTCATCTACCTGTCTCCCTGCAAGGCTGCCTCCCTTCCAACAGAGCGATCCATCTCTGCTCTGCTTCCAAGACCCCGCTGCCCGCTGAGAGGGGGCGTGTCGCTCCTGGCCCCGCCCCTTTTGCGATCCGAATCACTCATTTTGATGATTCGGATGATCGACTCATAAAATAGATTCGGATCAAAGATCCGAATCGTTCATGATCCGGACAACACTACAAGAGACACAACTCCGTTGCCTGCTAGTGTCAGCTGCCTCCTCCTTCCTCCAACAGCCTAAGTAAACACACTGTCCTCCGCCAGGCTAAGTTCACTTCACGGATTGCTGAAGGAATGCTTTGCTGTTATCTGTAACTCATTAGGCAGCAAACACCCACAGAGCATGAAAGAAGCAGTGATTTTCCGTTGAGAAGGTGTGTGTGTGTTTGGGGGAGGAGCTTCAGAAATGAATGACAACTAGATGCAGAGGATTCAGAAGGGCATAGCATAGGAATTGACTTTATACCATAATTTTTCATGAATGTACAAAGAGGAATGTAATAAACTACACTTAAAGGAAGTGTCAGGCAATTTGTTACCCCCAGATCTTCTTACCTGGGGCTTCCTCTAGCCCCTTGCAGCCGACATGTCCCTCTTCATGTCCTGGGCAGGCAGCTGGGAGTGGAGATGAGATGAGGGACTTGTTGGCTGCAAGAGGCTGGAGGAATCCCCGGGTAAGTAGATCTGGGGGTAGCAAAGATTGCCTGACGCTTCCTTTAACCTCCTGAGCGATAATCCCGAGCTGAGCTCGGGGTACGTCGCGCAGGAGGAGTTCTCAGGCCCTAGTGGGCCGATTTGCATAATTTTTTTTTCCGTTACACGCAGCTAGCACTTTGCTAGCTGCGTGTAACTTCCGATCATCGCCGCCGATCCGCCGCTACCCGCCGTGCTGCGCAGCCCCCCCCCCCCTCCCCGACCCCTTGCGCAGCCTGGCCAATCAGTGCCAGGCAGCGCTGAGGGGTGGATCGGAACTCCCTCTGACGTCACAACGTCCATGACGTCGGTGACGTCATCCCGCCCCGTCGCCATGGCGACCGGGGAAGCCCAGCAGGAAATCCCGTTCTGAACGGGATTTCCTGCTTACTCTGATCGCCGAAGGCGATCGGAGTGGGTGGGGGGATGCCGCTGCGCTGCGGCTATCATGTAGCGAGCCAAGGGCTCGCTACAGGATTTAAAAAATAAAAAAATTAAAAAAAATAGTGCTGCGCCCCCTCCTGAGCGATATAATTGTATGCCCCGAGGGTTAAAGTACCCCTGAAGTGAGCAAGTGTTTTGTGGACTAAGCCCATGGTGAGCTAGATTACATTGCTGCCTACCTTGCTGTGGTGCTAGCTGTCTTGGAGGATCACCAATTTTTTTAATATTCAACTGGCCCTCAGCTAATAATGCACTATCAAAACTGAACTGGGCATGTGTGCATTCCGCCCCACCCATGCCCAGTAAAAGTGCTTGTGGCCTCGTACACAA
This sequence comes from Hyperolius riggenbachi, assembly GCF_040937935.1. Taxonomy (NCBI): domain Eukaryota; kingdom Metazoa; phylum Chordata; class Amphibia; order Anura; family Hyperoliidae; genus Hyperolius; species Hyperolius riggenbachi. Next base: position 219,062,890 of record NC_090649.1, on the reverse strand, counting down.
AAAAGAAAGATATGCACAAAGGCTTTCTCTCACTGGGCATGTGTGTTTCAAGACCTATGCCGTGTTCTGAATGATGTTCTGTATTCAGAAAGAAATGAGCAAACATAAGGATCTGAACAACATTGGTAAGGCAATATTTTAATGGCTCAATGAGGGGGGTCAGAGAATCTCAAAGATGTTACCTGCACACCACTACAACCTATTACCTTCCTGTAACTGGTATTCCTTGAGTGATTAACTGATATTGTATGCTTGTCATTGGTAATATCTGCTTAGATGAATATCTGCTTATTAGTGGTTACTTCTGCATGTCACTGGTGGTATTATTATTATTTAGTATTTATATAGCGCCGACTTTTAATGGCAGAGTATATAGTCTTGTCACTTAGCTGTTCCTTAGAGGGTCTCACAATCTAATCCCTATCATATGTATTGTGTAGTGTCAATTAACTTATCTGTATGTTTTTTGGGATATGGGAGGAAACAAGACTACCCGGAGGAAACCCACACAGAATTGGGGAGAACATACAAACTCCGTGCAGATAGTGCCCTGGCTGGGAATTGAATCAGGGACCCAGCGCTGCAAGGCGAGAGCGCTAACCACTATCTGCATGTCCATAATATCTGGTGTATGTGTGGGATGAAACAGGTTGCATTGCCCGGGGCACCAAATAGGACATTGTATTTCATACAGAAAATGGCTGGTTTTACTATGGGATAATGTGCTCTCCAACAGTAATTTAATTTTGATTAATATTTTTCAAATATGTTTATGATTTTATTTATGGGCATTTATTTTAATATATTGTGCAGTTAATTTTACATTTTAAATTTTACTAATTTGGTCATTTGGAATTGGTCAAGATGCTGTTAGGGTGCCCATTAACAATACAATCAACAATTAGTTACATTCTTTACCGTTTGTGGGCACGATCAATAGTTTACTTCGATTGATCGTGTTCACAACATTGAAAAAAAGAAGCTAAATCAATTATCTCTAATGAAATTGATCCAAAAAATGGATTGATACAACAGTTGTTACTAGTCGATTGGCGCCATCAACAGTAGTCGATCTAATCAATCTGAATATCAATTGTTTGCTAAATTGTATCTTTAATTGGCACCTTTAGTTGGGGGGGGGGGGGTTGGTGACAGTGGGCCTAGGGCAGTGAAAAGTACAAATCCGGCCCTGGTTGTGATGACGTGATTAATGTATTTTTATTTATTTTTTTGCTTGTATATCAAGATGTTGCTTGTATATCAAGTCAGAATTTCACAAAAAAATTTGCTTGTATAGTAATGCGCTCTTAAACCAAGTTACTCTCAATCCAAGGTTTTACTGTAATTATGTCCAAATCCATTGTGTAGTTATTCTTGCCTGCAGCTATACACCTATCCATTCCTATCACCGGTGCCTCGAGACACCTGCTTCCTGCATGCAAATCCTGGTCACCACAAACTAGTGCTAGCAAGTGCTCAGGCCAGTGCCCCCCATACCTAGTGCTAGCAAGCGCCCAGGCCAGTGCGCCCATATCTAGTGCTAGCAAGTACCCAGGCTAGTGCACCCATACCTAGTGCTAGCAAGCACCCAGCCCAGTGCGCCCATACCAATTGCTAGAAGTGCCCAGGCCAGTGCGTCCAAACCTAGTGGTAGCAAGCGCCCATGACATTGCGCCCAAACCTAGTGCTAGCAAGTGCCCAGGTCAGTGCGACAATACCTAGTGCTAGCAAGTGCCCAGGCCAGTGCGCCCATAGCTAGTGCTAGCAAGCTCCCAGGGCAGTGCGCTCATACCTAGTGCTAGCAAGCACCCAAGCCCATACCTAGTGCTAGCAAGCACCCAGGCCAGTGCGCCCAATACCTAGTGCTTGTAAGCACCCAGGACAGTGCGCCCATAGCTAGTGCTAGCAAGCTCCCAGGCCAGTGCGCCCATAGCTAGTGCTAGCAAGCTCCCAGGCCAGTGCGATCATACCTAGTGCTAGCAAGCACCCAAGCCCATACCTAGTGCTAGCAAGCACCCAGGCCAGTGCGCCCAATACCTAATGCTTGTAAGTAACAATAAAATGAAAAGCTGCGCTAATGGAAAAAACATCAATCACATGGAGCGCTCTAAATAAACAATGCTGTATATTGTCCTCAAAAAGTCACTTAAAGAAATTAGCAGCGCTCAGTGGCTTGAAACAAACAGAGGCACTTAAAATCACCATCCAGTAGTCTGGCAAGCGTCAAGTAGACTGTCCCAGAGTCTCAATAAGTTTCCTCAGTGCTCAGCCGACATGTCAAAAAGAGAGGAGACAAAAAAAGCACATAGCGTAATCCTGTATTGTACAGAAAATGCCCGTCACCACATCCAGAGTGAAAGGACCACCTTGTGCCGGGACACACTACCCCCTATGTGCCCGCACTCACCCGAACAGCCTCCAACAAATCCGGAGGTATGGATATACAGCGTAGTCAAGGGGATAGGGATCAATTCAATCCACCACGATCAGTTTCTATAACTCAAGGAAGCGCCATATAGTGTAAAATCATTTAATATAGTAAAGGTAAAAAAGTATCAAACTCACAAGCGAAGGTAGTCAAAAGGCATGTAATCACATGAGTGATAGCAGTCCCGGGTAGCCGCTCACACACACGCTGCCTCAGATCCTCGTCCTGGACTTCCTGATACTCCTGGTCACGTGACGTAGCTCCGCCCTATGCATTTCGTCATGAGAATGACTCATCAGGGGCTCACGTCACTACAATATCCACGGCTCCTATAACCTAACCCTAGGACCTCCCCTTGGTCTAGCTCCACCTATCGCTGAAGCAGAATCCTCCGCATGCCTGTGTATCAGCGTTCACCTCAGGGACAAGCTGCATATAATACATTACGAATAAATCCACCATAACAACAACCACCATAGCAATATACATGATTATCTGGCAGCGCTTCTTACACTTATCCTCATAGGGACCTGCCTAATCATATACAATACTGTATTTCACTATCTATCAGAAATAAAAAATCAAAACGTTCTGTTTGTTAAAACATAAAAAATAAAACAATTAAAATAGAAAAATAAAAGATAAGAACAGCAACGGGGGACATCCCCACCACTACATCATAAACCGCTGGCAGAGGAATGTCAGCAATCACGGCCCCAGCGCGAACATCCGCGATCGATGCGCTAGTGGGTGGGTGCAAAGACACACCAACACACATTGCATGTGTATGCAGCCACCCATCGCGCCGCCGCACTAACTCCGCCGGTCGCCGCTGCTCGACACCCTCCATCATAACCAGCTTCCTTCCAGTGACAAATACCAAAGGCTACAGTTAAAAAAAAAACATATAAGTCTGATCCTATACTGTATATACAGAATCAGTTATTTGCAATAAAACAGTTAATATCTAGATCAATATTGAGACCTGATGGACTGAGAGTGTCCAGGTTAAAAATCCATCTCGTCTCCTTTTTTGACAACTCCCTCACCTTATTGCAACCCCTCCAGTTGGGCATTAGTTTCTCAACTGCACAAAAGTGCATCTGGGTTGGGTCGCAGTGGTGTTTTGTTTTAAAATGGAGAGAGACACTATGTTGCTCAAAACCCTTCTTTATATTATTGATATGCTCCCCAACCCAACCCAGATGCACTTTTGTGCAGTTGAGAAACTAATGCCCAACTGGAGGGGTTGCAATAAGGTGAGGGAGTTGTCAAAAAAGGAGACGAGATGGATTTTTAACCTGGACACTCTCAGTCCATCAGGTCTCAATATTGATCTAGATATTAACTGTTTTATTGCAAATAACTGATTCTGTATATACAGTATAGGATCAGACTTATATGTTTTTTTAACTGTAGCCTTTGGTATTTGTCACTGGAAGGAAGCTGGTTATGATGGAGGGTGTCGAGCAGCGGCGACCGGCGGAGTTAGTGCGGCGGCGCGATGGGTGGCTGCATACACATGCAATGTGTGTTGGTGTGTCTTTGCACCCACCCACTAGCGCATCGATCGCGGATGTTCGCGCTGGGGCCGTGATTGCTGACATTGCTCTGCCAGCGGTTTATGATGTAGTGGTGGGGATGTCCCCCGTTGCTGTTCTTATCTTTTATTTTTCTATTTTAATTGTTTTATTTTTTATGTTTTAACAAACAGAACGTTTTGATTTTTTATTTCTGATAGATAGTGAAATACAGTATTGTATATGATTAGGCAGGTCCCTATGAGAAGCGCTGCCAGATAATCATGTATATTGCTATGGTGGTTGTTGTTATGGTGGATTTATTCGTAATGTATTATATGCAGCTTGTCCCTGAGGTGAACGCTGATACACAGGCATGCGGAGGATTCTGCTTCAGCGATAGGTGGAGCTAGACCAAGGGGAGGTCCTAGGGTTAGGTTATAGGAGCCGTGGATATTGTAGTGACGTGAGCCCCTGATGAGTCATTCTCATGACGAAATGCATAGGGCGGAGCTACGTCACGTGACCAGGAGTATCAGGAAGTCCAGGACGAGGATCTGAGGCAGCGTGTGTGTGAGCGGCTACCCGGGACTGCTATCACTCATGTGATTACATGCCTTTTGACTACCTTCGCTTGTGAGTTTGATACTTTTTTACCTTTACTATATTAAATGATTTTACACTATATGGCGCTTCCTTGAGTTATAGAAACTGATCGTGGTGGATTGAATTGATCCCTATCCCCTTGACTACGCTGTATATCCATACCTCCGGATTTGTTGGAGGCTGTTCGGGTGAGTGCGGGCACATAGGGGGGAGTGTGTCCCGGCACAAGGTGGTCCTTTCACTCTGGATGTGGTGACGGGCATTTTCTGTACAATACAGGATTACGCTATGTGCTTTTTTTGTCTCCTCTCTTTTTGACATGTCGGCTGAGCACTGAGGAAACTTATTGAGACTCTGGGACAGTCTACTTGACGCTTGCCAGACTACTGGATGGTGATTTTAAGTGCCTCTGTTTGTTTCAAGCCACTGAGCGCTGCTAATTTCTTTAAGTGACTAGTGCTTGTAAGCACCCAGGACAGTGCGCCCATAGCTAGTGCTAGCAAGCTCCCAGGCCAGTGTGATCATACCTAGTGCTAGCAAGCACCCAAGCCCATACCTAGTGCTAGCAAGCACCCAGGCCAGTGCGCCCAATACCTAGTGATTGTAAGCGCCCAGGCCAGTGCGCCCATAGCTAGTGCTAGCAAGCTCCCAGGCCAGTGCGATCATACCTAGTGCTAGCAAGCACCCAAGCCCATACCTAGTGCTAGCAAGCACCCAGGCCAGTGCGCCCAATACCTAGTGATTGTAAGCACCCAGGCCAGTGTGCCCATAGCTAGTGATATTGTACCGTGTATTGGAACCATTAGTCGATACTGCAAAATCCCATAAGTCGGTAGAGGTATATCCCAGGCTGGGGTGGGCAAATAATGGCCTACAGGCCACATCCGGCCCGCGTGGCCATTTCATCTGCCCTGCCAATGCAGGGCTGGATTTTGTGTCCCTTCAGCAGTTATAGACGCTGTGACGAACATTACGGAAAGTCGTGCGCGTAATCGCAACGATTTTCGTATGGTCCAGCCATTACGGTCAGTGCTGTGTAACTGTACAAAAAATGCCTTTCCTTTCTCTTTCCCCCTCTGAGAGCATTGCAGAGAGTACAGTAACCTTCCCCCACATCCTGTGTCAGGAAAGAATGTCAGAAGTGGCCAGCTCCCCTGGGCAGAAGCCATTTGGTCACCCAGCTCATGTTCCCCAAGCCAGCTCAAACTGGTTGAGATTCAAAATTCCCTCCAAACTCATAAGCTTCAGACAAAGAGAACTTTATGTATTAATAATTCAAAATGGGGTTGGCACAGCAAGACAAAAATTACATTTCCTGATATCTAGAAATCAGTTCTATCAGTCACCTAAAGTGCACGTTTCTAGCTATCAGGAATCGGTAGAGAAACCACTTTATCCGGCTTGCGTAGAGCGAATGCGACAGACTAGGCATGTATAGCCTCGTTTAATACAGGGTCGCATGCCGCTTCTGAATATAGTCTCGGATTGGCGATACGCCAATCTGGGGCGGAGTCACACAGATTATTAATAAATTGGTACATTTCTTGCTCTGAGTCTGAGGGTGGCAACCTTGCCTCCAGGAGATAACCCTGCCTTAAACACACCTACTTTCCAGGTAGTGACAGCCCCAAACTCAGGTCAGTCAAAAGTGTTTGCGAGGAACTCCTCCCTCAGTTCTCCAAATTTCATCGACCAGGGAAGTCCAAGCATGCGTTCCACAGAGAACCGCCGCATGCTGTGATTTAAGGACTTTTAACCTGAATGCCTACTTTTAAACTGGACTATTTTTCTTCATTCTTCAAATGGACTGCTCAGCTAACTAAGTAAGAACTTTCTGATTTTATTCCTTTTTATTTTTAAGCTCTGTGTTTATATGTTAATAGGTGTATATAACTGTATGTAATGCATTTTGTTATTAAACGTTTTGAAAATCGTTTAGCGGTTATGACCTGTTGCTGAACATACACAATCGTACCTATTCTCCTGAAACCGCTACCCTGTGTTTAATAGAAGTGTATATTTATAACCCGTATGCGAGAACCCGGCCCAGATATAACGATCTGACCCAGATTCCTGCATACTTCTAAGGGTTAATAGCGCGTTCTCGAAGTCCTAGTATAATTACAGTAGCGGGCTGTGTAACTCGCTTGGTGGCAGATCTTTGAATTGTATGTGTGTGGTGAATCCGTTAGTGGCAGAACGCTCCCTCCATTAGTCAGTTCATCAAATTGCGAACGCGGGTTACCCTTCGTGATGAACAAATGACCGTGTGAGAGGATTTCTGATGCTGATCGATTTACCCCATCCGCAGACCGGCCTTGCGGTCTGTGACAGACGCCGCACCAGTTCACCAGCCACTGCTCACCTCCAGCCTGTGGGAGTCTGTGGGCAGGCAGGCAGTACAGGGCTTCAGGCACCATTTTCCTGTAGACCTGCTCTGCCTGTCAGTGTGGGGGCTTTGCAGCCGGACTTGCTGCACAAAAGATTATCGGGGAGCTACGCTGGCCTGGAGAGGAGTCCACTGCCACGTGAGTAAATATTTTTTCTTTACAGGTGCACCACTAGCACCAGGGCTATTAGGGGGCACTAATGGGGGGAAACATACAAGAGCCCTGCCTATGTGCATGTTTTAGAAAAATGCTGCCGCATTACGTGTATATTCTAGTGAAACACTGTCTGAGGCAGGGGCATAGCTTGGGGGGCAGGGTAGTACATGTGCCCCCTGGCGCTGGCTCCCTAAGGGCACCCAGCGCAATGTCCTTTTTATTTTAAATCTTCCCCTTTGCTCAGGAGCCAGGGGAAGGCTCACAGCCAGTCTTAGCTTTGTGACATCCCCAGTGACGTCACACGCCACCACACAGCGCCCAGCACATGTGGAACGCAGAGCCAGCCGCCGGAGTCAATCGCTGGTGAGGAGGAGGCTCCGAGGCTGGCAGGGAAGTGTGCGAGTGTGGAGGGGGCAGAGTAGAGCAGACCAAGCAATCCAAACAATCCAAAAGCGAGTTGTCTCTGCAGATGCTGCTTGCCCAGTGCCACTGGCGAAGGAATCAGTATAGCAGCCAGAGCGACTGCTATGGAGCTACAGGGGGACTCTTGTATGATGTGGGGGTCTGTTGCAGCCCCGAAGTGAATATCATATGTAAGGGGTGCCCATTAGATAGATTGCGATCTACTGGTAGATCGCAAAGGACTTCATGGTGGATCCCGACCCCAGTACATTTTCCATTCTGTATATACAAGTGCGCTCCTAAAATTGTACATAGGTAGATCATTCTGACTTGCTAATTTCTTAAAGTAGCTCACAAGCCAAAAAAATGTGGGCACCCCTGTCATATGTAGTAACAGTAAGAGCTATGAGCTGAAGTCTCCAGAGTCTCTAGCGTGCAAGCAGGCTGTCCCACCCCCTTCCCTCCTTCCATCTGTGTTTCCTCACACAGCATGTAGCTGCGCACAGGAGTTCCGAAAGCCTGACATTCAGCGGCTGACCCCAGTGAAGATAGTGCTCGGCGGCTGCTTGATTTATGGCCTGACTTGTCAGTGTCTGTATGTCAATGGAGCAGGGGGAGGGAAGCAGCCAGGACAGCACAGGAGTGTTTCAGTGAGTCTGTGATTCACTGTGCAGAGGTGATCATATTCACTGGGCCTGTGTGTAGTTCCTGTGCAGAGGTGGGAGACGCAAACCATCAGCACTGTTTCTCACAAAATGGGTGAAAACGAGTGCCCTATATGTTGTATGTGGCTAGTCAAATAGTGTCTAGGCTTCAGAATAGAGATGGCCCGAACAGTTTGCATGCAAGCTTTTTCGTGCAAACATCGGTGGTTCGCGATCGAACATGAACTTTATGCAAGTTCGACCCATCCCCTATACTACATCATTGAGCTAAACTTTGACCCTCTACATCACAGTCAGCAGACATATGGCAGCCAATCAAGCTGCACTCCCTCCTGGAGCCCCCCTCCCCTCCTTCCTTATATAAGGCAGCAGCATCGGCCACGTTCTCACTCTGTGTGCTGCAGTATTAGTGAGAGATGGGAGAGACATTGGAGAGATAGGGAAAGCGATAGTTAGGTCTGTTAGCTTGCTTCTTACTGATATTTGTTGATGAAAAGCACCCCAAAACAGCACTTTCGAGAGCTAATGTTCTTGTGATGTGTTTTTTTTTTTTTGTGGCCCACTGACACTTGCATATACAGCCCTGTCTGTCGCAGCTGGCCCTTGCTAATTGCTGTACTGTGCCAGGCCCAGCACATTCAGTGCCTACCTTTTCACTGCACCTGTGTGTGTGACAGCTGCACATTGTATTGATACCAGTCCGTGCATACCTTTTCACTGCACCTGTGTGACAGCACGCAGTTATATACCAGTCACTGCATACCTGCTCACTGCACCTGTGTGTAACAGCTGCATATTGTATTGTAATACCAGTCACTGCATACCTTTTCACTGCACCTGTGTGACTGCACATTGTTATACCAGCAGTCATTGTATACCTTTCACTGCACCTGTGTGACTGCACATTGTATTAGTCAAGTCAGTGCATACCTTTCACTTCATCCCCCCCCCCCCCAAAAAAAAAAAATATGGACAAAGCAGGCAGAGCCAGAGGCAGGCCACCCGGCAGGTCTTTCGAGGTCGTGCTATCGTGATTTTGTGCGGCCCTGGACCAAAGTACAGTGTTCAGAAGGCATGTGCCATCAACCCCCAAGATTGTAAGGACGTAGTTGACTATTTAACACAGAACACCTCATCTTCCTCAGCTTCCGCACAGAACTGTGACATATCTTCCTCCTCCTGCTCTGATTCTGTCACCCCACTTAACACTCAGTTGGCAGCCACCCAGGGCTTAGTGGTGTGGAAAAAATTTTGTGTGTCTGCCTCAGATGAGAGCAATGCCATCTGTACTCTCTGCCACCGAAAATTGAGCCGTGGAAAGACCAAGACCTGCATAAGGAATACTTCCTTTCTAAGGCACATGATGACAAAGCACAAACTGCAATGGGATGACCACCTGAGGAAAAGCAGCACACAAAAGCAAAGCCACACACCGCAGTGGATGGCGTACGTACAAAAAGGGCGCCCGGACAAAAAGGGTGCTGGGTGTAAACGCTAATTAATAATTAATCATTAATAGCGTTTATAAAAATAGTGTGCTATATTTCGTTTACAAATAATGTTTTACAAAATTATAAATCATTAAATAATGTTTATGAAATCGGCAATTGTGAAAACGTTAATCTTCCCTGTTTCAAAAGTTAAACTTATAATTATGTTTATTAAAAAAACAATAATATATGTTTAATTGTTATAATTGTATATTATTGTGAATAACCTTCATTTATGGTTTGTTGTTATAATAAAATCTGAAAATATTCTTTATAACGATGATATAAATATAACTACGTTCGTAATAAGTGTTCTAAAACATTAGTAAGTATTACTAAAATTTTACTAAAACTATACCTAAGCCTACTCTTACACAGAACCCTCCCTGTACCTATCCCTAACCCCTAGACCCCCCTGGTGGTGCCTAAACCTTAGACCCCCCTGGTGGTGCCTAAACCTAAGACCCCCCTGGTGGTGCCTAAACCTAAGACCCCCCTGGTGGTGCCTAAACCTAAGACCCCCCTGGTGGTGCCTAAACCTAAGACCCCCCTGGTGGTGCGTAAACCTAAGACCCCCCTGGTGGTGCCTAAACCTAAGACCCCCCTGGTGGTGCCTAAACCTAAGACCCCCCTGGTGGTGCCTAAACCTAAGACCCCCCTGGTGGTGCGTAAACCTAAGACCCCCTGGTGGTGCCTAAACCTAAGACCCCCCTGGTGGTGCCTAAACCTAAGACCCCCCTAATGGTGCCTAAACCTAAGACCCCCCTGGTGGTGCCTAAACCTAAGACCCCCCTAATGGTGCCTAAACCTAAGACCCCCTAGTGGTGCCTAAACCTAAGACCCCCCTGGTGGTGCCTAAACCTAAGACCCCCCTGGGGGTGCCTAAACCTAAGACCCCCCTGATGGTGCCTAAACCTAAGACCCCCCTGGTGGTGCCTAAACCTAAGACCCCCCTGGTGGTGCCTTAACCTAAGACCCCCTGGTGGTGCCTAAACATAAGACCCCCCTGGTGGTGCCTAAACCTAAGACCCCCCTGGTGGTGCCTAAAACTAAGACCCCCCTGGTGGTGCCTAAACCTAAGACCCCCCTGGTGGTGCCTAAACCTAAGACCCCCCTGATGGTGCCTAAACCTAAGACCCCCCTGGTGGTGCTTAAACCTAAGACCCCCCTGGTGGTGCCTAAACCTAAGACCCCTCTGGTGGTGCCTAAACCTAAGACCCCCCTGGTGGTGCCTAAACCTAAGACCCCCCTGATGGTGCCTAAACCTAAGACCCCCCTGGTGGTGCCTAAACCTAAGACCCCCCTGGTGGTGCCTAAACCTAAGACCCCCCTGGTGGTGCCTAAACCTAAGACCCCCCTTTATTATGTGGATAATAATGTTTTACTAATTGTGGCTGCCAAAAATATATTGCAATTTACGTTACGTACTGATCGCTTTATTTTGTGAATAATAATGTTTTACAAACAGTAAGGGATAAAACTTTAAATAATGTTTTAATTAGTTAAATAAGATAAATATGTTTAGTATTTTTATAAATGTTATTCTGCACGGGTGCATTTTATAAACGTAAATCACCACAAGCACACTTATAAATCATTAAAAATCTCCGGGCGCCATTTTTAAACGTTATTTATGTCCGGCGCCCTTTTTTCCTGCTCGGTGCCCATTAAACGTTATTTATGATGAGAGTGAATGGCGGCGCCCTTTTTGTCCACTAGCTGCCTGCACCCTTTTTTCCCGCTTCCCAGTGGATGATACCAGGCCGCAATTATTTCTCAAAAAAGGCAATACCCAAACTGTACCGTGATGTTGAAAGGCAAGTGGTGTAATCTCTGGCACACAGCTCAAGGGTCCATCTGACCACGGATGCCTGGTCTGCAAAGCACGGTCATGCCTGCTCGAAGACTAAGTCAGTCCCTACACACAGCAGCTCTGCCTGCACGCCGTGTGACTGCCTGCCCTAAGACTAAGTCGGTCCCCACACAGCATCTCTGCCTGCAGGCCGATTGACTGCCTTCTCCGCCACCACCAACAGGGTCCAGGACGCCAGGTGGATTCCTGAATTTTTTTCTAACAAAAACAATAATAATTTATTCTGGTGCGTGTACATGCCTGCCTAATTTTTCTGGCTGCACTGCGGCTGCAACAACAAAACAAAAGGCATGTACATGTGTCAATTCCCCTTCGTGATTGTTACCTTGCCATGGTGAAGGGGATTGCGTATCACAATGAAGCAATGACCGGCTATATGAGTGTGTTGGGGGGCACACCTGTCCCAAGATAATAAGGTCGTTGCTCCATTGTGGACAGACCGAATTTGATCAGCTGGATAGTCACTGTTGTTCTGTCATTGAGCTACCTCAGCCCAGCGACCATATGGGCTTGAAAACTGCCATCGCCTGCACTCTCGCCATGGTGCGCACCAGTCCAGCATGGCCATCACTACACAAACAGCTGTTTGCGGTGCTTTACACAGTGAGTTTGGTCTGTCAGTGTGAAGCATTACTCTAATTACACTCCCTGATTGATGTATATGTTACGGCCAGAACCCGAAGTGTGGCCACTTTGGGTTCTGGCCGGCCAATGTGCGAACTGGCCACTGCGCTGCGGCCAATGTTAGAAATGGAATGTTTCCCTCGGAAGATTAATGTGTTTTCTGGCCGTCTCTGGCCAAATGTAGCAAATGTTAGTTTACTTAATGAAATGAAGCCGGCGGCAATTAACGGATGAAGCCGCCGGCTTCAGCTATCTCTCCTCCCCCTGCCTCCCTCTCTCCTATGGGCGCTGCGGGGGGGGGGGGGGGGAGACACGCGAGCCCCCCCAGAGTCGTTCGTGGCTGCAGGGAAGCAGAGCGGGGGAGGCTGCAGACATCGCTTCTGCCAGCACCCGCTCTGCAGGAACGGCAGGATTGCCTGACGCGACGAACGACTCTGGGGGACACATGTCTCCCCCCCCCCCATCCAGCTGCTAGTATTGGGGAGGAGAGGAGGCAGGGGGGAGGAGAGAGAACGGAAGCCGCCGGCTTCATTTCATTAAATTACTTAACTTTTGCTACATTTGGCCAGAGACGGCCAGAAAACACATTAATCTTCCGAGGGAAACATTCCATTTCTAACATTGGCCGTAGCTGCCAGTTCGCACATTGGCCGGCCAGAACGCGAAGTGGACGGCCAGAATGCGAAGTGGCCACACTTCGGGTTCTGGCCGTAACACATACACACGCAAGATGTTTTAAACCACTTTATGCCTCCAATTTAGCATTCAATTTGATTTCTGCCCTTAAAACCCTGCTCTGCGTCAAATCCGTAATTTTCCCTGGGACTTTTGGCGTGTATCCCACTCCGCGATGCCCCCCTCCAGGTGTTGGACCCCCTTGAAACATCTTTTCCATAACATTTGTGGCCAGAATTAATGTTTGAAGTTTTTTGAAAGTTCGCCTGCTCATTGAAGTCTATTGCAGTTCGCAAAGTTCGCGCAAAACCGAACTTTTGCGGAAGTTTACGTTCGAGGTTCACGCACGTAAAATTTGAGGTTTGAGCCATCACTACTTCAGAATAGTATTGACATGTGCAAAATTATTCAGAATGGTGTTTTCAATGATTTGGAGCAGAACTTAAAGGGACCCTGAGCAGTGACTGAATTTAAAAGTATACACTTACCTGGGGCTTCTTCCAGCTCACCGTAGGCAGCGAGGTCCCGCGGCTTCTTCCTGGGTCTTCGCAATACGTCATCACGCCGGCCGGCGTGATGACACGAGGCGGCCGGCGTGATGATGCATTGCGTCAATAACCAGGAAGAGCCGGCCGACACCAGGCCCGGGTGTCCCTGGGTGTCACGGCTAACGGGAGGCCGGCGGAGGCTGAATGAGAAGACCCAGGAGGACGCCGCGGGACCTCGCCGCCAACGGTGAGCTGGAAGAAGCCCCAGGTAAGTGTATTCTTTTAAATTTAGTCACTGCTCAGGGTCCCTTTAAATGTTACACATGCTGATTGTGTGTGGGGCTAACACACCCTTCTATTGCACGTAGTAGCAAGTATTGGAGAGCTGGAACATGAAGTTGAGTGAAACGGGCAGAGTTGGTGACAAGGGTTTGTTAACTTCCCCCTGCCACAATCAGCATGTGTAACATTCAAGTTCTGCTCCAAATCATTCAATACACCATTCTGAATAATCACATGTCAACATTACTCCAGGGTCCCCTGGCTTTTATTTTCCTAACCAGTTCCCAGAAGCACCTGCAGCTGTGAAATTGAGCATTTTCACTGGGCCTGTGTGTGTGTGTCCTGGCTGGGACAGTGTATGTTCATGATGTATAAGGTCTTTTGCAGTCGCTTTTTAAGAATACCTGTGCTTAACTCTTAACATTTTATGCACACTGATTCCAAAAGCATATGCTCCATAGCTTGCTAATATTGTTAAATCTGTAAGTGCCCTCCTGTCTTCAGCCACACTCCTGCTCCACAGTTGCAGCCATGAATGAGCACATTTGTACTCACCATGTACGAGTTCATGAACTGCATATGCTCTGTAAAAGAACCGCTTGCACACATCTTCTTTTGTTTATACGTAAAAGAGGAGTTCCTTTTGCTGAGCATGCACAGTTAGTGAACCCATGCATGCTTCATACAAATGCGCTTGTTCTCTCTCAGCTCAGACTGTAGTGCAGGAATGGATCTGAATATGGGAGGGCACTTACAGGCAGTCAAATAAAAGAATCGGAAATAATAAGAAATGAGAGGCATTCTGGAGGACACAGAGAGAGAGTAAATAACCTTAAGGTCAACCAGAGGTGAGAGTGATATGGAGACTGCCATATTTATTTCCTTATAAGCAATAACAGTTGCCTGGCTATCCGGCTGATCCTCTGCGCCTAATACTTTTAGTCATAGACAACTATGCAGCAGATCAGGTGTTTCTGGCATTATGGCCAGTTCTGACAAGATTGGCTGCATGCTTTTTTTCTGGTGTTATTCAGACACTACTGCAGCCAAATAGATCAGCAGGGCTGCCGGGCTACTGTTAGGCCTTGTTTCCATCTATGCGCTTCTATCCGCTTCTGTCCGCTTTTCTTCAACATGTATCAATCTGTAAGGCCTCGTTCACATCTCTTCAGCGCAGATGGGCGTGCGATCGGAACGCAACGCGTACGATCACACGCCATCTGCGCCGCTGCCCACTGATCGCATCCATTGATAGTGATGGGATCAGCTCTTCGCTTGCGGGTAATATGCAGGCAGCAGTACGCAAGTGCTTCATAGTGCACCGTACTGCTGCGCCGCGCAGTAGATTTGAACGGTAGAAGGGCTGTCTATGCCCTTCTGCCGTTCCTGCGTTTCAGTACATCATACCTGCTTCCATATGCTCAAGGAAGCGCGTATGATGTGAACGAGGCCTCACATGGATGTGATAAAAAAAGCGGATGGAAGCGCACAGATGGAAACAAGGCCTTACTGTTTAAAAGGAAATAAATATGGCAGCCTCCTTTTCCCTCTCACCTCTGGTTCACTTTAAACTGTACTTCTGGCTAACTATACTGAGGGGCTACTTGCAGCTGCCTATACTGGGGAGAAGGAGGAAGCCTTTGGCTACCATAGTGGGGTCTATCTAGGGCAGTGGTCCTCAAACTAAGGCCCGTGGGCCGAATGCGGCCCCCTGAGGCTTTTTCACTGGCCCCCAAACACAAAATGTATAACTTATAGATGCAGCTCACTGCACCTTTAAATATTGGCAGCCCGCATACAGAATAGCAGTGCTGGCGCCACCCAGCCACATACTGTAGAGGCCAGAGAGCAGTCATTTGCTGGCTTCCAATCTAATTCTGCACCAGGTGACACTGCTTCACTGTCTGGTGCACAAAGACGTTCTTTCGGCGCCGCATGACTGAATGGCTGCTGCTGGGAGCTCTCCTCCAGGCATAACTGGAAGGGAATCCATACCTAGATTCAGTATAATGTTTTTCAACATCATTTTATGTATGTTCAGGCCCTCCACCAGTCTGAAGTATGTTGACCCGGCCCCTGAAAACTTTTTAGCTGCACACAAGCTAAGCTCCGCCCCATCAAAGAAAACTGCCCGGGCAAATTTTCCATGCTGTGCAAAGCATAATGGAATTTCTGATGTTATTGTTCTCTTTGCTTAGCAACTGGGAGGGGTGATCAGGATACAGAACAGTTGGAACTGTGTCTCATGCTCCCTGTCACCTCCTTTCAACCAAAAAGATGGCTGCCCTCATAAATACACAAACATTTGCCTGTTCTTTTAAAACAGGGTGGGGAAGAGATTATATTACCTATCTATTTTAATTAACATAACTAATGTAACTTAAAGAGACACTGGAGCAAAAAAAATTATGATATAATGAATTGGTTGTGTAATACGGCTAAGAAATAAAGCATTAGAAGCAGAGACATAAGTCTAATATTTGTTTCCAGTACAGGAAGAGTTAAAGGATTCTTTCACAAATGAGGAAAAAAATAAAAAGTGGTTTATGCACAAACTAATAAACATCCTTCTAAAATAGTGTAAAACGTTTTTTTTTTAAAAAATGAATGGTTTCATCAATACAACATGTAATGTAAACAGTGACGGATGACGGACTAGGAGGCTAATCCATTTGTTAGGGGTGTTTTTTTTTTTACTTTCATTTCACAACCAGCACGGTGGCATAGTTGTGGGCAGCACGGTGGCATAGTGGTTAGCGCTCTCGCCTTGCAGCGCTGGGTCCCTGGTTCAAATCCCAGCCAGGTCAACATCTGCAAGGAGTTTGTATGTTCTCCCCGTGTCTGCGTGGGTTTTCTCCGGGCACTCCAGTTTCCTCCCACATTCCAAAAACATACAGATAAGTGAATTGGCTTCCCCCTAAAATTGGCCCTAGACTATGATACATGCACTACACCATATAGACATATCACTATGGTAGGGACTGGATTGTGAGCCCCTCTGAGGGACAGATTAGTGACAAGACAATATACTTAGTACAGCGCTGCGTAATATGTTGCCGCTATATCAATACTTAAATAAATAAATAAATAAACATATTGCAGAGCTCAGCTGTTACAGCTATAACAGGGATTCCTGCTAGCAGTGAATTATACCACTGAAAACTAGGTAGGCAGGAGTTATGGTTGTGAAATGAAAGTAAAAAAAAAAACCCACCCATAACAAATGGATTAGCCTCCCAGTCCGTCAGCTGTCACTGTTTACATTACACATTGTATTGATGAAACCATTCATTTTTTTAAAAAAAAACTTTTTACACTATTTTAGAAGGATGTTTAATAGTTTATGCATAAACCACTTTTTATTTTTTTCCTCATTCGCGAAAGAACCCCTTTAAGAAACTCCAGTTGTTATCTATGTAAATAGCCATTGAGCTCTACGACTCTCAAAGTCGCAGAGAGCTCTGACTTCCGGTGGTTTTTATCTCAACTGTATTTTTTAATCTCTTGCAGAAAACCGTTCAGGACTGGTCAAAAGTTCACTGCCTGTTCTGTAAAAACATTTAGAATGCTGAGTAGTGTGTAAATTGCAAGTATAAGAGAATGATGCAATGTTATAAAAAAGCTGTAAAACTGAAAATAAAAATATGAGGATATTTGTTTTGCTACCGATGTTCTAGTAATTATCCGTACTACACAACCAATTCATTATATCATGATTTTTTTTTCTCTTCAGTGTATCTTTAACCACTTAAAGAGAATCTGTACTCTAATATTCTTACACTGAAAAGCATACCATTCTATTCCTTATTTTCTCCTGTGCCCCTCTGTGCTGTTTCTGCCACTCTCTGCTGCAATCCTGGCTTGTAATTAACAGTTTTAGGCAATGTTTACAAACAAACTAACCAGCTTCTAATAGGCTCAGCTAAGCATAGTGTGTGAGTATGCAGGGGGCCTGCAGAGGGTGTGTATCGCTTCTACCAATCACAAGCAGCCCTGCACATTCCACACAATCAAAGCCTTAGCCCGACAAACAGGACAGAGGAAAGATACATTGATTTATTACAGAGACAGTGTAATTAGGAAGAGCTGCAGTAAGCCCCAGCACATTAGAACAGGCATAGGAACTCATAGGATAGAAGAACTAAGGCTGAAAAAATTGTTACAGAGTCTCTTTAAGTACCAGCGGTCTCTGCCCCCTTAAAGAGAACCTGTACTGAGTAAAAATATTTAAAATAAACTCATGAGGTAACTTCAAATGAACATTACATAGTTACCTTGCCATCAGTTCCTCTCAGAAGCTCACCCATTTTCTTCTGACAATAATCCCTTCCAGGTCTGACAATATTTTGTCAGATCTGAAATATATCAGTTGCTGTCCGTAAAATATCAGTTGCTGTCAGTTATAGCTGAGAGGAAAACTGATGTATCAGGTAATGTCAATGTTTCCCTGTGGCTCAAGTGGGCGATGTTACAGTTTAACTGTGCGCTGACCAGAAAGCTGTTATGAGGTAATGACCATTTTCAAAATGGGAGGACGGAAAATTCCCTTGATCACAGTGAACAAACAGGACGTGGGAGAGGAGAAAGGGATTGAGGAGTAGACTACATGGGAGGCAAGTAGGGATGCTCAAATTCGGCTTCGGGAGATATCCGGATTTTTGCTATCCGGATTTTTGCTATCCGGATATCTCCCAGTAATGCTGTGCGGGCTGGGCGGGGGGGGGTCAAGCTTACCTCTCTGACGTCTTCTTCGCTCGTCCCTCGGCGCCTCCCACGATGCGCTCCAAGCGGCGGTCACCTGATTACAAACACTTCCTCCTTCCGGGTTGAAGGAGGAAGTGTTTGTAATCACGTGACGCGCATGGAGCGCATCGTGGGAGGCGCCGAGGGACGAGCGAAGAAGACGTCAGAGAGGTAAGCTTGACCCCCCCGCCCAGCCCGCACAGCATTACTGGGAGATATCCGGATAGCAAAAATCCGGATATCTCCCGAAGCCGAATTTGAGCATCCCTGGAGGCAAGTATGACTTGTGTATGCTTATTTTGACTTTTATTTTCAGTTCAGGTTTTCTTTAAGGACCAGAGACCGCTGGTACCAGAACGGCAGAATCCCGACGAATTGCCGCTCGCCGGGACCCCCAGGACATAGACTCTGCTGTCTCTATAAGGGCAGAATCATGTGAGCCGGTCAGGATCCGCTTTCATTGGCTCCTGACCCTGTCTTTCAATGTAAGCCAATGGGAGCGGCTTACATCAATACACAGGGTCAGGAGCCAATGAAATCGGCTCCTGACCGGCTCACATGGCTCTGCCGTCGTAGAGACAGGCAGAGCCTGTGAGATGCGGCGAGACTCGTCGGGTTTGAGCGGCGCGGTCGGCGGGGAGCAACGGAAACGGCTAATGCGCGCGGCGGCTAATTGAAATCTACACCCTGCCAGCCAGGAGCCCACCAAAACAGGGCGTAGATTTCAAATAGCTTGGTCCTTAATGAGTTAATGACAGCATGTTTGTTTAGGCTGGAGTTCCTCTTTAAGTCCACTCCACTGCTGCTTTTTTATATCACTTAGCCTTTTGCTTATTCCTTTGTATGACTCTCAGCTGGAGGAGCTCACAATATAATCCTACCATTGTCATAGTGTAATGTCCTACCATATTATTATTATGTATTTATATAGCACTAACATCTTCTGCAGCACATTACAGAGTACATAGTCATGTCACTGGCTTTCCTCAGAGGAGCTCACAATCTAATCTCTGCCATAGTCATAGCTCTACCCAAGCCATGCCCACATTCTGATGCGTGGTAACACCCATTTTTGTGTGTGCCGCAGGACTGTCTGGGTTAGGGCGCAAAGACTGTCTTTGTCCCCGGGCGCTGAAAACCCTAGCTACGCCTCTGGTCTGAGGGGGTCTGCCTGCTGTCCCTGGGCCTTTGCTGTTTGTGGGTGAGAGGAATGTTGTCTAATTATCTTTGGGGTCACTTTGCTTCTGTTTTGGGAGAGAACTTGGGCCCACTGTCTTTACGTTTTACTGTTACATTACAGTTAGCTCTAACCGCATGTCATGGCCACACCCATTTTTTGCTGCGGCATGACATCCTCTCATGGCCACACCCATTTTTTTTGCCATTGGGTGGTTTGCATGCACTCCTGTTCTGGTCCACCCCCCCAGTTAATGTTAAGAACACACTATCACCCTCAATTCAAATACTTTGCCCACACCTGTTCTAATCCTAGACAATAAAACTAAAGTGTCGCTGCGTCCAGTAGTTTGCAGCGTTCCTGTGTCCCAGCTTTTTTGTTACTGCGCATGTGCGCAGTAATGGACAGCTGGGACCAGAGAGCTGAGAGGACGGGCAGGCGCGTGTGCATGCGGAAAAAGACCTAGAGCCCATTTATAAACGGGCTTGGGTCTACTAGTATGCTATGATAGCTATCTTTTGTACACATTTAAAATAGTGTGGTGGATGTGGTCTATGTCCCTGATAACCCGGGTGTACCAATAATAAAAGAATAAGTAGCATTGAACACCAGGCAGGCTTTTTTTGTGTAGGACTGTAAGGTATGAACCACCCCTGTTATCAAGGACAGCTGAGGCTCCCTCACACATCCACAGAATTAATCAAACACTATGCATTAGTGTTGTCCGGATCATGAACGATTCGGTTCTTTGATCCGAATCTATTTTGTGAGTCGAATCATCCGAATCATCAAAATGAGTGATTCGGATCGAAAAGGGGGCGGGGCCAGGAGCGGCACGCCCCCTCTCAGTGGGCAGCGGGGTCCTGGAAGCAGAGCAGAGATGGATTGCTCTGTTGGAGGGGTGGCTCCCCTCCCCTCCTTGCAGCCAGGGACAGGTAGATGAGAGAGAGGGGACATCGGTGCCACTGCCAGATATGTGTAGAGCACACATACTGGCTATAATGTGCTGCTCATTATAGGCTGTCTGTTCCGTACTTGTGCACAGTGAACAAATTGGAAACTTTTGGCACAGCTCAGTAACGTTACAGGCAGCGTGCTTGGCTAGGGCAGGGCAGGCACTGTGATTGCAGGGCAATATGATCCTCCTGCACTGCTCTAAACAGCTGCACTTCACTTCTGGGAATGCTTTGGAGAATGCTTTCTTCCACTGTGCGACGTTTGCATTCAAAGTATACAGATGAACATATAGGTGAAATATATGTAAAGCATATGATTGCAGCATGTGGGTATTGTGTGCAAACAAACATTTCTGCTCTGTGCTCGTCCCTCCTCCCTTCTCTGTCCACTCCCTGCCCTCTGTCCATCTTCTCCCCTTCTCTGTGTGTCCACCCCCCCTCCCCTTCACCTGTCATTTCACCCCCGAATGCTTCCCTTGTAAAATGATCCGAGATTCGGATCAAAGATCCGGATCTTTTCAATGATCCGAATCGAATCATTGGAATCATTGAAAAGATCCGAACTTCGCATCTCTAGTGCACATAAGGAAACATAGGTGCTAAACACTAGCAAATAAAAGCTTAGGAAATAGTGTATCTATCCCCTACAGCAGCTCTGTCCGGTTCAGCGTGCGGTTTGGGGCCTTTGTGTCTGTAGTGAGGCAGCTTGTGTGTAAGATGGGGGGATTGTGTGTGTGTGGTGGTGGGGGGCTTGTGTGTGATGGTGGGGCTTGTGGTGGTGTGTGTGTGTGTGTGGGGGGGGGGAACCTGTGTGTGTGATGGTGGGGCTTGTGTGTGGTGTGTGTGTGTGTGGTGTGGGACCTGTGTGTGTGTATGTGTATGTGTGTGATGGCGGGGCTTGTGTGTGGTGTGGGACCTGTGCGTGTGTGGTAGGGCGGCTTGTGTGTGTGTGTGTGTATGTGTGTGATGGCGGGGCTTGTGTGTGGTGTGGGACGTGTGTGTGTATGTGTGTGATGGCGGGGCTTGTGTGTGGTGTGTGTGTGTGTGTGGTGTGGGACCTGTGTGTGTGTGTGTATGTGTATGTGTGTGATGGCGGGGCTTGTGTGTGGTGTGGGACCTGTGCGTGTGTGGTAGGGCGGCTTGTGTGTGTGTGTGTGTATGTGTGTGATGGCGGGGCTTGTGTGTGGTGTGGGACGTGTGTGTGTGTGTGTGTATGTGTGTGATGGCGGGGCTTGTGTGGTGTGTGTGTGTGTGTGTGTGTGTGGTGTGGGACCTGTGTGTGTGTGTATGTGTATGTGTGTGATGGCGGGGCTTGTGTGTGGTGTGGGACCTGTGCGTGTGTGGTAGGGCGGCTTGTGTGTGTGAGGAAGGCATACAGCCGAAACTCGAGTCGGGAGAGGAGTCTACGTGTTTTATTACGTGCAATAAACAAGTTCTGCTTCTAGTAAGTGATTCCTAAGCGGCGGCCACTCATTTCTCTGCACTATATGTTGCCTATCTCTCTTTTAGGCTGTCCGGTGCGATTTTATTGGCGCACGGAACTACATTGCAGTGCAGCACGCACCCTACTGGCAGTAGGGCTTGAAGGACCGGAAACAGGAAGTGGTAGAGCGAGCTAGCTCTTATCCCCCGCCGCTGTGATATCGGGATTACTTGAAATACAGAGATCGGGATTACAGCAAGTATTTGGGCAGCTAGCTGTAACCTCTATTAAGGTACTGTACTGTCATCTGCTTACATCTCGAGTGGGCTTGCATAGCCCGGGGCAAGTTCCACACCCTTTTTTGCGCTGAGGTACTATACACACATGCTGCATAACTGTGTATATTGGGTGACCATGCTGCATAACTGTGAGTATTGGGTGGCCTTGCTGCATAACTGTGAATATTGGGTGACCTTGCTGCACAACTGTGAATATTGGGTGACCATGCTGCATAACTGTGTATATTGGGTGGCCATGCTGCACAACTGTGAATATTGGGTGACCATGCTGCACAACTGTGAATATTGGGTGGCCATGCTGCATAACTGTGTATATTGGGTGGCAATCCTGCACAACTGTGTATATTGGGTGGCCATGCTGCATAACTGTGAGTATTGGGTGACCATGCTGCATAACTGTGAATATTGGGTGACCATGCTGCATAACTGAGTATTGGGTGACCATGCTGCATAACTGTGTATATTGGGTGGCCATGCTGCATAACTGTGTATATTGGGTGGCCATGCTGCATAACTGTGAGTATTGGGTGACCATGCTGCATAACTGTGAGTATTGGGTGACCATGCTGCATAACTGTGAATATTGGGTGACCTTGCTGCATAACTGTGTATATTGGGTGGCAATCCTGCACAACTGTGTATATTGGGTGGCCATGCTGCATAACTGTGAGTATTGGGTGACCATGCTGCATAACTGTGTATATTGGGTGGCCATGCTGCATAACTGTGTATATTGGGTGGCCATGCTGCATAACTGTGTATATTGAGTGGCCATGCTGCATAACTGTGTATATTGGGTGACCTTGCTGCATAACTGTGAATATTGGGTAGCCTTGCAGCATAATTAAGAATATTGGGTGACCATGCTGCATAGCTGTGTATATTGGGTGACCTTGCTGCATAACTGAGTAATAGGTGGCCTTGCTGCATAACTGTGAATATTGGGTGACCTTGCTGCATAACTGTGTATATTGGGTTACCTTGCTGCATAACTGTGTATTAGGTGGCCTTGCTGCATAACTGGGTATAGTGGATGACTATGCGGCACAACTGTGTATAGTGGATGACCACGCTGCATAACTGTGTCAAGTGTTGGAGATAATGGTTGTTGCATTTCAAGTGTCAGTGGTAACGGTTGTTGCATTTCAAGTGTTGGATGTAGCGTTTGTTGCATTTCAAGTGTCGGAGGTAACGGTTGTTGCATTTCAAGTGTTGGATGTAGCGTTTGTTGCATTTCAAGTGTCGGAGGTAACGGTTGTTGCATTTGAAGTGTAGGAGGTAACGGTTGTTGCATTTCAAGTGTTAAAATGGTATGCAAACACACTGTGCGCTGATATTCGTGTTCCTCCCCACCTCACTAGACTGGCTCGCCCCCTCTGCACAGCAAATAATAAAGACAATCTCAGAGGCTGGCGCTCACAGTCTGCAGCACACCCCCACGTGTCTGCTGCGTAATACCTCCCCTGACACAAATCACATATGTTTTATTACGTGCAATAAACAAGTTCTGCTTCTAGTAAGTGATTCCTAAGCGGCGGCCACTCATTTCTCTGCACTATATGTTGCCTATCTCTCTTTTAGGCTGTCCGGTGCGATTTTATTGGCGCACGGAACTACATTGCAGTGCAGCACGCACCCTACTGGCAGTAGGGCTTGACGGACCGGAAACAGGAAGTGGTAGAGCGAGCTAGCTCTTATCCCCCGCCGCTGTGATATCGGGATTACTTGAAATACAGAGATCGGGATTACAGCAAGTATTTGGGCAGCTAGCTGTAACCTCTATTAAGGTACTGTACTGTCATCTGCTTACATCTCGAGTGGGCTTGCATAGCCCGGGGCAAGTTCCACACCCTTTTTTGCGCTGAGGTACTATACACACATGCTGCATAACTGTGTATATTGGGTGACCATGCTGCATAACTGTGAGTATTGGGTGGCCTTGCTGCATAACTGTGAATATTGGGTGACCTTGCTGCACAACTGTGAATATTGGGTGACCATGCTGCATAACTGTGTATATTGGGTGGCCATGCTGCACAACTGTGAATATTGGGTGACCATGCTGCACAACTGTGAATATTGGGTGGCCATGCTGCATAACTGTGTATATTGGGTGGCAATCCTGCACAACTGTGTATATTGGGTGGCCATGCTGCATAACTGTGAGTATTGGGTGACCATGCTGCATAACTGTGAGTATTGGGTGACCATGCTGCATAACTGAGTATTGGGTGACCATGCTGCATAACTGTGTATATTGGGTGGCCATGCTGCATAACTGTGTATATTGGGTGGCCATGCTGCATAACTGTGAGTATTGGGTGACCATGCTGCATAACTGTGTATATTGGGTGGCCATGCTGCATAACTGTGTATATTGGGTGGCCATGCTGCATAACTGTGTATATTGAGTGGCCATGCTGCATAACTGTGTATATTGGGTGACCTTGCTGCATAAATGTGAATATTGGGTGGCCTTGCAGCATAATTAAGAATATTGGGTGACCATGCTGCATAGCTGTGTATATTGGGTGACCTTGCTGCATAACTGAGTAATAGGTGGCCTTGCTGCATAACTGTGAATATTGGGTGACCTTGCTGCATAACTGTGTATATTGGGTTACCTTGCTGCATAACTGTGTATTAGGTGGCCTTGCTGCATAACTGGGTATAGTGGATGACTATGCGGCACAACTGTGTATAGTGGATGACCACGCTGCATAACTGTGTCAAGTGTTGGAGATAATGGTTGTTGTATTTCATGTGTCAGTGGTAACGGTTGTTGCATTTCAAGTGTTGGATGTAGCGTTTGTTGCATTTCAAGTGTCGGAGGTAACGGTTGTTGCATTTCAAGTGTTGGATGTAGCGTTTGTTGCATTTCAAGTGTCGGAGGTAACGGTTGTTGCATTTGAAGTGTAGGAGGTAACGGTTGTTGCATTTCAAGTGTTAAAATGGTATGCAAACACACTGTGCGCTGATATTCGTGTTCCTCCCCACCTCACTAGACTGGCTCGCCCCCTCTGCACAGCAAATAATAAAGACAATCTCAGAGGCTGGCGCTCACAGTCTGCAGCACACCCCCACGTGTCTGCTGCGTAATACTTCCCCTGACACAAATCACATATGTCTATGTTATTCCATAAAGAAGTCCATCATCTTGCAAAATACACTGGATTATGACTCAGAATGTCCACATCTTCAAAAGACAGTCAATATACACTTCTTAAGGTTTGCTAGTTGTCCCCAGATATCTCAGTAATGATTACACTTTGGATAGTGACAGCCACCACCACACCCCAGTGAGATGCACTCACCGTGTGCTGAGACCCACAATCAGGTCTGTTGACACTGTTCAAGGGTCGTCCCCCACCACTCAGGCAATATCCAGCTCCCCTTCAGCGAATCTTCTCCTCAGCAGAGTACCTCAATAAAAACGCCTCACATAGCGTAATACTGTTTCTTTATTAAAAAGTTTTAAAAAATCATTGCACTTACAATCTCCTTGATAAGTATAGGGCACAGAGTTTTTCCACGGGCTCTCCCCCGTCTGTTGGCCAGCTGGCAAGCACGTCCCCCGACAGCCTTAGGAGTCCTGACCGCCGCGCGCTCGGTCACCCTTGTCCTCCTCCGCCCGGGATCACGCCGCTTCCCACGTGCGTATGGTGTAGCGTCTTCTGCGTCTAGGCCCCGCCTGACATGTTTCGTCACTCTGGACTCATCAGAAGCTGGGGCCAGACGCTATCAGACGCTATTTCATCATCAATCTCCGCCCCCTCTCACTCGCACACCCTCCCTGCTCCCGCCCCTCCCCGTATTCCTCCTACGACAGCGCGTACCGTATTTTCTCTCAGTTTGCCCCTCGTTCAGTGCGTTATCAGCCTACCGAGGCTGTATTGGGCTGCGCCTGCCAGGTGGTTCCATGGCATTTACCCCCCTACATACAGTACATCATCCACTCCGTCCACATTCTCATCTCATTATCCGTAGACTTGTGGACAACCTATTTCATTATTTAAAACCTGTCACATATTATGCTATTTAGAACCTATCACATATTGTGCTACGCTTTTGATTATTCCCACAACATTCATTATGTTATATAACAAGGTACCATAGATGCCCCCATTAATATTATACACTGCAGTACAGCAATACATTGCATTACAACACAACATGCGCTCCCATGCATATATCATATATCCCCACATTAATACCATATATTACAGCAAAACCATGTGTGCATTAACATACGCCGGGTTCATCCGCTACTATTATAGGCCCCTCCCCTCCTGTAAGAGTAAATCTCCTGTCCCCTCATACCCCCTCAGTTATCCCTTTTGCACACTATATGCGTTTGAACCCGCCGATGTCGCTGCAGACATGTAAACGCTAAGAAATGCTCTACCATAAAATTCCCATTAGCATACAAATACTAAAAAAATGCTAAAAAGATACTCCATCATAGAGGCCACCATTGGGTCCACAGCATGGGGACCCCAAAGCCCTATTCCCCCAAAAAACATACCAAATCTATTTCTATATTCAACCCTTCTGGTCTCAGGGTCCCCATGTTGTAGATCCACCTGGTCTCCGCCTGCGAGACCTGTTTCACCCTATTGCAACCTCTCCAGTCTGGGGTCATCTTTTGTAGCGCACATTTCCCTAGGATCACAATTGTGCTCATGCCCAAAATGTGCAGATAGACTGTGGTTGGCATAACCTTTTTTGATGTTTCTAACGTGTTCTCCCATCCGCCCCTTTAGGGTCCTCGTCGTCCTCCCTATGTATTGCCAACCACATTTGCACCATGTCATATATACTACATATTTATCATTGCACGTTATGAACTGTCTGATAGGGTATTCTTTAACATTGCATTTTGTGCGCTACAAAAGATGACCCCAGACTGGAGGGGTTGCAATAGGGTGAAACAGGTCTCGCAGGCGGAGACCAGGTGGATCTACAACATGGGGACCCTGAGACCAGAAGGGTTGAATATAGAAATAGATTTGGTATGTTTTTTGGGGGAATAGGGCTTTGGGGTCCCCATGCTGTGGACCCAATGGTGGCCTCTACGGTGGAGTATCTTTTTAGCATTTTTTTAGTATTTGTATGCTAATGGGAATTTTATGGTAGAGCATTTCTTAGCGTTTACATGTCTGCAGCGACATCGGCGGGTTCAAACGCATATAGTGTGCAAAAGGGATAAATGGGGGGATGAGGGGGTATGAGGGGACAGGAGATTTACTCTTACAGGAGGGGAGGGGCCTATAATAGTAGCGGATGAACCCGGCGTATGTTAATGCACACTAGAGTTGGGCCGAACCTCCGATTTTAGGTTCGTGAACATTCGCGAACCGGGTTCGCGAACTTCCGCGGAAGGTTCGGTTCGCGAACCGCAATAGACTTCAATGGGGATGCGAACTTTGAAAAAAAAAAATTATGCTGGCCACAAAAGTGATGGAAAAGATGTTTCAAGGGGTCTAACATTTGGAGGGGGGCATGGCGGAGTGGGATACACGCCAAAAGTCCCCGGGAAAAATCTGGATTTGACGCAAAGCAGCGTTTTAAGGGCAGAAATCACATTGAATGCTAAATGACAGGCCTAAAGTGCTTTAAAACATCTTGCATGTGTATACATCAATCAGGTAGTGTAATTAAGGTACTGCTTCACACTGACACACCAAACTCACTGTGTAACGCACCGCAAACAGTGGTTTGTGTAGTGACGGCAGTGGCGGGTTCACTGAACAGGAATACAGTGGTGGGTTCACAGAACAGGTATGCAGTGGCAGGTTCACTGAACACAACAGGTATGCAGTGGCGGGTTCACAGAACAGGTATGCAGTGGCAGGTTCACTGAACAGGTATACAGTGGCGGGTTCACTGAACAGAACAGGTATACAGTGGCGGGTTCACAGAACAGGTATGCAGTGGTGGGTTCACAGAACAGGTATGCAGTGGCAGGTTCACTGAACAGGTATGCAGTGGTGGGTTCACAGTACAGGTATGCAGTGGTGGGTTCACAGAACAGGTATGCAGTGGTGGGTTCACAGAACAGGTATGCAGTGGCAGGTTCACTGAACAGAACAGGTATGCAGCCAGGAACAAGCTAAGCCTAACTAATCTTTCCCTATGAGAGACAGTCTGCAGCAGCTCGCCCTACTCTCACTAACGCAGGCACACGAGTGAGCGTAATAGCCGCCGCTGCATGCCTTTTATAAGGGGGGGAGTGGCTCCAGGGCTAGTGTAGCCTAATTGGCTACACTGGGCCTGCTGACTGTGATGTAGAGGGTCAAAGTTGACCCTCATGGTGCATTATGGGGCGAACCGAACTTCCGCAAAAGTTCGCCTGCGGGACGCGAACGCGAACCATTGAAGTTCGCATGGAACCATTCGCAGGTGAACCGTTCGGCCCAACTCTAATGCACACATGGTTTTGCTGCAATATATGGTATTAATGTGGAGATATATGATATCAGCATGGGAGCGCATGTTGTGTTGTAATGCAATGTATTGCTGTACTGCAGTGTATAATATTAATGGGGGCATCTATGGTACCTTGTTATATAACATAATGAAATGTTGTGGGAATAATCAAAAGCGTAGCACAATATGTGATAGGTTCTAAATAGCATAATATGTGACAGGTTTTAAATAATGAAATAGGTTGTCCACAAGTCTACGGATAATGAGATGAGAATGTGGACGGAGTGGATGATGTACTGTATGTAGGGGGGTAAATGCCATGGAACCGCCTGGCAGGCGCAGCCCAATACAGCCTTGGTAGGCTGATAACGCACTGAACGAGGGGCAAACTGAGAGAAAATACGGTACGCGCTGTCGTAGGAGGAATACGGGGAGGGGCGGGAGCAGGGAGGGTGTGCGAGTGAGAGGGGCGGAGATTGATGATGAAATAGCGTCTGATAGCGTCTGGCCCCAGCTTCTGATGAGTCCAGAGTGACGAAACATGTCAGGCGGGGCCTAGACGCGGAAGACGCTACACTATACGCACGTGGGAAGCGGCGTGATCCCGGGCGGAGGAGGACAAGGGTGACCGAGCGCGCGGCGGTCAGGACTCCTAAGGCTGTCGGGGGACGTGCTTGCCAGCTGGCCAACAGACGGGGGAGAGCCCGTGGAAAAACTCTGTGCCCTATACTTATCAAGGAGATTGTAAGTGCAATGATTTTTTAAAACTTTTTAATAAAGAAACAGTATTACGCTATGTGAGGCGTTTTTATTGAGGTACTCTGCTGAGGAGAAGATTCGCTGAAGGGGAGCTGGATATTGCCTGAGTGGTGGGGGACGACCCTTGAACGGTGTCAACAGACCTGATTGTGGGTCTCAGCACACGGTGAGTGCATCTCACTGGGGTGTGGTGGTGGCTGTCACTATCCAAAGTGTGATCATTACTGAGATATCTGGGGACAACTAGCAAACCTTAAGAAGTGTATATTGACTGTCTTTTGAAGATGTGGACATTCTGAGTCATAATCCAGTGTATTTTGCAAGATGATGGACTTCTTTATGGAATAACATAGACATATGTGATTTGTGTCAGTGGGGGGTATTACGCAGCAGACACGTGGGGGTGTGCTGCAGACTGTGAGCGCCAGCCTCTGAGATTGTCTTCATTTCAAGTGTTGGATGTAGCGTTTGTTGCATTTCAAGTGTCAGAGGTAACGGTTGTTGCATTTCAAGTGTAGGAGGCAACGGTTGTTGCATTTGTTGAAATGCTACCTAAATATGGGATTGTGCTGCCTAATTATTATTTTTTCCTGGGTAAACCCTGTGTAGCTGTTTTAGTTTAACATGTTACCTGAGAGAACACTGCAAATGGTGCTGTCTGATGCAAACCTGCTGAAAAAAAAAGTATTGTGTGTGCGTGTGGGGGCTGGGGAGGAGTTTACTGTGGAAAATATCATTTTCTTTCTTACATTGCAGGTTTTTTTCATATGCATTTAGGGCCTAATTTTCTGTGCAGGGAGAGGGGGCCTCTACTGCTATGTTTATGTACACCCATAAGTCTTTTATTTAACTAAAAAAAAATGTATTCAGGCCGATTTATACATGATTTTTACCACAAGGACACACAAAATCGCATGGTAAATGCATCCTATGTTACTAATAGGATGCATTTACACAATCAAACTGAACGCAGCTGTACGATGCGCTCACCAGGTTTTGTGGCTAGGTGGATGTAGTTTAGACACTGGTTATGTGTAAGTAACCCCAGTACCTTAGATGTGCCAGTAATTAAAGCAAACCTGAACTGAAAATGGCGACAGGGAAGCCCATACAGAACGGGATTCCCTGCAGGTTAAAAGCGCCGGCGGCGATCGGAGGGGTGGGAGGGATAGCGAAGGGTGGGAGGAAGCATGTAGCTAGCGCTAGGCTAGCTACATGCTTTCAAAAAAAATTGCTGCGCTGCCCCCTGGCGGATTTATTGTACCGCCAGGGAGGTTAATCTTTTTCTCCTCTCCCGCGTCCTGTTTGTCCACTGTGATCAATGGAATTCTCTATCCTCCATTTTGAAATTGGCCAATACCCCATAACAGCTTCCTGCTTAACACACTGTTAAACTGTAATATCACCCACTTGAGCCATAGGAAAACATGGACATTACCTTGCTCGTCAGCTGTCCTTTCAGTGATAACTGACAGCAACTGATATATTTCAGTTCTGACAAAATCTTGTCAAAACTGGAAGAAATCGTTGTTAGAAGAAAATGTTGAGCTTCTGAGAGGAACTGATGGCGAGGTAAGCAAGTAATATTCATTTGCATGTACATCATGTGTTTATTTTACATAATTTTACTCGGTTCAGGTTAACTTTAAAGGGATGATTGGGCAACCTGGAATCGAGCTTGTGTACAGGTGTGCCATGAGCTCAGAAATGCAAGACCTTTACATGGCGGCGACACTCGAGCACAATGTTCTCCTCCTTACCCCCTTGCCAGAAGCAGCTCTGTCATGCGCTGTACCAGGAGGGGCAGTGGGGGCAGCGGTGGGGAGGGGGGAAATATCCCCCCCTCCCTCACCTGGGACCCCTCCTTCTGCCTCTCTCCCCCTCCATTCAGCGGTGGCAAGTGCGAGCTCGGCGGCGGGGACACATGCGCAGAATTACTCACCACTTCCACGTTCCAAGCGCCGGCAGCGTCATGTCGTCACAGATCTCCGCCTTCAATCTGTGACGACATGAAGCTGCCGGCGCTTGGAACGCGGAAGTGGTGAGTAATTCTCCGCACGTCTCCCCGCCGCCGAGCCCGCACTTGCCACCGCTGAATGGAGGGTGAGAGAGGCAGAAGGAGGGGTCCCAGGTGAGGGAGGGGGGGGATATTTCCCCCCTCCCCACCGCTGCCCCCACTGCCCCTCCTTCTAGCGCTGCTTTCCCCTCCTGCTCTGTGCTGTGGGGGGTCGTGGCGACACCCCCCTGGGTGTCTGTCACCCGGTGCGCCCCGCCCCCCCTGCGCACTACAGTAAGAACGCCACTGGTGTGTGTGTTTGTGCGCGTATATATATATATATCTTTATTTATTTTTTTCCAATTACTCTATCTTAACATTTCATACAAACAACTGATAAAAACTAAGCTTAATTTATTGGGCAAAGAAGACCTGGGCCTGCCGTAGCCTTGCCTCTACTACACATCCAACACTTTAGGACATGCTCAACAAGACTTTCCTTATCACAACGTGTAACAAAATCATTTTTTCTATAAAAATAAAAAGTGGTTTAGGGGAAAAGCAAGGCCAGCCTTTATGTCATCTAAAGCAGCCGGTATTTTGATGGCATAGCAAAGGGTCCATTAGATTTCAGATAAATAAAACTCTTAAAATAGTTTTTTTATCAGCTAGGTTTATTTACTGAAGAAAATGTGATTGTTAGCAGACATTAGGTTGATATATGCAGTGTTTTATTACAGAATGATTTGTATTATGTTCTTTATCTTGGACATATGCGTCATTCAGAGCAGTCAAGCTCGCTCAAAAATTGCTATAAAAGCTACAAATTGTAAAAATCAGCAATGCAAAAATAATACAATTATTATAAAATCAGTGCACATCTTATGTTACAGTGGAATGCATAAACTGGACGTCTTGCAAGTAGGCAGCAGGAGGTCATTTGGTTGTTGCAGCTTTCTGGTGTCTGCAGATCTCTAACTGGCACTGAGCAGCAGCAGCCTTATTACCATGGAAATGCTACACAGACCATAAAAAAAATAGAGTTAAATCACAGAAGCAAGTTAAACCAGTCATTGCAGCTAATTTACAAAAAATCCGTCCCCCCTTCCATAAAATTATACCTAGCATCGGGCTGAACTGTTCCTGACCCTCTCGGTGTCCTCAATATGAGGAACTCCAAGTTGTATTCCAAATTTGTGTCACTAAGAATAACCTAACCAAGTGACGCTGCTTCCTCAGGCAGCGTCATGGCAGCATCCCGCCCACCCCTCCCTGGCCACTCACCCCCCTTCCCTTCCCGGCTGCCGCTAGATTGATATTACTTAACCCTCCTGGCGGTTCACTTATTCTGCCAAATAGGCAGAAATCCAATTTTTTTTTACATTTTTTGTTTTGTTTCATGTAAAGCTACCAGAGTGGTAGCTACATGAAACACCACTAGAGGGCGCATGTGTCCCTCTAGTGCGATCGTCGCTGGCATCAATAGCAAACAGGGGAACGCGTATATAATGCGTTCCCCTGTCTGGTTTCTCCTGTCGCCATGGCGACGATCGAAAGGACGTCATGGACGTCAGACGCCTCCAATCCAGCCCATAGCGCTGCCTGGAACTCATTGGTCCGGACAGCGCAGGGCTCTGGCGGGGGGGGGGGCCTCTTCCGCTGATGCGTGCAATTGCCGCAGAGCGGCGGCGATCAAGGTGTACGCGCGGCTAGTAAAGTACTAGCCGTGCGTACAGCTCGGGCTTACCGCCAGGAAGGTCAATTTAAACCAGTAGCGGCCAACTCATACAGCAGGACAGACTCGCCGGATCCCCCTCGGCTCGCCTGCCTGCTAGAAGACCTCAGATCGCGTGACCGGCAAAGCCGCTGTGAAGAGAGGACAGCAGTGGCTCCGATTGCACGTATACAGGAAGTACGCGCAGTGGGAGCCTCCGCTGTTCTCTCTTCACAGCGACTTTGCCGGTCACGCGATCTGAGGTCTTCTAGCAGGCAGGCGAGCCGAGGGGGATCCGGCGAGTCTGTCCTGCTGTATGAGTCGGCCGCTACTGGTTTAAGTAAGGTAATATCAATCTAGTGGTGGGGACAACTCTACTAACTACATATAACTACATATACTGGGGGCAACTATACTACCTATACTGGAAACAACTATACTACCTATACTGGGGGCAACTATATTACCTTTACTGGGGACAACTATAGGTGGCTACCTGGCTACTTAACTATATTGAGGGTGAACATTTTTGGGTGCTGTGCATTCCAAATTGGAGGGGGGGGGGGGGGGGGGGGGGTTGCGCAAAGTCTAGATCCGGCCCTGAACCTAACCTGTCCCTAGCTATTCTACTAAATCCATACTGGCACCTAATACTTTCCCCATAAACTAATGCTCCTAACTCAATACTGAGTTTAGACTAGTCCATCTCATCATGGGAAATTCTCAAGCTTTTCTTTGATTTCAACAGCATTTTCTGAACGGCAGTTGCTAAGTCTAACTTCCAAAATACTGAAATAGCGAGGCTGGCTGGTATCTTACGGTTTTGGAATTTAAAGCGGAACTGTAGATACATATCAAATACACTGTTTCACTTACCAGGGGCTTCTGCAAGCACCCACCAGCCGTCCTGTCCCGCGCCGGTCCTCCTCGAGCCTCTGTTCTCCCGCCGCCGCTCTGTTCCTTGAATTGTAAGTCGAGGCCAGCCCAGCCCTGCCAATCGTATCTTTTCTTCACGTTCCCCTCTGCAATAGCGCTATTGCAGTGGGGAATGCGAAGAAAGGACACGCTTTGCCAGAACCGAGCAGGCGCAGTGGCCCGGCGGCAAAACTGAAAGTAGCTGGCGGCGGGAGAACGGAGACTCGTGGAGGACTGGCGCGGGACAGGACGGCTGTTGGGGGCCCCAGAAGCCCCAGGTAAGTAAAACAGTGTGTTTGAAACGTATCTACAGTTCCGCTTTAAACTGCCACCATTCAGGAAGTGCTTCTGAAAACAAAGAAAACCCTGAGAATCCCCATGAAAAGATGGACTAGTCCAAAACATGTCGGTTTTATCAGCTTTTAACTGCTTACTTTTTGCGATAGTGGTCCTTTAAGTCAGGAGTCCCACAACACAGGCAGAATTCACAAGCACCCTGTACAAAATGTAAATATGGTGGAACCTAAATAATAAGTACAACTTATCTGCGGCTTCTAATGGCCCTCCGCAGACGTCCTGTGCCCGCGCCGGGACAAAACGATCCTCCAGTCCCCTCCGTGGAAAACACTTCCTGGTTTTTGCGACTTTAATGTTGCGGTTCACTGCGTGTCCTTGCTCCTGTTGACGTCACCTGCACAGAAAGCTAATGGCGACGTCAGCGGGGAGGAGGACACAGGCGGCCAGGGCCGCACAGGTGCAGTGGACTGGGACATTAAATTCTCAAAAACCAAGAAGTGAGTCGCGGCAGGAACTGGAGGATCGTTTTGTCCCGGCGTGGGCACAGGATGTCTGGGCGGGGGGGGGGGGGGGGGGGAATTGGTGGTGCGTAAGAAACCCCAAGTAAGTTGAACTCTTCCCCCCCCCCCTTTACAGTTGTACTTTCAATTGTATTATTGATAAAATGAAGGAGTGAAGTTCTCATTTGCCTATTTCACTTCAAATTACCAATCAGATTCAAGAATGTCTTTATTCTGCCAAACCTGTTTGAGTGTTTGAAGAGAAGACAGGCATGGTGAAAGGGTCTCTCTTGAAAGCAATAGAGGTGAATGTGTTGGAAGGTCGCCTCTCAGTGGATAGAAAGTTTGTGAAATCACAGGTGGGTTTATATACTCACCTAATTCCAGCTACAGCTCCCGCAGGAATGAATTTCCTGGAGTGGTTGTATCTCACACCCATGATAACACTGAGCGATCCTGCAGCAACTATAGAAAGGAAGAATTAAGTTTCCCAAAAGAGATGACAGTTTACATCTACAGTACATACATATGGATGCTTTCCGCCAGTTTACATTTTTTTTTGTTACCAATAAATGTTTATTGGTCACAGCACAAAGTTGACAGCAACACTGGGTCCTCAAAGAGACTGCCAGTTTACATTTTAGTGATGCACTTTAATTGCTTGAATGCAGTACAGACACAACCGTACCACCTCTGCACCCTTCAATATTTGGAGTGGAGCTGGTTTACTAGAGGTGGCATGCACTGAGGAGTAATGAGATTAGCATCACCCCGTGTGTTTTATCTTGCCATTTCATAGAGAATTGTCTGCGCTTCCCACTGAACTAGGACAAACTTTGGAATCATGCGTAAAGTATAAATGTTTAGACATTACCATATATACTCGAGTATAAGTCAAGGTTTTTGAGGCCAAAAAAGTGGCCCAAAAGTGGAGGTCTTGGCTTATTATACTCGAGTCAGCAGTCCCTGTTGTGATATGGAGAGCGGTGTGAGTGCGTCTAGAACTTAATGGTCTAAGTTGCATTAGGTTCCCTCTGCCATTCAGTCACAGTCTCGTCGCTACCTCCCTACAATTCACATCATTCGAGGCCCACACCATCCGCCTCTACCACCCTCTCCCTGCCATTGTTGCGGTCTTATACCGTCCTCCGGGTTCCACCCCACAATTTCTCGATGACCTTGCCTCCTGGCTCCCTCACATCCTCTCCTCTGACCTCCCCACCATCATCCTTGGGGATTTCAATATTCCCATCGATGAAGCCCAGAACTCCGCTGTGACCCGGCTACTCACCATTGCCAACTCACTTGGACTAGTACAACACACCAACACCCCCACTCACACTGCACGTCACACTCTCGACCTTATAGTCACTAAATCCACCACTATTGCAGACCTTGACATCGCACCCTTTCCACCCTCAGACCATCACCTTCTCACCTTCAACCTCCTCACGGAAGGCACCTCCAAACTACCCGCCCACCCACCTGGTCGATGGCAGCGAGACCTACGCAAGCTCAACCCTAGTGTCCTTGCTGACCCCCTCCATGCCCTCTCCTCCACTCTAACCTGCCCTAATCTTGCTGCAGCTCAGTATCGTCAAACTCTCTCATCAGCCCTAGAGAAAGCTGCTCCACCAATATTTTGCCGCAACCGACCCCCTAACCCCCAGCCCTGGCGCACTACCCATACTCGCAACCTCCAGAGGGAAACGCGCCACTGAACGGAAATGGAGGAAAACTAGACTTAACCAGGATTTCCTACAGTACAAGACCAACCTGCTGCAGTTCCACACTGCCCTTGCTCATGCGAAGCAGGAATACTTTACCAAGCTCATCGGAGCACAAGCTTCCAACCCCCGGCGTCTCTTTGCCACTTTCAACTCCCTGCTTAAACCCACCCCCCCACCCCCCGTTTCCTCCCTCTCTGCCATAGATTTAGCCACCCACTTCACCAACAAAATTGTCTCCATCCGCCAGGAAATATCCAATCTCAAATCTTCACCTCCCACCCCCTCCCAACCAGTTCCTCCTCTACTCTATCCTCCCCTCACATCATTCACTCCTACTACCACCGAGGAAGTCATCCACCTACTGCAGACTTCCCATACCACTACTTCCCCCCTTGACCCCATCCCTTCTGATTTTCTCCAGCCTCACTTCACGGAATTGGCCCCAGTCCTCACTACCCTGTTCAACCTCTCCCTATCCACAGGCACCTACCCCTCAGACTTCAAGCAGGCCACTGTACTACCCCTGCTCAAGAAACCCTCCCTCGACCCCTCGCTACCCTCCAACTACCGTCCTATCTCCCTCCTCCCCTTTGCCTCAAAACTCCTTGAGCGTCTGGTTCACTAACGCCTGACCCAGTTCCTCAATGCCAACTCACTGCTAGACCCACTGCAATCTGGATTTCGGCCTGCCCACTCAACCGAAACTGCTCTCACCAAAGTGGTCAATGACCTTGCCTTAGCTAAAGCTGAAGGTAAATACTCCATTTTCCTCCTTCTTGACCTTTCAGCAGCTTTTGACACAGTAGATCATCCCCTACTCCTCCAGTCCCTCCAGTCCATGGGCATTCACGATCTTGCCCTGTCCTGGCTTTCATCCTACCTCTCCAACCGCTCCTTCACGACCGCCTTCAATGAGTCCTCATCCACCCCCAACCACCTCTCGGTGGGAGTCCCCCAAGGTTCGGTCCTTGTCCCCCTACTGTTCACCCTATACACATCCTCCATTGGTAAGGTTATTTCCTCCATGGGTTTTAACTATCATCTGTATGCAGATGACACCCAGATCTACCTCCACGCCCCTGACATATCCACCACTACCATGGACAAGGTCTCCTCCTGTCTATCAGCCATCTCCTCCTGGATGTCCGCTAGGTTCCTGAAACTAAACCTAGACAAAATGGAATTAAGGATCTTCCCACCCCGGACATCCATAAACCTCCCAGATGTGCATGTCACTGTTAACCACACTACCATTCGCCCTACCTCTCAAGCCCGCTGTCTGGGTGTCACCCTGGACTCCGCACTCTCCTTCACTCCCCACATCCAAAACCTCACAAAGTCCTGCAACTTCCACCTTCGTAACATCTGTAAGATTCGCCCTTTCCTGACCTCTGCCACCAGCAAACTCCTCATCCATGCCCTCATAATTTCCAGCCTTGACTACTGCAATGCCCTGCTGTCTGGTCTCCCTATGACCCGAACAGCCCCACTGCAGTCCATCATGAATGCGGCAGCCAGAATTATCCACTGCTCCCATCGCTCCACCATGGCGGATCCCCTCCTTGAATCCCTCCACTGGCTTCCTATTCAGTACAGAATCAGATTCAAGATACTGTGTCTGACCTACAAATCTGTTCACAAAACCTGTCCAACCTACATTTCCGATCTTACTCAGAGGTACACACCTAGCCGCTCACTCCGCTCTTCCAATGAGCTTCGCCTAACCGCCCCCCGCATCACCCACTCCCATGCACACCTCCAGGACTTCTCAAGAGCTGCTCCAACACTATGGAACTCCCTACCTCCATCCATTAGGGCAGCCCCCTCCTTCAACATCTTCAAGAAAGCCCTCAAAACTCACCTTTTCACTCTGGCCTACTACCCCTCACAAGTGCTCTAAACCCACAGCTGAACTCTGGTCTCCTACCTCTCGTGTCCCTACCTCTCCCTTTAGATTGTAAGCCTTTGGGCAGGGTCCTCCTCCTTTTGTGTCCAACCTGATCATGCACCTCCATTACTGTGAACCCATGCTAGGCATCTGAGTGAACCTAACTTGCCTAATCTCCATGCTCCCATCCAGTGACTGACTAAGCATTACCTTGTACTCATACTGTGCTGCATGATCTGGTCTTTCTTGTATTCAGGTATTGTCATTTTGCTGTATGTCACCCCTAAATATTGTATGCATCCCTATTTATTGTCCAGTGCTGCGTAATATGTTGGCGCTTTATAAATACAATAAATAATAATAATATGTTGAGAATATAGTGGCGCATGTGATAAGAGCTGCCACTAGAGGGCATCATAACAATGAGCCCGTGACTGACAAGCTACAGAAGAATCCTTGCGGTGCAGACCAGTAAGCAAAAGAACCACTCTGCATATTCTGGGAGTAACACAAATGACACATGAAAGGTCTGGCACACATTTAGATCTGGTGATGGGGGGGGGGGGGGGGGAGGGGGCTGCCACCAAATGTGCCATCACTTCTGCACTCTGCACATGGTGTGGGGGTCATGCGGCCATCAGTGCTCAATGAAGGGGGGTGAGGGGGTACAGGTAGGCTTGCCATTAATACTGCCCCAGTCTGGCAAAGTGGCACATGGCCTTTAAAATTTGCCACAACCAACAAACTTGGGCTAGTTCAGGATAATCCAGGAGGGAAATCTACATGCTGCCTACACAGCCATTACTTACACCTGCCAAAGTGTCGGATTTAGTGTAAGCTTTATTGTCAAGTATGAGGGCAAAAACAGTCAGACGTGATTAGACAGCTGTGTGCTGAGAACCGCTTTATCTACACTTTCCAACTGCTTGAAATGTTACAAGCGGATTTTTTGCGAAAAGCAGACAACTTTATACTGTGCATTAACTGTTCTGTGTATGTATAGGGAAATAAAGTCTGCATTAATGAAAAATATAGGTTCCCTGCCTTGTTAGTTAACGGAAACCTAAACCTGGGGCTTCTAGCAGCCCCCTGCAGACAACCTGTGCCCGTGACGTCCTGGAACGATCCTCCAGTCCCCCGCTGTGGCTTAGTTTCGGTTTTCACCGACTGGCCAGTTGATGGCTACTGTGCCTATGCGGCCCTGGACGCGCGCATACCTTAGTCGCCAGGAGCGTCCTGCGCAGGAGCAGTACAAGATTTCCAAGTACTGTGCCTGGGCAGGACACGCCTGGTGATCATCGACTGTTCAGTCAATAGAAACCAAAACTAAGCCGCGGCGGGGGACCGGAGGACCGTTCCAGGATGGCGCAGACACAGGACATCAGCAGGGGTCTGGCAGAAGCCCCAGGTAATTGAAACACTTTTTTTTCCAGTTATATTTAGGAACACTTTAATGCAATCAAAAGTGGAGATGAATTTCCTAAATAATTGCTCCAGACCAATGCTGCTGCATTTCCTACCCTCAGCTTATATTCGTGTCAATCATTTTTTCCAGCTTTTTTAGGTAAAGGTTGGAGGGTCGGCATATATTAGGGTCAGCTTATGCTCAAGTATATAAGGTAATTATTTTCAGTGCTTATGGCAAAAACATATAGGAGTCGCTGTACTAAGGTTCTCCCAAGATAAAAACATAAATGATCCAGCAAATTTGGACAGCATTTTTTTGAAGTGTGTTAATGTTTTACACTCCCATCTGGGTTATAATACAATAAAATGAAAATTGGAGAAATGTTAGTGAAACAGTGTTTGTGCAATTGAAGCCATCAGCACACACGCACAGCTAGGACTTTTTAATAAATCCAGTATAGCTGTAATTTTAAGTAAAAGAAAATAAATCTCAAAAATAAAAAATATATACATACCTGGGGATTTCTCCAGCCCCCTCAGGCCTGATGGCTCCCTCTTCGTTCTCGCCTGTATCCTGCACAAATTGCCACGGAAAGTCCTTCGGACCAGGGCATACAGCGCATGCGCGGCCCAGCAACACACATGCCCCCATTGCGCTCCCGTACCCGGGAGCATTCTACGCCTGCTCAATACTACTGTGCCTGCGCTGACTGGCCCTGACTGGAAGACTTACCGCGGCCAGTTACGGACAAACCAGGCAGAGACTGAGGATGATGAGGGAGCGATCAGGACAGAGGGGGCTGGAGGAAGCCTCAGGTATGTATACATTTTTTTATTTGGCCCCATCTCAGGTACACTTTAAAGCAGTGTTCCCCAACCCTTTCCTCAAGGCTTAGCAACAGTGCATGTTTTGTAGAAATCCTCAGAGGTAGGTAATCAGCTCTGCTGAGACACTAATTACCTCACCTGTGCATATGTGTGGTTTCCTGCACAACATGTACTTGTGGTGGGCCTTGAGGACAGGGTTGGGGAACTCTGCTTTAAAGGACATCTGAAGTGAGAGGGATTTGGAGGCTTCCATATTTATTTCCTTTTAAGCTGATCCTCTGCCTTTAATACTTTTAGCCATAGGCCCTGAACAAGCATGTAGCAGATCAGATGTTTCTGACATTTCTGTTAAATCTGACAAGATTAGCTGCATGCTTGTTTCTGGCGTGATTCAGACACCACTGCAGCCGAATAGATCAGCAGGGCTGCCAGACAACTGGTATTGTTTAAAAGGTAATACATATGGCAGCCTCCATATACTTCTTGCTTCCGGTTCCCTTTACAGGTAAAAAAAATCCAGTTTACGTGTGTTGGATCACTTATGGTCTCCAGTGTTTTCCGGCTCCAGAAGATTTTAATGCATCAACTTCACTGTATCCAAAAGTGGACATAATTGAAATGCACTAAAACTCCATATATGTATAGGTTCTGGCTACCTGCAGACTAAGCACAACTGTGATACACTAGCTGTGGAAAAGGGGATAATGTGGGAAGCCTGGGAACAGAGCCGGGACAAGGTCCTTCAGCACCCAAGGCTGAGACAGCAAAGTGCGCCCCTCCATCCCTCCCACCCCAGCCGTCACACACTAATTGCTGTTAGACTAAGAGGCGCCCCAGGGTCCCCAACACCTTAATCTCTAGTTATCTGGCTTGCAGTCACTGCTATGTATGCCCTTTTCTTATTTCTTTGTGCTTCAAACACAATTGGGAATGACAGCTGAATGAATTGTGCGCCCCCTCCTACACTGTGCCCTGAGGCTGGAGCCTCTTCAGCCTCTGCCTCGGCCCGGCCCTGCCTGGGAAAGCAAGCTACAAGATAGATATGTATAAAGCACATGGCCATAATGAGAGTTTCCACCCATTATTAACGTGTAATTAAAACCGGATTACAACAGTCACGGTTTAGACAGGGCAACACATGGTCATTATGAATAATTTCATTTTGGAAATCTGTAAAAAGTAAATTATATAGCTACAGACAGCATCGCATAAACAAGGCACAGGGGCTGAGACAGCAGATTTCAGTGTGGGAAACTCATCAAAAACCAAGGAAAACCCTAAAGGGGCACTATGGCGAAAATTGTAAAATGTAAAATATGTGCAAACATAAACAAATAAGAAGTACGTTTTTTTCCAGAGTAAAATGAGCCATAAATTACATTTCTCCTATATTGCTGTCACTTACAGTGGGTAGTAGAAATCTGACAGAAGCGACAGGTTTTGGACTAGTCCATCTCTTTATGGGGGGAGACTCAGGAATTTATTCATTTTCAAAAGCACTTAGTGAATGGCAGTTGCTCTGTCCAACTGCCAAAAAACTGTGTAGCAAGCAGGGAGGCTGGCCAGCATCATTGTTTAAATGCTTTTAGGGAATATCTTCATAAAGAATAAAGGCCATGCTGAGAATCCCCTATGAAGAGTTGGACTAGTCCAAAACCTGTCGCTTCTGTCAGATTTCTACTACTTACTGTAACTGACAGCAACATAGGAGAAAAGTAATTTATGGCGCATTTTACTCTGGAAAAAATGTACTTCTTATTTGTCTGTTTGCACATATTTTAAAGTTTACAATTTTTCACCATAGTGACCCTTTAAAGATTAACTGACTTATACTTCCACAATGGGCATCAAAAAAGTAAGTAAGACCTCCTAGGTCAGTAATGGCTAACCTTGGCACTCCAGCTGTGACAAAACTACAAATCCCATCATGCCTCTGCCTCCCCGAGTTATGCTTAGAGCTGTCAGAGAATTGCAATGCCTGATGGGACTTCCACCACAGCTGGAGTGCCAAGGTTAGCCATCACTGTCCTAGGTATAAGGTAGACAGGAAGTGGAGATGGGACTTCCAACATCACAGGTAAGTGAGACCTCCTAATTATGAGGTAGACAGGAAGTAGGGCTGGGACTTCCAACATCACAGGTAAGTGAGACCGCCTAGTTATGAGGTAGACAGGAAGTGGGGCTGGGACTTCCAACATCACAGTCACAGACTGCTGGTAACAGCAGCCTCCAGCCATCAAATGTCCCCTAACCCATCAACCGAACCTCTTAGGTAATCTGATGACTGTGATTATGGGAGGCTGAGGAGAGCATTTTGGATAATATTCCTTTGTATAAAGCGTCCATATACTGTGAGACATTCCGGTCTTACATGCTACGTGATCATAATTTGGATCACTGACACTATCAATCAGGGGCATGGTGGGGATGTGGTGGTATCTATGCGAGGAGGGGGGGGGGCATGGGAAGGGGGTAGAGCTGGTCTTGCCTCCTCCCAGCTAACGCTCCTCTCCCCAGGGGCCTTTGCAGGATATTAGCGCAGTAAAGGGCTCTCACTCACCTTTGCAGCTGGCATGCTTCTTCCTCTATGCTGTCATGACCATCTTGCAACGCTGATGCATACCACGTGTCACGTACGTAATGTGAATGCTACTGCACACGTTGATAATGTGTGTCCCTATTACATGCATTATTGACTGATACCACACAAATGTTGTACAGCTGAAGCCAATAATAACACACTTAATAGGGTCACACATTACCATCCTAAGTAATGATGCTTGCATTAC
Source organism: Hyperolius riggenbachi (assembly GCF_040937935.1). Lineage (NCBI taxonomy): Eukaryota > Metazoa > Chordata > Amphibia > Anura > Hyperoliidae > Hyperolius > Hyperolius riggenbachi. The sequence goes on along the minus strand of NC_090649.1, from coordinate 219,019,441 downwards.
AAGTCATGTGTAAGATCCTTGTAACCTGTGTTATCCTGGTGTATAGCTATGAAGTAGGGCTCCCCACAAAAAATGTTGATGGGTCCCAAAACAATAACCACGCTCCCCCCCCCTGCAAGACTCATTTCTCTTTTCTATAGCCATGTGGCCCTCCCTCCCATGCAGAGCAATGCAGGGTAGCAGAAGTCCCTTACAGCTACCTGGATCAGAGCAAACTACACTCTCTGTTCTCCCGCCTGCCTCGCTCTCCTAGTAAATTTTTCCTCTTCAGGTCTCGATCCCCCACAGTTGGCTGTTGAGTGATGTCACAGCCATGCTGGCAGGATAGTGATGTGTGCAGGGGTGTATCAGCCAAGCCCAGAAGTTCATTTTTTTTAATTTTTTTTTGAGTAGAAGTTATTTTTTTTATTATATATATCGTGTGGCCACCTTTAGGCAAGATACACACATTAATATTGATTGACCAATGTTACCACTCTGATGTAGTAATGCTAACAGATTGTGAATACTATAAACCGATTGTGTATGGAAGCTCTCAAACTACATGGGGGTGGTAAAATTGGCAAGTAACTGACAATCAAAGCTGCATGTGTGTCGCACACCCTCAGACTGGTTTCACACCATAAACCAGTGTCAGCGATGCGGTGCGTCATGCCCGAAGCACTGCATTGCACCTTCAAAAACAGGACTTCAGGGAACACCACACGTTTTCCCTGTCTGGAAGTGACGCGTACGTGACGTGTGCTTGCTGTCATTTCCAGCTTCAGGTATGGTTAAGTGTATTGTTTAAATACACTTCCGCGCATGCGCACCGTAACATCGCGTCGGTAAATTTTTTAAACATCCAATCGTCGCCATAGACTAACATGACTTCTGGGCCGTCGCAGATCGCTGCAACTCGACTCAGCGCCTCAGAGTTAATGTAGTTCTTGACCTGCGTTGGGGATACGAGCCATAACGCCGTAGTATGAAAGTCTCCATAGACTTTCATTGTACGGCGGTGGGGGGGGGGGGCGGTAAAAATAAAAAATGTGAAAGGGCCCTCAGTCTTTACCTTGAAATCAATCTACCTCGCTATTAATATTACTTTACTTACTCAAAGATATTTTGATGTCACTTGGATCATATGAAACACGCATTGCCCCATAGGCTGCAAGCAAGCCAAAAGAGAGTCCCGCAATCAAGGATACGATACTGCCTGGAAAGCAAATAGGAAAACATGTAAATTAATTTTGAGTCCTCACTATTTATGTAAATGGTTAATGATGAGTTACATACATTCATTATTATTAATGTATTATTATTATTATTATCTGTCGTGACATATCACCCACTACAAGTCACCCACTATTTGTCACTACTCATCACCCACTATCTGTCAAGTCACTACACATCACCCACTACCTGCCACTATACATCATCCACTACACATCACCCACTGCCTGCCACTACACATCACCCACTGCCTGCCACTACACATCACCCACTGCCTGCCACTACACATCACCCACCACTACACATCACCCACTACCTACTCATCACCCACTGTTACTACACATCACCCACTACCTGCCACTATACATAATCCACTACCTGCCACTACACATCATCCACTGCCTGCCACTACACATCACCCACTGCCTGCCACTACACATCACCCACTGCCTGCCACTACACATCACCCACTACCTGCCACTACACACGATCCACTACCTGCCACTACACATCACCCACTACACATCACCCACTGCCTGCCACTACACATCACCCACTGCCTGCCACTACACCTCACCCACTGCCTGCCACTACACCTCACCCACTACCTGCCACTACACCTCACCCACTACCTGCCCCTACACATCATCCACTACCTGCCCCTACACATCACCCACTACCTGCCACTACACATCACCCACTACCTGCCACTACACATCACCCACTGCCTGCCATTACACATCACCCACTACCTGCCACTACACATCATCCACTACCTGCCACTACTCATCATCCACTATCTGTCACTACACATCATCCACTAACTGCCACTACACATCATCCACTAACTGCCACTACACATCACCCACTACCTGCCACTACACATCACCCACTACCTGCCACTACACATCTCCCACTACCTACTCATCACCCACTATCTGTTACTACACATCACTCACTACCTGTCACTACATATCACCCACTGCCTTTCACTACACATCGTCCACTACCTGTCACTACACATCACCCACTACCTGCTTCTACACCACTACACATCAACCACTACCTGCCACTAAACATCACCCACTGCCTGCCACTACACATCACCCACTACCTGCCACTAAACCACTACACATCACCCACTGCCTGCCACTACACATCACTCACTCCCTGCCACTACACATCATCCTCTACCTGCCGCTACACATCACCCACTGCCTGCCACTACACATCACCCACTGCCTGCCACTTCACATCACCCACTGCCTGCCACTACACATCACCCACTGCCTGCCACTACACATCATCCACTGCCTTCCACTACACATCATCCACTACCTGCCCCTACACATCATCCACTACCTGCCCCTACACATCGCCCACTGCCTGCCACTACACATCACCCACTACCTGCCACTACACATCACCCACTACCTGCCACTACACATCACCCACTACCTGCCACTAAACCACTACACATCACCCACTACCTGCCACCACACATCATCCACAATCTGTCACCACTCATCATCCACTGTCACTACACATCATCCATTACTCATCACCCACTACACATCACTTACTACCTGCCACTAAACATCACCCACTACTTGCCACTACACATCACCCACTACCTGCCACCACACCATTACACATCACCCACTACCTGCCACTATACATCACCCACTGCCTGCCACTACACATCACCCACTACACATCACCCACTTTCTTCCACTACACATCACACACTACCTGCCAATACACATCACTCACTACCTGTCACTACACATCACCCACAGCCTGTCACTACACATAACTCACTACCTGCCACTACAAATCACCCACTTTCTGCCACTACACATCACGCACTACCAGCCACTACACAACACCCACTACACAACACCCACTACCTGCCACTAGAGATGTGGCAAACTGTTCGCCCGGCGAACATCTCTGGGGGTTTTACTACTTCCGGGTCGCTCTGACCCGGAGCAGTACGCCTGCGCTGCCCGGCGGAGCGCGTCCTAGATCGCGCTCCTGTTGCCGGGCACTCTCTGCGCATGAGCGTGACGTCGTTCAGGCGGTGGGGAGTGGGTTACATACATTTTTTGGGGCACTATTTGTGGCAGTTTGTTTTGGAAGTTACAACTCTAATTTCACACATGGTTCAATTTGTAAGCAGCATGAAAGCCTACCACAGTGCATTGCACCACTGCATGCAGATTGGTCCCTTCGGCCTATAGTGCCAAAAGGGAAATCTGCATGCCCCGCCCCTCAGATTTGTAGACAGGAAGTGCATCACGCAACTTAACCGCTATACACATAAGCGCCACACCGCTGCCACAACATCTGTAAAGATTGTTGTAGTGCCATTGACTCTAATGCAATCGGGCGCTGAGCGGTACAGCTCGGCAACACGCTGCAGAGTCTGTGTCGCCAAAAGCACTTTGTCACACCACAGGTACTGTGGCCTGTCTCAATGGAGGGGGGGGGGGGGGGGGGGAGGGGAATGTGCGGCAGGAGAGAGTACTGCAATGCCAGTTGCTCTGGTCCCACCGGCTTTCTCAGGATTGCTAGAATGGCAGCATTCTCACGGCTATCTATTGTGATCTTGTCCATGCAGGATTCATGCCATTAGTAACTCCAACCCTGTATAGCTCCTATTGGCTGCCATGTTGTCTTTGAAGGAATGGTCTTACATTAACACGTGTAAACCACATGTCTGTAAATCAAGATGCCTTTTTTATGGCGCTGTGGCGTTGGATCGATTACTTAACGCCAATGGGCTGTTCATATTCATAAAATATATTGAAAATTATTTCCATTTCAATTCACGAAAGGATGGAGAAATAAGGATTATCCTTATACTGTATACACCCTTTTATACTAGGAAAAGTAAGAATGCTGCTATAAACTACATATCAGAATATTGTGTTAACAATATTGTCATCTAGTGGTTTAAGAATATAAGGGTTTGAATTTTCAAACGTCAAACTTCCCATATACATTATAGTTAGTCATACAATCCATAATAAATTTATCAATTATATACCTAATGCTGGGAATATACGGGTCTTTTTTTAGCCTATTAGATGGTTAGATAGATAATTTCCAACATGTCTGATCGCCATTCAAACCTTTTGCCACTCAATTTGTCTTGGAAGTGAACTAAAAAAAGTAAGATAAGAGAATCGCGTGGTAATCGAAAGGCAAAAACAATCGGGCGCAGAATCGAGCACCAGAAACACACACATATATATATATATATATAAATATATCTATATATATCTATATATATCTATATATATCTATATATATATATATATATATATATATATATATATATATATATATATATATATATATATATATCATGCAACTGCTGATCTATAATTACCTCATAGTTATATACAGTACGTGTACATACATTTTTCTTTAATGGTATTTCCAACAAAGCAAGCACCACACCCACAAGTAAGAGTTTGCAAAATGTCTGCAATAGTCTTTTTTCCAGCTTTTAATTTGAAAAGACTGTCCTTGTACAGCATATTTGCAATGGTTACATTTGCCACATTTAAAGCCCCTCCCATGTACAACAGCTTCTTTGTTGAGGGTTGGAGTGGCTGATCACAGTGATCTGGATCTTCTATATACAAGTTTTGAAGTCAGTGGTTCTTTTAGTGCACGTTTTAATGATGGTTTACTAAAGATGTGTTTTTTTACTTTTTCTTTTTTAATTATCATTTATCTACCTCTATTCAAATAAGCTGAGGTATCCCTACAGTATAAAGGTGGCCATACACTTATAGATTTGCAGCAGATTCGACCATCACATAGATTTCTGTCAGATGCCTGTCAAGTCCAATCTGACAGGAATCTATCTGATGTGTGCCATACACTAGGAACAGATTTACAATAGATTTCAGAATGAAATCTATTGAAAATCAATCTAAATGCATTATTGGACCATTAGATCCAATGCAACTTTATGGGCCATCGGTTTGCTGCCACCTTCCGGGCTCTTACAGGTCGCATGTAAACAGACTCACTGTGGCCATCTTGTGTCCAAATAGTAAACTACACCCTAAAGCATTTTACACACACAAATACATTGTTTTACCCAATAAATTAACTCATTACCTCAGACACTCCCCAATTATTATTTTTTTGTAATTTAAAAAAAAAATACAATTAAAAAAAAAAAACATAAATAGTTACCTTAGGGACTGAACTTTTTAAATATGTATGTCAAGAGGGTATAACACTGTTACTTTATAAACTACGGCCTTGTAATTAGGGATGGACGCAAAACTGAAAAAAAATGCAGCTTTATTTCCAAATAAAATATTGGCGCCAAACATTGTGATAGGGACATAATTTAAACGGTTTTATAACCGGGACAAATGGGCAAATACATTTCATGGGTTTTAATTACAGTAGCATGCATTATTTGAAAACTATAATGGCCAAAAACTGAAAAATAATATTTTTTTCCCACATTTTTTCCCTATTTTCCCATTAAAACACATTTAGAATAAAATAATTCTTGGCATAATGTCCCACCTAAAGAAAGCCTAATTGGTGGCGAAAAAAATATAGTTCATTTCATTGCGATAAGTAATAATAAAGTTATAGACGAATGGATGGATGGAAAGCTGAAAGGTGAAAATTGCTCTGGTGTTCAAGGGGTAAAACCCCTCAGTGGTGAAGTGGTTAACTAATGTACAGCGCTGCGTAATATGTTGGTGCTTTATAAATACAATAAATAAATAAATCTGCATATCTTTGGTAATACATGTATGCCACTGATATCCACTTATTACTGGTAAATCTTTGTAATTAATTTCTGCCTGTAATTGGTAATATCTGCGCACCATTGGAGTTTGCTTCGCAATTTATTATGTATTTAAAAATATTTTCAGTTCAAAGTTTATTTATATTATTATTTTTTATTATAGTAAACTACTTGATCAGGTCTCTTGTAGTTTATTATAAAGGGATTCTTTATAGTATTCTTCCATAATACTGTACAAAGTACAAAAACAATAGTGGGGAGATACATGAGCAGTTTAACACAATGTACAATCAGGCAACAAAAGTACAAATACATACAACTGATGTGTTGTTTCAAACCTCACTAATACTGGTACATGTCCATTTGATAAAATACACAGAAACAGGAAACACTAGGGGGCGGTCCCTGCCCGTGCAAGCTTACATTTTAGAGGGTAGTTGGGTGGAAAAACTAGGGGGTTAGTAGATGAGGCATTGAGCCTCAAATTCTGGCTATAACAAATCATAAGCTTGTCTGAAGAGGTGTGTCTTAAGGGTATGTTTGAAGATAACGTAGTAGTAGGAGGCGCCCTTGTAGTATGATTTGCACTTAGGCTTATTAAAATAAACAGTAATATATATAGTAGATCGCCTACCTTAAGAATGGACTCTCCACTCGGTAGGATGAATATAAAAATTTAATAATGATAAGCACTCAGGACAACGCGTTTCGCGGTATAAGCCGCTTCATCAGGTCAAAATAGTGCTTTAAAAAGAAAACAAGCAATAATAGACACTTCAGTAAATCTCCACAATATCATACGATTCAAATACACAATAAAAAAAACCATATCATAGATGTATACACATATGTAGTTAGTAGGTTAGATCATTAGGTTGTTGTAACGATTGTGGGATATCTCCGTGTTCAGCGCACAAAGATGTGCGCTGACACTGCGGAGGTCCTCCACAAGCGTGTCAAGATGCTAGAACCCAGCTTTTGGTGCAAGCACCAGTAGAGGGAAATTCCTGTCGGCAGAGGGCGCTGGGGAGCGCAGAGGAACCAATCCCCTGCACCTCCACAAATGCCAGACAGGAATTGCACGAAGCGCAGAACGCAATCGCAAGAGAAGCGATTGCGAATGAGAACGAGCAAAGGGACAGGTTGTATGTGTGTGCGCCAATCTAGTCGCCACCCCGCGACCGCGCACAAACAACAGCAGGTGCGAAACAGATACGCAACCGCCAAGAACGGCGAATGCCAGAAGTGACACAAGGCAGATCAGAACAGAATACGAGGATAGCAAAGGCACAGTAAATCATACAATGAGAAGATACGGAAAATAATAAACGCTAGCTAACCGCGAACACCGCACTCATTCGCAACAGTGCACGCGGTTATGCGCGGTCTCCACGTGATAAGCACAATAGAGACAAGCACGCCTAACTAACCATCAACAGACAAACACGAAACAAAGAACGTGAACGCTTGCTTAACGGTTACCTCATCGAGCCTACAGCAAGCGCCCGTATCAGACAAGACAGACAAACGAGAAACAGGAACTAGGCAGAAAGGATCCACCGCTCTTCCGCCAGAGCAAGTGTGATCCAAGCAGGAACACAGATCAGAAAGATCCACAGCCGCTAACGCTAGCGGCTAGTGCGATCTAAACAAGACAGATCAGATGAGGTAGCTGGTAGCAACCGCTGCTCCAGCTTACACTCCAGGAACTAGATCAGAAGGATCCACAGCCGCTACCGCTAGAGGCTAGTGCGATCCAAACAAGACAGAGCGATTCGCTATCAACCGCCGCTGGTGACAGCGCAATCGCGACAGACAAGACAGGACAGAATAGGCAGTACAAATTATACACAAACTGACTGCACTAACTAGGAATGCAAGGAGCACTCCCCAAGAATTAACTATACTAAGATAGCAGTGGCTGACACTCCAGGTGAGTCCAGCAGGAACAAACCTCTATGAGCAGCAAAGCATTGTGGGACACACATAGTACTTATAGTACACGCCTCCAATGAATGTGGCCAGGCAATTTGCATGACAACGTATGCAAATTCCTCAGCAAGCACAAGCTGCAAAACTGACAGAAGGTCTTCTTTCCAGAGTCCTGCAGCATGCAGACCTGAATAATGATCAAAAGGCTGCCTGCCTGCGCAGGCAGCCGAGCGGATCGTTACAGTTGTGAGAAACAGAATGTTCAACATCATATTAATATCCTGCCTATAGAGATGGCAAGTGTAGTTTTCACTATTTCGTACCTAAAAATTAAAAGTAAATGCTTAAAAAGATCCAAAGGGTCCTGTGTATAAAAGTAGCTTGCTAAAATATTTTGATATATTTAGAAAAGAGCATAGCAAAAAATCAGTATCTCCTATTGGATCCCTCAGGTACCTGTGTAGGTGAGGAAGTGTCGGGTGAGGGATACCTGGTTGGTATATGCCAGTAATATGTTCCCTGTAGGACAGTATGGTGGTCGGGACTGCGCTTAAACTAGTGGGCATAACCTGGTAGGATGTTGGGGTCTGGATAGAAATGAAGCGTAAGATCTCTTACCTGTGATCAATAGTGGAAGTTACTGGGCGCCAAACCTGGTTAATGGTGGGCGCTCAAAATTATAGTTATGCCGTCTCCGTGCTCGGAGCGGCTGTGAGTGATGGGGAGGGCATGGCTGGGCCAAGGGAGGAGGGGATGGGAGGCGACTGTAAAAATGCTGGCCACTGATAGGTCCAGTGGCACAGCGTGTATAGGGTCGCGTGGGAAGCAACGTAACTGAGGGAAACGAGGCTTGTCCGCGTGATGCGGAAGTGTTTGGGCCAGCTGGGGCTGCATGGTGTACGTGACGTGCGCACCAGGGCGGTATTGGTGCGCACGCGCGCGATGTCATAGTCGCCATATAGGATATGGGCAAAAGGAGGGGGATGGAACATTTAGTAAAGGTGCAATAGATATATTGGCTATCTACATGCTGGAGATATAATATCCTGGACAAAGTATAAAAGTGTGGTGTAGTAAGGAATAGAATGAGGGATCTGAACGAGATCCTGTATAACTAAAGCAGTGCTGCCATCGTGTGGTGGAAGAAGTACAATGCTGAGAGATTGTGTTAGAGATATAGTAGATGCATGTAATAGTATAGCAGCTGTCTATCAATAGCTAACGGGAGATCTCGGGAGGATTTTTTGTAGTAGAAAAATAGATAAAACTCTGGTATACATACAATTATCATTCTACCTATGAGACCAAAATCAATATTCATAGGGTACAGACCAGGGAAGAGCAGAATGCTCTAGTTTTGTACATTTATGTCCTGATGTCCATAGGTGGGACTTGGGTGAGGGGAGGGAGGTGGAGGAAAGGGAGGGGAGGGGGAGGTGAGGGTGGGGCAAAGAGGGGAGGAAGGAATCCGAGTGGGTGAGGGAAGGGGGAGGAAGGATGGATGGCTGGGGGGGGGGGGGGGGGGGAGGAGGAAGGAGAATGGGAGGGAGGAACAGGAAAGGAGAATCGTTCTCGCTCGTACCAAGTGTAATCAACTAGTCGGTAGTTCTATCAACATTTTGCGATTAGTATGTATATAGTATCGCAGATGAGTACCGAAATTGGGCAGTTCACAGATTATGTTCTAGGCATATATTAAGTCCCTCCGGTTGGAGTGTTCTAAGTTTAAATACCCAGAACATCTCCCTTGCCTTGAGTTTTTCGTTTCTGTTTGATACATGTGTGGGTACCTGTTCTATTGGGCAGACCTTTATTTCTTTGTGTTCTTGATTGTGTAGTTCCTTGCAATGCCTGGATAGGCCATGTTTGATGAACCCTTTTTCTATGTTCCTCCTGTGTTGTCCCCATCTGGTTTTCAGTGATTGGGTAGTTCTACCTACGTATTGAAGCCCACATGTGCATGTAAGGAGGTATATGATGAATGTGGATGAGCAATTCATGCTGTCCCTGATCTCAAATACTTCGCCTGTAGTAGTGGATTTAAAAGTTCCTTGTCTCAGTTGCAATTTCTGGCAGCATAGACAGCCTCTCTGCCTGCATTTCCAGGATCCTGTTTTACTTGTGGTAGGTTCCTCCATTCTTATATCCCGTGATCTCAATTTGCTGGGAGCTAGTAGACTTTTTTAATGTTCTGGCCCTTCTATATATGCAGTGAGGTTTTTCTTCAATCTCATTTTTTAGAAATGGGTCATCTCTCAACGTTGCCCAATGTTTTGTCAATATGTTCTGTATTGTGTTGTGATCGCTTGAGAATTTGGTAATAAAGTTGGTACCTCTGCTTAGGCCATCCCCCTCTTTACTATTTTCTATTTTCTTTCCTCCTAGGAGCTTGCTTCTCTCGGTCATTCTGGCCCGTTTTCTTGCTGCTGTAATGAGTTTGCTGGGGAAGTTTTTTTCTTTAAATTTGTCTGTAAGGATTTTGGCTTGGGTGTCATATGTTCTCAGATCTGAACAATTTTTCCTTATTCTTAAGAATTGCCCATAGGGGATGTTGTTCCTCCATGGTTTATGATGGCAGCTTTTATAGTCAATGTAGGCGTTGGAGTCAACATTCTTAAAGTGATTTCTCGATTTGATTGTTTTGTTCTCCGTATAGAGAACTACATCGAGATATTCGATCTCTCTGTTGTTGTATTTTGAAGTAAATGTTATTCCCCAGTCATTACTGTTCATATGGGACACAAAGTTGTCCCCTCAGCCTCTAAAATACCACTTCCAACCAAATTGAACAGAAGGATAAAAAACACCCAAATCAAGGACAGCAGACATATTACGGAATTCTTTATCCCTACCCAGGAATCCTTTAACAACAGTTCAGACTACAACACTATGGATAACGCCACGACCAGCTCCTCTTTTTTAGAGCTACCAACGATCCTGGGGGAACTAACACCACTGAGACCAGCAATTCCACACACAGTGGGCCATCTGGCAGTGCCTGTCATCTCCTCACCCCTGGGATCGGCCACAAGACCAGAAACCAACCGAGAAAAAGAGGGAAGAGAGGAGGAAAGAAAAACAAACACAGACTAAATACTACTACAAAAAAATCAAATAGGAACGAAGAAACGAGAACGATCTATAATCTATCATCCTACACCACAACTAAAGCGGAAGAATTAGTATTAAAACGAGGTCTTTCTTTTTGTCCCAGAAAACAGGCCAATTTATACGACCTATTTGTAGACCTAAACCAGTTCACACGTAAACTAACCCTAAAGAGGTACTTCGCCATAAAGAAGCTAAAGGGTCTTCCCAACAGAACATCTGGAACAGAGAGGAGCGGAGTTATAGTAATGGATGCTGATGACACACCTACTATTACTTATAATCCAGAAGAGTTACAAATTGAGAAATATACTCACACACAACTCCGAAATAAGTCCAACTTTTACCCGACTACCTATAGAGGACCGCAGATCGAAGGTTTTTACAACCAAGTACTAGAGGACTTTAGAAAATTAGAAGGGGAGCTCCATTCCACCACAACCACATCCAATCTCACCAAAGCAGAAGAAAGAGCCATCAGGAGCCTCAAAAACAATTCTGCAATCATAATCAAACCGGCAGACAAAGGGGGAGGAATTGTCATAATGGACAAAGTGAACTACATTAAAGAAGCGGAACGAATACTAAAGGATGAGGAATACTATCAGATCCTGGACGCGGATCCGACAGACAAATATATAACGGAACTGAAATCTCTGGTTATGAAGGCCTATGAGGAAGGAATCCTAACTGGTGCAGAAAAAGACTTTATCTTAATCAAAAACCCGACCACGGCACACTTCTATCAACTGCCTAAAATACATAAAACCACCATTAACCCACCAGGGAGACCGATTATCTCAGGTATAAACTCCATATCTTCACATCTCTCAGAACTGGTTGATTACCACCTACAACAGATGGTGAGAAAACTCCCTAGCTATCTGAAGGACTCTACTCAACTATTGAGTGAACTGACGAACATTTCCTGGGAAGATGGATACAAGTGGGTAACACTGGATGTGTCTGCACTGTATTCAAACATCCATCATAAAATCGGCTTACAGTCCATCTGGTATTTCCTACAAAGAGACACAGTGATGCCACAGAAACAAAAAATCTTTCTCATCAACTCAGTAGCTTTTGTTCTAACACATCGTTTCTGGACAATACTTATCTACAAAGACGGGGGACAGCTATGGGATCAAGCCTAGCCCCCAGCTATGCTAATCTGACCATGGGCCTCCTTGAGCTACTATTAATAGGCCAAAACAACCTCTTTACCATGAACATCATATACTACCGCAGATATATCGATGACCTGATTCTGATATGGAAAGGAGACATTCCCTCAATTGACAACTTTGTGTCCCATATGAACAGTAATGACTGGGGAATAACATTTACTTCAAAATACAACAACAGAGAGATCGAATATCTCGATGTAGTTCTCTATACGGAGAACAAAACAATCAAATCGAGAAATCACTTTAAGAATGTTGACTCCAACGCCTACATTGACTATAAAAGCTGCCATCATAAACCATGGAGGAACAACATCCCCTATGGGCAATTCTTAAGAATAAGGAAAAATTGTTCAGATCTGAGAACATATGACACCCAAGCCAAAATCCTTACAGACAAATTTAAAGAAAAAAACTTCCCCAGCAAACTCATTACAGCAGCAAGAAAACGGGCCAGAATGACCGAGAGAAGCAAGCTCCTAGGAGGAAAGAAAATAGAAAATAGTAAAGAGGGGGATGGCCTAAGCAGAGGTACCAACTTTATTACCAAATTCTCAAGCGATCACAACACAATACAGAACATATTGACAAAACATTGGGCAACGTTGAGAGATGACCCATTTCTAAAAAATGAGATTGAAGAAAAACCTCACTGCATATATAGAAGGGCCAGAACATTAAAAAGTCTACTAGCTCCCAGCAAATTGAGATCACGGGATATAAGAATGGAGGAACCTACCACAAGTAAAACAGGATCCTGGAAATGCAGGCAGAGAGGCTGTCTATGCTGCCAGAAATTGCAACTGAGACAAGGAACTTTTAAATCCACTACTACAGGCGAAGTATTTGAGATCAGGGACAGCATGAATTGCTCATCCACATTCATCATATACCTCCTTACATGCACATGTGGGCTTCAATACGTAGGTAGAACTACCCAATCACTGAAAACCAGATGGGGACAACACAGGAGGAACATAGAAAAAGGGTTCATCAAACATGGCCTATCCAGGCATTGCAAGGAACTACACAATCAAGAACACAAAGAAATAAAGGTCTGCCCAATAGAACAGGTACCCACACATGTATCAAACAGAAACGAAAAACTCAAGGCAAGGGAGATGTTCTGGGTATTTAAACTTAGAACACTCCAACCGGAGGGACTTAATATATGCCTAGAACATAATCTGTGAACTGCCCAATTTCGGTACTCATCTGCGATACTATATACATACTAATCGCAAAATGTTGATAGAACTACCGACTAGTTGATTACACTTGGTACGAGCGAGAACGATTCTCCTTTCCTGTTCCTCCCTCCCATTCTCCTTCCTCCTTCCCCCCCCCCCCCCCCCAGCCATCCATCCTTCCTCCCCCTTCCCTCACCCACTCGGATTCCTTCCTCCCCTCTTTGCCCCACCCTCACCTCCCCCTCCCCTCCCTTTCCTCCACCTCCCTCCCCTCACCCAAGTCCCACCTATGGACATCAGGACATAAATGTACAAAACTAGAGCATTCTGCTCTTCCCTGGTCTGTACCCTATGAATATTGATTTTGGTCTCATAGGTAGAATGATAATTGTATGTATACCAGAGTTTTATCTATTTTTCTACTACAAAAAATCCTCCCGAGATCTCCCGTTAGCTATTGATAGACAGCTGCTATACTATTACATGCATCTACTATATCTCTAACACAATCTCTCAGCATTGTACTTCTTCCACCACACGATGGCAGCACTGCTTTAGTTATACAGGATCTCGTTCAGATCCCTCATTCTATTCCTTACTACACCACACTTTTATACTTTGTCCAGGATATTATATCTCCAGCATGTAGATAGCCAATATATCTATTGCACCTTTACTAAATGTTCCATCCCCCTCCTTTTGCCCATATCCTATATGGCGACTATGACATCGCGCGCGTGCGCACCAATACCGCCCTGGTGCGCACGTCACGTACACCATGCAGCCCCAGCTGGCCCAAACACTTCCGCATCACGCGGACAAGCCTCGTTTCCCTCAGTTACGTTGCTTCCCACGCGACCCTATACACGCTGTGCCACTGGACCTATCAGTGGCCAGCATTTTTACAGTCGCCTCCCATCCCCTCCTCCCTTGGCCCAGCCACGCCCTCCCCATCACTCACAGCCGCTCCGAGCACGGAGACGGCATAACTATAATTTTGAGCGCCCACCATTAACCAGGTTTGGCGCCCAGTAACTTCCACTATTGATCACAGGTAAGAGATCTTACGCTTCATTTCTATCCAGACCCCAACATCCTACCAGGTTATGCCCACTAGTTTAAGCGCAGTCCCGACCACCATACTGTCCTACAGGGAACATATTACTGGCATATACCAACCAGGTATCCCTCACCCGACACTTCCTCACCTACACAGGTACCTGAGGGATCCAATAGGAGATACTGATTTTTTGCTATGCTCTTTTCTAAATATATCAAAATATTTTAGCAAGCTACTTTTATACACAGGACCCTTTGGATCTTTTTAAGCATTTACTTTTAATTTTTAGGTACGAAATAGTGAAAACTACACTTGCCATCTCTATAGGCAGGATATTAATATGATGTTGAACATTCTGTTTCTCACAACCTAATGATCTAACCTACTAACTACATATGTGTATACATCTATGATATGGTTTTTTTATTGTGTATTTGAATCGTATGATATTGTGGAGATTTACTGAAGTGTCTATTATTGCTTGTTTTCTTTTTAAAGCACTATTTCGACCTGATGAAGCGGCTTATACCGCGAAACGCGTTGTCCTGAGTGCTTATCATTATTAAATTTTTATATTCATCCTACCGAGTGGAGAGTCCATTCTTAAGGTAGGCGATCTACTATATATATTACTGTTTATTTTAATAAGCCTAAGTGCAAATCATACTACAAGGGCGCCTCCTACTACTACGTTACCTCGAGTCTAACATCCCACAATTGTGGGATTGTTATTTCTTACCACAAATTTGTGGTAAGATACCTTTTTTCGAAGGAGCTGCGACCACCTACCCCAAAGACCGAGTGGAGACGGGTCTTCTCCACATGCGCATTCGAGTGGTTGCCTCTCCAAGCAACCTATACTTGTGAGGAGCATCATTTGCATATCTAGACCAGATTGCAAGGATAATACACTATAGGGGCTCCCGGTGTCTCTGTGGCTTTTTTTCTTTTTCGTTACACAGTATGTTTGAAGATGTCCAGGCTTGGAGAATGAGGTTGAGGTATGAGGAGGATCAGGCTGTGGTAGAGAGTTCAAAAGACAAGGTGACACTTGTGAGAAGTCCTGGATACAAGAGCTGCAGAATACAGTAGGAACTGGAGAAGTGCCAGACAGTTTTTTTTTTTTTGGAAGGCAGCAGAGTAGGGTGTTACAATAGTCAAGACAGAAATGATTAGAGCATGTACAAGCATGTTAGTAGCTTCTTGTGATATTTTGAGATAGAGGCAGCAGGAGGATGTTAATATGTAGTTAATATGACAGCTCAGAGTCCAGAGTTAACCCCAGATGGCGAACTTTAGGAGCTGAGGTTATTAACAATAACTATAGGTGGTTTGCTAATCAGTGATGCTTGTTTGTGGTCCTATAATGCATGGGTCTCCTCCGTTGCTGTCACCCCAAATAAAGTGTGTAACTCAGCTACATAGCAGTGCATGCACAGAATGCTCCCAGCTATGGGGTTGTGATACAGGAGGTGCACAGTCAGAATAGCACATGCGCCGCAGTGCTCAACCCAGGCAGCTGGCACACTTTAATTGGGGCGACAGCGGCTCAACAAAGAGGGTCTGGAGGACACTGAGGGATCTCAAAGATTACAGGGGGCAGACCCAGGTAACTAAAAACCAACTTCATTTTACAGTTTAGGTGTGCTTTAAATATGTGAGTTTCTTTGGTAGCATAGTGTGTGCGCGTTACTGTAGAGAGAAGTTAAAGCATGTCCATGGCGCACGTTCTTTTTGTATTCTTTGCAGTCAACAAAAACCACCAAAAAGTGGTGTAAACTGCAAGACGACCGCTGTCGGGGTTCCAATGAGGAAACACAATAAAGAGAACCCGAGGCGGATAAATCTTAATAGGACACAGAGGCATGTTCTGTGCACAACATCATGCCTCTGTGTCCTTCTATTGCTGCCTCCAGTCCCCTCGGGCTCTGCTGCCCCCCCTTCCCCCCGATAAATAGCACCAGGCTAGCGACAATCTGCTTGTCGCTAGCCTGATGTTTACCTGCCAGCTTGTCAATCAGTTTTCCCCGCATCGCCTCCCCCGACTCCTCCATAGCGTGGCTCCCCCCGCTGCTGTCAGCCTCCGCTAGCTTCCTCCAATCGGAAGCTAAGCTGCGACCTAGGAAGTACTGGGTCGCCTCTGTGTCTTATTAAGATTTAATAAATCCTCCTCTAATTTTTATTTAAAAATCTGCTTTTGTCTCTCTGGCTATACTGATTACAATCAAATGTAGGAAGTATTTATGGCAAACTCTATATCTGCGTTTAAAGGGGGCTTATATGCTTTCCTTGCATTGAAAGACATTCATGTCTTACTAAGTAATTTCCGGCAGTGTTGTTAAGGGGATTTTATCTGACTGCCATCTGGAGTCTGGAAGAAATGTTTTCCCTTTTTAACCACTTGAGGACCGTGGGCTTTACCCCCCTTAAGGACCAGCCACTTTTTTTCCATTCAGACCACTGCAGCTTTCACGGTTTATTGCTCGGTCATACAACCTACCACCTAAATGAATTTTGGCTCCTTTTCTTGTCACTAATAAAGCTTTCTTTTGGTGCTATTTGATTGCTGCTGCGATTTTTACTTTTTATTATATTCATCAAAAAAGACATGCATTTTGGCAAAAAAAATATTTTTTTTACTTTCTGTGCTGACATTTTTCAAATAAAGTAAAATTTCTGTATGCATGCAGCGCGCAAAATGTGGACAAACATGTTTTTGATAAAAAAAACCCATTCAGCGTATATTTATTGGTTTGGGTAAAAGTTATAGCGTTTACAAACTATGGTGCAAAAAGTGAATTTTCCCATTTTCAAGCATCTCTGCCTTTTCTAACCACCTGTCATGTTTCATGAGGGGCTAGAATTCCAGGATAGTATAAATACCCCCCAAATGACCCCATTTTGGAAAGAAGACATCCCAAAGTATTCACTGAGAGGCATAGTGAGTTCATAGAAAATATTATTTTTTGTCACAAGTAAGCGGAAAATGACACTTTGTGACAAAAAAAAAAAAAAAGTTTCCATTTCTTCTAACTTGCAACAAAAAAAAAATGAAATCTGCCCCAGACTCACCATGCCCCTCTCTGAATACCTTGAAGTGTCTACTTTCCAAAATGGGGTGTGTGTTTACTGTCCTGACATTTTGGGTGGTGCTAAATTGTAAGCACCCCTGTAAAGCCTAAAGGTGCTCATTGGACTTTGGACCCCTTAGCGCAGTTAGGCTGCAAAAAAGTGCCACACACGTGGTATTGCCGTACTCAGTAGAAGTAGTATAATGTGTTTTGGGGTGTATTTTTACACATACCGATGCTGGGTGGGAGAAATATCTCTGTAAATGACAATTTTTAATTTATTTTTTTTTACACACAATTGTCCATTTACAGAGATCTTTCTCCCACTCAGCATGGGTATGTGTAAAAATACACCCCAAAACACATTATACTACTTCTCCCGAGTACGGCAATACCACATGTGTGGCACTTTTTTGCACCTTAACTGCGCTAAGGGGCCCAAAGTCCAATGAGTACCATTAGGATTTCACAGGTCATTTTGAGAAATTTCGTTTCAAGACTACTCCTCAGGGTTTAGGGCCCCTAAAATTCCAGGGCAGTATAGGAACCCCACAAATGACCCCATTTTAGAAAGAAGACACCCCAAGGTATTCCGTTAGGAGTATGGTGAGTTCATAGAAGATTTTATTTTTTGTCTCAAGTTAGCGGAAAATGACACTTTGTGAAAAAACACAATTAAAATCAATTTCCGCTAACTTGTGACAAAAAATAAAATCTTCTATGAACTCGCCATACTACTAATAATAAACCGCGAGGAGTAGTCTTGAAACAAAATTTCTCAAAATGACCTGTGAAGTCCTAAAGGTACTCTTTGGACTTTGGGCCCCTTAGCGCAGTTAGGGTGCAAAAAAGTGCCACACATGTGGTATCGCCGTACTCGGGAGAAGTAGTACAATGTGTTTTGGGGTGTATTTTTACACATACCCATGCTGGGTGGGAGAAATAACTCTGTAAATGGACAATTGTGTGTAAAAAAATCAAAAGATTGTCATTTACAGAGGTATTTCTCCCACCCAGCATGGGTATGTGTAAAAATACACCCCAAAACACATTGTACTACTTCTCCCGAGTACGGCGATACCACATGTGTGGCACTTTTTTGCATCCTAACTGCGCTAAGGGGCCCAGAGTCCAATGAGTACCTTTAGGCTTTACAGGGGTGCTCAAAATTTAGCACCCTGCCCACTTGCCAGGACAGTTAACAAACCCCACAAATGACCCCATTTTGGAAAGAATACACAACAAGGTATTCCATGAGGGGAATGGTGAGGTCATTGAAAATTTTATTTTTTGTCACAAGTTAACGAAAAATGACACTTTGTTAAAAAAAAAAAAAATTCTGCTAACTTGTGACAAAAACTAAAATCTATTATGAACTCACTGTGCACCTCACATAATACTTTAGGGTGTCCTCTTTCCAAAATGGGGTCATTTGTGGAGTCTGTCCTGGCATTTTAGGGTCTCTGCAATCATTACATGTATGGCCAGTATTAGGAGTTTCTGCTATACTCCTTATATTGGGTATACAAGTAATGCACTCTGGGCTGAAAGGAAAAATGAACAGCAAACATACCTTGCTCCACATCAATGGCAGATCTTCCTCCACATCAATGGCAGTGATAACCTCAGGAGAGAGACACCCCGTACCACCCTGCACTCAGGGTGAGCCACCAACTTATGTGACTGGGCCTCAGAACTTTAGTATACAGCATTATGCCTGTAGGATACAGCAATATGCCTGCCAATAGAGATGACTCTGTGCGGCATTAAAGCATCATCATAGGCCCAAATCACATATAAACCGGGGGTGTCCACACTCAAGGGAAATTCAAACATGCCGTCTTATATCGCCAACCCAGGACAGATCAGCAATATCAAGCATGGAAACCGATCCTTCTTCCGACTTTTATGCTTACCCATTTTTTTGGTTTTCAAGCTTACCTCTACTCCACCTGGGACAATGTACGAAAGACCACTGAGTGTGTGCCTACTCCTGTGTCTGGAGTTCCCTAGGTTCTAATAGTGTACCCGCTCGTGGTACCTCTCAAAGCACTCCCCTACGCATAGGCCAGACTGGTCAGGACATTTGGGACAATAAAAACTGGTGTCATTCCTTCTTCTAGCACTGCTGCAGACACGACAACGTTTTATTCCGATGCGTTGACCTGGGGCACACGGAATCTGATAGGCGTAATGCCTACCATGCAGTCGGCTAGTTGCATCGGGGGGGGGGGGGGGGGGGGGCTGGCACCTCCTGGATACAGGATGTCCAGAATGATCTGTTCCTGAAATTGAAGGAAAGATCCAGTTCTCCCAGCCTTACTGTAGAGAACAAAGCTGTTATAAACTGCCAATTGAATCAGATAAAAAGACACTTTCTTATACCAGCGTCTTGTTTTCCGGGTAATTAAATAGGGCGCTAACCTCTGGTCATTGAAGTCCACCCCTTCCCATGTTGACATTATATTCGTGGACGACAAGGGGCTTTTCAACGACCTTAGTTGCCCGTTGAATTTGGACTGTCGTGTCTGTGTGAATGGTGGACAGAAAGTAAACGTCCCTCTTGTCCCTCCATTTCACCGCGAGCAGGTCTTCAGTACGCAAGGCGGCCCTCTGCACCCGTTCAAGTCTGGTGGTAACGAGCCGTTGGGGGAAGCCCTGGCGACTAGGCCGCGCAGTGCCACAGCATCGGATTCCTTCTAACTTTAAGTGCTGAAAGAGGGCCACACTTGTGTAATAATTGTCCACAAAAAGATGGTACCCCTTCTGGAACAAGGGTGACACCAAGTCCCACACAACCTTTCCACTGCTCCCCAGGTAGTCAGGGCATCCGACCGGCTCCAATTTTGAGTCTTTTCCCTCATAGACCCTAAAACGACACGTATAGCCTGTGGCCCTTTTACAGAGCTTAT
Organism: Hyperolius riggenbachi; assembly: GCF_040937935.1. Taxonomy (NCBI): domain Eukaryota; kingdom Metazoa; phylum Chordata; class Amphibia; order Anura; family Hyperoliidae; genus Hyperolius; species Hyperolius riggenbachi. Next base: position 218,998,974 of record NC_090649.1, on the reverse strand, counting down.
ACAGTTTCACCCCATACCGGGCGCGCTTGCTTGGGATGTACTGTTTGATGCCAAGGCGCCCGGTAAAGCGTAAGAGGGACTCGTCTACGCAGATGTTCTGTTCAGGGATATAAACATCTGCAAATGTTGATGACAAGTGGTCTATGAGGGGCCGAATTTTGTGGAGCCGGTCATAAGCAGGGTCTCCCCTTTTATGACAGGTTTTGTCGTCGTTGAAGTGCAGGAAGCGCAGGATGGACTCAAATCGTGTCCTGGACATGGCAGCAGGGTACAAGGGAACATGATGCACTGGGTTCGTAGACCAATACGACCGCAATACATTCTGTTTCATTAGTCCCAAGTGAAGGATAAGGGCCAAAAAGATTTTAATGTCGGAAACTTGGACTGGTTTCCACCCGAAAGGCTGGGCATACATGCTCTCCGGGTGCTCGGTGATGAATTATGTGGCTTTACGGTTGGTCTCAACCACAATTAAGTCCAAGAGAACCTGGGTGATGAACAGCTGCAAAAAGTCTAGGGCCGTTCCTAGATGAGCTGTCGCCACCTGGACTCCAGACTGGGCGGTGAAAGGGGGCACTACGGGTGCGGCGGAATCAGGGGATTGCCAATCTGGATGTGTCAGCACCTCTGGGAGTCTATGGGTACTACGGGCCCGTCTTCTTCTTGGTGGCTGCGACGGGGGTACTACTGCACTTGCCACCGTACCAGTTTCAACTTCCATGCTGGCGCTCACCACTTCGCCAGGGTCTACAGAAGTACTGGTACCAAGTCCAGGAGATGCTGCACTGCTGGTGCCTGCCTCACCAAGAAAAGTATCATCAGCGCTAGCACCACCCTGCTGCCCTTGAGGCGGATCCTGCGCCACCTGCGGTCTAACGACATGGGGTCTGGTACGCCTGGCTCTAGCCGGGACCAAAGCCTCGTCATCACTTTCGGTCAGGGAACCACTGCTTTCCACAGGTTCAAATTCGGACCCGGATGATTCGACGGATGATTCTTCCCAAAAGAACTCATCCGACTGGTCCATGTACCTGTATATCTCCTTATCGGAAAGCCCCCTTCTTGCCATTGTGGATTGCTAAATTTATGGGGTTTTCCTCCGAGACTACCCAGAAAAAAAGAGCACCTACCTAGCAAAAAGGGAGTATTTGAGAGGTATTGGGGTTGGTGGGAAGTGGGGTCTCAGAGGCAATCAAACAATCACGGGACAATCAAATACAATTACAGCACAATCGACTCCAATCACAGCACAAGCAAATCTGATGCACTCGGAAGGTGGTGGTTGGAGGTGGTGGGGGGGAGGGTGGGGTTGGGTGTGTGTGTGTGTGTGGGGGGGGGGGTTGGGTGTGGTGGGAAGTGGGGTCTCAGAGGCAATCAAACAATCACGGGACAATCTAAGCCGATCACGGGACAATCAAATACAATCGCAGCACAATCGAATACAAGCGCAGCACAATCAAATCTGATGCACTCGGAAGGTGATGGGGGGTGGTGGTGGGGTGGGGATTGGTGGGAAGTGGGGTCTCAGAGGCAATCAAACAATCACGGGACAATCGAAGCCGATCACGGGACAATCAAATACAATCGCAGCACAATCGAATACAAGCGCAGCACAATCAAATCTGATGTACTCGGAAGGTGATGGGGGGTGGTGGGGGTGGTGGTGGGGTGGGGGGTGGTGGGAAGTGGGGTCTCAGAGGCAATCAAACAATCACGGGACAATCGAAGCAGATCACGGGACAATCAAATACAAGCGCAGCACAATCAAATCTAATGCACTCGGAAGGTGATGGGGGGGGGGGGGGGGTGGGAAGTGGGGTCTCAGAGGCAATCAAACAATCATGGGACAATCGAAGCAGATCACGGGACGATCAAATACAATCGCAGCACAATCGAATAAAAGCGCAGCACAATCGATACAATCACAGCACAGTCAAATACAATGCACTTGGACGGTGATTAGGGGGGGGAGGGGGTCTGAGGGCGATTTGAGGGGGTGGGGGGTTGATCAGAAGCCCGCACGGGGCAGACTGAGTCCTGATCTGATGAGAGGCAGACACAGGTTACTGATCGCAGATCAGTTAGTGATTGCTGGGGAGGACAGATGTAAACAAAGAGCAGGGGATGTAATCAGGAGGGGGGTATGAGGTCGAGGGCCTGGGCAGGTGATCGGTTACCCCCGCGGGGCAGTTAGGGTCTGCTCTGATGGGTGGGGGAGCTGAGGGGTGATGGACAGGTGATAGACAGGTGATCAGAGGGGGATCAGGGGGTAAGGTAGCTGTATACAGATGTATACAGTATACAGGGGGGGTAGTCTGGGATGGGGTCTGGGGGTGATCTAAAGGTGTGGGGGGGGGGATCAGGGGTGACTAGGAGGCAGTTAGGGACCTAAACTAAGGGACAGCGTCGCTAGTTAGTGGCAGGTGGGGGGGGGGTTATAGGGGTGCAAGGGTGCTGGCAGGGGTCTGCTGGGGTGATCGGGGGGGGGGGGGGGTCTGAAGGCTGGGGTGGGAGATCAGGGGGGCTAGGTAAAAAAAAACCAATGTGGCTTGTGCACTTACAAAATGCTTCCTTCTCGCTGGTGGTCTCTGGAATAATGAGACCACGAGGCGAGGAGGAAGCATGTATAAGGCACTTTGTTTACCTAACAAAGTGCCTTATACATCCTGATTGGCTACATTTACGGATTCCTCCGCTTGCCGGCGCTGCTAAGTGGCCGGCGAGCAGAGGCTAAATGCCGGGCTTCCGAACCCCGGCGGAGGATCGTGTCACGGATGACGCGATCGCTCCGCCCATGCCCCTACAAGGACCGCCGCCATTTGTCAATACGCTGGTCCTTGCGGGGTCCACTTCCCGGCCGCCATTTGTCAATACGGCGGTCGGGAAGTGGTTAAAGGGAACCAGAGACAAACTAAAGAAAATATTTTATACATACCTGGGGCTTCCTCCAGCCCCATACACACGGATCGCTCCCACGCCGCCGTCCTCCGCTGCCCGCAGCTACGAGAACCGGCTCCCCGCTCTTCCGTCAGTCGGAGCCAGCCTATAGAGAAGTGCGCTCTTTGCGTATCTCTCCAGCAGGTGCAGGAGAGATACATAGAGAGCGCACTTCTCCTGCGTAGCTGGCTCCGATGACTTCAGTGACGGGAGCCGGTTCTCGTAGTTGCAGGCAGCGCTGGATGGCGGCGTGGGAGCGATCCGTGCGTATGGGGCTGGAGGAAGCCCCAGGTATGTATAAAATATTTTCTTTAGTTTGTCTCTGGTTCCCTTTAAAGAGAACCCGAGGTGGGTTTGAAGAATATTATCTGCATACAGAGGCTGGATCTGCCTATACAGCCCAGCCTCTGTTGCTATCCCAAACCCCCCTAAGGTCCCCCTGCACTCTGCAATCCCTCATAAATCACAGCCACGCTGCTGACAAACAGCTTGTCAGAGCTGGCTGTGTTTATCTCTATAGTGTCAGTCTGTTGCTCTCCCCGCCTCCTGCAGAATTCCAGTCCCCTCCTGCATCCCTTCCCTCCCTGCTGATTGGAGGGAAGGGACGGGGGCAGGGACCGGAGCTATGCAGGAGGCGGGTGAGCAGCTGAGACTGACACTACAGATGTAAACACAGCCTCAGAGCACGGCTGTGATTTATGAGGGATTGCAGAGTGCAGGGGGACCTTAGTGGGGTTTAGGATAGCAACAGAGGCTGGGCTGTATAGGCAGATCCAGCCTCTGTATGCAGATAACATTCTTTAAACGCGCCTCGGGTTCTCTTTAAGGCTGACCAGTACTAGACATGTAAGGGATTTTCACCTTCCTCTGGATCAAAGGAGATACATGAGCATGTAGGCTAGTGCTGGCCACCATATTTTCTGATGGTCTTATTTCAACTCAACTATGTAACTATGTAATAAATGCAAATGAAACTGGGGCACTTGCCTACAGAAGCCTTCAAGGGCCATGTGCAATTCACTTTTTTTCTCCTAGGAGATAATTTTTCATCTTCGATTAAAAATAATTTTAAAGCATGTTTCAACTAAAAAAAGTACCAAAAAAGTTGGTAAAAAAGTGCTATTTTGAGTATTTTCTTGCTTTCTGGTGGTGTAAAAGGCATTTTATTGTCAACTTTAAGAATATCACCTAGGAGAAAACGTAGGTGAAAAAGTGAATTGCATATGGCCCAAGGTGTGCTACCCTGTCTGAAGTGGTATGAACACCACCTACCTGTAAGAAGCTTCCCCAACAAGGTATAATGTTTACCACAAAGAGATGGATTGGATACAAACATTTGTGGCTTGAAACTTACCTTTCCGAGAAAATCCCATGAAACCACCAAGGGCCAAGAGGCCAGCATATCCAAAGCCAATCCAATCCAAAGCCATGATTCTGAAAAGAGCCATGCCAATAACAGTTATTTAGGGTATATGTATAGAATATGGATGACATAATGTGCAGTATTGTGAAAAGTGCTTTTCACTATGTTCACCAGTCACTGAGGCGCTACACCTGCTATTGCTGAAATTCTGTTTTGTCCCCACGTTAATTGCCCGATGAAGCGGGCTTGGCCTGCGAAACGCGTTGCACTTTTGGGGTACTATATAATAAATGTGATTGCTACTTTTCAGACAGTCTTTCGTGTCTGCTTTATGGAGGTAAGTCCACCACTTCCTCCTAGCAAATTTTAAAGGTTTTATCCACTTTTATTCTGCTGGCGCCTCTGTTCTCCTACTGCAAACGCAGTCCATGCACAAGTGGAGCTTGCAATCTTCTGTGTCTACCAAAGTCACATCTAATTATTATTACCCTGGGGCTGTACAGTAGAGCCTTGCAGCAGGACTGTATGCATTCCTCACCTCACACCCACACAATGCATATCTTGCCTAAAGCGCTGCCTGTGTGTCATACCGAAGAACAGGTCTAGTGTACACTAAGGACATTTTTTCATAAAGCAACGCATGATTTCTTTTGTGACAGTGTATCCAATTTATTTCAATGGCACCTTTCATATCACATGTGAACTGTGAGAAATCCATACAAGAAAAGTGCAGAAATGCACAGTCAGGCCTAAGAGCCACTGGCAACCCTTTTCTAAGCGATTGTGATTTGCAATAATTCTGTGGGGGATTTTCACATTGCTCAAATGAGATCACACTCATAGCATTACCTTAGGCCTCCTTTCCACGGACTGTTGATATGCCTCTCAAACTCACACAACTGCTCACTGCTGCCTGGTAACTACTTGTTGCTGCCTGATAACTGCTCACTGCTGCCTGGTAACTGCTTGTTGCTGCCTGATAACTGCTCACTGCTGCCTAGTAACTGCTTGCTGAGCACACTGCTCAACAATTCGTGGAACGGAGGCCTTAAGGTGCGTACACACATGCGACTATAGTCGTTTGTAACGATCGTTCCCCGATCTTTACCAACGACGATCGTTACAAAAAACGAACCAACGACTATTAAGGCAAACGACGAACGAGGCAAATCGCTACAAAACAAAGTTCTGTCTTGGCGGATTTTTACCACCGACGATCGTTAGCAAAAGTGGTACATCGTTGGAAACGATCGTTCGTACCAGGCTGGACATGCGTACTTCACTTTTTCTCCAAGGAACTTTACAATTTTATGCGCAGGCGCATTAAGTGCTTTTACGTGGTGTAACGTTCGTTCTAACGATGTGATCGTTACACACTTTTTACAACTAACTTTACTTCGGTCGTTCTTTCGTCAATTAAAAGTTCGTTCGTCGTCCTCAACGAACGATCGTTGTCGCATGTGTGTACGTAGCATTAGCCAGAGCTTTTCAAATCACAAAAAGCATTGCCAGTGAGTCCCAGGCCTCATCTATGCTTGTGCAATTTCACACGTGTTTGACCATGCACATAGGGCTTGATTCACTAACGTGTAATAACTGTTATCACGCCACTCTATGCGATTTGCGCAAGTTTACCGCGATTTTCGTGTGTACAATTTTTCGCAGTATTACATTTCAAAATTGACCAATCAGCAAAAGCCGTCGCACTATGGCGACCAATCCCCTTGCGTCCGCCACACGGACCTGATGGGGAACTTCTCATGCATATGCATATTTGCTGTGTCTCCAATCACAGAGACTCTAAGAGCGACAGGCGTGCGCGGAAAGAGTACACCTCCACAGTGCCGCCCTCTGCAGCACCGACCTATTGGAAAACAGCCTCCAGATGTCATGTTGTCAGGCCCCGCCCACAATGTGAGCGGACCTGACAGGAGACTGTTTCCCCGAAGGCGGAGCATTGCTCCGTCACAGTGCGGGGAAAGAAGCAGACTCGTCATCGTCTGCCCGCCCCCCGTTGCCAGGCGACATCATGGACGCCTCAATCCAGCACACCGCGCTCTATTGATAAAAGTCAGGAACAATAGAAACACTGCGCATTTAGCTATTAAGCAAACATCATACGCAGCATATGATGTTTGGGTACTTATCCGTTAGCCGGGCGCATCCGGCAGGTGGCGCTAATTACTATTCCCCCTCCAGGCCGACATGGATAGTAGGGAAAGATGTAACTCTGGTGGAGTTTTGTCGCCACCTGCCGGATGCGCCCGGCTAACGGATAAGTACCAATGTTTGCTTAATAGCTAAATGTGCAGTGTTCGGGGAAACAGTCTCCTGTCAGGTCTGCTCACATTGTGGGCGGGGCCTGACAACATGACATCTGGAGGCTGTTTTCCAATAGGTCGGCGCTGCAGAGGGCGGCACTGTGGAGGTGTACTCTTTCCGCGCACGCCTGTCGCACTTAGAGTCTCTGTGATTGGAGACACAGCAAATGTGCATATGCATGAGAAGTTCCCCATCAGGTCCGTGTGGCGGACGCAAGGGGATTGGTCGCCATAGTGCGACGGCTTTTGCTGATTGGTCAATTTTGAAATGTAATACTATATAAAGCGTGTTATATGTGATTTATGTTAGATGCTGACACTACTTGAGAAAGGAGGCTTGTCCTCCGAAACGTCGTTTGATATGCCAGCTATCTTACAATAAAGTGAAAGAGCATATTAGAAGATGGTGCCGGACTCAACTTTATTCGCTGTCAGTTATAGCTGAGGGCTGGTGCACACCAAAACCCGCTAGCAGATCCGCAAAATGCTAGCAGATTTTTAAACGCTTTTTTTTATTTTTATGAGGCGTTTTGCTAGCGTTTTGCGGATTGCTGCTGCGGTTTTCAGTATAGTAGATTTCATATATTGTTACAGTAAAGCTGTTACTGAACAGCTTCTGTAACAAAAACGCCTGCAAAACCGCTCTGAACAGGCGTTTTTCAGAGCGGTTTGCGTTTTTCCTATACTTAACATTGAGGCAGAAACGCATCCGAAATCCAAAAAATGCCTCACCCAGGCATTTTTCGTTTCTGCAAAACGCCTGCCGCTCTGGTGTGCACCACCCCATTGAGATACATTGACCAAGCAGATCCGCAGCCGCAAGCGGATCTGAAAACGCCCAAAAAGCCGCTCGGTGTGCACCAGCCCTGAGAGGAGAACTGATGTGTCTATGTTTCCCTATGGCTCAAGTGGGCGATGTTACAGTTTAACTGTGTGCTGACCAGAAAGCTGTTATGGGTAATGGCCATTTTTAAAATGGAGGACGGAAAATTCCCTTGATCACAGTGAACAAATAGGACGCGGGACAGGAGAAAGACACTGGGGAGTAGACTACATGGAAGGTAAGTATGACTTGTGTATGCTTATTTTGACTTTTAATTTTCAGTTCAGGTTTTCTTTAAGGTGCAAAAATAGATTCTTGCTCTGTGTAGCAAATTAGGCCTCCTTTCCACGAATTGTTGAGCTGTGTGCTCAGCAAGCAGTTACCAGGCAGAAGTAAGCAGTTGAGAGAGTTTGAGAGGCATTTCACTGCCTTTCGACAGTTCATGGAAAGGAGGCCTAAGTCATAAATTATTTTGGGTATTTATTGATGGTGTCATGGCAAGAGTCTTCTAAGGCCTAGTGCACACCAGAGCGGTTCGGCAGCGTTTTTCGATCCGCTTGCGGATGTGGAAACGCTTGGGTAATGTATTTCAATGGGCTGGTGCACACCAGAGCGGGAGGCGTTTTGCAGAAACACATACTCCCGGGCTGCTGCAGATTTTGGATTCGGGAGGAGTTTCTGCCTCAATGTTAAGTATAGGAAAGACGCAAACCGCTCTGAAAAACAGCAGATCAGAGCGGTTTGCCAGGCAGTTTTGTTACAGAAGCTGTTCAGTAACAGCTTTACTGTAACAATATATGAAATGTACTACACTGAAATCCGCAGCAGCAATCCGAAAAACGTAAGCAAAACGCCTCAGAAAAATAAAAAACGTTTAAAAATCTGCTAGCGGGTTTTGCTGTGCACCGGGCCTAAGGGCCCTTTTCCATGAGCAGTTGATAGGCAGTGAAAAGACTGCCGACCTCTCACAACTGCTTGCTGCCAGGGATGCTCAAATCTGGCCTGGGAGACATCCGGATAGTTGCTATCCGGATATCTCCCAGTAAAGCTGTGCGGGGGGTCAATCTTACCTCTCTGACGTCTTCTGCATTCCGTCCCTGGCGCCTCCCACGAGGCGCTCGAAGCGCCGCATCCGCCGGTCACGTGACTACAAACACTTCCTCCTTCAACCCGGAAGGAGGAAGTGTTTGTAGGTACGTGACCGGCGCTTGGAGCGCCTCGTGGGAGGCGCCAGGGATGGACCGCAGAAGACGTTCAGAGAGGTAAGATGGACCCCCGCACAGCTTTACTGGGAGATATCCGGATAGCAACTATCCGGATGTCTTCCGGACCGGATTTGAGCATCCCTGCTTGCTGCTGCCGCCTGGTAACTATGAGGCCTCTTTTCCATGGACAGTTCATAGGCAGTGAAATGCCTCTCACAACTGGTTGCTGCTGCCTGGTAACTGCTTGCTGAGCACACAGATCAACTGCCTGTGGAAAAGACGCCTAAACAATTAAATATCAGCAATTTGAGGTGTCAGGTTTGGGCATTTTTAGCTGCCTGAAAATAAAAAAAAATCATATTTAGTAACATTAAAGCCTCTTTTCCACAAACTGTTGAGCTGTGTGTTCGGCAAGCAGCTACCAGGCAGCAGTGAGAAAAGTTACCAGGCAGCAACAAGCAGTTACCAGGCAGCAGTGAGCAGTTGTGAGAGTTTGAGAGGCATTTCACTGCCTATCAACAGTTCGTGGAAAAGAGGCCTAACAATTAAAAACAGCACTGATCTGTTGATTTGCTGGCAGTTTTAGGGCCCATTCACACTTGCATTTGCAAAACGCCTGTGATTGTTGCCGGCGTTTTGCAGGAGTGATTTTTCCGCAATTTCATGCAGAAACACTGCGGCGATTTTTCCGCGATCGCGTTTAGCGCTTCTATAGCACTGAAAACGCGATCGCCGGGAAATCGCCTGAAAATGGTGCAGGCGACACGTTTGCGGGTACTTATCCGTTAGCCGGGCGCATCCGGCAGGTGGTGCTAATTACTATTCCCCCTCCAGGCCGACATGGATAGTAGGGAAAGATGTAACTCTGGTGGAGTTTTGTCGCCACCTAGAGGATGCGCCCGGCTAACGGATAAGTACCCGTTTGCGTTTACCGTCTTTGGCCGATTTGCAGCGATTAGTGCAAATTGCCCATGTAAGAACGGGCCCATACACCTTTATTACACTAGCGCTTTTAAAAAGCACTAGCGTTTGAGCGTTTTGCCGAAATTGCAGCAAACCGTTCTAGTGTGAATGGGCCCTAACGTCAGAGGAGGAATTTCCTGATAGGCCTGGTGCACACCAAAACCCGCTAGCAGATCCGCAAAATGCTAGCAGATTTTATAACGCTTTTTCTTATTTTTGTGTAGCGTTTCAGCTAGCGTTTTGCGGTTTTGTGTAGCGGTTTTGGTGTAGTAGATTTCATATATTGTTACAGTAAAGCTGTTACTGAACAGCTTCTGTAACAAAAACGCCTGCAAACCGCTCTGAACAGGCGTTTTTCAGAGCGGTTTGCGTTTTTCCTATACTTAACATTGAGGCAGAAACTCATCCGAAATCCAAAAAATGCCTCACCCCGGGAGGATTCGTTTCTGCAAAACGCCTCCCGCTCTGGTGTGAACCACCCCATTGAGATACATTACCCAAGCGGATCCGCAAGCTGCAGAAACGCTGAAAAAGCCGCTCGGTGTGCACCAGCCCATAGAGATAAATCATTGCTGAGGGTGCATGGAAGTGATTTCAGCAGCACAAACTCCAGTTCATTAACCTCTCAGCAATCACCTCTCTATTCTGATGGGGAGATTGCACCTGTGTTTTGTTTTTGTTTCATTTTTATCTGTGACACAGCTACAAACAATTTGCATTGAACCTGCATACAAATTGGCCACTTTTAGGCCTCTTTTCCACGAACTGTTTCTAGGCAGGCAGTGAAATGCCTTTCAAACTCTCATAACTGCTCACTGCTGCATGGTAACTGCTTGTCGCTGCCTGGTGACTGCTCACTGCTGCCTGGCAACTGCTTGCTGAGCGCACAGCTCAACAGTTCGTGGAAAAGAGGCCTTATTAGCAACCAGCTGACTACAAATGGAGAATGCCATGGCTGTGACAGTATAAACCTCTTTTCCGCGAACTGTGGAGCTGTGTGCTCAGCAAGCAGTTGCCAGGCAGCAGCAAGCAGTTACCAGGCAGCAGCAAGCAGTTGTGAGAGTTTGAGAGGCATTTCACTGCTTGTAAACAGTTTATAGGCAGTGACTTGCCTCTCTAAGGCCTCTTTTCCACGAACTGTTGAGCTGTGTGCACAGCAAGCAGTTGCCAGGCAGCAGCAAGCAGTTGCCAGGCAGCAGCAAGCAGTTGCCAGGCAGCAGCAAGCAGTTGCCAGGCAGCATCAAGCAGTTGCCAGGCAGCAGCAAGCAGTTGTGAGAGTTTGAGAGGCATTTCACTGCCTATCAACTGTCCGTGGAAAAGAGGCCTGTGACAGCCATGGCATTCTCCATTTGTAGTCAGTTGGTTGCTAATACAAGTGGCCAATTTGTATGCAGTTTCAATGCAAATTGTTTGTAGCTGTGTCACAGATAATAAAAATAAAACAAAAACAAAACACAGGTGTGTGTGTATGTGCAATCTCCCCATCAGAATAGAGATGTGATTGCTGAGAGGTTAATGAACTGGAGTTTGTGCTGCAGAAATCACCTCCATGCACCCTCAGCAAGGATTTATCTCGAATAGGAAATTCCTCTTCTGACGTTAGGGCCCATTCACACTAGAACGTTTTGCTGCGTTTTCGGCAAATCGACCAGAGACGCAAAATGCAAACGTGTCGCTTGCACCATTTTCAGGCGATTTCCCAGCTATCGCGTTTCAGTGCTATAAAAGCGGTAAATGCGATCGCGGAAAAATCGCCGCAGTGTTCAGTGATTTTTACGCGTGAAATTGCAGAAAAAATCCCTGCAAAACACCGGCAATACTCGCCGGCGTTTTGCAAATGCAAGTGTGAATGTGCCCTACAACTGCCAGCAAATCAACAGATCAGTGGTGCACAAGGATTTTTTATAGTTAATGTTACTAAATATGATTTTTTTTATTTTCAGCCAGCTAAAAATGCCCAAACCTGTCAGCTCAAATTGCTGATCTTTGATCGCTTAGGCATCTTTTCCACGGGCAGTTGATCTATGTGCTCAGCAAGCAGTTACCAGGCAGCAGCAACCAGTTGTGGGAGTGAGAGGCTTTCCACTGCCTATCAACTGTCCATGGAAAAGAGGCCTCATAGTTACCAGGCAGCAGCAAGTAGTTGTGAGAGGTTGACAGTCTTTTCACTGCCTATTAACTGCTCATGGAAAAGGGCCCTTAGAAGACTCTTGCCATGACACCATCAATAAATACCCAAAATAATGTATGACTAATTAGCTACACAAAGCAAGAGTCTATTTTTGCACCTTTACAGCACCTGGACTAATCCTCTTGCTGGCAGCAATCCTGCACACTCCTATTATGCATGGCATATTGCAGTTCCAACTAGTGTGATGTGATAACTGGCAAGCCACAAATGCACTGCATGCTCAGTTTTGGTGCAATTGCTTTTCTGTCCCATTCAGTACAATTGAATGGCACCCAAATTTGCATTACAAGTAAACAAAAGGAGTCTTTTCCATAGACAGTTAGGCTTTTTTTTCCACGGACTGTTGATAGGCAGTGAAATGCCTCTCAAACTCTCTCAACTGCTCACTACTGCCTGGTAACTGCTTGCTGAGCACACAGCTCAACAGTCCGCGGAAAAGAGCCCTTAAACTGCTTCTTTGTCAAGCAGTTTAGCCGTCTGGCTTCCAGCCATAAGTGCCATTCAGCTGCAATTAGGCCTTTTTTCCATGGATTGTTGATAGGCAGTGAAATGCCACAAACTCTTACAACTGCTCACTGCTTGTCGCTGCCTGGTAACTGCTTGCTGAGCACACAGCTCAACAGTCCATGTAAAAGAGGCCTTTCATGCAGCCGAGTGACTCATTTGGTAATACCACACTTGTCATAACAGACACGGTGGCATTGACTGGCGGTGGAAAACACGGCAACTGTTGTGCTCAGATGCAACTCCATGGGGGGCCACCAGTCTGCCACCCAAGCCAAGCACTAGCAGGATACAATTATTTTTTTTTTTTTTTAGCGATTTGCGCACAGCTTTCCTGGGAGATATCCGGATAGCAACTATCTGGATGTGTCCCGGGTCGGATTTGAGCAGCCCTGTTTATAAGCTATGGAAGGTATATAAAATGTTACTAAAACTATAGGCCTCGTTCAGACTATACGCGCTGCCGTCCGCATTTTGGCAGCGCGTATAGTGTGCGACACGCAAGAACGGTAGAAGGGCATAGACAGCCCTTCTACCGTTCCCATCATATGCGCTGCGTGGCAGCGCGATTGCGCTATCGCGTGCTGCACGCATTTTTGGGAATCGCAGCGCAGATCCCATTCATTGTAATGAATGGGATCTGCAGCGCAGCGCATAGGAGCGCAGATGGCGTGCGATCGGACGCGTTGCGTTCCAATCGCACAGCCATCTGCGCTGAATGATGTGAACGAGGCCTAAGTGGGTTGATAATGACCTGAGGGATCAATCCTTCCTCTACAGAAAATTGATTGAGAAGTGATTGATTCTATCACCTTGTCAACTCAATCTTAAATACAGGACAACTAAAGTGAGGAGAATATGGAGGCTGCCATATTTATTACCTTTTCAACAATACCAGTTGCCTGGCAGCACTGCTGATCTATTTGCCTGCAGTAGTGTCTGAATCATACCAGAAACAAGCATGCAGCTAATCTTGTCATATCTGACAATAATGTCAGAAACACCTGGTATGCTGCATGCTTGTTCTGGGTCTATGGCTAAAAGTATTAGAGGCAGAGGATCAGTTGGACAGCCAGGCAACTGGTACTGTATAAAAGGAAATGCATATGGCAGCTTCCATATACCTCTCGCTTCAGTTTAAGCTCCGTACACACGAACGACACTGGAGCACATTTGAATTCAGCAATGGTACAATGTCTGCCTGTCGATCGGATCGTTATTGGAAGTGCTAAAATGAGAACCCAGAAATGGAGAGATTGATTGTTATTGTTCAATATGAACGACTAAACACAGATCATGGTCCGAACCGATCCATTACTGTCATCGTTGGGACACTTTCTTTGAATGATTCTCAGCCAACCTGTCCTTCCTCATTGTCGGTTCACATTGCACAGATTTAAAAAAACGATCCGTTTTTAGTTTCAAATAGATCAGTTTTTCATCTATGCGTTCTGTTCCGATGCCCGTCGTCACCCGCAACAGATCCTCCGCTCGATCCAGAATTATCTCAGACTCCCTATACTAGCGTTCCGATTTCTGAACAGATCCGTTATGAACTAACTGATGTGAACGGATTCTATTGCTTTCCACAGGATCTGTTTGCATCTGAGGGGATCTGTTCCGTTTCTTTCCGCTACACGGAATGTTTTTTAGTACAAGGTCAACTGCTCCTCTTTAATTTTTAGTCACGCTGGCTAAGTGGACAACAGCAGAAATCAAATGAAAAATCAGATAAACTCTGCTAATGTTGTACCACCACTTCAATTGCTACAGTGCTATGTGATCGTCAGTCCACCACTGTTCCTCCGCCCACCGATTGATGGAGAATTCCCAAAAAGCCCAATTATCCTTGCCATCGATAAACTGACCAAATTTGTTTGAAATAGAACATCAGGCATGTTGGTGGCAAAAGATCCAAACCGATTTAAGATACTGATGGAAAAGTTGGTAAGTGTATAGCCAGACATCCTTTAATATCTGTATATCGAGAACACAGAGGCTAGAAGTTGTCATGCTGAGGTTTATTAGTACTGTATTTGGATCACCCCCATGCAGTCAGATAACCTGAGCTGTATATCTGCTCAGGATCACAGACTTAGCACAGCCAGGACAACAGCGTGTAGCAGAGTTGATCAGTGACACTTGGCAAAATTCCCTGACTTCAGTAGTGTCACCAGCTGCCCACCTGTCAGCCTGCAGTGACTTCAGTAGTGTCACCAGCTGCCCACCTGTCAGCCTGCAGTGACTTCAGTAGTGTCACCAGCTGCCCACCTGTCAGCCTGCAGTGACTTTAGCAGGAAGTTGGGACAATCTGGGCTAGACATACATTGCAGCGACACAATGTGCTTGTATTCTAGCAATAATCACTGCTCAATTAATAATTCTGCACCTATTAATAATAAAATACTGCCAGAATCCACAGCCCACACCTACCTCCCGTTCTAGCTCCCGCCTCCAGGCTGTAACCTTTCAACTATGACACAAAAACTACAGAAGTAAAGTTTCTCAACTTCCTTGTTGCTGCCCATTACTTCCCTAGTTTGCTGTCTGCAGCTTGGCAATATAATCAATACGTTTTGTATCAGGACTTGATAGGATCAATCCAACTCTTCAACCTCACGCCCCTCAAAAAAAACAGAAAAATAAAGTTTTCAATTACAAATTTGCAAACATTGGCATTTTCCCGTTCAGTCGGTCTGTTACTGCCATCTTGTGGCAGCAGCTGGTATTGCACTACTGAGGGGTTTTTTTATGTGATGATCACACCTAGCTTCCTTTGGAAGGTGGAAGTCTGGGGCTAGCAAATCTCTGCTGACTCATGCAATTGATTTGGCAATCTCAGTTACTATCTTCTAGAAAAACAAAAGTTTGCTTTCCTAAAACAGAAAGAATTTGCGATAATTCAGGTTGGAGTGAGCTTGAGATGTCTCCCAGAGCAACACTGCTGAATATATGCAAATTACCCATTGTACCCTTAGAAGCTAAACACACCTCCAGAACCGCTGGATTGCAATGATGTGTCAGCTTGTTAATTTGTACAGAGCCATAATAATCCAACATGCATACAGACTGTTTCGGACTGTTTGATCCTCATCAGTGCATGGCATGGATTAATTTGGCTCTATGGAGTAGGGCTTGTGAATCCGAGAGGCACAGACTAACCAGCGAGCTCATGGTGACCCAGAACTCATTGGAGTGTGTAAGGGACTACGATGGTCCTAAAAGCCCCCTTACTAAGATGTTAAGAAAAACAAACGTTTGCTTTCCTAAAACAGAAAGAATTTGCGATAATTCAGGTTGGAGTGAGCTTGAGATGTCTCCCAGAGCAACACTGCTGAATATATGCAAATTAACCATTGTACCCTTAGAAGCTAAACACACCTCCAGAACCGCTGGATTGCAATGATGTGTCAGCTTGTTAATTATCTTCTAGGTGGGACTAATGAGAACAATAGGAAAAATTTTTGCATGTCCATCACAAAACATCAGTCAATGTAAATCTGGGTGTGCGAGTGACACAAAGTACTCAATGCATGGTGAATAGCTCCAGCAAACAAATCAGCGTTATCCCTTTGACAATTGAGCTCGTGCACAGTTGTTCTCCAGCTTGGTGGCTTCCACTTTTGCACTTTGCTGAGTTGGATAACTTCCTCATCTACCTTAGATCAAAATGTCTGCTTGGCACACAGTGAAGTGGCGAGTCTGTATGGGATTTATCAGTGCTGGACAAGGAACGGGCAGGGAGGTGCCTGCTTTAATGGTAACAGTAAATTCGGGCGCCTGAGGCTAGTGGACAAATCGGGCGCCGCCATTCACTCCTATAATAAATATCGTTTAATGGGCGCCCGATAGGAAAAAAGGGCGCCGGAGAAAACTAACGTTTTAAAAGCGGCGCCCGGAGACTTAATGTTTTATTACTGTTTCTCATGATTACACATTATTTAATGATTTATACATTTTTAAATATTATTTTTAAACGAAAAACAGTACAATATTTTTTTCCAAACATTATTTTTAAACGAAAAACAGTACTTTTTTTTTTTAACATTATTTTTAAACGAAAAAACCAACAGGGGGGTCTTAGGTTTAGGCACCAACAGGGGGTCTTAGGTTTAGGCACCAAAAGGGGGGTCTTAGGTTTAGGCACCAACAGGGGGGTCTTAGGTTTAGGCACCAACAGGGGGTCTTAGGTTTAGGCACCAACAGGGGGGTCTTAGGTTTAGGCACCAACAGGGGGGTCTTAGGTTTAGGCACTAACAGGGGGGTCTTAGGTTTAGGCACCAACAGGGGGGTCTTAGGTTTAGGCACTAACAGGGGGGTCTAGGGGTTAGGGGTAGGTACAGGGAGGGTTACTTAGGCACCAACAGGGGGGGTCTTAGGTTTAGGCATCAACAGGGGGGTCTAGGGGTTAGGGGTAGGTACAGGGAGGGTTACTTAGTAATTTTTTTTTTAAACGTTATTATACGTTTCACTATTTAAACGAAAGATTAACGTTTTTACAATTGCCGATTTAATGCACATTATTTAATGATTTATAACTTTAAAAAACATTAATTTTAAACGAAATACAGTACAATACATTTTTAAACGTTATCCATGCTTATCGTTAAAAACCCGGCGCCCTTTTTTCCCAGCGCCCCTTTTTAACGTACGCTGCTTTAATAGCACTTCCAAGAAAGGACTGTGGAGGTTGCTTTAACACCTGACACCTGAAGCAAGAGGGCTATGGAGGCTGCCATATTTATTTCCTTTTAAACAATACCAGTTGCCTGGCTGCTGTGCTGATCTTCTGCCTGTATTACTTTTAGCCATAGACCCTGAACAAGCATGCAGCATATCGGGTGTTTCTGGCATTGTTGTCAGATTAGCTGCAGGGTTGCTTCTGGTAATATTCAGACACTGCTACAGCCAAATAGACCAGCAGGGCTGCCACGCAACTGGTATTGTTTAAAAGGAAATAAATATGGCGCCCTCCATATCCCTCTCCTTACAGTTGTCCTTTAAAGGGACTCTGAAGTAAGAAAGATATGGAGGCTGGCATATTGATTTAATTTTAAACAATATACATTACTTGGATGTCATGCTGATCCATTGCCTCTAATACTTGTAATATATCCTGAGTAAGCATGTAATAAGTGTATGGCCATCTTTATACCAGTTGCCTGGCTATCCTGCTTATGCTCTACTACTTTTAGCCATAGACCTGGAACAAGCATGCAGCAGATCGGTTGTTTCTGACAAGAAAATAAATACAGTATTGCAGCCTCCATATCATTCTCGTTACAGTTCTCCTTTACTGGATCTTAGAACTTAACGAAAGAACATACAAGAGCCAGGATGGTGGACTACAACTATACACAATTTATGTTAGAATGTGGTCACCCACAAACTGCATCAATAAAGATAAATATAATGAATACATATCTTACTATTAATGTCAATATAAAAAAATATATAAAATGGATTATTGTTAAATTTCCCCAATAATTGCAAACCTTCATAATACATATGTATTCAAAAATACATAAACACCAGTCTCCATCAGACCTGGGAAAAGGTCCTCCAGCACCCAAGGCTGAGACACCAAAGTGCGCCCCTCCATCCTTCCCACCCCAGCCGTCATACACTGATTGCTATTAGACTAAGAGGCTCTTCAGGGCCCCTACACCCCACTCCCCCACCCCCACTCCCAACAGCTTAATCTCTAGTTATCTGGCTTGCAGTCACTGCCATGCATCCCATTTTCTTATTTTTCTCTGCTTCGAACACAATAGGGAGATAATAGCTGAGTGAGTTGTGCACTCTTACAGGCTGGAGCCTCTCTCGCCTTTGCCTCGGCCTGGACCTGGTCTCCATTACACAAAATAATATTGCCAGGCCCGGATTTGCATCACAGGAGCCTAAAGGCACAGATACCCTGGCACACTAGACTTCGCCCTCCATGAATCCCAAGTGTGCTGGCTGGCCCCACTGCCACTTCTCCCTTACTTCCTTTGCCCATCACTAGCTACAGATGTTCCATAGTATTAGGTAGCCAGAGGTACCCTCAGCATTAAGTAGCTAGTGAATGCTGAGAGCTGGGTGAGTAACGTCTCATTTAGGGCCCGTTTCCACTGTAGCGGAAACCGACGCAAATTGCGTGGGGAAACTCTGTTATAGGGGACTATGGTGCCGCTGGCCGAATCGTTTGCGTTAGGGATTCGGCCAGAACCCCTCGCAGAATTCGCTCGGGAGGCAGCGAATCCCATAGCCGTGCATGGCACAGCTGATGGGATTCGCCTGCAATCCCGCACACCCGCTCAGTGCCGGCGCACGTCTCGCTGACGCGTGCCGCACAAGTGGGAACGGGCCCTCACACTCTGCTCAATACTTTGCATAGGGAAGGAAGGAGAGAGGCACTCGGGGAGGGAAGCCTTTCCATCATTAGGCGACTGTAGGCATGTGCCTTATGGTAAATCCGGCCTTGAATATTGCACATAGTCTCATCATTGATAAAAAGTCCATGTTGATAAGTCTATGAAATTAAATAAATAAACCAATATGATCCACAAACATAACACTACAATCATCAATTTTATCTTTTAAAGGGAACCAGAAGGGCGAAAAGTGCCCAATTTGAGTAGCTGCCTCGGGTGAGGGAAGCCTCTTGATATCTAGAGGCTTCCCCCGTTGTACCTCTTCCTCGCTGTTCCAGCGCTGGGACCCGCGCAAGTCTGAGGTCGGCAGCACTGCGCAGGTGCAGAGGGCTCATACCTGTGCACTAGCATGAAGGCAAACAGTCACTAGTGGCGGCTCTGTGCTACTGTGCAGGTGCGAGCCGTGCTGCGGCTGTACAGGGCAGCCATGCTTGTCCTCGTACAGGAGCGTTACCACAAACTTCAGGTCCCAGCGCTGGAACAGATGGACGAAGGGGGGCGGGGAAGCCTCTGAAGCCTCTTCTGAGTCAAAGGAAACCTAAACCGAAAGGCAAAAACAAAGAGTTTCACTTACCTGGGGCTTCTATCAGCCCGCTAGGTAGACATCCTATGCCCGCACCATCAGTCACCGATTTCGTTTTCCCTCAACAGGCCAGTTGATGGCGACTGTGACTGCGCAGCCCTGGCCGTGCGTGTCCTCTATAATGTGTTACGCAGGGGCTGTCCTCAAAAAATCTCTTACTGCGTCTGTGCAGGACTCTCCCGGCATCAGGAGCATGATTGAGGATGCGAGTGGGCATCGACTGGCTAGATGGGGAAACGATTTGCCGCAACGGGGGACTGGAGGATCGGTGACTGATGGCGCGGGCATAGGATGTCTGCAGGGGGCTGGTAGAAGCTCCAGATAAGTGAAACTCTTTTTTTTTTTTCTCTTTTGGTTTAGGTTTATTTTAAGTACAATATGTAAATAAATGTGTGTGCTTGCTTTTTTTTTCTTCTTTCAGGTTCTACAATATTATACAATAGTGACATCTAATGGCCTTTTATGTTATAACATTAAGGTACTTCAGCTAACCTACAGTATTTACTAAAAGAACAGGGCGACACCTACTGGCTGTTTTATATATAACATATAATTAGAATTCCTAAATCTATTATTCATCTGAGATAAAAATCATATTTTCAATTCAAACCATAAGGGTGCAAAGTATACAGAGTTCAAAAATCTATTTGCTTTGTATTTTCAAGAGTTCTGCCTTTATTGCTTCATCTTCAGTTGTATTTTAGTTTTATCATCAATAACCCAAAATATCATCCTACTTATATCTTGTGCATGCTTCTCTTTAAAGTGTAAAGGGATAGAATGGTTTGTGTGTTCCTTGAAAGGTTTGGTCGTCTTGCATATTATTATTAATTATATAGCGCTAACATCTACTGCAGCACTGAACAGAGTATATTGTCTTGTCACTAACTGTCCCTCAGAGGGGCTCACAATCTAATCCCTACTGTAGTCATATGTCTATGCATGTATCGTGTAGTGCATGTATCATAGTCTAGGGCCAATTTAGTGGGAAGCCAATGAACTTATCTGTATGTTTTTGGGATGTGGCAGGAAAACAAGGGTGTCTGGAGGAAACCCACACAGACACAGGGAGAACATACAAACTCCTTGCAGCTAGTGCCCTGGCTGGGATTCGAACCAGGGACGCCCAGCGCTGCAAGGCGAGAGCGCTAACCACTACGCCACCATGCTGCCTACATATGGATGGGCAATACAGCAAATATATTATGTGGCAACGTAAAAATTATTTTATTTTGTATGCTTTCCCAGTTTGATTATTCTGGAACTGCGGCCATTGTTTTAGGGAATATTGAACTGGCTTGGCACCCATAGCACCTCCCACATCTATAAAATCCCACCTAATCCACCTAAGTCCCCATAGTGAATATTAAATTCTGTTATAATTGCACCCTGAGCGTCCCTATCCCTATCTTCAGTTTCTTTGATCTTTTTCCTTTGATCTTTCATTGCAATGCTGTCCCTAATGTCAGTCAGTATTTCCTTTGCATATCCCAACAGTAATTGTCCCAAAAGTACTTCTGATTATATAAAATAGTCTTCTACTTTTGAACAGTTTCTATACAGTCTTAAAGTGTACCTGTAGGGAAAAAAGTGCCCCTAAGGGCTACTCACCTCAGGAGTGAGGAGCCTGTGGATCGTCCAAAGGCTTCCCCTTTCTCCTCTACCGGCCCATTGCAGCTCTGTCCCCTCTGGAAAAAAAACGCTTGTCGACGGCTCACATACGTGCAGCAGAATGGATGCACTCGCCTTTCTTTTGAATGAGTCCATGCTACTGAGCAAGCGTGAGCCGGCTGCCTAGTAGCACTGACATGATCAGGCTCAGCTTTTTCCACAGCAGCCCAAGTGAGTCCGTGCTACTGCACAAGCGTGCTGCGGCCGTGCACCCGCATTCTTTGGAAGGGACAGAGCTGGACTGGTCTGGCAGAGGAAGAGGGGGAAGCCTCTAAAGCACAGTTCCCCAACCCTGTACTATAGGCCCACCAACAGTACATGTTTTGCAGAGATCCACATACATGCATGCACAGGTGGGGTAATAAGTCTCAGCAGAATTGTGTGGATTTCCACAAAACATGCACTGAGATGACAAATCTAAAAAATTAACTGATTCTATACTAAAAACACAGTTCAACTTCAGGTTCACATTTGTTTCCATCAAACAGAAGGTATTTGCGATAATTCAGCTATAAGTGACCAACTTTGGTTTCCCAATCCTGATGCAAATCATCTTTTTCTGCCCCTGAATGCAAGTCTGCACATCCAGAACCGCTGGTGAATAGTGAGCCGGTGCTAATCAGTTTTACAGAGCCACATCAATGGAAGAATGCATATACAATAAAACCTTGGATTGAGAGTAATTTGGTTTAAAGTAGATCTGTAAGGGAAAAAGTGCCCCTGGGGAGCACTTACAGCAGGAGGGGGAAGCCTCTGGAACCAAGTATGCTACCCCGCCCTCCATAGCAGAGGGGATACAGTGCTGGGAGCCCCCGAAGCGCTCGCCAACACTTGTTGACATGCATGCAGGCACAATAGAGCCTCTCTGCTTGGTCTCTGGTGGAAATAGCCGAGCCAGATGGGATCCGCACTACTGCCCAGGTGCACGCCATATGCCAGCAGGCAGAAGTAAATATTGTTGGCGTCTTCTTCAGGCGCTGTATTTATGTAGATTAGGAGAGCTACAGGGAGATACAAGGATAAGTACATAGTAAATCAATTGAAGAGACCAAAGAGTTTTTTTTTGTTTTTGTTTTTTTAATAAAGATGAGATTAAATGTTTAATGTATCAAAAAAGTGCAAAATTGGTTCACAAATCTTCAAATCATCCCATGAAAAAGGTGCAACAACAATATAGCAAGAACAATTGTTTAGAAAGACGACAACGTCGACTTGTTTCGGGTAGACCCTTCTTCAAGCCTTCACAAACAATCGTGTACATCTGCACTTTATACACAACACAAGATGGAACAACATCTGGACCAAAACTAAGTCAGGAATATCCATCTGGAATGTTAAGAGGGCAACAAATGGAACAGAATCTGGACAACAACCAAGCCAGGAGTCACCACTTCCAATGAAAATAAACACAGCTGATCGTAGTGATCATGAAGATAAACAAGTGCCTCACCTGTCCACATTCCCCTGATGATTGCAGCCCACCTCCATCTTCCTCAGCAGCCAGCCCATACTGAAGCATGTACTGGCCTGGCTTGGTGATGTCTTCAAGCCAGGACCTCGGTACAGGCTTCATTACAGGGCTGGCTGCTATGATAAATGCTCGTTGCTGGAGAGGGGGGGAGGTGTGTTATACTCACCCAGCATCGCATCCTGTTGCCGATCTCTGCATGGGGGGAGGGTGGGGGGACCACTAGACTACCAGGGAATGTTTCAAGAAGTAGGGGGGAACACTAGATCACCAGGGATTATCTAAAAAGGAGGGGGGCACTAGATCACCAGGGAAATGGGATCCTCTGGTCCTTAATGGGGAATAACATGCCAGTCCTGAAAGGGTTCATGTTTAACACAAAGCTATGGCACTGCATCCTCTACAGCTTGGGCAGTGTAATTATTCTCTCACATAAGTATGTGCCTCCACTATCTATATCTGTGAATTCTATAAACAAATTACATTAAAGGGTTGGTCACTCCTATTTTGGAAATAATGCTAGTAAATCACCAGAATCCATAGATGTAATATTTCTATCCTGAGTGGCTACATACGGTAAATGCAATCATATCTACATTTATATCTGCTGCAATCATCACAGCCATGGAACTTGTTCCTGCTACCCACATCAGGGAACAGTGCTTGACTGTAAAGACTACGTCATATGAAACGCATAGCTTGGAGTCTATTGTATATTCTAAGTATCCATGCAGGAAATGGTGTCAGAGCAAGGCAAGTAGAGAACTCAAGCACTGCATGAATACAAGGAGATAAGAGATACCGGAAATTGTGCATTGTGTAAATGTGTAATTTGTAACGGAGCCACCATGGGAAGAACAGAGGGAGCAGGGATGATGGGGACCTCACTGACTACTAGGGGTTGGAGGAAGCCCCAGATAAGTTCATTTGGCCATTTTAGATTACAGTTCAGGGTCCCTTTAACTGTATTATGTCATAAATAATCTCTCCTCGTGGTTGATTCCTGAAAGTTGGGCAAGGTTGCTGTGCGCAGGAAGTGCAAGGCAATTTGCCAATACTTACGCCAGGTGCATAAGGCGCCCTTAGAGTATGCGGGGCCTGGGGCTGGGGCGAGTGTCCCATGTGGGGCCTTGAGCCATAAGTTTAGGCCATATACCCCATACCACCACACTCACTCACAGGCTTGTCCACATCTAATGCAGTATGCCTTGTTGTTGTTTTAAAAACTTGTTAAAGGCCACTAAGCCAACCAATATAGGAACAATTACAATGCGTAATGTAATCAAATGGCCAATGGTACTACCATTGGCCGTTTGATTACATTACATATTGTAATTATTCTTATATTGGTTAGTGGCCTTTAACCAACTGATGGGTGCTAGGCTGAATGGGGAATCCAAAGTTTGTATTTCTATCCAGACACGCTTCCCAGCCAGCCCTTTACTAGAGATGGCCCGAATGGTTCGCCCGCAAACTTATTCGTGCGAACTTCGGTGGTTCGCGTTCACAAACTTTATGGTGGTTCAACCCGCCCCCTATACTACATCATTAGGGTCAACTTTGACCCTATACATCACAGTCAGCAGGCACAGGGTAGCCAATCAGGCTACACTCCCTCCTGGAGCCCCCCCCCCCCTTATAAAATGTAGGCGGCATAAGCCATTTTGCTCACTCATGTGGCTGCAGTAATTAGAGAAGCGAGAGGTGCTGCAGAGACATTAGGGAAAGCTTAGTTAGGCTACAGTTAAGCTTGTTAGGTTGCTCTTTCTTGCTGATACTTATTGCTAAAAATCACTCCTCATCCTCAACAGCTCTTTTGAGAGCTTGTGATCTTTGTGTGTGTGTGTGTGTGTGTGTGTGTGTGTGTGTGTGTGTGTGTGTGTGTGTGTGTGTGTGTGTGTCCCACAGACACTTGTGTTGCATATACAGCCCAGTCAGTCGCAGCTGCTGCTGGGACCTTGGCTCCTTGGTAATTCCTACTGTGCCACCACCAGGCCCAGCACATTCAGTGACTACCTGTGTGTGTGACAGCCGTACATTTGTAATACCCATCACTGCATATACCTACCTGTTGTTCACAGTGCATCCACCTACCTACGTGTGCAGAAGGCAGTGTCACTGTGCCTGTTCGGTACCTGTGTGTGTGTGACAGGTGCACATTTTTAATACCCATTACTGCATATACCTACCTGTTGTTCAGTGCACCCACCTACCTACGTGAACGCACACAGTGTCACTGTGCCTGTTCGGTACCTGTGTGTGTGTGTGTGTGTGTGTGTGTGTGTGTGTGACAGGTGCACATTTGTAATACCCACCACTGCATATACCTACCTGTTGTTCAGTGCACCCACCTACCTACGTGAGCGCACACAGTGTCACTGCACCTGTTCACAGTACCTGTGTGTGTGACAGCTGCAAATTTGTAATATCAGTCATTGCATAATTGTTCACAGTATCTGTGTGACCGCACGCTGTGTAATATACCACTCCGTGCAGAGGCAGGGGCAGACCCAAAGGCAGGCCACCCGGCAGGTCTGTTCAAGGTTGTGCTGACGTGATTTCGTGCGGCCCTGGATCAAAGTATAGTGCTCAGAAGAAGGCACGTCCCATCAACTCCCAAGATTGTCAGGACATGGTTCACTATTTAACACAGAACACCTCATCTTCTGCAGCCACCAGTGCTACTACAAGCACCACATTCGCTGCATTTGACACTTCGCAGGAATTATTTGGTGGGGAATTAACTGAGGCACAGCCATTATTGTAACTGATGGGTGCTAGGCTGAATGGGGAATCCAAAGTTTGTATTTCTATCCAGACACGCTCCCCAGCCAGCCCTTTACCAGAGATGGCCCGAACGGTTCGCCCGCGAACTTATTCGCGCAAACTTCGGTGGTTCGCGTTCGCGGTGAACCGCGAACTTTGTGGCGGTTCGACCCGCCCCCTATACTACATCATTAGGGTCAACTTTGACCCTATACATCACAGTCAGCAGGCACAGGGTAGCTAATCAGGCTACACTCCCTCCTGGAGCCCCACCCCCCCTTATAAAATGCAGGCAGCATCAGTCATTTCACTCACTCATGTGGCTGCAGTAATTAGAGAAGGGAGAGGTGCTGCAGAGACATTAGGGAAAGCTTAGTTAGGCTACAGTTAAGCTTGTTAGGTTGCTCTTTCTTGCTGAAACTTATTGCTAAAAAGCACTCCTCATCCTCAACAGCTCTTTTGAGAGCTAATGTTATTCTTGTGATCTTTGTGTGTGTGTGTGTGTGTGTGTGTGTGTGTGTGTGTGTGTGTGTGTGTGTGTGTGTGTGTGTGTGTGTGTGTGTGTGTGTTTGTGTGTGTGTGTCCCACAGACACTTGAGTTGCATATACAGCCCAGTCAGTTGCAGCTGCTGCTGGGACCTTGGCTCCTTGGTAATTCCTACTGTGCCACCACCAGGCCCAGCACATTCAGTGACTACTTGTGTGTGTGACAGCTGTACATTTGTAATACCCATCACTGCATATACCTACCTGTTGTTCACAGTGCATCCACCTACCTACGTGAGCACACGCAGTTTCACTGTGCCCGTTCGGTACCTGTGTGTGTGTGACAGGTGCACAATTGTAATACATATTACTGCATATACCTACATGTTGTTCACAGTGCACCCACCTACCTACGTGAGCGCACGTAGTGTCACTGTGCCTGTTCGGTACCTGTGTGTGTGTGACAGGTGCACATTTGTAATACCCATCACTGCATATACCTACCTGTTGTTTAGTGCACCCACCTACCTACGTGAGCACACGCAGTGTCACTGTGCCTGTTCGGTACCTGTGTGTGTGTGTGACAGGTGCACATTTGTAATACCCACCACTGCATATACCTACCTGTTGTTCAGTGCACCCACCTACCTAAGTAAGCGTACGCAGTGTCACTGTGCCTGTTCAGTACCTGTGTGTGGGTGACAGGGGCACATTTGTAATACCCATCACTGCATATACCTACCTGTTGTTCAGTGCACCCACCTACCTACGTGAGCGCACGCAGTGTCACTATACCTGTTCACGATACCTGTGTGTGTGACAGCTGCAAATCTGTAATACCAGTCATTGCATAATTGTTCACAGTACCTGTGTGACTGCACGCTGTGTAATATAGCACTCCGTGCATATCTGTTAACTGCACCTGTGTGACAGCTGCACATTGTATTGTAATACCAGTCACTGCATACCTTTCACTGCACCTGTGTGACTGCACGTTGTATTAGTCAAGTCAGTGCATAACTTTCACTTCATCCCCCCCGATATGGACAAAACAGGCAGAGGCAGGGGCAGACCCAGAGGCAGGCCACCCAGCAGGTCTGTTCAAGGTTGTGCTGACGTGATTTTGTGCGGCCCTGGATCAAAGTATAGTGCTCACAAGAAGGCACGTCCCATCAACTCCCAAGATTGTCAGGACGTGGTTGACTATTTAACACAGAACACCTCATCTTCCGCAGCCACCAGTGCTACTACAAGCACCACATTCGCTGCATTTGACACTTCACAGGAATTATTTGGTGGGGAATTAACTGATGCACAGCCATTATTGTTACAACGTATGAATGCGCTAAGCAAGTTACACCACCTCATATGTCTGAGCTAGGCAACACTATGGCCGTAACGTGTGAGGAGGAGGATGATAAAGTACCTGCTGTTGGTGCAATTTATGAGGTGTCTGAGGCAAGCGAAGCTGGGGAGGATGATGATGATGATTAGTATGAGGATACGGATGCCACGTGGGTTCCTAAGAGACACGATGACCAAGGAGACAGTTCAGAGGGGGAGTCAGAGAGGAGTAGGAGGAGACGAGTTGCTGAAAGAAGCAGGGTGAGCTCGTCATCAGAAACAGCTTTTGGCAGTGTCCGGCGCCATGTATCGCCACCTATGGACAGCCAGCCAACATGCCCTTCAACGTCAGCTGCTGAGGTCACCATAGTGCCCACACCCCAGGGGGGCTCAGCGGTTTGGAAATTTTTTTGTGTGTCTGCCGTAGATCAGAGCAATGCCATCTGTTCTCTCTGCCTCCAAAAATTGAGCCGTGGAAAGGCCAACACCCACGTAGGGACAACTGCCTTACGAAGGCACATGCAGAAAAGGCACAAACTGCAATGGGAAGAGCACCAGAGGAAAAGCAGCACACAAAAGAAAAGCCACCCTCCTTCTCCTCTTCCTCCTTCAGGTGCATCATCTTCAGCCGCTTTCTCCCTTGAACCTTCACAATCACAGCCACCCTCCTCCACTCCGCCTCTCACCTTAAGTGGTTCCTGTTTCTCTGCCCACAGTAGCAGCCAAGTGTCCGTGAGGGAAATCTTTGAGCGGAAGAAGCCTATGTCTGCTAGTCACCCCCTTGCCCGGTGTCTGACAGCTGGCTTGGCGGAACTGTTAGCTTGCCAGCTGTTACCATACCTCTGAGACCTTCCAAAAATTTGTGGCCATTGGGACACCACAGTGGAAGATACTAGGCTCAGGGCCGGCGCTACCATTAAGGCAAAGGAGGCAGCTGCCCCAGGGCCCCAGAGCTTGTAGGGGCCCCCAGTGGCTACAAGTGGCTACAAGAGGAAAAAAACAATTTCAAATCGGCCTTATAGTGTTTGAGAAAATCGATTTTAAAGTTTCAAAGGAAAAAAAAAACACATTTAAAAACCTGCCGACTTTAATGGTTAATAGCAAATCCACCTTAAATGCTAAAACCCCTAAATTTGAAGGATATGTTAAGGAGATCATTAGGAATAAGAGGAAAAAACAATTTTTCAAAAAGACCTTATAGTTTTTGAGAAAATCGATTTTAGTTTAGAAGGAAAAAAGTATAGTTTTAAATGCGGTAAATGTAACTTTTAGTAGCAAACCTAACAGTAGTGTAATTATACATGCATCAAACGAAAGAGCAATACATTTCCTGACGGGGTTTCCAGGTAGTCCATACGCAGCCGCAGCGCTTTGGCCAGGGATTGCTATACAGCCGCAATATGGCTGTATGAAGATCCCTGGCATTTTTTCCTATTTTCCCCCAAAAATTTTATGTTTAGAGTGTGGGAATTTTTTTTTTTAAATTATGTGAAACTTTTTAACCCCTTGTCCCCCATGCAGGCTGGGATAGCCAGAATGTGGAGCTCTGACCGATTGGGACTTCACACCCTGACTATACCAGCTGCAAAAAAGGTCCCCTAATGCCGATTTTTGTTCCGGGGTATATGTTGGGGGGGGCCCCCAGGTTTATTTTGCCCTGGGGCCCCATTGTTGCTTAAACCGGCCCTGACCAGGCTGCAATTATTTCTCCAAAAAGGCGATACCCAAACTGTACCATGAAGTTGAGAGGCAAGTGGTGTCATCTCTGGCACACAGCGTTGGGTCAAGGGTCCATTTGACCACGGATGCCTGGTCTACCAAGCACGGTCAGGGCAGGCACATTACTTACACAGCCCATTGGGTCAACCTGGTGACTGCTGGAAAGGAGGGAGTACGTGGCTGTGCAGCGGACCTAGTAACACCTGCACGGCTTGCAGGCAGGCCTGCTGCCACCTCCTCTCCTCCTGCTACATCCTCTTCGCTGTCGTCTTCCTCCAGCTCCCCAGGGCCTATGCTGCATGCCAGGTACGACGGTGTCACGCCATCTTAGACATTTCTTGCCTCAAAGCCGAGAGTCACACTGGAGCAGCTCTCCTGGCTGCAGTTAACAAACAGGGGGATCAGTGGCTGATCCCGCACCAACTGGAGATCGGCAACGTGGTGTGTGACAATGGCAGCAATCTCATTTCGGCTTTGAATTTGGGAAAGTTGGCACATGCACCCTGCATGGCACATGTGCTAAATCTCATAATTCAGAGATTTGTGTCTAAGTACCCAGGCTTACAGGACATCCTGAAGCAGGCCAGGAAGTTGTGTGTGCATTTCAGGCGGTCTTACACAGCCATGGCACGCTTTGCGGATATTCAGCAGAGAAACAACTTGCGTGAGACGCTTGATTTGCGTTAGCCCGACTCGCTGGAATTCGACCCTGCTGATGTTCCACCGCCTGCTACAACAGGAGAAAGCCGTCACCCAGTATCTCTACAACTACAGTAGAAGGACACACTCTGGAGAGATGGGGATGTTCTGGCCGAAGAACTGGACGCTCATGCAAAATGCCTGTAGGCTCATGCGGCCGTTTGAGGAGGTGACAAACCTGGTGAGTCGCAGTGAAGGCGCCATCAGCAACTTGATCCCGTATGCTTTCTTCCTGGAGCGTGCCGTGCGTAGAGTGGTGGATCAAGCTGTGAATGAGCGTGAACAGTAACAGGAACAGAAGGAAGAGTTGTGGGATCAATTCTCATCAGAACCAGATGTTTCCTCAACACCTGCGGCAGCACAGAGGGGGAGGAGGAGGAGGAGGAAGAGTCATGTGGGGAAGAGGAGTCAGACTCAGATGATGAGGAAGGTTTTTTTTTTTTTTGAGGAGGAGGCGGCGGCAGAAAAACAACCGCAGCAGGCGTCGCAGGGGGCTTGTGCTGCTCAACGTTCCCGTGGTATTGTCAGTGGCTGGGGGGAAGGAGGAGAACTTACCTGACATTACTGAGGAAGAGAAAGAGGAGATGGATAGTACGTCTGGATCCAAATTTGTGCAGATGGCATCTTTCATTTTGATCAGCCTGTTGAGGGACCCCCCGTATAAAAAAACTCAAGGGGAATGAGCTGTACTGGGTGGCCACGCTACTAGACCCTCAGTATAGGCACAAAGTGGCAGAGATATTACCAACTCACCTGAAGGCAGAAAGGATGCAGCACTTGCAGAACAAGCTGGCAACTATGCTTTACAGTGCGTTTAAGGGTGATGTCAAAGCACAATGGAATAAAGGTACCACTGCCAGTAATCCTCCTCCCATGTTCACGCAGGCAAGGACAGGATGCTCCAGCGATCTCATGGTGATGTCGGAAATGCGGACATTCTTTAGTCCAAAGCCTCGCCTTAGCCCTTCTGGATCCACCCTCCACCAACACCTCGACCGGCAATTAACCGACTACCTGGCCTTAAGTGTGGATGTAGACACTGTGAGCAGCGATGAACCCTTGGACTACTGGGTGCGCAGGTCTGACCTGTGGCCAGA
Organism: Hyperolius riggenbachi; assembly: GCF_040937935.1. Taxonomy (NCBI): domain Eukaryota; kingdom Metazoa; phylum Chordata; class Amphibia; order Anura; family Hyperoliidae; genus Hyperolius; species Hyperolius riggenbachi. Next base: position 218,968,418 of record NC_090649.1, on the reverse strand, counting down.
GCTGTCACAATTTGCCATCAAACTTCTGTCTTGCCCTGTCTCAAGCGTCCTGTCAGAAAAGACCTTCAGCGCAGCTGGAGGCATTGTCACTGAAAAGAGAAGTCGCCTAAGTCACAAAAGTGTTCAGTACCTCACCTTTATCAAAATGAATGAGGCATGGATCCCGGAGAGCTACTGCTCGCCCGAAGACTAAGTCAGTCCCCACACACAGCATCTCTGCCTGCACGCCGTGTGACTGGCTGCCTGCCCCAAGACTAAGTCGCTCCCCACACAGCATCTCTGCCTGCAGGCCGCTTGACTGCCTTCTCCGCCACCACCAACAGGGTCCAGGACACCAGGCGGATTCCTGAATTTTTAAGGCCGCTGCCCCCCCCCCATTTGGAATGATAGCACAGCACCGCCAATTTTCACCACGCGTTATAGCCGCTGGGCACCCCAACCTCCCTCCCCCCCAAAAAAAAATGCCCCAGACTCAGTATAGGTAGGTAGCCAGGTATAGGTGCCCCCAGTATAGGATCTCATGTGTAGGTGTCCTCAATATAGGTAGCCAAGCATAGGTGCTCCCAGTATAGGAAGTCAGTTGTAGGTCCCTCCCTCAGTATAGGTAGCCAGCTATAGGTGCCCCCAGTACAGGAAGTCAGGTATAGGTGCCCTCAGTATAATTAGCCAGCTATAAGTGCCCCTTTGGAAGCCGGCGCCTGGAGCGGTCGCTCAGGTCAAAGGCCGGCTATGCGTGTACATGCCTGCCTAATTTTTCTGCCTGCACTGCAGCTGCAACAACAAAACAAAAGGCATGTACATGTGCCAATTCCCCTTCGTAATCATTACCTTGCTGCAGTGAAGGGGCTTGCGTATCACAATGCAGCAATGAACGCCGGCTATATGAGTGTCCCGGTTAGGGGGGGGGGGGCACACCCAAGATAATAAGGTCGTTGCTTCATTGTGGACAGACCAAACTCGATCAGCTGGACAGTCACTGTTGTTCTGTAATTGAGCTACCTCAGCCCGACCATATGGGCTGGAAAGCCGCCATCACCTGCACTCTCATCATGGTGCGCACCAGTCCAGCACGGCCGTCACCACACAAACAGCAGTTTGCAGTCACTGCATACCTTTCACTGCACATTGTATTATACCTGGCAGTCAGTGCATACCTTTCACTTGAATGGATGGCAGACTTGCCCGCCATAACAGATTGTCATTAAAGGATTTAAAGTTGATTCGTCTCATATACAGCAGGGCCTCGAAAGTCCTCCTGTATTGTTATTTTTTGTCACTACCTCAGGACTTGCATACCATGCCTGCTGCCTTCCTTGGATGTGTGGTGGTGGCAGCCGTTTCTTAGGCTCCCACTCCGGACTGGAATCGAACCAGGATTCCTTGGCCATTACCCTTGGTCACCATGGTACTGAGAAAGTACCATCGAAAGTTTCACACAGTTGAATGAATGGCAGACTTGCCCTCCATAACACATTCTTGGCAAATGCTTTCGATTTGGTTCGTCTAACGCTGGGTCAAGAGTCCATCTGACCCCAGATGCTTGGTCTGCAAAGCACGATCAGGGCAGGTACATTACTTATACAGCAAATGGGTCCTTACTTCGAAGTGTGGTGGTGGTAGCCGTTTCTCAGGCTCCCACTCTGGACCGGAATCGAACCCTAGTTCCCTTGCCATTACCCGTGGTCACCATGGTACTGAGAAAGTACCATTGAAGGTTTCACACAGTTTAATAAATGGCACCCTTGCCCTCCATAACAGATTTTCGTTACAGGTACTGAACAGCCAGCAGAAAAAGTAATTTAAAAAAATAGATGTAAGCTTTAACTATGGTAGAGAAAGAACCACCGAAAGTTGATAAGGCAGTCAGACATTACCTGATATCACTGAGTGAGGAAGTGCAATCTCGCCATGGTGTGCAGTAGTCCAGTATGGCCATCACTACACAAACAGCTGTTTCACAGTGAGTTTGGTCTGTCAGTGTGAAGCAGTACTCTAATTACATCTGATTGATGTATACACATGCAAGATGTTTTAAAGCAATGTAGGCCTCCAATTTAGCAGTAAAATGTGATTTCTGCCCTTAAAACGCTGCTGTGCGTCAAATCCAGATTTTTCCCCGGGACTTTTGGCGTTATCCCACTCCATGCAAAAACTCAGATGTTAGACCCCTTGAAACATCTTTTCCATCACTTTTGTGGCCAGCATAAATGTTTCTCGTTTTCAAAGTTCGCCTCCCCATTGAAGTCTATTGCGGTTCGCGAAAGTTCACGCGAACCAAACTTTTGTGGAACTTCGCGTTCGAGGTCCGCGAACCGAAAATTGGAGGTTCGAGCCATCTCTACCATTTACCCATCCCAACCAGCCTAGCACAAATCCCCAGCTCTCCAAGGCAGCCTTAGCACCCATCCCCAGCTCCTCAGCCAGCCTAGTACCCATCCGCAGCTCCCCAGTCAGCCTAGTACCAGGGATGCCCGGATACCCCTTTTCAAAACTCGAATTGATCCGGATACGGATACCCAGATATCCGGATTGGATATCCGAATCCGAACTTCGCGGTATCCGGATTGATGCGGATATCCGAACGCATTATCCGCGGATATCTGACCTATTCGGATAGCCGCATAGAAAACTGGAAGTGGCCTTTAAATTGCTTTCAAAATTTTTTTAGGGTATATGAGGCATGTAGCATTATTATTTTTTAAAGGGGAACACTAATTGATGATGTGAGGACTTAAAATCCTCTCCCCTCCCCCCCCCCAAAAAAAATTGGCTGTCAAAGTGTCAATTATTCAGGAGGACTAGGTTCCAGGACCAGGAAGCGGTCGTACTGCCACAACTGGGACAGCACAGACACTTCCAAAAAAATTACACATAGTTCACCGTGGCACTTGGTGGTACCACGGCTCAGTAAAAACATTAGGAGAGGTTCCAGGAAGCAGTCACACTGCCGCAGTTGGGGCCTAGTCCCCACAACTGGGACAGCACAGACACTTCCAAAAAAATTACACAGCAATTGTGTTAACATAGTTCACCGTGGCACTTGGTGGTACCACAGCTCAGTAAAAATTTTTTGAACCAGGCTTATGATGATGACTCAAGAAGACGGAGCCTGGAGGTTGTGGTGGTAAAGGGTGGTAAGGCAAGCATAGTGATTTTTTCTTTCCAGCCACTTCATCATTTCCCCCTCTTGCCAACAACAGGTGCCAGGAATTCACCAACCACCCAAGAATGGTTGATTTTGAGAAACGTCAAGTCTGTCCACAGACTGGGTGGACAGACGAGAGCGCTTCTCAGTTACCATGCCACCGGCCGCACTAAAGCACCTTTCGGACAGCACGCTGGAAGGGGGGCAAGCAAGGACTTCCAGGGCATACTGTGCCAGCTCGCTACAAATATCCAGGTGCTTGACCCAGTAATCCAAGGGGTCCACAGGGGTGTTGCTCTCAAGGCCACTGTAGGACCCCATATAGTCTGCCACCATCCGGGTCAAGCGCTGGTTCTGGCTTTGAGAGCCACATGCTGCTGCTGCAGGCACCTCCTCACTCGGTAGCTGTACCGGCGTGGTGTACAGCACCTTTGTGAGAGACAGCAGATTTGATGGGCGCCTGCTGCTGATGGACGCAGGCACCTGCTGCTGTGCTGGCTGAACTGTGACAGTAGGGGGGGGGGGGAGTATGGGGGAAGGCTTTCTCCAAGCGCCGAACCAGGGACCGCTGCAACTCCCTCATTTGGAGCACAGGGTCTCCTCCTGCAGGCAGGAACTGATGCAGCTTCCCCTTCAGCCGTTGGTCCAGCATCAGGGTGATCCACATGTCCTTCCAACCACGCATCTCTTTGACCCTTGGGTCCCTGCGCAGGCACTGCAACATGTGCGGTGCCATGGGGAAGAGGGCTGCCATCTCTGCCGACACATGATCTTCATCATCCCCAGTGCTGTCCTCCTCCTCTGATTCCTGAGCCTCCCCCTGCTCTTTCCACCCCTGCACCACTGCAGCTGCACTCAGCTGTGTCCCCTCATCTTCAGGGTCAGGGACCTCCAACTCCTCCAAGTCCTCCACTCCAAGTCCTCAAGCTCCTCTTCCTGACGCACAGAGGTGGACTGTGGTTGTTGCTGCTTATGTTAACTGGGTACTATACTTGTTACTAGCATTCCGTGTGCTACACTTCTTGTGTAACACATATTGCTAGTGGTGTAAATATTTATTACGCAAGTAGTGTGGTATTGCGTGGTTTCCTAGAAATGCATGTGTTGGATAATGCCAGTTGTACCATTTGTGCAATGTGCATAATGTATCTGCTGTATGAGTAACATTGCTGTGTGCTACCTGCTAACAGCAACTTTACTGAACTTTAATCAACCCCCTTATCATTTTATTTCATGAATTATCGCTCATTATCTGGCTTACCTCACGATTTATGTCTCCTCGGGGTTGAGTCACTAAACCGTGCTAACTCCTAGCACAGCCGCGCTATGCGCATAACAGTTTTACACATTACATTGCAGTGGTACTTTCTAAAGTGCTAACGATCGCCAGTGATTAAAAAAAGCTGCTGAAATTGCTAGTAAAACGCTTCACTGTGAATGAGGCCTTAGATGTCTATTAAATAAGGCAGCACAAAGCTAGTGGCTGCAACAATTTGATCAATTGTAGACTAGATTGCTTCAGAAATCATGCCTAATATCTTCTGGTACAAGGTGGTGGCAAGGAAAACAGTGGACATTAGGAAGATATTGACTGATTACCTGATCCACCATACAATTGCATGCTGTATGTTGTATGCCTAGCTGTATTGGGAGAGAATAAAGGATCTTTGAGTTGGTGAGTGTGCCAGCTTTTTAGAAGGTAATGATAGCAAAGATGATGTTTTTGAAATTCCCCAGCTGTTCTTCCCCTAGGCAGGTGGTGTGCTTACAGAATGCTTACACACTCAAGATCATCACTTGAAAACAGACTGTGGGTAGGTACTCCAATTTATTCTGTATTCTGCAATGATTACATTAAGAGCACCTCTCTGGTTTATAAAGCATAATGATTATTCCTGCACAGACGCAGCCCTCCATTTCTGACTATTCCAGCTGTAGACATAAATGAATGATGGTATGCAAGAACGCATATATGAAAAGAGGGTGCAGGGAATTGCCGCTAGTAAAATATCACTAAAATTAGTGATTTTGATAGTAAAATATTGGTAATATTTACTGATATCTTACTGTGGCTAAACTTAACCCTACTCTCACACACCCTTCCCTGGTGGTGCCTGACCCTAAGACCCCCCGTGGTTCCTAACCCTAAGAACCCTCCCCCCACCCGGTGGTGCCTGAAACTAACCCCCTTGGTGGCACCTAACCCTAAATCCCTCTCCTAGAGCCTTACCCCCTCTTCCGCAAAGCCGCGAGATGCAGCTATGAAGGTAAATTTCAGGCGCCCGCTATGCAATACCGCCGTTTGCTTTTCCACAAACCAATTTGGTTTTCCGCAAAGGCTGTCCACCGAAGTTGCCCCCTCTTACCACTAATCGGGTGTCTCCAGGCACTGAAATGCAACTTCATAGCGGCACATCGCGGCCATTTTGAAAGCTGCGAATTACAGCAAAGAAGGTAAAATTTGGTACCCTGAGGTGCTCGCTGCCGTGCACCAAAATTTCCCTGTCATGCCACAAAATGCAGCTTTTATTATAGGCGCCTATTGCGGCGCTGTTTCTTCCAAAAAGGCTCCTGACCCTTTTTGCCTGCTTCATGCAAGAACTGGCTGCCAAATACTGTAACTATTTTAGTGTAGAGTAGTGATGCTTTCATGAGTGCTTACTCATGATGCAAATGAGCTTGCTGCAGCTGAGCGGCTGGATGAGAATTGGCTATTTACCCATAATTCCGCCCTGAGTTCCAACAGCTTTCACGCGTCCTATTAGTCGCGTTGCAAGCCTCACCAAGGTGCACTTCCTCCATCCGGCTTGAAGGAGGAAGTGCACCTTGGTGAGGCTTGCGACGCGACCAATAGGACACGTGCAAGCTGTTGGAACACAGGGCGGTGGCGGAATTATGGGTAAATAACCCATTCTCATCCAGCCACCCAGCTGCAGCAATTAAAGCTCATTTGAATCACGAGTAATCACTTGTGATTACTCATGAGAGCATCACTAGTGTAGAGCAGGGTGTTAACCACCCTGCAACCGCCTAACGCCGATGGGCGGCCGCAGAGTGGCTCTCCTGGGACTGCCTAACGCCGATTGTCATCATCGCAGTCTTCGCAAGATTAGCAAGGAGCAAGTGCTCGCTCGAGCGCGCGTTCCCTGCAGGGGGTACAGGAGGCCGCCACGAACAGCCTGCCAGCCAGTGATCAGAGCTGGCATGCTGATTACTGAAAAAGAAAAGTTAAAACCATGTGTACAGTGCTGCGGTCTAGTGCAGCGCTGTACAAAGTATTTGTCACTTAACTGTCCCTCTGATGGGCTCACAATCTAATCCCTATATTTAGGCATAGGCCTATATTGGTATAGCATACTGTATGCATCCTAGTGTAGGGCCAATTTGGGGGAGGGGAGGTGGATAGAAAAATTGGAAAATAAACGCTCTTTAAAAAAAATAAAAACAAAATAACAGCAGCAATCAGAGACCACCAAAAGAATGGTCTATTAGTGGGAACTTTTGGGAAGAAAAGGAGGCAAGATTCCTTTGGCTAAATTGTAAGGCCAATCAATAAACTGTTAAAGAATAGAGATGGTCCGACCGGTTCACACACAAACGTATTCGCGCGAACTTCGCTGGTTCGCGTTCGCGAACGAACGCGAACTATATGCGAGTTCGACCCACCCCCTATACTACATCATTAGGGTCAACTTTGACCATCCACATCACAGTCAGCAGGCACAGGGTAGCCAATCAGGCTACACTCCCTCCTGGAGCCCCCCCCCCCCCCTATAAAACACAGACAGCGTCAGCCATTTCACTCACTCGTGTGGCTGCAGTAATTAGAGAAGGGAGAGAACGTGCTGACATAGGGAGAGCTTAGTTAGGCTCTTGTGTTAGGCTTGTTAGGTTGCTCCTTCTTGCTGATACTTATTGCTAAAAAGCACTCCTCATCCTCAACAGCTCTTTTGAGAGCTAATGTTGTTCTTGTGATCTATTTGTGTGTGTGTGTGTCCCACAGACACTTGTGTTGCATATACAGCCCTGTCAGTCTTGGTAATTCCTACTGTGCCACTGCCAGGCCCAGCACATTCAGTGACTACCTGTGTGTGTGACAGCTGCACATTTGTAATACCAATCACTGCATATCCACCTGTTCAGTGCACCTACCTACCTACGTGAGCGCACACAGTTTTATATACCACCACCAGTCGCTGCACCTGTTCACGGTATCTGTGTTTGGCAGGTCTGTACGAGGTCGCACTGTCGTGATTTTGTGCGGCCTTCGACCAAAGTACAGTGTTCAGAAGAAGGCACGTGCCATCAACCCCCAATATTGTCAGGACGTATTTGACTATTTAACAAAGAACACCTCATCTTTCTCAGCTTTTGCACGTAAGCGTGACATATCTTCTTCCTCCTTAGAGATGGGCTGAACCTCCGATTTTAGGTTCGCGAACCGGGTTCGCGAACTTTCGCATAACGTTCGGTTCGCGTTAAAGTTCGCAAACCGCAATAGACTTCAATGGGGATGCGAACTTTGAAAAAAAAAATAATTATGCTGACCACAAAACTGATGGAAAAGATGTTTCAAGGGGTCTAACACCTGGAGGGGGGCATGGCGGAGTGGGATACACGCCAAAAGTCCCGGGGAAAAATCTGGATTTGATGCAAAGCAGCGTTTTAAGGGCAGAAATCACATTGAATGCTAAATGACAGGCCTAAAGTGCTTTAAAACATCTTGCATGTGTATACATCAATCAGGTAGTGTAATTAAGGTACTGCTTCACACTGACACACCAAACTCAGCATGTAACGCACCGCAAACAGCTGTTTGTGTAGTGACGGCCGTGCTGGACTGGTGCGCACCATGGCGAGAGTGCAGGTTTTGGTGGCTTTACAGCCCATATGGTCGCCTGGCTGATGTAGCTGAATGACAGAACAGTGACTGTCCAGCTGATCAAATTTGGTCTGACCACAATGAAGCAACGACCTTATTATCTTTTGTGTGCCCCCCGAGACACTCATCTAGGCGCCGGTCATTGCTTCATTGTGATACGCAAGCCCCTTTACCATGGCAAGGTAATGATCACGAAGGGGAATGGGCGCATGTACATGCCTTTTCTTTTGTTGTTGCAGCTGCCCGCAGTGCAGCCAGAAAAATTAGGCAGGCATGTACACGCACCAGAAAAATTATTACAGCGGCCGCTGCTAGCAGCGGCCTAAAAAATTCAGCAATCCGCCTGGAGTCCCGGACCCTGTTGGTGGTGGCGGAGAAAGTAGTCAAGCGGCCTGCAGGCAGACATGCTGTGTGAAGGGACTGGGAGCGACTTAGTCTTCTTGGGGCAGCCCAGGCAGCCAGTCACACGGCGTGCAGGCAGAGATGCTGTGTGTGCGGGGACTGACTTAGTCTTGGGGCGGGCAGCAGCCCTCCGGGATCCATGCCTCATTCATTTTGATAAAGGTGAGGTACTTAACACTTTTGTGATTTAGGCGACTTCTCTGCTCTGTGACAATGCCTCCAGCTGCGCTGAAGGTCCTTTCTGACAGGACGCTTGCGGCAGGGCAGGAGAGAAGTTGGATGGCAAATTGGGACAGCTCTGGCCACAGGTCAAGCCTGCGCACCCAGTAGTTCAAGGGTTCCTCATCGCTGTTCACAGCAGTGTCTACATCCACACTTAAGGCCAGGTAGTTGGCTACCTGCCGTTCCAGGCGTTGGTGGAGGGTGGATCCGGAAGGGCTACGGCGAGGCGTTGGACTAAAGAACGTCCGCATGTCCGACATCACCATGAGATCGCTGGAGCGTCCTGTCTTTGACTGCGTGGACACGGGAGGAGGATTAGTGGCAGTGGTACCTTGCTGGCGTTGTGCTGTCACATCACCCTTAAAGGCATTGTAAAGCATAGTTGACAGCTGGTTCTGCATGTGCTGCATCCTTTCCACCTTCCGGTGAGTTGGTAACAGGTCCGCCACTTTGTGCCTGTACCGAGGGTCTAGTAGTGTGGCCACCCAGTACAGCTCATTCCCCTTGATGTTTTTTATACGGGGGTCCCTCAACAGGCAGGACAGCATAAAAGATGACATCTGCACAAAGTCGGATCCAGTACCCTCCATCTCCTCTTGCTCTTCCTCAGTGATGTCACGTAAGTCAACCTCCTCCCCCCAGCCGCGAACAATACCACGGGAAGGTTGAGCAGCACAAGCCCCCTGCGACGCCTGCTGCGGGTGTTCTCCTGCCGCCGTCCCCTCCTCCTCCTCCTCCCCCAAAGAAACACCTTGCTCATCATCCTCTGAGTCTGACTTGTCTTCTGCACACGACTTCTCTTCTTCCTCCTCCTCCCCCCTCTGTGCTGCCGCAGGTGTTGAGGAAACAGCTGGGTCTGATGAAAATTGGTCCCATGCCTGTTCCTGCCGTAACGGTTCCTGGTCACGCTCATTCACAGCTTCATCCGCCACTCTACGCACAGCACGCTCCAAGAAGTAAGCGTAGGGAATTAAGTCGCTGATGGTGCCCTCACTGTGGCTCACCAGGTTGGTCACCTCCTCAAACGGCCGCATGAGCCTGCATGCATTTTCCATCAGTGTCCAGTTGTCGGGCCAGAACATCCCCATCTTCCCAGACTGTTTCATTCTACTGTAGTTGTAGAGGTAGTGGGTGACGGCTTTCTTCTGTTCTAGCAGGCGGGAGAACATGAGCAGGGTCGAATTCCAGCGAGTCGGGCTATCGCAAATGAGGCGTCTCACCGGCATGTTGTTTTTCCGCTGAATTTCCGCAAAGCGTGCCATGGCTCTGTAAGACCGCCTCAAATGCCCACAGACCTTCCTGGCCTGCTTCAGGACATCCGCTAAGCCAGGGTACTTTGCCACAAATCTTTGAACAACTAGATTCATGACATGTGCCATGCAGGGTATGTGTGTCAGCTTCCCCATATGCAAAGCGGCAAGCAGATTGCTGCCGTTGTCGCACACCACGTTGCCTATCTCCAGGTGGTGCGGGGTCAGCCACTCATCCACCTGTTTCTTAAGAGCAGCCAGGAGAGCTGCTCCAGTGTGGCTCTCCGCTTTGAGACAAGACATGTCTAAGATGGCGTGACACCGTCGTGCCTGGCATGCAGCATAGGCCCTGCGGAGCTGGGGCTGTGTAGCTGGAGAGGAGAACTGCCACTCAGCCAAGGAGGAGGAGGACAGCGAAGAGCATGTAGCAGGAGGAGAGGAGGTGGCAGGAGGCCTGCCTGCAAGCCGTGGAGGTGTCACAATTTGGTCCGCTGCGCCCTGCTTGCCATCGTTCACCACCAGGTTGACCCAATGGGCTGTGTACGTAATGTAGCGGCCCTGCCCGTGCTTGGCAGACCAGGCATCCGTGGTCAGGTGTACCCTTGACCCAACGCTCTTCGCAAGAGATGACACCACTTGCCTCTCAACTTCACGGTGCAGTTGGGGTATGGCCTTTCTCGAAAAATAAGTGCGGCCTGGCATCTTCCACTGCGGTGTTCCGATGGCCACAAATTTACGGAAGGCCTCAGAGTCCACCAGCCGGTATGGTAACAGCTGGCGAGCTAACAGTTCCGCCACGCCAGCTGTCAGACGCCGGGCAAGGGGGTGACTGGCCGAAATTGGCTTCTTCCGCTCAAACATTTCCTTCACGGACACCTGACTGCTGCTATGGGCAGAGGAGCAGGAAGCGCTCAAGGGCAGAGGCGGAGTGGAGGAGGGTGCCTGTGAAGGTGGAAGGGAGAAAGCGGCAGAAGCAGATGATGCACCTGAAGGAGGAAGAGGAGAAGGAGGGTGACTTTTCTTTTGTGTGCTGCTGCTGCTTTTGCTCAGGTGGCCATCCCATTGCTGTTTGTGCCTTTTCTCCAGGTGCCTTCGTAAGGCACTTGTCCCTACGTGAGTGTTGGCCTTTCCACGGCTCAATTTTTGTTGGCAGAGCGAACAGATGGCTTTGCTCCGATCTGAGGCACACACATTAAAAAATTTCCACACCGCTGAGCCACCCTGGGATGTGGGCACTATGGGGACCTCAGCAGCTGATGCTGAAGGGCAAGTTGGCTGGCTGTACATAGGTGGCGATACATGGTGCCGGACACTGCCACCAGCTGTTTCTGACGAAGAGCTGCCCCAGCTTCTTTCAGCAACTTCTCTCCTCCTACTACTCTCTGACTCCCCCTCTTAACTGTCCCCTCTCTTCATCTCCTCTATTGGGAACATACAGAGGATCCCTATCATCGTCATCATCGTAATCATCCTGCCCAGCTTCGCTTGCCTCAGACAAATCCAAACATGCACCATCAGTAGGTCCTTCATCCTCCTTACACGTTACATCCATAGTGTTGCCGCGTAACTCAGACATATGAGCTGGTGAAAATTCATCTGGCTGTAACAACAATGGCTGTGCATCAGTGATTTCAACACTAAATAATTCTTGCGAAGTGTCAAATGCAGCGGAAGTGGTGCTAGTAGTAGCGCTGGTGGCTGAGCAAGATGAGGTGTTCTGTGTCGCTAAATACTCAACCACGTCCTGACAATCTTGGGAGGTGATGGGACGTGCCTTCTTCCGAGCACTGTACTGTGGGCCAGGTCCACACGAAATTACATTTACACGACCTCGCGCAGACCTGCCGGGTGGCCTTCCTCTGGCTCTGGCACTACCTCTTCCTCTACCTGTTTTGTCCATATCGGGTATGCACGGAGTGGTATATCACACTGCGTGCACTCACGTAGGTAGGTGGGTTCACTTAACTGCACAGGTATGCGCACTGATGCGGTGGGTTCACTGAACAGAACAGGTATACAGTGGCGGGTTCACAGAACAGGTATGCAGTGGCAGGTTCACTGAACAGAACAGGTATGCAGTGGCGGGTTCACTGAACAGTACAGGTATACAGTGGCAGGTTCACTGAACAGAACAGGTATGCAGTGGCGGGTTCACTGAACAGTACAGGTATACAGTGGCGGGTTCACTGAACACAACAGGTATGCAGTGGCGGGTTCACTGAACAGGTATACAGTGGCGGGTTCACTGAACAGAACAGGTATACAGTGGCGGGTTCACAGAACAGGTATGCAGTGGCAAGTTCACTGAACACAACAGGTATGCAGTGGCGGGTTCACTAAACAGGTATACAGTGGCGGGTCCACTGAACAGAACAGGTATGCAGTGGTGGGTTCACTGAACACAACAGGTATGCAGTGGCGGGTTCACTGAACAGTACAGGTATACAGTGGCAGGTTCACTGAACAGAACAGGTATGCAGTGGCGGGTTCACTGAACAGTACAGGTATACAGTGGCAGGTTCACTGAACACAACAGGTATGCAGTGGCGGGTTCACTGAACACAACAGGTATGCAGTGGCGGGTTCACTGAACACAACAGGTATGCAGTGGCGGGTTCACTGAATAGGTATGCAGTGGCGGGTTCACTGAACAGTACAGGTATACAGTGGCGGGTTCACTGAACACAACAGGTATGCAGTGGCGGGTTCACTGAACAGGTATGCAGTGGTGGGTTCACTGAACACAACAGGTATGCAGTGGCGGGTTCACTGAACAGTACAGGTATACAGTGGCAGGTTCACTGAACAGAACAGGTATGCAGTGGCGGGTTCACTGAACAGTACAGGTATACAGTGGCGGGTTCGCTGAACACAACAGGTATGCAGTGGCGGGTTCACTGAACAGGTATACAGTGGCGGGTTCACTGAACAGAACAGGTATACAGTGGCGGGTTCACAAAACAGGTATGCAGTGGCAGGTTCACTGAACACAACAGGTATGCAGTGGCGGGTTCACTAAACAGGTATACAGTGGCGGGTCCACTGAACAGAACAGGTATGCAGTGGTGGGTTCACTGAACACAACAGGTATGCAGTGGCGGGTTCACTGAACAGTACAGGTATACAGTGGCAGGTTCACTGAACAGAACAGGTATGCAGTGGCGGGTTCACTGAACAGTACAGGTATACAGTGGCAGGTTCACTGAACACAACAGGTATGCAGTGGCGGGTTCACTGAACACAACAGGTATGCAGTGGCAGGTTCACTGAACACAACAGGTATGCAGTGGCGGGTTCACTGAACAGGTATGCAGTGGCGGGTTCACTGAACAGTACAGGTATACAGTGGCGGGTTCACTGAACACAACAGGTATGCAGTGGCGGGTTCACTGAACAGGTATACAGTGGCGGGTTCACTGAACAGAACAGGTATACAGTGGCGGGTTCACAGAACAGGTATGCAGTGGCAGGTTCACTGAACACAACAGGTATGCAGTGGTGGGTTCACTGAACAGGTATACAGTGGCGGGTCCACTGAACAGAACAGGTATGCAGTGGCGGGTTCACTGAACACAACAGGTATGCAGTGGTGGGTTCACTGAACAGGTATGCAGTGGTGGGTTCACTGAACAGGTATGCAGTGGTGGGTTCACTGAACACAACAGGTATGCAGTGGCGGGTTCACTGAACAGTACAGGTATACAGTGGCAGGTTCACTGAACAGAACAGGTATGCAGTGGCGGGTTCACTGAACAGTACAGGTATACAGTGGCAGGTTCACTGAACACAACAGGTATACAGTGGCAGGTTCACTGAACAGAACAGCTATACAGTGGCGGGTTCACAGAACAGGTATGCAGTGGCAGGCTTACTGAACACAACAGGTATGCAGTGGCGGGTTCACTAAACAGGTATACAGTGGCGGGTCCACTGAACAGAACAGGTATGCAGTGGCGGGTTCACTGAACACAACAGGTATGCAGTGGTGGGTTCACTGAACAGGTATGCAGTGGTGGGTTCACAGAACAGGTATGCAGTGGCGGGTTCACAGAACAGGTATGCAGTGGTGGGTTCACAGCACAGGTATGCAGTGGTGGGTTCACAGAACAGGTATGCAGTGGTGGGTTCACAGCACAGGTATGTAGTGGCAGGTTCACTGAACAGGTATGCAGTGATGGGTTCACAGCACAGGTATGCAGTGGCAGGTTCACTGAACAGGTATGCAGTGATGGGTTCACAGCACAGGTATGCAGTGGTGGGTTCACAGAACAGGTATGCAGTGGTGGGTTCACAGCACAGGTATGCAGTGGCAGGTTCACTGAACAGGTATGCAGTGATGGGTTCACAGAACAGGTATGCAGTGGCAGGTTCACTGAACAGGTATGCAGTGGTGGGTTCACAGTACAGGTATGCAGTGGTGGGTTCACAGAACAGGTATGCAGTGGTGGGTTCACTGAACAGGTATGCAGTGGTGGGTTCACAGTACAGGTATGCAGTGGTGGGTTCACAGAACAGGTATGCAGCCAGCCAGGAACAAGTTAAGCCTAACTAATCTTTCCCTGAGAGACAGTCTGCAGCAGCTCGCCCTACTCTCACTAACGCAGGCAGCACACGAGTGACCGTAATGGCCGCAGCTGCCTGCCTTATATAAGGAGGGGGTGGGGCTCCAGGGGCTAGTGTAGCCTAATTGGCTACACTGGGCCTGCTGACTGTGATGTAGAGGGTCAAAGTTGACCCTCAAGGTGCATTATGGGGCGAACCGAACTTCCGCAAAGGTTCGCCAGCAGGACGCGAACCACCGAGGTTCATGTGGAACCGTTCGCCGGCGAACCGTTCGGCCCATCTCTATTCCTCCTGCTCTGAGCCGTGGAAAGACAAAGACCCGCATAGGGACAACTACCTTACGAAGGCACATGATTACAAAGCACAAACTGCAATGGGATGGCTACCTGAGGAAAAGCAGCACACAAAAGCAAAGCCACACACCGCAGTGTAAGATACCAGGCCGCAATTATTTCTCAAAAAAGGCGATACCTAAACTGTACCGTGATGTTGAAAGGCAGGTGGTGAGTCTGGTGACATCTCTGGCACACAGCGTTGGGTCAAGGGTCCATCTGACCACGGATGCCTGGTCTGCAAAACACGGTCAGGCCTGCCCGAAGACTAAGTCAGTCCCCACACACAGCATCTCTGCCTGCCCCAAGACTAAGTCGGTCCTCACACAACATCTCTGCCTGCAGGCCGCTTGACTGCCTTCTCCGCCACCACCAACAGGGTCCATGACTCCAGGCAGATTCCTGAATTTTTAATGGTGCGTGTACAATCATGCCTGCCTAATTTTTCTGTCTGCACTGCAGCTGCAACAACAAAACAAAAGGCATGTACATGTTTCAATTCCCCTTCATGATCGTTACCTTGCCGCGTTGAAGGAGCTTGCGTATCACAATGAAGCAATGACTGCCAGCTATATGAGTGTCTCGGGGGGAGCACACCCAAGATAATAAGGTCGTTGCTTCATTGTGGACAGACCAAATTTGATCAGCTGGACACTGTTGTTCTGTCATTGAGCTACCTCAGCCCGGCGACCATATGGGCTGGAAAACCGCCATGGCTTGCACTCTTGCCATGGTGCGCAACATTCCAGCACGGCCGTCACGACACAAACAGCTGTTTGCGGTGCGTTACGCAGTGAGTTTGGTCTGTCAGTGTGAAGCAGTACTCTGCAAGATGTTTTAAAGCACTTTAGGCCTCTGATTTCTGCCCTTAAAACGCTGCTGTGCATCAAATCCAGATTTTTCCCCGGGACTTTTGGCGTCTATCCCACTCCTCCAAGCAAAAACTCAGATGTTAGACCCCTTGAAACATCTTTTCAATAAGTGGCCAGTGTAAATGTTTCTAGTTTCCAGTGTGATTGGACAGGCATACGAGAGGCTAAATACCCATAAAACACCCCCCTCGGGGGGCGGAGCCGGACATGGCGCGGTGAAGACGTCTCTGAACAGAGCTCCGGGCACACAGCTACTTTCAGCCCGTTATGGAGGCTCCTGCTGACCAGCAACCCACCACCGAAACGCCCAATACGAAGGGGAGCAGAAAAGCTATCAAACCAGCCCCGGCTGCCTCTGCAAACCCCACTACTTCGGTAGCAAAATACTTCACAGGCCCCACCACGAGACACATGACGGACAAGATGGCGGAGGCTTCTTCCTCATCAAGACAGGCCTCTAGACAGGCAGACACCGGAGCATCTAAGAACCTAGAGGAGATCTGGGAATTTCTCAGAAGTCTCCCCACGAAACATGACATGGAAAGACAGACGGAGCAACTCCAACACATCACTAAATCTGAAATTGCGAATCTGCGCACCGACCTCTCCGCCATTTCTGACAGAATGAATGGAGCCGAGAGAGACATAGAAGACCTCCAGTCTGAGCTCCGCAAGCTAAAAGAGGCCCAGGGGAAGCAGACGGGTTTGCAGGCCCTCTTTAGATCCCAGATAGAGGACTTGCAGAACCGTAGCCGACGGAACAACGTCCGCATAAGAGGCTTACCGGAAGCTACTAGATCCGAAGACTTGATCCACACAGTCAGGGCCATCTTTGAACGCCTGCTGGAGCGGCCTCAGTCCACACCGATCAGGGTGGACAGAGTTCACAGAGCTCTCCGCCCGATACCGCAGGGCGCGGCACCTCCGCGGGATGTCATCTGCAGAATACACTATTTTGATGTGAAGAATGACATAATGGCGGCTGCACGTCGACATGGACCGGTCGACTTTGACGGAGCCTCTATTACATTATATCAAGACCTGGCACCATTCACACTAGCACAGAGAAGAGCTATGCATCCCCTCTTACAAGTCTTGAAGGAGCAAGATTTCACATATAGCTGGGGCTTCCCATTTCACCTATTTGCGAAAAAGGACTCTTGTTCCGCAACCCTCAGAGCACCATCCGAGCTGGCAGATTTCTGCAAAACCCTGGGAATCCCCGAAGTAGCCCTCCCGCTCTGGGACCCGGACGCTTTGCTTCTAAATGGACCACCGAAACCAGCCAAGTCTGCCAGAAGAAATAATAATGTCGTGAGTATGACTGGCACAATCTATCAGTGCTAAACTGTCTGATATACGCCATGATACTCTGATCTGCATAAGACTCCCTATGGCATGCTATGTATACACCCATGTATGTTATTTCCTTGAGCTAGAGGTCCACGACCTGGCTCTTTTCTGCATAAAAATTTGGAAATAAGGAGCTGTAGAACCAACCCGTCTACATGGAACGTATTGCTATATTTTCTGCCTTTCATACTCTTTTACCCGCCGTTTGTGGGGCTAATACTGAAGGGCATGCCAACGGGAGATGGCTCAACACTTTAAACCTCCCGGGTACACCGGCAAACGAATGTTCCCCCTTCCAACGTGCCCTGAGGGCCACATGGAACTTTTCTCTCTGCTTCTTTAGTGTGCGGACTTCTTTAGAAGCAGATTTCCCGGTGATGTGTTGTGTGTTAAATTTTATATTTCCCATATGCTCAGGCTTTCCCACCTCGTGAGGAAGGAAGCCTATTCCCAGTGCTATGTGTCTCCTGTCCCGTCTTGAATCTTTAAGCTATAATAGCTAAGTCAGTTTATAATATTGTTGATATACTGTGCTGCCTAAACTTGCGATATGTTGAAGTATTATCTGTTGCAATGTTACTGTTATAATATGCTTTGGTGCTGGCACGCTGGACTCTCTGGGGGCCCCTCTACAAATACCTCTACTACCAAGAAAATGCATTATCTGATATTTGGATGGCTTATACAGTGGTTGGCAAGGATTGCCAACACCCTTGACCTGTCTACTTTTTCTCTTTCTACCTTTTCTCTACTTCGGCTTTATGCCATCTTTCACTGGTTTCTCAAGGACACTCTCCCCTTGTGGTTACAAAGCATTTTGTGGTTTGATGTTCATTAAAGTACAATCTGTCAATGCCAGGGGTTTAAATATACCAGAGAAGCGAAGGGCACTCCTTCGCTCCCTACACAAACAGCGGGTCCAAGTGGCATTCTTGCAGGAGACGCATTTTAAAGGCCCTATCCCACCTAAATTAACAGATAAATATTTTACAAAAGCATACTTCAGTTCCTCCCCTGACTCTAAAACTAAAGGGGTTGCTATCCTCCTAGCTAAATCCATTGAGATGTCTCAACTGCAGGAATGCCGTGACTCAGCTGGCAGATTCCTATTTATTAAGGGTACCCTTCTTCATCGAAGATTCACTTTTGGGACCATGTACGCTCCTAATAGCGGTCAGGGAGCTTTTTTGACCAGGGTACTGGAGACGTTAGACTCTTTCTCGGAGGGTGGGGTGATCCTAGGAGGGGACTTCAACCTGGTGCTGGACCCCACATTGGATAACTCTGCGGGTCGGAGCTCTTTCTCAAATAAGGCACTCAAACAATGCAAATCCCAGCTGGCAAAACGACAACTAGTGGATGTTTGGCGATTCCAGCACCCCACTACTAGAGATTACTCTTTTTACTCTAAACTACACAATGTTTACACTAGAATTGATTTCATATTAATTTCCCAAAATCTTCTCTCTGAGCAGATATCAACAGACATAGGCCAAGTAATCCTTTCAGATCATGCGCCAGTCACGCTTTCTATAGGCATTAGACCCAAATCTTATCTCCCGCGCACCTGGCGCCTTAACGCCTCCTTATTACAACAACCAGATATCAAACAGAGGACTTCCTCCGCGTTAGAGAGATATTTTGCTATTAATGATAATGCTGAGGTATCTGTCCCCACACTGTGGGAAGCACATAAATGTGTAATTAGGGGCCACTTTATCCAGGAAGCCAGTCGTCTAAAGAGGGAAAAAGATGAAGCAATTACTAAATCACTGAATCTGATTAGAGATTTAGAAATGAGACATAAGGCCTCATTGTCAGAGCCTGAATTAGCTATGTTGGAGTCAGAAAGAGAGAAACTCAGGGGCCTTCTTTTCTTTAAGGAAAAGCTGATTGCCACCAAATGCAAACGTATATTTTATGAGTGTGGTAACAAGTGTGGCAAACACCTAGCTAGAGCTCTTAAAACACAATACGCACATTCCAATATCTCCAGTATAACCGACTCCAAAGGTCGTAAATGCATTAAAAATGAAGAAATTGCGGAAGCATTCCGTACTTTTTACCACACTCTGTACAACTTGAAGAACCAATCCTCCCCAAAAACAGCCCTCTCTCATAGAAAAGATATTACCCATTATCTCCGCAGATCAGGCATGCCTTCTCTCCCTGAGGACATAGCATCTGAGCTAGAGGAACCTATCACTGAGGACGAGATCAGGCAGGCCGTGAAAGAGTCCCCAGTTGGTAAGGCTCCGGGCCCCAATGGTCTCCCAGTAGACTATTATAAGTCATTCAAGCAAATCCTTTGTCCCTACCTGGTCAGGGTTTTCAATAGCCTTACACCCGAGGAAGGAAATCCAAGTAGTCTCCCCCGAGACATGTTATCAGCACACATAACGGTCATCCCAAAAGCAGGTAAGGACGCCACCTTGTGCTCTAGCTACCGTCCAATCTCACTTTTAAATGCAGACTTAAAAATCATGGCGAAGGTAATGGCGAATCGACTATCCCCTCATATGCCGTCCCTGGTCCATTTCGATCAGGTGGGCTTCATTGCTGGTCGAGAGGCGCGGGACAACACCATTCGCACTCTGGATACCATTGAGTGGCTCCAAAGGACGGGCTCCCCAGCTCTGCTCTTGTCTACAGATGCTGAAAAAGCTTTTGACAGGGTAGACTGGGGATTCCTTGAGGAAACACTTATACATATCGGCCTGAGACGCAACATGCTAACCCGTATCTTAGCCCTCTATAAAGGCCCGACAGCTCATGTGAGGGCGAATGGTGTTGTCTCGGGTCCTTTTTCAATATCCAACGGTACCCGGCAGGGCTGTCCCTTCTCCCCTTTGGTTTTTGCCCTTACCATTGAGCCCTTTCTGTGCTCTATTCGCAAATCTAGGGATGTTAGTGGGGTCACGATTTCTGGAGAGGAGCACAAGGTGGCTGCCTATGCCGATGACCTTTTATTTTATCTCACAAATCCGATCATTTCACTCCCTAACCTGATAGGTGAATTGAATGACTTCAAATTGATCTCTAATTATAAGATAAACCTGGACAAATGTCAGGCCATGGGAATTTCATTACCTATACCCTTAGCTAACCAACTTCGGGCCAACTTCCCATTTAAATGGACATCCTCGGCACTTACCTACTTGGGAGTACAGATACCCTCTGATCTTGCTCTCACGTATCAACTGAACTTCCCTCCTCTTGTACGCAAACTCTCACTCGATCTCCAAGACTGGGATAGACCCCACTTCACATGGTTTGGCCGAATAAACATAATTAAAATGAACATCATGCCCCGTCTCTTATATTTATACCAGGCCCTTCCTGTCACGCCACCCCCTGAACATTTTAAACAAGTCAAAAGGTTATTTATAAATTTCATATGGCGCAAGAAACCCTCTAGGATCAGATACTCAGCTATTACTCTACCAAAAGAGCAAGGAGGACTTGCAGTCCCAGATGCTAGTAAATACCATGCCTCAGCCGCCTTAACGCGGGTGGTGGACTGGCACAGACACTCTGCTCAGAAGAGATGGGTGCAGGTTGAATCAGCTCTGACTTCACAGGATTTGAGCTCACTGACCTGGGTTACTCGGGTTCCCCCCTCCACCTCAGTAGCGGTCAGGGCGTCTCTCAGTGCCCTGGTCAAATTTCGCCTTAGCGCAGAGCTCTCTCCATGGCCATCCCCCTTAATGCCAATCCTCGATAATCATCTATTTAAACCAGGCTGTCACAGTAACGCATACGTTGAATGGAGAATGGGTACTTGCCTCAGGGCTAGTGACCTCATTAGAGGACAGGCCTGGTATACGCTGGAGCAGATCCGTGAATCTCGCAGCTGCCCTTTTTTGGATCTTTGGAGCTACCTCCAATTCACCCATTTTCTTAGCTCTATCGGACCCCGGACAGCCTTTTCTAGGCCCCTTACTCCCTTTGAATCACTCTGTACAGGTACAGGCCCAATTAGGAAAGTTCTATCTACAGTCTATCAGCTCCTGTCCTCGGATGAGACCTGGTCCATATCCTTGAAAGAGAAATGGGAAGCGGACCTCCAGAGATCCTTTACCGATAAGCAGTGGGATAAGTTAATCTTAATTAATCAGAAAGCAGCTATCTCTTCAAGAATACAAGAATCAAATTATAAAATTCTGACCAGGTGGTATCTCACACCCACCAGATTACATAAAATTTATCCCACTGCTGATCAGAGGTGCTGGAGATGTATGCAACATGATGGTACTTTACTACACATTTTTTGGCACTGCCCGTTAATCAGAGGCTTTTGGTCAGAAGTCCAGCTGTATATAAAAGAACTTACAGATGCAGATCCAATTTCTGATCCGGCCTTCTATTTATTGCACCACACAGATAAACCTCTTAAAAAAATTAAAAAATCCCTTATGAAACACCTCCTCCAGGCTGCGAGAGTCTTGATTGCCAGACATTGGAAGGACATTAAACCTCCTTCCATACTTGAGTGGGTAGCAGAACTTAAATTTATATGCGAGATGGAATCTTTGACAGCAGCAATTCATCAAACTGAGGAACAACACTCCCGCACCTGGATGCCATGGCATGAACTTCTAGAGTCTACCCGCTATAGATCCCTATTAGCTGGAACTAACACCTAAAGATATACACACATGCTAAGATTCCCCCTGGCAAGACACCCTCTTAACATGGCACTTTGGTTACATAGCACAAGGGGCAGAGTGTCCAATCTCTCTTTCTTCCTCTTCTCTCTCTCTTTCATTTCCTTGTTCTGATACTTCTTTCTATAAACCCTTGATATATGTAATTATCTAGATACCCCTGGCGAGTCGGTTCGGTCGAGAGGTCTGCCACCCCATACATCTAATCTCTTCCATCTGCTTAAACATTGGACTGCAATCCTACTGGTCCAGTCCCCAACTCCTTTCAGGGGGTGATCCCGGGATGTGTTGCCCCATAGGGCTCCCGGATCTCCAATGTTTTTTATTCCCTTTTTCTGGGCCAGACATTAGACATTTAACATTAACCTTTAGCCCATCTCCATTTCCCTGCTGGGTGTAGGGAATTTATCCCTCAATGCCCGACAGCCCACAGTCCAAGTAGTGGCGGATTATTCTCGACCGACCCAGATGTAGCCAATCAGAAATGCAGGCCATGTATACTCTATTAGCGACAGCGCTGGATTGCTGTATTCTCCTATGCCTGTTATTTGTTTTATACATGCCTATATAAGCCTGTACCTGTTGGACTTGCTACTGTTTGCTATGTTCTACATTTTTTGTATCTGAAAAATTTAAAATAAAGAATTTGAAAAACACACCCCTCAACTTGTGTCATCGCTGCAGGCAGGCTGGCTCACCTCGCGTCTGAACCCACTAGGACTACATTACCCATAGGCCTCCCAGCGTCACTAAGTGAGGTTTTTAATCATCAATTAAAGACTTTATTACGCTATGGGAGCATCTGTTTAGTCTTTTTAGGAGGGGCATTCCCTGAACTGTTGGAGGAACTGTGTTAATATATATACAAGTGCATTGAGTTGTTTGTGATTGGACAGAAACTACGTTTGGTGAGCGCAATTGTTTTGCATTTGGTGCAGGATCGCACACCTGGTGGTTTTTGAGTGTACCCCCAGATGAACACTTGGTGATAGTGAGCCTTGGCTGGCACCAGTGCTGTACACTGAGGGAGAGGCTGGTCACAGTGTTCACGGTTGCATTGGTGCAGGGATGCTAAATGCTGAAGGATACTGCACTATGTGTCACAGGAGCCCTAGTGGTCGGAACGCACATTGCCTTCCAATCGGTTTCAGCACACAGACCATGCAAGCTGTGGTCGCGATCAGTGGGCAGAAACCGACAGAATTTGGGCAGCAGCCAAACCAGAAGGGAGCCTGTGGGTTACGGAAATACACTTTACACACTATTTCAGGGTATAACTGCCACCACTTCTGCTTTCCTGGACCAGAAGCACCCACTGACTAGCTATTTCTAGACCTGCAAATAAACGGTTAAACACACTCTATTCTGTCTAGCTAACAACAAAAGTAGCGTCTCTCCAGAAGTCTGGGTTCAATTTCTGTGTGCTGAATAATAGGGTAGCTGAACAAACAACTGACGTTAGCATTGGTTTATTAATGCAATATAAATAATTAATATATACAGACAATCATTAAAATCAACAATCATTGAAACATTAATAGCCAGTATGAAATAAAAAGGGAGAAAATACTTAGGGTTTGTGGAAATATGCCCGTTCTGGGAAAATCATAAGGTTCTTTGTTTCAGTCAGAGCAAGATGGCCGAACAAGATGGACGCTAACCATGTGTCCTCTGGCTAGCAGCAGACAGCTCTCATACAGATGGAATTTGGAGGACTAAGGTCTGCCTGCCAGCCATGTGCTTTTGATGAAGCTGGTTTGGGGGTGTCGCAATGAGATTTTAGGGCTAAACTTATAAAATGCCGTAACTCATGAAAGATACATGTCATATCTAGGTGGATAGCAAATTCATACTTGTCGGAAAATACAGATTAATATGACATCAGACATGGCTAGGGCAGCGGGTCAGGTTCCTGAGAAGATTCATACCGCAATAACCGGACGGGCAATTGCAATGAATTTCATATCAGCACGTTGGCCAGATTTTACTGAATAAGACTATATGAATTTCATAGCTGTGCGATATACGGTTTTTGTATAAGGACAGGAAATCCTACCACACATGCTTTCAGATCTGCCCTTCATAGGTGCCATGAAGTCTGTGGGAAGAAGGTTTGGAATAGGCTTCCTGCTGTGAGTAGCTTCCTTGCTCTCCCTGTATGAAAAGGGCTCACCAAATGGTGGGGCAATTGACATCTGCCTGGGGTAATTAGAAATAAACAAACATTCTCCTGGACACAGGCCTGGCCCAAGCTAATTAACAAATCAAAAGACATCCTGTATCTAAGTACTGCTAGCTCTCTGCTGAGGAAAGAGGGAGCCAAGATTGACTGCAGATGCTCCTACACAACCAATCTAGATTCTAGCACGTCAATGGCAATCGGTGCAATAAACCGATTGTGATTGCGTTCTCGTTTCCCACGGCTGTTCCGTGACACTATGTACCTTTTATTGTCTTTTATCTGAGGAACTGAAGCCTAGTAATAAGGAGAAAGAAGATGAACTGAAATGGATTCTAAGTGCCTATGCGATATATGCTGTTTGTGATTGAGCAGCATTCAAATCTGGTGATCGCACTGCATTGTATTTGCTGGTGTTCGCATGCTAATACATGTCACCCTAGCTTGTTTATTTTTACTGCTTAGGGTTCCTTTAACCACAATGTGGTCTGGTTCACACGGGCTCCTGACAGCATGTTGTTCAAAAGCTTTTCTGCAAGTGTCAGAAAAGTATTTGATATCTTCAAGTGGTTTGTGGCATTTTTTACCCCGCGGGGGGACATGACGACGCGTGTGAACTGGCCCTAAAGCTAGCTTTCATTGCTGCATCATTTTTCACTGTAGCTTTAGCAAACATTTCCTGATGTGATTGCAGTCTGCCTTTTAATTCTTTGTCAATTTTTCTTGATGTGTATATATAGCATACTAAGCACCATGTTTGGTGTCAAAATGCCGATGTATATTGCACTCTTTCATCACTGACACTGTCTCTTAGCACAGAATACAGACCAGTTTGTCTGCTCAATTCACAAACTTTCTGTAACGATCGGTGAAGCACAGAGAGGATCTGATTACCAGTGATCTGCAGAATCACTGGGAATACAGATGTATACCAGATTATACGTGATCTGCAGTATCACTGATAATCCGATATACTAGCTAACCTCTGTTCACCTGAGTAGAGTGTAGTGTTGGGTGTAACAGTAACACTTAGAGGACTAGGCCTCAGTGCAGCAAGGAGTACTGCACAGATTCCTTCCGCAGACCTGAGCTCTCCAAGACGGGAGGAGTCAGACTGACAGTAGGAAGGACAGACTGGAAGTAACCTTCAGGAGGAAGGATTACTAACAGAGCGAGGACCCGCCTCTAACAGTAAGGTCGGTTCTCGAGGTCGGACAAGCCAAGTCGTACACACACGGACAGATAAAGTACAAGATCAGGAGGCAAAGGCGGAGTCAAAGTACAGGCAGGGTTCAGCAACGGGGTATCAGATATATCGGGGTACAAAATCAGGAGGCAAAAAACAGAGTCAAGGAACGAGCCAGGGTTCGGCAACAGAGTATCAGAAATATCGAGGTACAGGATCAGAGTTCAGAAGGGTAGTCAAGGCAGGCAAAAGTCATAACAGATAATCACAATCAAACTAGTACTTTAGCTATCAAAAGAATCTAGCTAAGTGTAGGATTACAGCTCCAGCTGGTCCCGGCACACTTGCGGATCTGACTACGGATCTGGGTGCTTCCACGTATGTGATCGCACGCCAGACAAAGAGCAAGTGAACAACCAGCAGTATATATACTCTAGGACCTTTCCAGGACCTCCCTAATTGCTGGTCCAATGGGAGCAGTGGAATTTGTCAGCTGACCCAGCTGGTCAGCCGACTCCCTTCTAACTGCTATTTAAACTCTGCCTCTGTGCTCGCGCGTGTGTAAGTCTGAACCTTGGTGGACTAGCAGTCCCAGCCACACCAGTACTGTCATGCAATGTATCTAGTGTGGGGGCCGCCTCTGATGCGGATTCCGCCGTTACCAATGCGGATTCCGCCGTTACCAAAGCGGATTCCGCCGCACTGCCTATGCGGCATGCGGCGTTTTTTCCGCGTTGTGACGCCATGCTGGACGCGGAAACAGCCGCCTCACCCTGAGAGACGGCGGCGTTTCCGCGTTTCCTTACAGTACCCCCCCGAGGAGTGGACTCCGGACAACTCCTACCAGGTTTCTCGGGATGCAAGGTATGAAACTCCCTCCTTAACTCGTCTGCATGCATGCGTGAACCCGGTACCCATTGTCTCTCCTCAATGCCGTACCCTTTCCAATGTACGAGGTACTGGACCGAGTTTTGTACCGTGCGGGAATCTAAAATCTTTTCCACTTCATATTCAGGTTGGGCATCTACTAACACAGGAGGAGGCGGAGTGGGACCCACCTGGACTGCGGGTTTAGGAAGTGATACGTGGAAGGACCTCACTCCCCGCATGCTGGTGGGAAGATCAACGGTATATGTGACCTCGTTGATCTTCCTAGCAATCGGGAATGGACCCACGAACCTGGGACCAAGTTTGTCCGAAGGTTGTCTCAGGGTCAAGTGACGTGTGGATACCCAGACCAAGTCCCCTGGTCGGAACCTCCACTCCACTGAGCGTTTTTTGTCAGCTTGACCCTTCTGACTCAGAAATGCCTTTTCAAGGTTACTTTTTACCATCCCCCAAAGGTCCCTAAATGACTTTTGCCAGACCTCCAGGGCTGGGAACGGAGTGGAGACCACAGGAAGTGGGGAGAACTTAGGTGATCTCCCCGTTACTACCTGGAAGGGAGAAAATCCAGAGGATGAGTTCTTTAAATTGTTCTGAGCAAACTCTGCGAAGGGCAAGAACCTGACCCAATAGTCTTGCGCCTCTGCGACATAGCACCTCAAGAACTGCTCTAAGGACTGGTTTATCCTCTCGGTCTGGCCATTAGTCTGAGGATGATATCCTGATGAAAATGATAACTTAATTCCCATAAGCTGACAAAAAGCCTTCCAAAATCGGGAGACAAATTGGACTCCCCTATCAGAGACTATGGGCTTGATTCACAAAGCGGTGCTAACCTACTTAGCACGTCTAAAGTCTTTAGACGCGCTAACCAGGGTGCTAAGTAGGTTAGCACCGGATTTCTCAATTTAAATCTTTACGCGCGCAAAGTTAGCGCGCGTAAAGATTTACGCGCGCAAAGTTTTACGCGCGCTAAGTCCCATAGGCTTTAATGGGCACTTCGCGCGGTGCGCCCTGTGCTCTGTGCAGTACGCGCGTAAAGTTTTACGCGCATAAAGTTTTGTGCGCGTAAAGTTTTATGCGCGAGAAGCTTGTTTAGACGTGCTAAGGGGGTTTTCACAGGCGTGCTAACAGTTAGCACCGCTTTGTGAATCAAGCCCTATGTCTTCAGGAATGCCGTGCAATCGAAAGACATGCGTAATGAATAACTCGACCAATTCCTGAGCCGAGGGGAGTCCTTTCAATGGCACAAAGTGGGCCATTTTGCTAAAGCGGTCAACTATGACCCAAATGACCGCCATGCCTTCGGATCTGGGAAGTTCACCCACAAAATCCATGGACAGGTGGGTCCATGGCTCACTCGGGGTGGGCAAAGGCTGCAGAGTGCCGACAGGTGCCAGCCGGGAGGGTTTGCTCCTGGCACGTATCGCACACTCCCTCACATACTCCTTACAATCCGCTGCTAGAGAGGGCCACCAGGCACATCTGGCCACCAGATCCTGTGTTCTGGATGCCCCTGGATGCCCAGCGTTCTTATGCATATGAAACATCTCCAGTACCTGGAGACGAAAAGGCAGAGGGATAAATAGAACCCCTGCGGGCTTCCCTTCCGGGATGTCCTGCTGAAAGGGGATCAAAGTCTCCTTCCAATCCTCCCAAGTTCCAGTTGCTGCCAATATGAACCTCTGGGGAACAATGGTCTCGGAAACGGAGGGCTGTGCTGTCTCTGCCTCAAAACACCTGGACAACGCATCCGCCTTAACGTTCTTGCTACCTGGAGTGTACGTAATAATGAAACTAAACCTCGAGAAAAATAGCGACCATCGAGCCTGACGAGGGCTCAACCTCTTAGCCCCCTCGATGTACTCTAAGTTTTTGTGATCGGTGTAAACCGTGATGGTATGCTCAGCTCCCTCTAACCAATGTCGCCATTCCTCGAAAGCCAATTTAATAGCCAAGAGCTCCCTGTTGCCAATATCATAGTTCCTTTCTGCAGGGGAGAACCTCCGAGAAAAGTAAGCACACGGATGCATTCTACCCTGCAAACCTGACCGCTGAGACAGCACAGCCCCCACCCCAACCTCCGAAGCATCCACCTCAACAATAAACGGAAAGGACGTATCCACATGTCTGAGGATGGGTGCTGAACAGAATAGGCTCTTCAGGGTGGCAAACGCCCGTACAGCCTCAGGAGACCAGTGAGTGGTATCTGCCCCTTTTTTAGTAAGACTGGTAAGGGGAGAGATGACCGTGGAGTACCCCTTAATAAATCTCCTATAATAATTGGCAAAACCGAGGAAACGTTGGAGGGACTTTAACCCAACCGGCTGAGGCCACTCTAGAACTGCGGAGACCTTGGCGGGATCCATAGCCAGGCCCGTGGTGGAAATGATGTACCCCAGGAAGGAGACAGAAGTCACCTCAAAAATACATTTTTCAAGTTTGGCATACAAAGAGTTCTGCCTAAGCTGATTTAACACAAACCTCACATGGGTTCTATGTTCGGAGAGGTTGTTGGAGAAGATAAGGATGTCGTCAAGGTAGACTAGAACGAATCTCCCCAACACCTCTCTGAAGACCTCATTGATGAGTTCCTGGAAAACGGCCGGGGCATTACAAAGCCCGAAAGGCATTACCAGGTACTCATAATGCCCATCTGGAGTATTAAAGGCCGTTTTCCACTCATCGCCCTTTCTTATGCGTATGAGGTTGTACGCGCCCCGCAAATCCAGTTTGGAAAAGATCTTGGCACCAGTGATTTGAGTGAACAAATCGTCTATCAGAGGCAGGGGATAGCGATTTTTCACTGTAATTTTGTTAAGGCCGCGATAATCAATGCAGGGTCGCAGGCCTCCATCTTTCTTTTTAACAAAAAAGAACCCGGCTCCAGCAGGAGACCGGGACGGGCGAATGAAACCTTTGGTCAAATTCTCACGGATATAATCCTGCATGGCCAATTTCTCAGGTCCCGACAAATTATACAAATGGCCCCAAGGAGGTACACAACCTGAACGGAGATCGATGGGACAGTCGAAAGGGCGATGTGGGGGCAGTTTGTCAGCTGCCTTGGGACAAAATACATCGGAAAATTCTGAGTACTGGTCTGGCACACCTCCCACCTGTATTCTAGTTTGCCCCAATGTTACCTTTCCCAAACACCATCGAGAACAATGAGGTGACCAGGAAGTTAGCTGACCCGTGGCCCAGTCTATTTGAGGTGAATGAGTTTGCAACCACGGCATACCTAGGATAATAGTGGAGGTGGACATCTGTAACACAAAAAAACGTAACTGTTCCCCATGTAATACCCATATGGCGACTTTCACCTCCGGGGTCTGTGACAGTGGGCGCTCTCGTTGCAAAGGAGAATCGTCCACTGCTGTGACCAGAATGGGGGGACTTACTGGAGTGAGGGGAATACCCAACTCCTGAGCAAATTCAAGATTCATAAAGTTAGCCGCTGAGCCAGAATCAATAAATGCTTCAGTGGCTACTGACTTATTCTCCCATGTAATGGTACAGGGGAGAAGCAATTTCTTCTCTTTGAGGGGTGAAAATTGTGTGCCTAGGGTGTCACCCCCCACTACTCCTAGGCAAAGTCATTTCCCGACTTGTTAGGGCAGTTACGCACCCTATGCCCTGCCTCTGCACAGTATAGGCATAGTCGTTCCGTCATCCTCCGCCTTCGCTCCACCTGGGTCAGTCTTGACCGACCAATTTGCATTGGCTCAGGTGGAGGCAAGGCCGGAGAGGGCGAGACAGGCGGAGATGCTGTTACTGAGGATGCAGCGGATGTTGCTGCGTACGAAGTCACCCTGACACGGTGACTGCCCCTAGCCTGCCTCTGATGGCGTAGCCTGCGATCAACTCGAATGGCCGATGATATGGCCTCATCAACTGTCTTATGCTCGGGTATGGTTAACATTAGGTCGGAGACCTCCTCCGACAACCCAGACAAGAAGTAATCCATCAGGGCAAAGTTGTCAAATCTAGCGGTGACTGACCACCTACGGAACTCTGCCGCATAATCCTCGACCGAACCTCTGCCTTGCCGCAAAAGTTTGAGCTTCCGCTCTGAGGACGCAGCAAGGTCAGGGTCGTCATAAATTACGGCCATGGCCCTAAAGAATTCCTCTACCGAGGTCAGAGCAGTATCAGTAGGAGGCAGGTTATATGCCCATGACTGGGAGTCACCAGTCAGCAAAGTTTTGATAAAGGTGACCCGTTGGGTCTCAGTCCCCGAGGACCGGGGTCTCAACTCGAAGTACGATAACACTCTACTCCTAAAATTCCGGAAGTCAGACTTGTGGCCGGAAAATTTATCAGGTACAGGCATGCGAATGTCGTCACTAGGAGGGGATCGCACTGAATCAACTGACGTCTGGAGGGTACGCACTGAGCCTGATAGGGCATCGATTAAGGCTTTGTGCTGGCCCAGTGCTTGATAGATACTGTCCACCGAAGTGGCAAGTGCAGTCAGTGGATCAGCGCGCTCCATCTATCTTTTGGTCTGGCGTTCTGTAACGATCGGTGAAGCACAGAGAGGATCTGATTACCAGTGATCTGCAGAATCACTGGGAATACAGATGTATACCAGATTATACGTGATCTGCAGTATCACTGATAATCCGATATACTAGCTAACCTCTGTTCACTTGAGTAGAGTGTAGTGTTGGGTGTAACAGTAACACTTAGAGGACTAGGCTTCAGTGCAGCAAGGAGTACTGCACAGATTCCTTCCGCAGACCTGAGCTCTCCAAGACGGGAGGAGTCAGACTGACAGTAGGAAGGACAGACTGGAAGTAACCTTCAGGAGGAAGGATTACTAACAGAGCGAGGAACCGCCTCTAACAGTAAGGTCGGTTCTCGAGGTCGGACAAGCCAAGTCGTACACACACGGACAGATAAAGTACAAGATCAGGAGGCAAAGGCGGAGTCAAAGTACAGGCAGGGTTCAGCAACGGGGTATCAGATATATCGGGGTACAAAAACAGGAGGCAGAAGCAGAGTCAAGGAACGAGCCGGAGTTCGGCAACAGAGTATCAGAAATATCGAGGTACAGGATCAGAGTTCAGAAGGGTAGTCAAGGCAGGCAAAAGTCATAACAGATAATCACAATCAAACTAGTACTTTAGCTATCAAAAGAATCTAGCTAAGTGTAGGATTACAGCTCCAGCTGGTCCCGGCACACTTGCGGATCTGACTACGGATCTGGGTGCTTCCACGTATGTGATCGCACGCCAGACAAAGAGCAAGTGAACAACCAGCAGTATATATACTCTAGGACCTTTCCAGGACCTCCCTAATTGCTGGTCCAATGGGAGCAGTGGAATTTGTCAGCTGACCCAGCTGGTCAGCCGACTCCCTTCTAACTGCTATTTAAACTCTGCCTCTGTGCTCGCGCGCGTGTAAGTCTGAACCTTGGTGGACTAGCAGTCCCAGCCACACCAGTACTGTCATGTAATGTATCTAGTGCGGGGGCCGCCTCTGATGCGGATTCCGCCGTTACCAATGCGGATTCCGCCGTTACCAAAGCGGATTCCGCCGCACTGCCTATGCGGCATGCGGCGTTTTTTCCGCGTTGTGACACCATGCTGGACGCGGAAACAGCCGCCTCACCCTGAGAGACGGCGGCCTTTCCGCGTTTCCTTACACTTTCATTTGCTTTCCCATCTTTCATTAAATAATTTTCTTTGGCATTAACTTTTCTCTTCTTGGTTATTTTGGTTTTGATTATTGATATATCTCATCTCCGCTCATTGAACCGTTGAAGTAAAAACACTGCACTCTAGTGGCAGGATGTCACAAAATCGAAGTGCACTGTGGCAGATGTATGGGAAATATGTGCTTTAAATTAGCGTAGACCCTAACTGAGACAGACAATCATGAGCTTTTAAAACTCTTGCAGGCAACATAAAATTATGATTATTCACCAATAAAAAAATAGTTCAAATGTAATATCGTTAGTAAACTAACAACAGTTACATATGAATAGTAACTTTAACCACTTCCCTACTAAGGCCTCTTTCACAGTAGGACGTTGCGTTTTGATGCGACCTTAAAGTCGCAATGCAACTTAATGCCCCGTTATCATTGCATACAGTAGAGCATACAGGCAATGAAAAGTATGTTTCCAGGTCATTACTGAGCATGTGCAAACAGTCCAAAGCAGCTAATAACGTGTATAACGCACTGCATGCAGCACTTTTACTTAACGTGCAGTGTTAGTCACCAACACACCATGTGCACTGTGAATGAAGCATTGATTTTTCATTGCAGTGAGTTATTCTGCGTTAAATGTTGTTTTAACGTGCAACTTTAACGTCGCACTGTGAAAGAGGCCTGAGGGTTTTTTTTCCCCTTCTGGACCAGAGCAATTTTCACCTGTCAGCGCTCCTCCCATTCATTCTTCAATCATTTTATAACTATGGCACTTATCACAAGGAAATTATCTATATCTTGTTTTTGTCACCCCCAGTTAGTCTTTTTTTTGGGTGGTACAAAAAAAATGGAAAAAAATCATTATTTCTCAATTTTCGGCCATTATAGTTTTAAAATAAAACATTCTACTGTGGGTAAAACCCACACATTTTATTTGCCCATTTGTACCGGGTACAGCGTCCATCACTAATTACAAGCCCATAATTGCAAAAATAACAGTAATATACCCCCATGACATATACATTTAAAAAAAAGTTCAGTCCCTAGGGTAACTATTTATGTATTTTTTTTTTATATACATGCAATTTTTTTATTTGGGGAACTATGTGAGAGTGAGGGAGGTAAGGGGTTGATTTTAATGATATATATGTTTTTTATTTATTAAAAAAATGTATGTAGGTGTAATTGTACTATTTGCCCACAAGATGTCCTCACGCATTTTATTCCTGCCATGTACTAACAATATGCGTGCAAGTGTAAATTTGTTTGTTACAATGGCCACAGGCATCTTTTTGGTGCCAGTGATCATTGACACCGGCACTTAGATAGATGAATAGTAACTGCATTCCCATTCACTGATCTCCGGGCTAATGGGCGGCAGAGAACGCATGCGGGAGCAAGCACACGGAGGCCATTCACAGCAAGAGACGAATATCTGCATCCTTGTGCGGGAGCGGAAGATCTGCGGGGCGTAGACATACTGCCACAAACTGCATAACTGGTTAAATTTGGCCATCTTTTCTACAGAACAATCAGCAGGTAGTCTGCTCTTATCAAAACACAATAATTGACAATACTTATGGCAATATCTGGACTGTGTAAATGTACTATAATCCATTTAATTAGGATTTACATACTTAACACAGTGAAATCTCTTCAGGCTAGGGATAAAGAAGAAATCCAGGCAAGCCACCTGGGTCCTCAGGGCATCATAACTATAACTGTAATTGCCAACTATTTTTTTTAATTATCATAACACAAAAAAACTCACACAAAGTTTCCATTGCTGTATCATTTTCACAGCCTTCAGCATTAGCTGATTCAAACCACCCATAATTAAAAATGCTCTCAGTTCAATTAGTCATACCCCAGCAGGCAACTGTAGTAAATAAATGAAATGGCCAGGGGTCACCAAGCAAATATGAGTGCTTGGATCTGACAAAAAGGGGCTTAATTATGACCAAGTGGTATGTCAAAACTCATATAAGATATACAAATAGATAAACTAATAATACATTGAACTTGCAAAAATTAGCAATCCTCTTTAATGTATATACATAGTAAAATACAAATATATCTATATATACAGGTCCTTCTAAAAAAAAATAGCATATTGTGATAAAGTTCATTATTTTCTGTAATGTACTGATAAACATAAGACTTTCATATATTTTAGATTCATTACACACAACTGAAGTAGTTCAAGCCTTTTATTGTTTTAATATTGATGATTTTGGCATACAGCTCATGAAAACCCAAAATTCCTATCTCAAAAAATTAGTATATCATGAAAAGGTTCTCTAAACGAGCTATTAACCTAATCATCTGAATCAACTAATTAACTCTAAACACCTGCAAAAGATTCCTGAGGGTTTTTAAAACTCCCAGCCTGGTTCATTACTCAAAACCGCAATCATAGGTAAGACTGCCGACCTGACTGCTGTTCAGAAGGCTATCATTGACACCCTCAAACAAGAGGGTAAGACACAGAAAGAAATTACTGAACGAATAGGCTGTTCCCAGAGTGCTGTATCAAGGCACCTCAGTGGGAAGTCTGTGAGAAGGAAAAAGTGTGGCAGAAAACGCTGCACAAAGTGAAGAGGTGACCGGACCCTGAGGAAGATTGTGGAGAAGGACCGATTCCAAACCTTGGAGGACCTGCGGAAGCAGTGGACTGAGTCTGATGTAGAAACATCCAGAGCCACCGTGTACAGGCGTGTGCAGGAAATGGACTACAGGTGCCGCATTCCTCAGGTCAAACCACATTTGAACCAGAAACAGCGGCAGAAGCGCCTGACCTGGGCTACAGAGAAGCAGCACTGGACTGTTGCTCAGTGGTCTCCAAAGTACTTTTTTTTGGATGAAAGCAACTTTTGCATGTCATTCAGAAATCAAGGTGCCAGAGTTTGGAGGAAGACTGGGGAGAGGGAAATGCCAAAATGCCTGAAGTCCAGTGTCAAGTACCCGCAGTCAGTGATGGTCTGGGGTGCCATGTCAGCTGCTGATGTTGGTCCACTGTGTTTTATCAAGGGCAGGGTCAATGCAGCTAGCTATCAGGAGATTTTGGAGCACTTCATGCTTCCATCTGCTGAAAAGCTTTATGGAGATTATTTCATTTTTCAGCACGACCTGGCACCTGCTCACAGTGCCAAAACCACTGGTAAATGGTTTACTGACCATGGTATTACTGTGCTCAATTGGCCTGCCAACTCTCCTGACCTGAACCCCATAGAGAATCTGTGGGATATTGTGAAGAGAAAGTTGAGAGACGCAAGACCCAACACTCTGGATGAGCTTAAGGCCGCTATCGAAGTATCCTGGGCCTCCATAACACCTGAGCAGTGCCACAGGCTGATTGCCTCCATGCCACGCTGCATTGAAGCAGTCATTTCTGCAAAAGGATTCCCGACCAAGTATTGAGTGCATAACTGAACATAATTATTTGAAGGTTGACTTTTTTTGTTTTAAAAACACTTTTCTTTTATTGGTCGGATGAAATATGCTAATTTTTTGAGATAGGAATTTTGGGTTTTCATGAGCTGTATGCCAAAATCATCAATATTAAAACAATAAAAGGCTTGACCTACTTCAGTTGTGTGTAATGAATCTAAAATATAGAGTTGGGCCGAACCTCCGATTTTCGGTTCGCGAACCGGGTTCGCGAACTTTCGCGAAAGGTTCGGTTCGCGTTAAAGTTCGCGAACCGCAATAGACTTCAATGGGGATGCGAACTTTGAAAAAAAAAAATAATTATGCTGGCCACAAAAGTGATGGAAAAGATGTTTCAAGGGGTCTAACACCTGGAGGGGGGGATGGCGGAGTGGGATACATGCCAAAAGTCCCCGGGAAAAATCTGGATTTGACGCAAAGCAGCGTTTTAAGGGCAGAAATCACATTGAATGCTAAATGACAGGCCTAAAGTGCTTTCAAACATCTTGCATGTGTATACATCAATCAAAGTAGTGTAATTAAGGTACTGCTTCACACTGACACACCAAACTCATCGTGTAACGCACCGCAAACAGCTGTTTGTGTAGTGACGGCCGTGCTTTACTGGTGCGCACCATGGCGAGAGTGCAGGGACGGATCAAGACCAAGTTGCGCCTGGGGCAAGGTCAGGTTTTGGCGCCTAAAGGTCAGGTTTTGGCGCCTAAACTGCCTTTTATTTTGCTGCCTTTTTAAGAATTCAACAAACTGCGCCAGGGGCAAGATACCCGCTTGCCCCCCCCTAGATCCGTCCCTGCGAGAGCGCAGGTTTTGGTGGCTTTACAGCCCATATGGTCACCTGGCTGATGTAGCTGAATGACAGAACAGTGACTGTCCAGCTGATCAAATTTGGTCTGACCACAATGAGGCAACGACCTTATTATCGTGGGTGTGCCCCCCGAGACACTCATCTAGGCGCCGGTCATTGCTCCATTGTGATACGCAAGCCCCTTCACCACGGCAAGGTAATGATCACGAAGGGGAATGGGCGCATGTACATGCCTTTTCTTTTGTTGTTGCAGCTGCCCGCAGTGCAGCCAGAAATATTAGGCAGTCATGTACACGCACCCGAAAAATTATTACAGCGGCCGCTGCTAGCAGCGGCCTAAAAAATTCAGCAATCCGCCTGGAGTCCCGGACCCTGTTGGTGGTAGCGGAGAAGGTAGTCAAGCGGCCTGCAGGCAGACATGCTGTGTGGAGGGACTGGGAGCGACTTAGTCTTCTTGGGGCAGGCCAGGCAGCCAGTCACACGGCGTGCAGGCAGAGATGCTGTATGTGCGGGGACTGACTTAGTCTTGGGGCGGGCAGCAGCCCTCCGGGATCCATGCCTCATTCATTTTGATAAAGGTGAGGTACTTAACACTTTTGTGACTTAGGCGACTTCTCTTCTCTGTGAC
Source organism: Hyperolius riggenbachi (assembly GCF_040937935.1). Lineage (NCBI taxonomy): Eukaryota > Metazoa > Chordata > Amphibia > Anura > Hyperoliidae > Hyperolius > Hyperolius riggenbachi. The sequence continues at coordinate 218,931,936 of NC_090649.1, read as the reverse complement.
AATGCCTCCAGCTGCGCTGAAGGTCCTTTCTGAGAGGACGCTTGCGGCAGGGCAGGAGAGAAGTTGGATGGCAAATTGGGACAGCTCTGGCCACAGGTCAAGCCTGCGCACCCAGTAGTTCAAGGGTTCCTCATCGCTGTTCACAGCAGTGTCTACATCCACACTTAAGGCCAGGTAGTCGGCTACCTGCCGTTCCAGGCGTTGGTGGAGGGTGGATCCGGAAGGGCTACGGCGAGGCGTTGGACTAAAGAACGTCCGCATGTCCGACATCACCATGAGATCGCTGGAGCGTCCTGTCTTTGACTGCGTGGACACGGGAGGAGGATTAGTGGCAGTGGTACCTTGCTGGCGTTGTGCCGTCACATCACCCTTAAAGGCATTGTAAAGCATAGTTGACAGCTGGTTCTGCATGTGCTGCATCCTTTCCACCTTCCGGTGAGTTGGTAACAGGTCCGCCACTTTGTGCCTGTACCGAGGGTCTAGTAGTGTGGCCACCCAGTACAGCTCATTCCCCTTGAGGTTTTTTATACGGGGGTCCCTCAACAGGCAGGACAGCATAAAAGACGACATCTGCACAAAGTCGGATCCAGTACCCTCCATCTCCTCTTGCTCTTCCTCAGTGACGTCAGGTAAGTCAACCTCCTCCCCCCAGCCGCGAACAATACCACGGGAAGGTTGAGCAGCACAAGCCCCTTGCGATGCCTGCTGAGGTTGTTCTCCTGCCGCTGTCCCCTCCTCCTCCTCCTCCTCCTCCCCCAAAGAAACACCTTGCTCATCATCCTCTGAGTCTGATTCGTCTTCTGCACACGACTTCTCTTCTTCCTCCTCCTCCCCCCTCTGTGCTGCCGCAGGTGTTGAGGAAACAGCTGGGTCTGATGAAAATTGGTCCCATGCCTGTTCCTGCCGTAACGGTTCCTGGTCACGCTCATTCACAGCTTCATCCGCCACTCTACGCACAGCACGCTCCAAGAAGTAAGCGTAGGGAATTAAGTCGCTGATGGTGCCCTCACTGCGGCTCACCAGGTTGGTCACCTCCTCAAACGGCCGCATGAGCCTGCATGCATTCTCCATCAGTGTCCAGTTGTCGGGCCAGAACATCCCCATCTTCCCAGACTGTTTCATTCTACTGTAGTTGTAGAGGTAGTGGGTCACGGCTTTCTTCTGTTCTAGCAGGCGGGAGAACATGAGCAGGGTCGAGTTCCAGCGAGTCGGGCTATCGCAAATGAGGCGTCTCACCGGCATGTTGTTTTTGCGCTGAATTTCCGCAAAGCGTGCCATGGCTGTGTAAGACCGCCTCAAATGCCCACAGAACTTCCTGGCCTGCTTCAGGACATTCGCTAAGCCAGGGTACTTTGCCACAAATCTTTGAACCACTAGATTCATGACATGTGCCATGCAGGGTATGTGTGTCAGCTTCCCCATATGCAAAGCGGCAAGCAGATTGCTGCCGTTGTCGCACACCACGTTGCCTATCTCCAGGTGGTGCGGGGTCAGCCACTCATCCACCTGTTTCTTAAGAGCAGCCAGGAGAGCTGCTCCAGTGTGACTCTCCGCTTTGAGACAAGCCATGTCTAAGATGGCGTGACACCGTCGTACCTGGCATGCAGCATAGGCCCTGCGGAGCTGGGGCTGTGTAGCTGGAGAGGAGAACTGCCACTCAGCCAAGGAGGAGGAGGACAGCGAAGAGCATGTAGCAGGAGGAGAGGAGGTGGCAGGAGGCCTGCCTGCAAGCCGTGGAGGTGTCACAATTTGGTCCGCTGCGCCCTGCTTGCCATCGTTCACCACCAGGTTCACCCAATGGGCTGTGTAGGTAATGTAGCGGCCCTGCCCGTGCTTGGCAGACCAGGCATCCGTGGTCAGGTGTACCCTTGACCCAACGCTCTTCGCAAGAGATGACACCACTTGCCTCTCAACTTCACGGTGCAGTTGGGGTATGGCCTTTCTCGAAAAATAAGTGCGGCCTGGCATCTTCCACTGCGGTGTTCCGATGGCCACAAATTTACGGAAGGCCTCAGAGTCCACCAGCCGGTATGGTAACAGCTGCCGAGCTAACAGTTCCGCCACGCCAGCTGTCAGACGCCGGGCAAGGGGGTGACTGGCCGAAATTGGCTTCTTCCGCTCAAACATTTCCTTCACGGACACCTGACTGCTGCTGTGGGCAGAGGAGCAGGAACCGCTCAAGGGCAGAGGCAGAGTGGAGGAGGGCGCCTGTGAAGGTGGAAGGGAGAAAGCGGCAGAAGCAGATAATGCACCTGATGGAGGAGGAAGAGGAGAAGGAGGGTGGCTTTGCTTTTGTGTGCTGCTGCTGCTTTTGCTCAGGTGGCCATCCCATTGCTGTTTGTGCCTTTTCTCCAGGTGCCTTCGTAAGGCACTTGTCCCTACGTGAGTGTTGGCCTTTCCACGGCTCAATTTTTGTTGGCAGAGCGAACAGATGGCTTTGGTCCGATCTGAGGCACACACATTAAAAAATTTCCACACCGCTGAGCCACCCTGGGATGTGGGCACTATGGGGACCTCAGCAGCTGATGCTGAAGGGCAAGTTGGCTGGCTGTACATAGGTGGCAATACATGGTGCCGGACACTGCCACCAGCTGTTTCTGACGAAGAGCTGCCCCAGCTTCCTTCAGCAACTTCTCTCCTCCTCCTACTCTCTGACTCCCCCTCTGAACTGTCCCCCTCTTCATCTCCTCTGTTGGGTACATACAGAGGATCCCTATCATCGTCATCATCGTAATCATCCTGCCCAGCTTCGCTTGCCTCAGACAAATCCAAACATGCACCAACATCAGTAGGTCCTTCATCCTCCTTACACGTTACATCCATAATGTTGCCGCGTAACTCAGACATATGAGCTGGTGAAAATTCATCTGGCTGTAACAACAATGGCTGTGCATCAGTGATTTCACCACTAAATAATTCTTGCGAAGTGTCAAATGCAGCGGAAGTGGTGCTAGTAGTAGCACTGGTGGCTGAGCAAGATGAGGTGTTCTGTGTCGCTAAATACTCAACCACGTCCTGACAATCTTGGGAGGTGATGGGACGTGCCTTCTTCCGAGCACTGTACTGTGGGCCAGGTCCACACGAAATTACATTTTCACGACCTCGCGCAGACCTGCCGGGTGGCCTTCCTCTGGCTCTGCCACTACCTCTTCCTCTACCTGTTTTGTCCATATCGGGTATGCACGGAGTGGTATATCACACTGCGTGCACTCACGTAGGTAAGTGGGTTCACTTAACTGCACAGGTATGCGCACTGATGCGGTGGGTTCACTGAACAGAACAGGTATGCAGTGGCGGGTTCACTAAACAGAACAGGTATACAGTGGCGGTTCACTAAACAGAACAGGTATGCAGTGGCGGGTCCACTGAACAGAACAGGTATGCAGTGGCGGGTTCACTAAACAGAACAGGTATGCAGTGGCGGGTCCACTGAACAGAACAGGTATGCAGTGGCGGGTCCACTGAACAGAACAGGTATGCAGTGGCGGGTTCACTAAACAGAACAGGTATGCAGTGGCGGGTCCACTGAACAGAACAGGTATGCAGTGGCGGGTTCACTAAACAGAACAGGTATACAGTGGCGGTTCACTAAACAGAACAGGTATGCAGTGGCGGGTCCACTGAACAGAACAGGTATGCAGTGGCGGGTTCACTTAACTGCACAGGTATGCGCACTGATGCGGTGGGTTCACTGAACAGAACAGGTATACAGTGGCGGGTTCACAGAACAGGTATGCAGTGGCGGGTCCACTGAACAGAACAGGTATGCAGTGGCGGGTTCACTAAACAGAACAGGTATACAGTGGCGGTTCACTAAACAGAATAGGTATGCAGTGGCGGGTCCACTGAACAGAACAGGTATACAGTGGCGGTTCACTAAACAGAACAGGTATGCAGTGGCGGGTTCACTAAACAGAACAGGTATGCAGTGGCGGGTCCACTGAACAGAACAGGTATGCAGTGGCGGGTTCACTTAACTGCACAGGTATGCGCACTGATGCGGTGGGTTCACTGAACAGAACAGGTATACAGTGGCGGGTTCACTAAACAGAACAGGTATACAGTGGCGGTTCACTAAACAGAACAGGTATGCAGTGGCGGGTCCACTGAACAGAACAGGTATGCAGTGGCGGGTTCACTTAACTGCACAGGTATGCGCACTGATGCGGTGGGTTCACTGAACAGAACAGGTATGCAGTGGCGGGTTCACTAAACAGAACAGGTATACAGTGGCAGTTCACTAAACAGAACAGGTATGCAGTGGCGGGTCCACTGAACAGAACAGGTATGCAGTGGCGGGTTCACTTAACTGCACAGGTATGCGCACTGATGCGGTGGGTTCACTGAACAGAACAGGTATACAGTGGCGGGTTCACAGAACAGGTATGCAGTGGCGGGTCCACTGAACAGAACAGGTATGCAGTGGCGGGTTCACTAAACAGAACAGGTATACAGTGGCGGTTCACTAAACAGAATAGGTATGCAGTGGCGGGTCCACTGAACAGAACAGGTATACAGTGGCGGTTCACTAAACAGAACAGGTATGCAGTGGCGGGTCCACTGAACAGAACAGGTATGCAGTGGCGGGTTCACTTAACTGCACAGGTATGCGCACTGATGCGGTGGGTTCACTGAACAGAACAGGTATACAGTGGCGGTTCACTAAACAGAACAGGTATGCAGTGGCGGGTCCACTGAACAGAACAGGTATGCAGTGGCGGGTTCACTTAACTGCACAGGTATGCGCACTGATGCGGTGGGTTCACTGAACAGAACAGGTATACAGTGGTGGGTTCACAGAACAGGTATGCAGTGGCGGGTCCACTGAACAGAACAGGTATGCAGTGGCGGGTTCACTAAACAGAACAGGTATACAGTGGCGGTTCACTAAACAGAACAGGTATGCAGTGGCGGGTCCACTGAACAGAACAGGTATGCAGTGGCGGGTTCACTAAACAGAACAGGTATGCAGTGGCGGGTCCACTGAACAGAACAGGTATGCAGTGGCGGGTTCACTAAACAGAACAGGTATACAGTGGCGGTTCACTAAACAGAACAAGTATGCAGTGGCGGGTCCACTGAACAGAACAGGTATGCAGTGGTGGGTTCACAGCACAGGTATGCAGTGGTGGGTTCACAGCACAGGTATGCAGTGGTGGGTTCACAGAACAGGTATGCAGCCAGACAGGAACAAGCTAAGCCTAACTAATCTTTCCCTGAGAGACAGTCTGCAGCAGCTCGCCCTACTCTGACTAATGCAGGCACACGAGTGGCCGTAATGGCCGCCGCTGCCTGCCTTATATAAGGGGGGGTGGGGCTCCAGGGGCTAGTGTAGCCTAATTGGCTACACTGGGCCTGCTGACTGTGATGTAGAGGGTCAAAGTTGACCCTCCATGTGCATTATGGGGCGAACCGAACTTCCGCAAAGGTTCGCCTGCGGGACGCGAACGCGAACCACTGAAGTTCGCATGGAACCGTTCGCAGGCGAACCGTTCGGCCCAACTCTACTAAAATATATTAAAGTATAATGTTTATCAGTACATTACAGAAAATAATGAACTTTATCACAATATGCTAATACTGTACAGATCCCTGTACACATGAGCGGAACCACAAACAGCTAATCAGATTTCACCTATTCACGCCAAGTGAAAAAAGTAAAAGGCTGCCATTCTTATAGTAATAAAGCCAGAGTCCCCAAACTTGACACAGTTGGTCACTGAGGTTACAAATTTAGGGAAAGTGGGTGGAGCATAAAACAGCCAATCAAATTTCAGCCGTTCAGTTTAAAGTGGACCTGAACTCAGAACTTCCTCTCTGCTCTAAAACAACCTTTAAACAAAAATATTTCTTTCTTACAGCTGATAGAAATCCTAAAATAAATCTGCAGTGTGTATACTTCCTGCTTTCATGGAAGCAGCATATTGTTAACATCCTGTGCTTTCAAATGAGCTTATCTGCCATCTCTGCCATGGCAGTAATGTGACACGGGTAGAGATCAAATTACAACCTGTGATTAGACACAAATGAAAGGGAATTAAACAGGCTAAACTTTCTAAATGCATACAGGTTGAATTTATTGTATCTATGTTTTTCTTTTGTCCTTTGCAAGAGTTCAGGTCCACTTTAAAGAGAACCTGAAAGAAAAAATAAACACACACACACACACACACACACACGAACCTAAACTGAAAGAGAATAAAATGAGTATATGACCCTGCGGCAGAGTGCGCCGACAGGGTCATATGCATAGCGCACCCATCATGCCCTTCACTGCCTGTCGCCACCCCTGACCCAGCGACGTACTCCTTCCTACACAAGAAGTAAGTCACTGGGATTCCTGGCTTCCCTGATGTATTCACGCTGTTCCAGCACGCGCCCCTCACCATTGCCGACAACAAATTAAATTTTTTTTGCGTCACCCATTGACTTCCATCATTCCATTGCCACTAGGTCACCGCGGAAGTCGCACTTGTTGACTGGGGCAGGTCAGAATCGGAAGCTTCCATAGCAACACAACACAGTTAGTGTACTGGGCCCCATACATTTTCTTTGCTGGTGCGTTACCCTGCATGCATAAATGGTAACAACGCAAAAAGGTGCCCAAGTGTGGAAGTGGCGTAAAACATTCTGGTTGCCTCTGGCAACTTCAAACATGGCGTTTTAATGCATCGCTTGCTTCTGCCATGCTATGCACTTACTCGTCTGTGATGGTGAACAGGAACATGTGTTCTCTAAACCAATCAAAGTGCCTGGGAATGAATGTATCACGATTAGCCAAGCTACTCCAATAATGTGCAGGAAACCAGGATAGATGCTATGGTGCAGTTTATTTACAGTGAAGATAAACAGGACATCCATACCAAGCAGGTTTTAATACATTTTAATGCAGTTTCTTGAACAGTACAGTAATTGCAGATTAGACATCCAAGAACAGGATTCATCATGGGATATGCAGGATTTCGGATTTGCATAATTTGTGCAACTGAATTTGCAAGACTCAAGAGGCTTGATTCACTTAAAACAAATAGCATGCCTTATCCGAGTTAACACGCCTTATCAAAGCTAACACACCTTATCATAGTAGCATAGCGAGCGCTACAAACTTATGCCTGCTAATTGGCAATGACAAGAGCTCCACTCGTCCTGCCCTGAGACCCTGCGGGTTCGTAGCTCTCGCTATGCTACTCTGATAAGGCGTGTTAACTTTGATAAGGCATGTTATCTCTGATAAGGCATGTTAACTCGGATAAAGCATGTTATTTGTCTTAGTGAATCAAGCCCTTGTCTCCTCTGAACCTAAGGATCCTTACAGAATGATCATGGTTTTGCTGGAAGCCATATTCATTCATTAAAATGAAAGTAAAACAAAAACTTACTCCATTCACAAATACTTCCTGTGAACACAGGATAGTGTGTAGCGCCATCTAATGGCCAAAAAGTGAAATCAAGATAAAATTAACTCCTGCCTGACATCTAACCTAATTTCCCGACACCTTAAAGTGAACCGAGCACCTTTTTTATCATTCAGGACATTTCTATAGCACATGAAAAATGCATGCCGACAATCTGTTTCATTATTAAAATAAACTTTCATTTTACCTTGTATTTTACATTCAAAGTAGATTAATTACCCTGTTTCAGCAGGGCTGCCCGGCCGTCCCCGGCCGCAGAGCTTTCAGGTTCCTAATTGTTTTATTGGGCTAATTACCAAGAGGTAAACAATGCTATTAGACAACAAAGGGGGTTAGTAATTAGGACTGTTTCTTGAAAGACCTAGTTTGTGTCAATGTGTCAAGATAGCATCTCTGACTTCTGTAAATAAGGAATGTGAGAAGGGGAGGGGGGAACATGGCAGCTTCTATGCCAGGAGAGATTCCATTGAAAGAGAATGTGCTCAGTTCCCTTTAATACAAACTAATCATACTCTACCAATATTAACCCCGCTCTGTCACCTATTCCAAACCTTATAATTGTAACTACTAAAGCTAACCTACCCCTCCCCATCTCCTAACATTAACCCTAATAAAAGCCTAACCCTAAACAGTACTCACTTTTCATCATCTGCTTCAGTGTTTGATTGCCAATCCATTCTTCTGCTCCTGTACAACTATTCCAGCCAGTCACAGAGGTACCTGGATGCCAGTCATTCAGTGACAATTCCATGTACTCAACAATTCTGTCAGCATGGGCTAGTGCCAAATCCATTGTGCTGAATTGACCTGCTGCACCATATAGTTAACGGTGAAAACTTTTTTTATGTACCTAAAGTAGAAAAACAAATTTAGCAGCCTTGAGGGATAATGAAGTCATTATGCAACTTATCTTACAGATGTAGCAAAACTAATTGTTCCCACTTTACATCACTTTCTAATAACCAAACTAAGCATACCCACATACAACAGAAAACAGCTGGGTAATACACACAGTCAATAAAGTATAATGTTATTCACACTTTCCAACCCTGCATTGAAGCAAAAGACCTAATGAAACTGTAACAAAGTAGGAAATGAGTTAATACAAATTAATTTTAGATTAAATGAACATTGGCAAAATGATGATAAATCAGCATATTGTAATTATATCCTTATTTAAATATTTAACCAGTCCCTAATGATCTCATAAAATTGTGTAAGGCAGAATGACTTTTTAATGAAAATATTCATGAGATCATTACTGTCTGGCTTCTAGGCACAAGCAGCCAAACCTACTAGATATATTGCAGCATAGTTTCACAGCCATTGCAAAACCAAAGGTTAGTGTTTGAAATCTCGACATAAATTGTGCCCCGCAGACATTCTGCAACATATGCTAAGCAAATGTCATTTCTCTCTGCACAATTCTTCCAATGGCTTCTCTTGCATATTTCAAATGTGTTTAACCCACCTATCTCATCTCAGTACCAGCTTTGGGTGTTATAAATAGACAGCTTAGGTTACAGAAAATTGAATAGCGGAAGTAATAGAGGCGCCAAAAAAGTATAAAATAAGTTAAAAACCGTCTAAAAGGAGGGAAATGGGTGGATTCACCTCCCCCAAATGTACAAATGACAAGGCTGATATAGCCATAAGATTTTATAATTCTATTTATTAACACAATTCTCCAATAGTGATGCAACGCGTTTCACGGGCAAACATCCCGCTTCATCAGGTAATATAATAAGGAGAACACTGAAGAAAAGAAACGGGGGGGGGGGGGGTTGGTTAAAGTTCCAGAGTGAGCAAAGCTGAATTTTGGTGTCATTGTGGTGTTTACTTCCTTGGCTTTAGATATGGATCCTAGTGGTGTGGTTGGTGGAATGGGTCCTGGAGGGGGTATCCATGGTGGTGGGGGAAAGGGTGGATATTGTGAAGGCGGTGGGGGAATTGAAGGAAGTGATGGGGGTGGAATATTGAGGCTCATGAGTGGTGGTGGTGGTGGTAGTGAGGGATTGTGTGGTGGTCTTGGGCCTGTGGGGGGGGGAACCTGGTTTTACGCTCTCTTTCCCTGTGCTCCGCATAAGCTAGTCTGTCTCGATTTCATTTCTTTAATTTAGTATCAATTGTGTCGGCTTCAAATTTCTTTAAACGTGCAACCAGATTCGACATAAGTGGGTGGTATTGTTTATTTCTGAGGTGTTTAGACAAAATTTCTTTACAATCTTGAATAATGGGTTGAAGTTCCTCTATTAATTTAGTGCGTTTTTTAATGATCCTCTCCATCATCCCACCTGTACAAGATTCTAGATATATATACCAGTCTTCAGTGAACATGGCATCTTTAGGGAAAGCAGTTAAGGTTTTGATACGAATACCATCAGGAGAGATTTTCTCGTCAATATAAGTTTGTTGCATTGCTATAATGTTGAAGAATTCGTCTTTTAATGCTTGTTCTAGTTTATTGAAGGTGGGCTTTAGGTCAATGTCCGGTTCTGAGGTAGCAAGAGGTGGATCAGTTTTGTCCTCTTGTGGTGGTGTGGAGGGAAGAGGTAGGAAGGTCTATGTATGGATTCATGAATTTGTATTTCTATTTTTATCTATATATTATATTATATATGATATTTAATGAGCACAACTGAATTTAATGAACTGCTTCCACATAGACTAAACGAGGGTCTTTGTTGTGAGTCAAATACAGGCAGACTTGCATATGTATATGGGTAGGGATATGCATATGTGTATGCTATATGTATGTAGGCTAGTTTTGCAGGAGTTTGTTCTAACAAATATAACAATCCAGATAATATTATAAAGACTACAAGAATACTCCTTTCATGATGATGATTGTCTTATAACATGAAAAATTTCTGCTACTGTATTGAGCACTTTCTAGCATCAAATTTTCCACTTTTGTATTGTTTTTTCTCCCCCCTCCTTCTTTCTTTTTTCTTGTTCCATTTTCCAAAAAAAAAAACCTCCCCCCGTTTCTTTTCTTCAGTGTTCTCCTTCTTATATTGCCTGATGAAGCGGGATGTTTGCCCGTGAAACGCGTTGCATCACTATTGGAGAATTGTGTTAATAAATAGAATTATAAAATCTTACGGCTATATCAGCCTTGTCATTTGTACATTTGGGGGAGGTGAATCCACTCATTTCCCTCCTTTTAGACGGTTTTTAACTTATTTTATACTTTTTTGGCACCTCTATTACTTCCGCTATTCAATATCTTAGTCCACCCTTGGTGGAGGGGTGTATCCCCATTTTTCTGATCTATAGAGAGTGACTTTTTAGACCTGAGTGGGGTCAGGTTACAATTCTCCCCACCTGCTGCATCAGTGGTTGCCTATGTGGTAACCCTGACTTGTGAGTATAACCTTTAAATTTACCATATCCCCAATTTTTCTAAAATACTACACTATATTTTGGCTCTCGGTCTGTTTTATCCCTGTCTTTCTAGGTTACAGAAATGCACAGCATTCCAATAAAGTGAAACAGAGTACCTGACAACAAAATGGCTCTTTAGCACTTCTTATAACACTTACAAATAAAGATTAGTTATTTTTTCTTTGTCTTGCAGCCACTCAACTTCCAGCAGGTCCAATACTATGTTTTTAACCACTTCAATCCACAGGCTGTTTTACCCTTCCCGCCAAGAGCCATTTTCACCTTTTAGCGCTCCTCTTATTCATTTGGCCATAACTTTATCACTGCTTATCACACCTAAATGATCCATATCTTGTTTTTTCTGCTACAAATTAAGCTTTTTGTGGGTGATGCTTGATTTCAGTAATTACTTTATTTTCTATACATTGTAAAGAGGAAAATAATAAAACAAATACACTATTTTTCCAATTTCATGCTATAGTTATATAGTATAGTATGGTATAGTATAGTCAGGCCTGGATTTACCTCATAGAAGCCTATATGCACAGATGTCCTCGCTCCCTAGACTTCCCCCTCCATGAACCTACAAACCCCAGTCGAACTGCACCACAAATGTGCTGGCTGTCCCAGCTGTCGCTTCTCCCTTACTTCCGTTTCCCATGATAGGTAGCTACAGATGCCCGTTAGTATTAGGTAGCCAGAAGAACCCTCACTATTAAGTAGCTAGAGGTGCCCCTAAGTATTAAGTAGAGATGGCCTGAACCTACTATTTTCGGTTCGCAAACTTCCGCGAAAGGTTCGGTTCGCGCGAACTTTCGTGAACCGCAATAGACATCAATGGGGAGGCGAACTTGGAAAACTAGAAACACTTATGTTGGCCAGAACAGTGATGGAAAAGATGTTTCAAGGGGTGTAACACCTGGAGGGGGGCATGGCGGAGTGGGATAGATGCCAAAAATCTGGATTTGACGCAAAGCAGCGTTTTATGGGCAGAAATCACATTGAATGCTAAATTGCAGGCCTAAAGTGCTTTCAAACATCTTGCATGTGTATACATCAATCAGGTAGTGTAATTAGAGTACTGCTTCACACTGACACACCAAACTCACTGTGTAACGCACCTGCAAACAGCTGTTTGTGTAGTGATGGCCATGCTGGACTACTGCGCACCATGGCGAGATTGCTCTTCCTCACTCAGTGATATCAGGTAATGTCTGACTGCCTTATCAACTTTCAATGGTTCTTTCTCTACCATTGTTAAAGCTTACATGTATTTTTTTTAAATTACATTTTCTACTTGCTGTTCAGTACCTTCAACGAGAATCTATTATGGAGGGCAAGTCTGCCATTGTGACCACGGGTAATGGCCGGGTAATTAGGGTTCGATTCCGGTCCGGAGTTGGAGCCTGAGAAACGGCTACCACCACACATCCAAGAAAGGCAGCAGGCATGGCATGCACGTCCCGAGGTAGTGACCAAAAATAACAATATAGGAGGACTTTCGAGGCCCTGCTGTATATGAGATGAATCAACTTTAAATCCTTTAACGAGAATCTGTTATGGCGGACAAGGATGACACCACTTGCCTTTAACAAGAATCTGTTATGGAGGGCAAGTCTGCCATCCATTCAAGTGAAAAGTATGCACTGACTGCCAGGTATAATACAATGTGCAGTCACAGATGCAGTGAAAGGTATGCACTGACTTGACTAATACAATGTGCAGTCACACAGGTGCAGTTAACACGTATGCGCGGAGTGGTATATCACACTGCGTACACACACGTAGGTAGGTGGGTTCACTGAACACAACAGGTAGGTATATGCAGTGATGAGGTAGGTGCACTTAACACAACAGTTAGGTATATGCAGTGATGAGGTGGGTGCACTGAACACAACAGGTAGGTATATGCAGTGATGAGGTGGGTGCACTCAACACAACAGGTAGGTATATGCAGTGATGAGGTGGGTGCACTGAACACAACAGGTATGTATATGCAATGATGAGGTGCGTGCACTGAACACAACAGGTAGGTATATGCAGTGATGAGGTGGGTGCACGGAACACAACAGGTAGGTATATGCAGTGATGAGTATTACAATGTGCACCTGTCACACACAGGCAGATACAGGACAGGCAGAGTGACTCTGCGTGCACTCACGTAGGTAGGTGGGTGCACTGTGAACAACAGGTAGGTAGGTATATGCAGTGATGAGTATTACAATGTGCACCTGTCACACACAGACAGATACCGGACAGGCAGATTGACTCTGCGAGCACACACATAGGTAGGTGGGGGCACTGTGAACAACAGGTAGGTAGGTATATGCAGTGATGAGTATTACAATGTGCACCTGTCACACACAGACAGATACCGGACAGGCAGAGTGACTCTGCGTGCACTCACGTAGGTAGGTGGGTGCCCTGTGAACAAAAGGTAGGTAGGTATTTACAGTGATAAGTATTACGATGTGCACCTGTCACACACAGACATATACCGGACAGGCAGAGTGACTCTGCGTGCACTCACATAGGTACACTGGCGAATGGAGGGGGCTATTCTGGGTGTCTGGAACACCCCCCCCCCCCTGCACTGAGCTGTGTATTCAGCCAGGGAAGCCCACATAATATAAACAGCCTCATTCTCCCTCCCTTCTTACTTCTGGTGCCTCCCTCCAGCTAATAGAATGATAGAGGCAGCCGAGCTTCCCCCACAAGAAGATGCAGCCTGCAGTGAGAGAATGTTGATTCTGGAGTCCCGGACTCTCCACAGCACAGAAGTGTCAGACATGATGCAATTAGAGGGCAGGCAAGCTGGTAAATATGCACAGCATGATGCAGAGCTTGCCTGGACTCAGGGTCCATGGGCAAACATCTGTCTGGTCTCTCCCCATTGTTATAATGACTGCATGTGTGGATAAGGTGTAAAACAAGTTGAAACGTTTTTGACAGTCCCTAGACTCCAGGAGGGCTTCTTTCTGACTTGTGTGGGAGACTGGCAGGGACAGAAGTCCGATTACAGGCAAGTAACCTGTCTGATGTGGGACTGCAATACAGATAAGTTCTCTGCTCCATCTCAGACTATTCTCAATTTCTCCACTCCTCTCTCTGGGCTAGTGCAACGCCAAAATGACAATAGCAATCGCTAGCAATTTGTGAGTGTGATTTTGTGAAGCGCTTTTCAGAGCGATTTTTGAATGAATCGCTCAAAAACATGCTACATGCAGTATACGTGCGATTTTGAAAAAGTCACAACGCTGCTGTGAGAACACTGTCATAGGGTAACATTAGCCAAGCGCTTTGCAAATCACTGTTGATTTGAAAAACACTCAGAAGCTCCCTCATTCACCTTTGTTTCCCTCTTCCCCTAGTGCGGCTGTGTCTTCTTGTCATACAGGAAAGCTAAATAAGTGCAATTCTGGTGAGGCAAAATATTATTATTTAGTATTTATATAGCGCCACCATCTTCCGCAGATGCATATATCCTTGCATCATATGGGTATTGCTTGCGATATGTGACACTATGTGGCATATTCCACTGAATTGTCCAAACTAAGTCTATCTCCCGTTCCTCTCTCGGGGAGTTGTTCCAGCGCTGTACCCCGTTCAAATTTGCTGCTACCAGAAGCCCTCAGAAACACTCGTGTCCTTGAGTACTTCCAAAGATAGGCAGCTCCGTAATACGCCAGCGCACTTTTGTGCATTGGCAGTATGGAGCCACCTGTATTCGGAAGCACTCGAGGACATAAGTGCTTCTGGACCTTTCATGAATCCCCCCCTTAAAAATCCTGCGTTTGCCCCTGAGGTAGGTGGGTGCACTGTGAACAACAGTTAGGTAGGTATATGCAGTAATGGGTATTACAATGTGCACCTGTCACACACACAGGTAGTCACTGAATAGCACACAGTGGCAGTGGCACACACACAGTATGAATTATCAAGGCTGCCTATGCAACACAAGTGTCTGTGGGACACACAGAAAAAAAAATAGATCACAAGAACACGATTAGCTCTCAAAAGAGCTGTTGTGGGGTGCTATTTTAGCAATAAGAATCAGCAAGGAGCAAGCTAAGAAGCCTACAAGAGCCTAACTAATCTTTCCCTATGAGAGAGTCTGCAACAGCTTTCCCTTCTCTCACTATTGCAGGCACACGAGTGAGTAAGATGGCCGGCGCTACCTGCCTTTTATAAGGCGGGAAGTGGCTCCAGGAGGGAGTGTAGCCTGATTGACTACAATGTGCCTGCTGACTGTGATGTAGAGGGTCAAGGTTGACCCTAATTGTGCACTATGGGGTCAAACCGAACTTCTGGAAAAGTTTGCGGTTCTCCGCGATTGCGAACCCCGGAAGTTCACCAGGAACCGTTCGCCGGCGAACCGTTCGGGCCATCTCTAGTATTAAGTAGCTAAAGGAACCTCAGTATTAAGTAGCTAGAGGTGCCTCAAATATTAGGTAGCCAGAAGTACCCTCAATATTAAGTAGCTAGAAGTGCCCCCAAATATTAGGTAGCTAGTAGAACCTTAGTATTAAGAAGCTAGAAATGCCCCTGACTGAGATCTGGTCAGTGGAATGTCGAGGGCAGGGTGAGTAGCCTCTCATTTACACTCTCATAAGGACTCTGCATAGGGGAGAAGGTAGGCGTTTGAGGAGGGGAGTGAGACGCCTTTTCATCATCAGACTTATGGCAAACCCGGCCCTGAGTATAGTGTAGTAAAATAAACAATGCTACTGTAGATTAAACCCACCATTTTATTTTCCCATTTGCCCTGGCTGTCACAACATTTAAACTATGTTCCTTGTACAATATATGGTGAGTATATATTATTTGGAAATAAAAGTATAACTCAATGGGTCTAAATGCAGAAGTGAGTGCCTCTGGGTTAATAACTAGGATTTTTTTAAAAATGTATCCTTATCCAGAGGCGTATCTAGGGAAAACAGCGCCTATGGCAGGTACTGAAATTGCACCCCCCCAACGTATATAAGTGTAAATCTAGCCTCAAGGATACC
Organism: Hyperolius riggenbachi; assembly: GCF_040937935.1. Taxonomy (NCBI): domain Eukaryota; kingdom Metazoa; phylum Chordata; class Amphibia; order Anura; family Hyperoliidae; genus Hyperolius; species Hyperolius riggenbachi. The sequence continues at coordinate 218,916,125 of NC_090649.1, read as the reverse complement.
CAACTTGAAAAAAATGGTTGTTCTTTTACTTACCCGAGTCCTCTTCCAGCCTTTGTAGTCTTTTGGTTCCCTCACTGTCCTCCTGGTCCTCATCCTTGATGTGTTTTGTGGCCCGGTAAAGTGTGCGACTTAGAGTCGTGCATTACTGCCTATGCGCTGGCCTGGCGGTACACCTAATTGATTGCCCTCTCATGGCTGCAAGCATTCTGCCCCTGGACATAACGTTCTATGGGAGTGCGATCAACAGCCAGGCCAGCGCATGTGCAGTAGTGCACACAGTTTACAGGGCAGCACAGGGAATTAAGGATGAGGAGCGGGGGGACGAGGGAACTACAAGACTTCAGGGCCTGAATTCTGGAAGTAGCCCCAGCCCAGGTAAGTAAAAGTTAACTTTTACAAGTCATCTCTGTACTGAAGCTGCACCTCTGGCAGATTTGTAAAGATGGCTGCACAGTGAAAGATTCAGACACTCCCACAGTCCCCACCTGCTTATGTGCCCCCCCCCCCCCCCCCCCCCGTCACAATTGCCTGTATGTAGATGGTAGGTGGCCTTGGCCCAATAAATAGAGCTCACCAGATAACTGATAGCCTTAAGAAAGTTGTCCCAACTTAAAGCCTGGGACTAAGCATGTGACAAACCTGTAAGGCAGGGACCGTATCCATGAGGCTGCCAAAGTAGCGGAGGCACTTACAGACTGAGGTGCTGGTGGCAGTTCTAGCTGTCAAAGAGTCATGTCAGCTGGAAAGGGAAGCCACTGTTCACACAGAGCCTGAGCAAGGCTGCCTGTGTCGCATACCCCCATAACCTAGCATACACACGCAGCACTCGCTCCATCAATCACAGCAACATCATGGGGTGGAGCTATCTCGTATGGCCGCTCCTGCAGCCATTGAGATGCTAAGCAATAGGACTGCTGTGGGCAGGTAATGAAGCAAGGAGGTAATTTGTGCAGCTACGGCATCAGGAATAATGCCTACCGGAGGTTTCTGCGCAGCCCTGTCCAGCTCTTCCCTCTCCTCCTCTAGTCTCCTCTTCATCCCCATCAGCCCTGGTGGCATGCATGCAGCCATTCAGAAGAGGAATGCGAGCAGCAACGATGTTGCCAGGTTGACGGCGAGAAGCTGGCAGTGGGGAGGTTAATGGGACACAACACACTAGTGTCAGATACAGTCGTCTCCCCCTGTAACATGCCGGCGGGCGGTGGCGGCGTGTAAAGGCAACAGCACTGGCAGTTAGCCAGCTAGCTCACTGGGAAGATGCCAGGACCAGGAGGACTCGGACCTAAGGGAGGCATGATTCATTTGCTTAGTGGTGATGTGTTTCCCCCCCCCCCAGGTGAGTGACAAGGCACGTATATGGCACGTACCCTATGTGCACCCCTCTAAATACACCTCTGCTTTTAAGGGATAGCATGGATTCAGGCATCAGGAAAGGGTTATGTTAAGAGGAGATTAGAGTTAAGATTTAGGAAGTAGGGAACATTGAGGACCCTTTCACATAAAGTCTGTTGAGTTGGGTTGCAACGGACAATATATATTCGCATTTATAGTCCTACGGGGCTCTTACATCTAGTGTGGTGCGGCAGGTTCACACTTCACACACAGAAGCTCACAGATTTCTGGGCATTAACAGGGCAATGCATGTATTTACAATGGGAGTGAGGCATACTTTCATTGTATGTATCCCTTGCTGTATGATTGCATATGGATTGCTTGCACATCTTGGAGTTACCGTGCATGCTGAATGCGATATACAGGTTTTGTAAAAACAGACACTGCCATCCAGATTATGTATTTTTCAGAGAAACACAAATCAATAGCAAGAGAATACCAAATTACATTTAAAAGTATTACACCAACGTGGCTCTGTAGTCTGGCTGCAAAACTGTCCTGCTTGCTAAAGATAGTCAATGAGATGCAAATAATTCTGATTTGATGTAAGATTATGCAAATGTATGCATCTTGAGAATGCACCAGTCAAATCCATCAATCAAGGTGAAATGTAATTCGCGGTGGCATAGCTGAAGAGCTGTGGGCCCCGATGCAAGTTTTACAATGGGGACCCCCAAGCACTCTATACATAACAATTGATGTGGCGCACCAAAACCTGCCAATGGCAACTACAGTGTCAGAGGTGAAAGGAGGGGATTTGAATGAGTTGGTTGTTTAGTTGGTCAGCGCATGTGTACGTACTGGCCATGCAAACGACAAGTCGTTGCGTTTCGTCATGTTGGGCGGTTGATCATGCGTTAAGTTTAGCTTTCAGAGGAGATCTAATTAACGTGAATAAATCATCAGAGGACAATGTAAAAGCTTGGAAGATTAGCTTTTTGTCCCTAGGCTTCTGCAAAGGGCAAGGGGACATAGCCTGCGTATGGAGAAGAATTTTTTTTTTCACTTATTCAGGCAGGTTAAATTTTATCTGATTGCCATCTGGAGTTGGGTAGGATGGGTTAACTGGTCCAATCCATGTAGGTTTTTCTGCCTTTCTCTGCATCAACTGTACCATACTTTCCGGTTGAACTTGGATGAATGGATATCTTTTTTCAACCGTACTAAGTATGGGAACTATGAAACAAACACATACAACAAAGGAGACTCCAAACTACTGAACTTCTGATGGCCAGTGCTTATTGCGTAATGTGCACTACACAAATGGCACACACACTGGTAAATATGATGTGCACTATTTATTCATAGCAAATTTACCAACATTTAGTGAATCAACTTCACAGTCTCTGTTAATATATCTATACAGGTTTATTAAAGGACAACTGACCTGAGAATGATATGAAGGCTGCTATATTTATTTTCTTTTAAATAATACCAGTTGCCTGACATCCTTGTTGATGTTTTATGCATCAGTAGTGTCTGAATCACACACCTGAAATAAGCAAGGGGCAATTGCAGTCACATTTATGTCAAACGTCTGATCTGCATGCTTGATCAAGGTCTAAGCCTAAAGGTTCGTATACACGTCCGATAAAGATCGTTCGTTACGAACGATTCGTGACGTTTACACGATATTCAAATTAGACGGAAAAGATCGTTCGTAATGAACGATTGTGTACACACGTGAACGATATAAGTATAAAGTACTGAACGACGAACGATTAAAAAATGCGTGCGCAAACGGAAGTGACGTTATGACAGGCAATAAGAACATGCGTTATCGGACGATCTTTGTACACACTGCAACGACTGAACGATTATCTTTCGAAAAAATCCGCCGGGTTGGATCGGTCCGATTGAACGATAACGATCGTTATCGTTCACAAAAACGATCGTTCACACTTTTTGAACGCACGATTATCGTTCCGATTGTCGTTATCGTTCGTTTTTGAACGATCGTTATCGTACGTGTGTACTCAGCTTTAGGGTCCGTTTCCACTATCGCGGTTTCCGCCACGATTCTGCAGAGTTTCCCCGCACTTGAATCGCACGGGGAAACTCTGCCATAGGGGATAACGGCGGCGCGGCCAAATCACTTGCAAGAGCGATTCTTCCGGAACCCCCCGCAGAATTTGCAGCGGAGGCTGCGATTCCCATAGCCGTGCATGGCATGGCTCATGGGATTCGCCTGCGATCCCGCCCACCCGCTCAGTGCCGGCGTGCGTCTGCGAGACGCACGCCGCACTAGTGGAAACGAGCCCTTAAAGTATAAAGCTAGGCAATGTGCATTGTTTAAAAGGAAATAAATATGGCAACCTCCATATCCCTCTCAGGTCAGTTGTCCTTTAACCACAGTCTAATTGTTCCATGCATTCCTAAGGTTCCTATACACTTGATTTTCCTGAAATTTTAATCCATTCCCCCAAAATATCCGATCAATTGACTTTCAGCTGATTTTTATCCAAAAATCAATTGAAAATATCGATCAGACAGGATGGAGGATCTAGGTCTATTTGGGGTGGGGCAAGAGTGCTGATAGATCAACAGCCCATAGCGTTGCACTGCATTAAACAGTGCAACCCTGCATTTTGATCAATTTGCAATAGATTCCCTTTTGAATCCTATTGGAAATTGATGTGCAGTATGTGGTAGGAATCAATTTTTTTTCCTAAATCAGTTCCTTCCAGAGAGGACTCGATTATTTGGCTATATTGGGTGGCAATCTATAAAGGCTCGTACCCACTATGCAATTTTCCCAACCATTTTTCCAACAATTAGGAATTATTTGGAGCGATGATCGATTGATTTCGCGATCTCCTGATTTGGGTACAAGCGTGCAATTACACAAACAACGTTTAGCGATGTGCAGCAATAACAACCGTCATTGGAAATTTGATCTTTAACCACTTGAGGACCACAGTGTTAAACCCCCCCCCTAAGGACCAGGCCATTTTTAGTAAAATAGGCCACTGCAGCTTTAAGGCCTCCCTGCAGGTACAACTCAGCACACAAGTTATTTCCCCCCTCCCTTCCCCCTTCCTTTTTTTCCCACCAACAGAGCTTTCTGTTGGTGGGGTCTGATCGCTCCCCCAGTGTTTATTTTTTTTACAAATATAATTATTTTTATCATAAAATTCCCTATTTGTTTTAATCCCCCCCCCCCCCCAGCTAATCACCTTGACCGGCTGCCATAGGCATCAGCCTATGACAACTGATCACTTCTGAGCCTCTGGAGGGGACAGCTGTGTCCCCAGTACAGTGCTGCCTTAGATCGCAGCATTGTACACTGTTATTAGCGGCGATCACTGCTGGGCGGCTGCTCTATCATTCAAGCAGGGATGCGCGCATCGGCGTGCGATCCCCTGCAAACTCCGCCCCAAGGACTTTACGCCAATCGACGTTAGGTGGTCCTGGGGCTGGCGCCGCATTCACGCCCATCGGCAGGACGCAGTCGCCTAGAGGTTAAGATTAGAAATGGCTCGAACCTCAGATTTTCGGTTCGTGAACCTCGAACGCGAACTTCCGCAAAAGTTCAGTTTGCGCAAACTTTCGCGAACCGCAATAGACTTCAATGGGGATGTGAACTTTGAAAACTAGAAACATTTATGCTGGCCACAAAAGTGATGGAAAAAATGTTTTAAGGGGTCTAACACCTGGAGGGTCCCGGGGAAAAAACTGGATTTGACGCAAAGCAGCGTTTTAAGGGCAGAAATCACACTGAATGCTAAATTGCAGGCCTAAAGTGCTTTAAAACATCTTGCATGTGTATACATCAATCGGGGAGTTTAATTAGAGTACTGCTTCACACTGACACACCAAACTCACTGTGTTACGCACCACAAACAGCTGTTTGTGTAGTGACGGCCGTGCTAGACTGGTGCACACCATGGCCAGAGTGCAGGCCATGGCGGTTTTCAAGCCCATATGGTCACCGGGCTGAGGTAGCTTAATGACAGAACAACAGTGACTGTCCAGCTGATCGAATTTGGTCTGTCCACAATGAAGCAACGACCTTATTATCTTGGGTGTGCCCCCCCCCCCAAGACATTCATATAGCCGGCATTCATTGCTTCATTGTGATACGCAAGCCCCTTCACCGCGGCAAGGTAACGACACATGTACATGCCTTTTGTTTTGCTGTTGCAGCTGCAGTGCAGTCAGAAAAATCAGGCAGGCACACACCAGAAAAATTATTATAGCGGTCCAGGAATCCGCCTGGAGTCCTGGACCCTGTTGGTGGTGGCGGAGAAGGCAGTCAAGCAGCCTGCAGGCAGAGATGCTGTGTGGGGACCGACTTAGTCTTGGAGCAGGCAGTCACACGGCATGCAGGCAGAGATGCTGTGTGGGGACTGACTTAGTATTCGGGCAGGCCTGACCGTGCTTTGCAGACCAGGCATCCGTGGTCAGATGGACCCTTGACCCAACGCTGTGTGCCAGAGATGTCACCACTTGCCTTTCAACATCAAAGTTCAGTTTAGGTATTGCCTTTTTGAGAAATAATTGTGGCCTCGTATCTTACACTGCGGTGTGTGGCTTTGCTTTTGTGTGCTGCTTTTCCTCAGGTGGTCATCCCATTGCAGTTTGTGCTTTGTAATCATGTAACTTCGCAAGGTAGTTGTCCCTACGCGAGTCTTGGTCTTTCCACGGCTCAATTTTCGGTGGCAGAGAGTACAGATGGCATTGCTCTCATCTGAGGCAGACACACAAAAAAATTTCCACACCGGTGAGCCCTGTGATGATGGCACTTTGGTGATGGCTGCCGACGGAGTGTTAAGTGGGGTGCCAGAATCAGAGCAGGAGGAGGAAGATGTGTCACGCTTCCATGCGGGAGCTGAGGAAGATGAGGTGTTTTGTGTTAAATAGCCAACTACGTCCTGACAATATTGGGGGTTGATGGCACGTGCCTTCTTCTGAACACTGTACTTTGGTTGAGGGCCGCACAAAATCACGACAGTGTGACCTTGAACAGACCTGCCAGGTGGCCTGCCTCTGGCTCTGCCTCTTGTTTTGTCCATATTGGGAGGGATGAAGTGAAAGGTATTCACTGACTTGACTAATACAATGTACGGTTACACAGGTGCAGTGAACCGGTTGCAGTGACTGCTGGTACAACAATGTGCGGTTACACAGGTGCAGTTAACAGGTATGCACGGACTGGTATATAAAACAGCACGCGGGTCACACAGGTGCAGTGAACAGGTATACTGTGACTGGTATTACAAATGTGCAGCTGTCACACATACACAGGTACCGTGAACAGGTGCAGTGACACTGTGTGCGGTCACGTAGGTAGGTAGGTGCACTGAACAACAACAGGTGGGTATGCATTGATTGTTAAAAGTTCTTAAAGATGTTGCGCTCCACCCACAGATAATAATTTTTCACCTCAGTTCACTACCGGTTGCTTTAGCTCCTGATGAGTCTTCGGACGAAACGCGTTGGGCGGGGCTAGAGGTTGGCACACTAAGGAGAGCATGCTGTTTGGATCCAGGACGCTGGAGTTTTTATCTGTATATGTCTTTTAACTCTCTGGAAACATGTGAGTGCAATCTTTGGAATTTTTATTGAAAATTAAAGTAGTACTGCGCAATGGAAGTGTTTGTTTAGTTTTTAAAGGAAGCCACAGTTAAAGGACCAGGAGCCAAACCTGAATACCAAAACGCTTTTATTGCTGTTTGTGGATGGGCAGCATCAGGATCTGGTGAGCGTATAGGTTTACCTGATACTCACACCCAGGGTGGGGTGCATGGTTGCTGTGTTCACACAGAGGAGGAGGTGAAGGTGTATCTCTGTTTTGAATACTACACTATGTGTTGCGCCCATCTTTGTTTTTAAGCTGAAAATTGAAGATATCTGCACTACTAGAGGCTGCGGCAGCCAAGAAAGAGAAACAGTTCAGGGGCTACAACTGCTGGGCGTTTACTGCTGTTTGTGATTGAGCAGCTAATGCATCTGGTGAGCGCATTGTAGTTACTGCACAGGGTGCTACACGAGGGTGAGGTGGAGGTGCCAAAGAAAGTGTTAAGGTATTGCACTATTGTGTTTTCTCTCCCAATACATCTGGAGGTACCAGTGAGTGGAGGACTGGAGGCTATTTGAAGCAAGATCAAGGAGTTTCATGATCGATTGGTTACTGATGACAAGCGTTTGTGCTGTTTGTGACTGAGCAGCCACATTATCTGGTGAGCGCAATCTATATACATTGTGATTGGAGTGTGCTACACCGGTGTGATGTGGGGCAGGTGAAGGGTATAATACTTGATGCTAGACGTTATTACCCTATGTGGTGTGTTATTTGTTTTTTCCCCTTTATGCAAAATCGACCTGAGGGCTGCTTGCACTTTGTGGACACCTTACGGAGGGAATGAGGAGAAAGAACTGTGTGAAACAACACCCCGGGAGACCGTAGCAGCGCTTGCACCCTTTGACTTAACAATGCATTGATTGTTTTTACAAATGTGCAGCTGCCTGTCTCACACACACAGGTACCCTGAGCAGGTGCGGTCACGTAGGTAGGTAGGTAGGTAGGTGCACTAAACAACAACAATAGGTGGGTATGCAGTGATTGTTATTACAAATGTGCAGCTGCCTGTCACACACACAGGTACCCTGAACATGTGCGGTCACATAGGTAGGTAGGTAGGAATGTGCTGGGCCTGGCAGTGGCACAGTAGGAATTACCAAGGCTGTGTATGGAGCACAAGTGTCAGTGGGACACACACACACACAAAAAAAATAGATCACAAGAACAGCATTAGCTCTCGCTGTTGAGGAGTGCTTTTTAGCAATAAGTAAAAGCAAGGAGCAAGCTAACAAGCCTAACACAAGATCCTAACTAAGCTTTCCCTATGTCAGCAGGTTCTTCTCTCCCTTCTCTAATTACTGCAGCCACACGAGTGAGTGAAATGGCTGACGCCGCCTGCCTTTTATAAGGGGGGGGGGGGCTCCAGGAGGGAGTCTAGCCTGATTGGCTACCCTGTGCCTGCTGACTGTGATGTAGAGGGTCAAAGTTGACCCTAATGATGTAATATAGGGGGCGGGTCGAACCGCCATAAAGTTTGCGTTCAATCGCGAATGCGAACCACCGAAGTTCGCGCGAATAAGTTCGCATGCGAACCGTTCGGGCCATCTCTAGTTAAGATCCTTGTCAACTCTGCTCAATGAACCATGATCGCTTGACTTCCCATTTGCGCCCGTCGTCTGCTGTTGTGTGATGTCGCATGTACCCGTGGGCCAGAAGATGGAATGTAGAATGCTCGTCGTTAGGGAGACGTCACTAGGTGGTGAGTATTTAGCTTAAGTGTATAGCCAGCTTGCACAATCTCTCTTTTTATTGTCCACAAAATGACACAATACTGTGCAGTCCTACTATCTGAAGTGCTCTGTCCCATTTCTAGGCACTTTCTATGCTGTAGCTTTCAGGTTTCCCTGTCTCATTTCTAAGCAGTTCCATTACCCCCTATTTCTGTACTACCTTTAGGCATTTTAAAGTCTATAGTATATTTTACATAGGCATATGATCTAGAGTCATTCTGTTCCATTTTCACATAGCTGTACTATCTATAGCCTCTTTATTAAATTGCTAGGCAGTCCTTAGAGCTACAGGCTCTCATTTCCATTTTTATACATTACTAAAGTATCTATAAAGTGTTACTATTCATAGCTTATGTGTCCCATTTCTATATTTTCTCTAAGTTCTTTGCAGTATCTGTATTTTCCTTCTATACCATGTTGCAATCTACAATTTTTCTATTCCATTTTCATGCATTTGTATAACTCAATTAAAAAACAAACTGTAATGCTGTGTAAAATGTAAATAAAAACACAATGCTATGGTTTGAAAATCATGCATCCCAGGGGGCCTTAATGCTCGGTGGGATTTAAATTTAATGTATGATTTTTGATCAGTTTCTTTATCTTTTCTTTTCTACCTTCCCTTTTTTTCCGCTTTCTTTTCAGTACAAGGCATCTGGGTGTTACCTTGTTTGTCTATGTTTAGACATGCTTGTATTTTAGGGGCATGCTTTGCTTTTAAAGGGATACTGTAGGGGGGTCGGGGGAAAATGAGTTGAAGTTACCCGGGGCTTCTAATGGTCCCACACAGACATCCTGCACCCGCGCAGCCACTCACCAATGCTCTGGCCCTGCCTCCGGTTCACTTCTGGAATTTCAGACTTTAAAGTCAGAAAACCATTGCGCCTGCGTTGCCGTGTCCTCACTCCCGCTGATGGCACCAGTAGCGTACTGCGCAGGTCCAGTATGGTCTGGGCCTGTGCCGTGCGCTCCTGGTGACATCAGGGGTAGCGAGGACACGGCAACGCAGGCGCAGTGGATTTCAGACTTTAAAGTCTGAAATTCCAGAAGTGAACCGGAGGCGGGGACGGAGCATCGGTGAGTGGCAGCGTGGGCGCAGGATGTCTGTGGGGGACCATTAGAAGCCCCGGGTAACTTCAACTTATTTTTCCCCGACCCCCCTACAGTATCCCTTTATGCGGATATCCAGGCCTAGATTTACCTCACAGGAGCCTATAGGCAGAGATGACCTGGCTGTAGCAGAAAATGGCGCATGGACTAATTGGGTGCCGCCATAGGTGCCAATACGAAATAGCGATGTTTGAGTGCCTGAGTTGTGCTGCGGGGAGCTCACTGCACGTGGGACAGGAGGCACCAGCACAGGGGGAGAGGCACGAGGGTAAGGAAGATTAAGTTTGCCAATAGTAAAATATTGCTATTTAATATTGATATTTTAACAATAATAATATAATAATGATAATATAATAATAATTGATATTTTAAAGAGACTCCGTAACAAAAATTTCAGCAGTATTTCTCCTATCCTACAAGTTCCTAAGGCTGTTCCATTGTGCTCTGGCTTACTGCAGCACTTTCTACTTGCACCATCTCTGTAATAAATCAACTTATCTTTCCCCTGTCGGATTTGTCGGCTGTGTCTGGAAGGCTGCCAACTCTTCAGTAATGTGAACAAGTTAACTCCTTCCAAGCCCCTCCAGTGCTCCTGTGATGATTATTCCCCACAGACAATGTCCCTTGCTCTCACTGTCAGCTTGTCTGCTATCTGTGAGGCTGATAAACACAGACTGATAAACTGAACAAAGAATAGCTGGCTGAGGAGGAGCTGCCTGTCAGGCTGATACCAGTGCAGAGCCAAGACACAGCTTGTCATGCTTCATTGACACAGAGCTCTTTCAAAACTTGCACGTAACCTCTGGAGACTGAATTCAATGTGTAACCCACTGAATTCTCTGTGTACTCACTATGTATTAACTGAGTTCACTGCTCTGCTGATGTACTTCCTGTTTTGGTGGCCATCTTTTCTGTTTACAAAACAGTTTATGAAACTGTTTTTTACCCTCTTTATTGCAGCGGAGAGCGGCAAAAATATAACAGAGGGGGCTAGGAGATGACCCCAAACAGGCAGGGATGTTTGTTTATACTTCATTTTGTGAATACAGATTCTCTTTAAGTTTTATAGTAAAATATTTCATACCGATATTGTACTAAGTTACTGTGTGCCTTTATTTCTGCGTGCCTTTATTTAAAGAAAACCTGTAACTTCAAAAAGTCCCCTGGGGAGTACTCACCTCAGGAGGGGGAAGCCTCAGGGTCCCAATGAGGCTTCCCACGCCGTCCTCCGTCCCTCGGGGGTCTCGCTGCAGCCCTCCGAACAGCGGGGATGTAAATATTTACCTTCCTGGCTCCTGTGCAGGCGCTGTTGCGGCTTTCGGCTCCGAAGTAGGCGGAAATACCCTATCGCCGTCGGGTCTGCTCTACTGCGCAGGCGCAAGTCTCCGGCGCCTGCGCAGTAGAGCGGACCCGACTGAGATCGTGTATTTCCACCTACTTCGAAACCGAAAGCCGCAACAGCGCCTGCACAGGAGCGCCTGCTCATTGGGACCCTGAGGCTTCCCCCTCCTGAGGTGAGTACCCCCCAGGGGAACTTTGTGATCTTACAGTCTCTTTAATGTACACGCCCTAGCACTCTAGACTTCACCCTCGATGCACCTACAAACCCCCACCAAACTGCACTGCAAATGTGCTGGCTGTCCCAGTTTTACCTCCCCCTACTTCCCCTGCCCACAGGTGCCCCTTAGAATACAGTAACAAGAAGTACCCTCAGTATAAAGTATCTAGAGGTGCTCCCAAGTATTAGGTAGCTAGAGAGGCACCCGGCTGAATGGAGATCTCATCAGTGTAATGCCGAGAGCCTCTAACCTCTCATTTATGCTCTGGTCGGGACTCTGCATAGGGAAGGAGGAAAAAGTGTGTGTGTGGGGGAAGTGCACACATAAGGTGCCTGTAGGCATGTGTCTTCAGTGCCTTATGGTAAATCCGACCCTGTGTATATCTATCCACACAAAACTGATAATCATTAACAAAAATTAGCACTGCAAAAATTGCTGATTCCTTCTAAAAGTGCCGATCATTTCCAGTGATTTTATAAATATGGGGAATCGGGATCTTAAAAGTGCTATTATTTCTGCTAAAATAATGGCAGTTTTCTGTTGATGGCAGCTTTATAAATATGCATACGAGTGACAATAATGTAATCACTGACAAATAAAGTTTGTCTTCACACCTATAAATCTGGTAAATGTATTATTGCAATCCTAAAACCTGTCTGCGAGAATGTTGTAATTGAAAACACACAGTATGAGGAATTTGTTTCTTGTTGGATTTAGTTTAGCTGATGTGAGAACTGACTGCCAGGGCCGGGCCGAGGCATAGGCTGGAGAGGCTCCAGCCTCAGGGCGCAGCGTAGGAGGGGGCGCACAATTCATTCAGCTGTCATTCCTAATTGTGTATGAAGCAGAAAGAAATAAGAAAAGGGGATACATAGCAGTGACTGCACGCCAGATAACTAGATATTAAGGTGTTGGGGAGGTTGTGGGCCCTGTGACCCTCTTAGTCTAATAGCAATCAGTGTGTGACAGCTGGGGTGGGAGGGATGGAGGGGCGCACTTTGGTGTCTCAGCCTTGGGTGCTGGAGGACCTTGTCCCAGCTCTGCTGACTGCTATAATCACTCCCTGAATGGTGCATCAGCATCAGCAGAATCCTTGCATTCACACTTTCTATGCTTCTTCAGTTAATTATTTTCCACACTTCAGAGTTCTTAAACTCAGTATAAACCCCATTTTGAAAGAAAAAGAGCAGTGATATTTCAATGCCTTTATTCTCAGTGAGTCTATTAGTCAGCAATAGACATTAAAGGCGATCCATATTGCTATGTTGACTGATTTGATGATATGGTATATAGCCAGAAAACACATCATCAAGGTTCTAAGGCTGAGCTCTCTATTGCTTCTTCTGAAAATGGTATCCAAAGCTCATCATTGAAACATTACTGCAAAGTTTGTAAATGCTTTTTAGACTAAACAAATTTACCTGCAGTCCACTAGATGTCACCAAAGCTACTGGCAGCAGCATTACCTTCCACTTTTGTAGTATACCTGAAATACAATGGATGCAAATAGTTTTCTACAGTATAATCATGGTTTCTTTTCTTATTTTAATTAATCAGTGAAATTAGGTATTAAACAAACAATAGATAGATGAATCGAGGCAATCTATCTTCCTATTTTACCTTCACAAATTGTAAGTGCTAAGTATAACATTTCCTCAAAGGTATATTGTGTACTGACTAAAAGCACCAGCAAACACAATCTACAAACCATTTCATTAAAAATTAATCAAATAAAGCAAAGTGTCCCATTTAAGGCCTGGCACACACAAACCACTATTTACTCTGATCGACAAACAATCTGAACAAAATTATTGGATTGTCCATTGAAGTGAGATCTTCAATCAACCAATCATGAAGAACCGGTAAACTACTGTTTTTTAAGTCATGAAGTGAATGCACATGCTGGTACATATCAGTTAGTCTTGCTCATGTCTGGCCGTGTAGATATGAAAACACAGGATCAATACCATTAAGCCTTGTACTTGTGTACAACGTGCAGGGATTGGTACTTGATCCCTCGAGCGACCATGTGGGACTGAGAGCTGTATGGATGCATCGCTGGCCTCCAGGCTAGTGACGCATTCTGTTGCTATGTGGGGATAGGAGTAGGGCTGATGGAGTGGCATGAGGAGTGGCTAATGGAGTGGGATGAGTGGCATTCTCCCGCTTACTCCGCCAGGCTAATTGATGGCCGAGCTGCGGCGGGGGTCAGGGGGCGCTGGACTTATGCTAGATATTCGTCAGTGTTGGTCATTATTGGTCACTTCGGCCGAGTTTAATCTAACGTGTTCAAGGCTTTAGACAGAGATCACACTTGCCATATTGTGTGCATTTTTATGCAATACGTGAATGCAGGCGTGCAAACCCCCGATGTTAATAACTGGGCCATTCACATTGTGTATATTCTTCTTTTCGGGTTTGAAAGACTCACAACTTGGTGCTTTTTTTTTTTTTTTTTTTTTTTTAATAGTGATGCAAATGTACAGCATAAGAAAAGATACAAATGCACAAGAAACCAAGAACGCCATCAGAAACACATTTCAAAGTATACAAAAGAATGCGCTGTCTTAGAGCACTGGGAGAGCTGTATTGTTTTTCTTATCTTCAGATGTCCCTGTTTTAGATCGGATGTAAAGACCTGCATAAGGGCCTAACCTGCACCCAGACGAGAGGAGCGAGGAAACGCTGACTATCATTAATATGGGCCTGCCATCCAGATCGCACACAGCTCTATAGCCGTGCATGGCATGCCTTATCGATTTGGGCCGTGGTTGCGCAGCAAACTGGCCATAAATTAATGCATTTATTTGCTTAAAAACACAAGAAGCAATTATGTTGTGCGTTCCCTAAATCTGCACTTTTGATAATGGAGCAGTCCCTAACTGTGTGGCTAATGCAGGGGTAGCCCTGCTCAAAGTGCATAATCTAACTCCAGTGCAGCAACAGTCTGGGCCCAAATAGTTTTAGTGCACCCTGGAAGTAAATGACTCGATGGGGTACCCAATTAGTAGTGTGTCCAACCTCCGACTTTCTCTTTTAGTACTTCTCTATATAAACACCCCACTTGTGTCCTGATACTCCAGAGTCCATCTTTCAGCCAGCAAAAACTCGGTATACAGAGGCGCCAGAGTAGAGTAAAACGTTTTAAAAACCGCTTAAAAGGAGAGGGGGATGTTAAGGTGGACTCACCTCCCTCTTACAAAAAAAGAAAACTCACTTGAGTCTCAATAAAATAGAATTGTCAAGTAATTTATTCAACTCCACAAATGCAACGCGCTCAAACTTATTGCTTGACCCACTGAGTTGTGCTCCCATTTTTGCCTGAGGAAGCGGGGTCACGCCCGCGAAACGCGTTGCATTTGTGGAGTTGAATAAATTACTTGACAATTCTATTTTATTGAGACTCAAGTGAGTTTTCTTTTTTTGTAAGAGGGAGGTGAGTCCACCTTAACATCCCCCTCTCCTTTTAAGCGGTTTTTAAAACGTTTTACTCTACTCTGGCGCCTCTGTATACCGAGTTTTTGCTGATCTTCTAGTCCACCCTGGGTGTAGGGGTGCATCCCCATCTACTATCTACAGAGAGCGACTTCTTAACCTGAGTGGGGTCAGGTCCTAATGCTCCCCACCTGCATTTAAAGTGGTTGCCTATTGGTAACCCGTGTTTGTGAGTATATATATACATAAAATTGTATTGAACTCTTCATTTTACCTGACAATACTGCACCATATTGGGCTCTCGATTCTCTTCTTGTTTTTAAGCATCTTTCAGCCAGGTTCCACTATCACATTATGTCACATGGCCACTAAGATCAAATCACTGAGCTCTCTGTTCAGTCCAGGGAGGACTGTGCCTGTGTTGTTTCTAAGATGCATAACACATTGCCATGGTACATTACAATTCTTTAAAATACATTTAGACACTAATATTGCAATTACAGGAAGAATCCGACTTATGAACCTCTGGCATACAAATGACCCGCCAATATAAATATTGCGCTGGTCCTGATTGTGTCACATCTGCAATACAGGCAGGGACTGAGGCCGCAGGAAGACTCTCAGGGAACCGGAGGACATTGCCAGAGGTGAGGAATTGACATGGGGGGGAGGGGGGAGAGGCATGGATGTAAGCAAGGGGGAACGGATGACGACACAGGATGACATAATGAGAGACACAGAGTGGTCATAGGGAGACACAAAGTGGTGAATGGGGACAGTAGGAGACCCAAAGGGATGGATAAAAGCACGGAGGACCAGAAGGAGACACAGGGGGATGGAAGGAGGCACAAAGACATGGATGGAGATACAGGGGACAGATGGAGAATCAGGGGGAAAGAAGGAGACACAAGGTGATACATGGAGGCACAGAGGGCATGGATGGAGGCACAGGGGGGTCAGAGGGTGACATGGGAGCAAAAGTCTTTTTTTCTAAATCTTTCTCATAATCCCCTCTATTCATAACTACAACCCTTTTCCCTTAGTGGCAGGCTTAATCCTTTGCTTTTTTTTAGATAAAATTAAGTAGTATTAACTTTCATTTTTTTCAATATCCTCCAAAACTACTAGTAAATTAAACACTTTCATCATTTCTCCATGCAACTATGACCAACTGAAGCAAGATTCATTCTTAACCTGATTGCCATTTCAAGTGCCCTAAACATCATTTTCATTTCGCTTCAAAATGATTTTACTGAGCAAAGCATTTCTACATTGTTAGTGCATGCATGTACATAACATCCACAAATAGCTCAAACTTATTTGCTCTAGCTGACGGAATACATTTTGGTCCTTTCATTAAAACTGGCATCTCTTCCTCTGTTTGTATCCAATGACTAAAATGGCTCATAAATGATACTATTATAATTTATAAATGAAACTGTGATTCAGACAATGCTGAAGCAAAAAAGATCAGCAGGGCAGCCAGGCAATGGGTATTGTTTAAAAGGAAACAAATATGGTAGCCGCCATATACCTCTCACTTCAGGTTTCCTTTAATATTAAATATACCCATGTTCTTTAGGGAGGGGACTCAGACTAGTGGGCTAAGCAGTTGACTCCCATCTAATTATTTCTTTGTCAGTGGTCTTGATCCACCTATCCCCCCAAAATGCCCCTCTGTAATTTAGAAGAGAAGATCTGAGAACCCCCATAACAACATTCAGGCCACAACCCCCATAAACATTCAGGCTACTACCTCACTTAGGAAGAATAAATGGTTGGAATGAGTACATGAATGCTAACAGGTTTAGGCTCCTTTTCCACTAGAGGCTGAAGGCGATGAATTCACTGCCTGTCAGCTGCTTCTGCTCACCAGGCATTCAAAAGGTGTCCCTACATGGAGTTACATCTGAGCGTACCAGTTTCCATTCTTAGACGTGACATGTCACAGTTTTTACTGCTGGATAATTCCCTGCATACATCGCCGCTAGAGCCGTAATTCACATTGCAATCTATGGTGTACCGGCTGCGCCCAAATTTCCAGTGCATTTTTTGCCTGACTTTAATTCCACCATGTGTCAAACAATGTCGCATATGGTGTTCCAAACACTGTCATTTGGCTGCAAGGAATTGCTGCCAGAAGGTGCTTGTGGCCAGCAACCAGGAGGCTGAAATGCCCGACAAGTGCACAGTTCAGCTGCCCTTGGAAAATGGCTTTGGAGTAATGGAAGCGATGGCACAATATGCAGAGGCTTTCTGAGATAGGCCGATGAGACCTCAAAGAAAGGGGGGAAGATAACCCTATCTAAGAAAAGAAAAAGGGGTAGAGAGTTTGAGAAAAGTTTGAGAAAAAGGTCTGACTGTGACAAGAGAGGAATGGACACAGGAGTTCTCTCCTCTAAGTCCATGGGTAGCAATTCTGGAACAAAAGATGATGCATCCAGCAGCTATTGTGCAAGAAAATACCAATATGCTGTCTATATAAGCCCCTTCCTGGCAGCATTCAGAGCCTAGTTCTTTAACTCTACTCCATATCTTCCTGTATCCTTTTGTGACCCAACCTTGCCTGACCTTGAGTCTTTGCTCCAGTTATTAACCCATTTTCTCTGACTACGCAGATAAAGATGCAGCCGGTCTGACTTCTCCCATCCTGCCTGCCTGTTACCAACTAGTGCCTTGTTTCATTGAATTTCCTGACTTCAAACTGCTAGGCGACTATCTGCCTATCCTGCAGGGTCATGTTTTCTGTTTAGTTACCAGAAGGGTGAGCCTGGACACTGGGAGTCATAGGCAGCAAAGAACACAAATACCATTAGGGTTACCTGTCCACCATACCGAGGTGAGCTTTGGTGCAGACCAAGAGGCTCCTTAGACTCTAAGCCAGGGGTCTCAAACTCGCGGCCCGCGGGCCATTTGCGGCCCTCGATACAATATTTTGTGGCCCTCACTGGCAAAAGCTTCCTTATAGTTCGCTTCAGTGCTCCCAAGTAATCCGCCGCATCCCCGCCACTAAACGAGGGCTGCAGAGCCCCCAAATTGCCTGGGGGGGCAATCCACCGGCATTTCCTGGAAGGGGCAGAGCTTTCAGCTTCAGCTCTGCCCCTCCTGACTTCAATCGCCTCACGGATCGCCGCCTCTCCCCGCCCCTCTCTGTGAAGGAAGAGTGAGAGGGGCGGGCAGAGGCGGCGATGCACCACAATTGTGAAATTCCTTATGCGGCCCAGCCTCATCCTGACTTTGCCTCCTGCGGCCCCCAGGTAAATTGAGTTTGAGACCCCTGCTCTAAGCCCTGGGTGAAGTATTTGCTGGCTGCCATTACAAACCTCTTTCCTCACAATCCAAAACTAATGGTTTTAGTTTATTGTCCCTGGCTTTTCCTGAGGCAGTAATTTAGTTTTCAAAAGCACATAATTAAATGTTTATTAAATATGTTTGCTCTAAATTATTCTAAATTCTTGTTACAGAGTACATCTGAGTCAGAGTTCCCAGCATGTGGTTTTCTTATTGCTGCACTAACAGAACATGCATATAAGGATTACTTGCAGTAGGGGGACTATTGTTATGCTTTGAGTGGTTGTCACACCAAATGAGCAACAACTGCCTCGCTTTATGTGTAATAATGGAAATGAACAATGTTTTGTTAAATAGGTTAATTGAACTCAACTCAGTAATCTATCTATATATATAATAGAGTAAGTGCCTCAACCGTCAAGCAAGAAGAAGAAGTAGCGCCCTGCCCCATGGGCCGGTCCAAGCAAGAAGAAGGGGCTGGTCCAAGCAAGAAGAAGAAGAAGTAGTGTCATATCAAACCAAGGGCAAAGAGGGATAATTTGCATATTCAGTAGCAGTGCATTGTGGGTAACCACAAATGTTCACTTATAGTTGAATTATTGCAGATTTACTTCTGTTTTAAGAAGGAAAATTACACCAAGCTTTGCTTTTTTTAGTAGGAGGGCTTTTTGGTCTCTTTTAACCTCCTATACATTCTTAGTAGTTTGGGTCACCATGAGCTGCTTGGTTACTCTGTTGTACTGGTCCAAGCCCTATCTCGTACAGCCATATCAATCCCTGCTATGGGCTCTATTCATAAAAAAAGTTGTGGCAAAAAAATTCCTGGAGGGAAAATACCGCAGCGGTATTTAAGACTTCTGGGTGGTAATTCATAAAAATCTTGCCAGCTGCGATGCAAGTGCGGCGATCTCCCGCTGAAAGCTGTCGATAAGCTGTCGGAAGGCATGCGGAAACACTTCAGCCGGCAGAGTCCCTCCGTGCACTGCTCTCTCTGGGAGGTCTGTCCCATTCACTTGTATGTAATCCGCAAAATCAGAGGAAGCGGTATTTCCCAACCACATACCGCTTCCTCTAAACTTTATGAATGGCCATTTTGTTACTTTTTTCTAGATAAATCTAGAAAAACACTGGAGAAGGCGGAAATTTCTCGCTCTGCTGGGGGATTGTAGATTTTCATGCGGGAACAGCTTTTATGAATGCCCACTTTGCTAAATGGACGGGAAAATCCGCTGTTTTGAGCGGAAAACTTGCGGTAAGGTTTTATGAATAGAGCCCTATGTACTGATGAGGACCAAACGGCTGAAATCAGCTGTCACATGTGGGTTTGATATGACTGTGTAAAACTTAAAGCTATAGGCTTTCTTGACTTACCAAGAATGAAAAGGAATAATTTGCATATTTAGTAGCGGTGCATTGTGGATAATCACAAATGTTCACTTATAGCAGAATTATTGCAGATTTTCTTCTGTTTTAAGAAGGCAAATTACACCAAGCTTTTAGTAGAAGGTCTTTTTGGTCCCTTTTATCCACCTATACATTCTGCATGGTTTGGGTCACCCTGAGCTGCTTGGTTATTCTGTTGTACTGGTCCAAGCCCTATCTCATACAGCTGTATCAATCCCTGCCATGTACTGAATACTGATGAGGACCAAAAGTCTGAAACAGGCTGTCTACATATGGATTTGATATGGCTGTGTTAAATTTAAAGCTATATGCTTGCTATACACCAGCGGCTCTGGATGCTTGCTTGGCTTACCAAGGGGGAAAATGGGTAATTTGCATATTTAGTAGCAGTGCATTGTGGGTAACCACAAATGTTCACTTATAGCTGAATTATTGCAGATTTCCTTCTGTTTTAAAAAGGCAAATTACACCAATACAGTGTGCGGCATTGCAGGAAGTGACGACAGTGGAACGCATGATGGAACACGGAAGAGGTGAGTCATCCCCGCCCGCTGCCTCTTACTAATAGTGGCGGCTACTACTGTGCTTAAGCAGGAGGGGGAGCGCACATGGGGGACCCAGGTGAGGGGGGGGGGGGGTTTCCTGCTGAGCTTAAGCTGGAGGGAAAGTGCACATGGGTGACCCAGGTGAGGGAGGGGGGGTTCCTGCTGAGCTTAAGCTGGAGGGGGAGTGCACATGGGGGACCCAGTTGAGGGAGGGGGGGGTTCCTGCTGAGCTTAAACTGGAGGGGGAGTGCACATGGGGACCCAGGTGAGGGGGGGGGGTGTTTGGGGGGGTGTTTCCTGCTGAGCTTAAGCTGGAGGTAGAGCACACATGGGGGACCAAGTTGAGGGGGGGTCCAACCCCCCTCCCCGCCGCTGTGCCCAATACCCCCTTCCTGCCCTCTACCCTCTTATGTGGCGTATGCTACGCCGCGGGTCGGCTAGTGCTACATATTATCCCATGGATGGTGCCAGACAGAGGTGTGACCAGTGGGCACAGGAAGTATTGCCTTAGGCCTACTGTTTGCTTGTAATGATGTGGCCAGGCTGCTATAGCTCATACACAAAGACATCATTTCCTGAGTAATAGCATAAAAGACTCATTTGTTATAGTCTTCAAAAATACCCTTATTTTCAATACTCTTCCGTGAAGCCTAAACGTGTGACTACTTTCCCACTCCCTGTTGGAAAACCATGCTGTCTCTATTGTTATTTATGCCAGTTTTGCCTCCTTTATCACCAATGTTTCTGAAGATTTTACTTTACATGAAACAATAAAATTCTGCCTCCAACGGCTGAGCTGAAAGAGAGAGGATTTGTAATATCAGCACATCAGAGCCTATTCAGTACAAGATTGGGCACAGACACCCAGCCATAGTAAAACCGCATGGTTTATGCGTGTATAAAGAAGCATAAAACAACACAGTCTCCTAGCTGCAAAGTTTATCTGAACGGCTGGTTAGGAGGAGCATCAGATAAGACTGACGTGAAACGCCTCCGCTCTGCACACTGTTATTGTTTGATGGGGAGGCCTGAAGCTGCTAAACGGTTACAGCATATTTTGTTTTATATCCCTCTTTACATGATTTATCAAAATATGAATCAGTGTAATCATGCAAGGAATGACGCCAGAAGCTTGCTTTGCAAAGGCTTACACTACATCTCATTTGCAATGTAAAATGTAATGTGTCAAATGTATTTAGCTTTTAAATTGGCTTTTTCCGTTTCCTATAAAACCACACAACTTAGCATACGAAAACTGGAAGTTAAATTTGCCTTAAGCATTCGACTTAAAAATGCTAAACATTATTCTTTAAAGAGAACCTGAACTGAAAATAAAAAGTCAAAATAACCATACACAGGTCATACTTACCTCCTGTGTAGTCTACTCCTCAATCTCTTTCTCCTCTCCTGCGTCCCATTTGTCCACTGTGATCAATGGAATTCTCCGTCCTCCATTTTAAAAATGGCCATTACCCCATAACAGCTTCCTGGTCAGCACACTGTTAAACTGTAATATCATCCACTTGAGCCATAAGGAAACATGGACATTACCTTGCACATTCAGTTGTAACTGGCAGCTGCTGAAATATAACTGACAGCAACTGGTATATTTCAGTTCTGACAAAATATTGTCAGAACTGGAAGAAATCAGTGTAAGAGGGCTCGTTCCCACTGTTGCGACGCGATTTCGGCCGCATTCCGACGCTTGTAAAAACGCATGCGGATGCGTTTCCACATGCGTTTTTACCCGCGATTTCGCATGGCAGGGTGCCATGCGAAATTAACCATGACACTGCCAGTGCTAAATAAAATTGAAAAAGGTGCTAAATCGCACGCGAAATCGCGGGTAAAAACGCATGTAACAAACGCATGCGTTTTTACTATTAAATACATTAGCGGCGATTCGCACGGATTCCCGACGCAGGCGAAATCGTTGGCTCTTTTGTGCGTTTTTTTCACGCTGAAAAAAACGCACCTCAACAACGCTACAGTGGAAACAGGCCCATCCACTTGTATTACATGTGCGGATCTGCATGCGTTGGACGCATGCAGATTCGCGATAGTGGAAACGAGCCCAGAGAGAGCTTCTGAGAGGAGTTGGCAGTGAGGTTATTATGAAATATTCATTTACAGCTACGCCATATGCTTATTTTAAATAATTTTACTTGCTTCAGGTTCCATTTAGCTATCTATCTATAACTTGTGTCAGTCTGAGCACATGAAACACGTTTTGACCTTCAATGGGGTGTGAGACAGGATGTTGTATTAGTTGGGAAATGTCTGTTTTATATTGAATAACTTGAAGAAGCTAATTTCCACTGGACACACAGGACACTATTTTTGGTGTTCTCTGTATGCTGGAATAATATGGCTTGTCCCCATTATTTGTCATCAGCCCAAAACTGCCTCTTGCCAGGACGCTGTGCAGTGCAGTATAAACCCATTCTGTGTAACTGAATGGTGGTGAGCGACCACAGCAACAAAGATCCAGACACTGACTCCATGATGTAAACATGAAACATGCTGAGGCCCTGTTCACACCAATGCCCTGATACGACTGAGGGCCCTTTCACACTGGTGCTGTGGGTCATTTTACCACATCTCACCGCTATGCTAATGAAAGCCTATAGTTGCTTTCATTCAGTGTGCAGTGCGGTGCACTGGAAGATGTTGATCTACTGTGCGGACAAACTGACGTTACCGCGCGACCTCTGCAACGATCTGCGGTGATGTGTGGTGGATCAGAAGTCGATGGCAACGCAGGGTTTGACACAATGTTGGCATTACACTGTGGTGGCCGCATGTTTATTTTTACAATACGCTTCCGCGCATTTCTGTATCTCTAAAACAGGAAGTGACCGCAAGCTAGCATCACTTCCTGTTTGGCTCACGGCCAGAAGAGGATTACTACATACTAACGCGGTAATCCCTGATGGCTTGTTACAATATACAGTCTGAAGCCAGCCTAAGGGTAAGTCTGCAGATAGCGCACTGGAAGTTTACCTTCCCTAACGCCGGGGGGGGGGGGGGGGGGGGTGGCGGAGCACTGTCTGTTAAAAGGGCAATTTTTAAATTTAAAATATGTGCAAACATATACAAAAAAGAAGTACATTTTTTCCAGAGTAAAATGAGCTATAAATTACTTTTCTCCTATAATGCTGTCACTTACAGTAGGTGACTAGTCCAAAACCTGTCACTTCTGTCAGATTTCTACTACCTGCTGTAAGTGACAGCAACATAGGAGAAAAGTAATTTATGGCCCATTTTACTCTGGAAAAAAATTTACTTCTTATTTGTATATATTTGCACATATTTTAAATTTTACAATTTTTTGCTGTAGTTCCTCTTTAACCCCTTTTTGCTGTAGTTCCCCTTTTATCCACGTGTGTTGCCAGGATAAAACATGCTTTGCTATGGTAAAAGGTGGCATAACCCACGTTACCATAGCAAAGTACACTTAACAATACAATACAATACAATAAACTTTCTATAGCGCTTTTCACACATAGGGCTCAAAGCGCTTAGGCTCTCTCAGATTCAGTATTCACACAACAAAAGTTATATTTCTGCAAATGCCAAACTGAACGGGTGGGTTTTCAGTCTGGATTTAAACACGTCCTGGAATGGAACTGTCCTGATCTGTTGAGGTAAGGAGTTCCAAAACATAGGGGCAGCATGATAGAAGGCTCTGGGACCAAAAGTTTCCAAGTGGACTCTGGGTATGACTAGATTATTAGAACCTGTGGATCTGAGAATGCGGGGATTGCTACACAGCTGCAACATTTCTTTCATGTATCCAGGGCCCAGATTATTCAGTGATTTAAATGTCAGTAGGCCGATCTTGAATAGGACCCTCCATTCTATAGGTAGCCAGTGAAGGGAGTGCAAGACTGGCGTTATGTGGCAGTGACGGGGTTGGTTGGTTAGCAGTCTGGTAGCAGTATTCTGTATCAGCTGTAGGCGGTAAAAGTCCTTTTTTGGAAGGCCAGTGTAGAGAGCATTGCAGTAGTCCAGTCGGGAGGTAATGAAGGCATGAACTAAAGTTGGCAGATCTTCTGAGGGGATGAGGTGCTTGATTTATGCAATGTTCTTAAAGGGAATGTCCAAGCAAAATAAAAAAATGAGTTTCACTTACCTGGGTCTTCTACCAGCCCCATGCAGCCATCCTGTGCCCTCATAGTCACTCACTGCTGCTCTAGTCCCCCGCTGGCAGCTTTCTGACCTCGGAGGTCGGCGGGACGCATTGCGTACATTTTTACGCATTCCCGCTAGTGCAGAAACATTAACACATACATTTTTACGCATTACTGGTTTTATGCGTAAAAATGTATGTGTTAATGTTTCTGCACTAGCGGGAATGCATAAAAATGTACGCAATGCGTCCCGCCGACCTCCGAGGTCAGAAAGCTGCCAGCGGGGGACTGGAGCAGCAGTGAGTGACTACGAGGGCACAGGATGGCTGCATGGGGCTGGTAGAAGACCCAGGTAAGTGAAACTCATTTTTTTATTTTGCTTGAACCTTCCCTTTAAGATGAAAATAGGATGATTTCACTACAGCAGAGATGTGAGTTCTGAAGTTTAAATCCCCATCAATTAGAACTCCCAGGCTACGCACATGATCAGAGCTGCGTAGATCCGTGCCTCCTATTCCCTGTGGTGAAGACTGCAAGTCAGGGGCGTCGCTAGCCCTATTTTGGGGGGGCACGTGCCCCCAATCTGTCCTGGGGTGCCATGTATCTCCGCCCGGCCGCCGCTCACCCCCTCTGTCAGTGGCTCCCTCCAGCCGCCGCCGCGTCACTCAGACCTCGATCAGGCGGCGACCAATCGTGCGGGCGCTAGGACCCAGCGCCCGCACTGATATGCGGATGTGACATCACTTCCGCATATAGAGGGGGTGCGTCCGGCACCCGCTCGTACTACTGGTCGGGTCGCCGCTGATTCTGAGGTCTGCTGACTGCGAGGTAAGGGGGGGGGGGGGGAGCAGCGGCGGCGGCGGCTCCCTGTCACTCACTCACTACCTAAAGGGGCTCCCTGTCACTCACTCACTACCTAAAGGGGCTCCCTGTCACTCACTCACTGCCTAAAGGGGCTCCCTGTCACTCACTCACTGCCCAAAGGGGCTCCCTGGCACTCACTCCCTAATGGGGCTCCCTGTCACTCACTCACTTCCTAAAGGGGCTCCCTGGCACTCACTCACTACCTAAAGGGGCTCCCTGTCGCTCACTCACTGCCTAAAGGGGCTCCCTGTCACTCACTCACTGCCTAAAGGGGCTCCCTGTCACTCACTCACTGCCTAAAGGGGCTACCTGGCACTCACTCACTGCCTAAAGGGGCTCCCTGGCACTCACTCACTACCTAAAGGGCCTCCCTGTCACTCACTCACTACCTAAAGGGGCTCCCTGGCACTCACTCACTACCTAAAGGGGCTCCCTTTCACTCACTCACTGCCTAAAAGGGCTCCCTGGCACTCACTCACTGCCTAAAGGGGCTCCCTGGCACTCACTCACTGCCTAAAGGGGCTCCCTGTCACTCACTCACTACCTAAAGGAGCTCACTGTCACTCACTTCCTACCTAATGGGCTTCCTGTCACTCACTCACTACCTAAAGGGGCTCCCTGTCACTCACTCACTGCCTAAAGGGGCTCCCTGGCACTCACTCACTGCCTAAAGGGGCTCCCTGGCACTCACTCACTGCCTAAAGGGGCTCCCTGGCACTCACTCACTACCTAAAGGGGCTCCCTGTCACTCACTCACTGCCTAAAGGGGCTTCCTGGCACTCACTCACTGCCTAAAGGGGCTCCCTGGCACTCACTCACTGCCTAAATGGGGCTCCCTGGCACTCACTCACTGCCTAAAGGGGCTCCCTGGCACTCACTCACTACCTAAAGGGGCTCCCTGTCACTCACTCACTACCTAAAGGGGCACCCTGTCACTCACTCACTACCTAAAGGGCCTCCCTGTCACTCACTCGCTCACTGCCTAAAGGGGCTCCCTGGCACTCACTCACTGCCTAGAGGGGTTCCCTGGCACTCAGTCAATGCCTGAAGGGGCACCCTGGCACTCACTCACTGCCTAAAGGGGATCCCTGGCAATCACTCACTACCTAAAGGGGCTCCCTGGCACTCACTCACCACCTAAAGGGGCTCCCTGTCACTCACTATCGGGGTCCCTGTCACTCACTACCTAACTGGAGGTGCCTGTCACTCACTAGCTAACCTGGGGGTCCCTGTCACTCACTACCTAACTTGGGGGGCTACCATATTAAGGGGGCATTCTGCCTATTTAGGTGAAATGCTGTCTATTTATGTGCCTCATGACTGCTGAATTTGTCTTGTTGGGAGCCTTATGATTTGTTGGGGGCCTCAAGATTGCTGAATTTGTCTTGTTGGGGGCCTCATGATTTGTTGGAGGCCTCATGATTGCTGAATTTGTATTGTTGGGGGCCTCATGATTTGTTGGAGGCCTCATGATTGCTGAATTTGTCTTGTTGAGGGCCTCATGATTTGTTGGGGGCCTCATGATTGCTGAATTTGTCTTGTTGGGGGTCACATGATTGCTAACTGCGAGACTATGGGAAAAGCTGAATCCTTATCATATGAGACAATAGCATTAAACCTACTTTTTTAGCTTTTTAAAACAGAAAATAAAACTGGGAGGTTCTAAAAAATTGAATACATTTTTCAGGAGTAGGATGGATAAAATTGTTTATCTTCACAGTTTATTTTCAACTTGGATTTTCCATAATGTTCATGTATGAGTTAAAATGTTTGTACAGTATTTAGTTTAAATTGCTGTTGCCACTTTGCGATAGACAAGTGACTTTTGGGTTGCAGTTTGGGCACTCGGCCTCCAAAAGGTTCGCCACCACTGTCATAATCTAATGTCCCACCATTGCTAGGTTCATGTATATTTGTCTCCACCCGTTA
This sequence comes from Hyperolius riggenbachi, assembly GCF_040937935.1. Taxonomy (NCBI): domain Eukaryota; kingdom Metazoa; phylum Chordata; class Amphibia; order Anura; family Hyperoliidae; genus Hyperolius; species Hyperolius riggenbachi. The sequence goes on along the minus strand of NC_090649.1, from coordinate 218,889,149 downwards.
ACACACCTATATTCTGGTCCATGGCCCACCCATTTTTCGGTGCGGCGCGATAAGCACGCCGCACAACGTGATCCTCATATTTTTGGCACGCTAGCTGCAGTGTGCTGAATTCTGCTGCCTACAGTATGTACAGTATACGCTGTTCTCTAGTGCCTGCACTGTGTGCTGATTTACCTCCAGTGTGTACAGTGTAAGGTTACTCTGTGCCTTTACTGATTGTAAACCAGCTATATTGTATGCTGATCCCTGCTACTTTCAGTATGTACAGTATTAGCTGTAAAGCCTGGTACACACATACAATTTTGATTAGCCAATTTTAGCTCTGTTCATAAAATTCATTGTCTGTTGGCCCACTTACTGCATGGGGGTGGTAAAATTGGGGGTCAGTGATTGACCAATCAAAATTGTATGTGCGTATACATCTTTGATCTATGCCTATACTGATTGTAAATTATCTAAATAAAGGACAGGGGGCTCCATCCAATATTTCGATGGGCAGGCCCGTTATCTGTAGCTTACACCGCTGCTTAGTTCATGTACATTTGGCCCCACCCATGGCCACGCCCACTAACCTAAGCAATAAACTTTCAGTAATGTTAGTTATCGAATACACAGTGGATTGGGAGCTTGGAACATGTAAGTAGTAAATGCTTGGCTGATCTAACTCACTGGCTGAAAGATAAAGCATTACAGCAGACAACTCTTTTATCTATGCAACACGGCATCAGTTCTATACTACACATTCTGGAAAGGTCACCTATTACATTTAGCATGTTGCATATCTATACCGTCAATTCACACTCTCCTGACCTTAAAAGCTGTTTACTCAAACCTTACAAAACCTTTCATCTCTGTAGCTGCTCATGTCTGCCAGTATCCTGGCATTTCAGTTATGAACAAACACAGTTTAAAATGCATATGCAATGTTATTAGCTAATATCACACATTCAATGAAAAGTTTCTTTTGACAGCAGAAACAGGCAGAAACAGTCATAGACCTTCCTGCCGTTCTGCCCAGCAGTCTTCTCTTTACTTCAAATAGCATTATTCATGGTTGTCTCCTCCACCAGATGTGGTGATCCAGAATTTAAACTATACAAATTCTAATTTGAAAGGAACCAGAAATTTGCAGAGATGAAACCAAAAAGTTGCATACAATTGAGTTATTAATCAGCTGCCTGTGCATTGACCAGCAGTTCCCAAACCTAATTAGCTTGTGCCAATTTTCAGTGCCACTCCGAGTTTCAGGATCCTGATTGACTGAAAGCCTAGTGTTCTCCCCAGGCTCCTTGGTGTGGAGCACCCAGCTAATTTTGGTGAGCACTTGGCTGCCATCGGCTTGTCTTGCCTCCTTATCCCCTTCTTATAATGTAAGCAGAGTTGTGCAGAGAAGCGCTGGCCCAGCATTTTCCCGTTGCATCCCACCCAGCTACTTTTTCATGCCACCCGGCTGGAAAATAATTCTGGTGAGAACTATAAAGCTATATATTAAAAATCGTCCGGTTTTTGGATCATTGCTGGTCCAAATTTTTATTTGGGCCTGGAATTCAATACTGCCACAAGCTGATACAAGCTGATACCATAGTTCTCTGCCCTGAGATAGCTGAGACTGAACCAGTAAAATTATTTTAGTTCAACAGTCACATGAGTTATTTGTACACTGTTTAAAAAATAAAAATATTTGCCATAGAATACCAAGGTTCGCCACTGGCGCACTGTGCTCTGCACAGATGAAAGCAGGTTCACTCTGAACACGTGACAAGCGTGACAGAGTCTGGAGACCCCATGGAGAAAATTCTGCTGCCTACAACATCTTCCAGCATGACCAGTTTGGCATTGGGTCAGTAATGGTGTAGGGTGCATTTCTTGGGGAGCCACACAGCCCTTCTTCTGCTGGAGCCGGACTGTCATTAGGTACCGAGATGAGATCCTCAGACCCCTTGTGAGACCATATGCTGGTGCGGTTGGCAGTGGGTTCCTGTCTAAATGCAAGCCAATATTAGACCTCATGTGGCTGGGGTGTGTCAGCAGTTCCTGCAAGATGAAGGCATTGATGCTATGGACTGGCCCACCCTTTTCCCCAGGTCTGGAAGGAGATCCCTCAGGAGACCATCAACCACCGCATCAGGAGTATGCCCAGGTATTGCAGGGAGGTCATACAGGCACGTGGAGGCCACACACTACTGAGCTTCATTTTGTCTTGTTTTAAGGACATCACATCAAAGGTGGATCAGCCTATAGTGTTTATTTTCCGCTTAAATGTTGAGTTTGACTCCAAATCCAGAGTCAAGTTGATAAACTTGATTTCCATTGATAATTTTTGTGCGATTTTGATGTCAACACATTCAACTGTGTAAAGAACAAAGTATTTAATAAGAATATTTAATTCATTCAGATCTAGGATGTATTATTTTTGTGTTCCCTATTTTTTGAGTAGTGTACTATATATACAGTGGCTTGCAAAAGTATTTGGCCCCCTTGAAGTTTTCCACATTTTGTCACATTACTGCCACAAACATGAATCAGTTTTATTGGAATTCCACGGGAAAGACCAATACAAAGTGGTGTACACGTGAGAAGTGGAACGAAAATCATACATGATTCCAAACATTTTTTACAAATCAATAACTGCAAAGTGGGGTGTGCGTAATTATTCAGCCCCCTGAGTCAATGCTTTGTAGAACCACCTTTTGCTGCAATTACAGCTGCCAGTCTTTTAGGGTATGTCTCTACCAGCTTTGCACATCTAGAGACTGAAATCCTTGCCCATTCTTCTTTGCAAAAAAGCTCCAGCTCAGTCAGATTAGATGGACAGCGTTTGTGAACAGCAGTTTTCAGATCTTGCCACAGATTCTCGATTGGATTTAGATCTGGACTTTGACTGGGCCATTCTAACACATGGATATGTTTCCATTGTTGCCCTGGCTTTATGCTTAGAGTCGTTGTCCTGCTGGAAGGTGAACCTCCGCCCCAGTCTCAAGTCTTTTGCAGACTCCAAGAAGTTTTCTTCCAAGATTGCCCTGTATTTGGCTCCATCCATCTTCCCATCAACTCTGATCAGCTTCCCTGTCTCTGCTGAAGAGAAGCACCCCCAGAGCATGATGCTGCCACCACCATATTTGACAGTGGGGATGGTGTGTTCAGAGTGATGTGCAGTGTTAGTTTTCCGCCACACATAGCGCTTTGCATTTTGGCCAAAAAGTTCCATTTTGATCTCATCTGACCAGAGCACCATCTTCCACATGTTTGATGTGTCCCCCACATGGCTTGTGGCAAACTGCAAACGGGACTTCTTATGCTTTTCTGTTAACAATGGCTTTCTTCTTGCCACTCTTCCATAAAGGCCAACTTTGTGCAGTGCACGACTAATAGTTGTCCTATGGACAGATTCCCCCACCTGAGCTGTAGATCTCTGCAGCTCTTCCAGAGTCACCATGGGCCTCTTGACTGCATTTCTGATCAGTGCTCTCCTTCTTCGGCCTGTGAGTTTAGGTGGACGGCCTTGTCTTGGTAGGTTTACAGTTGTTCCATACTCCTTCCATTTCTGAATGATCGCTTGAACAGTGCTCCGTGGGATGTTCAAGGCTTTGGAAATCTTTTTGCAGGCTAAGCCTGCTTTAAATTTCTCAATAGGCCATCACAGAGCATCTGTATTTGTACTGACATTAGATTACACACAGGTGCACTCTATTTAGTCATTAGCACTCATCAGGCAATGTCTATGGGCAACTGACTGCACTCAGACCAAAGGGGGCTGAATAATTATGCACACCCCACTTTGCAGTTATTGATTTGTAAAAAAATGTTTGGAATCATGTATGATTTTCGTTCCACTTCTCACGTGTACACCACTTTGTATTGGTCTTTCACATGGAATTCCAATAAAATTGTTTCATGTTTGTGGCAGTAATATGACAAAATGTGGAAAACTTCAAGGGGGCTGAATACTTTTGCAAGCCACTGTATGTATTTATGTATATAAAAAAAAATCATCAGTTTGCCCCTCAAAAAGAGCTTACACTCTGTTATCCCTATACAGTGGGCTGCGAAACTTTGGGCAACCTTGTTAATCGTCATGATTTTCCTGTATAAATCATTGGTTGTTACGATAAAACATGTCAGTTAAATATATCATATAGGAGACACACACAGTGATATTTGAGAAGTGAAATGAAGTTTATTGGATTTACAGAAACTGTGCAATAACTGTGTAAATAAAATTAGGCAGGTGCATAATTTTGGGCACTGTTGTCATTTTATTGATTCCAAAACCTTTAGAACTAATTATTGGAACTCAAATTTGCTTGGTAAGCTCAGTGACCCCTGACCTACATACACAGGTAAATCCAATTATGAGAAAGAGTATTTAAGGGAGTCAATTGTAAGTTTCCATCCTCTTTTAATTTTCTCCAAAGAGTAGCAACATGGCGATCTCAAAACAACTCTCAAATAACCTGAAGACAAAGATTGTTCACCATCATGGTTTAGGGGAAGGATACAGAAAGATATCTCAGAGATTTCAGCTGTCGGTTTCCACAGTTATGGAACATACTGAGAAAATGGAAGACCACAGGCTCAGTTCAAGTTAAGGCTCAAAGTGGCAGACCAAGAAAAATCTCGGATAGACAGAAGCGATGAATGGTCAACAGTCAGAGTCAACCCACAGACCAGCACCAAATACCTACAACATCATCTTGCTGCAGATGGAGTCACTGTACATCGTTCAACCATTCAGCGCACTTTACACAAGGAGATGCTGTATGCAAGAGTGATACAGAGGAAGCTTTTTTTTCCGCCCACAGCAACAGAGCTGCTTGAGGTATGCTAAAGCACATTTGGACAAGCCAGTTTCATTTTGGAATAAGGTGCTGTGGACTGATGAAACTAAAATTGAGTTATTTGGGCATAAAACGGGGCATTATGCATGGAGGAAAAAGAACACAACACTTCAAGAAAAACACCTGCTACCCAGAGCCGGGACAAGGTCCTACAGCACCCAAGGCTGAGACACCAAAGTGCGCCCCCATCCCGCCCACCACAGTCATCACACACTGATTGCTATTAGACTAAGAGGCGCCTTAGGGCTCCCAACCCACCCAACACTTTAATCTCTAGTTATCTGGCTTGCAGTTACTGCCATGTATCCCCTTTTCTTATTTCTCTCTGCTTCAAACACAATAGGGGAATGATAGCTGAGTGAGTTGTGCGCCCCCTCCTACACTGCTCCCTGAGGCTGGAGCCTCTCTTGCCTCTGCCTCAGCCCGGCCCTGCTGCTACCTACAGTAAAATATGGTGGTGGTTCCATCATGCTGTGGGGCTGTGTGGACAGTGCAGGGACTGGGAATCTTTTCAAAGTTGAGGGACATATGGATTCCACTCAGTATCAGCAGATGCTTTAGACCAATGTCCAGGAATCAGTGACTGAAGTCATGCTGAATGTCCATAATGTTGTTTTATCTAAAGGGTTGCTGTTGTAATTTTACTGCAAGACTTCCACTGCTATAACTAGAGGACGGTCATGCACACATTACAGTGCTGAAAAAGCAGCAATGCACATCTAATTTCATAACCAAGCAGTTTCTGAAAATAATACTTTACTTCAGCATTGTTCCAGTATGAAACTGCTGGATCACAGAGATGGTATGAATAAAAGTGTGAATTTATTATGGGAGATGAGCAAATGTACTGCAGTTTAGGTGAACAGCTTAACTCATTACATCATCTTTAAAGCCCTAATGTTAATTCCGTTTTTAAAGTGTGCTTGGAATGATAATAAAAAAAAAATGTAAACTATGCTCCAAACATTTAGTTTTAGCAATGGTCAAGTCTAAAGTCCAGATTGCTAGCTGTTTGCCCACTTCCATCATTTGATTGACTGCCATGTCCCGACTGGGGGGGGCGGGTTGTGTTGTGTCAGCTTCCTGGCCAGGAGCTTTGTTTGTTTTGATGCCATCTTAATATAGCTTTAAAATTCCTAAGCTTTGGCAGTGATGAGATGCCTTTTATGGATGCCTTTTATGTTGCATACTTTCAATCAACAAGATTGGTGGAATCATGGGGCTTGATTCACAAAGCGGTGCTAACCTACTTAGCACGTCTAAAGTCTTTAGACGTGCTAACCAGGGTGCTAAGTAGGTTAGCACCAAATTTCTGAATCAGATCGCGCGCTAAGTACCGTACGCAAAGTTTTGCGCGCGCAAAGTCCTATGCGCGCGCTAAGCCCCATAGGGTTTAATAGGCACTTCGCGCGGAGCGCCCTGGAGCGCCCTGCGCTCTGTGCAGTGCGAGCGTAAAGTTTTACGCGCATAAAGTTTTACGTGCATAAAGTTTTTCCCGCGTAAAGTCTCCCCTCTTCCATGGAAGGCCGACACATGTGCAACATCTCCTGTCTTCCATTTGTTAGAGCAGTGGTGCCCAACCTACTGCCCGTGGGCCATTTGCGGCTGACTCGTGTGGCCCGCGGCTTGGGTCAAGAACGCAGCACTGTGCATTCCCTGTGTCCCCTCTTTGCAAAGTATCCCCGTGTCGCGCGATCACTGAGCTTCAGGCGTGAAAGTCTCCCCCTCTTTAACCACTTAAGGACTGCAGTCATAAAACCCCTTAAAGTACAGTGACCAGATTTTTGTAGGCTCAACCTGGGACAGGGTGGCGGGGGGGGGGGAAGGGGGGGGGGTGCGGCGCGCTACGCGCGCCGCGTCGAAAAATGGGGGACTGCCGCTGCAACAAACGTGGAGCCTGCGGCGCACGCAGCAAAAAATGGGCGTGGCCATGACATTCTATGGGCGGAGCTGACGTAATAATGTAACAGCGAGGCATAAGAAAGCAGTGTTTACGCCATGATGTGGTCAAACGAGGATTCGCATTATGGGTGTGCAGAAACTGTGTGATGCTATTTAATAGTATACTGTAACCCCAAAGCAGCAAATATAGCCAACTATGACCATTAAATAATAAATGCAGCAACAGTTACCCCAGACACCACAAAATAAACGCAATGGGCAGCATGTCAGCACAAAATAAACGTATTGCGGGGCAACATGTCAGCACAAAATAAATGTAATGGGCAACATGTCAGCACAAAATAAACGTATTGCGGGGCAACATGTCAGCACAAAATAAACGCAATGGGGGCAAACATGTCAGCACAAAAACGCAACGGGGGCAAACATGTCAGCACAAAAACGCAACGGGGGCAAACATGTCAGCACAGAAACGCAACGGGGGCAAACATGTCAGCACAGAAATGCAATGGAGGCAAACATGTCAGCACAGAAATGCAATGGGGGCAAACACGTCAGCACAGAAACGCAATGGGGGCAAACATGTCAGCACAGAAACGCAATGGGGGCAAACATGTCAGCACAGAAACGCAATGGGGGCAAACATGTCAGCACAGAAACGCAATAGGGGGAAAAATGTCAGTACAGAAACGCAATGGGGGCAAACATGTCAGTACAGAAACGCGATGGGGGCAAACATGTCAGTACAGAAACGCAATGGGGGCAAACATGTCAGTACAGAAACGCGATGGGGGCAAACATGTCAGCACAGAAACGCGATGGGGGCAAACATGTCAGTACAGAAACGTAATGGGGGCAAACATGTCAGTACAGAAACGCAATGGGGGCAAACATGTCAGTACAGAAACGCAATGGGGGCAAACATGTCAGCACAGAAACGCAATGGGGCAAACATGTCAGCACAGAAACGCAATGGGGGCAAACAGAAACGCAATGGGGGCAAACATGTCAGCACAGAAACGCAATGGGGGCAAACATGTCAGCACAGAAACGCAATGGGGGCAAACATGTCAGTACAGAAACGCAATGGGGGCAAACATGTCAGTACAGAAACGCAATGGGGGCAAACATGTCAGTACAGAAACGCAATGGGGGCAAACATGTCAGTACAGAAACGCGATGGGGGCAAACATGTCAGCACAGAAACGCGATGGGGGCAAACATGTCAGTACAGAAACGCAATGGGGGCAAACATGTCAGTACAGAAACGCAATGGGGGCAAACATGTCAGTACAGAAACACGATGGGGGCAAACATGTCAGTACAGAAACGCAATGGGGGCAAACATGTCAGTACAGAAACGCAATGGGGGCAAACATGTCAGTACAGAAACGCAATGGAGGCAAACATGTCAGTACAAAAATGCAATGGGGGCAAACATGTCAGTACAAAAATGCAATGGGGGCACATTTCACCTGGAAAAAAAAAGCATGTACTCACCTGACAGAAGTTCCCTCACGCAGCCGGCCTCTGGTGTGTGTGCAGCTCCCCGGGCTCACAGGCAGAGCAGGGCTACGGCAAGATGGCGTCCGGAGGCGGAGCCCTGTACTGGAGACAGTACAGGGCTCCGCCTCCGGACGCCATCTTCCCGTAGCCCTGCTCTACCTGTGCCTGCCGCCCGGAACACAATGCAGGCTGCTGCTGGAGCGGGGCTGCGGGGAATGAACTAGTGCAGCGTCTATGAGACGCTGCGGCTAGTTCATGTACGGTGGCCAGAGTCCGAGGCCGGGACGTCCCGCTGCTGAAAGCGGGACGTTTCCCGGGACCTCATGCAGCCTGGGACAGCGCCCCCCGAAGGCGGGACGCGTCCCGGGTAAAGCGGGACGTATGGTCACCGTACTTAAAGGGAACCAGAGATGAAAGATTCACACAAAATAAACATATCAGTTGATAGCTTGTAAAGAATAAATGCTCTACCCGATAATTTCGCCACATTGGTGTGCCTTTTTGAGTGCTTTTTATCCATTATTCCTCCAGGAAATATCCAATATGGCCGCCGGCTCATATTCCTTCTGTTCCAGGTTATGAGGCGTTCTGGATGTGCTGTATAGGCTATATGAGACTATAGACAAGAAGGGCTGCTGTAGGCTTTCATCTGTGTGCTTTCAACTTTATTATTCTGGTATGCTTTGTGGCTGCCTGTAGGAAGTGTCTCTCATAGTAATGAAACTGCATACAGTAGATAATAATGACAGGCTGCACACACAGAGCACACAGATCACACAGCCACACTGTCTGTTAGACAGAGATTTTTCCTGCAGCATCAGCCCCTCCCATATCATCACAGCTCTCAGTATGTAAAGCATGAAATTTGAGCCAGGAGGGGGAAGGCTTGGGCTTGAAAAGACTTCACAGAAGAGTGACTCAGCTATAATGATTCCAGGTCAAACCTCGACTGAATAGTCGGTGGATTCTTATCACAGTTGATAACAGATAGATTAGACTGAGAAGAATAAAACTAAAAGCAGGGTAGGTGTTTACTGTCATGTTCCCACTGATAAATGTAATAAAATACATGAGGGTGCTTCGTCTCTGGTTCTCTTTAAGGACCAGACACTTTTTTTCCATTCAGACCACTGCAGCTTTAACGGTTTATTGCTCAGTCATACAACCTACCACCTAAATGAATTTTACCTCCTTTTCTTGTCCCTAATACAGCTTTCTTTTGGTGCTATTTGATTGCTGCTGTGATTTTTAGTTTTTATTATATTCATCAAAAAAGACATGAATTTTGTCAAAAAAAATGATTTTTTTTAACTTTCTGTGCTGACATTTTTCAAAGTAAAATTTCTATATACATTTTTGTCCAAATTTGTTGTGCTACATGTCTTTGATAAAAAAAATCCAATAAGTGTATATTTATTGGTTTGGGTAAAAGTTATAGCGTTTAAAAACTATGGTGCCAAAAGTGAATTTTCCCATTTTGAAGCATCTCTGACTTTTCTGAGCACCTGTCAGGTTTCATGAGGTGCTAAAATTCCAGGATAGTATAAATACCCCCCAAATGACCCCATTTTGGAAAGAAGACATCCCAAAGTATTCACTAAGAGGCATGGTGAATTCATAGAAGATTTTATTTTTTGTCACAAGTTAGCGAAAAATGACACTTTGTGACAAAAAAATAGATTAAAAAAAGTTTCCATGTCTGCTAACTTGTGACAAAAAAAATGAAATCTGCCACGGACTCACCATGCCCCTCTCTGAATGCTTTGGGATGTCTACTTTCCAAAATGGGGTCATTTGTGGGGTGTGTTTACTGTCCTGGCATTTTGGGCGGTGCTAAATTGTAAGCACCCCTGTAAAGCCTAAAGGTGCTCATAGGACTTTGGGCCCCTTAGCGCACCTAGGCTGCAAAAAAGTGTCACACATGTGGTATCGCCGTACTCAGGAGAAGTAGTATAATGTGTTTTGGGGTGTATTTTTACACATACCCATGCTGGGTGGGAGAAATATCTATGTAAATGAGATTTTTTTTACACACAATTGTCCATTTGCAGAGATATTTCTCCCACCCAGCATGGGTATGTGTAAAAATACACCCCAAAACACATTATACTACTTCTCCCGAGTACAGGGATACCACATGTGTGGCACTTTTTTTGCACCCTAACTGCACTAAGGGGCCCAAAGTTCAATGAGTACCTTTAGGATTTCACAGGTCATTTTGAGACATTTGGTTTCAAGACTACTCCTCACGGTTTAGGGCCCCTAAAATGCCAGGACAGTATAGGAACCCCACAAATGACCCCATTTTAGAAAGAAGACACCCCAAGGTATTCCGTTAGGAGTATGGTGAGTTCATAGAAGATTTTATTTTTTGTCACAAGTTAGCGGTAAATGACACTTTCTGAAAAAAAAAAACAATACAAATCAATTTCCGCTAACTTGTGACAAAAAAATAAAATGTTCAATGAACTCCCCATACTCCTAACAAAATACCTTGGGGTGTCTTTCTAAAATGGGGTCATTTGTGGGGTTCCTATACTGCCCTGGCATTTTAGGGGCCCTAAACCGCGAGGAGTAGTCTTGAAACCAAATGTCTCAAAATGAACTGTGAAATCCTAAAGGTACTCATTGGACGTTGGGCCCCTTAGTGCACCAAGCCGGCAAAAAAGTGTCACACATGTGGTATCGCCGTACTCAGGAGAAATAGTATAATGTGTTTTGGGGTGTATTTTTACACCTACCCATGCTGGGTGGGAGAAATATCTCTGTAAATGGACAATTGTGTGTAAAAAAATTTCAATTTCAGTGATATTTCTCCCACCCAGCATGGGTATGTGTAAAAATACACCCCAAAATACATTATACTAATTCTCCTGAGTACGGCAATACCTCATGTGTGACATTTTTTTGCAGCCTAGGTGCGTTAAGGGGCCCAACGTCCTATTCACATTTTGAGGCATTTGGTTTCTAGACTACCGTGAGGGGTTTAGGGCCCCTAAAATGCCAGGGCAGTATAGGAACCCCACAAGTGACCCCATTTTAGAAAGAAGACACCCCAAGGTATTCCGTTAGGTGTATGGTGAGTTCATAGAAGATTTTATTTTTTGTCACAAGTTAGTGGAAAATGACACTTTGTGAAAAAAAAAAACAATAAAAATCAATTTCTGCTAAATTTTGACAAAAAAACAAAATCTGCTATGAACTCACCATACACCTAACGGAATACCTTGGGGTGTCTTCTTTCTAAAATGGGGTCACTTGTGGGGTTCCTATACGGCCCTGGCATTTTAGGGGCCCAAAACCGTGAGGAGTAGTCTAGAAACCAAATGCCTCAAAATGACTGCTCAGGGGTATAAGCATCTGCAAATTTTGATGACAGGTTGTCTATGAGGGGCTGAATTTTGTGGAACCAGTCATAAGCAGGGTGGCCTCTTAGATGACAGGTTGTTATGGCACTGAAGTGCAGGAAGCGCAGGATGTTCTCAAATCGTGACCTGGACATGGCAGCAGAGAACATGGGCATGTGATGTATAGGGTGCGTAGACCAATAAGACAGCAATACATTCTTTTTGACTAGACCCATGTTAAGTGTCTTCCACCAAAAAGGCTGGTCATAGTAGCTTCTTGGATTGGCGGTTGCGTATTGTGTGGCATAACGGTTGGTCTCAGGCACAATTAAGTCGTACCAGCAACGATCAGAAAAAAAAAATCTGTCACCGCGGTGGGGCGGGTGAGGGTTTGGCCGGGTGATCAGAAGCCCGCAGGGGGGCAGATTAGGGCCTGATCTGATGGATAGGAGTGCTAGGGGGTGACAGGTGGTGACAGGAGGTGATTGATGGGTGTCTCAGGGTATGAATAGAGGGGGGAATAGATGCAAGCAATGCACTGGGGAGGTGATCGGGGGTATCTGAGGGTGATCTGAGGGTGTGAAACGGTCATTGGGTGCCCACAAGGGGCAGATGAGGGTCTGATCTGATGGGTATGATGGGTAGCAGTGACAGGTGGTGACAGGGGGTGATTGATGGGTGATCAGTGGGTGATTAGAGGGGAGAACAGATGTAAATAATGCACTGGGGAGGTGATCAGAGGGGGTCTAGGGGGCTATCTGAGGGTGTGGGCGGGTGATTGGGTGCCCGCAAGGGGCAGATTAGGGTCTGATCTGATGGGTAGCAGTGACAGGTGGTGGCAGGGGGTGAAGGGGTGATTGATAGGTGATCAGTAGGTGATTACAGAGGATAATATATGCAGGCAATGCACTGGTGAGTTGATCAGAGGGGGTCTGGGGGGGCTATCTGAGGGTGTGGGCGGGTGATTGGGTGCCCGCGAGGGGCAGATTAGGGTCTGATCTGATGGGTAGCCGTGACAGGGGGTGACGGGGTGATTGATAGGTGATCAGTAGGTGATTACAGGGGAGAATATATGCAAGCAATGCACCGGCAAGTTGATCAGAGAGGGTCTGGGTGGCTATCTGAGGGTGTGGGCGGATGATTGGGTGCCTGCAAGGGGTAGATTAGGGTCTAATCTGATGTGTAGCAGTGACAGGTGGTGACAGGGGGTGACGGGGTGATTGATAGGTGATCAGTAGGTGATTACAAGGCAGAATATATGCAAGCAATGCACTGGCGAGTTGATCAGAGCGGGTCTGGGGGGCTATCTGAGGGTGTGGGCGGGTGATTGGTTACCCGCAAGGGGCAGATTAGGGTCTGATCTGATGGGTAGCAGTGACAGGTGGTGACAGGGGGTGACGGGGTGATTGATAGGTGATCAGTAGTTGATTACAAGGCAGAATATATGCAAGCAATGCACTGGCGAGTTGATCAGAGCGGGTCTGGGGGGCTATCTGAGGGTGTGGGTGGGTGATTGGTTACCCGCAAGGGGCAGATTAGGGTCTGATCTGATGGGTAGCAGTGACAGGTGGTGACAGGGGGTGACGGGGTGATTGATAGGTGATCAGTAGTTGATTACAAGGCAGAATATATGCAAGCAATGCACTGGCGAGTTGATCAGAGCGGGTCTGGGGGGCTATCTGAGGGTGTGGCGGGTGATTGGGTGCCCGCAAAGGGCAGATTAGGGTCTGATCTGATGGGTAGCAGTGACAGGTGGTGACGGGGTGTTTGATGGGTGATTGATAGGTGATCACTGGGTGATTAAAGGGGAGAGCAGATGTAAACAATGCACTTTCGGAGGTGATCTGAGGGTGGGTCTGTGGGCAATCTGAGGGTGTGGGCGGGTGATCAGGTTCCCACAAGGGGCAGGTTAGGGTCTGAGCTGATAGGTGGCAGTGACAGGGGGTGATTGATTTGTGATTGACAGGTGATTACATGGGAGAATAGATGTATACAGTACACAGGGGGGGGGGTCTGGGGAGGATCTGAGGGGGTGGGGGTGATCAGGAGCCCCCAGGGGGCAGTTTAGGACCTAATCTAAAAAATGACAGATACACACTGCCAATCACGGTGCTCCTGCTCTGTTACAGACGCCGATGGTGCCAATCACTGAGCGAGTGCATTGATTGGCCCCAATGACGGAGTCGAGGTCCCACCCATGGGACGGTTGGCGCCTGTAACAGAACAGGAGCGCTGTGATTGGCAGTGCGCCCCGCCTATCAGGCTGCAGGGATCCAACGGCAGCCTCTGTCATTACTTACCCATGCTGAAGCTCCAGACCGTGGGTGTGCGATCGGAGCAGAGAGGGACACTTTGTAAAGAGGGGGACACAAGACACAGGGACACATTTTAAAGAAAAGGGATACTTTTAGAGTGTGAGATGGCAAAGACACAGGGGGACGCTTTTTAAAGGAAACAGCTGTTTTTTTAAAAAGCAGATCTACTTACCTGGGCTTCCTCCAGCCCCTGGCAGCTTATGTATCCCTCACCACAGCTCCGCTCCGCTTTCAGACGGCCTCCCAGGGTTCCCTCCGTAGCAGGCTGGCCAGGTAGGCGGCCTCTGCGCCTGTGTGAAAACACCTGTCACAGCTGTGCTCATGTAGCCAGGAGCGCGACTGCGAGAGGCGTAGAAGCCGCCGGCCTTGCCGGGTCGGTGGCTGCTATGGAGGGGACCCCAGGAGACCGAGCCGGCCCATGAGATTTATCTTAATATGAAGTGTGGCCCTCTGTTAAAAAAAGGTTGGACGCCACTGTGTTTGAGTATGGTGTGGCTCTGTAAAAATTAAAAGCTATAGGTTTGCTATACACCAGTGGTTCCAGATGCTAGCCTGGCCTCGGGGCAAAAAGAGATAATTTGCATATTCAGTAGCGGTGCATTGTGGGTGGTTACAGATGTTCACTTAAAGCTGAATTATTATAAATTCCTTATGTTTTAGAAAGGCAAATCACACTAAGTTTTTTCTTCCAAATGTAGCATCTCTATGTATAGCAATGCTCTATGTGGCTTTGGAAGAATTCTGTCCATGCTCATTGTAAGTGACGTCAACACACGGCCGGCCTTTGACCTGAGCGACCAGAGCGGTCGCTCAGGGCGCCAGCTTCCAGGGGCGCTCCTGCCGTTCTGGCGAATATTGGCTGCGGGCTCTGGCAGGTCCATCTTCCATGGTAGCTCCGCCCAAGTTCGTACTCAGTGTTCGTCAATACTGAGCTGCTGATTAGCAGTAGAAGGACCAGTGCCCCGCCTACCCCTCCTCCTGCTTCCTCCCTTCTTGATGTCTCTTCAGCTGCGTGATGCGTGTCAGCGTTCAGCAGCTACTGTGGCGCGAAATTTGTACTAAGAGGAGTGAGGAGCAGTGGAGGGAGACGAGGACTGGGAGCTGTACCAGGAGGAGAGAGGAAGACCAGAGACGCAGGCAGACCCAGCCAGCAGCTGTACACGGAGGGGGAGATCGGAGACAGATAACTAGATACTAGTCTGCAAGCCGTACATGGAGGTGGGAGCAGAGACACAGCCAAACTGAGGGACACTCAGCCAGAGAGGGAGGAGGTGATATATTCTGGCTTCCTATTTCTGTCATTTGATCTCTAGTCTTGTGTCCATCTCTGTCTCTATCCTGTGTTCACCCTCTCTCCCTGTGCATCTCTCTGTGTGACTACTCTCCTGGCATCCACCTGTGCCCACCTTCCTTGCATGCTGTGCTGTGCCCACCTTCTCATGCAGCCCCCCTGTGCCCACCTTCTCCATGCAGCCCCCTGTGCTCACCTTCCATGCAGCCCCCCCTGTGCCCACCTTCCATGCAGCCCCCCTGTGCCCACCTTCCATGCAGCCCCCCTGTGCCCACCTTCCATGCAGCCCCCCTGTGCCCACCTTCTCCATGCAGCCCCCCTGTGCCCACCTTCTCCATGCAGCCCCCTGTGCCCACCTTCCATGCAGCCCCCCTGTGCCCACCTTCCATGCAGCCCCCCTGTGCCCACCTTCCATGCAGCCCCCCTGTGCCCACCTTCCATGCGTCCCCTGTGCCCACCTTCCCCATGCGTCCCCTGTGCCCACCTTCCCCATGCGTCCCCTGTGCCCACCTTCCATGCGTCCCCTGTGCCCACCTTCCCCATGCGTCCCCTGTGCCCACCTTCCATGTGTCCCCTGTGCCCACCTTCCATGCGTCCCCTGTGCCCACCTTCCATGTGTCCCCTGTGCCCACCTTCCATGCGTCCCCCCTGTGCCCACCTTCCATGCCCCCCCCCCCGCCCACCTTCCATGCCCCCCCCCCCCCGCCCACCTTCCATTCTCCCCCCCCCCCCCATCCACCTTCTTTGCCTAAGTCTATCTGCATCCCTATAATGTCCTACCATATTAATATTATTATTATCATTCATTTATATAACACTGACATGATCTTCTGCAGCACATTACAGAGTACATAGTCATGTCACTGAATGTCCTCTGAGGAGCTCACAGTCTAATCCTACCATAGCCATAGTCTAATGTCCTCCCATATTATTATGATGTATTTATATAGCACTGACATCTTCTGCAGCACATTACAGAGTACATAGTCATGTCACTGACTGTCCTCAGAGGAGCTCACAATTTAATCCTACCATAGTCATAGTCTAATGTCCTACCATATTATTATTATGTATTTCTATAGCACTGACCTCTCCTGCAGCACTTTACATAGTACATAGTCATGTCACTGACTGTCCTCAGAGGAGCTCACAATCTAATCCCCACCATAGTCATAGTCTAATGTCCTAGCATATTGTTATTATGCATTTATATAGCACTGACATCTTCTGCAGCACATTACAAAGTACATAGGCCTCAATTCACTAAGCTTATCTCCTGTCTTTAATAACTCTTCTAGAGTTGTTACCATGGTGATAAGGCATGTAGTATTCAGGAAACATTTTACCTCAGGCAAACCTAAAGTTAACTCTTCTGTCTTTAAGTTAACTCTTTAATCCTTAAAATAACTCCAGAGTTAAAGACAGGCTGTTCATTAACTGCGTGTGAAAATAACTACAGAGGAGGTAACTTAACTACAGAGGAGGTAAATTAACTACAGAGGTGGTAAATTAACTACAGAGGAGGTAAATTAACTACAGAAGAGGTAACGTAAGGAATGAAGAGATAAGATAACTTCTTTAATTGCCTTATTATCTCCAGCATGATCTTAGTGAATTGAGGCCATAGTCATGTCACTGGCTGTCCTCAGTGAAATTCACAAGCTAATCCTACCATAGTCATAGTCTTGGATCTGCCTATATACACTAAAAGAGGATCTGCAAGCCTAGCCTATACATACACTAAAGAGGGGAATCTGCCTTTATATAATAAAGGGGGGATCTGCCTACGTATGTGTGCGTGCGTGAAGAGGATGAATGGGGGGGGGGCAGCAAAATCAGGTTTCGCTCAGGGCGCTGTGAAACCTAAGGCCGGCCCTGCGTCAACAGTTGGGCACAGTGCATTTTTAATTTAACATTTGTATTGCTTACAACTTGGCCTTGATACGGGTTGTCAGGAAATGTAATAGTACACTGTTATATCCAATAACAATCTCAGGCGTTAGAAAAGATGCCATCAGAGTATTATGTGTTACATTTTATATCCCATCTTGTGCTCAAGTGCTGGGAAATACCTTTGTCTACACTCTACAGAACTGTGCCAGATCTCTACCCAGAAGTCTTTGCTTGTGATTTTCCAGCACCTGCAGAGTCAGATCCGCTCCAGGATCAGCATGAGCCTACTACAAAGCAATCTGTAATATACTTGCCTTGCAGAGAACTTTTTGATGTGTTTTGTTAATGCAGCTCTGAAGCTCCAGCACTATCTATCACGTGAAGTGGTCCGTAGCATGCTACATTTCATTAATAGCCTCCAAACTAGGCACAGCATAATGTACCCTGGAGGCATTTTTCAAACATGAAGAATGAACTGCAATGCCCAGTCTTTCTACTCACAGCCTCTGTTGTGCTTTGCAGATCGATCCCTGCAGTCAACCCACCAGCCTTCATTTCAACTGCAATTAAGGCCTACTGGATTATGCTTATGATTTTAAATGACTGGCTGCAGATTTCCTGGCAATTTCCTTTTAATGGAAAATATAGGAGTGTTTCTTAAAACTTTGGGCTGCTATTAACATCATATTTAATGGGTCCTGTGTTTATTGCGCACTGGTGTGAAATATGGATATTGCCACTTTGAGTTCTATCTTCCCTGATGAAATTTTGATAAAATGTTTCTGTCAATAAGATGGCTTTTGTGTAGCCGGCAGGTGGTATAAAACGTATGTGTGCTGAATCCATATAGAGCATCGACTCATTATCAGCCATTCTGAAAGAAACTACCTCCTGCGCTCTCTGCGCATTTTCTATTTCAATAATAAAACATGACATCGCTGACTGAGAAACAGCTCATTGGAAAACACATTCATCAGAATTAAAGTCAATCTATCAGGAAAACATTGGCACTGTGCAAAGTGCCTTTAGCTGAATTGTAGTAGCAGATAGCGAGTTGTTATGGTAGATAAGTACCAGGTTTATGCTTTCTAAAAATGTTATTGATCTTACCCGTCGGCCTGTAGGCATCGATTTTGTATGTGTAATAGCATTTTGTCTACGTTGCTCCTGACAGCATAGTATTTAGACCCGTAATGGCGTACCTAGGGCATTTGATACCTGCTGCTGGGTATTATAAGACACCCCCCCCCCCCCCCCCCCCAAAAAAAGTAAAGGAGCAAGTGTGGCATACTAAGCGGGTAATGCCAGATATAGGTGCCCCCTATATAGGTAATATAATTGCCCCAGTATATTTAATAATGTTGCCCCCAGTATAGGTAGCTAGCACAGTTGCCCCAGTATAGGTAGATAGCACAGTTGCCCCCAGTAAAGGTAGGGTAGTATAGTTGCCCCAATATAGCTGCCCGCAGTATAGCTAGTATAGTTGCCCCCAGGATAGGCAGCATAGCTGCTGCCCCCAATATAGGAAGTATTGCTGCTGCCCCAATGTAGGTAGTGCTGCTGCCCCCAGTGTAGCTAGTATAGTGGCCCCCCGTATAGCTACCCCCAAGATAGGTAGTATAGTGGCCCCCCAGTGTAAGTAGTATAGCTGCCCCCAGTGGAGCTAGTATAGTTGCCCCCAGTATAGCTAGTACAGTGGCCCTCAGTATAGGTAGTATATTAGTGGCCCCCAGTTTAAGTAGTATAGCTGCCCCCAGGTTTAGCTACTATAGTGGCCCCCAGTGTAGGTAGTATAGCTGCCCCCAGTGTAGCTAGTATAGTGGCCCCCAGTTTAGGTAGTATAGTGGCCCCCATTTTAGGTAGTATAGTGGCCCCAGTTTAGGTAGTATAGTGGCCTCCAGTTTAGGAAGTATAATGGCCTCCAGTTTAGCTACTATAGTGGCCCCCAGTGTAGGTAGTATAGCTGCTGCCAGTGTAGCTAGTATAGTGGCCGCAAGGTAGCTAGTAAAGTTGCCCCCAGTGTAGCTAGTATAGTGACCCCCCTATAGCTGCTCCCACTGTAGGTAGTATAGTGGCCCCCATAGTGGCTCCCAGTGTAGCTAGTATACTGGCCCCCATTGTAGCTAGTATAGTGGCCCCCAGTGTAGCTAGTATAGTGGCCTCCAGTGTAGCTAGTATAGTGGCCCCGAGTGTAGCTAGTATAGTGGCCACCTAGTGTAGCTAGTATTGTGGGCCCCAGTATAGCTAGAAGGAGGGGTGGCGGGGAGGGGCGACAGATCCCCTTCCTCTCTCACCTGGGTCCCCTCCTTTTGCTTCTCTTAGTCTCCAAAATGACAGCGGGGGCAGCAGGCACCAAACAGGCAGGACGGGCGGGAGAAGAATAACTCACCTCACTTCCGCGTATCAGCCGCTGGAACGCTGCGTCGCCGTCACGTGCCTCTTCTGCGCCTTCAATGCAGGTCACGGCATTGGAGGCGCAGAAGAGGCACATGATGGCGACGCAGCGTTCCAGCAGCTGGAACGCGGAAGTGAAGTGAGTATTCTCCGCCCACCCTGCCTGTTTGGTGCCCGCTGCCCGCATTTTGAAGGGGAAGAGAGGCAGAAGGAGAGGACCCAGTTGAGGGAGGGGGGGGGGGGATCTGTCCCCCCTCCCCGCCGCTGTCCCTGCTACCCGTTTCTAGCGCTGCTCTTCCCCTCCTGCTCTGCAACTATGGGGGGTCGTGGTGACACCCCCCTGGCTGTCAGTCACCCGGGGCGCCACGCCCCCCTGCGCCCAATGGTAGGAACGCCACTGCCTTAACAGCACTTTCCAATGCAAATCATTCAGACACAGAGAACAAAATGGAAAGTCAATCAAATCCCTCACACATTGCAACAACAGTTATTGCACTTCCATTGTAGGGTATGCGATTCCTACATAAATTGTTTGCCAAAAACATAACTGACAAGAAGGCCTGGTTGCAATCATCCAACCATCCCTAACCACTATAATTTTTACTACTGAGGGACAAAACTGGGTGTGAAAGGATCTGAGTGGTGGAAAATAACTGGAAATTAATGATCCCAAGTTGTAGCTGAAATGCATATGGGATTAAAGTGAACCGAGCACCATTTTCTAGCACCCAGGGCAGCTCAATAGCACATTAAAAATGCACGCCAACAATATGTCTCATTATTTTAAAAAATAACTTCAATTTTACCATTTATTTTTACATTTAAAATTTAGTATAGGTTTTACTTCAGTCAGACCTGTCCACAGAGATTTCAGGCAGCTAATGTCTTAAAGAGACTCTGAAGCGAGAATCAGTGGCGTACCTAGGGTATTTGGCACCCGGTGCTGGTTATCCACAGTCACCCCCCCCCCCCCGGGCTGTGGAGTCGGTACAAAAATCTTCCGACTCCTCAGTTTATGAAACCACGACTCCAACTCCGACTCCGGGTACCCAAAATAGCTTCAACTCCGACTCCTTAGTCTTAATACTTAACAGGGCTGTGGATTTTGTACCAAAATCACCCGACTCCTCAGTTTATGAAATCAACGACTCCGACTCCAACTCCAGGTGCCCAAAATTGCCCAGACTCCGACTCTTCGACTCAGACTCCACAGCCCTGCCCCCCCCGTAATTGGGGCTACGTTGCGCAAAAAATGTGTGTGGTCATATACCAAAATGTGGGTGTGGTCACGGGTGGAGACTAGTTTACATGAACTTAGCAATGGTGGGACATTAGATTAGGACAGTGGTGGCGAAAAGTCACTTATCTATCGCAAAGTGCCAACAGCAATTTAAACTAAATACAAACATTTTAACTCATACATGAACATTATGGAAAATCCAAGTTGAAAATAAACTGTGAAGATAAACAATTTCATCCATCCTACTCCTGAAAAATGTATTTTTTTTTTTTAAAACCCCCCCAGTTTTATTTTCTGTTTTAAAAAGCTAAAAAAAAAAAAAAAAAAAAAAAAAAAGTAGGTTTAAAGGAGTTATCCGGGCAGTTTTAATAAAATGAACGCCCCAAGCTCCCAGGACCTCCCTCGCCGCATCTCTGCTCTCAGCCGTTCGCCGGAGGCTAAGAACTACTACCACCTGCGCAGTCCGCTCCGGCCCACGTGGCGGTGATTGACAGCGCCGATCGCGCAGGCGCAGTACAGAGCAACCTCCAGGTCGCTCTGACATCATCGCCGGGGACCGGGTCGGAGCTCCGGCGAACGGCTGAGAGCAGAGATGCGGCGAGGGAGGTCCTGGGAGCTTGGGGCGTTCATTTTATTAAAACTGCCCGGATAACTCCTTTAGGGCTGGAACCCACAGGAGCGCTTTTGGCAGCGTTTTGGCAGCACTGCGATACGCTAGCACTTTGCCAAAACGCTGGGCTAATGTTAATGGATGGGGCAACTTCCACAGGAGCGTTTGCGTTTCCCAGAAACGCAAACGCAGGACCTGCAGCATTTTGGGAGCGTTAGCGCTTCAATGTAAAGTATTGAACCGCTAGCGGAAACGCTCAGCAAAACCTAAACTGAGCGGTTTTGCTAGCGTTTTGCGGTTCAGCACACTGTAACAAAATGAAAAATAATTCACAGGACCAATCAGGATAAAAACGCAAAACGCAAAACGCTAGGCACCCGCTGGGGAAAAAAATACAATGTTGCAAAACACGACCAAAAACGCGCATGAATCTGCTTGCAAACCGCTCAGACAAAACGCTAGCGGTTGCGTTTTGCGTTTGCGGTTTTCAGTGGGTTCCAGGCCTCAATGCTATTGTCTCATATGAGGTTGATTCCGCTTTTCCCATAGTCTCGCAGTTAGCAATCATGAGGCCCCCAACAAGACAAATTCAGCAATCTTGAGGCCCCCAACAAATCATGAGGCCCCCAACAAGACAAATTCAGCAATCTTGAGGCCCCCAACAAGTCAAATTCAGCAATCATGAGGCCCCCAATAAATTATGAGTCCCCCAACAAGACAAATTCAGCAATCATGAGGCCCCCAGCAAGACAAATTCAGCAATCTTGAGGCCCACAACAAATCATGAGGCCCCCAAAAAGACAAATCCAGTAACCATGAGGCCACCAACAAGACAAATTCAGCAGTCATGAGGCACATAAATAGACAGCATTTCAAATAAATAGGCAAAATGCCCCATTAATATGGTAGACACCTCTCACCTGGCTTCTGAATTCTCCTCTACTGGCTGCTGTGCCTGGCTGGCAATACTATTTTTGTCTGGATTGGCGATGATGTGTGAGCTGAAAGGCCTGGCAGTGATGCTGTGGCCTGACTGGCGGTGATGCTGTGGCTGGGCTGGCTGGCGGTGATGCTGTGGCTGGACTGGCTGGTTGAAGTAAATGCTGGCCTGACTGGTGGTGATGCTGTGGCCTTTTTGCCAGTGATTCTGGGCTGGTTGGCTGGTGGTTATGTTGGGCTGGCTGGCCTAGATAGTTTAGGTAGTGAGAGGTGCCCCACAGTTTAGGTAGTGCCAGGAGCCCTCCAGTTTAAGTAGTTACAGGAGCCCCCCAGCTCAATTAGTGACTGGAGCCCCCCAGTTCAGTTAGTGACAGGTACCCCCCAGTTTAGGTAGTGACAGGTACCCCCCAGTTTAGGTAGTGACAGGTGCCCCCCAGTTCAGCTAGTGACAGGTGCCCCCCAGTTCAGCTAGTGACAGGTGCCCCCCAGTTCAGCTAGTGACTGGTGCCCCCCAGTTCAGCTAGTGACTGGTGCCCCCCAGTTCAGCTAGTGACTGGTGCCCCCCAGTTTGTGTAGTGACATGAACCCCCAGTTTAGATAGTGACAGGAACAGGAAAAGTTGTGACTGGGCACACCATCTTAGGTAGGGTGCTTGGTATTGTGGTATAGGCAAACCACCAAAGTATAAGTCCAGAATTCAAATATACCAGCACTCCAGCTTTCTCAAAGAATCACGCTCTTTTATTGAGCTAACATATCCACAGAAATGACCGACAATTGTTTCGGGGCCTCGCAGGGTCCCCCTTTCTCAAGGCGTGTGTGGTTACCAATATCAATAAAAGAGCGTGATTCTTTGAGAAAGCTGGAGTGCTGGTATATTTGAATTCTAGATAGCGACAGCGACCCCCCCAGGTTAGACAGCGACCCCCCCAGGTTAGACAGCGACCCCCCCAGGTTAGACAGCGACCCCCCCAGGTTAGATAGTGACAGGGACCCCCCAGGTTAGATAGTGACAGGGACCCCCCAGGTTAGATAGTGACAGGGACCCCCCAGGTTAGATAGTGACAGGGACCCCCCAGGTTAGATAGTGACAGGGACCCCCCAGGTTAGATAGTGACAGCGACCCCCAGTTAGATAGTGACAGGGACCCCTAGGTTAGTGACAGCGACCCCAGGTTAGATAGTGACAGGGACCCCCAGGTTAGATAGTGACAGCGACCCCCAGGTTAGTGACAGCGACCCCCGGTTAGATAGTGACAGGGACCCCCCAGGTTAGATAGTGACAGCGACCCCCAGTTAGATAGTGACAGGGATCCCCAGGTTAGTGACAGCGACCCCAGGTTAGATAGTGACAGGGACCCCCAGGTTAGATAGTGACAGCGACCCCCAGGTTAGTGACAGCAACCCCCGGTTAGGCAGTGACAGGGACCCCCCAGGTTAGGCAGTGACAGGGACCCCCCAGGTTAGGCAGTGACAGGGACCCCCCAGGTTAGGCAGTGACAGGGACCCCCCAGGTTAGGCAGTGACAGGGACCCCCCAGGTTAGTGACAGCGACCCCCAGGTTAGTGACAGCGACCCCCGTTTAGATAGTGACAGGGACCCCCCAGGTTAGATAGTGACAGCGACCCCCCAGGTTAGTGAAAGGGACCCCCCAGGTTAGATAGTGACAGGGACCCCCCAGGTTAGATAGTGACAGCGACCCCCCAGGTTAGATAGTGACAGCGACCCCCCAGGTTAGATAGTGACAGCGACCCCCAGTTAGATAGTGACAGGGACCCCCCAGGTTAGATAGTGACAGCGACCCCCAGGTTAGTTAGTGACTGCGACCCCCGGTTAGATAGTGACAGGGACCCCCCCAGGTTAGATAGTGACAGCGACCCCCAGGTTAGATAGTGACAGCGACCCCCAGGTTAGATAGTGACAGTGACCCCCAGGTTAGATAGTGACAGTGACCCCCAGGTTAGATAGTGACAGGGACCCCCCCAGGTTAGATAGTGACAGGGACCCCCCCAGGTTAGATAGTGACAGGGACCCCCCCAGGTTAGATAGTGACAGGGACCCCCCCAGGTTAGATAGTGACAGGGACCCCCCCCCAGGTTAGATAGTGACAGGGACCCCCAGGTTAGTGACAGGGACCCCCCAGGTTAGATAGTGACAGGGACCCCCCAGGTTAGTTAGTGACTGGGACCCCCCCAGGTTAGATAGTGACAGGGACCCCCCCAGGTTAGATAGTGACAGGGACCCCCCCAGGTTAGATAGTGACAGGGACCCCCCCCCCAGGTTAGATAGTGACAGGGACCCCCAGGTTAGTGACAGGGACCCCCCAGGTTAGATAGTGACAGGGACCCCCCAGGTTAGTTAGTGACTGGGACCCCCCCAGGTTAGATAGTGACAGGGACCCCCCCAGGTTAGATAGTGACAGGGACCCCCCAGGTTAGATAGTGACAGGGACACCCCAGGTTAGATAGTGACAGGGACCCCCCACTGCCCCAGGTAAGATAGTGACAGCGACCCCCAGTTAGTGACAGGGACCCCCTAGGTTAGATAGTAATAGGGATCCCCCCCAGGTTAGATAGTGACAGGTGCCCTTCACTCGTTGTGCAAATTTGGGATTTTACACCCCCCGTGGCCGTCCCCGCTGACAACCTACCCCCCCCCCTCACCTCACAGGCCTTCCCCGGTGACAGGCAGGAGCAGCCCAGCGTCAGACCTCAGTATCAGCCGGCGACCAGTATGCGGGCGCACCGAACTCAGTGAACACCACGCCGTATATGCGGAAGTGATGTCACTTCCGCATATCAGTGCGGTGTCCGCTGGGTCCTAGTGCCCGCATACTGGTCGCCGGCTGGTCGGAGGTCTGAAGCTGGGCTGCTCCTGAGTCCTGCCTGTCACCGGGGAAGGCCCCGGGGGGGGGGGGACGACACACATAGGTTGTCAGCGGGGACGGCCACGGGGGGGTGTAAAATCCCAAATTTGCACAACATGTGCACTGACTGCAGCGGCAGGGGCGGCAACACAGGACTCCCAGTGTCACCCCCTAAGCATTAAGACACCCGGTGCGGGCCGCCCCTGCCGCTTGACGGTAGGAACGCCACTAGCGAGAATAAATCTCGCTTCAGAGCTCATAGTTAGCAGGGGCATGCGTGCCCCTGCTAAAACGCCGCTATCCCGTGGCTAAACAGGGGGGCCCTTCACTACTTGGTCGTAGATTTTGCTCTTCCTGGAGGCAGGGCTAACGGCTGCAGCCCTGCCTCACAGCGCGTCTATCAGACGCGCATCGCCGCCTCTCCCCCGCCCCTCTCAGTGAAGGAAGACTGAGAGGGGCGGGGGAGAGGCGGAGGTACGCGTCTGATAGACGCGCGGGAGGCAGGGCTGCGGCAGTTAGCCCTGCCCCAATGCGGAAACGCTCCCCCGCTGCACGGAGGGGATTTGGGGGATCAGGGACCCCCGTTAAGCCGTGGGATAGCGGCGTTTTAGCAGAGGCACACATGCCCCTGCTATCTATAAGGTCTGAAGCGTGATTTATTCTCGCTTCAGACTCTCTTTAAGTAATTGTTTTATTGCACTCCTTAGCAAGAAGTAAATGGCTGTGCAGCCCCCAGCACAGATCAGGTAGCAGGCAGAACGACCAGATCGCCCCCCTTTTTCCCCCCCTATGGGGATGATGTGCAGGGGGGGGTCTGATCGCTCCTGCCTGCCAGAGGTTTGCGGGGGGGGGCACCTCAAAGCCCCCCTCCGCGGCGACATTCCCCCCCTCCCTCTCCTACCTCCCTTCCCCGGAGATCCGAGGCTGCACAGGAACGGATCTGTCCTATGCAGCCTCTAGCAGGCTCCTGCCTGTCATGTGACAGCGATCCCCGGCCGCTGATTGGCCGGGGATCGCTGATCTGGTACAACGCTGCTACTGTTAGCAGCGTTGTACAAATGTAAACAAAGCGGATTATTTCCGCTTGTGTTTACATTTAGTCTGCGAGCCGCGATCGGCGGCCCGCAGGCTATTCACGGAGCCCCCCGCCGTGAATTGACAGGAAGCAGCCGCTCGCGCGAGCGGCTGCTTCCTAATTAATTAGCCTGCAGCCGGCGACGCAGAACTGCGTCGCTGGTCCTGCAGCTGCCACTTTGCCGACGCGCGGTATGAGTGCGCGGTCGGCAAGTGGTTAAAGGATGGGAATAAAGTTTAGAGCCAAACACATTTTTTAGTAGAGAAATATATATATTTACATATAAAGAGGGACAAAGTCCTGAATGAGGGACAAATGAGGAGGAAAAAGGGACATCACAGGAAGCAGGAAGCCTAGAAGAGCCAGATGACATCCCGGTACGCACGGAGAGGCAGTGGTAAGATTTTCAGTCCGCTCCGCTGCCCATTTTACTCTGGGGGGAAAGGGACACTGAGGGTCATATTAAGAGGGATGGAGGGAGAAGTTTAATGGCGGCGGTCATCCATGCCGCATACGCATCCCTGGCTGGTGCCTCGATTGTTTTTTTTCCCCCTTTCTCTGCCCACCCACGGCCACCCTCACCCTCCTCCCCACCCACTGGCACCCTCACGCGCCTCCCCTTTTGTTAATTAATTAACATTAATTAATAATTATTTTTTTTAAAAAACTTTTTGGTGGGCGTGACTAGGGGGTTGGGGGTGTGGCCAGGAGTGTGGCCTAAGTGTCCCGTTTTCCAGCTTTAAAATGTTGGGAGGTATGAGTAAACGTATGCTGCTTTAGTACTTATTTACTTACTGTACAAGTTCAATTAAACAATTGTGTTATACTGTGTCCATTGCCCACCCCAATAAAAATTATCTTAATTTAATTTTGACCTTTTCACTCACGGTGAGTGTCTGCAAAATTGTTCGCCCATGAGGTGGGGTGAAACAATTTCCTCAGGAAGCAAGGCCGGGGGGAAGGGGGGGGGAGGTCCTTGGGTGTGGGGGGCTGCCGAGCTGGAGAGGGTAGCGGGCAGGAAGGGGGTATGGGCACAGCGGCGGGGGGTCGGACCCTCTCCCTCACCTGGGTCCCCTGACCTGCGCTCCCCCTCTAGCTTTTAAAATGCAGCAGCAGCAGCATATTAATAAAAGGCAGCGGCTGGGATGACTCACGTCTTCCGTGCCCCAGCATGCATTCCACTGTAGTCACTTCCTGCAATGCCGCCCACTGTATTGTAAGTGGACGGCATTGCAGGAAGTGACTACAGTGAAATGCGCGCTGGAACGCGGAAGAGGTGAGTCATCCCCGCCCGCTGCCTCTTATTAATACGCTGCTGCCGCATTTTAAAAGCTAGAGGGGGAGCGCAGGTCAGGGGACCCAGGTGAGGGAGGGGGGGTCCGACCCCCTCCCCCCGCAGCTGTGCCCAATACCCCGTTCCTGCCCGCTACCCCCTGCAGCTCTGCAGCCCCCCCCACCCACGGCTGGGGGGAGGGGGGGTGGCAGTTTTTCACAAGTTTGCCTCAAGCGGCAAAAAGTCTAGAACCGGCCCTGGCTGACCATCCCGTAAAAATTCCATTTAAAGTGCTTTCACTTTAACTGTGATTTTCTGAAAAACCACAAGGTTTTTTTTGGGACTTTTTTACCCTCCTTGTTGCCACTGTTTTCCTACACATAACTAGCAAATTATTTGGCTGTTCTAACATGTATAGGGGCTTTCCTATTAACCTTTAAAATTGGATTATTCACTTAAAGTAAATGGGAACCGCTGTAAAAAAAAAAAGTCAGATACTTACCTAATGAGTGGAAAGGCTTTGGGTCCTAATGAGCCTCCCCTCTCCTCTCCTGGTGCCCTCGGTGCTGCGCTGTCCCCAGGAGCAGTATTTGACTAATTTGGTCAAATACTGCTCATTCCGCTGACTTAGGAATCGGAAAGTCTTCAGGAGCCCGAGTGCTCCTAAAGTCGGGCTGCTCCATACTGCGCATGTGCGAGCGCTCTCTCTGACGGACTCGCGCAGGTGTAGTATGGAGCCAGGGGCGTAACAATAGACCCTGCAAGGGATGCAGCTGCAGTGGGGCCCAAAAGCCACAAGAGACCCCGTCCTGAGAGGCTGACAACTAAGAGAAAAAAATAAAATGTTCTGCTCTCTGCACAATTGTTCTAATGACTGCATCTGCTCAGCCACTGATAAAGAATCATACAAAGTTTTGCAGACATAGATTTGTAGACAGTACCTATTCAGTGTTCAGCAGGGTCTTTTGTACAGCGCTGTTCTGCTAGCAGGAGGGAGCCCCATCCAATGTTTTGCAAGGGGGCCCAGTGATTTCTAGTTACGCCCCTGTATGGAGCCGCCTGTCCTCGGGAGGGCTTGGCTACTGAAAACTTCCGAAGACTTCTGAAGTCCCCTGCGGCGGGGGATTTAAACGGGGGAGCCAGCGCTGCACCGAGGGCCCACAGGAGAAGAGAGGGAAGGCTCATTAGGACCCACAGCCTTCCCTCTCCTTAGGTAAGTATCTGGTTTCTTTTATTTTAGACAAGTCCCATTAGCTTTTAACAGAACTAAAAATTAGCTTTGGTCGAAAATATGCGGTATTACTTGAAGTTTGAGAATTTTTTTGTGACACTGCCAGTGTTCTCTCTCATCCTAGTCACCATTCTTGACCATATAGTGTACTATACAGCAAATGGGTTTATCCCATATGTATTTCAGGTCCTCCTGGCATCAATATTTTATAGTTGCTTAACTGCTTTTGGGCAGCAGTGATTGAACTCTATGCCCTGTTTCTGACCACTTATTCCTGCCGTATATTTCAATTAGCCTGATTGCAATATCTGCCTGTCTATGGTACGCTCCCAGCTTCAACTATCGATTTTCTATGTGATTGCAATATCTGCCTGTCTATGGTACGCTCCCAGCTTCAACTATCGATTTTCTATGTGATTGCAATATCAGCCTGTCTATGGTACGCTCCCAGCTTCAACTATCGATTTTCTATCTGATTGCAATATCTGCCTGTCTATGGTACGCTCCCAGCTTCAACTATCGATTTTCTACCTGATTGCAATATCTGCCTGTCTATGGTACGCTCCAAGCTTTAACTATCGATTTTCTATCTGATTCCATTATTATATGTCTGTTTATAACATACCATGCCCTGCTATCTGACTATGGGATATTTATGGTTTTAAATTTGTGTCAACCTCTGATCTCTGTTTCCATTCCACTAGTTCCTAGCTTTTGGCCTTATCTAGATCTTGGCCTTAAATTAACATACAATGTATTGCCTTGCCAGCTGTTAGGGCTTACTTACTTATGCAGTGTGTATGCTGTATTTGATCTGTGAGTTACACATCTGTCCAGCCACATGCAGAGGGTCCTTTAAATCCAGCCTTCAAGCAGGGGCGTAACTAGAAATCACTGGGCCCTGATGCGAAAATTTGGATGGGGCCCTCCCCCCATAGGTGCCAAATAATCGTGATGGGGCAGCGTTTCACCATAAAATAATCGTAATGTACCAGAAATGAATCGTAAAGTGGGCAGCATTTCACCAGAAATGAATCGTAAAGTGGGCAGCAATTTACCATAAAATAATCGTAAAGTGGGCAGCATTTCACCATAAAATAATTGTAAAGTGGGCAGCATTTCACCATAAAATAATCTCAATGTGCAGCAGTCACCAGAAAATCGCAATGTGGGCAGAAGTGACCAGAAAATAATCGTAAAGTGGGCAGCAGTTACCAGAAAATCGCAATGTGGGCAGCAGTCACCAGAAAATCGCAATGTGGGCAGCCTTCACCAGAAAATCGTACAGTGGGCAGCAGTCACCAGAAAATCACAATGTGGGCAGCGTTCACCAGAAAATCATACAGTGGGCAGCGTTCACCAGAAAATCGTACAGTGGGCAGCAGTCACCAGAAAATCGCAATGTGGGCAGCGTTCACCAGAAAATCGTACAGTGGGCAACAGTCACCAGAAAATCACAATGTGGGCAGCGTTCACCAGAAAATCGTACAGTGGGCAGCATCACCAGAAAATCGCAATGTGGGCAGCGTTCACCAGAAAATCATACAGTGGGCAGCGTTCACCAGAAAATCGTATAGTGGGCAGCGTTCACCAGAAAATCGTATAGTGGGCAGCAGTCACCAGAAAATCGTACAGTGGGCAGCAGTCACCAGAAAATCGCAATGTGGGCAGCGTTCACCAGAAAATCGCACAGTGGGCAGCAGTCACCAGAAAATCACAATGTGGGCAGCGTTCACCAGAAAATCGTACAGTGGGCAGCGTTCACCAGAAAATCGTACAGTGGGCAGCAGTCACCAGAAAATAATCGTAAAGTGGGCAGCAGTTACCAGAAAATCGCAATGAGGGCAGCAGTCACCAGAAAATCGCAATGTGGGCAGCGTTCACCAGAAAATCGTACAGTGAGCAGCAGTCACCAGAAAATCGTAATGTGGGCAGCAGTCACCAGAAAATCGCAATGTGGGCAGCGTTCACCAGAAAATCGTACAGTGGGCAGCAGTCACCAGAAAATCGCAATGTGGGCAGCGTTCACCAGAAAATCGTACAGTGGACAGTGTTCACCAGAAAATCTCAATGTGGGCAGCGTTCACCAGAAAATCATACAGTGGGCAGCAGTCACCAGAAAATCGTAATGTGGGCAGCAGTCACCAGAAAATCGCAATGTGGGCAGCGTTCACCAGAAAATCGTACAATGGGCAGCAGTCACCAGAAAATCGCAATGTGGGCAGCGTTCACCAGAAAATCGTACAGTGGGCAGCAGTCACCAGAAAATCGTAATGTGGGCAACTGTCACCAGAAAATCGTACAGTGGGCAGCGTTCACCAGAAAATCGTACAGTGGGCAGCAGTCCACCTGTAAAAAAGAAAAAAACAATTCACTCACCTGGCAGAAGTCACCTCTCTGGTGCACAGATCCCCCGACGATCCTCCTGAAGCAAATCTCCCACGCTGACAGGCAGAGTGCAGGGCTATGGCAAGATGGTGCCCGAAGCCCTGTACTGGAGACACAAATAGTCTCCAGTGCAGGGCTTCGGCAGCAATCTTGCCATAGCCCTGCTCTGCCTCCCGGGAGACTGCAGTTCAACACCTGGCTGGGGGGTCCCAGAATCGGGCGGGCAGCTGCGCTCCCCCCGCACACGGCTGGCGGGCCCCCCCTGCAGCTGAGAGGGTTGCATCCCCGGTAGTTATGCCGGCACCTACAAGGCTGAGACTCCCATTTAACCACTCCACCATCTCACCTGCATTCAGTCTGCTAATTAAGATGCTGGCAGCCTGTTTGCATATAGCTAGGTTAGGAGGTCAATTTTGACCACTGGTCAGTTTTGAGCATCTGAACCCAAAGTGCACCTATAACTCTAAGTGTAAAGAAAATACAAAGAACAGAATTAGACCAGAATTGGAACAGAAGGGAAAGAGAAGGAACTGACAAAAAAACTCTGCTTCTCTGGTTAGTTGCAAAAATGTTTATTCCGGTGTTTACTATCTGCCTGCTCTCCCCAGCTATCCTCAAGTCTCTTCACACACTACATCCACCTGCTGTCAGCAATATGCTGTACATTTCACCATCCCTCCTATCCACTCCACAGCTCGCCTCTCCTGAGATTTTCTTGTACTTACAACCTCACCTTCCTGGTCACACTGTATCTAAATATAAGTCTACAACTCACCCTCTTCTTCGCTCTGTCTGCCTACTCCTCCTCCTTGCTGCTGGGGACATTTCACCTAACCCTGGACCCCCACTCCACCCTGCTAATCACACTGTTTGCAACAAATCAAATTCCCCTACCTCCTGCTGTAACCTTATTAATATTCCACTTCTTCCCCCTACTCCCCCTCCTATTTCGGCTGCCCTCTGGAATTTGTCTGCAACAAACTGCCCTTCATCCATGATCTTTTAATTTCCAATGCTTTCACATTCTTTGGGATCACTGAAACCTGGCTGACCCCTTCTGACACAGTCTCACCTGCCGCCCTCTCCTATGGAGGTTTCCACTTTAGCCACACTCCTAGAAGTGGGAATAAACATGGTGGTGGAGTGGGCAGTCTCTCTCTTTTATTCCTCATGTTCACTCCATAACCAGCTCCTGCCATCTTCAACTCAAAAACATTTCTCGCATCGGTCTGTTTCTCACTCAAGACACAACGAAAATGTTGATACATGCTCTTATAATTTCTCGTCTAGACTACTGCAACATACTACTTTGTGGACTACCTTCTAACAGACTGGCCCCACTCCAGTCAATACTGAACTCTGCTGCTCGTCTCATTCATCTTTCTTCTCGATCTTTCTCTGCTGACCCTCTTTGTCAAGCTCTTCATTGGCTGCCAATTAACCAGAGGATCCAGTTCAAGCTCCTAACCCTAACCTACAAAGCTCTCCACAATCTCTCTCCCCAGTACATATCCTCACTAATTTCCAGATATAAACCCAATCGCAATCTCCGATCGGCACATGATCTTCTGTTGTCCCCTTCTAGAATCACCTCCTCACATTCAAATTTACAAGATTTCGCACGCGCTTCACCCCTCCTCTGGAATGCCCTCCCACAACACATCCGTCACTCGCCAACCTTTGTTACCTCTAAACGCTCTCTAAAAACACTTTTGTTCCGACAAGCATATGCGCTACCTTAGGCTACTACCCTTTGTCCTAAGACTGAATTGCACTCCTACTAGGTATCCTAAAACACACTGCCTCTATATATTTGTTGCATATTACCCCTCCTCTTGTTTCCCCTCATTCCCTTTAGATTGTAAGCTCGCAAGGGCAGGGCTCTCTTCCTCTTTTGTGTCTTGGAAATCATTATACATTTTATTAATCATGTTACTTTTATCACTGGCATTACCAATTCTATATTTTGTATTTTGTATCATTCTTTGTATTTTGTCACTAATTATGTATATTGGTGTACCCCATTGTCTGTATTATTATGTACCCCATGTTTGTTTCTTACTTTGTACAGCGCCACGGAATATGTTGGCGCTTTATAAATCAATAATAATAATAAATAATAATATTAATAATTAGCCTCGCCGCGCGGTCTCATTGCTCTCACCGTTCATGCCTCTGCTCGTGTTGCTGCACCCGCAGAGCTTCCATATCTCGGTCAGGAGCCTGACTGTGATTGCTATGAGCCAATCACAGCAATTACAATGCAAAACAGGGAAAGGACTTAAAGGTGCCAGAGCTGACTTGTCCAGAAAGGGTTAAAGGACCACTATATTAAAAATATTATCATTATCGCATCGAAATACAGTAATTGTG
Source organism: Hyperolius riggenbachi (assembly GCF_040937935.1). NCBI lineage: Eukaryota > Metazoa > Chordata > Amphibia > Anura > Hyperoliidae > Hyperolius > Hyperolius riggenbachi. Next base: position 218,855,669 of record NC_090649.1, on the reverse strand, counting down.
TGCCGATTTAGTGGTTAATAGCAAAGCCCCCGTACCTGCTATTGCTACCAAAATTGATGCATATGTTAAGGAGAATAGTGGGTACAAGTCAAAAAAGAATTTTTCAAAAAGACCTTGTAGTTTTTAAGAAAATCCATTTTAAAAAATGCAAAGAATTTTTTTTTTTAAACTGTCTGTGTGAGAAAACGCGGAAAAGCCGCCGCCAATACTCAAGGTGAGGCGGCTGATTCCGCGTTCAGCATGGCAGCTGGCGCGCAGTCGGAGCGCGGAGAAACCGACGCATGCTCTGACAACAGGGACGGCGGATTCCGCGTCCAATGCGGCAAGTTGCACGCATAGGCCTGCGCCTCTCAGTAATGCGGGATGCAGAGAAAACGCCGCATGCACGAACAGCGGTGCGGCGGATTCCGCATCCAACACAGCAGAAACATTACAACGCATGACTGGTGTGGCTGGGACTGATAGTCCACATTGGTTTAGGAGGACGCGCGCGCGCAGAGGGGCAGGGCCTTTATGGCAGTCAGAAGGGGGTCAGCTGACCAAGCCGTTAAGCTGACAATTTCAGCAACCTTCATTGGTCCAGCACTTAGGGGAGGCGCTGGAGAGCGCTAGTGTATATATACTGGGTGCTGGTCATTCATCTGGTGTCTGGCGTTGTGATCACTACGTGGTAGCACTCAGACCTTGTCAGTATCTGTGTTCTTTAGACCAGTTTCCAAGGTGTTGATGGCCCCAAGGATCTCACACCTTAGTCTAGGAAATCTGTTATTATTTGTGTTATACTCTAGTTCAGTTTCCAAGGTGTTGATGGCCAAGGAACTCACACCTTAGTCTAGGAATTCAGTATCTTCTGTATTATTGTCATATTCTAGGCTAGTTCCTGGAGTGTGAGAATCTTGGAGCTCACACTCAAGCTTAGGCATTGTTGATTATTTGTTATGACCTTCTGCTTTCCTGACATTTCTTCTGATCTCTGATTTTGTACCTTGTCATTCTGATACTCTGTTGCTGAACTCGGCTAGTCTCTGGAATCTGCATCTGCCTCTTGTCTCTGTACCTGATCTGTCTGTCTGTTGCCGACCTGGCCTGTCCCACCTCGAGAACTATCTTCCCAGTTTGGAGATAGTTCACAAACCTGTCAGTGACACTGCACCATTGGTGCCACTCACCTTCTGTCCTTCCCTCTCTCAACCTTGCTCCGCCCCTTGGGGAGCTCCAGGCCTGTGGAAGGAATCTGATCCATTGCTGTATCTCTTACTGTCTAGCACCTATCTCACGGGTGCATTCCTCAAAGTATTACTGTTGCACCAACACTCTCATCTCTCAGGTGTCCAGAGGTTAGTAGATATATCTGATTATCGGTGATACTGCAGATCATCGATAATCGGGTATATTCTGTATTCTCGGTGATACTGCAGTTCACCGATAATCAGACCCTCTCTGTCTTACATCGATCGTTACAGAACGCCAGACCCAAAAATGCAAATGGACGCACACACTGACCGTCTGGGCGCACTTACCACTTCGGTGGACTCTATCAACCAAGTGCTGGGTAATCACAAAGCTATGATTGACGCTTTGTACGGTTCTCTACGTACCCTTCAGACGGCAGTGGATGAGGTGCGATCCCCTCCTAGCACAGACATACGTATGCCTGTACCTGAAAAAATTTCCGGTCACAGATCTGACTTTCAAAATTTTAGGAGTAGAGTGTTGTCATACTTTGAGCTAAGACCTAGATCTTCAGGAACCATGACCCAAAGGGTCACATTTATCAAGACTCTGTTATCAGGCGATTCCCATACCTGGGCATACAGTCTGCCCACTGGAAATGTAGCTTTAACCTCTGTTGATGAATTTTTTAAGGCTATGGCGATAATTTACGATGATCCAGACATTGCCTCGACTTCTGAGCGGAAGCTCAAGTTATTGCGTCAAGGCAAGGGTCCGGTCGAGGAGTATGCGGCAGAATTTAGGAGATGGTCAGTTTCAGCCAGGTGGGACACCTATGCCTTTTAGACTGTTTCTTATCAGGATTATCAGATGAGGTTTCAGATCTAATGTTAAGTCTGCCTGAACCTAAGACTGTCGATGAGGCCATTTCATCGGCAATCAGGATTGATCGCAGGTTACGGTATCAAAGGCAGACCAGGGGCAGAGACAATGTTAAATTGTTAACCTACGCTACACCCCCGGTGACTCCATCTCCGCCCGTTTCTCCTCCCCCCGAGCCAATGCAGATTGGTCGGTCAAAACTGTCTCAAATCGAGCGGAGACACAGGATTTCTGAGCATTTGTGTCTTTATTGTGCAGAGGGGGGACATAGAGTACGAAATTGCCCTAAAAAGTCGGGAAACGCCATTGCCTAGGAGTAGTTGGGGGTGACACCCTAGGCGTACAGCTCTCACCCCTAGAGGATAAGCGGTTACTCCTTCCTTGTATGATTACATGGGAGGATAAATCGGAAGTCTCTGAGGCCTTCGTTGACTCAGGCTCAGCGGCTAATTTCATGGATTACGAATTTGCTAAGAAATTAGGTATTCCGTTCACCCCAGTAAAACCACCTCTACAGGTTACGGCAGTGGATGATTTCCCACTACAGCGTAACCATCCTCTGTCTCAGACACCAGAAGTCGAAGTCACTATAGGGGTACTGCATAGAGAGAGATTGCAGTTTTTTGTGTTGCGCATGACAACCTCCACAATCATCCTTGGCATGCCGTGGTTACACCTTCACTCACCTCAGATAAACTGGGCTACCGGTCAGCTAGCCAACTGGTCAGCCCACTGTTTTCATCACTGTTTAGCGAAGGTGACCTTAGGCCAAACCAGGATTCATGTGGAGGGTGTTCCGGAACAATATGCTGAGTTTTCTGACGTGTTTTGGCCCAAAGCTGCCGATAAATTACCTCCACATCGCCCTTTCGATTGCCCGATTGATCTCCGATCAGGTTGTATGCCTCCTAGAGGTCACCTCTACAACCTGTCAGGGCCAGAAAAGGTGGCCATGAAAGAATATACAGTGGTGTGAAAAACTATTTGCCCCCTTCCTGATTGCTTATTCTTTTGCATGTTTGTCACACTTAAATGTTTCTGCTCATCAAAAACCATTAACTATTAGTCAAAGATAACATAATTGAACACAAAATGCAGTTTTAAGTGATGGTTTTTATTATTTAGTGAGAAAAAAAACTCAAAACCTACATGGCCCTGTGTGAAAAAGAAATTGCCCCCTGAACCTAATAACTGGTTGGGCCACCCTTAGCAGCAATAACTGCAATCAAGTGTTTGCGATAACTTGCAACGAGTCTTTTACAGCGCTCTGGAGGAATTTTGGCCCACTCATCTTTGCAGAATTGTTGTAATTCAGCTTTATTTGAGGGTTTTCTAGCATGAACCGCCTTTTTAAGGTCATGCCACAACATCTCAATAGGATTCAGGTCAGGACTTTGACTAGGCCACTCCAAAGTCTTCATTTTGTTTTTCTTCAGCCATTCAGAGGTGGATTTGCTGGTGTGTTTTGGGTCATTGTCCTGCTGCAGCACCCAAGATCGCTTCTGCTTGAGTTGACGAACAGATGGCCGGACATTCTCCTTCAGGATTTTTTGGTAGACAGTAGAATTCATGGTTCCATCTATCACAGCAAGCCTTCCAGGTCCTGAAGCAGCAAAACAACCCCAGACCATCACACTACTACCACAATATTTTACTGTTGGTATGATGTTCTTTGGCTGAAATGCTGTGTTACTTCTACGCCAGATGTAACGGGACACGCACCTTCCAAAAAGTTCAACTTTTGTCTCGTCGGTCCACAAGGTATTTTCCCAAAAGTCTTGGCAATCATTGAGATTTTTTTAGCAAATTTGAGACGAGCCTTAATGTTCCTTTTGCTTAAAAGTGGTTTGCGCCTTGGATATCTGCCATGCAGGCCGTTTTTGCCCAGTCTCTTTCTTATGGTGGAGTCGTGAACACTGACCTTAATTGAGGCAAGTGAGGCCTGCAGTTCTTTAGATGTTGTCCTGGGGTCTTTTGTGGCCTCTCGGATGAGTTTTCTCTGCGCTCTTGGGGTAATTTTGGTCGGCCAGCCACTCCTGGGAAGGTTCATCACTGTTCCATGTTTCTGCCATTTGTGGATAATGGCTCTCACTGTGGTTCGCTGGAGTCCCAAAGCTTTAGAAATGGCTTTATAACCTTTACCAGACTGATAGATCTCAATTACAGTACTTTTGTTCTCATTTGTTCCTGAATTTCTTTGGATCTTGGCATGATGTCTAGCTTTTGAGGTGCTTTTGGTCTACTTCTCTGTGTCAGATAGCTCCTATTTAAGTGATTTCTTGATTGAAACAGGTGTGGCAGTAATCAGGCCTGGGGGTGACTACAGAAATTGAACTCAGGTGTGATAAACCACAGTTAAGTTATTTTTTAACAAGGGGGGCAATCACTTTTTCACACAGGACCATGTAGGTTTTGAGTTTTTTTTCTGACTAAATAATAAAAACCATCATTTAAAACTGCATTTTGTGTTCAATTATGTTATCTTTGACTAATAGTTAATGGTTTTTGATGAGCAGAAACATTTAAGTGTGACAAACATGCAAAAGAATAAGAAATCAGGAAGGGGGCAAATAGTTTTTCACACCACTGTATCTGTGAAAACTTAGCTAAGGGGTTTATTCGTCCTTCTCGGCCACCTGCCGGAGCGGGGGTTTTTTTTGTAAAGAAAAAGGACGGAGGCCTTCGGCCGTGCATTGATTACCGGGGACTGAATAAAATCACAGTTAAAAATCGCTATCCGTTACCCTTGATAGACAATTTGTTCACTCAAGTCACCAAGGCTAAGATTTTTTCAAAATTGGATTTACGAGGTGCATACAACCTGGTGCGGATCAGGGAGGGCGATGAATGGAAGACGGCCTTTAACACACCCGACGGGCATTACGAGCATCTGGTGATGCCCTTCGGGTTGTGTAATGCCCCGGCCGTCTTCCAGGAAGTCATTAATGAAGTTTTCAGGGAGGTGTTGGGTAAATTCGTCCTAATATACCTGGATGATATATTGATCTTCTCAGACAACCTCTTTGAGCACAGGGCTCATGTCAGATTCGTGTTGCACAGAACAGGCTTTACGCTAAATTGGAGAAATTCATTTTTGAGGTGACATCTGTCACTTTTCTGGGATACATAATTTCCACCTCAGGCCTTTCTATGGATCCCGCCAAAGTCTCTGCTGTCTTGGAATGGCCCCAACCAGTAGGTCTCAAATCTCTTCAGAGATTTCTAGGGTTTGCAAATTACTATAGAAGGTTTATAAAGGGGTACTCCACAGTCATAGCACCCCTCACCAGTCTCACTAAAAAAGTGGCAGATACCAACCATTGGTCCCCCGAAGCTCTGGCCGCTTTCTCCACTCTGAAATAACTGTTTTGCACCGCACCCATATTGAGACATGTGGACACCTCCTATCCATTTATTGTAGAGGTTGACGCCTCAGAGGTTGGAGTAGGGGCTGTGCTGTCTCAACGCTCTGGGCTGCAGGGAAGATTGCACCCGTGTGCCTATTTTTCTCTGAGGTTCGCTCCAGCAGAGAAAAACTACGATATAGGTAACAGGGAGCTTCTAGCCATTAAGTTGGCCTTTGAAAAATGGCGTCATTGGTTAGAAGGAGCTGAACATACAATTACAGTCTACATGGATCACAAGAATTTGGAATACATTGAGGGGGCTAAGAGATTGAGTCCTCGTCAGGTTCGGTGGTCACTGTTTTTCTCAAGATTTAGATTTGTAATTACGTACACTCCTGGTAGTAAAAACATTAAGGCAGATGCCTTGTCCAGATGTTTTGAGCCAGAGACAGCACAGCCCTCAGAACCTGAACCCATTGTCCCACAGAAGGTAGTATTGGGAGCTACAGAAACTTGGAAAGACTGGACGGAGACTTTAGGTCCCTTCCAGCAGGATGTCCCTGAGGGAAAGCATGAAGGGGTTATGTTTGTGCCACTGCCTTTTCGCCTCCAGGTGTTACAGATGTTTCATTCACACAAGAATGCTGGACATCCAGGGGCCTCCAGAACACAAGACTTGATTGCTAGATGTGCTTGATGGCCTTCTTTGGCAACAGATTGCAAGGAGTATGTCAGAGAGTGTGCAGTGTGTGCTAAAAGTAAACCCTCCCAGCTGGCACCTGTGGGAACGTTGCAGCATTTGCCCACCCCGAGTGAACCATGGACCCATCTGTCCATGGATTTTGTAGGGGAGCTTCCTAGGTCTGAAGGCATGTCGGTCATTTGGGTGGTAGTCGACCGTTTCAGTAAAATGGCCCATTTTGTTCCCTTAAAGGGACTCCCCTCGGCCCAGGAGTTGGCCGATCTTTTCATCATTCACGTTTTCCGACTTCATGGCATTCTGGAAAACATCGTGTCAGATCGGGGAGTCCAATTTGTCTCTAGATTTTGGAGGGCATTTTGCCATCAAATGGGCATGGAACTGTCATTCTCGTCAGGCTACCACCCACAGACCAATGGTCAAACGGAGAGGGTTAATCAGTCATTGGAACAATTTTTGAGGTGTTATGTTGCAGAAGCGCAAACTGATTGGGTTAAGTTCTTGCCATATGCGGAATTTGTGCACAATAATCTGAAAAGCGCTTCTTCTGGGTTCTCTCCGTTTCAGGTGGTGACTGGAAAGTTGCCCAAGTTTTCCTCATTGCCAGTAGCCTCCACTCCGTTTCCAGCTCTGGAGGCTTGGCAAAAATCGTTCAAAACCATTTGGGGGATCGTGAAAAGCAATTTGGAAAAGGCTTTTCAAAGTCAGAAAGGTCAAGCTGACAAGAAACGATCCTTAGAGTGGAAGTTCCGACCAGGAGATCTGGTCTGGGTCTCCACTTGTCATTTGACCCTGAAACAACCCTCGGCCAAGTTAGGTCCCAGGTTTGTGGGCCCTTTTTCTGTGACAAGGAAGATCAACAATGTTACTTATGCCGTCGATCTTCCTGCTTGCATGCGTGGTGTAAGATCTTTTCATGTATCTCTGCTTAAGCCAGCAGTCCACGTGGGTACCAATCCTCCTCCTCTGGTGATGGTAGACGACCAACCTGAGTATGAAGTAGAGAAAATTTTAGATTCACGAGTAGAGCAGAACTCACTACAATATCTGGTTCACTGGAAGGGGTATGGTATAGAGGAGAGAACATGGGTACCTGAGTGTCGCATGCATGCGGACAAATTGAGAAGGGAGTTCCACACCCGATATCCTGAGAAGCCTGGTAGGAGTTGTCCGGAATCCACTCCTCAGGGGGGGGGGGGTACTGTGAGAAAACGCGAAAAAGCCACTGCCAATACTCAAGGTGAGGCGGCTGATTCCGCGTTCAACATGGCAGCTGGCGCGCAGTCGGAGCGCGGAGAAACCGCTGCATGCTCTGACAACAGGGCGGCGGATTCCGCGTCCAATGCGGCAAGTTGCACGCATAGGCCTGCGCCTCTCAGTAATGCGGGATGCGGAGAAAACGCCGCACGCACGGACAGCGGTGCGGCGGATTCCGCATCCAACACAGCAGAAACATTACAACGTATGACTGGTGTGGCTGGGACTGATAGTCCACATTGGTTTAGGAGGACGCGAGCGCGCGCAGAGCGGCGGGGCCTTTATGGCAGTCAGAAAGGGGTCAGCTGACCAAGCCGGTCAGCTGACAATTTCAGCAATCTTTATTGGTCCAGCACTTAGGGGAGGCGCTGGAGAGCGCTAGTGTATATATACTGGGTGCTGGTCATTCATCTGGTGTCTGGCGTTGCGATCACTACGTGGTAGCACTCAGACCTTGTCAGTATCTGTGTTCTTTAGACCAGTTTCCAAGGTGTTAATGGCCAAGAATCTCACACCTTAGTCTAGGAAATCTGTTATTATTTGTGTTATACTCTAGTTCAGTTTCCAAGGTGTTGATGGCCAAGGAACTCACACCTTAGTCTAGGAATTCAGTATCATCTGTATTATTGTCATATTCTAGGCTAGTTCCTGGAGTGTTAGAATCTTGGAGCTCACACTCAAGCTTAGGCATTGTTGATTATTTGTTATGACCTTCTGCTTTCCTGACATTTCTTCTGATCTCTGATTTTGTACCTTGTCATTCAGATACTCTGTTGCTGAACTCGGCTAGTCTCTGGAATCTGCATCTGCCTCTTGTCTCTGTACCTGATCTGTCTGTCTGTTGCTGACCTGGCCTGTCCGACCTCGAGAACTATCTTCCCAGTTTGGAGATAGTTCACAAACCTGTCAGTGACACTGCACCATTGGTGTCACTCACCTTCTGTCCTTCCCTCTCTCAGCCTTGCTCCGCCCCTTGGGGAGCTCCAGGCCTGTGGAAGGAATCTGATCCATTACTGTATCTCTTACTGTCTAGCACCTATCTCACGGGTGCGTTCCTCAAAGTATTACTGTTGCACCAACACTCTCATCACTCAGGTGTCCAGAGGTTAGTAGATATATCTGATTATCGGTGATACTGCAGATCATCGATAAACGGGTATATTCTGTATTCTCGGTGATACTGCAGTTCACCGATAATCAGACCCTCTCTGTGTTACACCGATCGTTACAGTCTGATTTAAAAAAAACAAATTTTCTTTGCATTTTTAGCATATGTAGCAATGTTGGTGTCAATAGCATGTATGGGGGATTTGCTATTCACTGCTAAAGATGGCATAAAATTACACCAAAATTACGTAAAATTTTACGCAACATTACGAATGACTATGCAAAATCAATAGAATTTACAAATCATAATTACATATAGGCGTAATTGCAAAAATTTGTGCGCAAATTTGTGTAATCGTAATTAGCTAATTACGATCATCACTATCTCTGGGACAAGAAATTACTCCTAAATGGGAACATTTAACGCAGTACAAAAGTGGATAGCAAATGTAACCCACTCCCACAGTGTGAAACAATTTTTTTAACCATTTCAGCCTTTTGGACGTATCTGCTACATCCAAAAGAATGCTGCGCGATCCCACGGCCAATTGCACGCGTGCTTGCGTGCACCCGTGTCACCGTCCATTAGCCCAGCAACAAATGAATGGGAGTGTATGTGACGATTTTCGCATGGTCGTGCACAGTTCCTGTCAGTCCTGGGTAAATGCACAATAGATGTCAATTTCCCTCTCTCTTACTGAGAGCAGCAGCCCTCCCCCACATCCTGTGTCAGGAAAGAATGTCACAAGTGGCTAACTCCTCTGCCGAGAAGCCATTTGGTCACCCAGCTCATTTTCCTCAAGCCAGCTCAAACTGGTTGAAATTCAAAATTCCCTCCCAAACTCACAAGCTTCAGACAAAGAGAACTTTATGTATTAATAATTCAAAATGAGGTTGGCACAGCAAGACAAAAATTACATTTCCTGATACCTAGGAATCAGTTCTATCCTACACAGGAAGTGCACTTTTCTAGCTATCAGGAATCGGTAGAGAATCCACTTTATCCGGCCTGCGTAGAGCGAATGCGACAGACTAGGCATGTATAGCCTCGTTTAATACAGAGTCGCATGCTGCTTATGAATATGGTCTCCGATTTGCGATGCACCAATCTTGGGCCGAGTCACACAAATTATTAATAATTGGTACATTCCTTGCTCTGAGTCTGTGGGTGGCAACCTGACTGCCAGGAGGTAACCCTGCCTTAAACACACCTACTTTCCAGGTAGTGACCGCCCCAAAACTCAGGTCAGTAAAAAGTGTTTGCGGGGAACTCCTCCCCAGTTCTTCAATTTCCATCGACCAGGGAAGTCCAGACATGTGCTCAAGGAGAACCGGGCGCATGTTGTGTACAAAGGACTTTTAACCTGAATGCCTACCTTTAAACTGGACTATTTTTCTTCATGCTTCAAATGGACTGCTCAGCTAACTAAGTAAGAATTTTCTGATTTTATTCCTTTTTATTTTTAAGCTCTGTGTTTATATGTTAATAGGTGTATATAACTGTATGTAATGCATTTTTGTTATTAAATCGTTTAGCGGTTATGACCTGTTGCTGAACATACACAATTGTACCTATTCTCCTGAAATCGCTACCCTGTGTTTAATAGAAGTATACACTTATAACCCGTATGCGAGAACCCGGCCCAGATATAACTATCTGACCCAGATTCCTGCATACTGCTAAGGGTTAATAGAGCGTTCTCGAAGTCCTAGTAAAACTACAGTAGCGGGCTGTGTAACTCGCTTGGTGGCAGATCTTTGAATTGTATGTGTTTGGTGAATTCGTTAGTGGCAGAACGCTCCCTCCATTAGTAAGTTCATCAAATTGCGAACGCGGGTTACCCTTCGTGATGAACAAATGACCGTGTGAGAGGATTTCTGACGCTGATCGATTTACCCCATCCGCAGACCGGCCTTGCGGTCTGTGACAGTGTAGTTCCCATTCATTGATCTAAGTCCCCGATTAGGAAGACCAATGGCTTCTATGAGAGTGACAAAATGGCTAGAGGCACCCCTGAACTAAACTTTTGTCTCTAGCTGGGCTTTATTTCTTATGCTGCCTCTTCATTTTTGCTAATTTCTGTATTCTTCTATATTGAAGGCACACTTAGGGCTAACTTTACTAAACCATGATAACTGATTTCACGGTCGCGCTAGCATTGTGCACGCATTATAATGTGAAAATTCGCGTTAGTGCACGTAAAACGTTACGCGTGTTATAACCCACGTAAAATGCTTGCGCGGCCGTGATATCAGTTATCATGGTTTAGTGAATCAAGCCCTTACATCACATAAATGCTTTAGTTTTGCCAGAGTTGTTTGTCACATTAATATTATATTAAACAGTAACAAACTCTTCCACTAGATGTCACTGTTAACCCATACCAGTATTTCTTAGCTATCTAAGTAACAAGTAATAATAAAGTGAGGCATAAACTAGCTTGTTGCATCAAAAAGAATCAAAGAGAGAGACTTTATGAAATGGTCTTTCCGTTAATTAAATCAAAGCAGTGTCCGGAAAATATGATATCACTGAATAGGAAATTCTTGATGTTTTGATTACTACATGCGGTGATGTTCCCATCAGTGTCCCACTGTTCCTATTGTATTGCTCTCACAATGCCATAGTTCACCTGAGCTGACACTGAACGCAGCTTGTGAGTTGAGAAGTAAAGCAGCACCATGGGATTGACCCAGCAGTCCTCACAACTCCCTGTATAAACATTCCTATTTACCCCTGGCTTCTGATCACAACTGTAGGCTGTGTTGATCTGTGTCTACAGCTGGAGGAATTTCGTCTCTTCACACGTATGTGTTAAGTTCAATACTTCTGTGCCCAGGGCCTTCTTTTTCATGTGTGATATACCTCCTATGGCTTGCCCATTTATGGACATAAGGAGATCTGTCTGATCACTGTTATGTTTAAAATATTATAAGCTACATGGACTCACCACATGGGTTACAAATGCCACAATGTGGGGATTCCTTTTATCTAGTATGTAACAACTTGAAGCGTGTTCTGAGTTTACTCCTACAATGGATCAAGATTCGTGCATTTCACTACAACTTAACATTTCCTCAAAACAAAGAAAATGAATGCATGTGGTGGAGATCAACAATGTTTCGAGGCCTGTTATATTTATAAATATAAAGGTTAGTGGGTAGGGGGCTTTGGTATGTCATCTGCAGCAGGCTGGGGTTTAAGGCATTATGGGCCATATGCAATTAACCTAGGTGATATTGATAAACTTATCAATAAAATGCCTTTTAAACGACTAGCGAGAAAGAAAATACTCTAAAAATAATAATTTTATTAGTACTTTTTCACCTACTTTTTGTACTTGAGTTTGTTAAGGGAAATGCAAAAACGCATGCAGATGTAAAATTGCGCACGTTTTCGCATATGTGAGTGAGTATGCGAATTTAACCATGTCAGTACTAGAGATGTCGCAAACCTCCGATTTTCGGTTCGCGAACCCCGTTCACGAACCTTCGCGGAAGGTTCGGTTCACGTAAAAGTTCGCGAACCGCAACAGACTTCAATGGGGAGGCGAACTTTGAAAAATAGAAAAAATTATGCTGGCCACAAAAGTGATGGAAAAGATGTTTCAACGGGTCTAACACCTGGAGGGGGGCATGGCGGAGTGGGATACATGCCCAAAGTCCCGGGGAAAAATCTGGATTTGACGCAAAGCAGCATTTTAAGGGCAGAAATCACATTGAATGCTAAATTGCAGGCCTAACGTGCTTTCAAACAGCTTGCATGTGTATACATCAATCAGGTAGTGTAATCAGAGTACTGCTTCACACTGACGCACCAAACTCACTGTGTAACGCACCGCAAACAGCTGTTTGCTTAGTGACGGCCGTGCTGGACCGGTGCGCACCATGGCGAGAGTGTAGGCCGTGGCGTTTTTCAAGCCCATATGGTCGCCGGGCTGTGGTAGTTCAATGATAGAACAACAGTGACTGTCCAGCTGATCAAATTTGGTCTGACCACAATGAAGCAATGACCTTATTATCTTTTATGTGCCACCCCCACCCGAGACACTCAAATAGCCGGCGGTCATTGCTTCATTGTGATACGCAAGCCCCTTCACCGCGGCAAGGTAATGATCACGAAGGGGGATGGGCACATGTACATGCCTTTTGTTTTTTTTGCTGCAGCCCCCCGCAGTGCAGCCAGAAAAATTAGGCAGGCATGTACACGCACCAGAAAAATTAGTGTAGCAGCCGCTGGTAGCAGCCGCTGCTAGCAGCGGCCTTAAAAATTCTGGAATCCGCCTAGAGTCCTGGACCCTGTTGGTGGTGGCGGAGAAGGCAAGCGGCCTGTGGGCAGAGATGCTGTGTGTGGGGACTGACTTAGTCTTCGGTCGTGCAGTAGCCCTCCGTGATCCATTCCTCATTCACTTTGATAAAGGTCAGGTACTGAACACTGTCGTGACTTAGGCAACTTCTCTTCTCAGTAACTATGCCTCCAGCTGCACTGAAGGTCCTTTCTGACAGGACGCTTGCGGCAAGGCAAGAGAGAAGTTGTATGACAAATTGGGACAGCGCTGGCCACAGGTCAAGCCTGCGCAACCAGTAGTCCAAGGGTTCATCGTCGCTTTTCGCAGTGTCTACATCCACACTCAAAGCCAGGTAGTCGGCTACCTGCCGGTCCAGGCGATGGTGGAGGGTGGATCCGGAAGGACTATGGCGAGGAGTTGGACTAAAGAACGTCCGCATGTCCGACATCACCCAGAGATCGCTGGAGCGTCCTGTCCTTGCCTGCGTGGACTTGGAAGGAGGAGGGTTACTGCCAGTGGTACCTTGATTGCGTTGTGCAGCCACATCACCCTTACACGCATTGTAAAGCATCATCGACAGCTTGTTCTGCAAGTGCTGCATCCTTTCCGCATTGTGTTGAGTTGGTAACAGGTCCGCCACTTTGTGCCTGTACCGAGGGTCTAGTAGCGTGGCCACCCAGTACAGATCATTCGCCTTGAGTTTTTTGATACGGGGGTCCCTCAACAGGCTGGACAACATGAAAGAGGACATCTGCACAAAGCTGGATGCAGATGTACTCTCCATCTCCTCTTGCTCTTCCTCAGTGACGGGATGCAACTCCTCTTCCTCCCCCAGCCACGAACAATACCACGGGAATGTGGAGCAGCAGAAGCCCCCTGTGACGGCTGCCGCGGTTGTTCTTCTTCCGCCGCCTCTTCCTCCTCCACAGAAACACCTTCCTCATTGTCACAGACCGCTAGGCCGGTCTGCGGATGGGGTAAATCGATCAGCGTCAGAAATCCTCTTACACGGTCATTTGTTCATCATGAAGGGTAACCCGCGTTCGCAATTTGATGAACTGACTCGCGAATCACTCCACACATATACAATTCGAAGATCTGCCACCAAGCGAGTTACACAGCCCGCTACTGTAATTTTACTAGGACTTCGAGAACGCTATATTAACCCTTAGCAGTATGCAAGAATCTGGGTCAGATCGTTATGTCTGGGCCGGGTTCTCGCATACGGGTTATAAATGTACACTTCTATTAAACACAGGGTAGCGAGTTCAGGAGAATAGGTACGATTGTGTATATTCAGCAACAGGTCATAACCGCTAAACGATTTTTAAATGTTTAATAACACAAATGCATTACATACAGTTATATACACCTATTAACATATAAAACACAGAGCTTAAAAATAAAAAGGAATAAAATCAGAAAGTTCTTACTTAGCTGAGCAGTCCATTTGAAGGATGAAGAAAATAGTCCAGTTTAAAGTAGGCATTCAGTTTAAAAGTCCTTTGTATACTGCAGGCGCTGGCTCTCCTTAGCGCCGGCATAGACGTTCCTTAGTCGATGGAATTTGGAGAACTGGGAGGAGTTCCTTGCAAACGCTTTTTACTGACCAGAGTTTTGGGGCGGTCACTACCTGGAAAGTAGGTGTGTTTGAGGCAGGGTTAACTCCTGAAAGTCAGGTTGCCACCCCCAGACTTGGAGCAAGGAATGTACCAATTATTAATAATTTGTGTAATTCCGCCCCAGATGGGTGCATCGCCAATGCGCGACCATATTCATAAGCAGCATGCGACTCTGTATTAAATGAGTCTATACACGCCTAGTCTGTCGAATTTGCTCTACGCAGGCCGGATAAAGTGGTTTCTATATGGATCCCTGATAGCTAGAAACGTGCACTTTAGGTGAACGATAGAACTGTTTCCTAGATATCAGAAAATGTAATTTTGGTCTTGCTGTGCCAAACCTATTTTGAATTATTAATAAAGTAAATGTTCCCATTGTGTGAAGCTATGAGTTTTTGGAGGGAAATTTGAATCTCAACCAGTTTGAGGAGGTTTTCCTTTTGGGGAAAGATGAGCTGTGTAACCAAATGGCCTCTCGGCAGGGAAGCTAGCCACGTGTGACTTTCTCTCCTGACACAGGATGTGGGGGGAAGGCTGTACTCCTGCCATGCCCTCAGAAGAAGAGCAAAGAAAGGCATTTTTTATTCTACCCAGGGCTGTCAGTAACTGTGTGGGGCCATACGAAAATCGTTGGCGTTTACGCGCACGACCTTCCGTAATGTTCGTCACATCTCCCCCTACCAGACGGACGCACAGAGTGGGTCTGCATGACCCGCTCTACGCGCCGCTTAGCTACTGAACGGGTTCTCGACTTCTTATCTGACTGCCCTTTAGACAACTCACCAGAAGCATAAGGCCTCATGGTCCGGTGTGTCCCAGTGTCCCAGCGATGCACACCCACAGGCTTACCTCTAAAGGCCTGGCTGGGTTTGCGTAGCGCTTCCTGTAAGGGAGAGAGTCGTTGGCTGACATCCGGGTCACTTCCTGACTCTCGGGTGTCAGCCTGCGAATCTGGAAGCAGCGTGGCATACCCCTGCTCTAACTGACTACACCTTGGCACAACATTTTGGTCAGCACAACCTAGGTGGACATTAGAGCACATTTTAAAAAACGAATCAGCCTTTACCGGGGTGGCGAGGCTTGCCCCTTCTCCAGGAAGGATAGAGGGTGGACCTCTGGGCAGTTTTGCACTGGGTTGCTTCTGCAAGGGGAAAACATGCAAGGGTGAGACAGGGAAGGCATGGCCTGTCTCCACCAGCTGTTTGTTAACAGCAGGCAATGGTGGAGCACTCTGGCTGTCATAGCAGGAGGGGAGGTCTAGGCCCCCTGCTGCCTGCTCTGACACCTGGCCTGCTTCCACTGCCCTGCACGGATATGACCCAGGCAACACAAGACTGTTACCTCTTAGGTTAGAGGCAATCACACTTAAACATAAATCATTTTTAGTAATAGGAGATTCAGTATGAAATCTATTAGCAACATCTGGTACAACATTAACATCACAGTTACGTTCATTTTTCACATCATGTACACAGGTATCTGGAACAACAGTGACAGGTTTAGAATCAGACAAACCGTGATTAGACAGCTGTCCATTAGAAACAGGTACCGCTTCCTTGCCTCCTTCCCTAGGAGGGCTA
Organism: Hyperolius riggenbachi; assembly: GCF_040937935.1. Classification (NCBI taxonomy): domain Eukaryota; kingdom Metazoa; phylum Chordata; class Amphibia; order Anura; family Hyperoliidae; genus Hyperolius; species Hyperolius riggenbachi. Next base: position 218,839,712 of record NC_090649.1, on the reverse strand, counting down.
GGTACCATTACCCTTGCTGCCTCCCTCTGTCCCACCCCAAGCTTGTACAGTACCTGAGTGGGTCCAGACTGGCAATCCGAGGTGTTGATCACAGGTTCATAAAAGGATCGTAGGGTGCCAAGATCGGTGCCCAACAGCACAGGCACTGGGATGTCATCTGTCACCCCCACAACTTTTGACTGGCGGCCCTTCCCCAATCGAGAACAACACGAGCTTTGGCGATGCGTGCGTGTGCGCCACCAACTCCCAAAAGTGTGACACGCTCATTAGGCAGGAAATTCTCCCTGGCTACAAGATGAGAGCGAACCAAGGTAAGCTCTGCGCCTGTGTCACGGAAACCAACAGTGATCTGGTCGTTAACTTCCACGACTTGATGATTTCCGGAAAGTCGAGGATTTGCTGCTCCCATGACGAGGTAGGCGTGTGCAGTAGAGGATGCGCTAGCCACTTCTGCGCTAGGCTCTGGAGACGGCGTCCTCACCTCAGGGCAGGCAGACTTGAGGTGTCCTCGCTGTCCACAGTGGTAACACTTCGGGACATATGTGGCATCAGGCGGATGAGTAGCAGGCGCAGCATCCGGCCTCTGTGGCTGTGGGACCCGATTCCCACGGTTAGCAGGGGGAGGAGAGCTGGGTTGCATAGGTCTCCCCCCTCTCCAGCTCTGGGCTGGAGGTTTGCGGCTGTCCGGCACACGGGTGGCCACAAAAGTGTCTGCAAGTTCTGCTGCAGTTTTGGCGGAGTCCGGCTTCCGCTCCAAGACAAACTGCCGGACATCTGGAGTGCAGCAGTTCAGCAACTGCTCCTGCACGATGAGGTCCTCCAGACCTTGGTGAGAGTCTTTTTTGAGGCCCCGTGACCACTGCCTGAACACAGTCAGCAGGCGACTCTCCAGGTCGGTGTAAGAGTCGGTGTGGCCTTTCTGCAGGGAGCAAAACTTTTTGCGATAGACCTCTGGGGTCAACTGGTATTTGGCGATAATTGCAGCTTTTATCGCCTCATAGTCATTGTCTTTCTCAGCGGGTAAGTCCACAAACGCCTCAAGCGCTTTGTCCCGCAAGTTGGGTGTCAGATATCTCGCCCACTGCTCCTGGGGCAGATGATGCTGACGGCAAGTCTTTTCAAATGAGTGTAAATAAGTGTCCGGGTCGGTTCCCTTCTCCATTTCTGGGAATTTAAACTTTGGAGTCCCAAACGGGCCTGCTGTGGGCCGGGGTTCCGGAGCACTTTGCGAGGGATTTTGGCCTTGCGCTCGCAGGTTGGCCATTTCAAGGTCATGTCTGCGTGCGGCTGCTCTCTCCTCTCTTTCCGCTTCTCTCTCAGCAAACCACCGGCGCTCGGAGGCTTCCCGTTCCGCCTGCTGCTGGCGTTCTGCACGGTCAGCATTTTCTCTGACAATCTGCATGTACAGCTCAGGATTTGTCTCCAACAGCCTTTGTAATCCAGGTTGCATTCCAGCATCAGGAACACAGAACAGGTTGGCATGGGCGGGCTCCTGCCGGCCACCATGCTCCTCAGCAGTTACAGCAACCGGTTCAGATGCGGTACCGTTTTCCTCTGGGTCTGGAAGTGGGTTGCTTTGCTCCAACCGCTCACTTTCCTCTGCCCCAGTTACAGCACCGTCTGAACCAGGAGTGTGCTCTCCCAGCATCTGCTCCGGCTGGGTATTCAGTCGCAACAAGTCCTCGATCAATTGCGATTTCTTTTTTCTATAAGTCACAATGCCTTTTTCCTCACACAAGTTTACTAGGTCTGCCACTGACATTTTCTTGTATCTTGCTGCAGCCATTTTTGCCAAATAAAAGATAGGATAGGAAAAGAGATTGGGGGGGGGGGGGAACTCTGTGCTACACGTTTAGTCTATATAAATGGTAATGCATTGGTTATCGACCACAGATTTTTGATCTGTTCTGGCAGGTTAATCAAATAACGTTGCCGTTGATGTTCTGAACATACACAAATCCCAAAAAGCTGCCAACCAAATGTCACAGACCACTAGGCCGGTCTGCGGATGGGGTAAATCGATCAGCGTCAGAAATCCTCTTACACGGTCATTTGTTCATCACGAAGGGTAACCCGCGTTCGCAATTTGATGAACTGACTCGCGAAGGGAGCGTTCTGATACCAACCGAATCATTCCACACATATACAATTCGAAGATCTGCCACCAAGCGAGTTACACAGCCCGCTACTGTAATTTTACTAGGACTTCGAGAACGCTATATTAACCCTTAGCAGTATGCAAGAATCTGGGTCAGATCGTTATGTCTGGGCCGGGTTCTCGCATACGGGTTATAAATGTACACTTCTATTAAACACAGGGTAGCGAGTTCAGGAGAATAGGTACGATTGTGTATATTCAGCAACAGGTCATAACCGCTAAACGATTTTTAAACGTTTAATAACACAAATGCATTACATACAGTTATATACACCTATTAACATATAAAACACAGAGCTTAAAAATAAAAAGGAATAAAATCAGAAAGTTCTTACTTAGCTGAGCAGTCCATTTGAAGGATGAAGAAAATAGTCCAGTTTAAAGTAGGCATTCAGTTTAAAAGTCCTTTGTATACTGCAGGCGCTGGCTCTCCTTAGCGCCGGCATAGACGTTCCTTAGTCGATGGAATTTGGAGAACTGGGAGGAGTTCCTTGCAAACGCTTTTTACTGACCAGAGTTTTGGGGCGGTCACTACCTGGAAAGTAGGTGTGTTTGAGGCAGGGTTAACTCCTGAAAGTCAGGTTGCCACCCCCAGACTTGGAGCAAGGAATGTACCAATTATTAATAATTTGTGTAATTCCGCCCCAGATGGGTGCATCGCAAATGCGCGACCATATTCATAAGCAGCATGCGACTCTGTATTAAATGAGACTATACACGCCTAGTCTGTCGAATTTGCTCTACGAAGGCCGGATAAAGTGGTTTCTATATGGATCCCTGATAGCTAGAAACGTGCACTTTAGGTGAACGATAGAACTGTTTCCTAGGTATCAGAAAATGTAATTTTGGTCTTGCTGTGCCAAACCTATTTTGAATTATTAATAAAGTAAATGTTCCCATTGTGTGAAGCTATGAGTTTTTGGAGGGAAATTTGAATCTCAACCAGTTTGAGGAGGTTTTCCTTTTGGGGAAAGATGAGCTGTGTAACCAAATGGCCTCTCGGCAGGGAAGCTAGCCACGTGTGACTTTCTCTCCTGACACAGGATGTGGGGGGAAGGCTGTACTCCTGCCATGCCCTCAGAAGAAGAGCAAAGAAAGGCATTTTTTATTCTACCCAGGGCTGTCAGTAACTGTGTGGGGCCATATGAAAATCGTTGGCGTTTACGCGCACGACCTTCCGTAATGTTCGTCACACTCATCATCACCATCATCAGAGTCTGACTCCTCTCCTTCCCCACACGACTCCTCTTCTTCCTCCTCCTCCTCCTCCCCCCTCTGTGCTGCCGCAGGCTCGGGTGTAAATGGCTCCCACGACTCCTGCTGCCGTAACTCTTCTCGTTCACGCTCCTCCACAGCTGTATCCACCACTCTACGCACGGCACGCTCCAGGAAGTAGGCGTAGGGGATCAAGTCGCTGATGGTGCCCTCATCGCGACTCATCAGTTTGGTCACCTCCTCAAAGGGCTCCATGACCCTGCATGCATTTCGCACCAGTGTCCAGTTGTTGGGCCACAACATCCCCATCCTCCCAGGTTGTGTCCTTGTACTGTAATGATACAGGTACTGGGTGACGGCTTTCTCCTGGTCTAGCAGGCGAGAGAACATCAACAGGATGGAATTCCAGCAAGTCGGGCTATCGCAAATCAGGCGTCCCACCGGCAAGTTGTTTCTACGCTGAATGTCCGCAAAGCGTGCCATGGCCTTGTGAGAGCGCCTGAAATGCCCACACAACTTCCTGGCCTGCTTCAGGACGTCCTCTAAGCCTGGGTACTTGGACAAAAATCTTTGCACGACCAGATTCAGCACATGTGCCATGCAGGGTATGTGTGTCAGCTTTCCCAAATTCAACGCAGCAATGAGATTGCTGCCGTTGTCACACACCACATTGCCGATCTCAAGCTTGTGCAGGGTCAGCCATTGCTCCACCTGTTTGTTAAGAGCAGCCAGGAGAGCTGCTCCAGTGTGACTCTCCGCTTTCAGGCAAGACATGTCTAACACTGCGTGACACCGTCGTACCTGGCATGCAGCATAGGCCCTGGGGTGCTGGGGCTGTGTAGCTGGAGAGGAGATCGCTGCACCAGCCAAGGAGGAGGAGGAGGATGACGACAGCGAAGCGGTGGTAGCAGGTGGAGAGGAGGTGGCTGGAGGCCTGCCTGCAAGCCGTGGAGGTGTGACAAGTCGGTCCGCTGCGCAGCAACGTACTCCCTGCTTGCTGCCATCGGTCACCAGGTTGACCCAATGGGCTGTGTAGTGGCCCTGCCCGTGCTTGGCAGACCAGGCATCCGTGGTCAGGTGGACCCTTGACCCAACGCTGTGTGCCAGAGATGACACCACTTGCCTCTCAACTGCACGGGACAGTTTGGGTATGGCATTTTGTGAAAAATAATTTCGGCCTGGTATCTTCCACTGCGGTGTACCAATGGCCACAAACTTACGGAAAGCCTCCGACTCCACCAGCTTGAGTGTAACGATTGCGGAACTTTCCCCGTGATCAGCGCACAACGCGTGCGCTGACACGGCGGAAATCCTCCACAAGCGTATAATTTGCAGGAACCCAGCAAAAGGTGCTACGCACCTGTAGAGGGAAAATTCCTGTCAGCAGATGGCGCTGGGGAGTGCAGAGGAACCAATCCTCTATACCTCCACAAATGCCAGACAGGAATTGTACGAAACGCAGAACGCAATCACAAGAGAGGCGATTGCGAATGAGAATGAGCAAAGGGACAGGTTGTATGTGTGTGCGCCAATCCAGTCGCCACCCCGCGACCGCACACACACAACAGCAGATATGAAATAGGAACGCGATCGCGAGAGGTGCGATCGCCAGACGAGACACAAGGCAGATCAGGACAGAATACGAGGTTAGCAAAGGCACAGCAAATAATACAATGAGGAGATACGGAAAACAACAAACGCTAGCTAACCGCGAACACCGCACTCATTCGCAACAGTGCACGCGGTTATGCGCGGTCTCCACGTGATAAGCACAATAGAGACAAGCACGCCTAACTAACCATCGACAGACAAACATGAAACAGAGGACGCGAACGCTTGCTTAACGGTTACCTCACCGAGCCTCCAGCAAGCGGTCGTAGCAGATAAGACAGACACACGAAAACAGGGACAAGCGAGAGATAGGATCCACAGCACTAGCGAAAAGTGGCTAGCGCGATCCAGGTACAGAGTAGCAGAACAGAAGGATCCCCAGCGCTAGCGAAAAGTGGCCAGCGCAATCCTAGAAGACAGAACAGAAGGATCCCCAGCGCCAGCGAAAAGTAGCTAGCGCGATCCCAGGAGACAGAACAGAAGGATCCCCAGCGCTAGCGAAAAGTAGCTAGCGCGATCCCAGGAGACAGAACAGAAGAGATAGCTGGTAGCAACCGCTGCACCAGCTATACTCCAAGAACAGAGAACAGAACCATTTCCTGTCGACCACCGTAGGGACTGGACAATGGCAACAGGCAAGACAAGACAGAACAGGCAATACAGATAATACAATCCTAACTGCACTAGGGAAATCTGCCTAGCGCAGATTCAGGAATTACTCTAAGCTGATGTTCAAACAGAGAGCAAGGCTGACACCCCACCAGGAGTGTTACATAGGACGAAATCCTTATGAACAGCCAAGCATTGTGGGAAAGACATAGTACTTATAGTACACGCCTCCAATGAATGTGGCCAGGCAATTTGCATGACAACGTATGCAAATTCCTCTGCAAGCACAAGCTGCAAAACTGACAGAAGCTCTTCTTTCCAGAGTCCTGCAGCATGCAAACCTACACAATGGTCAAAAGGCTGGCTGCCTGCTCAGGCAGCTGAGCAAATCATCACAGTACCCCCCCCCCCTCCAGGGTCGAATTCCAGACAACCCTCAAAACTGCTATTAGCAACAGACTCAAACTGAAGACTCATGAAGGTCGGGGTAGCCCGACAAGGTCCAATTCCAGAGTCAGTCCACCCGAAACCGACCTCATCGGAAAGAGAAGCCACCGAAACATGCCCATCAGTACTACCAGTCTCAGTATAACACCCATCAGGACTGTGACTGCCAGAGAAGAAGCCATCGACACCCTCCAGACAATACCCACCACCTTCCAAGGAGCGTCCGAAAATACCAAACCTGCCACAATACCTGTTCGAAGTGTCCCTTACAACACAAAAGCTACCGTTGATCTTATCCAGGGGACCAAGCAAAATTTCTCCCGGAATCTCCCAGAACCTTTTGAAGCTCCACAAGAGGGCAGAACAATCACCAGGCTCACATGGAGAATTACCAAGAACCCCCATGGAACCAATGACAATTCCGGATTCAGAATTACGAGGACACCCATCAAGATCAAGACTTTCAGGGACCACTTCTGGGCATGCAAGCAGGCAGACTAAATCAGAGCATGTCTCCACCGAGGAAGCATCTGAGTACGCTGGTAGCCGAGGCACACTTGGGCTTTCTGGGTCACAGAGCACACTGGGGTACACCAACACAGGAGAAACCTCAGGACATGTCGGGGAACTGCCAACCTCAGAGTCCGGCATGAGGAAACCAAAACCAGGACTGGGCAGAGAATCATCACGAGCAATGGTCTCAAGCACTGGACTTTCAAAAGAAGACTCGGATTCAAATTCGGAAATTTCTGTGACTGCAATATCATCATTGACTACACATGACTGAAGCTCCACCAGAGCTGAAAAGGTAGCCAGCAAGGCAGCAATGCCTACGGAAGAGGGCAACACCTCAGAAGGACTTGGGGGACAGGAGACATCTCCTACAAGTTCTGCACCCTTTGGGAGGAACTCGGAGACCTCCAGAACATCAAACAAGACCTCAGGAACATCATTTTTCAAGTTTTCTAGGAAGGATTCTGAACTATCCATGTTACAGGGCAAAACTGGAACTTTATTTTGTGGACAGGGCAGATGTCCCAGGAATGGTTCCACCATAACCTGAGACTGGATCTCATCATCATGAGGGGAATGTACAGGTATATTTACTGGAACACACACTGACTCCCTAACTTCATTCTCACTGTACCCAGAATTCTGTGTGGCAGTCAAACTAGCTTGTAACTCCAAAACTGCAGAAAAACAAGTAAAAATAGCAGCAATACCTAGACGAGCCTCTAGGGGCAGGGCAGGAGATATTGTACAAGGCAATGTTGACTCATCCAGAGTACAGGGTGGAGAGTCAAAACTTCCCTCAGAGCAAGAAAGGGACTCACAAATGTCAGTGTGATTGGACATCATATTGTTATTCATGGTACAGGGCAGGTTCAGAGAAAGCATCTCTGAATAAGGCAAAGAGGGTTCAGCATCAGATTCGCAAAACCGAAGCGCTGTCTCACTCTTAGATTCGGCTAACAATGTCGAATCCGAGGAATCAGAACGCAAAACCTGCGAATCAAAATTCACTTTAGGTTGTGAAACTGACGCTTCTATAGCGCAAACCTCCGCGATCTGCGGAGCAGACTGTAAGGCATCTAGGACCGAAACGCTGGAGCAACTGTCCCCAGGCAATGGGCCCTTACAGGTGTGAACAGGGTGAGACAGAGACTCATCTGCAGAAGAAATAGTGACATCAACAGGACAAACTTTATTAGGCATATTAAATTTACTTTTGACGCTGCATAGTCGAGAACTTTTCCCCATAGCAGGGTCACAGACGGAAGATCTCAAAGATCGGTTTCTAAATGACAAAGGATCCCACACATCCTTGAGGAAACCGGCAAACTCATGCCGATCACAATCTGCAGGAACATCCGAGAAACAGGCATCAGATCGCACAGATTCAAACTGCACACTGTCAGGAGCGAATCCTTCAGGATTCGCACAGGAATCAACCACAGCGGCATACTCATTCATTTCAGATTGCACAAAGTCAAGACTCACATGCTTTACCCCAGAAAGGCAGGAACAATCATCCGACAACAATGTCTCTTTATTGGAATCAATTGGTTGGTGTGTGTGCAACTCATCCAAAATCGTTTGCCATACATAGATCACCAGATCCACATCATCCTTGTCACATTCATCGGAATCAATCAGAAGGTACATAGAGTCAAGACAAGCATTCAAGACATCTTCGCTTTTTGCGATGTAAAAATCGCAAAAGGCTTTCCAATCAAAATCGAATTCCTCCAGCAAGGCCCCAACATCCCAGGAAGCAAATGGGGGTTCAAACAGGCCAGTATCCAGATAATCTCCATAGGGTTGGAGTTCAGGAACAAGAACAGATTTTTTAACTGCTTTAACCACCCTGGCGTTCTGATTAAATCGCCAGGGTGGCTGCGGGAGGGTTTTTTTTGAATAAAAAAAAAACTATTTCATGCAGCCAACTGAAAGTTGGCTGCATGAAAGCCCACTAGAGGGCGCTCCGGAGGCGATCTTCCGATCGCCTCCGGCGCCCAGAATAAACAAGGAAGGCCGCAATGAGCGGCCTTCCTTGTTTTGCTTACATCGTCGCCATAGCGACGAGCGGAGTGACGTCATCGACGTCAGCCGACGTCCTGACGTCAGCCGCCTCCGATCCAGCCCTTAGCGCTGGCCGGAACTTTTTGTTCCGGCTACGCTGGGCTCAGGCGGCTGGGGGGACCCTCTTTCGCCGCTGCTCGCGGCGGATCGCCGCAGAGCGGCGGCGATCAGGCAGCACACGCGGCTGGCAAAGTGCCGGCTGCGTGTGCTGCACTTTATTTCATCAAAATCGGCCCAGCAGAGCCTGAGCGGCAGCCTCTGGCGGTGTTGGACGAGCTGAGCTCGTCCAGACCGCTCAGCAGGTTAATGTAGTGTGCGATCCTACCTATAGCAGGATCCACATAAGCTTTGGATTGGGGCAAAAAAGCCGGAGACGGAACAACATGATTACAAACATCAATAGGAAGTGTTTTATTCCGATGCTTGCGTTTTTTAGTTTTTCTCTTTTTCGCCACTTTGCATGTCTGCTGTTTAAAACCTGAAGTGGCAACAGACACATTGAACTGATTGTCATACTGAAAAGTTTTGCATGGAAAGGAAAGGTCAGCTGACTTATCAGCAGCTACACACTCAATCAGAGCAGGTGGTAAGCCAGGCAGTTTAAACCAGTGAGAGAATATCTCTGCAAGCAACTGATACAGATTACCATTCCAAGAATTGATTTTTAACAGATTATATGCCCAGGTGAACAAATCGTCTTTTAAGAGCACATAGGCAAACAGAAGAGCCGACGTGGACGGATCAGAAATCTGAAAGGTGGGATTCAGACAAAACCTCACACATTCAGAAAGAAATTCCGCCTTGGTCTCTGAATTTAGCCTTTTAAAGCTCTTAAAGACACAGGACCCAAACTCGACAAAATCGTACAAATCAGAAATTCCGTCTACACTGGGGTTTTGGGTTGGGCTGTTCATACTGTAACGATTGTGGAACTTTCTCCGTGATCAGCGCACAACGCGTGCGCTGACACGGCGGAAATCCTCCACAAGCGTGTAATAGCAAGCACCCAGCAAAAGGTGCTACGCACCTGTAGAGGGAAAATTCCTGTCAGCAGATGGCGCTGGGGAGTGCAGAGGAACCAATCCTCTATACCTCCACAAATGCCAGACAGGAATTGTACGAAACGCAGAACGCAATCGCAAGAGAGGCGATTGCGAATGAGAATGAGCAAAGGGACAGGTTGTATGTGTGTGCGCCAATCCAGTCGCCACCCCACGACCGCACACACACAACAGCAGATATGAAATAGGAACGCGATCGCGAGAGGTGCGATCGCCAGACGAGACACAAGGCAGATCAGGACAAAATACGAGGTTAGCAAAGGCACAGCAAATAATACAATGAGGAGATACGGAAAATAACAAACGCTAGCTAACCGCGAACACCGCACTCATTCGCAACAGTGCACGCGGTTATGCGCGGTCTCCACGTGATAAGCACAATAGAGACAAGCACGCCTAACTAACCATCGACAGACAAACATGAAACAGAGGACGCGAACGCTTGCTTAACGGTTACCTCACCGAGCCTCCAGCAAGCGGTCGTAGCAGATAAGACAGACACACGAAAACAGGGACAAGCGAGAGATAGGATCCACAGCACTAGCGAAAAGTGGCTAGCGCGATCCAGGTACAGAGTAGCAGAACAGAAGGATCCCCAGCGCTAGCGAAAAGTGGCCAGCGCGATCCCAGAAGACAGAACAGAAGGATCCCCAGCGCCAGCGAAAAGTAGCTAGCGCGATCCCAGGAGACAGAACAGAAGGATCCCCAGCGCTAGCGAAAAGTAGCTAGCGCGATCCCAGGAGACAGAACAGAAGAGATAGCTGGTAGCAACCGCTGCACCAGCTATACTCCAAGAACAGAGATCAGAACCATTTCCTGTCGACCACCGTAGGGACTGGACAATGGCAACAGGCAAGACAAGACAGAACAGGCAATACAGATAATACAATTCTAACTGCACTAGGGAAATCTGCCTAGCGCAGATTCAGGAATTACTCTAAGCTGATGTTCAAACAGAGAGCAAGGCTGACACCCCACCAGGAGTGTTACATAGGACGAAATCCTTATGAACAGCCAAGCATTGTGGGAAAGACATAGTACTTATAGTACACGCCTCCAATGAATGTGGCCAGGCAATTTGCATGACAACGTATGCAAATTCCTCTGCAAGCACAAGCTGCAAAACTGACAGAAGCTCTTCTTTCCAGAGTCCTGCAGCATGCAAACCTACACAATGGTCAAAAGGCTGGCTGCCTGCACAGGCAGCTGAGCAAATCATCACATTGAGCTAATAGTTCCGCCACGCCAGCTGTCAGACGCCGGGCAAGAGGGTGACTGGCAGACATTTGCTTTTTACGCTCAAATACTTCCTTCACGGACAGCTGGGTACTGCTGTGGGCAGAGGAGAAGGAACCGCTGAAGGGAAGAGGCGGTGTGGAGGAGGGTGGCTGTGAAGGTGCAAGGGAGAAAGTGGATGAAGACGATGCACCTGAAGGAGGAAGAGGAGAAGGAGGGTGGCTTGTCTTTTGAGGGGTGCTGCTTTTCCTCAGGTGTTCTTGCCATAGCTGTTTGTGCCGTGAGAGAAGGCCTTTCCACGGCTGAATTTTTGCTGGCAGAGACAACAGATGGCTTTGCTCCGATCTGAGACACACACGTGAAAAAATTTCCAAACCGCTGAGCCCCCCTGGGGTGATGGCGCTACGGTGGCATCAGCAGCTGACGTTGAAGGGCATGTTGGCTGGCTGGCCATAGCTGGCGATACATGGCGCTGGACACTGCCTCCAGCTGTTTCTGAGGACGAGCTCCCTCTGCTTCTATCATGGAGTCGTCTCCTCCTACTCCTCTCTGACTCCTCCTCTGAACTGTCCCCCTGGTCATCTCCTCTACCGGGAACATATGTGGTATCCGTATAATCGTCATCATAATCCTCCTGGCCGGCTGTGCTTTCCTCAGACACCTCCTCAACTGCACCAACTTCAGGTGGTTCATCATCCCCCTCCTCACACGTTACGTCCATACTATCACCACCTAACTCAGACGTATGAGGTGGTGTACCTGCGCCTTCTTCTTGTTGTTGCAGTAGTGGGTGTGAATCAGTGATTTCACCACCACCACCAAATAACTCCTGCGAAGTGTCAAATGCAGCTGATGTGGTGCTTGTTGTAGCGCTGGTGGCTGCGGGAGATGAGGTGTTCTGTGTTAAATAGTCAAGCACGTCCTGATCTTGGGAAGTGATGGCACGTGCCTTCTTCTGAGCACTGTATTTTGGGCCAGGTCTGCACGAAATCACAGCAACACCACCTCGCACAGACCTGCCGGTGCCTGGTGGCCTTCCTCTGGGTCTGCCTCTACCTCTTCCTCTACCTGGTTTGTCCATTTTGTCCATCTCGGGGGGATGCTAGGTATATGCAGTGAGGTGGGTTCACTCAACACAACAGGTAGTTAGATGCAGTGAGGTGGGTTCACTGAACAGTAAAGGTACTTAGATGCAGTGAGGTGGGTTCACTCAACACAACAGGTAGTTAGATACTTTTTTATTAATGAAATCAAGTAGCATACAAGAATAAATAAATGAGATAAAAGTATGCCATTAATCAGAAACCAGAGTCATGCAACATACAACATAATAAATTATAATAAAAAAATATGCAATGCAGATAAACACAAAACCAGGGAATAAGCTATCCCAAATATACTGCAGTTTGATACTGCCATAAGTACAGAAGATTCCGTAATATCTATATATATAATAGACTAAGTGCCTCAACCTTCAAACAAGAAGAAGTACTTTGCATGAGAAAATTTATGCGTGATCAAACACCAAGTTTAAGGCCTCTTTTCCACGGACTGTTGAGCTGTGTGCTCAGCAAGTGGTTACCAGGCAGCAGTGAGCAGATACCAGGCAGCAGCAAGCAGTTATCAGTCAGAAGTGAGCAGATACCAGGCAGCAGCAAGCAGTTATCAGTCAGAAGTGAGCAGATACCAGGCAGCAGTGAGCAGATACCAGGCAGCAGCAAGCAGATACCAGGCAGCAGCAAGCAGTTACCAGGCAGCAGCAAGCAGTTACCAGGCAGCAGCAAGCAGTTACCAGGCAGCAGCAAGCAGTTACCAGGCAGCAGCAAGCAGTTACCAGGCAGCAGCAAGCAGTTACCAGGCAGCAGCAAGCAGTTACCAGGCAGCAGCAAGCAGTTACCAGGCAGCAGCAAGCAGTTACCAGGCAGCAGCAAGCAGTTACCAGGCAGCAGCAAGCAGTTACCAGGCAGCAGCAAGCAGTTACCAGGCAGCAGCAAGCAGTTACCAGGCAGCAGTGAGCAGTTGTGAGAGTTTGAGAGCCATTTCACTGCCTATTCACAGTCCATGGAAAAGAGGCCTTACCCTAGCAAGTCTGACATTGCAAATCTGGCCTAATTGGATATTCATGAGGCAATGCTCATGCAAATGCATGCACAAACCAATACCACAAAGCAGTCACCCTGCTACATGCTACATTAGCACTATCCGGCTTAGTGCACACCAGAGCGGTTCGGCAGCGTTTTGCGATCCACTTGCGGCTGCGGATACGCTTGGGTAATGTATTTCAATGGGCTGGTGTACACCAGAGCGGGAGGCGTTTTGCTGAAACGCATACTCCCGAGGTGAGGCATTTTTTTTTTATTTCGGATGCGTTTCTGCCTCAATGTTAAGTATAGGAAAAACGCAAACCGCTCTGAAAAACGGCAGTTCAGAGCGGTTTTGCAGGCGTTTTTGTTACAGAAGCTGTTCAGTAACAGCTTTACTGTAACAATATATGAAATCTACTACACCAAAAACGCTTTACAAAACCGCAAAATGCTAGAAGAAATGCTACAGAAAAATAAGAAAAAGCGTTTCAAAATCTGCTAGCGTTTTGCGGATCTGCTAGCAGTTTTTGGTGTGCTCCAGGCCTCCAGGAGCGCCACGGGGAGGATTCCCTATGCCCCCTTTTTATACAACTGGGGGACCGCAGGGTCCCAGGCTCTCTCACTGCCTGGAAACCACAGCGGCACCCCGGAGGGGGAGGCTGGGTGGCGTGGACGACCCCCCCCCCCCCCAAGTTTGTCCAGCGCCGGGGAGAGCCGTCTGCACCCACCTCTCAATATTAAAAACAGGCACTTACCTTAACGTCCATTGCGTTCTGCTACATGTGCTGCGCATTAATTTGGGGGCACCACATGAGAAAGGAGAGAAGCATGGGTCACCCCGAGCTTTAGAGCTCAGGGCTGGCTCACATACAGCACTCCAGAGGGGGGGGGGGGGGGGGGGAGGAGGACAGGCGCACTCACTCCAGGGTTCACACCACCGGAGCAAGCCATCCACCACCTGCCTCCAAAGGATACAAACTGCACAAAATGCTTTCCATGAGAAAATTAATGCGCATGTAGCAGAACCCAATGGATGTTAAGGTAAGTGGCTGTTTTTAATATTAGGAGGTGGGTGCGGACGGCTCTCCCCAGCGCTGGCCACGCTTGGGGGGGGCAGCTGCGCCACCCAGCCTCCCACTCCGGGGTGCCACTGTGGTTCCCAGGCAGCGGGAGAGCACTTTGCAGTATTGGTTTTTTGACCCTGCATAGTTTGGCATGCGAAAGCAAATGCATATTTGCATGAGCATTGCCTCATGAATAGCCAATTAGGCCGGATTTGCAAAGCCAGACTTGCTAGGGTTAAACTTGGTGTTTGAGCACGCATACATTTTCTCATGGAAAGCCTACTTCTTCTTGCTTCAAGGTTGAGGCACGTACTCTGATAGATAGATAGATAGATGCGGCGTATGCTACGACGCGGGTTGGCTAGTACAACATAATATAGTATAAACGTAAGATAATTGTGATGATCCGCTCAGCTGGCTGCACAGGCAGACAGCTGTTTGTCCATTCCTCTAGTCTGTGGGCTGCAGGTCTCTGGAACAGAGACCTGTCTTTTCATTGCAAGTTTCTGTTCTGTTCTCTTGCTGGGGAATTTGCATACATTCGTTATGCAAATCCCCTACCTGCCTTCTTTGATGACTGGCACTATAAGAGCTTTATCTTTCCCAGAATGCTTTGCTGGTCATTTCCCTTCCATGCTCAGTTCCTGATGGACACTGCTGGAGTGTCAGCCATTGCTATCTAGTATAGTTAATTCCTGGGGGTTGCTTTAGGCTCCCCTTCTAGCCCAGTCAGGTTGTATTATCTGTATTGCCTGTTCTGTCTTGTCTTGCCTGTTTGCCATTGTCCTGTCCCTATGGTGGTTGACAGGAAATGGTTCTGATCTATGTTCTTGGAGTATAGCTGGTGCAGCGGTTGCTACCAGCTATCTCTTCTGTTCTGTTTCCTGGGATCGCGCTAGCTACTTTGTGCTAGCGCTGGGGATCCTTCTGTTCTGTTTCTTGGGATCGCGCTAGCTACTTTGTGCGAGCGCTGGGGATCCTTCTGTTCTGTCTTGTCGGTCGCGATTGCGCTGTCACCAACGGCGGTTGATAGCGAATCGTTCTGTCTTGCTGAGATCGCACTAGCCGCTAGCGTTAGCGGCTGTGGATCTTTCTGATCTGTGTTCCTGCTTGGATCACACTTGCTCTGGCGGAAGAGCGGTGGATCCTT
Source organism: Hyperolius riggenbachi (assembly GCF_040937935.1). NCBI lineage: Eukaryota > Metazoa > Chordata > Amphibia > Anura > Hyperoliidae > Hyperolius > Hyperolius riggenbachi. The sequence continues at coordinate 218,824,494 of NC_090649.1, read as the reverse complement.
CCTGCCTAGTTCTTGTTTTTCGTGTGTCTGTCTTGTCCGCTGCGCTTGCTACAGGCTCGGTGAGGTAACCGTTAAAGAGACTCTGTAACATTAAAAACATCCCCTGGGGGGTACTCACCTCGGGTGGGGGAAGCCTCCGGATCCTAATGAGGCTTCCCACGCCGTCCTCTGTCCCACGGGGGTCTCTCCGCAGCCCTCCGAACAGCCGGCGACTGTGCCGACTGTCATTTCAATATTTACCTTTGCTGGCTCCAGCGGGGGCGCTGTGGCGGCTTTCCATTCCGAACTACACGGAAATACCCGATCTCATTCGGGTCCGCTCTACTGCGCAGGCGCAGGAAACTTGCGCCTGCGCAGTAGAGCGGACCCGACGGCGATCGGGTATTTCCGTGTAGTTCGGAATGGAAAGCCGTCAGAGCGCCTGCGCAGGAGCCAGGAAGGTAAATAATGACGTCACCGCTGCCCGGACTCCACGGAGGGCTGCAGCGAGACCCCTGACGGATGGAGGACGGCGTGGGAAGCCTCATTAGGATCCGGAGGCTTCCCCCACCCGAGGTGAGTACCCCCCAGGGGATATTTTTATGTTACAGTTCCTCTTTAAGCAAGCGCTCGCGTCCCCTGTTTCATGTTTGTCTGTTTATGGTTAGTTAGGCGTGCTTGTCTCTATTGTGCTTATCACGTGGAGATCGCGCATAACCGCGTGCACTGTTGCGAATGAGTGCGGTGTTCGCGGTTAGCTAGCGGTTGTTATTTTCCGTATCTCCTTATTGTATTTGCTGTGCCTTTGCTACCCTCGTATTCTATTCTGTTCTGCCTTGTCACGTCTCGCGATCGCACCCCTCGCGATCGCGTTCCTATTTCGTATCTGCTGTTGTGTGTGCGCGGTCGCGGAGTGGCGACTGGATTGGCGCACACACATACAACCTATCCCTTTTGCTCCATCTCATTCGCAATCGCCTCTCTTGCGATTGCGTTCTGCGCTTCGTACAATTCCTGTCTGGCATTTGTGGAGGTACAGAGGATTGGTTCCTCTGCACTCCCCAGCGCCATCTGCCGACAGGAATTTCCCTCTACAGGTGCGTAGCACCTTTTGCTGGGTTCCTGCTAATTATACGCCTGTGGAGGATCTCCGCCGTGTCAGCGCACGCGTTGTGCGCTGATCACGGGGAAAGTTCCACAATCGTGACAATAATATGTGCTGCATATAACTGCACAGACCTTAGAAAACAATTGTTCCAATATAGGTAACGATCAATAGTAACAAAACAGCTAATGAGGGGACACCACACATTCGCATTCAAACAACAGGACAACCAGACAAAAAAAGAAAATGAAAACTCATAACACAAACCACCACCCAAAAGACACAAGTCAACACCCACATCACAACATCCAAACAACGAGACAAAAAAATAAAGAAAATAATGAAAAACGTATAAATTATACCACCACCCAAAAAGTGAGAGACAACACCTACATCAGGGGTCCCCAACCTTTTTGAGCCCGGGGCCCACTATCCCGACCAAACTTTTCTCTGGGGCCCGGGGGGGGGGGGGGGGGAGGAGATTGAGGGGGGGATGTTGGGGGGGGGGGGCGTGGTTAGTGGCGGCGGCAGCCCCCCCCTTTTTTCCCAGACTTTGAGTGTAGTATATAGGTAAGTAGGTGTCTAGGTATAGTTGCCCCCAGTATAGGTAGCTAACACAGTTGCCCCTGTATAAGGACTATAGTTGCCCCAGTATAGTTAGTTAGGTAGTATAGTTACCCCGATATAGTTAGTATAGTTACCCCAGTATAGCTAGTACAGTTACCCCAGTATAGCTACTACAGTTACCCCAGTATAGCTACTACAGTTACCCCAGTATAGCTACTACAGTTACCCCAGTATAGCTACTACAGTTACCCCAGTATAGCTACTACAGTTACCCCAGTATAGCAAGTACAGTTAGCCCAGTATAGCAAGTATAGTTAGCCCAGTATAGCAAGTATAGTTAGCCCAGTATAGCAAGTACAGTTACCACAGTATAGCAAGTACAGTTACCACAGTATAGCAAGTATAGTTAGCCCAGTATAGCAAGTACAGTTAGCCCAGTATAGCAAGTACAGTTACCACAGAATAGCTAGTACAGTTACCACAGTATAGCAAGTATAGTTAGCCCAGTATAGCAAGTACAGTTAGCCCAGTATAGCAAGTATAGTTAGCCCAGTATAGCAAGTATAGTTAGCCCAGTATAGCAAGTACAGTTACCACAGTATAGCAAGTACAGTAACCACAGTATAGCAAGTATAGTTAGCCCAGTATAGCAAGTACAGTATAGCAAGTACAGTTAGCCCAGTATAGCAAGTACAGTTACCACAGAATAGCAAGTATAGTTAGCCCAGTATAGCAAGTACAGTTAGCCCAGTATAGCAAGTACAGTTACCACAGAATAGCAAGTACAGTTACCATAGTATAGCAAGTACAGTGAGCCCAGTATAGCAAGTATGGTTAGCCCAGTGTAGCCAGTACAGTTAGCCCAGTATAGCTACTACAGTTACCACAGTACAGCAAGTACAGTTACCACAGTATATCAAGTATAGTTAGCCCAGTATAGCAAGTACAGTTAGCCCAGTATAGCAAGTATAGTTAGCCCAGTGTAGCAAGTAGTTACCCCAGTGTCCCAGGGTCAGGCTCCCAGTGAATGGCTTCCAGTGTCCCAGAGTCAGGCTCCCAGCATCAGCTCACACCTCTAATGGCGCCCAATTGCATCTGTATCTGTGACCGAAGTCGCTGCCCGCAGTGATGCCGCTTGAGGAAGAGCGTGATTGGCCACAAGTATGGAGGGGGCGTGACTGAAGGCCTCCGAGCGCTGCGATGATTGCCCCACTGATGAAGGAGGCAGGACTGGCGCCTCCGAGATTAAGTTCTTCGCTGGTGCTTCAGGGGGGTTGATTGGCCACAGATTGAGGGAGCGGGACAGGCGAACTATGACGTGCACGGCCGCGGCTGTGCATAGAAACTAAAAATGACACTGATAAAGTTAAAAATCAGTCTGAAGCTGCGGCCCACTGTAAAATGTCCTGCGGACCACTAGTGGGCCGCGGACCACAGGTTGGGGACCCCTGACCTACATCACACTATGTACTCCACATGTGCACTGCGAGACTTTTACGCTCACAAAGGTAAAGAACAACACACAAGACTAAGGACACTACATAACACGAGACTAAATGAAACTAAAACCCTTATGACAGGACAATCCACACTGACAAGCAGAAAGAAGCACAAAGGGACACTCCCCTTGTGCCTGTGGCCAAACTTCAAAAAATACTAGAAAAATCAAAATCTACAGTGAAAGGAGAAGAGATAGAATAGCTCTGCACCCAGGAGAGGTTTCCACCAGCTCAAGGAGGCTTAATGTTCTGCCACGCCAGAACCCAAGCCCCTCTCCCCAGCTTCCTCCTCTCCAAGAACCGAATCCTCCACACCTCACCCAGAATGTTGCTCACCACCACCTGGACGGGCAAGACTTGTTTCCTAATGGCTACATCACACCGTGCTAACCATACGTGTCTTCTAACCACTAAGCTAACTACGTATAACGTGCACAAATCATAACCCTGGCGCTGATTGAAAGCCCCATACGCCCACTCAGCATAACTGAGATGCGCCAGAAACGGGATATTCAGGGCCCTCCCCACCTCATTGTACACTTCCACATTGAAGGGGCATGACATCAGGAAATGATCCATGGTCTCCTCAACAGAACACTCCTGTCGAGGACAACCACGGGTTGCCACCTCCCGACACTTCATGTTCTCTCCAACATAGAGTTTGCCCTGGAAGGTAAGCCAGGCGATATCCCACAATTTGTTCGGTACTAGCGGTGAATTCGATAGCCGCAAACCATCCTCCAAAATTGTGCCTGGGCAATCCCTCAAGGCCAGTGAGTCAGGAAAGTAGGATTCCACCACTCTAGCCAACAGGGCTTTCCTGTCAACCGATTTGATGTCCTCCACCATCAATCCCCACTGCCATAGTTTCTTCATGCACGGCAAGACATAGGCCGGAAGATAGCCGTGACGTGTCCTCAGATTCTTCACTGGGCCACCGCTCTTCCATTCCCTAAGGAAAGGCTCACACCAAGTCTGGAAGATCTCTACCCAACCAGGCGGGCTCTCTAACAGTAGGCTACCAATATTATACTTAATGAAAATTAGAGAGAAAAAAACAACCGGGTTGACCATGTCTAAGCCACCCTCCCGCCTGGTTTTGTAAGTGATATTCCTATGCACATGGTTCATTTTGTTTCCCCACAACATCAGGAAAAACAGAGCATTGACCCTGGTGTACAGGGATGCTGGCAAAATTGCGACATAGCTGACATATAACAGTATTGGCACCAGATAGGTTTTAATCAGGTCGACCCTTTCCCTATAGGTTAAACTCCAACCTTTCCAGCGTACTACTTTCCTGTCGACATCAGACAGCTTGCTTTCCCAATTTCGCAGGCCGTAATCGCCTGGGCCGAATTTGATGCCGAGAATCTTAATTTCATCTTGAGGCATGGGAAAGGAACCGGGAAGTCTGAAGGACTCTCCAACTTTGCCCATCCAAAACGTCTCACATTTATCTGGATTAATTTTTGAACCAGACGCCAACGAGTACCTAGTGATCTCTTCAGCAACCACCGCCGCCTCCTCTGCATCTGAGATCACCACGGTAACATCGTCAGCGTATGCCACCACCTTTAAAGACGAGCTCCCAGGAATGCCGGCCGGAACCCCACTAAGCACGCTGCCATCTAGCCTTCTTACGAAAGGGTCGATGGCAAACACGTACAGCAAGGAAGTTTGCAGCCAATCAACAAACCTCCCCTGCAAACCATACACAGTAAGTAGACGCCAAAGGTACTTATGATTGACCCGATCAAAAGCCTTGGACTGGTCCAATGTCAGCAGGTACTTTCCCCAACCTTCAGCCCTGCACCGTTCCAGGACTTCCCGGACAGCTAACAGTGCTGAGAGCGTACTCCTACCCACAACAGAGCAGTGCTGATGGCGAGAAAGTACATCTGTCACCTGGGACAAACGCCAGAACAAAATTTTCGCCAGGACCTTCCTGTCGATGTTGAGAAGGCTGATGGGACGCCAGTTATCAATCATCTCAGGGTTGCGACCCTTTGACAGCAGAATCACTGCAGACTGTCTCATGGAGGGCGGTAACTGGCCCCCAGCAAGACAATCATTGAAAGCGCCGGCCAATTGAGGAGCCAAGATGGACACAAAAGCCTTATAAAATTCGGCCGTCAGTCCATCCGGACCCGGAGTCTTTTTGGACGCAAGGCCACCAATGGCTCTTGCTACTTCATCTGCAGTGATCTCTGTCGTCAAATCTATGGCAGAGATATCCACATCTTCCAGACCCGGTGTGGAGACCAAGAAGTCCTCCATCCTCGCCTGATCAAGTGGCTTCTCCCCAAGCAGGTCAGCATAAAACCCTCTAGCGATGTCTAGGATCTCTGACCTGGACTTTGCCAGAGACCCCCAGGCATCCCTGAGACCGATGACCGTCTTAAGCTCTGCACTTTGTTTGAAGCTCTGGTAGGGATCCAGTGAGCGGTATTTACCATGATCCCTTTCCAAAGCCAAAGAAGCCAGCCGGTCGTATTGCTGCTGCTTAAGGTGAAGTTTGACCTCGGAGATCTCCCCAGGATCCCCGCCCTCAGAAACGAGGACAGTCAACCTCTCCCTTAGACGCCGGTAAGCCAGATTTCTGTCAATACTCCTACGGGACGCTAGGCCCTTGAAGAATCCAACAACACGTTTTTTGACCTCTTCCCACCACTCAGACCTATTATCAAAGCAGTCCAGGATGGAGACCTGTGCCTGAAAAAACTCCTCAAAGGATTGTCTTACTTTATCCTCCAGTAGCAGGGTCGAATTCATCCTCCAAATACCCCGGCCTCTGGGAGGGACATCTGAAGCATTCAAGCCCACCAATAGAACAAGGTGATCAGAGAACTCCACCGCCAACAACTTGGGGGTTGAAGTGATGAGGCTCTCTGAAACAAAAAACCTATCTATCCTAGACCTATGACTACCACTATAAAAGGTGAAACCCGTGAGATCTGGAGAGTGACGAACGTGCACATCCACCAGATCAGCCTCACTAGCCAATCTAACTAAACACCTACTATCTGTGCCTACCTGGACCTGGGCCCTTGCCCTGTCCATAGCCCTAGTAATGGTGTTGAAATCACCACCCAGGATCACAGGATAGGCTGAAAAAAGGAATGGCCTGATCTGCATAAAGAGGTGCTTTCTCACCCCCAAATATTGGGGGCTGGCATAGATGTTGATTAGCCTGAGATCCTGCCCCCTCATGCAAACGTCTAAGACCAGACACCTACCCATCTCTACCTCAATTACTCGCCGGCACGTTACCATGTCGGCCCTAAAAAGGACCGCCACACCACTACCAGGCTCTCCCGCAAGAGACCAAAAACTCTCGGACCAGACACCCAGTCCCTCTCGGCCAACCAAAGGTCAGCCGCAGAGGTGAGCCTGGTCTCCTGCAGGAAAAACACGTCAGCCTCATGGGCAGCCAAAATCGAGAAAGCCAATTTTCGAGCTCTGGTCGTTTTAATGCTGGCAACGTTGATCGTTGCCAACATGAGTGGTGGGGGAACTGCCATCAGAATAATTTAAGGTTTCCCTTCATACTCCTTTGACAAATTTACATAACCAAAGCAAATGACAACATCAACAAAAGGAAAACACACAAACACATGGGACAATGTCCCCTCAAACAGCCCCAGACGCCTCAACTATCATCTCCTCCTCTTCCGAAGGGAGAGGGGAGGTAGTCAAGGGGTCAAACCTGTTCGAGAGTTTTAGCTCTTCTTTTTTGTCAACTCTTCTCTGGGCTATCTCTTGCCTCCGAGTCTCTCTCTCCTTTTCGGAGAAAGGACGAGACAAGGTTTTGGGCCCAGCTTTCTTTTTTTTGGTTTTGAACTTCTCATCCAAGTACTCTCTTTCCTCAGCTGAGAGATGCTCCCTCCTGCATGAGGTGGAAGCGGCTCCTGTCGGCTCAGGAGGAGAAAAGAAAAAGACTGTAGGATGGGACGTAGTCCCACCATCAATGGGAGGGGGGGCAGAGGAAGGGAGAGAGGAATCAGGAGGGGGATCACTGGAGGGGGCAGGGATGGTGGGGGGGAGGGGAAGAATCAACAGAAGAAAGGACAAGGGAAGGGTCAACAGCAGGGGGGGGGAGGGGCAGGAACAGGGGCAAGGGAAGGAAGGGAGGAAAAAGTGTTCTTTGCAGCCCTGGGAGGATTAATCCTCCTAGGCGGGGGAATGGGAATTTTAGTCGGGGGATTCCCTGGAGCAGGCAGGGGAACTTTAGTCCCCCCACCTCTCCTATCCCCCCCAGACCTAGTAGGCCTGGCCCGCTTCTCCCTGGGAGAAGAATCCCCGCCACGAGCAGCATCCCGGATGTGAGTCGATGACCCGGATCCAGATTGCCCTACGAGGGCCACGCTGGCTGGAGGAAGAACAGGGGGAGGGACCACAGAGGAAGGGTCGACAGCACAGTCCAACAAATCAAGGATAGACATGGACTCAGGGGAAACACTAGGGTTAGACACAGAGACATCCTGTCGCTCCTCCATACGGGCCAACATGGCCCTCTTGAGATCCGAGGGCATAGTGTTCCAGGAGACCGGGCATGCTGTGTACGGGTGACCGTATTCAAAACAAAAGTTACATTTAATGCGTTTGCACGCAGATGTAGCATTCCCGAACTCCTGGCACCTGCCGCACCTCGGATCAGGGCACCCGCTCGCCAAATGACCCCGCTTGCCACATTTATTACAGGTCCTGGGCTGACCGGGGTAAAAGGTGATAACCTTGTCCCGCCCTATAAGGGCGGAACGGGGAATATGGGTGACGACCCCCTCCTTAATGCGGAGTTTGATCGCCACCTCATACTCCCCCCACCAGATCCCCAGGTCATCCAGGACCCTGTGGGGCGGGGACATGAGGTCCGCGTAGTGCTGGATCCAGGTCACCAAGTCGCACACCGGGATGCTCTCGTTCTGAACTACTATGTGCGCCCTCCTTTCTAATGACTGCCTAGAGAGAGGTACTACTGTGAACCCGTGCCATAGTCCACTTACAGACTCCCCAAGCCTCTTCTCCAAAAATGCCTCCATTCCCTGCTGTGAAAGGAAAGACACATCATAGTAGGGCGGTGGGTCCCCTGGAGCCAGGATCGCGAATAAATCGGCGGACCTAAACCCCAGGTCGAACAGATAGCGCACAAATTCCCTCTTCGTGGGAATCGCAGAGGCGTGTTCCCACTTGAGTCGCACCACATTCCGCTGGCCTGGGGTATAGGCCTCCGAATCTGTCTCCAGGGGAGCCAGGACCCTCCTCCCAGAAGCAGCGTTTCTGACCACCCTAGAGTAGGAGACTGGCCTAGTGGAGGACATACTCCCAGCTGGAGTTGCCATGGAGGCAAGAGCCCCCGGTCTTGCGGCAGGCCCCAGTTCTGGGATGCCTCACCTTGTCACGCTTTCTAGTTCAGGCAGAGGCGTACCTAGGGAAAATAGCGCCTATGGCAAGCACTGAAATTGCGCCCCCCTCCTCCAAACATAGGACTTTTTTCTATAGTAATGCCAGATAAAACACAAAATAGAGTCTTTAAGAATTTTTTTTCAATTTAATCGGCTGTGTGTCACGGTAAAGTGTGCGACTAAAGTTTATGAATTAGCTAAATCATGCATTATTGGCCATACGCTGGCCTGGTGGAGGGTGATACACCTACTTAATTGAGCTTCTGTGGTGGGGAGCATTCTGCGCCTGTACATAACACTCTACAGGAGTGTGATTAAGGTCCCTACCGCCGGGCCAGCACAAGTAAAGCAGACAATTTCAGCGGATCAAAGATGAGAATCGGGCGAACGAGGGAACTATAAGGCTACAGGGCCTGGATTAATTTCTGGAAGAAGCCTCAGGTAAGTAAAACAGGTCCCATGGACAATGTTTATGGAGAAATCATGACACACATTTCCAATTTCCATAATACAGCGGGCCCCTGCTTTCCCACAGTTCAGTAGTTCTTACAAATTTCCATCCATTCTACAGCAGGCCACAGCTTTCCCACGTAATATCTGCTCTGCTGGGAAGGTCTCAGGCCAAAAGAACTTATATGGGAAAGCAGTGGCATGCTATAGAACAGAATTAAAATGTGTGAAAGCAGGGGCCTGCTGTAGTATGAAAATAGAAATTGAAACTGAAATCAAATGTGGGATGGTGCGCAGTGGCCAGCTGCTGCTGCAGAACACATTTTATAATAAATAATGAGTTATGTAATGTGCATTACTTGAAGAAGAACCAAGCAAACAAAACCACCCTGATCATACCAACCCCCCTAGTCCCCACCTCCCCCCTTCCTGCAGCAGTACAGGGAAACATTTTAATGTGAGATCATCAGAACATACCGTAGATGACAGAAGGGGCTCCCAAGTCTGCACAGCAAAACAGAATACTCATATTAACAGTTCTAAAAACAGGCAGAGGTTAAAAAGCACACTGTTCAGTTCTAATTACCTTATTATTTATAACTTGCAGTTCTGTGACTGCCTCTCTCTTGCCTGCCTACCTCGGCTCTGCCCCCTTAGCACAGTGCACGTGCACAGTCGCCACGGTAACGTCCCTCGCATCCCCCTCCTCCTGATTGGCCGCAGCATTGTCTGTTTGTGTGTGTCACTGGGGCGGGCTCAGCCTACATACACGCTGTTATTCCTCCTCTCCAATACCCGCCCACCCCCATCAGCCCCGGCGGCTCCATGCGGCCAATCAGGAGGAGGGGGATGTGAGGGACGTTACCGTGGCGACGATGAGGAGAAGAAACGCTGAGCCCACGATACGGCAGTCCTCTCCTCCTACTGTACGGGCTGGACTGGACGCCGGGCGTTGTATACGTCATCCTCCTACTGTATAGACTGAACTGGGCGCCGCCGCCGGGCAGTGTATATAGTAACTGGCGCCCCCTCCCCAGATGGGTGACAATGGGCGCCTATAGCAGGTGCCCCATGTGCACCCCTGTAGATACGCGTCTGAGTTCAGGTAACACCACATCACTCCGTCCAGTCTCCACACTCATCCCAACCACCCCGCCAACCGCCCCCACAACTTCGTCAGAGGCAGAAGCAGGGGCAGGAACAGAGGTAGAGACGGGGGAGAAGGAGGCCCACACCTGGGGGCATTAGGGCCCAACCTGAATATGACCGCCATGAAATTCTGTTTGCCCTTGAAATCAAAGACTTTAAGCATTTCATTCTCGACTAACATTCTCCTCCCGCCTGCCCTGAATTCCAACTGGCGGCCACAGCCGGGGTCACCCATGCCCACCAGATGTAGGCCCGAAAAGTCCCCCCCCCCCCCGGTTCCACCTCCTGAATCACTGCCTCCTGAGTGTAAGCATCAATGACCACCAAAAGCTTCTTCTCCAACCGAACAATTAGATCAGCGGTATGAAATTCCGTGATTAATACATCTTTATCAACTGGTGGTGGCTCTATATGCTTACTCTTCTTCTTTTTCTTTTTCTCTCTTTTCTTCCTTCTCCTCTCCCTTTCCCCCTCACTCAAACCGCTATCAGAATCTTCCGAACAAGAAACCAAATTTCTTTCAAACATGACGTCCAACATGGTGTTATGTGATGATCTAACCAACCCCCCCTTCTGAACTAGGAGCACCTCGCCGCCCTCCTCCATCTGCACTAGTGACCCCTGGCCCCCATCACTCTCTACATCTGTTTCCTCCACCACCTGCTCAACCAACCCGGTTACATCACTGAGTGGTAATTTTACATATTTACTGTACCTATTTTTACCCTTCTTTGGTTTTTTTGGGTTAGATACTAAAGGAGAAATGTTCTCACCCTCCAAAGTCCCAGACTCCACCACCAGGGGGCTTCGTTCTTCCACAGCATTGTCACCGGAAAAAGTTCCTGAGCTAATTGCTCTAGACCAGTATCTTGAGGAGTCCAATGTCCCAAGGAAACCATTTTTTCTTCAACGGCAGAGTTCCCCTTTAATGAATCCTCTTGGGATACATCCTGAGATGATTGTCCAGTTCCCTGAACTTTCCTAGCGAGTTTCGCTTCCTCCTCGCTCATCTCTGTGTTCCCAATGGCCATAGGTAACTCCTCCCCCATATTGGCATGATCCTCCCTATCATCACCTCCATATTCCGCCTCTGGTTGCGGATTCCTATATTCCTTCTGCGTATACGCACCACTGGGTATCTTTTCCGCATTGAAGATAGCGTTGGAACCTTGCGCATGCGTGCTTTCGTCCGCGTCAACTTTATCATCACTTCCGCCTGGTGGTGACACTTGCGTCTCACCGTCCGCATTGCTTTGACTTTTATTTCCGCGTAGCACTGACGCATGCGGACTAACAGCCGGGTCATCTCCGTCAGATTCTCCGCGTGGCACTCGCCCATGCGCCTTAGCGGCCGCATCCTCCGCCTTCACTTGGTTGGCGGAAGACGGCACATGCGTACAGGTGTCCGCGTACGTCACTTCCCGCGACTTTACCGGAAGTAAGCTTGGCGTCCTGTCTTCACTATTCTGAACGCCGGCGCCTTCTTGCCCAACACAACGGACGACCGGTGGGTCTTCTCCGGAGCCCTGGGTGCGCTTCTCCTCCCTCGTTTTCACCCCAGACCCTGCAGGAGCCATAGAGAGTGACCCCAATGCAGGCCCCGAGGTTCGAACAGGGGGGGGGGTCCACGCGGAAGCCCGGGGAGGCCATTACAGCCCCAGCCACTCCACCACCTCCAGGTGACATAGAGGGGGGGGGCACAGCAACCATATTTTGGATGCCAGGGACACCCGCACCGCCACCTCCAACCCCACCGGAGACCCCAGCAGCAGTCATGCCGCCCGACCCCCGGCAGTAGAGGCAACGACACAGGCACCCCCAACACCCTCCTGGGCATCCACCACAGGGCTGGGTACTAACCCCTCCGCACTCCCGGGCACTTCCATGGGCTCACCTTCACCATGCTCTTCACCGAAGGCCACCCCCTGTCCCAAGGGAATCAAGGACTGGGTGTCTTCATCTTTAACCCATGGGGATCCCTCCTGCGGGGTGCATCGCTCTTTCACTATGATACAGTCCCCATCTGTGTCATCTTCTGTATCTATATCTGTATTGGGCTGCAACATCTTTTTGAAACGCCTTTTGTAGCGCATCTGCTCCACAAAAGGGCCCCCAATTTCTTCCAGCCTGGCTAGCTCAGCTTTCTGCTGCCGGATGTCCTTCCGGAGCTCAGCCAGGTCCTCATTGGTTTTCAAAAGCTGCGGTCTCCAACTCATCCCATAACGGTATCTTATGGTTTTGAAATTCCGCTTTAATTCCGTTATCGTTTCTTCGCAGCTTTTAACTTTTTTCAGCCACCGGATGACATCATCTGTAATGGACCCCTCAGAAGAGGACCCATCCCCCCGGTAAGTTGGTGAAGAAGCAGGGGGGGTATGAGTTGGCCGCTCCATGTTTGGAGCGGCCAGTTAGCACAGGGAAAGCCCCTGCCCGGCAAAGGCCCGGAGCAGGGACTTCAGGTGAAAATGTCCCCAGAGAAAGTGCTTCAAAATCGGATCCAATGACAGCTCAAGAGGACCTCCCCTGGAAGTTAGGAGCTCACTCACACACAACCTCACCCTCCAAGGTAGTTAGATGCAGTGAGCTGGGTTCACTGAACAGTAAAGGTACTTAGATGCAGTAAGGTGGGTTCACTCAACACAACAGGTAGTTGGATGCAGTGAGCTGGGCTCACTGAACAATAAAGGTAATTAGATGCAGTGAGCTGGGTTCACTGAACACAACAGGTAGTAAGGTGCAGTGAGCTGGGTTCACTGAACAGTAAAGGTACTTAGATGCAGTGAGGTGGGTTCACTCAACACAACAGTTAGTTGGATGCAGTGAGCTGGATTCACTGAACAATAAAGGTACTTAGATGCAGTGAGCTGGGTTCACTGAACACAACAGGTAGTAAGATGCAGTGAGCTGGGTTCACTGAACAGTAAAGGTACTTAGATGCAGTGAGGTGGGTTCACTCAACACAACAGGTAGTTATATGCAGTGAGCCGGGTTCACTGAACAGTAAAGGTACTTAGACGCAGTGAGGTGGGTTCACTCAACACAACAGGTAGTTGGATGCAGTGAGCTGGGTTCACTGAACAGTAAAGGTACTTAGATGCAGTGAGCTGGGTTCACTCAACACAACAGGTAGTTGGATGCAGTGAGCTGTGTTCACTGAACAGTAAAGGTACTTAGATGCAGTGAGGTGGGTTCACTCAACACAACAGGTAGTAGAGTTGGGCCGAACGGTTCGCCTGCGAACGGTTCCATGCGAACTTCAGTGGTTCGCGTTCGCGTCCCGCAGGCGAACCTTTGCGGAAGTTCGGTTCGCCCCATAATGCACATGGAGGGTCAACTTTGACCCTCTACATCACAGTCAGCAGGCCCAGTGTAGCCAATTAGGCTACACTAGCCCCTGGAGCCCCACCCCCCCTTATATAAGGCAGGCAGCGGCGGCCATTAAGGCCACTCGTGTGCCTGCATTAGTCAGAGTAGGGCGAGCTGCTGCAGACTGTCTCTCAGGGAAAGATTAGTTAGGCTTAGCTTGTTCCTGTCTGGCTGCATACCTGTTCTGTGAACCCACCACTGCATACCTGTGCTGTGAACCCACCACTGCATACCTGTGCTGTGAACCCACCACTGCATACCTGTTCTGTTCAGTGGACCCGCCACTGTATACCTGTTCATTGAACCCACCACTGCATACCTGTGCTGTGAACCCACCACTGCATACCTGTGCTGTGAACCCACCACTGCATACCTGTGCTGTGAACCCACCACTGCATACCTGTTCTGTTCAGTGGACCCGCCACTGTATACCTGTTCTGTTTAGTGAACCGCCACTGTATACCTGTTCTGTTTAGTGAACCGCCACTGTATACCTGTTCTGTTTAGTGAACCCGCCACTGCATACCTGTTCTGTTCAGTGAACCCACCGCATCAGTGCGCATACCTGTGCAGTTAAGTGAACCCGCCACTGCATACCTGTTCTGTTCAGTGAACCCACCGCATCAGTGCGCATACCTGTGCAGTTAAGTGAACCCGCCACTGCATACCTGTTCTGTTCAGTGGACCCGCCACTGCATACCTGTTCTGTTTAGTGAACCGCCACTGTATACCTGTTCTGTTTAGTGAACCCGCCACTGCATACCTGTTCTGTTTAGTGAACCCGCCACTGCATACCTGTTCTGTTCAGTGGACCCGCCACTGCTTACCTGTTCTGTTTAGTGAACCGCCACTGTATACCTGTTCTGTTTAGTGAACCCGCCACTGCATACCTGTTCTGTTCAGTGAACCCACCGCATCAGTGCGCATACCTGTGCAGTTAAGTGAACCCGCCACTGCATACCTGTTCTGTTCAGTGAACCCACCGCATCAGTGCGCATACCTGTGCAGTTAAGTGAACCCGCCACTGCATACCTGTTCTGTTCAGTGGACCCGCCACTGCATACCTGTTCTGTTTAGTGAACCGCCACTGTATACCTGTTCTGTTTAGTGAACCCGCCACTGCATACCTGTTCTGTTCAGTGGACCCGCCACTGCTTACCTGTTCTGTTTAGTGAACCGCCACTGTATACCTGTTCTGTTTAGTGAACCCGCCACTGCATACCTGTTCTGTTCAGTGAACCCACCGCATCAGTGCGCATACCTTTAGGCCTGTCATTTAGCATTCAATGTGATTTCTGCCCTTAAAACGCTGCTTTGCGTCAAATCCAGATTTTTCCCGGGGACTTTTGGCATGTATCCCACTCCGCCATCCCCCCCTCCAGGTGTTAGACCCCTTGAAACATCTTTTCCATCACTTTTGTGGCCAGCATAATTATTTTTTTTTTTCAAAGTTCGCATCCCCATTGAAGTCTATTGCGGTTCGCGAACTTTAACGCGAACCGAACCTTTCGCGAAAGTTCGCGAACCCGGTTCGCGAACCGAAAATCGGAGGTTCGGCCCAACTCTAACAGGTAGTTGGATGCAGTGAGTTGGGTTCACTGAACAATAAAGGTACTTAGATGCAGTGAGCTGGGTTCACTGAACACAACAGGTAGTAAGATGCAGTGAGCTGGGTTCACTGAACAGTAAAGGTACTTAGATGCAGTGAGGTGGGTTCACTGAACACAACAGGTAGTAAGATGCAGTGAGCTGAGTTCACTGAACAGTAAAGGTACTTAGATGCAGTGAGGTGGGTTCACTCAACACAACAGGTAGTTGGATGCAGTGAGCTAGGTTCACTGAACAATAAAGGTACTTAGATGCAGTGAGCTGGGTTCACTCAACACAACAGTTAGTAAGATGCAGTGAGTTGAGTTCACTGAACAGTAAAGGTACTTAGATGCAGTGAGGTGGGTTCACTCAACACAACAGTTAGTAAGATGCAGTGAGCTGGGTTCACTGAACAATAAAGGTACTTAGATGCAGTGAGCTTGGTTCACTGAACACAACAGGTAGTAAGATGCAGTGAGCTGGGTTCACTGAACATTAAAGGTACTTAGATGCAGTGAGGTGGGTATATGCAGTACTGGGCAGTACAATGTGCAGCTACCTGTCACACACACAGGTAGACACTGAATGTGCTGGGCTGCTGGCAGTGGCACACACACTATGAATTAGCAAGGCTGTGCATGCAACAAAAGTGTCAGTTTGACACACAGAAAAAAAAAAGTACAGGATGAGCTCTGAAAAGAGCTATTGAGGGGTGCTATAAAAGCAATAATAATCAGCCAGGAGCAAGCTGAGCAGCCAAGAACCTAACTAATCTGTCCCTAGAAGAACAAGTCTGCAGCAGCTGTCCCTAGTCTTTCTCTACTCACTAGCAGGCATACGAGTGAGGCTAATGGCCGCCGCAGCCTGCCTTATATAAGTGGAGGTGGGGCTCCAGGGCTTAGTGTAGCCTGAATGGCTACAATGTGCCTGCTGACTGTGATGCAGAGGGTCAAAGTTGACCCTCATAGTGCATTATGGGGCGAATCGAACTTCCGCAAAAGTTCGCCTGGTGCATGCGAACGCGAACCCCCAAAGTTCGCCTGGAACCGTTCGCAGACGAACCGTTCGCGACATCTCTAGTCAATACCTGTGTGCTTTTAGGGCCCGTTTCCACTACGGCGAATCTGCATGCGTTTTATGTATGCTGATTTGCATACCTAATAATAAATGTAAACGCACACAGGCACTAATATAGATAAATTTGCATCCTTATACAGGAACGTGAAAACGCATGCGAATTCACATGAAAATTTGCATATAAATTTGCAAGCGCATGTGAATTCGTTTATGCGTTTTCCACATAGAAATCGCACTGCACTAGTCGAAACGGCCCTTACATTGAACTTATGCGAAAACGTACGCGAATTTGCATGGAAAATTTGCATAGCGAAAACGCATGCAAATTTCCTAATAATTACATTGCATGCGCAAGACGGTGTACGAATTCTGATGGTTCTGCTGTGCAGATTTTTCCTGTACAGAAAAACTCTGTTGTCCTGACAAGTGGAAACAGGCTAATTAACTTGTATTGGTTATGCAAATCTGTGTGCAGAAAACACATGCAGATTCGCGATAATGGAAATGGGCCCTAAAGAGAGCCAAAGGTGGGTTTTTGCAATTTATATAGGACAAAGAAGCACGTTCTGCATACTATCACCAGCCTCTGTGTCCTTATAATGTGTCCCCAGCTGCCCCCATGCTCTGCTGTCCCCCCTTATAAAAACCGTCACGCTAGCGACACACATTGTCGCTAGATGGCTGGTTACATTGATGCTGCCACTCTTCGTGGCTCTCCCACCGCCTGTATATTGCGGCTCCCTGCCTTGTCCATAGTCCATACCCGACTTGAGTTTGTTAGGGGAAATGCAAAAACGCATGCAGATACGTTTTCGCATATGTTAGTATGTATGTGAATTTAACCATGTCAGTGCCTGTGTGCTTTTAGGGCCCGTTTCCACTACAGTGAATCTGCATGCGTTTTATGTATGCAGATTTGCATACCTAATAATAAATGCAAAAGCACACAGGCACTAATATAGTTACATTTGCATCCTTATACAGGAATGTAAAAACGCATGCGAATGCGCATGAAAATTTGCATACAAATTTGCAAACGCATGTGAATTCATTTATGCGTTTTCCGCATAGAAATCGCACTACACTAGTCCAAAAAGGCCATTACATTGAATTTATGAGAAAACGTAAGCGAATTTGCATGGAAAATTCGCATAGCGAAAACGCATGTGAATTTCCTATTAATTCTGACTAGCCAACCCGCGTCGTAGCATACGCCGCATCTATCTATCTATCTATCAGAGTATGTGCCTCAACCTTGAAGCAAGAAGAAGTAGGCTTTCCATGAGAAAATGTATGCGTGCTCAAACACCAAGTTTAACCCTAGCAAGTCTGGCTTTGCAAATCCGGCCTAATTGGCTATTCATGAGGCAATGCTCATGCAAATATGCATTTGCTTTCGCATGCCAAACTATGCAGGGTCAAAAAACCAATACTGCAAAGTGCTCTCCCGCTGCCTGGGAACCACAGTGGCACCCCGGAGTGGGAGGCTGGGTGGCGCAGCTGCCCCCCCCAAGCGTGGCCAGCGCTGGGGAGAGCCGTCCGCACCCACCTCCTAATATTAAAAACAGCCACTTACCTTAACATCCATTGGGTTCTGCTACATGCGCATTAATTTTCTCATGGAAAGCATTTTGTGCAGTTTGTATCCTTTGGAGGCAGGTGGTGGATGGCTTGCTCCGGTGGTGTGAACCCTGGAGTGAGTGCGCCTGTCCTCCTCCCCCCCCCCCCCTCTGGAGTGCTGTATGTGAGCCAGCCCTGAGCTCTAAAGCTCGGGGTGACCCATGCTTCTCTCCTTTCTCATGTGGTGCCCCCAAATTAATGCGCAGCACATGTAGCAGAACGCAATGGACGTTAAGGTAAGTGCCTGTTTTTAATATTGAGAGGTGGGTGCAGACGGCTCTCCCCGGCGCTGGACAAACTTGGGGGGGGGGGTCGTCCACGCCACCCAGCCTCCCCCTCCGGGGTGCCGCTGTGGTTTCCAGGCAGTGAGAGAGCCTGGGACCCTGCGGTCCCCCAGTTGTATAAAAAGGGGGCATAGGGAATCCTCCCCGTGGCGCTCCTGGAGGCCTGGAGCACACCAAAAACTGCTAGCAGATCCGCAAAACGCTAGCAGATTTTGAAACGCTTTTTCTTATTTTTCTGTAGCATTTCTTCTAGCATTTTGCGGTTTTGTAAAGCGTTTTTGGTGTAGTAGATTTCATATATTGTTACAGTAAAGCTGTTACTGAACAGCTTCTGTAACAAAAACGCCTGCAAAACCGCTCTGAACTGCCGTTTTTCAGAGCGGTTTGCGTTTTTCCTATACTTAACATTGAGGCAGAAACGCATCCGAAATAAAAAAAAAATGCCTCACCTCGGGAGTATGCGTTTCAGCAAAACGCCTCCCGCTCTGGTGTACACCAGCCCATTGAAATACATTACCCAAGCGTATCCGCAGCCGCAAGTGGATCGCAAAACGCTGCCGAACCGCTCTGGTGTGCACTAAGCCGGATAGTGCTAATGTAGCATGTAGCAGGGTGACTGCTTTGTGGTATTGGTTTGTGCATGCATTTGCATGAGCATTGCCTCATGAATATCCAATTAGGCCAGATTTGCAATGTCAGACTTGCTAGGGTAAGGCCTCTTTTCCATGGACTGTGAATAGGCAGTGAAATGGCTCTCAAACTCTCACAACTGCTCACTGCTGCCTGGTAACTGCTCGCTGCTGCCTGGTAACTGCTCGCTGCTGCCTGGTAACTGCTCGCTGCTGCCTGGTAACTGCTCGCTGCTGCCTGGTAACTGCTCGCTGCTGCCTGGTAACTGCTTGCTGCTGCCTGGTAACTGCTTGCTGCTGCCTGGTAACTGCTTGCTGCTGCCTGGTAACTGCTTGCTGCTGCCTGGTAACTGCTTGCTGCTGCCTGGTAACTGCTTGCTGCTGCCTGGTAACTGCTTGCTGCTGCCTGGTAACTGCTTGCTGCTGCCTGGTAACTGCTTGCTGCTGCCTGGTAACTGCTTGCTGCTGCCTGGTAACTGCTTGCTGCTGCCTGGTAACTGCTTGCTGCTGCCTGGTAACTGCTTGCTGCTGCCTGGTAACTGCTTGCTGCTGCCTGGTAACTGCTTGCTGCTGCCTGGTAACTGCTTGCTGCTGCCTGGTAACTGCTTGCTGCTGCCTGGTAACTGCTTGCTGCTGCCTGGTATCTGCTTGTTGCTGCCTGGTATCTGCTCACTGCTGCCTGGTATCTGCTCACTTCTGACTGATAACTGCTTGCTGCTGCCTGGTATCTGCTCACTGCTGCCTGGTAACCACTTGCTGAGCACACAGCTCAACAGTCCGTGGAAAAGAGGCCTTAAACTTGGTGTTTGATCACGCATAAATTTTCTCATGCAAAGTACTTCTTCTTGTTTGAAGGTTGAGGCACTTAGTCTATTATATATATAGATGGCTCTGCTGTACAGATTTTTATTGTACAGAAAAACGCTCTGTTGTCCTGACAAGTGGAAACAGGCTAATTAACTTGTATTGGTTATGCGAATGTGTGTGCAGAAATCTGCAGCAAAAACGCATGCAGATGCGAATTTGCGCACATTTTTGCATATGTTATTATGTATGTGAATTTAACCATGTCAGTGCCTGTGGGCTTTTAGGGCCCGTTTCCACTACAGTGAATCTGCATGCTTTTTATGTATGCAGATTCGCATACCTAATAATAAATGTAAACGCACACAGGCACTAATATAGATAAATTTGCATCCTTATACAGGAACGCCAAAACGCATGCGAATTCGCATGACAACTTGCATACAAATTTGCATGCACATGTGAATTCGTTTATGCGTTTTCCACATAGAAATCACACCGCACTATTCGAAACGGCCCTTACATTGATTTTATGCGAAAACGTATGCGAATTTCCTATTAATTACATTGCATACATAAGGCGGTGTGCAAATTCTGATGGCTCTGCTGTGCAGATTTTTCCTGTACAAAAAAACACTCTGTTGTGGAAACAGGCTAATTAACTTGTATTGGTTATGCGAATCTGTGTGCAGAAAACGCATGCAGATTCGCGATAATGGAAACGGGCCCTTAAGAGAGCCAAAGGTGGGTTTCTGCAATTCATATAGGACAAAGAGGCACATTCTGCATACTATCACCAGCCTCTGTGTCCTAATACTGTGCCCCCCCCCCCCATGCTCTGTTGTGCCCCTTATAAAAACAATCACGCTAGCAACACACAGATTGTCGCTTGATGGTTGTTTACATTAATGCTGCCACTCTCAGCGGCTCCCCGCCTTGTCCATAGTCCATACCTGACTTGAGTACTGGGAGTGGCAGTCTGAGGGCAGAGGAGGCGGGGCCTGTGAGATGGAAAGGCTGCCAGGCTTAATACAGTCAGAAGGAGGCGGAGCTATGCAAATCATTTGGTCTGTCCTATGAGGCATTGCGCTGGCCAACTTTGATTATGAGGAGCCTTATTTTCTAACGATTATAAGATTAACGTTACATATTTAGGTGCAGAACTTTGCTAACGAATCTATGTAGCCAGACGATTGTAAAATTATAGTCTTTGTGTGGGGGTATGTTGTTGTCACCATAACCGCATTGGTTTATATACATGTGGATGTGTGAGGGGGTCTCAGCTGTTCCTGATGACAGGTGTATTATCTCTGATATATACCGTCGCATCCTACAAAAGTCCTGCCTGGCTTGTAATAATTCTTAAAGGGAAGGTTCAGGGACTATGAAAAAAAAATCCATATCCACTTACCTGGGGCTTCCTCCAGCCCTTGGCAGGCAGGAGGTGGCCTCGGCGCCGCAGGCTCCCGGTGGCCGACCCGACCTGGCCAGGTCGGGCTTCTTCTGCGCTCCATTCTGCGTTTCACGCCGGCGCGCTGACGTCCTCCGGGCTGTACTGCGCAGGCTCAGAACTACTGAGCCTGCGCAGTACAGCCCGGAGGACATCCGATGACGTCAGCTCGCCGGCGTGAAACGCAGAATGAAGTGCAGAAGAAGCCTGGCCGCCGGCCAGGCCGAGTTGGCCACCGGGAGCCTGCTGAGCGGCGCCGAGGGCACCTCCTGCCTGCCACGTGCTGGAGGAATCCCCAGGGAAGTGGATTTGGATTTTTAGTTTTTTTCATAGTCCATGAACCTTCCCTTTAATGTTCAGTATTGAGGGCAGTGGTATGTACACGCAGGTTGTCGGGGACCACATCCACCATTTTTTTATACTGTCAAAGAATAGACTTAGTAGAGTATACCAGCGTAGTGGTTATAGGCATACTGTAAGGGCCCGTTTCCACTTGTGCAATGCGAGTTTGTTAGCGAAAATGCAGAAGCGAATTTGCGCACATTTTCACATATGTTAGTAAGTATGTGAATTTTAACCATGTCAGTACCTGTGTGCTTTTAGGGCCGTTTCCACTACAGCGAATCTGCATGCGTTTTATGTATGCAGATTTGCATGCCTAATAATAAATGTAAATGTAAACAGGCACTGATATAGCTAAATTTGCGTCCTTATACAGGAACGCGAAAACGCATGCGAATTCGCAAGGACATTTGCATACAAATTTGCATGCGCATGTGAATTTGTTTATGCGTTTTCCACATAGAATTTGCACCGCACTAGTTGAAACGGCCCTTATATTGATCTTATGCTAAAACGTATGCGAATTTGCATGGAAAATTCGCATCGCAAAAACGCATGTGAGTTTCCTATTAATTCTGATGGCTCTGCTGTGCAGATTTTTCTTGTGGACAAAAACGCTCTGTTGTCCTGACAAGTGGAAACAGGCTATTAACTTGTATTGGTTATGCGACTCTGTGTGCAGAAATCTGCAGCAAAATGCATGCAGATGCGAATTTGTGCACGTTTTCGCATATGTTAGTATGTATGTGAATTTAACCATGTCAGTGCCTATGTGCTTTTAGGGCACATTTCCACTACAGTGAATCTGCATGCGTTTTATGTATTCAGATTTGCATACCTAATAATAAATGTAAATGCACACAGGCACTAATATAGATAAATTTGCATCCTTATACAGGAACGTGAAAACGCATGCGAATTCGCATGAAAATTTGCATATAAATTTGCATGCGCATGTGAATTCATTTATGCGTTTTCCACATAGTAATCGCACCGCACTATTCGAAACGGCCCTTACATTGATTTTATGCAAAAACGTGCGCAAATTTGCATGGAAAATTTGCATAGCAAATACGCATGCAAATTTCCTATTAATTATATTGCATGCGCAAGGTGGTGTGCGAATTCTGATGGCTCTGCTGTGCTGATTTTTCCTGTACAAAAAACACTCTGTTGTCCTGACAAGTGGAAACAGGCTAATTAACTTGTACTAGCCAACCCGCGTCGTAGCATACGCCGCATCTATCTATCTATCTATCAGAGTACGTGCCTCAACCTTGAAGCAAGAAGAAGTAGGCTTTCCATGAGAAAATGTATGCGTGCTCAAACACCAAGTTTAACCCTAGCAAGTCTGGCTTTGCAAATCCGGCCTAATTGGCTATTCATGAGGCAATGCTCATGCAAATATGCATTTGCTTTCGCATGCCAAACTATGCAGGGTCAAAAAACCAATACTGCAAAGTGCTCTCCCGCTGCCTGGGAACCACAGTGGCACCCCGGAGTGGGAGGCTGGGTGGCGCAGCTGCCCCCCCCAAGCGTGGCCAGCGCTGGGGAGAGCCGTCCGCACCCACCTCCTAATATTAAAAACAGCCACTTACCTTAACATCCACTGGGTTCTGCTACATGCGCATTAATTTTCTCATGGAAAGCATTTTGTGCAGTTTGTATCCTTTGGAGGCAGGTGGTGGATGGCTTGCTCCGGTGGTGTGAACCCTGGAGTGAGTGCGCCTGTCCTCCTCCCCCCCCCCCCCCCCCCCCCCTCTGGAGTGCTGTATGTGAGCCAGCCCTGAGCTCTAAAGCTCGGGGTGACCCATGCTTCTCTCCTTTCTCATGTGGTGCCCCCAAATTAATGCGCAGCACATGTAGCAGAACGCAATGGACGTTAAGGTAAGTGCCTGTTTTTAATATTGAGAGGTGGGTGCAGACGGCTCTCCCCGGCGCTGGACAAACTTGGGGGGGGGGGGTCGTCCACGCCACCCAGCCTCCCCCTCCGGGGTGCCGCTGTGGTTTCCAGGCAGTGAGAGAGCCTGGGACCCTGCGGTCCCCCAGTTGTATAAAAAGGGGGCATAGGGAATCCTCCCCGTGGCGCTCCTGGAGGCCTGGAGCACACCAAAAACTGCTAGCAGATCCGCAAAACGCTAGCAGATTTTGAAACGCTTTTTCTTATTTTTCTGTAGCATTTCTTCTAGCATTTTGCGGTTTTGTAAAGCGTTTTTGGTGTAGTAGATTTCATATATTGTTACAGTAAAGCTGTTACTGAACAGCTTCTGTAACAAAAACGCCTGCAAAACCGCTCTGAACTGCCGTTTTTCAGAGCGGTTTGCGTTTTTCCTATACTTAACATTGAGGCAGAAACGCATCCGAAATAAAAAAAAAATGCCTCACCTCGGGAGTATGCGTTTCAGCAAAACGCCTCCCGCTCTGGTGTACACCAGCCCATTGAAATACATTACCCAAGCGTATCCGCAGCCGCAAGTGGATCGCAAAACGCTGCCGAACCGCTCTGGTGTGCACTAAGCCGGATAGTGCTAATGTAGCATGTAGCAGGGTGACTGCTTTGTGGTATTGGTTTGTGCATGCATTTGCATGAGCATTGCCTCATGAATATCCAATTAGGCCAGATTTGCAATGTCAGACTTGCTAGGGTAAGGCCTCTTTTCCATGGACTGTGAATAGGCAGTGAAATGGCTCTCAAACTCTCACAACTGCTCACTGCTGCCTGGTAACTGCTTGCTGCTGCCTGGTAACTGCTTGCTGCTGCCTGGTAACTGCTTGCTGCTGCCTGGTAACTGCTTGCTGCTGCCTGGTAACTGCTTGCTGCTGCCTGGTAACTGCTTGCTGCTGCCTGGTAACTGCTTGCTGCTGCCTGGTAACTGCTTGCTGCTGCCTGGTAACTGCTTGCTGCTGCCTGGTATCTGCTTGTTGCTGCCTGGTATCTGCTCACTGCTGCCTGGTATCTGCTCACTTCTGACTGATAACTGCTTGCTGCTGCCTGGTATCTGCTCACTTCTGACTGATAACTGCTTGCTGCTGCCTGGTATCTGCTCACTGCTGCCTGGTAACCACTTGCTGAGCACACAGCTCAACAGTCCGTGGAAAAGAGGCCTTAAACTTGGTGTTTGATTACGCATAAATTTTCTCATGCAAAGTACTTCTTCTTCTTGTTTGAAGGTTGAGGCACTTAGTCTATTATATATATAGATTGGTTATGCAAATCTGCGTGCAGAAAATGCATGCGGATTCGCGATAATGGAAACGGGCCCTAAAGAGAGCCAGAGGTGGGTTTCTGCAATTCATATAGGACAAAGAGGCACATTCTGCATACTATCACTAGCCTCTGTGTCCTTATAATGTGCCCCCAGCTGCCCCCCGTGCTCTGCTGTCCCCCCTTATAAAAACCGTCACGCTAGCGACACACCAATTGTCGCTAGCTGGCTGTTTACATTGATGTTGCCACTCTCCGCGGCTTCCCCGCAGCCTGTATATCGCGGCTCCCTGCCTTGTCCATAGTCCATACCTGACTTTATTTTGTAGAAATGCAAAAACGCATGCAGATGCGATTTTCGCACGTTGTCGCATATGGTTGCTTCGATCTTTTCTGCCTCTTTCCTCCAGCACCTTTGTCCCATGTCAAACACTAGAGGCCTGGTGTGCACCTGGTGACATAAGGTATGTGACACAGTGTTTGTTACGGGACACAGGCAATTGAAAGAAGAGACCCACTGGTGGACAGGTGAGTGTAAGCTCTGCTGCCAACACTCTTAAAGAGACACTTAAGCCACTGTAAAAAAAAATCAGTTTTACTTACCTGGGGCTTATAGGAGATTATGGGGCCCTGTACACCAGCAAGCCACACCCGCTTGCGCGGCGGAGGCGTAGGTGCCTCCAATATAGGTAGCCAGTACAGTTGCCTCCAGTATACGTTAGATAGGTAGGTGCCTGCCAGGCCTGTTTCTTGGGCCGTGTGGAGCGTGCCGCCGCCCAGGGCGCTGTTGGGAGGGGGGCGCTTTAATGGAGGGGGGAGCCGGAGCCGCAGGGAGGGCAGCCCGACCTCTCCCTATCTCTCCTCTCCTGGGCCGCCCTCTGTGCTCCCCCTCCAGACTGCAGAGTAATGCGCAGGGAGCGCTGTATACAACATACCTCCCTGCGCTCCAAGCGCTGCTCTCTCGCCGCCGGTCTCTTCCTCACTGCCTATACGATGATACACACGCTGCTTCCTGTTTAGCCGGATGCAGCGTGTGTATCATCGTATAGGCAGAGAGGAAGAGACCGGCGGCGAGAGAGCAGCACTTGGAACGCAGGGAGGTATGTTGTATACAGCGCTCCCTGCGCATTACTCTGCAGTCTGGAGGGGGGAGCACGGAGGGCGGCCCGGGAGAGGAAAGAGAGGGAGAGGTCGGGCTGCCCTCCCCACGGCTCCGGCTCCCCCCTCCATTATAGGGGGGCAGCTACCTATCTAACCTATACTGGGGGGCACCTACCTAATCTAACCTATGCTGGGGGGCACCTACCTAATCTAACTTACGCTGGAGGGCAGCTACCTATCTGACCTATACTGAGGGGAACCTACCTAATCTAACCTACACTGGGGGGCACCTACCTAATCTAACCTACACTGGGGGGCAGCTACCTATCTAACCTACACTGGGGGGCAGCTACCTATCTAACCTACACTGGGGGGCAGCTACCTATCTAACCTATACTGGGGGGGCACCTACCTATCTAACCTACACTGGGGGGCAGCTACCTATCTAACCTATACTGGGGGGGCACCTACCTAATTTAACCTATACTGGGGGCACCTACCTAATCTAACCTACACTGGGGGGCAGCTACCTAATCTAACCTATACTGGGGGGCACCTACCTAATCTAACCTACATTGGGGGGCAGCTACCTAATCTAACTTACACTGTAGGGCAGCTACCTATCTAACCTATACTGGGGGGCACCTACCTAATCTAACATACACTGGGGGCAGCTACCTATCTAACCGACACTGGGGGGGCAGCTACCTATCTAATCTATACTGGGGCCAGCTACCTAATCTAACCTACGCTGGGGGGCAGCTACCTATCTAACCTATACTGGGGGGCACCTACCTAATCTAACCTACACTGGGGGGCAGCTACCTATCTAACCTACACTGGGGGGCACCTACCTAATCTAACCAACACTGGGGGGCAGCCACCAACTAACCTACACTGGGGGGCAGCTACCTATCTAACCTACACTGGGGGGCAGCTACCTAATCTAACCTACACTGGGGGGCAGCTACCTAACTAACCTATACTGAGGGGCACCTACCTAATCTAACCTACATTGGGGGGCAGCTACCTAATCTAACTTACACTGTAGGGCAGCTACCTATCTAACCTATACTGGGGGGCACCTACCTAATCTAACATACACTGGGGGCAGCTACCTATCTAACCTATATTGGGGGCACCTACCTAATCTAACCTACACTGGGGGGCAGCTACCTATCTAACCTACACTGGGGGGCAGCTACCTACCTAACCTACACTGGGGGGCAGCTACCTACTCTAACCTACACTGGGGGGCAGCTACCTATCTAATCTACACTGGGGGACAGCTACCTAATGTAACCTACGCTGGGGGGCAGCTACCTATCTAACCTATACTGGGGGGCACCTACCTAATCTAACCTACACTGGGGGGCAGCTACCTATCTAGCCTACACTGGGGGGCAGCTACCTATCTAACCTATACTGGGGGGCAGCTACCTAATCTAACCTACGCTGGGGGGCAGCTACCTATCTAACCTACACTGGGGGGTACCTACCTAACCTAACCTACACTAGGGGGCAGCTACCAACTAACCTACACTGGGGGACAGCTACCTATCTAACCTACACTGGGGGGCAGCTACCTAATCTAACCTACACTGGGGGGCAGCTACCTATCTAACCTATACTGGGGCACTTATCTAACCTGTATTGGGGGCAACTACCTAGCTAGCCTATACAGGTAGCAACTATACTGGCTACCTATATTGCAGGCACCTACCTAAATAACCTATACTGGGGGCACCTACCTATCTAACTTATGCTGAGGGCAACTATTCTGGCTACCTATATTAGAGGCACCCACCTAGCTAACCTGTACTGGGGCACCTACCTATCTAACTTATACCGGGGGCGTCTGTCTATCTAACCTATACTGGGGGCAACTATACTGGCTACCTATACTGGAGGCACCTACCTGGCTAACCTATAGCGGGGGCAACTATACTGGCTCACCTATGCCTGGCTACCTATACTGGGGTACCTATTCTTGGCTACCTATACTGGGGGGACCTATACTAAGTGCAACTAGACCTGGCTAGGGTAGGTTCCCCCAGTATAGGTTAGATAGGTAGGTGCTCCCAGTATAGGTTATATAGTTAGGTGCCCCAGTATAGGTTAGATAGATAGGTGCCCTGAGTATAGGTTAGATAGGTAGGTGCCTCGAATATAGGTAAGATAGGTAGATGCCCGCAGTATAGGTTTGATAGGTAGGTGCCTCCCAGGGCCGGATTTACCATAAGGCACTGTAGGCATGCGCCTACAGGCACCTGATGATGGAAAGGAGGCTCACTCTCTTCCCCTAGCGTCTCCCTCCTTTCTTCCCCATCCAGAGTCCCGAGCAGAGTGTAAATAAGAGGTTACTCACCCAGGTCTCGGCATTCCGCAATAGCTAGGTTCCTCTAGCTACCTAATACTTGGGGGCACCTCTAGCAACTTAATATTGAAGGTACTTCTGACTACCTAATACTAAAGGGCACCTGTAGCTACCTATGACTGGTAAGGGAGAAGTGGCAGCTGGGCCAGCCAGCACACTTGCGGTGCAATTCGACTGGGGTTTGTAGGTTCGTGGAGGGGGAAGTCTAGGAAGCCAGGACATCTGTGCCTATAGGCTCCTATGAGGTAAATCCGGGCCTGGTGCCTCCGGTATAGCTTAGATAGGTAGGTGCCCGCAGTATAGGTTAGATAGGTAGGTGACTCCAGTGTAGCTTAGATAGGAAGGTGCCCACAGTATAGGTTAGATAGGTAGGTGCCCCGCAGCGGTGGGGGGATCAGGCATAGTAGTTACAACTCACCTTCCGCCGCCGATCCCCCGTAGCCTCTATCTCCTTCCTCTCCCGGCGTCTGTCGCATTGGCAACAGCGTCCCCTGTGATGACATGCGGTCACGTCATCACAGGGAGGTTCTGTTACCAACGCGATGGACACCTGGGAGAGAGGAAGGAGATAGAGACTGCGGGGGATCGGCAGCAGAAGGTGAGCTGTAACTATTATGCCCGCTCCCCCCACCGCTGCACCCCCCTCCGTGCCTCTCAATCACACCAAGGGTAGGCCCCTACTGACCACGGGCCCTTGGTCCATGCCCGAGTACCCTAATGGTCAGTCCGCCCCTGGGCGGCTCTACAGATTTTCATAGCTACCAACTGTCCCTTTTTCGGAGGGACAGTCCCTTTTTGGGAGCCCTGTCCCTCTGTCCCTCTTTCACCCTCATTTGTCCCTCTTTCAGGACTTTGTCCCTCTTTTTATGTAAATATATATATTTCTCTACTAAAAAATTTGTTTGCTAGACTCTAAACTTTATTCCCAACCTTTAAATTGATATATTACTAATTTTAAAATGTTACTATGAAAGAAAATTAACCAGGATAGAAAGGACCAATGTGGTTTGAATTATAAAACAACATATTTTTCTTATGAAATCTTTATGGTATGTGTGACTAGAGGCATGGTGAGGGCATGGCCAGGGGTGTGGCATGGGCATGGCTTAAGTGTCCCTTTTTCTCATCTCAAAAAGTTGGGAGGTATGGATTTTCATTCGATTTTATGCAGAAATCTATTGAAAATCAGTGTACAGATCCGTCTCAGAACAAATTTGATTGATGGTTGAATCTGGTGGCTGTCTATCAGTGTATGGGACAGTTGTTGCAATTGATCAAGCTGTTAGCAGAGGTCC
Source organism: Hyperolius riggenbachi (assembly GCF_040937935.1). NCBI lineage: Eukaryota > Metazoa > Chordata > Amphibia > Anura > Hyperoliidae > Hyperolius > Hyperolius riggenbachi. The sequence goes on along the minus strand of NC_090649.1, from coordinate 218,795,200 downwards.
TGACCACAATCTCAGTCTCAGCCATTCAGGTAGGTAAAGTGTTAAGAGTTGAGAACAATACTTTGCTTCTGCTATAAGGGGAAATGCAGGACAACAATGGATGATAAATAAATCAACACATCCCTGCTAGTCAGTCTGCTCCGCTCTGCCCTCATTAATTTATTGTTGGCAAGAAATTGCTTGACTTCATTATCAGATGAACCTGCACAGGGCTCCGAACATGACTGAGAGGTAACGACTCACCTTTTTACACGTCATTCCAAAAACCTGTCATCCTACAATAGTCACTGTGACCTCCAGGTTAAGCATTTCCTGCGTAGATGGAGAACTTCAGGCAGAGACTGTCTGGCACTAATGAACAGGAAGAAATCTCCAGACTGTTATGTCTTTCTGTTGTATTCTTACATACACACTGTGCTACTCCATTCGCAGTGAGACTTAATATATGGCTTGTTATACAGCAATTACATCCCTTCTCTAGAACCAGATCACATTTTCGCTTATGATTCCACATCAACAGCTGTATTATTAAGTGTCTGTAAAGCACTGTGGAAGATGTACATGTATTAGGTGCATAAAACCTTTAATCCAAACAATATGCAGGTAATGTAAATTAATTAACCACTGTTACTGAAGTGAGCAGCAGCTGCATTAGGCCACCTCAAGTGCTAAGCCAAATATATAAATAGAGGTGGGGCCTACAGCAAAAAAAAAATAAAAAAATTAGCGGTATCAACTGCGTTAAAGGAAACCTGAAACAAACGGGAAAAAAGAGAGTTTCACTTACCTGGGGATTCTACCAGCCCCCTGCAGACATTCTGTGTCCGCACCGTCCTGGAACGATCCTCCAGTCCGGCTTAGTTTTGGTCTCCACTAACTAGCCAGTCGATGGCCACTGAATTTGCCTGGCTCCTGCCGCGCACATACTAGCATGTCCGGGAGCATCCTGCACAAGCGCAGTACGAGATTTCCCCACCAGGGCCGCGCAGGCAAAGTGACCATCTACTGGCCAGTCGGCGGAAACCAAAACTAAGCAGCAGTGGGGGACTGGAGGCTCGTTGAGGACCGGTGCAGGGGGCTGTTAGAAGCCTTTTTTTCAGTTTGATTTAGGTTTCCTTTAAGAGGAACTCCAGTGAAAATAATGTAATAAAAAAAGTGCTTCATTTTTACAATAATTATGTATAAATGATTTAGTCAGTGTTTGCTCATTGTAAAATCTTTCCTCTCCCCGATTTACATTCTGACATTTATTACATGGTGACATTTTTACTGTGGGCAGGTTATGTAGCTGCTGCTAGCTGTTTTGGCAGTTGGAGACAGCTGTAAACAGCTATTTCCTGTCTGTGAACCTTGTTACATTGTGGGAAACTGCCAAAAGTACCGCGGTCCTCAGAGCTTCTTGTGGGAGAGGTTTCACCACAATATCAGTCATACAGCGCCCCCTGATGGTCTGTTTGTGAAAAGCAATAGATTTCTCATGTAAAAGGGGGTATCAGCTACTGATTGGGATAAAGTTAAATTCTTGGTTGGAGTTTCTCTTTAAGGATCGGAGATTGCAAGCAAAGTGGATTCTGCAATCAACAGGAAACAATCCAGACAGTAATCAAAGCAGTGAGTCCCAGAGTAGAACTATTCTAGCAAGTCTTCTGCAAACATTAGAGAGAGATTATGTGATTGCTCTAATTTCAGAAAGATTGGATAGCATAATAAATCTTTGCCCCTTATTACTGGGCACCCCATTATACAAATTGGTGTCTTAAAGTGGATCCGAGATAAACTTTTACTCATTGCATTATTGTGTTCCTTTCATAAAGTTTATAGGGCATTCCTCAACCCAATTACTTTTTTGTTTTGTTTTAATACTCTAATTCCCTATAAACTAAACAAGCCTCACCCATAGCTTCTCCAGAGTGGCTTGGCACTCTAAGCCTTGGTAACAAGGGCTTATGGGAGCTCAGTCTGGGCAGGAGGAGGTGTTACTAGCCAGAGATTTCAGAGGCAGAGGGAAGGAGGGAGGAGAGGAGAAGAGGGGAGTGAAGTTTTCACAGGCTGAGGGCTGGAGATGCAGATCAGCTTGCCTGTGTGTAATGTGACAAACAGAACATGGCTGCTCTCATTGTATCACAGGAATAAATACTCATAAACTGTTGAAGCTGTTTGCAGCTAGAGTAAACTTTAGGTAAGATATATAAGATATATAAGATATACTGTATGTAAACTTTAGATAAGATATATATATATAGCCAAGTTATTTGTTATAGTTAGTTTTTCATCTCGGATCCGCTTTAAGGCCCATACACACACCATACAAATGTCTGTACAGACACGTTTTGAGCCACGGTTTGTGTGGACGCGACAAGAGACAAAGACTGTCAGCAGGGCCATGCTTGAGCAATTGAACTGGTGAATCGCTCGTGATTTCTGACGTGCGAACTGTTGCGGAGTCTGTCGTTGTCATCACATGTGTATGGAAGTCTTCTACAGACAGTAGACTTGCTAGCAACAGACGTCTACGCAACATCCAGTTGTCGGCTCTGGCTAGCAGACAGCTTCCGCCGAGTCTTTACCTCTTTCTGTTGTCACGTGTACAACTGTCACTAGCGCGAACTGTCCCTGCTATAAAATCCCGAATTGTCGCTTGTTGTCGCTACTTTGCAGCTACAGACATTTGTATACCGTGTATGGGCCTTTAAAAAAATACTATGTCCACCAGTAGTGAACAAATAGCTTTGCGGGGAGGTGGCAGCTAATTCACCCCTCCCACTACTGACTGCCATGATCAGGGCAGCCATCAGGGGGGGGACAACTGATACTGCAGTGAGGGGCCCAGGGCTTCTGGGGGCCCTGAGCCCTCCCTTACAAAGTGCTGGAAGGGCCGCATGTGCTGGCTGCAGACCTTTGGCACACTGCGTTCCAGCACTGAGAAAAGAGTGGCATCAGTGCTTGAACGTGAGGAGCAGATGAGTGAGCCCGCTACTATACTATACTGGGGAACCTATACCTGGCTACCTATACTGGGGGCACCTATGCCTGGATACCTATACTGGGGGCACCAGGAAGAAAAGAGGGGGACAAAAGAGAACGGATAAAGGATAAGAACGGACCTACAAGTCTCTATCTCATTTGTTGTTGGGCAGCACGGTGGCATAGTGGTTAGCGATCTTGCCTTGCATTGCTGGGTCCCTGGTTCGAATCCCAGCCAGGTCAACATTTGCAAGGAGTTTGTATGTTCTCCCTGTGTATGCGTGGGTTTCCTCCCACATTCCAAAAACATACAGATAAGTTAATTGGCTCCCTCCCAAAAATTGTCCCTAGACTACAATACATGCACTACACAATATAGACATATGAGTATGGTAGGGACTAGATTGTGAGCTCCTCCGAGGGACAGTTAACGAGAAGACTATATATACATCTGTACAGTGCTGCGGAAGATGTCAGTGCTATATAAATAATAATTAATAATAATAAATAATTTGTTAACCGGGGACTACCTGTATTTTGCTAGTATTTGTCTCCACCTACAACATGCCATGGTCACGCCCACTTTTTGCCGCATCATGCTGTGCATGCGGCTTTCTTCAGTGTCGGAGCTATGCACATTTTTCGCCGCAGCGCACTTCGCGCACGGACATGGGGGAGAGGTGGCTAGCAGGCAGCAACCAGTGGGTGGGCCCAGGGAGGGGGGGCCCAGGTTTTATGATGTGTGAGGGGCCCCAAAATTTCTGATGGCAGCCCTGGCCATGATAAGCTGGTTTATTAGGTTGAGGGAAACTCTCACAGTTTCCCTTTGCTCCTTACCAGCTCCTCTAGCCCTTCAGCAAGGCCGCTGTAGCACACAGTATTACATAAGAAAAGCACAGCTCCGTTCCATTTGCAGGTCTTACATGAACTAAAAAAAAGACAGAAAGGTTTTACTCACCAGGGGCTTCTTCCAGCCCCTAGAAGTCTATCTGTCCCATACAGAAGTTCCACCCTTTTCAAGGCTGTCACTGCCCCCTCCCCCCGTAAGATTGCAACCTGCGACTGGGCAGTGGTCTTCTGTTCAGGTGTGGAGTGCTCCTGGTTACGGCAGCACAATCACGAGACGCGTGTGACCTGCTCGTGCATGTGTAGAAGACCACAGCCCAGACGGGTTGCGATCTTATGGAGGGGACAGTGGCTGGAAAAAGTCCCAGGTGAGTAAAGCCTTTCTGCCCCTTTGAGCTCATGTATGCTTTCAGCAAGTCCTTAAAGCAAACCTGAAGCAAAAATAAACTGATGAGATAATGAATTGTATGTGTAAGAAATAGAACATTATTAGCAAAGAAAAAAAAACTTCAGTTATGTATGCAAAAGAGCTTCTCTGAGCTCTTGGACCCAACTTGGGTCGAAGACAGTCCTGTTTTCTGAAGCACTTACAGTGGCTTGCAAAAGTATTCGGCCCCCTTAAAGTTTTCCACATTTTGTCACATTACTGCCACAAACATGAATCAATTTTATTGGAATTCCACATGAAAGACCAATACAAAGTGGTGTACACGTGAGAAGTGGATCGAAAATCATACATGATTCCAAGCATTTTTTTTACAAATAAATAACTGCAAAGTGGGATGTGCGTAGTTATTCAGCCCCCTGAGTCAATACTTTGTAGAACCACCTTTTGCTGCAATTACAGCTGCCAGTCTTTTAGGGTATGTCTCTACCAGCTTTGCACATCTAGAGACTGAAATCCTTGCCCATTCTTCTTTGCAAAACAGCTCCAGCTCAGTCAGATTAGATGGACAGCGTTTGTGAACAGCAGTTTTCAGATCTTGCCGCAGATTCTCGATTGGATTTAGATCTGGACTTTGGCTGGGCCATTCTAACACATGAATATGTTTTGTTTTAAACCATTCCATTTTTGCCCTGGCTTTATGCTTAGGGTCATTGTCCTGCTGGAAGGTGAACCTCCACCCCAATCTCAAGTCTTTTGCAGACTCCAAGAGGTTTTTGTAACGATTGTGGAACTTTCTCCGTGATCAGCGCACAACGCGTGCGCTGACACAGCGGAAATCCTCCACAAGCGTGTAATTGCAGGCACCCAGCAAAAGGTGCTACGCACCTGTAGAGGGAAATTCCTGTCGGCAGTTTTCTTCCAAGATTGCCCTGTATTTGGTTCCATCCATCTTCCCATAAACTCTGACCAGCTTCCCAAAATTGGGCTCTCCATGCCCATGAAGTCGGACAGCATTGAGCTAGGGAAAAACTCAGGAGTAAAAGTTAATTGCATATGGGCCAGCCCAGAATAAAACCATTAATGTACAGTCTATGCAAATAATTTGATGATAAATTGAAGGAAATATTGTATCAGAACTGGGGAGACACAAAGACAAATACAAGACAAATAACATTTGTATTGCGTTTTTCTCCTCCTTAAAGTGCCAGAGCTGCAGCCACTGGGATGCGCTCTATAGACAGTAGCAGTGTTAGGCAGTCTTTTTCAAGGTTCCTTATTGAGTAGGTGCTAGCTTACTGAACACATAAGTATTTACCGGTACATCACAGCGGTAGATCGAAGTCGGCGAAACAAACCTAGTGACTACTTTGTGAGAATGGACACTGTCTGTCTGTTCTCACCGGCTTTCATTGCATATAATTTCCTGGATGGTCCAGAACAATGTACAATATTCAGACTTTCTGCTCTGTTTACTGCAACATGACAAATGGATCAATTTTTTAGGTAAGTGGATCCTATTTTTAGGTTAAGGATCTGCTTCCTGCGCTGAGCGGTATAAAGCAAGTGCAAACCAGCCCTGAGAGGTAGTTTCAGACAACTATAAAAACTGTTACCACTTTTGCCACAGCCTCGCACATTAAAATAAGATAAAACCCTAATGAAGCAGTAAAAAGCAGCACACTGTAAGGATTGTGGAACTTTCTCCGTGATCAGCGCACAACGCGTGCGCTGACACGGTGGAAATCCTCCACAAGCGTGTAATTGCAGGCACCCAGCAAAAGGTGCACCTGTAGAGGGAAATTCCTGTCGGCAGATGGCGCTGGGGAATGCAGAGGAACCAATCCTCTGTACCTCCACAAATGCCAGACAGGAATTGTACGAAGCGCAGAACGCAATCGCAAGAGAGGCAATTGCGAATGAGAACGAGCAAAGGGACAAGTTGTATGTGTGTGCGCCAATCCAGTCGCCACCCCGCGACTGCGCTCACAGAACAGCAGATATGAAATAGGAACGCGATCGCGAGAGGTGCGATCGCCAGACGTGACACAAAGGCAGATCAGAATAGAATACGAAGGTAGCAAAGGCACAGCAAATAATACAATGAGAAGATGCGGAAAATAACAAACGCTAGCTAACCGCGAACACCGCACTCATTCGCAACAGTGCACGCGGTTATGTGCGGTCTCCACGTGATAAGCACAATAGAGACAAGCACGCCTAACTAACCATCGACAGACAAACATGAAACAGAGGACGCGAACGCTTGCTTAACGGTTACCTCACCGAGCCTCCAGCAAGCGGTCGAAGCAGACAAGACAGACACACGAAAACAGAGACAAGCGAGAGATAGGATCCACAGCACCAGCGAGAATCGAGTGAGATCCAGGTACAGAGTAGCAGAACAGAAGGATCCACAGCACTAGCGAAAAGTGGCCAGCGCAATCCCAGGAGACAGAACAGAAGGATCCACAGCACCAGCGAAAAGTGGCTAGCGCGATCCCAGGAGACAGAACAGAAGGATCCACAGCGCTAGCGAAAAGTGGCTAGCGCGATCCCAGGAGACAGAACAGAAGGATCCACAGCGCTAGCGAAAAGTAGCTAGCGCGATCCAGAGAGGCAGAACAGAGGAGATAGCTGGTAGCAACCGCTGCACCAGCTATGCTCCAAGAACAGAGATCAGAACGACTTCTTATCGACCACCGCTGGGACAGGACAATCGCAACAGACAAACAAAACAGATAAACAATCCTAACTGCACTAGGGAAATCTGTCTAGCACAGTTTCCAGGAATTACTCTAAGCTGATATTCAAACAGAGAGTAAGGCTGACACCCCACCAGGAGTGTTACATAGGACGAAATCCTTATGACCAGCGAAGCATTGTGGGAAAGACATAGTACTTATAGTACACGCCTCCAATGAATGTGGCCAGGCAATTTGCATGACAACGTATGCAAATTCCTCTGCAAGCACAAGCTGCAAAACTGACAGAAGCTCTTCTTTCCAGAGTCCTGCAGCATGCAAACCTACACAATGGTCAAAGGGCTGCCTGCCTGCACAGGCAGCTGAGCAAATCATCACACACATGCTCTCTACTGCTAATCCTTCAAAGGTGAATGCCTACCCATCAGACTTGGATAAGTTTTTTTTTCTATTGAGAAAAGCTCACGAAGCAATTGTGGGAGTCATATAAGGGTGAACAGATAATATAATAAGAGGTGTAGTGGAAAAAACATGACACCACTGGACAGAGCAATACAAAACCATAAGATGGGTTGACAAAGCTACACAGTGGCCCTGATTCACAAAGCGGTGATAACTCAGTTATCACGCCTAAAAGACTTTAGGCGTGATAAGCCGTGCAAAGCTGAGTTATCACCGATTTGTGCTGCTCTTCGCGCGAAGCTCCCACGCGCAAAGTCCCATAGGGCTCAATGGACGCTGCGCGCGCAGCGCGGTGCGCTATGCGTGCAAAACTTTGCGCGCGGGAGATCGCGCGAGTTTCTTCTTATCACGCCTAAACTGAGTTTAGGCGTGATAAAGGGCTTTTCACAGGCGTGCAAACACTTTGCACCGCTTTGTGAATCAAGCCCAGTATCTGTCCATGTCTGTTCCTCTGCATCCATCATTATGTAAAACGTCTTTGCTCCACCTCCCGCCACCAGCTCAGGTCTCTCAAAATAAATGTAACATGCAGAGGCATATCTAGGAAAAACAGCACTTATTGTAAGCCATATTGCGCCCCCACCTCCCCCAATAGGACTTAACTCTATAAGATCAGATAAAACACAGAAGAGAATCACTATATATATAGTGCTGCTTCTCTTTAGCCCAGGTCAGGCGCTTCTGCCGCTGTTTCTAGTTCAAAAGTGGGTTCATGCTTCTATCTGCTGAAAAGTTTTATGGAGATGAAGATTTCATTTTTCAGCACGACCTGGCACCTGCTCACAGTGCCAAAACCACTGGTAAATGGTTTACTGACCATGGTATTACTGTGCTCAATTGGCCTGCCAACTCTCCTGACCTGAAACCCATAGAGAATCTGTGGGATATTGTGAAGAGAGAGTTGAGAGATGCAAGACCCAATACTCTGGATGAGCTTAAGGCCGCTATCGAAGCATCCTGGGCTTCCATAACACCTGAGCAGTGCCACAGGCTGATTGCCTCCATGCCACGCCGCATTGAAGCAGTCATTTCTGCAAAAGGATTCCCGACCAAGTATTGAGTGCATAACTGAACATAATTATTTGAAGGTTGACTTTTTTTGTGTTAAAAACACTTTTCTTTTATTGATCGGATGAAATATGCTAATTTTTTGAGATAGGAATTTTGGGTTTTCATGAGCTGTATGCCAAAATCATCAATATTAAAACAATAAAAGGCTTGAACTACTTCAGTTGTGTGTATTTGAATCTAAAATATATGAAAGTCTAATGTTTATCAGTACATTACAGAAAATAATGAACTTTATCACAGTATGCTAATTTTTTTAGAAGATCCTATATATATATATATATATATATATATATATATATATATACTGTGTTTCTCCTAAAGTTAGACCTACCCCGAAAGTAAGGCCTCCCTTATAATTCAAGCGTGCTTGACATATAAGACCTACTCCGAAATTAAGACCTAGCTGGGGGGACGCTTTGTGTATGGGGAGGTGTGTGGTCTCTTACCGCACCTCCCTTGTGGCTGCGTTCCCCTCCGTTCCTAGTAATTCCTCCGGTGGCGGCAGCATTGTAATCGATCTGTGAGGGCGCCCTTTGACCCTCACGCAGTACGCTAGTTCGGGCTCTGCGCTGGCGCTCTCTTCCTGTCATCATGTGCGCCCGGCTGATGCGTCCCAAGCTCACATTGATTAATCAATGTGCGCCTGGGACGCATCAGCCGGGCGCACATGATGACAGGAAGAGAGCGCCAGCGCAGAGCCCGAACTAGCATACTGCGTGAGGGTCAAAGGGCGTCCTCACAGATCAATTACAATGCCGCCGCCGCCACCGGAGGAATTACTAGGAACGGAGGGGAATGCAGCCACAAGGGAGGTGCGGTAATAGCCTCCCCATAAACACAGCGTATAGCCCCTCCCACCCCCGAAGATAAGCCCTAGCACTAATTTCCTCCCCAAAAAGAATACAGGATCTTCTCAAAAAAATAGCATATTGTGATAAAGTTCATTATTTTCTGTAATGTACTGATAAACATTAGACTTTCATATATTTTAGATTCAAATACACACAACTGAAGTAGTTCAAGCCTTTTATTGTTTTAATATTGATGATTTTGGCATACAGCACATGAAAACCAAAAATTCTTATCTCAAAAAATTAGCATATTTCATCCGACCAATAAAAGAAAAGTGTTTTTAAAACAAAAAAAGTCAACCTTCAAATAATTATGTTCAGTTATGCACTCAATACTTGGTCAGGAATCCTTTTGCAGAAATGACTGCTTCAATGTGGCGTGGCATGGAGGCAATCGGCCTGTGGCACTGCTCAGGTGTTATGGAGGCCCAGGATGCTTCGATAGCGGCCTTAAGCTCATCCAGAGTGTTGGGTCTTGCGTCTCTCAACTTTCTCTTCACAATATCCCACAGATTCTCTATGGGGTTCAGGTCAGGAGAGTTGGCAGGCCAATTGAGCACAGTAATACCATGGTCAGTAAACCATTTACCAGTGGTTTTGGCACTGTGAGCAGGTGCCAGGTCGTGCTGAAAAATTAAATCTTCATCTCCATAAAGCTTTTCAGCAGATGGAAGCATGAACCCACTTTTGAACCAGAAACAGCGGTAGAAGCGCCTGACCTGGGCTACAGAGAAGCAGCACTGGACTGTTGCTCAGTGGTCCAAAGTACTTTTTTCGGATGAAAGCAACTTTTACATGTCATTCAGAAATCAAGGTGCAAGAGTCTGGAGAAAGACTGGGGAGAGGGATATGCCAAAATGCCTGAAGTCCAGTGTCAAGTACCCACAGTCAGTGATAGTCTGGGGTGCAATGTCAGCTACTGGTGTTGGTCCACTGTGTTTTATCAAGGGCAGGGTCAATGCAGCTAGCTATCAGGAGATTTTGAAGCACTTCATGCTTCCATCTGCTGAAAAACTTTATAGAAATGAAGATTTCATTTTTCAGCACGACCTGGCACCTGCTCACAGTGCCAAAACCACTGGTAAATGGTTTACTGACCGTGGTATTACTGTGCTCAATTGGCCTGCCAACTCTCCTGACCTGAACCCCATAGAGAATCTGTGGGATATTGTAAAGAGAAAGTTGAGAGACGCAAGACCCAACACTTTGGATGAGCTTAAGGCCACTATCGAAGCATCCTGGGCCTCCATAACACCTGAGCAGTGCCACAGGCTGATTGCCTCCATGCCACGCCGCATTGAAGCAGTCATTTCTGCAAAAGGATTCCCGACCAAGTATTTAGTGCATAACTGAACATAATTATTTGAAGGTTTAATTTTTTTTGTTTTAAAAACACTTTTCTTTTATTGGTCGGATGAAATATGCTAATTTTTTGAGATAAGAAATTTGGGTTTTCATGAGCTGTATGCCAAAATCATCAATATTAAAACAATAAAAGGCTTGAACTACTTCAGTTGTGTGTATTTGAATCTAAAATATATGAAAGTCTAATGTTTATCAGTACAGTACAGAAAATAATGAACTTTATCACACTATGCTAATTTTTTGAGAAGATCCTGTATATATATATATATATATATATATATATATATCTCCACATGGAGGTTTGATAATGATGATGATGCTGATGTCATGTCATGGTGCGCATGCACACACACAATACACACACACACACTCTATCTCTCTCTCTCTCTCTCTCAAGACAGTTGTCTGCGGTTGACTACTTGGCCTAATAAAGTACCTCTCTTTAAAGAGACTCTATAACGAAAAAAGTTCCTCTGGGGCTACTCACCTCGGTAGGGGGAAGCCTCAGGGTCCCAATGGGGCTTCCCCCTCCGCTGTAGCTGCAGTCAATTAACCGCTGGCTTCCCCGAAGTCTCCTGCAATCCACGCTCGACAAGCCTGACAAGGCTTGCTATATTTACCTTCCCTGGCTCCAAAGGGGGCTGTTGCGGCTCTCAGCATGGAGATAGGCAAACATAGCCGATCTCCGTCGGGTCTGCTCTACTACGCAGGTGCAGGAGACTTGCGCCTGCGCAGTAGAGCGGACCGTCAGCGATTGGCTATTTCCGCCTATCTCCGAGTGGAGAGCCGATACTTCGCCTGCGCTGGAGCTGGAAAGGTAAATATTCACATCCTCGTTGTTTGGAGGGCCAGAGCGAGACCACCGTGGGACACAGGAAGACGGGGGAAGCTTTGATAGGATCTGGGGGCTTCCCCCTACCAAGGTAAGTACCCCCAAGGGAACTTTTTGTCGTTACAGCCAGGTTTTGGCAGACAGCTGCCTCTAGTCTCAGGCTCAGCTCCGAGTGCATCTCTGTGCACACTGTCCAGCACAGCGAGCATATGGGTGCACTGTCTGCTCTGCCTCTCACTCGGCAGGCAATCCTCCCCCTCTCCCATCAATCCATGCTGCGAATGGCCAATCATAGGAGGGGATGACCAGCTGGCAGCCAATTAGTGAGTGGCACTGTGCTAGCTGATGCTCTATGGGTAGCTGTGCCCGGTCAGATGATGTATGTGTATGGGGAGGTGAACGGCTGGGACTTGCACGACGGGCAGACATATGGACTTGGCTGGGAGAGAGGGAAGAGTCATCGGCTGCACAAACTCTCCCATTCACTTCTCACTGATGCTCCTCCCTGAGGAGGAGTGACAAGGGGCGCCTATAGCAGGTGCCCTATGTGCACCCCGCAAGATATGCGTCTGGTAACATGCTACCAATTTTACTGCAAAATCCCTATGCCCTCCCAAAACCTCTCTTACAGGACTCTTCTTAACCATTTAGTGCCTTAATGCAACTTGTATTATTTACAGTTTGTAATGACATTTAAAGTGTACATGAACTGACAAATGACATGATGAGATAAAAATAGGTGAAGTACCAAGCCTATTTAAAATTTGCCTGTGCTCTCTCTTTGTTTAATTTTTTCATTGCAAGGGTTAATAAACACAGTGCTTTATTCCAAATTAGGGAGTTGAACTGCTGAGTAATGCAGAGGGGAGGATTATTAGTCTGCCCCCCAGTATAGGTAGCAGATGAGGCCCCAGTATAAGGTGAGCCCCCATACAGGTTGCAGATGTCTATTAAGTAGATCCCCCCAGTATAGGTAACCAGATGAGCCCCCAGTATTAGGTAGCCCACCTCCCCAGTGTAGATAGCATATGTACTCCCATGTTGCCCCCCCCCCCCCCCAGTATAGGTAGCCAATTGTGCCCCCAGTATTCGGTACCCACTTCCCCAGTATAGATAGCAGATGTGCCCCCATTATTAGGTAAGTTCTCCCCACTCCATAAAGTTAGCCAGATATTTCCCCACTATTAGATAGCCCTCCCACTCACCCAGATGTGCCCTCAGTACTAGGTAGCCCCTCACCCAGTGACATCACAATTTTTTTATACACCATTGATACTACACACATAATAAGCTCTAAAGTTTATTTTCAGTTCCGGTTGCTTTAACAGCATTGGCTGAATCTGTATATTTTGCACTCATCTTGTGTGCCAAAATAATGCCTCATAGTTCCTCTGTAATTTACGGACATCCGAGCAGTGCAGGACAGGACAGGACAGAAGAGTCAGGATAAATGATGGTGCTTTATGTGGGTCACGTGAAATGTTTGCTCCCAGGAAAAGGGAATCTCATCACCATGCACAGCAGAAATCTGCACTTCTAACGAATCTGAAAGTGCATTGCCATGTTATTCTGCCAGTATTATACTACAATGTTGAAAGACGACAAGTAACATTTCTGCACAAGCCCCATGGAAAGTGCAGATACACTACTGGTTTTCATAAAATCACCCTGGCTGCCTGCACGCTGCAAATCCGATTTGTGATTCCGATTTTCCCTGGATGCTATCAAAAGAAAAATGCAGAAAAAAATGCAGCATGCAGTACCGATTAAAAATCGGAAATGGGAATCGCATGTGAAAATCGATGAGAAATCGTAATCAAATGTAGTGTGCAAGAGGCCTGATGCCATGCATATTTCAAAGGTTACACATTATTTCCCTTTTAAAACAATGAATAACTTAGTGTGATCTGTTTAATATGAATCCAATAATCCTATCTTGATCCTTTTGTGTGTCGCGGGGGAATGCCCACTTCTTTAGAGACCATGCCACCTTTCTCGTGCACTGTCCTTCTCTTCATGGGAAAGAGTTTGTAAGTGAGGAGGACAAGGGGAAGTGAGCTTTGAGGCCACGCAGCGAAAATGAGGCCATCGTGTTGAAGAAGGGGGCATTCCCTCTTGGCATGTGTCAGATCGGAGAGAGGCTGTAAGCAGTTTTATGCTCCGTAGTCAAATGAATCAGATAGTCCACCGCTGCTATCCTTGATTCATTCAATTACATTTCTATGGTGATTTCATGTCTTGCCAGACATTGTGCACTGACTTTCTTTTCCAAGGAATTCCTTCCTTTACCTGCGCTAGAACTTTCAACTAGACCTCTGAAAATGCTCATGTTATTTTCATTTTATTACACTGTTCTATTTTGATTGAATTACTTGCTTCACTAACTGCTGCCATTCACTGATGCAATAAAAGAACATTGAATTATCGTACTTCCGGTGGTGCCACCCATTTGTTGTTTCATGGTTTATATGTGTGATATACAGTACTTTCATGAATTTTTGTCCAGGCACAGGTATGAATTGTACATTTTTCCTTAGGCATGGTTCTTTGACATCCCCCACCCCATCCCATTAGAAGTGGGGTGGGGGCATGCAGGGCAGCGCTACCGTAGAGGGAAAGGGGGGCAATTGCCCTAGGGCCCCAGAGCCTGTAGGGGCCCCCAAGGTGTCTCTCCCCAACTTAACTGTTTTTCCCATGTGCCCCTGCAGAGTCTTCAGCTGAGCCAGATTGTGTCAGCCCCTGCCTCAGAGTCCTTGGGTGGAAATTTGGTTGCAACAAAGGGTCCCTACTGCTGATTTTTGATTGGGGGATGTCTATTGTGGGCCCCGGGGCTAATCTTGCCCGGAAGCCCCATTGTTATTAGAACCGGCCCTGGGGGCATGCTTCCCAAAGTCAACTATCAACTCAACGGTTTTTGTGGGCTGGTCCTCAACACCACAAAAACTTTTGAGTTGATGGTTGATATTAGGAAGTATGCCTCCACCCCACCTCCAATCCGCATCAACTGCACGGAAGTTGAAAGTGTTCCCTGTGTACACCTGTGACCTGACTTGGAAGGCCAACAACGCCTCCACCCAGAGGAAAGCGATGCAGATGCTATTCTTCATACACCAACTGAAGACGTTTGGTATGGCCCAGAAACTGCTACTCCGCCACAACTGAATCTGTCCTCTGCTTCTCCATCTTGGACTGGTACGCTGGCTCCTCTGCCAGTGACAGACACAAACTACAGAGGGTCTTCAGATCAGTGGAGAGGATCATTGAGAAACTACTTTCCCCCTTGGACCTCCTCTACAACTCCAGACTGCACTTCAGAGCATTGAGGATCGGCAATGATCGCTTAAACCCAGGCTTCTGCTTCTTCAGTCGGCTCCCTTCAGGCTGTTGGGACCGCCTGTCCCAATGGCTAAACATGCACAGTAGCTAAAACACACGGACACAGGGACAGGAGAATGACACAGGGACAGAGGGGTTTTATTATATAGGATGACAACCCCACGGTGCATATAGGGAACCTAGTGATAGTAACAAAGGTAGAAAGAGAAGAAATTATACAAGTGTGCCAGGTATTACAGATATTTAAACAATTTGTACACAGTGTTAACTATTTCAGAGAGAATTTGGAGTTCATCAAGTTTATGGCAGATGGGAAAAACCTACTTACTTAAAGGAGTACTGTAAGGGGGGGGGGAAAAAAGAGTTTAACTTACCTGGGGCTTCTAGCGGCCCCCCACAGACGTCCTCTGCCCCTGCTGGGACCAAATGATCCTCTGGTCCCCCGCTGTGGCTCGCTTCTGTTTTTTGTGACTGTAATGTTGCGGGCAACTGCACGGCATTGGCTGCGCACATCCTTGCTCACGTCGCTGAGAGCATCAGGGCGCTCCCGGCAACATGAGCAGGAGCGAGGATGCGCGCAGTGGTGCAGTGGCCTGTGACATTAAAGTTGTCAAAATCGGAAGAGAGCCACAGCCGGGTACCGGAGGATCAATGAGTGACAGCACAGGCACAGGACATATGCGGGCGACTGTTAGAAGCCCCAGGTAAGCTAAACTCTTTTTTTTTCTCTCTTTAAGTCCTCCTTCAAGAAGGATCTTGTAATGGCTTCTGGGTCCTCCTTGTGCATTCTACTGCTCGCCGGGACCATACAGCTGATTGGGGCCACACTCCTCTTCAAGCACGAGCGTGGTTGCAGCATGCATGGCCCCAAACAGATTTCCAACGTTGGAAATCTTTTGGGGGATCTGCAAGGGGCAACGGTGGACTGGAGGAGGCTGTGGGAAGCCTCTATCGGATCCAGAGGCTTCCCTCTTCCTAGGTAAGTACTTCCCTTTTGACACAAGCCTCAGTTTGGGTACACATTAACATTATGTTTATATATTGTATGTCACAGTATATCATGCAGGTCGTATATCTTGTCATTGTGGTGCTTCATGCAAGAGAGTGAAGTCGATCTGCTTATTCCACTTATCATATCGCTGCAGTCAGAAACATACAGTATATTGTTTGTGCAAGGAATCTGTACACAGCTTGATGCTAGTGGCTTCCCTGGTTCCACATTATAGTCACACTGACAGCAATTAATTGTAGGCTGAGCAGGTTTCTCATACAGCTCCCAGCTGTGGGCATGACTAAGCTGACCCGGGGAAGCCAGAGAGCAGTGCCTGACGGGGTTGTGCATAGCCTGTAAATGGATGAAGAGTTGGGGTACCCCATGTGCCTTTCTAGCTGTACGCCACCACCAGGGCCGGCCTTACACCACATTCCAAATTATTCTGCAAATTATATCTCCCTCAGATTTTCCTAAGGGCCCATTTCCACTAGCAGTTCCTGGTCTGCGAATATGCAGATGAATCCCGGAAGCTTTGCCATGTATGGCAATGGGATTTGCTGCTGC
This sequence comes from Hyperolius riggenbachi, assembly GCF_040937935.1. Lineage (NCBI taxonomy): Eukaryota > Metazoa > Chordata > Amphibia > Anura > Hyperoliidae > Hyperolius > Hyperolius riggenbachi. Next base: position 218,778,825 of record NC_090649.1, on the reverse strand, counting down.
CTGTCGGCCGAATCCCTAAAGCAAGTGCTTCGGATGGCGGCAGCATTATTCCCTATGTCAGACTTTTTACGTGCGATTTGCTTGCGGGGAAACTCTGCAGATTCGGCCCGATTTCCGCAGCTGTGGAAACAGGCCCTAAATAGTGGAAGCAAGTGGCAGTCAGCATTATCTTTTAGCCATCAACCATTAGAGCATAATTCAAATACTGCTGAACAAAACTCATAATAATGGGATTGTTTTAAAAAAAAAACAAAAAAAACTTAACCACTTAAGGACCAGGGCTTAAACCCCCCTAGTGACCAGGCTATTTTTTATTAATTAGGCCACTGCAGGTTTAAGGGCTCGCTGCAGGGCCGCACAACTCAGCACACAAGAGATTCCCTCCCCCCTTTTCTGCCCAACAACAGAGCTATCTGTTGGTGGGCTGTGATTGCTACCCATTGTTTATTTATTTATTTTTGACAAATATGTCTTTATTTTATTAATAAATGTTTGTATTTTTATTTATTTATTGTTTTTACCCTCCCTCCCCCCACCAGCCAATTTGTGCGATCGGCTGTCATAGGCTTCAATCCCCGCCCCAGGACTTTACACCCATCAGCGTTCCTGGGGCTGAAGGTCAGCTAGTTCCAAATTATTACGCAGAGTTTTAAAACATTTTATAGGCTGTAGAGATCTGAAAATGGACATACGTTGAATTTGCAACATTAGGAGCTCATATTTACTATAATCAAAAAGCTATTTCAATCAAAAATATCTTAACAGTTCAAATTATGTATTAACATAAGACTTATGGCATTTTAGCAGCTGCTTTCTTAATCCGATGTATTGTCTGGCAGAATCCTTCCTCATTTTGCCTTTATTTGGACAGACCCGTGTGTGCTCTGAGGGCCGGTTCACACTCGGCGCGTGGTGCGCTGCTTGCCTGCGATCGCGTTCGGCTCCGCGATTGCAATTTGTGAGCAAAATCTCGCCATTGAGCGCAATTTGCACTTGTGATTCCTGTTCAATAGAACAAGAATAACAGTGCAATCACCCTCGAAACATTGCATGCAGTGTGTTTGCGATTGATTGAAATCGCAAATGCGGCTGTGTGAATGTATCCATAGTGATTATTATGCAAATTGTATTTAAGTGTCATAAAGATTAAATCTTTTGTTTTTCAATTAAACTCATGGATGGTATTGTGTCTCGGAGCTTTGATCATAGAAATTAATCTCGCACACCTATGACAACTATAGGCTCACCTGGCAAACTAGTTGTCAGAGGTGTGCGAGATTAATTTCTGTGATCAAAGCCCTGAGACACAATACCATCCATGAGTTTAATTGAAAAACAAAAGATTTAATCTTTATGACACTTACATACAATTTGCATAATAATTTGTAATGCAGTGTAGGTTTCACAATGCTCTGAAGTGACACTAGACTTTGGTGCCCCCAGATTTTGACCTTCTACATGCTTTCTTTTATCAGAACCGCAGCCAAAGATTGCAACATCACTACTGAGAACACGCTGTGTAGTTGTTACGTAGCCAGGTATACCACTGCATATTAGTATTAGGCAGCCAGATGTTTACCAGAAATAATACTAGGTAGTAAGATGTGTGTATGTGTTAGTACACTGCCGGTCAGTTGGGAGGGCGAGTTGAGTGATGACTCATCCTGCTGCCACTGAAATTTCCAGCGGTATAAAATACTATTCGCTCTCCAAGCTGTAGCAACTCGGGGTGGAGACATAATTTGGGGTTCTGGTGGATAGACTTAAGAGAGATCCTCCTATCCACCTGCAGCACCCTGTCTGAGAATGTCCCGTCCAAACAGCATAACTCAGAGAGAGATCTCCCTCACCATCATCCAAAGGGAGAGTCCCCCTCCTCCATTAGCATCATCCAGTGTGACTCCTCTTCCCCACCAGCATGCATTATGAAGCCTCCCACCCCAATTAAGCGCCATGGGTGAGATCCTCCCTGTCATAACATAGCAGCCATTTGTGATATTGCATATAATACAGAAGCCATACTTTTCATTTTTCTATCTGCTGTGTACTATTTCAGATGTGTATGTATGTTAAGAGGCCAGTCTGGCAGCTGGCTTTGGGGGTATAATTGTCACCTGGCTGAAGGAAGCTGCTAATGTGATTGTCTGTATGGCAGTGTAAAGTACATTTGCATTCTGCTTCCTCTGGACACTGTGGAAAGAATTATGGAAATTTATAATTGATCTGTTAATCTTTATATATATATATATATATATATATATATATATATATATATATATATATATATATATATATATATATATATATATATATATATATATCCTTTATATTCTCACGTGGCTATAAGGACCACATGCACATAATCAGACCGGTGTGTTAGAGTGACACTTTAAATAATAGGATTATTATTACCTTAAGAGTTATCACAATATCACTGAATATATGTTATATATGTTTTTGAACCATTTACTGTGCACAGTTTTCCTATGTCCTTTGCAGTGAAATTCCAGAACACCTCCCTTCCCCCTGGTGTCATGGTATACTAGGCACAAAAGAAACAACCCTTTGAGAAGCAGTTTGAACCAGATTCTGAGGGAAGGTCTGACGTTGAGAAACGAAAGTAAGAACTTTGCTTCAGGGGACTTCCTTGAAAAGCTGACTTTCATTCTCGTGGAGGACAGAGAGGAATCAAGCGACCCCACCCAAAAGGAGAACTGAATATGCTGGTTGGACTTTTACCAGAAAGAACTGCCCAAAAGGAGGAATATTTTATCATATTAATTAGGATTTAAAAGTTCCCTGCACACCAGGAGAAAGCACTGCTGTGCAGGGCTGTGTTAGTTGCAGTCTCTACATGCCGGCTGTGAGAAAGTCCTTGGCCAAGTAAATAAAGATTTCTACGTTTTTGGCACTTAATGGAGATGTTTCATGTGAAAGTTATTTACCTTTAACATCTGGTCCACCGAACCGGGAACCTATAGTCACAAAGAATTAAGGCCTAGGAGCGCGTTTGTGACTGGCGATCAATCTAATAGCAGGCCAGTGAAAGCCCACCGGGGCAAAGTTTCCCTTCCAAAAGGTGGCCAAACACAACTAGGTATCATGTCCTTGTGACATACGGTTTATTTCGAACCGTGAGACTTCTTCAGCCAAGGTCGGTGAAATCGCCTGCTTAGGATTCTAAAACAAAGTTCTCGGGTGTCCTGAAAGCTTCTTAATTGTAAGTACTACCTTTTGTTTCTGTAACTTCTCATACACAGGGCTGCACAAAATTAGAGTATAAGTTTTGATGTGTTGTTATATTGTTTTGTATGACACAATCTGTGGTCAGTTTCCTAAGCTACTGTGTGCCTCAGCGGAATTGTAAGTTCTTGTAATAGAACACAGCCGCGTAACAGGCAGTAATATTGGAGTGGATCTAGATCACAGGTTGTTTCTGTACTGCAGTTAGTGTCAGCCCCACACAGAGGTTCATCACGTTGAGTGTTGTCCTGTCTCAGCTGCAGCCCCCGAGGTGCCTTAGCAGGAACGATTTCATCTTAGTGCAGGCACGCTGCCTCAGCGGGAATTGTAAGAGCTTTGCGCTGTAAATGCAGGAATTGTTACATCTTTGTGCATAGAAGGCAGTACATTTTCCGGGAGGGGACCGCAGGACATTGTAAATCCAACAATAAGTGAGTGAACGGGATTGAAACAGCAGGAATTGTTACATCATAGTGCTGTATATAGATCAATGGGGCAAGGTACAGGCAAAATTATGGCCACTAATGATGAATGTGTTATGCGCAAGAAAAATAAAAACTGGGTAAAATATTGCAGCCTGTGGAGAAGTAAATATGGGTTTTCAGGGCACCTGCATCCTGAGGGGTGCAAAAACCTTGTTTCTCAAATTAAATGTGATGCTCAGGGTAATGTGATTTTAGAAAAGCAATATGGTTTACTAGAGGCTCAAAGATGGCTACTAGAAGCATATACGAGGAGGGGCCAAGTCTTAGCATATTGGTTAGGAACAGAGAACAAAGACTTGGAGGAGGTACCATGTACTGCATGTCAGGTTCCTCAGAACCCTCCCCAAGCCCAAGACCAAACCAAGCCCCTCCCACAAAAGGTGGATGGGGCCTCCCAGACATATGAGGTGAAAGATAATGTAAACGGATTAGACATAAATGAGCTACTGGATAAAGTGATGCAAGTTTTCAGTAAATATAGAGGTATGCTGAAGCAACAGATTCCTCGTATGAACGGTTTAAGGTTGCTATACATGAAGTTTTGACTGAAGGGATATGCAAGTGTGTCACACAGTATGTGGTGGATCATAGAATTTGCGGACCGAGTGATTTTCTAGAATGCACCCAATACCCTGTATGTGTGATTAAGAGGAAGGGGAAGAAAGGGAAGAAAGTTGCTGCATATGTTTATGATTGCAACAAGGATGAAAGTAATTGTTATGTGAATGGTGGTAACAGCCACACGCGCTCACAAAAGCGCAGATCTAAGGAATACGAAAGTCGCAGAGGACGCGGAGAATGTTTTGAATGTGGTTTGAAAGGTCACCTATTCCGACAGTGCCCCCAGAGGGCTCGAGGTCCACAGTGATGAGGTGTGGGTAAGGGTACCGCAGTTGTGGAAAATCACTGCAACCTTGAGGTCACCCTAGTAAGAAGGCAAATGTGTAAGTTTATTATTGAAGGACGGATGTAAAAATAGAATGTTACGTTGTGGTATTAAAAGGATTGTGTAAGATGTGAAGCTGGGAATTTCAAGCTCTGAAATCTAAATCACCAGAGCTCCCTGGGAGGTATAAGTATCCAGCAGAGGGGGAGGAGGGGGGGGCTATAGGAGAGTAGAGTTGGGCCGAACGGTTCGCCTGCGAACGGTTCCATGCGAACTTCCGTGGTTCGCGTTCGCGTCCCGCAGGCGAACCTTTGCGGAAGTTCGGTTCGCCCCATAATGCACATGGAGGGTCAACTTTGACCCTCTACATCACAGTCAGCAGGCCCAGTGTAGCCAATTAGGCTACACTAGCCCCTGGAGCCCCACCCCCCCTTATATAAGGCAGGCAGCGGCGGCCATTACGGTCACTCGTGTGCCTGCATTAGTGAGAGTAGGGCGAGCTGCTGCAGACTGTCTCTCATAGGGAAAGATTAGTTAGGCTTAGCTTGTTCCTGGCTGCATACCTGTTCTGTGAACCCACCACTGCATACCTGTTCAGTGAACCCAACACTCCATACCTGTTCTGTGAACCCACCACTGCATACCTGTACTGTGAACCCACCACTGCATACCTGTTCAGTGAACCCACCACTGCATACCTGTTCAGTGAACTCACCACTGTATACCTGTTCAGTGAACCTGCCACTGCATGCCTGTTCTGTGAACCCACCACTGCATACCTGTTCTGTGAACCCACCACTGCATACCTGTTGTGTTCAGTGAACCTGCCACTGCATACCTGTTCTGTTCAGTGAACCCGCCACTGCATACCTGTTGTGTTCAGTGAACCTGGCACTGCATACCTGTTCTGTGAACCCGCCACTGCATACCTGTTGTGTTCAGTGAACCTGCCACTGTATACCTGTTCTGTTCAGTGAACACGCCACTGTATACCTGTTCAGTGAACCCGCCACTGCATACCTGTTCTGTTCAGTGAACCTGCCACTGCATACCTGTTCTGTGAACCCGCCACTGTATACCTGTACTGTTCAGTGAACCCGCCACTGCATACCTGTTCTGTTCAGTGGACCCGCTACTGTATACCTGTTCTGTTCAGTGAACCCGCCACTGTATACCTGTACTGTTCAGTGAACCCGCCACTGCATACCTGTTCTGTTCAGTGGAGCCGCTACTGTATACCGGTTCTGTTCAGTGAACCCGCCACTGCATACCTGTTGTGTTCAGTGAACCCGCCACTGTATACCTGTACTGTTCAGTGAACCCGCCACTGCATACCTGTACTGTTCAGTGAACCCGCCACTGCATACCTGTTGTGTTCAGTGAACCCGCCACTGCATACCTGTTCTGTTCAGTGAACCTGCCACTGCATACCTGTTCTGTGAACCCGCCACTGTATACCTGTACTGTTCAGTGAACCCGCCACTGCATACCTGTTCTGTTCAGTGAACCTGCCACTGCATACCTGTTCTGTGAACCCACCACTGTATACCTGTACTGTTCAGTGAACCCGCCACTGCATACCTGTTGTGTTCAGTGAACCTGCCACTGCATACCTGTTCTGTTCAGTGGAGCCGCTACTGTATACCGGTTCTGTTCAGTGAACCCGCCACTGCATACCTGTTGTGTTCAGTGAACCCGCCACTGCATACCTGTACTGTTCAGTGAACTCGCCACTGCATACCTGTACTGTTCAGTGAACCCGCCACTGCATACCTGTTGTGTTCAGTGAACCCGCCACTGCATACCTGTTCTGTTCAGTGAACCTGCCACTGCATACCTGTTCTGTGAACCCGCCACTGTATACCTGTACTGTTCAGTGAACCCGCCACTGCATACCTGTTCTGTTCAGTGAACCTGCCACTGCATACCTGTTCTGTGAACCCGCCACTGTATACCTGTACTGTTCAGTGAACCCGCCACTGCATACCTGTTGTTTTCAGTGAACCTGCCACTGTATACCTGTTCTGTTTAGTGAACCCGCCACTGTATACCTGTTCAGTGAACCCGCCACTGCATACCTGTTCTGTTCAGTGAACCTGCCACTGCATACCTGTTCTGTGAACCCGCCACTGTATACCTGTACTGTTCAGTGAACCCGCCACTGCATACCTGTTCTGTTCAGTGAACCTGCCACTGCATACCTGTTCTGTTCAGTGAACCTGCCACTGCATACCTGCAGTGGCAGGTTCACTGAACACTGTATACCTGTTCAGTGAACCCGCCACTGCATACCTGTTCTGTTCAGTGAACCTGCCACTGCATACCTGTTCTGTGAACCCGCCACCTGTTCTGCTCAGTGAACCTGCCACTGCATACCTGTTCTGTGAACCTGCCACTGTATACCTGTACTGTTCAGTGAACCCACCACTGCATACCTGTTCTGTTCAGTGAACCCGCCACTGCATACCTGTTCTGTTCAGTGAACCTGCCACTGCATACCTGCAGTGGCAGGTTCACTGAACACTGTATACCTGTTCAGTGAACCCACCACTGCATACCTGTTCTGTTCAGTGAACCTGCCACTGCATACCTGTTCTGTGAACCCGCCACTGTATACCTGTACTGTTCAGTGAACCCGCCACTGCATACCTGTTCTGTTCAGTGAACCCGCCACTGCATACCTGTTGTGTTCAGTGAACCCACCACTGCATACCTGTTCAGTGAACCCGCCACTGCATACCTGTTGTGTTCAGTGAACCCGCCACTGTATACCTGTACTGTTCAGTGAACCCGCCACTGCATACTTGTTCAGTGAACCCGCCACTGCATACCTGTTGTGTTCAGTGAACCCGCCACTGTATACCTGTACTGTTCAGTGAACCCGCCACTGCATACCTGTTCTGTTCAGTGAACCTGCCACTGCATACCTGTTCTGTGAACCCGCCACTGTATACCTGTTCTGTTCAGTGAACCCACCGCATCAGTGCGCATATCTATGCAGTTAAGTGAACCCACCTACCTACGTGAGTGCACGCAGTGTGATATACCACTCCGTGCATACCCGATATGGACAAAACAGGTAGAGGAAGAGGTAGTGCCAGAGCCAGAGGAAGGCCACCCGGCAGGTCTGCGCGAGGTCGTGTAAATGTAATTTCGTGTGGACCTGGCCCACAGTACAGTGCTCGGAAGAAGGCACGTCCCATCACCTCCCAATATTGTCAGGACGTGGTTGAGTATTTAGCGACACAGAACACCTCATCTTGCTCAGCCACCAGCGCTACTACTAGCACCACTTCCGCTGCATTTGACACTTCGCAATAATTATTTAGTGTTGAAATCACTGATGCACAGCCATTGTTGTTACAGCCAGATGAATTTTCACCAGCTCATATGTCTGAGTTACGCGGCAACACTATGGATGTAACGTGTAAGGAGGATGAAGGACCTACTGATGGTGCATGTTTGGATTTGTCTGAGGCAAGCGAAGCTGGGCAGGATGATTACGATGATGACGATGATAGGGATCCTCTGTATGTTCCCAATAGAGGAGATGAAGAGGGGGACAGTTCAGAGGGGGAGTCAGAGAGTAGTAGGAGGAGAGAAGTTGCTGAAAGAAGCTGGGGCAGCTCTTCGTTAGAAACAGCTGGTGGCAGTGTCCAGCACCATGTATCGCCACCTATGTACAGCCAGCCAACTTGCCCTTCAGCATCAGCTGCTGAGGTCCCCATAGTGCCCACATCCCAGGGTGGCTCAGCGGTGTGAAAATTTTTTAATGTGTGTGCCTCAGATCGGACCAAAGCCATCTGTTCGCTCTGCCAACAAAAATTGAGCCGTGGAAAGGCCAACACTCACGTAGGGACAAGTGCCTTACGAAGGCACCTGGAGAAAAGGCACAAACAGCAATGGGATGGCCACCTGAGCAAAAGCAGCAGCAGCACACAAAAGAAAAGTCACCCTCCTTCTCCTCTTCCTCCTTCAGGTGCATCATCTGCTTCTGCCGCTTTCTCCCTTCCACCTTCACAGGCACCCTCCTCCACTCCGCCCCTGCCCTTGAGCGGTTCCTGCTCCTCTGCCCACAGCAGCAGTCAGGTGTCCGTGAAGGAAATGTTTGAGCGGAAGAAGCCAATTTCGGCCAGTCACCCCCTTGCCCAGTGTCTGACAGCTGGCGTGGCGGAGCTGTTAGCTCGCCAGCTGTTACCATACCGGCTGGTGGACTCTGAGGCCTTCCGTAAATTTGTGGCCATCGGAACACCGCAGTGGAAGATGCCAGGCTGCACTTATTTTTCGAGAAAGGCCATACCCCAACTGCACCGTGAAGTTGAGAGGCAAGTGGTGTCATCTCTTGCGAAGAGCGTTGGGTCAAGGGTACACCTGACCACGGATGCCTGGTCTGCCAAGCACGGGCAGGGCCGCTACATTACGTACACAGCCCATTGGGTCAACCTGGTGGTGAACGATGGCAAGCAGGGCGCAGCGGACCAAATTGTGACACCTCCACGGCTTGCAGGCAGGCCTCCTGCCACCTCCTCTCCTCCTGCTACATGCTCTTCGCTGTCCTCCTCCTCCTTGGCTGAGTGGCAGTTCTCCTCTCCAGCTACACAGCCCCAGCTCCGCAGGGCCTATGCTGCATGCCAGGTACGACGGTGTCACGCCATCTTAGACATGTCTTGTCTCAAAGCGGAGAGTCACACTGGAGCAGCTCTCCTGGCTGCTCTTAAGAAACAGGTGGATGAGTGGCTGACCCCGCACCACCTGGAGATAGGCAACGTGGTGTGCGACAACGGCAGCAATCTGCTTGCCGCTTTGCATATGGGGAAGCTGACACACATACCCTGCATGGCACATGTCATGAATCTAGTTGTTCAAAGATTTGTGGCAAAGTACCCTGGCTTAGCGGATGTCCTGAAGCAGGCCAGGAAGGTCTGTGGGTATTTGAGGCGGTCTTACACAGCCATGGCACGCTTTGCGGAAATTCAGCGGAAAAACAACATGCCGGTGAGACGCCTCATTTGCGATAGCCCGACTCGCTGGAATTCGACCCTGCTCATGTTCTCCCGCCTGCTAGAACAGAAGAAAGCCGTCACCCACTACCTCTACAACTACAGTAGAATGAAACAGTCTGGGAAGATGGGGATGTTCTGGCCCGACAACTGGACACTGATGAAAAATGCATGCAGGCTCATGCGGCCGTTTGAGGAGGTGACCAACCTGGTGAGCCGCAGTGAGGGCACCATCAGCGACTTAATTCACTACGCTTACTTCTTGGAGCGTGCTGAGCGCAGAGTGGCGGATGCAGCTGCGAATGAGCGTGACCAGGAACCGTTACGGCAGGAACAGGCATGGGACCAATTTTCATCAGACCCAGCTGTTTCCTCAACACCTGCGGCAGCACAGAGGGGGGAGGAGGAGGAAGAAGAGAAGTCGTGTGCAGAAGATGAGTCAGACTCAGAGGATGATGAGCAAGGTGTTTCTTTGGGGGAGGAGGAGGGGACGGCGGCAGGAGAACACCCGCAGCAGGCGTCGCCGGGGGCTTGTGCTGCTCAACCTTCCCGTGGTATTGTTCGCAGCTGGGGGGAAGAGGTTGACTTACGTGACGTCACTGAGGAAGAGCAAGAGGAGATGGAGGGTACTGGATCCGACTTTGTGCAGATGTCGTCTTTTATGCTGTCCTGCCTGTTGAGGGACCCCCATATAAAAAAACCTCAAGGAGAATGAGCTGTACTGGGTGGCCACACTACTAGACCCTTGGTACAGGCACAAAGTGGCGGACCTGTTACCAACTCACCTGAAGGTGGAAAGGATGCAGCACATGCAGAACCAGCTGTCAACTATGCTTTACAATGCCTTTAAGGGTGATGTGACAGCACAACGCCAGCAAGGTACCACTGCCACTAATCCTCCTCCCGTGTCCACGCAGTCAAAGACAGGACGCTCCAGCGATCTCATGGTGATGTTGGACATGCGGACGTTCTTTAGTCCAACGCCTCGCCGTAGCCCTTCCGGATCCACCCTCCACCAACGCCTGGAACGGCAGGTAGCCGACTACCTGGCCTTAAGTGTGGATGTAGACACTGCTGTGAACAGCGATGAGGAACCCTTGAACTACTGGGTGCGCAGGCTTGACCTGTGGCCAGAGCTGTCCCAATTTGCCATCCAACTTCTCTCCTGCCCTGCCGCAAGCGTCCTGTCAGAAAGGACCTTCAGCGCAGCTGGAGGCATTGTTACTGAGAAGAGAAGTCGCCTAAGTCACAAAAGTGTTAAGTACCTCACCTTTATCAAAATGAATGAGGCATGGATCCCGGAGGGCTGCTGCTCGCCCCAAGACTAAGTCAGTCCCCGCACACACAGCATCTCTGCCTGCACGCCGTGTGACTGGCTGCCTGGCCTGCCCCAAGAAGACTAAGTCGCTCCCAGTCCCTCCACACAGCATGTCTGCCTGTAGGCCGCTTGACTACCTTCTCCGCCACCACCAACAGGGTCCGGGACTCCAGGCGGATTGCTGAATTTTTTAGGCCGCTGCTAGCAGCGGCTGCTGTAATAATTTTTCTGGTGCGTGTACATGACTGCCTAATTTTTCTGGCTGCACTGCGGGCAGCTGCAACAACAAAAGAAAAGGCATGTACATGCGCCCATTCCCCTTCGTGATCATTACCTTGCCGTGGTGAAGGGGCTTGCGTATCACAATGAAGCAATGACCGGCGCCTAGATGAGTGTCTCGGGGGGCACACAAAAGATAATAAGGTCATTGCTTCATTGTGGTCAGACCAAATTTGATCAGCTGGACAGTCACTGTTCTGTCATTCAGCTACATCAGCCAGGCGACCATATGGGCTGTAAAGCCACCAAAAACTGCACTCTCGCCATGGTGCGCACCAGTCCAGCACGGCCGTCACTACACAAACAGCTGTTTGCGGTGCGTTACACGGTGAGTTTGGTGTGTCAGTGTGAAGCATTACTCTAATTACACTCCCTGATTGATGTATACACATGCAAGATGTTTTAAAGCACTTTAGGCCTGTCATTTAGCATTCAATGTGATTTCTGCCCTTAAAACGCTGCTTTGCGTCAAATCCAGATTTTTCCCGGGGACTTTTGGCGTGTATCCCACTCCGCCATGCCCCCCTCCAGGTGTTAGACCCCTTGAAACATCTTTTCCATCACTTTTGTGGCCAGCATAATTTTTTTTTTCAAAGTTCGCATCCCCATTGAAGTCTATTGCGGTTCGCGAACTTTAACGTGAACCGAACCTTCCGCGGAAGTTCGCGAACCCGGTTCGCGAACCTAAAATCGGAGGTTCGGCCTAACTCTATAGGAGAGATCCACAAGTTATGAGCTGCTGTTTGTTTGTTTGGTGTTTGTGTAGTTTCCACAGTACAGAAATGTCTATACAAGTTTTATACTCTGTTTGTCTGATGTTTTGTCTGAAGATTGAAGATTTAAAAGTGATTCTTACTGTCTGCAGTTGTCTGTCTGTGAATGTCGGTCACTTGGAATGTGTTTGTAATGTTATACTCTGTGAAATTTGAGTGGAGCTTCTGCCTGGGATCTGTGTGAAGGTATGGGTTACGCCCACATTTCTGAGGAGGGGGCAAGAGGCCTCATGGACTACTGATCCCAGCTAGATGGTGGAGTGTGTGTGTGTGTGTGTGTGTGTGTGTGTGTGTGTGTGTGTGTGTGTGTGTGTGTGTGTGTGTGTGTGTGTGTGTGTGTGTGTGTGTGTGTGTGTGTGTGTGTGTGTGTGTGTGTGTGTGTGTGTGTGTGTGTGTGTGTGTGTGTGTGTGTGTGTGTGTGTGTGTGTGTGTGTGTGTGTGTGTGTGTACAGGCGGAACAGAGTGATTTAGAAGAATGCATGGAGTAAAGTAAGAGGTTTGTTTAAAAGATATATATATTTTGTAAAACCCAGAAAGCGGGATAGATAAAAAAAAAAAAAAAAGAAACCCCGCAAATGTTATTTTCAATTATAAGAGTAAACATGATGATTTTTTGTTTTTGTTTCTGGGAACAATTGATTGCTGCATTACTGTGGAATATGGGTCATTGTCATCGATTGATTGACTGTTTGATTGACACTTGATTAAATTTTTATAATTTTATGGGTATGTTAGAAGAAGTTCAGTAAAATGACTTTGATAGAAATGTTTTGACTGCAATGCCTAGTCTCATGGCGAACTGCAGAGAGGGATGCATGACTGTAGTTCTCTGCCAAGAGCCCGCCACCAACCCCCCCCCCCACACCCACCAACCCCACCCCACCCCCACCCCCCCCAACCCCACCAGATCCATCCACCCAACCCCCCCCCCCCTTCCGCCCCGCCTATGCTGCACAGCCAGTTTGCTTGGGCACCTACATCCCATTGTCCAAAGCTGCACCACCCTGGCCCCCTGTACCTTTGTTTTCTTTGTTGTTTACTGACCAGAGGTTGTTTTTCCCGTCCGCATCTGTGCGGTGACTTTTCCGCAGAGCAATTAACAAATCGTTGTGGATCAGTTCTATGTGCACAGGAGGGAATACACCAACAACTAACCTGGTCTTACAGTAGTGAGCCGAAGAACATCGTAGAATAGATAAGCTTCTTTCTGCGTCTTTGCTCAAGCTGTGTGTTTCATCGCTTTCCCTACGCCAGCCTGTTATATGGGATTCCGTCCCCCACTGTTTTTACTGACAGTCTGTATGCTTTCCCATCATGCATACGTTTGCGGCTTAATGGCGTCCGCAGGGTTAGGTGTCAGCAACTGAGGAGCCCACCCGTCCCACAGACCATGGATGTTCTCCGGGCTCCCACAACACTGGCCATTCACATGTGTGCAACTTCCCAGTCCCCTCATCTCCCATGGCAACGACTTGGCAGTCCTGCTATAACTACAGCTCCCTCTGCTGACTTTCAGTCTTAAGGTGGCCACACACCATACAATTTTTAAAATATCTGTTCAATTTAAGAATTGCAATAAATTTTTCTGACTGATTGTAACATTTCAAAAATATGACCAATGTACCACACACCTATGTTAAATTTTTCCCCCAATTATGATAAAAATGATTGGAAACTCTAACAAAATTGCTAGGGTGTGTATATTAATAAATTGACAATCCAACACACACCATACAAAGATTGAAGAAAAATATCTGGCAGTCCGGATCGATTAAAATCGAAGAAAACGGGAAATCCGATCGGATTTTTCAGTCGAATGAAAAAAAAGCTTTCGATTTTTTCAGGAGATACGATCGTTTTTATCGAATTACTGTAAAATCGGATCATTTTATTGTATCGTGTGTGGCCACCTTTAGATTTTACTTACAGGTCGCTCTGTACACTGCTGACCTACTAACCTTCCTTTGACTGACTCTGTTCAATTGATTTGTGGTAATGACACGAGTCTTACATGTGTCAACAGGAGGGATAGTGTGGCTAAAATAAAACTATATGGGAACATTTGAGCCTTTGTAAGAGGGCGCACATGGGCCTTCCGAGTCCGGATTAATTAAAGATCCAGAGCCACAGCTTGCTACGAACACTCACATGAAGCTTCGGTGGTTTTGAAATAAAAGAAATGTTGTTTGCATCTTGCTCAAGAAGAACGCTTAGCGCTCATTTCCTTTTAAAACAGTAGCCAGATCCAATCTGTTCTTGATAGTTAGCACCACGGGGAAAAGAGGGGCGGAAATTTGAGATCCTGAGGCGACGGGAACATTTGCTTGAGCCTTAGTGCGACCACGATCTCAAAGGCTGTGGGAAGATATTAGAAGATTCTTCCTAAGGCACAGGTGTAGTTCTTTATCTTGAACCCTGGTGAAAAGGAGATAAAAAAGGGGGAACAGATACCTAAAAAGGCTACATAGGGGAAGTTGGGTTAAAACCATAGCATTTTAAAGGGAAAAAGAAGAAGAAGAAGAGCCCTGGAATGACAATGACAATGACTGAACGACCTCCATTGAACAGCAACGACAGGCTAGACAAAGAGACTACTGACCCATCCCCATCGGACAGTATTAAAGGGACTCCGAGCAGTGCAGAAACTATGGAAAGATGCACATCATTTTAAAGCTCTCTTTCTCCTCTTTCCAATGATATGTAAACCGCCACCCTACGCCTTTTAGTTTTCACTATTTTCGCGATTGAATTTGCCGCGGCCGCGATTTCGATCGCGAAAATAGAGAAAACTAAAAGGCGTAGGGCAATGATTTAGGTGTCGTCAGAAAGAGGAGAGAGAGAGCTTTAAAATGATATCCATCTTTACATAGTTATATTGTATTACACAGGGCGACTTTTTGTCAAAGTCAGCAGCTGCATTCAGCAGAATGGAGCTGCTGACACTGGGGAAAGTGTCGGCCTGTGTAATACAATATAACTATGGCTTGATGGATATCATTTTAAAGCTCTCTTTCTCCTCTTTCTGACGACACCTAAATCGTTGCCCTACGCCTTTTAGTTTTCTCTATTTTCGCGATCGAAATCGCGGCCGCGGCAATTGCAATCGCGAAAATAGCGAAAACTAAAAGACGTAGGGTGGTGGTTTATATATCATTGGAAAGAGGAGAAAGAGAGCTTTAAAATGATATGCATCTTTCCATAGTTTCTGCACTGCTCGGAGTCCCTTTAACAAGATGAACGTGACTAGTAATAAGGTTCTAGCGACCGGTGGAATTTTTAATTTTTGGACTACTTTGGCAATTTTTACTTCAAATCAAATGAATGCGTCTGACTGTATTGTGTGTGCAACGGCTAGACCGCAGATTGCTCTGGTACCAGTAGCGGCGAGTGGGTCTGAATTAGAATGTATGATACAGAGTATGATAAGTGTGAATCAACCACGGAAGTGTACCACAGAGAGAGCCCGTATGAAGGTACCAGGCACGCCACAGCGTGCATTTGCTACAGCCAACAATCTTACGTGCTATAGTAGATCTGCCCCCACTAACCATCCAATGATTAAGTATTGTGGAGAAATAGTGGAGGTAACCAATGATAAAGGGTTGAGCCTAGGAACAAAATGGCAGTTAGAAGATACTTGGTGGACTTGTGGACCTAACAAAGCAGAATCATCATTGTCACCAGAATGGAAAGGGTTGTGTGTCCCTGTCTGGATGATAGAACATGTAACTATATTGCCCTATGAGTTCTTTAAAATTTTGGTGGATAAAAAGGTACACCGGAGTAAAAGGGAGGCACCAAAAGGGAGTTTGGACCCACATGTATATATTGATGCGATAGGGGTCCCCAGAGGGGTGCCAGATGAGTTCAAGGCTAGGAACCAAATTGCTGCAGGGTTTGAGTCAATTTTCCTATGGCCAACAATTAACAAAAATGTGGATTGGATTAATTACATTTACTACAATCAGCAAAGATTTGTTAATTATACTAGAGATGCTATTGAAGGTTTGGCAGAGCAACTGAAAGCAACATCATTAACAGCATTGCAGAATAGAATTGCATTAGATATGCTGTTGGCAGAGAAAGGGGGTGTATGTGAATTTTTTGGGGAACAATGTTGTACCTACATTCCAGATAATACGTCCCCTGATGGAAAAGTGACAGTGGCTCTTCAGCAGTTAAAAGATCTATCTGAAGAGCTGAAACGAAACTCAGGTGTTTCAAATCCAATAACAGACTGGTTACAGAACTGGTTTGGAAGCTGGACCTCATTTTTTTCAGAGTTTTGGTATCGCATTCCTAACTGTTCTTATGGTTCTGTTCCTGTTAGCCTGCTGTATTTTTCCAATGCTGAGAACATTTTTTGCAGGATTGATAGATAAGCATATGAGTACTACTATGTATGCAGCCTTAGCACAGCATGATGAAGAATCATACGGTGATCTGGGAGGAGATTATGATGGCATGCTGGAGTGGGATGGCCAGGCAAACGTGTGAGGAAATCATTCCAGCTCACGGCCAGAGCCTGATTTTCTTTTTGATCATTTCACTTCTATGCCCTGACTTGCTGTAGTGCATACCCATTTGCAGCAAAGGGGAATAGAAGGCTGTGTTTGCTTGAACCTCCAATCCCTGTAGTGGAGACACATTTGCAGATACCCGAGGCTTAAGCAAGCATAAGCACAGAAATGAGAATGTAAATATTCTTTTTATACACATATATATTTATATAATCAAGCCACACCCCACAGTATTAATTATAAACAGGAGGGAAATGTGGAAAGAATTATGGAAATTTATAATTGATCTGTTAATCTTTATATATATATATATATATATATATATATATATATATATATATATATATATATATCCTTTATATTCTCACGTGGCTATAAGGACCACATGCACATAATCAGACCAGTGTGTTAGAGTGACACTTTAAATAATAGGATTATTATTACCTTAAGAGTTATCACAATATCACTGAATATATGTTATATATGTTTTTTGACTATAATCAGAGAAAAAGCATGTGTGCATCAACCAAGTGAACCTGACAAATCTGGCTTTGCAAATTTGGCCTATTGGCTAATCACGAGACATTGCTCATGCAAATAAGCATTTGCTTTCGCATGCCTAAATATGCAGGGTCAAAACCAAAAACCGCAAAACAATCGCCCTGCGGGAATTAGTTCATGCTATACAGCACTATCCAGGGGCGCCACGAGGAGGCTTCCCATTGCCCCCATACAACCGGGGGGCCGCGGGGGTCCCAGGCACTCTCACCGCCTGGAACCCACACAGCGGCACCCCGGAGGTGGAGGCCAGGGGGTGCAGGCGATCTCCCCAGCGTGGCCAGCGCCGGGAAGAGCCGCCCGCACACACCTCCCAGGATTAAAAACAGGCACTTACCTCAAAATCCATTGCGTTCTGCTATATGCGCATAACCTGGGCGCGACACATAAGGGGCGGACAGGCGCAAATAGCCTACTCCAGGGCTCTCACCTCCTAAAACAAGCCACTCACTACCTGCCCTCAGAAGAAAGAAATGCAATGCTAACTATAATCAGAGAAAAAGCATGTGTGCATCAACCAAGTGAACCTGACAAATCTGGCTTTGCAAATTTGGCCTATTGGCTAATCACGAGACATTGCTCATGCAAATAAGCATTTGCTTTCGCATGCCTAAATATGCAGGGTCAAAACCAAAAACCGCAAAACAATCGCCCTGCGGGAATTAGTTCATGCTATACAGCACTATCCAGGGGCGCCACGAGGAGGCTTCCCATTGCCCCCATACAACCGGGGGGCCGCGGGGGTCCCAGGCACTCTCACCGCCTGGAACCCACACAGCGGCACCCCGGAGGTGGAGGCCAGGGGGTGCAGGCGATCTCCCCAGCGTGGCCAGCGCCGGGAAGAGCCGCCCGCGCACACCTCCCAGGATTAAAAACAGGCACTTACCTCAACGTCCATTGCGTTCTGCTATATGCGCATAACCTGGGCGCGACACATAAGGGGCGGACAGGCGCAAATAGCCTGCTCCAGGGCTCTCACCTCCTAAAACAAGCCACTCACTACCAGCCCTCAGAAGAAAGAAATGCAATGCTAACTATAATCAGAGAAACGTTGAGGTAAGTGCCTGTTTTTAATCCTGGGAGGTGTGTGCGGGCGGCTCTTCCCGGCGCTGGCCACGCTGGGGAGATCGCCTGCACCCCCTGGCCTCCACCTCCGGGGTGCCGCTGTGTGGGTTCCAGGCGGTGAGAGTGCCTGGGACCCCCGCGGCCCCCCGGTTGTATGGGGGCAATGGGAAGCCTCCTCGTGGCGCCCCTGGATAGTGCTATATAGCATGAACTAATTCCCGCAGGGCGATTGTTTTGCGGTTTTTGGTTTTGACCCTGCATATTTAGGCATGCGAAAGCAAATGCTTATTTGCATGAGCAATGTCTCGTGATTAGCCAATAGGCCAAATTTGCAAAGCCAGATTTGTCAGGTTCACTTGGTTGATGCACACATGCTTTTTCTCTGATTATAGTTAGCATTGCATTTCTTTCTTCTGAGGGCAGGTAGTGAGTGGCTTGTTTTAGGAGGTGAGAGCCCTGGAGCAGGCTATTTGCGCCTGTCCGCCCCTTATGTGTCGCGCCCAGGTTATGCGCATATAGCAAAACGCAATGGACGTTGAGGTAAGTGCCTGTTTTTAATCCTGGGAGGTGTGTGCGGGCGGCTCTTCCCGGCGCTGGCCACGCTGGGGAGATCGCCTGCACCCCCTGGCCTCCACCTCCGGGGTGCCGCTGTGTGGGTTCCAGGCGGTGAGAGTGCCTGGGACCCCCGCGGCCCCCCGGTTGTATGGGGGCAATGGGAAGCCTCCTCGTGGCGCCCCTGGATAGTGCTATATAGCATGAACTAATTCCCGCAGGGCGATTGTTTTGCGGTTTTTGGTTTTGACCCTGCATATTTAGCATGCGAAAGCAAATGCTTATTTGCATGAGCAATGTCTCGTGATTAGCCAATAGGTCAAATTTGCAAAGCCAGATTTGTCAGGTTCACTTGGTTGATGCACACATGCTTTTTCTCTGATTATAGTTAGCATTGCATTTCTTTCTTCTGAGGGCAGGTAGTGAGTGGCTTGTTTTAGGAGGTGAGAGCCCTGGAGCAGGCTATTTGCGCCTGTCCGCCCCTTATGTGTCGCGCCCAGGTTATGCGCATATAGCAGAACGCAATGGACGTTGAGGTAAGTGCCTGTTTTTAATCCTGGGAGGTGTGTGCGGGCGGCTCTTCCCGGCGCTGGCCACGCTGGGGAGATCGCCTGCACCCCCTGGCCTCCACCTCCGGGGTGCCGCTGTGTGGGTTCCAGGCGGTGAGAGTGCCTGGGACCCCCGCGGCCCCCCGGTTGTATGGGGGCAATGGGAAGCCTCCTCGTGGCGCCCCTGGATAGTGCTATATAGCATGAACTAATTCCCGCAGGGCGATTGTTTTGCGGTTTTTGGTTTTGACCCTGCATATTTAGGCATGCGAAAGCAAATGCTTATTTGCATGAGCAATGTCTCGTGATTAGCCAATAGGCCAAATTTGCAAAGCCAGATTTGTCAGGTTCACTTGGTTGATGCACACATGCTTTTTCTCTGATTATAGTTAGCGTTATATATGTTTTTTGAACCATTTACTGTGTACAGTTTTCCTATGTCCTTTGCAGTGAAATTCCAGAACACCTCCCTTCCCCCTCATGTCATGGTGTACTAGGCACAAAAGAAACAACCCTTTGAGAAGCAGTTTGAACCAGATTCTGAGGGCAGGTCTGACTTTGAGAAACGAAAGTAAGAACTTTGCTTCAGGGGACTTCCTTGAAAAGCTGACTTTCATTCTCGTGGAGGACAGAGAGGAATCAAGCGACCCCACCCAAAAGGAGAACTGAATATGCTGGTTGGACTTTTACCAGAAAGAACTGCCCAAAAGGAGGAATATTTTATCATATTAATTAGGATTTAAAAGTTCCCTGCACACCAGGAGAAAGCACTGCTGTGCAGGGCTGTGTTAGTTGCAGTCTCTACATGCCGGCTGTGAGAAAGTCCTTGGCCAAGTAAATAAAGATTTCTACGTTTTTGGCACTTAATGGAGATGTCTCATGTGAAAGTTATTTACCTTTAACATCACCAAAGCCTGCTAAGAAGCATCCATTTGTGGCCTGGTGTGTTTGAACTCTGTGTATATGTAAACAGCCAATATACAATCAGACTGTCTGAGTCTGGACAGTTGAAAGCTGGAATTTGGAATTTGCATATCATTTGCATATCATAGCAAGCAAGGATGTGCTGTCACACCTGAGAAAATTGGATTATTACTGGATCTGGACATTTGAGTGGCCCCGGGCCGCAAATCTTGTTATAAAACATCAGCTAGGAAGATTAAGAGTTGTAGTTCCCTGGAGATAGCAAAGACGCTAGAACTGCCCTGGTCCAACCAGCCGCTGCGGTCTCCCGCAAACAACGTTCAGACCTTCATGCTGGTAACGTTTTATTCCCGTTTTTATTTTTGAGCAAACTGTCTTGTTGTGTGTCTTTGTAATTTTTACCTTGTTTTTTTGTAAATCTTTTGTATATATTACTTTCTGCACTGTTCCACTTTTTTCTGGAATATTAAATATGTATTTAATAAGCTTGACTTCTGATGTACTAGCAAAAACTCATAGTCTGGGAAGAGACTGCAGTGCAATTTGCGTTACAAGTTCAGTGCCTGATTGTGCCTTGCTACTGTGTGATTGTATTGTGTGTGGCGTTCCTGTATTTGGCCTAAAGCGCAAAGCTGACCCAAATATGAAAAGACTGGACTGAGTGCAGGCCACTCGACAGCAGAGTGGGAATTGTTGGAGTGTCTAGCAGCAGCTAGTGGTGGCAGTGAGAAGTGTTTTTGAGGGGTGACAGCCTTGTGTTAGCTTGAATAAGGCTGCTTCCCCTCGCGATCTGGTCTAAACCCGCAGTCGGGAACCGTTCCTGCAGGCGTGCCGCGGGGCCGGTTCCTGACATTCCCCTCTCATCAGCATAGCCTAGTGTAAGAACTCCCTCCCCACTCAGTAGCATTCAACATGACTACCTCCTCACTCAGCGTGATTTCCTCCAAGCTCCCGCCATCCCCAGCATGATCTCTGCCTCTTATCCTGCATGATCTCTCCCCAACTAGTAGCCTGATTCCCAGCCCCAACCGTACACCGTGTGATCCTCTAACCCCCCAGTAGCACACAGTGTGATTCCCCCATCCAGTAGCACCCAGTAACCTTCCTCACCCAGCTTCTTTTTCATGCCACCCAGCTGGAAAAAAATTCAGCTGAAATAGGGGGGTGGGGGGGGGGGGAGTACAATTTCCACCTGTCTTTTTTTCACATTTTCAACTAACCAAACTGGAACCATAACAATATCCCCAGAACAGTTAGAGCTCTATTCAATAAGGAAGTGTTTTCCTGATTCATGTTCACATCTTTTTCTAACACTGACCCACTCTGAAGAAGACTCACGGCAACCTCTGTATCTTCATTCTCCAACTCCGTGAGATCAAAACTGTTCATAAGGTTATATGTGATCTCTCAGTAAGATTAATCCTGCTCCTGTTCTAATAATCAAATCATCTGTGTCTGATTTATCCATGTTATGAGAAGGAAGACATGGATAGTGTTCTTGTATGTGTCAACTCATTCCTTTGAGGTTTTCAGCTTTGGAATTCCATACGTCATTTGCTTTTTCTGGGTTTCTAGTATAATTCAGTGAACAGCTAAAAGGGTTGTTATTAAATCCTTTGTCCAGACTAACTGACAACATTTGTGTCATTAATATCTCTAAGATCCGGTTTGGGGTTTTGGGCCTCATCTAAGTAAACATTCATTTTACTTTTTAATGGATTTCACTGCTGTTGTTGGTTTATCACAGATACTTTCATTTTCCAGCAGAGGACTATTCACACTGTCTGTACCGGCTGTGAATCTCTGAAGGCCATCCCTGGGATTCACAGGTGCATCTTCAGAACCTGAATTTCCTAAGTTACTTGAGTTGAGTTACTTTCATTATCCGGCTGTGCCTTTAACAGAGCCAGAATTTGTGCCTTTCAGTTTTAAGTTGTGCTTCCACTCACAGGCACTTGCTCTATGTGTGATAGTTGCACTCTCTGGCCAGCCATCCAACCTGGAATGGCAGGTGTGCTGGAAAAAATCCTGGGCACCACAGGATCCAGTAGTATTAGAACATAGCAATCCGCACCACCTTCGTTAATGTATCTTCATTTATTGGTATAAAAAGACATACATTTATGTCTTATGGCCAATCAGAAAGTTTGGCTGTCTTGTGGGTTTGGCCTGTATATGCAAATGGTCAGTTTTCCATCAGGTCCTCTCATTTGTATACCTTCTCTAATTGGACGCTCTGTGTATATATGTGTGCATTGGTGTGTGTATTGTTTAGAACTGGGCAACTTGAAGATGGGCAGGTAGCCCGAAACATTGGACTGTTTTGCCCCACGATTCTTTTAAATGTATGTCTTTTTATACCAATAAATGAAGATACATTAACGAAGGTGGTGTGGATTGCTATGTTCTTCCACTCACAGGCAGGCATTACTTTGGTGAAGCTTAATGTTATTTTTCCTTTTTAAAACAGAAGGTTCCGTATTTTTTTGGCATAGGAGACACACTCTTTTCTACCAAAAAATGGGGGGAAAAAAGTCCCTGCATCTTATATGTCGAAAACAAGGAGGCTCAAACTTACGAACACCCACTGATATGAGCCACCAACCAGTTGCAACGTCAGGGACTCCTTGTATTATCCCCCCATGTGTCTCCCACTTCCCCGTGTATCCTCCTCTGCACCCAATTGCCATGTGTCTCCCGATTCCCCCAACCTCTGCCCGTGTATACCTACGAGAATCGTCAGTGCAGCTCACCTAATCAATGGTTCTAGCAGCGATCACAGACCTCCCCTCTCCTGCACAGCTCCCCTATTGCCGGCTTCTGCTGATGCTTCTTATAGATATACACGGGCAGAGAAGGACACACGGGAAGGAGCAGGAGACACACGGGGGAAGGGGGGAGCAGAGGGCATTTGAGGGCACACTGGGGACACATGGAATACACTGGGGACAGAAGGGGGCACACTGGGAACAGAAGGGGACACATAAATTGGGGGAGAACATGCTCAAGAAGATCCTGCACCATGGACACATCAGGTTTAATTTATATTTTTCCCCCTGGTTTTTGCCCTCTAAACCGAGGTGCGTCTTATAAACCAGAGCGTTGTATACATCAAAAATATTTGGAGTTTTATTTTGTGCTGAAAGATAGCTTATAGACATTTCAACATTTGAGAAAGTATAAACCCTGCTTGGGTGATACGCCATAATTTTATCTTAATACTTGGAAACCAGAAAATATGTTAAACATCTATTTTTATGTAAATCTTCATCTCAGCTGGCAGAGTAGTCTGGGAAATCTTTAGTGTGAATGCTCAGTAGATTCAAGACTAAAATATGAATGTTATTAATGTGATTTAAATGTTTTAGTGTTCCTGTTATATTAAACTTCAGAAAACTTTCAGAACATCTTCCAAGGGAACTAAACGTCAAAGCTGAGTACTTTTTTATGTTAAGTCTGGGGATGGTCTAAAGTCAACAGTGCATTTTATATGAAGCCAGACTAGAGCTCTAAACTTTTTAGCATGCATGAAAATTCTCAACAGCCTTATGAGTTTATCATCTGAACCTGAGGACAATATAATACAATAAAATATAATATAGTATACTGTATATACAGTGCTGCCCATAATTATTCATACCCCTGGCAAATTTTGACTTAAAGTTACTTTTATTCAACCAGAAAGTAATTTTTTGATGGGAAATGACATAGATGTCTCCCAAAAGATAATAAGATGATGTACAAGAGGCATTATTGTGAAAAAAATTTTATCAGATTTTATTTACATTTGAGCAAAAAGTGTCCAGTCCAAAATCATTCATACCCTTCTCAATAATCAATAGAAAAGCCTTTATTGGCTATTTGTTACAGCAATCAAATGCTTCCTTTAATTGCAGACCAGTTTTTTGCATGTCTCCACAGGGATTTTTGCCCATTCATCATTAGAAATGAGCTCAAAATCTTTCAGGTTGGAGGGTCTTCTTGCCATCACCCTGATCTTCTTTAGCTCCCTCCACAGATTCTTAATTAAATTCAAGTCAGGGCTCTGGATGGGTCACTCCAAAACTTTAATGTTGTTGTCCGCTAACCATTTCTTCACCACTTTTGCTGTGTGTTTTGGGTCATTGTCATGCTGAAATGTCCACTGGTGCCCAAGGCCAAGTTTCTCTGCAGACTGCCTGATGTTGTCGTTGAGAATCCTCATGTATTGCTCTTTTTTCATGGTGACCATACCTTCCAACTTTTTGAGATGAGAAAAAGGGACACTTAAGCCATGCCCCTGGTCACGCCCTCGCCACGCCTCTAGTCACACATACCATAAAGATTTCATAAGAAAACTATGATGTTTTATAATTCAAACCACACTGGTCCTCTTTATCCTGGTTCATTTTCCTTCATATTAACATTTTAAAATTAGTAATATATCAATTTAAAGGTTGGGAATAAAGTTTGGAGTCAATCAAACACATTTTAGTATAGAAATATATAGATAGAAATATATAGAAAGAGGGACAAAGTACTGAAAGAGGGACAAATGAGGGTGACAGAGGGACAGGGCTCCCAAAAAGGGACTGTCCCTCCGAAAAAGCGACAGTTGGGAGCTATGATGGTGCTGTTTACTGTGATTAGGTTCGCTGGTCCATTGTCTGAAAAACACCCCCAAAGCATTAGGTTTCCGTTCTTACCACCATGTTTGACAGTGGGGATGGGGTTCTTTGGGTTAAAGCCTTCTCCTTTTGTACGCCAAATAAAGGAAACATAATTGTGACCAAACAATTACATTTTTGTTTCATCTGACCATAGCACAGAAGACCAGAATTCTTCTTCTCGGTGCAGATGAGCATTTGCAGAGGCCAAGCAAGCTTTTGTGTGCCTTATCTGAAGAAGTGGCGTCTTCCTTGGTCTGCATCCTGGGAACCCAGCAGTGTGCGGTGTCCGTTGGATTGTCTGCCTTGAGACATTGCCACCAGCAGAGCCCAGATTCACCAGGCTGCTCCTGGTGGTGATCCTTGGATTCTTTTTCACCTCTCTCACTATCCTCCTGGCTAGCACAGGTGTCACTTTTGGCTTCCAACCACATCCTCTGAGATTTTCCAAAGTGATTTTTCTTGTATTTTTAAATAGTACTTTGTACTGTAGCCACTGGAACTTGAAAATATTTAGAAATGGCCTTGTAGCCCTTTCCTGACTTGTGAGCAACCACAATTCGTAGCCGCAGGTCCTCACTGAGCTTCTTTGGCTTAGCCCTGACTGTCCACAAATCAACTGCACATAGCTGCTGTTTTTCACCTGTTGAGTTGATTAAAACAGCTGTTTTATTCTGCCCCCAACCTTGCCTAGCAAATCCCCCAGCAAAGCAGAGCCCCCAGGCCCTAGCAATGCCCCCGGGCCCATCAAAGTCCCAGCCCAGAAAAGCAAAGCCCCAGGGCCCAAGCCCAGCAATGCCCCCCAGCCTCAGGCCAGCAAAGCAAAGCTCCCAGCCCAGCAAAGCCCCCAGCAAAGCAGAACCCCCAGGCCCCAGCCTAGCAAAGCAAAGCCCTCAAGCCTAGGAAAGCTGTGAACTATCTGGATGTGTGGTTGTAGCCGTTTCTCAGGCTCTAACTCCGAACTGGAATCGAACCCTGACTCCCCAGCCGTACGCTCTCTTTAACAATGGTAGAGAAAGAACCATCGACAGTATGAGCAGCGATGGACTACTGGGTGCGCTGGATTGACCTGTGGCCAGAGCTGTCACAATTTGCCATCCAACTTCTGTCTTGCCCTGCCTCAAGCGTCCTGTCAGAAAGGACCTTCAGTGCAGCTGGAGGTATTGTCACTGAGAAGAGAAGTCGTCTAAGTCACAAAAGTGTTCAGTACCTCACCTTTATCAAAATGAATGAGGCATGGATCCCGGAGGGCTACTGCCTGCCCGAAGACTAAGTCAGTCCCTGCACAAAGCATCTCTGCCTGCACGCCGTGTGACTGCCTGCCCCATGACTAAGTCGCTCCCCACACAGCATCTCTGCCTGCAGGCTGCTTGACTGCCTTCTCCGCCACCACCAACAGGGTCCAGGACTCCAGGCGGATTCCTGAATTTTTAAGGACACTGCTAGCAGCGGCCGCTAAAATAATTTTTCTGGTGCGTGTACATGCCTGCCTAATTTTTCTGCCTGCACTGCGGCTGCAACAACAAAACAAAAGGCATGTACATGTGCCAATTCCCCTTTGTGATCATTACCTTGCCGCGGTGAAGGGGCTTGCGTATCACAATGAAGCAATGACCGACGGCTATATGAGTGTCTCGGGGGGGGGGGGGGGCACACCCAAGATAATAAGGTCGTTGCTTCATTCATTGTGGACAGACCAAATTTGATCAGCTGGACAGTCACTGTTGTTCTATCATTGAGCTACCACAGCCTGGCGACCATATGAGCTTGAAAAACGCCACGGCCTGCACTCTCGCCATGGTGTGCACCAGTCCAGCACGGCCGACACTACACAAACAGCTGTTTGCGGTGCGTTAAACAGTGAGTTTGGTCTGTCAGTGTGAAGCAGTACACTAATTACACTCCCTGATTGATGTATACACATGCAAGATGTTCTAAAGCACTTTAGGCCTGCAATTTAGCATTCAATGTGATTTCTGCCCTTAAAATGCTGCTTTGCGTCAAATCCAGATTTTTCCCCGGGACTTTTGGCATGTATCCCACTCCGCCATGCCCCCCTCCAGGTGTTAGACCCCTTGAAACATCTTTTCCATCACTTTTGTGGCCAGCATAGGTGTTTCTAGTTTTCATAGTTCGCCTCCCTATTGAAGTCTATTGCGGTTCGCAAAAGTTTGCACAAACCGGAGTTTTGTGGAAGTTCGCGAACCGAAAATCGGAGGTTCGGGTCATCTCTAGCCCCGACTGCCGATCCCTGGTGTGAATTAGATTCAAGTGTAATAGCAATAATAGATGTTGGTTATACTGAAAAAATTTAAGTAGAGGAGGAAAAATCTACGACAGATAGTATGAAACAGTCTTCATCTCCTGAAAAAGTTGCCCATGCATTCATTGACCATAGTCATAAGGGATCAGTGACTTAATTATTTAGGTTGGGAACCGCTCCCGCAGACACAGATCACCATATGGGCCTGTTTGTCATTAAGGACATCAAACTAAAACCTAACTCTTGCTACTGTTAATCCATCCAGTCTACTTTTAAGGTGCGTACACATGCACTACAAAAGAGAACGACAGGTCCTTCAGACCCTCCTGCTGGGCGGTCGTTCTCCCGATAGTAGTGCGTGTGTACAGTCTGTCTGCAGACTGATAAGGCTGTTTCTGAGCGGATCGTTCAGAAACAGCCTTATCAGTCTGCAGACAGACTGTACACACGCACTACTGTCGGGAGAACAACCGCCCAGAGTGAGGGTCTGACGGACCAGTCGTTCTCTTTAGTAGTGCGTGTGTATGCATCTTTAGAGTCAGCAGGTAGACAGATAGTGAGGGAAGTTGTTACTAAAACCCTCCCCTTCCAAGGGCAAGGCTTTAATTCTGGATTCAGCACAGAACTGTAAATGAACAATTCTCACACTGCTTACTGCCACTATACTTGCATAATGTCCTTGACTTGTAAAATACACACTGTCTGTCCTTGTATTTGTTTTTGTTTGTGTTTGTTAAGCAACTGCCAAGACAAATTCCTTGTAGGTGCAAACTTCATGAAACGTGGAACAAATTGGTCTAAGCACTGCTCATTGTAGCAATAATGAGTGAAAGAAGGGATTTATTACACATATAGAACTCACAAACTTGCTCTTTATAAAGAGCCAGACACAGTATTGTATTAAAATAATTTTCTGCGCAGAAAGTGTTTAAAAACCACGGGGGGCCATCAATATCCAGATGTTTTAGTCAGGTCTCATCTGCTTACGGGGACGGCGGCCATGCTGACTCAAAACGTCCCCGCAGTCAGACGCCTACCTCCTACCACTGCAATCGTACAGAGTCAATCCTGCATTCACACAGCAGCTGCCTCCCTGCTAGCAGGGACAAAGTCCATGTAGTTATTGCATATGTGCACAGTTGGCCGGCAAGCAAAAATAATAACAGTTCATCTGTTCAACTATTCAGCTATATTTGGTATGAAGCAGGTTTCTTTCTAAGCACAGCACAGCAGCATAACAGAGAAGCAACTCAATGTACTATGCAACACAGAAGCAGTCGTTAATGAGGCGGTATACTGGCAGCTTGCAGCATTCAGGCTTTTGCATTTTTCATCAGCTTTTATCAGATTTAGAGGCTCAGCAAAGCAGCATGCACCAGCTGATACGACCATATAATATGGAACACTGGATAGTTTGTGATATACTTGCAATTTCCTGTGTTAGAGAGATGCCATTCTTCCCAGATCTTTCCCCTAGTAGTGGGCAGACGTTTCCCCGTCAACGGGTGCAATCCTTTGCTCCTGGGTTGTGGGCATCAGCTTCCTCTCAAAGGTTTCAGCATAGCTGCGTATACCGTGGTGTAGAGGTGTAGGCGGCCTGGCGTCTCACGTGCTGCTCTGCACGGAAGTTGATGGCCCCTCCTGCCTATGCATTTCGCGTCATCAGACGCTTCGTCAGGGCGTGGTTACCATTGCCGGCACTGCCCTATTTACGTTCCCACTGTCTCCGCCTCCTCCAGGGTTCCGCCTTTCGTGTGCGTCGATGCGTGGCCTCTTCCACACATATAGTTCCGCTTTTCATACAGGACAACAGATGGCTTCTTCCGTATACATGCATCTCCATGGTAACATTCCATGCGTCCAATCAGTCTGGATTCCTTGGCATGACCTCATGATTTCTACTGCCATCTAGTGGCATACGAATAGATTTCTTTCCATTCAGAAGGAGGTAATTATCATAAATGCAGTTATCTCTCTACTGGACCTTTTCTTTCAGGGAACAGTTCCATTTTATACACATGAATCTTTACTTCAAACGCACAATACGATATGGATTTTTTCTACTTTGGATTTTGTATATATATGAACTAGAGTCTCTCCTATTGATTGTGGTAGCCATCTCATTTTCTCATAGTTGACCATCCCTTTTTCCAATCATTTTTTCATTCATACCTTGCTTGGTCCTAAGGCCTTTAATCCTAATGATTTATTTATTATATGTAATCTGTCTGAGAAATGGGGTTAGGTCCAATTCTGAATTGAACCCATGGGGTACCATTGTATTTAATTTGTAAATCCACATACTTTCCTTAGCTAGTAGTATATCCTTAAAGTCGCCCCTTCTCTCTGACAAATTTAGTTTGTATATGGCTTTTACTTTAGTTCCCACTAGGGAGGATCCATGTACCTGTCTATAATGTTCATATAGTGGCATTTGAACATCTCCATCTTCTATTTCTCTAAAATGTTCGAGAATTCTCTCTTTTAGTTCTCTTTCTGTTTTGCCTACATATAGCATCTGGCAGGGACATTCTACCACATAAACCACACGTTCTGTATTACAATTCAGGAACTCCTTGATGTTGAAGGTCTGGGATCCACTGCTATCTTTGAAATTTCTCGTTTTGTCAACGTAGGGGCATATTTTGCATCTTCCACAACGGAACATTCCTTTAGCTGCTTGACTTCGCAGCCAGTTAGTTCCATTTTGGGATGGTCTATATTCGCTTCTAACTAGCTTATCTTTTAGATTTTGAGCTTTTTTAGCAGTTAGAAGTGGTCGAGGTCCTACAATCTTCGATATCTCTGGACTTGCTCGTAGGATACCCCAATGTTTTGTAAGGAGTTCACCTAGATCACTCCAATGTGTACCATAAGTGGTAGTAATCCTCATAAATTGGTTCTCTCTTGGGGTTTTAGGTCTCGATGACAGCAACTCCCCTCTTGACTTCCCCCAAGCTTTTCTCATCGCTGACTTTAATAGTCTGTGGGAGTATCCTCGCTCCCTAAAGCGTGCATACATGGCTCTAGTTTCAATTTTGAACTGTTCATCCGATGAACAGTTCCTGCGTAATCGCAGGAACTGACTGTAGGGGATTGATCTAAGCAGGGCAGGGGGGTGATGACTTGTGGCATGCAAAATGCTATTACCCGCCGTCGGTTTCCGATACGTTGATGTCCTTATGAATCCATCATCGAACACCAATTTTAGGTCCAAGAACGATATCCCAGAAGCATCGACTGTATACGTTAGACGTATAGTCCTCCTGTTGCAATTGAGTTGATCAATAAATGCTCGTAGTTCGTCTTCCGTTCCCGTCCATACTATTAAGGCGTCATCAATATACCTTATCCAGAGGGCGACATGTGCCCCAAAATCTGGGCTTGGGTAGACATCTTGTCTCTCCCAGAGGCCCAGATGTAGGCATGCATATACCGGGGCACATGCCGCCCCCATCGATGTCCCCCTAACCTGCCTGTAGTATTTTCCATTAAACCTAAAACAGTTTTGTTTCAAAACCATACTTAGGCATCTCAATATCATATCATTATGGGTTTGTGCTTCAGGGTAATTCTCATCCAGAAAGAAGTCAACTGCCCTGAGTCCCTCCTCATGCGGTATGGACGTGTAAAGGGATTCCACGTCCACACCGACCAGGAGGGACCCAGGGGGGGCCCTAAACTCTGTTAGGACCTTTAGTACATCCCTTGTATCTTTTACATAAGATGGTAATTGTGTCACCAACATCTTTAATTTCTCATCTATATATCTTCCCAGCCTCTCACATGGCCCCCCGTTTACCGATACTATTGGGCGCCCTGGGGGCTTGTTCGCATCTTTGTGTATTTTTGGGATAAAATATATTGTTGGAACATTATATACAGTGATCCACAGATAATCTCTTTCACCTCCCGAGATCACTCCATATTCTAAGGCTTCATCAATTAGGTGATTTATTTTATCTTTTATGGCCGGGAAGGGGTTTACGGATAATTTTTCATAGGTACTACGATCTGACAGTTGTCGTTCTGCTTCGGCAATATAGTCTCGCTCATTCATAAGTACTATATTTCCCCCTTTATCACTTGGTTTAATTACAAGATTGGGAGCTGATTTTAGTTCTGTCACCGCTTCCCATTCCTTTCTCGTGAGGTTCTCCTTTGTATAATTTAAATTTTTTTTTGCCCAGTTCTTATTTCGTAACTCTTCGTTTACTGTTTCCAAGAAAACTGATAGGTATTTATTCTTAGAAATAGGGGGCATAGTTACTGCTCTTTTTCGTAATAGGGTATTAGGTGGTAATTGAGTTCCTTGGGAGTCACTGTCATCAAAAACCTGTCCACCCTCATCCATTAGGCTTTGTAAGTCTCTAATGGCCCCTCGTTCGTCATTGGTCCATACCTCTGGTATTTGTGACAATGTGGCTTGTGCCTCATTCTTGTCAGATGTTTGTCCTTGTTTATGGTGAAGTTGTAACATTATCTTTCTCAAAAAGAGATTGATGTCTTTATATACTTCAAATGTATCGCCCTGACTAGTTGGTGAGAAGGACAGTCCTTTAACTAATACCTTCAGATGGTTCTCTTTTAAATCAAAATTGGACAGGTTTATGACTACCCCTGAGGGATCTACATCTATTTTCTTCTGTTCTGATTGTATTGTTTGTTGCTCCTCGTTACACTCACCCTTTCCTCGTCTAAGCTGTCCTCCCCTCTTTGTAGTGCCTCCACCCAACCCTTGTAGTTTTTTCTCTGTTCATATGATAGCTGTTGTTGTTTACGATTTGATTTTAGTACTCCTTTAGGTTGTTTTTGCTTTTGTTTTGACCCTGACTGAAAGGAGACTGATTTTCTGCTCATAATTGAGCTTTCTGAAACATCAGTTTCACCTTCTGTGGTTTCATCTAAGTTTCTCCTTTTTCTAGTTTTACTCCTTCCTCTATTCTGTCGTTTAGAGGATCTTTCTTGGGGGTCAAATGCTTTATCTTTATCCCACCTCTTAAGGTCACTTTGAAATGTATTCTGTTTCCGTTTTTTAGTCTCGGCCTGTACTTTCAAAACTTACTTGGCGAAAATAAATTGATTCTGATTCTGATTCTTCTGCCATTTCGTTAGGTATTATTATTATTATTATTTATTTATATAGTGCCAACATATTCCGCAGCGCTTTACAAAGCACAATAAGAGGACAAGGGGTACATAGATACAACTAACAAATGTACAGCAGAGTTCCAAGCAGCACAAATGTTGTTACAAAAACTGTAAACATTAGGAGGATGACCCTGCCCTTGCGAGCTTACAATCTAATGGGTAGTGGGGGACACACTAGGTAAGGGGGTGGAGGATGGATGAGGCATTGACCCTTTGCCTCTGATTACATTGTGACAGATAAGTAAATAAGGGCTATAATATGTTATAAGCTTGTCTGAAAAGGTGTGTTTTAAGAGTGCGTTTGAAGATGTCCAGGTTTGGAGCATGACGTACAGGCTGTGGAAGAGAGTTCCAGATAAGGGATGATGCTCGTGTAAAGTCCTGGATGCGAGCATGAGAGGAGGTGATCAGCTTAGAGGCCAGGAGAATTTCTCGGGAGGAGCGAAGGTTGCGGAAGGGACAATATCTTGTGATTAGTGAGGAGATGTATGGAGGAGACAACTCGTGGAGGGCTTTGTATGTTAGAGTCAGGAGTTTGAACTGGATCCTCTGGGTAATGGGTAACCAGTGGAGAGAACGGCACAGTGGGGCTGAGTCGGAAGAGCGTGTGGAAAGGTGAATGAGGCGGGCCGCTGAATTTAGAAGTGATTGGAGAGGTGCTAGCCTGTTTTTTGGTAGACCTGAGTTGACACCAACTTCCAATAGCTAGAAGTAATGGTGAGGGAGGAGTCATCACTAATTAGGTAGGGATGGATAGATGGGAAAGGTCAGGGGGGTGATTGGGGTATTCGGCCAGCATTAGCCTAAAACGTGACTAACCTAATTGTAAATTAATTAGACTGTGGTGAAATTCTAAGGGAGTTGTACATAATAAAGGCCACCTAAGGGGGGACTGATGTCGAGAGACCCTTGGGTTATATAATTTGATGTCATTTCTTATGCACACTCACTCTGTATGTAACCAGATGTATCAATAATGCTTGTTAATTTGCTGATGTTTATCAAATAAGTTAATTTTCCTTCAAATGTGTATCAGATCAATCTATACTTATATTCCTATGATTGGAAGAGGCACAAGACAGTGACAGGGTGCTTAGCTTGCAGTTTGTTGGAATGAGACAATCACAAGATTATGAGAAGACAGCAACAGACATTACTCAACTAGAAGAAAGCAAGGCCTGGAATAAGCGAGGGAAGGGAGCGTAAGGAAGGCCAACATGATAGTGCTGGACATAGTCCGGCAGGGTAAGGGTTAAGGCAGTGTAGGAAAGGGAGGCAGTAGCAGGAAGGGGAGGAGCAGGCTGAGCTGGAGAGAAGGCAGAGGAAGGAAGTGAGGAGTCAGAGGCAGAAGCGTGGGGACTCAGGAGGAAAATTTGGTAGCTGCTGCCTTGCCTGTAATGGAGGACGTGGAGAATCTGCTGAAGATGGTCCGGTCGGAGGCGGCTGCCCGCGGACCAGCATGGGTGGCGGCACAGATGTCCAGGATGGCGGGTGACGCGGAGCGCGAGACGGGAGGCCGCACTAGCACGCGGATTTCGCGGCCGCCAGAGCGGCTGAGCCCCAGCCCTTCACCCAAGGGGACCAGGCGGAGCGGAAGTCCGACCCAAGAGTCGCCGGCTCCCCCCAGGAAGAAAGGTAAAGCGGCAGGTGGGAGCGCGGCAGATCAGCAGGAGACATGCGGGGACGAAGAACGTCCCGGCCCCAGCAATGACGGAGAGGAGAGGAGAGGGCGGGCCAGGGAGTCGCTGGGCCTACTGAGGAGCAGCAGCCTGAAGAGCACGGGGCACAGCACACACCAGCACCCCCGGCTGGGCAGGCACAAAAAGGGGGAAAACAGAAGAAGGGAGGCGGCAGCACCAGGGCGCAGCAGGCCACCGCACTTGCAGCTTCCAAGCGGAACAAGGCCCAGCAGGTGGCGAGCAGAGGTGCGGGCAAGGTGAAGCAGGCGGGGAAGACCGCCATGGCGGAGACCG
Source organism: Hyperolius riggenbachi (assembly GCF_040937935.1). Taxonomy (NCBI): domain Eukaryota; kingdom Metazoa; phylum Chordata; class Amphibia; order Anura; family Hyperoliidae; genus Hyperolius; species Hyperolius riggenbachi. The sequence goes on along the minus strand of NC_090649.1, from coordinate 218,744,641 downwards.
CTTTAAAGTCACAGAGGAAGGGGTCCAGCGGCCAGACACGTGGACATGGGAGTGGGGTGGCCAACAGAAGCAGACACAGCTCGCCATCCCCACCCCGCAGGACAGGAAGGGGTGAGACGTCCAGAGGCCGTGAATCGGAGGCCCATAGGAGAAGGGACAACAGCGTCTCAGACCGGGGCCACAGGAGAAGTGACAGTCGGCACAGGAATGTCAGTGGACCGGTCGGGGGAGGACGATGGACCGAGCGTGGAAAGTCCGAGGTTCACAGCTGATCGTGGTGACCATCCGAGGCAGCGAGGTGAGCCGATGCATAGTTCCAATGTTGCCTTAAATGCTAGTATGAACAGGGTTGGGGATATTAGACGCGAAGGGGCTAGCTCAGCAGAAGGGGGCACTTCTGCAAATCTAGGCGAAGGTTCAGGTGCAGCGTTGTCTACGATGACGTCGTTACTGTTGAGTATTCGGCATACACTACAGGGCCAGGTGGCTACGAGGTCCACACCTGTAGCAGCCTGGTCAGGGCCTGCTGAGCAAAGGGCGATAATCGCAACGTCGTCGGAGGTGATACAATGTAGGCAGGCTAGTGTCCAGACAACTACGGGGTCGACTCAGACACTGGAGACGACTGGGGACAAGGACACTGAGATGATTCGTTTGTCAGATAAAGCACAAGGTGATGTTTATCTGAGCATGAGGGGGCCAATGGGAAAGCATTTGAAACCAGATGTGCGTGAGAAAATTTGGAAAGGGGAGTACATCGAGATCTTCTCACTGCTCCCATTAGGTAAGTTCAACCTGGATAGGGGTAGAGTTGACGAGTCCAAAAAGGAGGAGGAAGAGCGCTGGAGGTATCGTTTGATACCAAGAACGTTCCAAAATTGGTATCAGGCTTTTGCGATATACGCTAGTGTGTTGGGGGAAAAGCAACCGGAGTGCTGTTCGGCACTCTTTTGTTACTTTGATATGATTGGGGAGGCTTACAGGATGTATGGGGGAAACGCCTGGCTGAGGTATGATGAACAATTCAGGCAGGAGAAGGCGTTTCATCCAGGGATCAGATGGAACCACAAAGACATTGATTTGTGGATGAGCCTGATGATCCCAGGTACAAAAGCAAATCAGCCCTTTCAAGGGACGGCCAGCAGCCCTGGAGCAGCGGGTCAGCTGGCCAATAGGAAGTCGGGTGTCTGCTGGAAGTTCAATGAAGGGGCATGCAAATTCGGGAGCGCATGTCGTTTTAAGCACGAATGCTCATCCTGCGGCGGAAGTCACATGGTCACAAAATGCTTCAGGAAAGGAAAGGGACAATGCACGGATTCCTCTGGAAAGAGGGAGGAGCCCCTTGAAGGTAGCAAGGATGGAACCTTATCTAAATAGATTCCCGGATCCGGTAGTAGCTGAATTCCTGAGAAAAGGGTTCACTGAGGGTTTTATAATCCCCAGTTTCGGGGTGCCGAGGTCGCAACCCCCGTTTCGCAACCTTAAATCAGTTGAGGCGCATCCGGAGGTGGTGTCTAGGAAGTTGGAGAAGGAGGTAAGTTTAGGTAGAATGTCCGGTCCATTTCCCTTACCCCCCTTTGAGGATTTGATCGTATCACCATTAGGCTTGGTACCGAAGAAGGAACCAAATTCGTTTAGATTAATACATCATTTGTCCCATCCCAGAGGTGCTTCAGTTAATGATGGCATCGACCCTGAATCATCCACGGTAGTTTACACGTCGTTTGATGCGGCGATTCGGCTGGTGAAGCGCGCAGGGCAGGGAGCCTTGTTAGCTAAGACGGATGTCGAGGCAGCTTTCCGCTTATTACCAGTGCATCCAGCAAGTTGCAGGCTGTTAGGTTGTTTCTGGGAGGGGGGTTACTATATTGATCGTTGTTTACCAATGGGTTGTTCGATTTCATGTTCCTATTTTGAGCGGTTTAGCTCTTTTGTTGAGTGGGTGGTTAAGGACGAGTCGGGACTCCGGACAGTTATTCACTACCTGGATGATTTCCTGTTCGTGGGATCGGCCGCGACGGAGGAGTGTGCACATCTATTGCACACAATGAGGTGGGTATGTGCCAAATTGGGTATACCATTAGCAGAAGAAAAAACGGAGGGCCCCCAGACTGTCATTAAGTTTCTGGGGATTACGATAGATTCCATGGCTATGGAATGCAGGTTGCCTGAAGATAAAGTGACCGACTTACAGGGTACCATAAAGAGAGTTCTTGGCAGTAAGAAGATCACCCTCCAAGAGCTGCAGTCTCTTTTAGGGAAGCTAAATTTCGCCTGCAGGATCATGCCCATGGGGCGGATCTTTTGCAGGCGATTGGCAAGGGCTACTGCGGGCGTGCAGCTCCCTCATCACAGGGTTCGTCTGGTAACAGCACATAAGCAAGATTTGCTCATGTGGCTGACTTTTCTGGAAGAATTCAATGTGCGGTCCCTTTGGATGGACGAGAATACAGGCAATCATGATTTGGAATTGTTAACGGACGCAGCAGGTTCGTGTGGTTTCGGGGCCTTCTTCGCAGGTAAGTGGTGCGCGGAAGCTTGGCCAGTCTGCTGGGAGCAGTTGGGTTTTACAAAAAACCTACTGCTCCTGGAATTGTTTCCCATTTTGGTAGCTGTAGAATTGTGGGGTACGTTGCTTCGGAACAAGAGGATTCGGTTTAACTGCGATAATCTAGGCGTGGTGACAGCAGTCAACAGCTTGTCAGCATCATCACCTCCGGTCGTGAATGTTTTGAGACAGTTGGTTCTCAGTCGTTTGAGATATAACCTGTTCATTTTTGCCGTTCACTTGCCGGGGGTTGAAAATGATGTGGCTGATGCTCTTTCTCGGTTCCAATGGCAGAGATTCCGGGACGTCGCACCGGGAGCGGATCGGCAAGGGGTGGTTTGTCCCTCGGCCTTGTGGGAGATACCCCTGGGTCCGTAGGAGAGTGGATTTCGAACTCATTGTCAAATGCCACCTGGTCAGCATACACGGCAGTGTGGGGACAATGGAGTTCATTACGACGTCAGTTCGGAGGAGGTGAAACGGAACAAGATCAGGTTTATCTGCTATTGCAATTCATGGCAATAAAAGGGGCAGAGGGGATATCAGCAGCTGCATTATCCAAAAGTTTGTCAGCACGTGACCAAGGATTTCAGGGTGCGTATGGCATTAAGGGGTTTCAGGGCGCAGCAACAGGTACCGAAAGATGCCAGGCGCCCAGTTACGTTCCAGCTGTTGGAATCACTGGTGAACAGTTTGGGAGCGCTGTGTACTTCACGGTATGAGGAATTGCTGTTCGGGGTGGCGTTTTCGCTAGCATTCTTTGGGGCATTTAGGATTAGCGAGTTGGTGAGCAAAGGAAGACATTGCCCCAGAGGTCTGCGATGGGAGGAGGTCAAGCTTCTTACAGGATCTGTGGAGATTGTTCTCTGCAGATCAAAGACAGATCAATTAGGTACAGGCAGGACAGTTCATTTATTCAAGATTAATGGGTCCGTAGTGTGCCCAGTCTACAGGGTGGAGGAGTTTTTAAGGGTACGGAGCAGAAGCGGTTTGTCTTTTCTGTGTCACGAAGATGGCTCTTCCCTTTCTAAGTACCAGTTTATTGCAGTCTTTAGGAGAGCCTTAGCCAGCTTGGGCATCGCTGAAAAGGAATATGCATCTCATTCGTTTAGAATAGGTGCAGCAACAGAAGCGGCCAGGTGGGGTCTTGCGGACGAGCACATAAAGCGTATAGGAAGGTGGGAGTCATCCCGGTTCTTGCTTTACGTCCGGCCTAATTTGATTTAACTTTGTAGCATGTTTTAGTTGTTATAGTGGTCAGTGGTTGGTTCTCTCTCTTTTCTTTTCTTATTGCAGTGGTTGACATTTCTCCTCGGCTGGTCTGGATCGCGGGTCACTCCTATGTGTCAAGGGGTGTCCAGCGAGCTGTTGTAAGACCGGACGGTCGGCAGCTGGGTATTCCAAGAACAACGGCGAGGCTGAGATGGATAGGTTTCCCAGGTTTGATGTGGGAGAAGGTGCTGCCGCAAGTACGGCGCTTGGTGGCACGGGACAGAGCTCCGGACGTACTAGTTATACACGCGGGTGGCAATGACTTGGCTACAAAGACAACGCGTATAATAACGAGAGTAATTAAAAGTGACATGTTGGAGCTACGCGCTTCTTTACCCGACACTGTGGTCGTGTGGTCGGAGATGGTGAGTAGGAGAAAATGGAGGTTCGCGCGATCCGTTGACAAAGTTAATCGAGCTCGGAAGAAGCTGAACAGAGAGGTGTCACGGTTCATAATACAACACGGGGGTGTGGCAGTCAGGCATAGAGAGCTAGAGGAGGATACGGAGTTGTTTCTGGAAGCTGACTGGGTTCATCTTAACCCCATCGGGATAGATTTGTGGACACTAGCCTTAGAGGAGGGAATTCAGAGGGCCCTAGTGATGCGGGCGGCGCAAGGGTGAGGTTTCCCCCTTGCTTGCTGTGGCGGGGCAAGGTGTCTGGAGTATGGTGAAGGAATGAGGACATGGAGGATTTCACTTAGGTGACTTCCTCTTTTAACAAGCTCATGGAGCGACATGAAGAAATAGTTGATAAGGGGCATGCCGCTGTTCCCGAGTCTGTTGGTGCGGCTGGGGGCCGGATTTAGCCGCATGCCCAAAAAGAGAATGTGTTGTTGTTATCTGCGTTTTAAGTAGCTCTGGATGCTTTGCCCTGCAAATAAACCAATCTCTTGTTTTACAAGTTACCGTTTTATATTAAAATGTTATTAAGGTTAAATAAATGGGCTGCATTGGCCTTAAAAATTCCAAAGTCAAATGCAGTCCGAGTATTCTTTAATAGGTATAGTGGTATTATGAAGAAGGTGGGGGGTGAGAGTGAATTAAGGGGTTGTTTGGTCCTTAGGACGATAATTGGTCATGCACATATCAATCAAGGCCTGGAATAAGCGAGGGAAGGGAGCGCAAGGAAGGCCAACATGATAGTGCTGGACATAGTCCGGCAGGGTAAGGGTTAAGGCAGTGTAGGAAAGGGAGGCAGTAGCAGGAAGGGGAGGAGCAGGCTGAGCTGGTGAGAAGGCAGAGGAAGGAAGTGAGGAGTCAGAGGCAGAAGCGTGGGGACTCAGGAGGAAAATTCCCGCCCACCCGCCCGTTAGGAAAAGATATGTGGGTGGTTTGTCATTGCAGCTGGCGGGGCAAGGTGTCTGGAGTATGGTGAAGGAATGAGGACATGGAGGATTTCACTTAGGTGACTTCCTCTTTTAACAAGCTCATGGAGCGACATGAAGAAATAGTTGATAAGGGGCATGCCGCTGTTCCCGAGTCTGTTGGTGCGGCTGGGGGCCGGATTTAGCCGCATGCCCAAAAAGAGAATGTGTTGTTGTTATCTGCGTTTTAAGTAGCTCTGGATGCTTTGCCCTGCAAATAAACCAATCTCTTGTTTTACAAGTTACCGTTTTATATTAAAATGTTATTAAGGTTAAATAAATGGGCTGCATTGGCCTTAAAAATTCCAAAGTCAAATGCAGTCTGAGTATTCTTTAATAGGTATAGTGGTATTATGAAGAAGGTGGGGGGTGAGAGTGAATTAAGGGGTTGTTTGGTCCTTAGGACGATAATTGGTCATGCACATATCATGCTTATAGCAGCAGATTTCACTAACCAATGGACAATCTAACATCAATCGAGCATGTTCAGCAATTATTCTTTTATATGGACTATGTATAATCATAAGACAACCCATTTTTATACGTCATATTAACATGTGATTACATTACGCCATAAGCTTAACAAAAGCTCTCCCCGAGCTCTTTGGGGCAGAGAATTATACCATCCACTTTTGGTGCGAGACTCTCAATAATGCATACATAATCTGTTTGATTCCAGGTAAGACCTGAGGCCTACATCCTTGAGATATTTCTCTCGTTATCAAGTTAAACATCAGGTATGCTATACAAGTGACAGTTTCTGTCTGGGTCGGGACTGGGTCAGAAAGGGGAAGACTATTGCATAACCCTCACTGATAAGTAATTACAGCCATAAAACATTTCCCTGTCAGTAAATGGCTTCTGAGAGCAGGAAATAGATTAAAAGGGTCAATAATTCATAGATTTGAGCTCTGGCATACTTCAATGAAGGTGTCATTGAGCAGAGACAATGAAACAGTAAACTTAAAAACTAAATTTATATATAAAATAAGACATTTTTAGGAAAAGGAGGATAGATACAATTGTTTATTTTCACATCAGTTGTCCTTTAAGAAAACCAGGTTTATTAAAGCATAAACAAAAAATAAGGTAGGAATATTGCAGTACAGATAATCGCACCAAGTATTGCAAGGGAAATTTTACAGAGCATGACAACTTCTTGGCATAATGACATAGTAAAAGAATTATGTATTTTTACATGATATGTACTTAAGGTAGCTAGACAGTTGCCTTTTAGATCCATTTAAATCTTGGTGAAGAGGCGATTTCCTCTGGTGATTGGGTGGGCAAGGCCACCTTTTCCCAGGTGTCTAAGCTGTGGCCATATCTCTATTTGTAAAGGTAGAATATGTGGGCTGTGCATCCCTATTGGGAAGAGTGAGTTGTCCAACAGGGGAGTTAAAGGGCTAGGAATAGTTGATAGTGAGTTTTTGATGTAAAGTCTGTCCCAATAATACATCACTATGGTAGACCACCAAGATAAATCTCCTATAGTCTCTGTCTGTTTTAGGTATCCAAGGTAGGCCTCTTGGATCTCTCCATATGATGTTATGTTCTAATTCTACTTATTTTTAGGTTTTGGTTTTCTGTAAACCCTTTTAAGCATGCAACAAGTAAACACATATTAAGTATAAGGTTGGAAAGGTAATATTAAAGTAATTATAAATGGTCTTTTCAGTACAGCACATGAACTGCAAGTCCTGCGTACATCAAAAAGGGCATCAGGAAAAAAGGGCGCATGGTGTAAACGATAAGCAGTATTATCGTTTATAAAAATATTGTGTAGAATTTCGTTTACAAATAGTGTTTTAACAATTTATAAATCATTAAATAATGTGTATGAAATCGGCAATTCTTAAAACGTTAATCTTCCCTGTTTGTAAACTGAAACTTATAATTACATTTGTTAAAAAAAACAGTAATATTTGTTTAAACATTTTAATTATATATTGGTATGAATAATCTTGATTTATCGTTTATTATTATAATAAAATGTGAAAATATTGTTTATAACAATGATATTAATATAAGTACATTCATAATAACTGTTGATTAGTATTATTAAAATTGTACTAAAACTATACCTAACCCTACTCTCACACAGAACCCTCCCTGTACCTATCCCTAACCCCTAGAATCCCTGGTGGTGCCTAAACCTAAGACCCCCCTGGTGGTGCCTAAACCTAAGACCCCCCTGGTGGTGCCTAAACCTAAGACCCCCCTGGTGGTGCCTAAAACTAACCACCCCAAAGCCCTCCCTGTACCTATCCCTAACCCCTAGACCCCCTGGTGGTGCCTAAACTTAAGACCCCCCTGGTGGTGCCCCTGGTGGTGCCTAAACCTAAGACCACCCTGGTGGTGCCTAAACCTAAGACCCCCCTGGGGGTGCCTAAACCTAAGATCACCCTGGTGGTGCCTAAAACTAACCACCCCAAAGCCCTCCCTGTACCTATCCCTAACCCCTAGACCCCCTGGTGGTGCCTAAACTTAAGACCCCCCTGGTGGTGCCTAAACCTAAGACCCCCCTGGGGGTGCCTAAACCTAAGACCCCCCTGGTGGTGCCTAAACCTAAGACCCCCCTGGTGGTGCCGAAACCTAAGACCCCCTATGGATAATAATGTTTTACAAACATTAATAAATAAAACATTTAAATAAAAAAAATTAAATCTTTTTTTGGGTGGATAATAATGTTTTAGAAATGTTTTACAAATAGCGATTGTGAAAAATATATTGCAATTTACGTTAGGTACTGATCGCTTTATTTTGTGAATAATAATGTTTTACAAACAGTAAGGGTTAAAATGTTAAATAATGTTTTAATTAAATAGGATAAATATGTTTAGTATTTTTATAAACGTTATTCGCCACGGGCTCATTTTGTAAAGTTAAATCATCACAAGCACAGTTTTAAAACATTAAAAATCTCTGGGCGCCGTTTGTAAAACGTTAATAATCTTCGGCGCCCTTTTTTCCCTGTTCAGCGCCCATTAAACGATATTTATAATGGGAGTGAATGGGGCGCCCTTTTTGTCCACTTGTCTCATGCGCCCAAATCTCCTGCTTCCGTAAGTCCTGGTGGTCATGGTAGTCCTCAGCAGGATACTGGATGAATAACCGGTTCCAATAGAAAGCTTTCAGTCACCACAATCATATGAAAGAAAGGAGGAGAGATCAGCAGTCAGATCCAGGGGCGTAACAATAGACCATGTAAGGGATGCAGCTGCAGGGGGGACCCAGAAGCCGCAAGGGGCCCTGTGGGGAGAGAAGTTTCTTTTCCCTGTCCTGAGAGACTGACAACTAAGGGCACATAGAGAAAAAAACTACTTTCTGCTCTCTGCACAACTGTTCTAATGACTGCATTTGCTCAGCCACTGATAAGGAATCATACAAAGTTTTGCAAACAAAGATCTTGTGTACAGCACCCATTGCACAATTGTTACAGTAACAGTTTGGGCGTACGAGAGATAACGGCGCTGGAGACTTGGGCGCAGGATTCAGCTGGTATATGGCTGATCCTGCTACCGGACAACTCCCGGCCGTATTAAATACTATTCCCCCTCCAGGCCACCATGGATAGTGGGGAATGAAATAATTCGGCTTCCAGCAATTGCTATGTTATTATTATGTTTTAAAAGTAACTTCAAAGTTACTCCCTGTGCCTGCTATAGCCGTAATTCCTATTACGGCCTATGGTGGCGCCGGCTGCACCCAAATCTCCTGCGCTGCGCCCAAATCTCCTGCGCTGGTTTCAGCGTGTTCGACAGTTTGGGGCACAAGTACTATACAGACACACTTATCTGCTGTATCAGAGCAGCCTGCACTGTTAACCTCCTTGCCGGTTATCCCGAGCTCAGCTCGGGGTAACCTGCGCCAGAGGATTTCTCAGGTCACACTGGGCCGATTTTCACCGAAAATTTTTTTTATTGCACGCAGCTAGCACTTTGCTAGCTGCGTGCATATCTCGATCGTCGCCGCCGATTCGCCGCTACCCTCCGCACCGCGCCGCCCCCCCCCCCCCAGAACCCTTGCGCAGCCTGGCCAATTAGTGCCAGGCAGCGCTGAGGGGTGGATCGGGATTCCATCTGACGTCCATGACGTCAGTGACGTCATCCCGCCCCATCGCCATGGCGACGGGGGAGGCCGAGCAGGAAATCCCATTCTGAATGGAATTTCCTGCTTGCAAAGAGCGCCGGCGGCGATCAGAGTAGGTAGAGGGATGCCGCTTGTCAGCGGCTATCATGTAGCTAGCGCTAGGCTAGCTACATGAATTAAAAAAAATAATTGGAACGGCAAGGGAGTTAAATATAGAGGGGAGGAGGGACAAATGGTGTTCGGGGAGATGGGTAAGCAAAAACACATTGGAGCATATTTACTAAATACCAGTAAAATTGTCATGTGCAGACAGCAGTAGATATGCCAGTTGCATGTTACCTAGGTAATGTGCATGCTGCTAGTATAATGCACGCCATGTAACTGGCGTAAATAACAGTAAAATTAGTGTGTGTTTCCTACACTTTGTGACACTGTACATATTTGTATAGCACTCCCCTGATCCTGCACTTTATATTACCCCCATGCTATGATCGTGTAGGCCTTTTAGACTAGGGGCCCAACAGGACCAGGCTGCCTTACCAAGTTGTCGTTTGACCTATGCCTCACTCAGGGTTTGGCATGTTGGGGATTCAGGTCAAAAATTGCCTTCCTGACTAGAGCCAAAATCTGATAGGGTTGCGATACAGACTATCAGGGCAAGCATGAGGGGGCACATCTTATTACCCTATATGTATTGCAGCTGTATTATCCTTCACTCAGGTGTGCTACTCATGTCAATCTTTTAACCTCTGAGCCTTTTTTGACTAGGGTCACAATTGGACCAGGTTACCTTACCCAGTTATTGTTTGACTCATGCTTCACACGATGTTTCACATATCGGTGATTTGAGATCAAAAAGAGCCTTCTTGACTAGAGCCAGCACGCGATAGGGTTGTAACACAACCGATCAGGGCATACATGAAGGGGCAAATCCTATTGCCCTGTGCGTATTGCAACTGTATTATGCTTCACTCAGGTGTGAACTCATGTCAATCTTTTAACCTCCAGTTACACGGCAATAGGTTTAACTGTGCTCAGTTATATAGGGCTAGCTACACCCCACCCGACATACAGTACACCAAGCATTAACCAGTGGTGCTCACCGCCAGGTCGTGATCACGCTTATGCGTGGATTCACGATCATTTTGACGCATTCCGCCTCGGACACGAAAATCCGTGAATAGATTTTCAACCACGAAAATCTGCTTCGGCTACGCGTGTATGCGGACAGAAATCCGCATTCACGCTCGTGAAACCCGGCGCTGAAGTCGTGGTTTGCGGAAATACGTCAAACTATGCGGAAGTGACACATTGCAGGCCAATCAGAGTGCCCCAGCCAGGCCCTAGCAACCAATCACAGGAGGGGAGCTATGCCCTCCCCTCCTGATTATAAAGCGGCAGCCATGATGGAAAAGCTCTGTCCTTGCTAGACTGTGGTGCTGAGAGGATTATCTCCAGGCCATTGTTGTTTGAGCAAGTGCATTTATTGAGTTAAAAACAAAGCGTTTTTTTTGCTAACACTGCTCTTATACTGTACACAGTTAGCTAGTCAGTGAGTGATTGCTGTAGTTAGTTGTAGTCAGTGTAGTGTAGTGGGAGTGTGGGAGTCTAGTGATTATTTAACTGTGTGTAGTGCAGGCAGGTTCAGTGCTGCAGTGTAGTCAGTGTAGTGGGAGTGGGGATTATCTGTGTGTAGTGCAGGCAGGCAGGTTAGTGCAGCTGCAGTGTTCACTTTCATATTCCAGTGACAGTTATACACTTGTACTATTTGCAGGCAGCCAGTCACACCGCCGGCGCCGCCACTCTCTGCCAGCGCTGTTCATTCATTCTGTCAGTGACCTTGTGCCGTGCCCAGTGCCCACTGCTCGCTCGCTCGCTGGCATATGAGCATCTCATTACACAGTGTGACATCCTTGTGTGCCCACTGCATCCTTCAGTGACCTAGTTGTATATCCAGTGCCCACTGCTGTGCCCACTGCATCCTTCAGTGACCTTGTACTGTGCTTACTGCATCCTTCAGTGACCTAGTTGTATATCCAGTGCCCACTGCTGTGCCCACTGCATCCTTCAGTGACCTTGTACTGTACCCACTGCATCCTTCAGTGACCTAGTTGTATATCCAGTGCCCACTGCTGTGCCCACTGCATCCTTCAGTGACCTTGTACTGTGCCCACTGCATCCTTCAGTGACCTAGTTGTATATCCAGTGCCCACTGCTGTGCCCACTGCATCCTTCAGTGACCTTGTACTGTGCCCACTGCATCCTTCAGTGACCTTGTACTGTGTCCACTGCATCCTTCAGTGACCTAGTTGTATATCCAGTGCCCACTGCTGTGCCCACTGCATCCTTCAGTGACCTTGTACTGTGCCCACTGCATCCTTCAGTGACCTAGTTGTATATCCAGTGCCCACTGCTTAGCCCACTGCATCCTTCAGTGACCTTGTACTGTGCCCACTGCATCCTTCAGTGACCTAGGTGTATATCCAGTGCCCACTGCTGTGCCCACTGCATCCTTCAGTGAACTTGTACTGTGCCCACTGCATCCTTCAGTGACCTAGTTGTATATCCAGTGCCCACTGCTGTGCCCACTGCATCCTTCAGTGACCTTGTACTGTGCCCACTGCATCCTTCAGTGACCTAGTGGTATATCCAGTGTCCACTGCTGTGCCCACTGCATCCTTCAGTGACCTTGTACTGTGCCCACTGCATCCTTCAGTGACCTAGTTGTATATCCAGTGCCCACTGCTGTGCCCACTGCATCCTTCAGTGACCTTGTACTGTGCCCACTGCATCCTTCAGTGACCTTGTACTGTGCCCACTGCATCCTTCAGTGACCTAGTTGTATATCCAGTGCCCACTGCTGTGCCCACTGCATCCTTCAGTGACCTTGTACTGTGCCCACTGCATCCTTCAGTGACCTAGTTGTATATCCAGTGCCCACTGCTGTGCCCACTGCATCCTTCAGTGACCTTGTACTGTGCCCACTGCATCCTTCAGTGACCTAGTTGTATATCCAGTGCCCACTGCTGTGCCCACTGCATCCTTCAGTGACCTTGTACTGTGCCCACTGCATCCTTCAGTGACCTAGGTGTATATCCAGTGCCCACTGCTGTGCCCACTGCATCCTTCAGTGACCTTGTACTGTGCCCACTGCATCCTTCAGTGACCTATTTGTATATCCAGTGCCCACTGCTGTGCCAACTGCATTCTTCAGTGACCTTGTACTGTGCCCACTGCATCCTTCAGTGACCTAGTTGTATATCCAGTGCCCACTGCTGTGCCCACTGCATCCTTCAGTGACCTTGTACTGTGCCCACTGAATCCTTCAGTGACCTAGTGGTATATCCAGTGTCCACTGCTGTGCCCACTGCATCCTTCAGTGACCTTGTACTGTGCCCACTGCATCCTTCAGTGACCTAGTTGTATATCCAGTGCCCACTGCTGTGCCCACTGCATCCTTCAGTGACCTTGTACTGTGCCCACTGCATCCTTCAGTGACCTTGTACTGTGCCCACTGCATCCTTCAGTGACCTTGTACTGTGCCCACTGCATCCTTCAGTGACCTAGTTGTATATCCAGTGCCCACTGCTGTGCCCACTGCATCCTTCAGTGACCTTGTACTGTGCCCACTGCATCCTTCAGTGACCTTGTACTGTGCCCACTGCATCCTTCAGTGACCTAGTTGTATATCCAGTGCCCACTGCTGTGCCCACTGCATCCTTCAGTGACCTTGTACTGTGCCCACTGCATCCTTCAGTGACCTAGTGGTATATCCAGTGTCCACTGCTGTGCCCACTGCATCCTTCAGTGACCTTGTACTGTGCCCACTGCATCCTTCAGTGACCTAGTTGTATATCCAGTGCCCACTGCTGTGCCCACTGCATCCTTCAGTGACCTTGTACTGTGCCCACTGCATCCTTCAGTGACCTTGTACTGTGTCCACTGCATCCTTCAGTGACCTAGTTGTATATCCAGTGCCCACTGCTGTGCCCACTGCATCCTTCAGTGACCTTGTACTGTGCCCACTGCATCCTTCAGTGACCTAGTTGTATATCCAGTGCCCACTGCATCCTTCAGTGACCTTGTACTGTGCCCACTGCATCCTTCAGTGCCGTTGTACTGTGCCTGGTGCATCCTTCAGTGACCTTGTACTGTGCCCACTGCATACAGTGATTCATTACTAGCAACATGTCTGGCAGGGTTTCGCGGGGTGAGAGGAAAGGGAGTTCAATTGCCTCAGCCACTTCTGGGACTGCTCCACGTCCAGGGAGAGGACGCCCAGCTGTACGTGGTCGTGATGCAGCAGAAAGGGGGGCAGCAAAGCCTGGGCCGAGTCAGCGGACGCCATTGTCCAAATATTTTAAAGTTTCTGGTCCCCGTGTGGTGGTTGAGCAAATGGAACCTGACGTACTCATGGACATCATGACTTCCTCCCAGACCTCTACTGTGAGCACCACTCCAAGCAGCAGCAGCAGCAGCCAACGTCCCACGCTTGTTGTGACATCCACCCCAGCACCCACTGGTCAGCAGCCCTCCCAGGATGACAGCGTTCTGTCCCTCAGTCCGGCTTCTGGGAACCTGCTGATGCAAGAAGCTCAGGACTTACTGGGGACTGATGTGGCAGAGATTGAGATCGGGCCACAATCACAAGCGTTGTTGAGTTCTGGTGATGAAGAAGAGGGGTCTGTGTCTGGGGATGTAGGGACAGAAGAGGAGGCGGGGGAGTCAGAGGAAGAGCTGGATTATGATGATGCTGCTGATGATGACGACGACGTTGTGGACCCTAACTATGTGCAGCCTGCTGAGTCCATGGAAGAATGGTCAGAGGCAGAGCAGGATGACGAGTCACCTCGGCCTAGGCAAGGATATCGCCATATGTCAGGCAGGGGCATCGGCAGCAGTGGGCGTGGAGGAAGTAGACAGGACACTGCTTCAGCCGGCACCACCACCATGCAACCCTCGGCAACTACTACCACACATTGTTCCGCTGCACCCTCTGCTAGTGGGGGCCGCAGTAAAATAAAGTCACCAGTGTGGGATTGCTTTGAGGAATGTACTGATGACAAAAGGTATGCTGTGTGCAGGTTATGCAGCAAAAGATTGAGCCGTGGGAAAAGTCTGAGCAAGATGGGTACCTCATCCCTCCAGGGCCACCTGAGAAGCCACCACTGCAGCGAGTATGCGGACTTTAAGAGGAAGCAGGCACTGCTGGCAGGGGTTCCTGAGAGCAGAAGGCCCACCAGCGCAGCAGCATCATCCCTCCCTCAGGGTCGTGAATCCCCCACAGCAGCAGCAGTAGTAGCACGCAAGCGCTCTTCCACCTCGGCTATTCAGGACACAGACATTGAGGCTGGCAGCCAGTGTTCGTCTCTCTCCTCTGTCTCCCCTGCATCCCAGCGTCGTCAGACCCTGCTGAGCGACACCTTTCAGGGTCTGACCAAGCCTCTGCCTCCAAGCCACAGGCGGATCCGCAAACTAAATGGCTTGCTGGCCCGGGCCATGGCATCACAGCTGCTACCCTACTCCCTGGTGCAGGAGGGGAGCGCCATGCGGACGCTGCTCCAATTTGGCATCCCCGAGTGGCAAGTCCCCAGTCGCCACTATTTCAGCAGGAGCGCGATCCCAGCACTCCACAAGTTTGCGGTGGAAAACGTGGCCCGTTCCCTGGACTACTCTGTGGGCAAGCGGGTCCACGTGACCATGGACTCGTGGAGTAGCAGATTTGGGACAGGTCGCTACCTGTCCTTTACGGCCCACTGGGTGACACTGATGGAAGGGAGGGAGGACAAGAGCGCATCAGCCCAGCTAGTGGTGCCAGCACGCGGGATCAGGGGGGATGCAGAAGGGTCCTGTCACGACACTCCCTCTGCACCCGGAAAGCAAGCCCGCCTCGGCAGCAGCAGCGCCAAGCCTCGGCACTGCCAAGCCCTTTTAAAATTGGTGACCCTGGGGAAGGAGAGGCTTACGGCCACCAACGTCCTGGCCGCCCTCAGGAAGCAGGAGCGGAGGTGGCTGACCCCCAGAGGCCTGGAAGTGGGGTATGTGGCAGCCGATAACAGGGCCAACCTGGTGGCAGCAGTGCAGCAGGGAAACCTCCAGCACATCCCCTGCTTGGCCCACGTGCTCAATCTTGTGGTGCAGCGCTTCTTGCGCACCTACCAGGGGATGAGCGAGCTGCTGCAGGATGCCCGGGCGGTGGTACGCTTTTTCCGCCTGTCAGCCACTGCCTCTGCACTCTTGTCCACCTTACAGCAGCAGTATGGAAGGCCACAACACCGGATGATCATCGACATGCCAGTTCGCTGGAATTCGACTCTGGCCATGTTGGAGCGGCTGTGTCAGCACAGGCTGGCTCTTAGGGCCTACATGCTAGACCCAAGTGTCCCCAGCAACCAGCAAGTCCCCATGATTACTGCCACTCAGTGGACACTGATGCAGCAAGTATGCCTGGTGCTGAGTCCCTTCCTGGAGGCAACCAAGATGGTCAGTGAGGAGCAGGCCTCTGTGTGCCAGTGGGTGCCCTTGGTTTGTCTACTGGAGCAGGCAATGGACAATTTAATTGAGCGTGGGGATGAAGCCCTGAGGCAGTTGGAAGAACAGGAGCAGATGGCAGCACAGTCCAGCTCAGAGGAGGGCTCACAGCAGGTAGTGGAAGAGTTGGAGGTCCCTAACCTGAATGAGGAGGAGGAGGAGGACCAGAGTGCAGCAGGCGTTGTACGTGGATGGCGGTTTGAGGAGGACAACGACATGGCACAGGAAAAGGACAGGCATGCGTTATGGGACAATGGCGAGGACGAGGAAGATCTTGCTGGCAGGGCCCATTTGTTTCCCATGGCTGTGCACATGTTGCGCTGCCTTCGCAGGGACCCCCGGGTGATCCAGATGCGTTCAAGGGAGGACATCTGGATTACCTTGATGCTTGATCCCCGTCTGAAGGGGAAGCTGGGAGACTTAATGACGCCATCCACCACCGAGCAACGCACAAGGGAGTTGAAGGAGGCCCTTGTGCGCAGACTACTGGAAGCATTCCCCCAGCCTTCCACCCCCACTGTAACTGCTCTCCCAAGCCAGCAAGAGGTGCCTGCCATAGCCACTAGCAGCATAACAACAACCACCAGCAGCAGCAGCAGCAACTGGCGCCCCGGAGACCTGAAGAGCCTAAGCAAGAGCCTGTATGCAGTGCAGCAGCCCAGAACAGAGGTGCCCGCCACAGCATCCACCACCAACCAGCACAAGCAACGACTGACCACCATGGTGTCTGACTATATGGGGTCATCCAGCGGGCTCAATGACACCGACAGCCCCGTGGACCCCTTGGAGTACTGGGTCAAGAGACTGGACATCTGGAGCGAGCTTTCCCAGTACGCCCTGGAACTCCTATCCTGCCCTCCTTCCAGTGTCCTCTCAGAGAGATGCTTTAGTGCGGCCGGTGGCGTGGTCACAGAGAAGCGCTCTCGGCTCTCCCACGCCTCTGTGGACAAACTCACATTCCTGAAAATCAACCAGGCTTGGGTGGAAGGTGAGTTCCTGGCCCCTATTGTCGGACACAGGGGGACATGAAGTGGCTGCTGCATGTGCTGTTGTTAACTATGCCTGCCTTTATAAAGACAGTTACTACCTGCCTAGTGCCTACCTTGGTTAATTTTTTGGTGTTATGGTACTACTACCAGTAAGTTGCCATGGCCCTCCTTCTGAGCTGCTGAACTGACCGCCCACTTTGTCCTCCTGACTCAGTCACTACTACACTCTGCGTTCACACTGCCCGGGTCATTGGGTGCATTTAATTTTTTGGCCAGCACTATGACGCTGTGCTACTACTACTACCACCAGTATGTTGCCATGGTCCTTCTGTGCTGCTGCTGCTGCTGCTGAACTGAACGCCCGCTTTGTCCTCCTCCTCCTCCTGACTCAGTCGCTACCACGGTACCACCAATGTACTCTGTCTGCGTTATCACTGCCCGGGTCACCGGGTGCATTTAATTTTTGGGCCAGCACTATGACGCTGTGCTGCTACTACTACCACCAGTATGTTGCCATGGTCCTTCTGTGCTGCTGCTGCTGCTGCTGAACTGAACGCCCGCTTTGTCCTCCTCCTCCTCCTGACTCAGTCGCTACCACGGTACCACCAATGCACTCTGGCTGCGTTATCACTGCCCGGGTCACCGGGTGCATTTAATTTTTTGGCCAGCACTATGACGCTGTGCTGCTACTACTACCACCAGTATGTTGCCATGGTCCTTCTGTGCTGCTGCTGCTGCTGCTGCTGCTGAACTGAATGTCCGCTTTGTCCTCCTCCTCCTCCTGACTCAGTCGCTACCACGGTACCACCAATGTACTCTGTCTGCGTTATCACTTCCCGGGTCACCGGGTGCATTTAATTTTTTGGCCATCACTATGACGCTGTGCTGCTACTGCTACTACTACCATCAGTATGTTGGCATGGTCCTTCTGTGCTGCTGCTGCTGAACTGACCGCCCGCATTGTCCTCCTCCTCCTGACTCAGTCGCTTCCCACTGCTGCACTCTGCGTTCACACTGCCCGGGTCACCGGGTGCATTTAATTTTTTGGCCAGCACTATGACGCTGTGCTGCTACTACTACCACCAGTATGTTGCCATGGTCCTTCTGTGCTGCTGCTGCTGCTGAACTGAACGCCCGCTTTGTCCTCCTCCTGACTCAGTCGCTACCACGGTACCACCAATGCACTCTGTCTGCGTTATCACGGCCCGGGTCACCGGGTGCATTTAATTTTTTGGCCAGCACTATGACACTGTGCTACTACTACTACCACCAGTATGTTGCCATGGTCCTTCTGTGCTGCTGCTGCTGATCTGACCGCCCGCATTGTCCTCCTCCTCCTGACTCAGTCGCTTCCACCAATGTACTCTGTCTGCGTTCACACTGCCCGGGTCACCGGGTGCATTTAATTTTTTGACCAGCACTATGACGCTGTGCTGCTACTACTACCACCAGTATGTTGCCATGGTCCTTCTGTGCTGCTGAATTGACCGCCGGCATTGTCCTCCTCCTCCTGACTCACTCGCTTCCACCAATGTACTCTGTCTGCGTTCACACTGCCCGGGTCACCGGGTGCATTTAATTTTTTGGCCAGCACTATGACGCTGTGCTGCTACTACTACTACCAGTATGTTGCCGTGGTCCTTCTGTGCTGCTGAACTGACCGCCCGCATAGTCCTTCTCCTGACTCAGTCGCTACCACCACTGCACTCTGCGTTCACACTGCCCGTGTCCACTGACAACTCTGCTGCGATGTCATTGCTAATTGCTGCAAAAAAAAACGAAAAAAAATTACAAAAACCTCTCTGGGGCCTTTTTGGCGTCAGCCACTCATCCTCCTCCAGCGGTACCTTCGCCGCCAAGTGCCATTGGAACTCGCCTTCACCTCTTTGACTGCTTAACGCGTATATCCCTTTTTAAAACCACTTATTACCAATTAATAGCCCCATTTAAAGTGTTGATTTCACTTTAAAATCCATTTTCTCTAGAAAAAAAAAAAAATTGGGAATTTTTTATGTTGAAGTTATGTTGCCCCTTATCACCTCGAAAATCCATGCAATTTGGGGGATTGTAGCATGTATGGGGGCTTTGTTATTAACGTTAAAAGAAAATCCGCCTCCGGGCGGGAATCCACGCGTGATTACGCCATTCACGGCAGAAAATGCGCGTGGTTGCGTGGACGCGGACGAAAATCCGCATGCGGCGGGGCCGAATGCGGATTTTTTTTTTGCAACCACGCGGATTTCCGAATTCGTGGATGAGGCACATCCGAGCATCCCTGGCATTAACCTAGGTATATGTGGGAGATCAGCAAAGACACCTGCCTGCACAGTCCATACATTACCTTGGATCTGCGTTTTGTATGTTTTCTAATACATTTGAATAAATATATTATTGATACTTTGTGGCTACCATGCCTATTAATCCACTGTACATGTAGGGCTGTTTGGAGTCCATAGTGACCCGTGTTGCATGTTTCCTACACCTGCCAGTTTTACCGCTATTGAGCCAGTGTCCTTATGTGCTTGTTTTTCACTGGGTCGTCAGTGTCACTCAATGACCTGTTGTGAGGGGCAGAATCTGGGGATGGGCACCAAAGCCTAGTTTTGCTCAAGGCGTTGTGAAACCTATGGCCGCCCCTGGTCAGCGCTAAAAAAATCTGCAATTTTAAGAATAGAAGTTATATCTTCGCTCATGATTAAGATTGGTTTCTCAGAAAAATGCTGTTTTGAGAAAAACTATGCCAAGCTCAGTCCAAAGGTGGCAGCATTGCATAGTGTAACATGACAATGCACACTAATTCAGTCTTGAACTACAGCATATAAGAGAATAACATTATTATCATTTAATTATAGAGATTCTGCTATTCTGCAGCTCTAACTATTGAGGAACAAACAAAGTACATTCATGATATCCTGACAGAAGAGGTGATGAGGTCCCTGCTAATGAAGGTTTAGATCTGTGCCCTGGAGTTACACTATTTGAATCAAATCATATGCACTCTAATTATTGCTTCAGTCAGAGTTTCCTGTCTCCAGGTACTTGTGCATTTTTAATGTGCAGGAGCTCTGGTTACAAAAAAAGGCATTCATTGCCTACCTGTATCTGCCCTTGTTTCTGAGCTCACCATACTAACAACAGTGGTATCAGAAGCAAAATAATTTCCTATGACCTGTACCCTTTGCTAGATATAAGCCTGATTGCCACCCACCCCTTCCCCTTCCTTATGTCTGGTTCATGAGAATTTTAAATCCTCAGGCTGTAACATCATGCCAACAGTAACGGAATGGACACTGAAGGAATCACTTATTCCAGCTATTTCAAATCTCTCTCATACTGGCAGGCAGTACAGCTGTTTATGTGAAAGCAGGTTTATGTGAAAATGTCTGGGAGTTTGGAGGAAATCATGGGCATTTCATTTTAAAGATTAAAGTCACAGAAATGGGGCAGGGAGCCCTGCTTTCAGTGTGATCAGACTGAAATCCTATAAATTGTTTTTGCTAGAAACTTTTTTTATTTAAAAAACAATGGCCACAACTCACTAAGCTAATTTCCAATCTTAAAAGTGTACCGGAGATTGGTAATATTGGTGTATTTATGCTTACCTGGGGCTTCCTCCAGCCCCATGTGGTCTGTGGGCTCCAGCTCCATCCTCTCTGTTCTCTTGTTATCGCCACCGGTAATCTCACGCGGCCAGTTGTACTCTTCTGAGCCAGCTGGGCCATGTATCTGGAATTGGTTTGGGCTTATGCAGGTTCTTGAAGGATGGGGGTATAATTAGAGATGGCCTGAATGGTTCGACCGCGAACCGATTCCTACGAACTTCGGTGGTTCGAGTTCGCAGTGAACCGCAAACTATATGCGAGTTCGACCCGCCCCCTATACTACATCTTTAGGGTCAACTGTGACCCTCTACATCACAGTCAGCAGGCACATGGTAGCCAAACAGGCTACACTCCCTCCTGGAGCCCATCCCCCCCTTATAAAAGGCAGGCAGCGTCAGCCTTTTCACTCACTCGTGTGGCTGCAGTAATTACAAAAGGGAGAGAACCAACTGTAGACATAGGGAAAGCTTAATTAGGCTCTTGTGTTAGGCTTGTTAGCTTGCTCCTTGCTGATACGTATTTTCAAAAAACACCCCTCAACAGCTCTTTTGAGAGCTAATGTTGCTCTTGTGATCTATTTTTTGTGTGTGTGTGTCCCACAGACACTTGTGTTGCATATACAGCCCTGTCAGTCAGGCTAAGCTGGCCCTTGGCCCCTTGATAATTCCTACTGTGCCACTGCCAGGCCCAGCACATTCAGTGACGATTTGTGTGTGTGACAGCTGCACATTTGTAATACCAATCACTGCATACCTACCTGTTCAGTGCACTTACCTACGTGAGCGCACGCAGTGTTATGTACCACCAGTCACTGCACCTGTTCATGGTACCTGTGTGTGTGACAGCTGCACATTTGTAATACCAATCACTGCATACCTACTGGATTGTTCAGTGCACCTACCTACGTGAGCGCATGCAGTGTTATATTATATACCAGTCACTGCACCTGTTCACGATACCTGTGTGTGTGACAGCTGCACATTTGTAATAATAATCACTGCATACCTACCTGTTCAGTGCACCTACCTATGTGACCGCATACAGTGTTATATTATATACCAGTCACTGCAACTGTTCACAGTAACTGTGTGTGTGACAGCTGCACAGTCGTAATACTAGTCATTGCATAATTGTTCACAGTACCTGTGTGACCGCACGCTGTGTAATATACCAGTCTGTGCATACCTGTCAACTGCACCTGTGTAACAGCTGCACATTGTATTGTAATACCAGTCACTGCATACCTTTCACTGCACCTGTGTGAATGCACATTGTATTAGTCAAGTCAGTGCATACCTTTCACTCCCCCCCCCTCCCCCGATATGGACAAAACAACAGGCAGAGGCAGAGCCAGAAGCAGACCCAGAGGCAGGCCACCTGGCAGGTCTGTTCGAGGTCGTGCTGGCGTGATTTTGTGCGGTCCTGGACAAAAGTATGGTGCTCAGAAGAAGACACGTCCCATCAACTCCCAAGATTGTCAGGACATGGTTCACTATTTAACACAGAACACCTTATCTTCCGCAGCCACCAGCGCTACTACAAGCACCACATCTGTAGCATTTGACACTTCACAGGAGTTATTTGGTGGGGGATTTACTGATTCACAGCCATCATTGTTACAACTAGATGAAGGCACTAAGCAAGTTACACCACCTCATATGTCTGAGTTAGGCGACACTATGGACGTACGGTGTGAGGAGGAGGATGATGAAGTACCTGCTGTTGGTGCAGTTTTGGAGGTGTCTGGTGCAAGCGAAGCTGGGGAGGATGATTATGATGATGATGATACTGCCATGGATGCCACGTGGGATCCTAGTAGACAAGATGACCAAGGGGACAGTTCAGAGGGGGAGTCAGAGAGGAGTAGGAGGAGACGAGTTGCTGAAAGAATCAGTGGGAGCGCGTCGTCAGAAACAGCTGGTGGCAGTGTCCAGTGCCATGTATGGACAGCCAGCCAACATGCCCTTCAACGTCAACTGCTGACGCCACCATAGTGCCCACACCCCTGGGCTCAGCAGTGTGGAAATTTATTTGTGTGTCTGCCTCAGATCAGAGCAATGCCATATGTTCACTCTGCCGCCAAAAATTGAGCCCTGGAAAGGCCAACACCCACGTAGGAACAACTGCCTTATAAAGGCACATGGAGAAAAGGCACAAACTGCAATGGCAAGACCACCTGAGGAAAAGCAGCACACAAAAGCAAAGCCACCCTCCTTCTCCTCTTCCTCCTTCAGGTGCTTCATCTTCAGCCGCTTTCTCCCTTGCACGTTCACAACCACAGCCACCCTCCTCCACTCCACCTCTCACCTTGAGTGGTTCCTGCTCCTCTGCCCACAGCAGCAGCCAGGTGTCCGTGAGGGAAATCTTTGAGCAGAAGAAGCCAATGTCTGCCAGTCACCCCCTTTCCCTGCGTCTGACAGCTGGCTTGGCGGAACTGTTAGCTCACTCGCTGTTACCATACAAGCTGGTGGACTCTGAGGCATTCCAAAAATTTGTGGCCATTGGGACACCGGAGTGTAAGATACCAGGTGAAATGATTTCTCAAAAAACGTGATACCCAAACTGTACAATGAAGTTGAAAGGCAAGTGGTGTCATCTCTGGCACACAGAGTTGGGTCTAGGGTCCATCTGACCACGGATGCCTGGTCTGCCAAGCACGGTCAGGGCAGGTACATTACTTACACAACCCATTGGGTCAACCTGGTGACCGCTGGCAAGCAGAGAGTACATGGCTGTGCAGCGGACCCAGTTGTGACACCTCCACGGCATGCAGGCAGGCCTGCTGCCACCTCCCCTCCTTCTCCTCCTCCTCGGCTGAGTGGAAGTGCAACTCTACTGGTGCTGCGATCTCCTCTCCAGCTACACAGCCCCAGCTCCCCAGGGACAACTACAGTAGAAGGACACACTCTGGGGAGATGGGGATATTCTGGCCGAAGTACTGGACACTCATGCGAAATGCCTGCAGGCTCATGCGGCCATTTGAGGCAGTGACAAATCTGGTGAGTAGCAGTGAAGGCACCATCAGCGACTTGATCCCATATGCTTCCTGGAGTGTGCCGTGCATAGAGTGGTGGAGGAGTGTGAACAGGAACAGTTACAGGAACAGGAGGAAGAGTTGTGGGATCAATTCTCAGAACCAGGAGTTTCCTCAACACCTGCAGCAGCACAGAGGAGGGGGAAGGAGGAAGAGTCATGTGGGGAAGAGGAGTCAGATGATGTTTTTTTTTTTGGAGGAGGAGGCGGAAGAACAACCGCAGCAGGCGTCACAGGGGGCTTGTGCTGCTCAACTTTCCCATGGTATTGTTCGTGACTGGGGGGAGGAGGAGAACTTACCTGACATCACTGAGGAAGAGCAAGAGGAGATGGATAGTATGTCGGAATCCAAATTTGTGCAAATGGCATCTTTCATGCTGTCCAGCCTGTTGAGGGACCCCCGTATAAAAAAACTCAAGGGGAATGAGCTGTACTTGGTGGCCACACTACTAGACCCTCAGTATAGGCACAAAGTGGCGGAGATGTTTCCAAATCACCAGAAGGCAGAAAGGATGCAGCACTTGCAGAACAAGCTGGCAGCTATGCTTTACAGTGCATTTAAGGGTGATGTCACAGCACAACGGAATAAAAGTGCCACTGCCAGTAATCCTCCTCCCATGTCCACGCAGGCAAGGACAGGACGCGCTAGCGATCTCATGGTGATGTCGGACATTCTTTAGTCCAACGCCTCGCCTTAGCCCTTACGGATCCACCCTCCACCAACACCTCGACCGGCAGGTAGCCGGCTACCTGGCCTTAAGTGTGGATGTAGACACTGTGAGCAGCAATGAACCCTTGGACTACTGGGTGCGCAGGCTTGCCCTGTGGCCATAGCTGTCACAATTTGCAATCCAACTTCTGTCTTGCCCTGCCTCAAGCGTCCTGTCAGAAAGGACCTTCAGCGCAGCTGGAGGCATTGTCACTGAGAAGAGAAGTGAGTGACCTAGGTCACAAAAGTGTTCAGTACCTCACCTTTATCAAAATGAATGAGGCAAGGATCCTGGAGGGCTACTGCCCGCCCCAAGACTAAGTCAGTCTCCACACACAGCATCTCTGCCTGCAGGCTGCTTGACTGCCTTCTCCGCCACCACCAACAGGGTTCAGGACTCCAGGCGGATTCCTGAATTTTAGCTAGCATAGTGGCCGCTATAATAATTTTTCTGGTGCGTGTACATGCCTGTCTAATTTTTCTGCCTGCACTGCGGCTGCAACAACAAAACAAAGTTTTATGCTATGCTAGCATTTCTGCTATGTGTGCACCCAGCCTGAGTGAACTCGACTTGCTTAATCTCCATGCTCCCATCCAGTGACTGACTAAAAATTACCTTGTACTCAGACTGTGCTGCATGATCTGGTGTGGATGTATTCCTGCATTGTCTTATTGCTGTATGTCACCCCTAAATATTGTCTGTAACCCTAACTAATGTCCAGCGCTGCATAATATGTTGGCGCTTTATAAATACAATAAATAAATAAACAACACTAAAGTGTGTGTGTAATCATCACTTGACCTGAACTTTGTTACTAGACTTCAATGTAAAATGGAGGATTCTGAGCCGTCTGCTTTATTTTTTAGTATTTTATTCAAAAGGGGACACTCTACAGAGAGAAATACACAGCAGTAACACAGGGAGGGAGTAAGGGACACATCAAGCATACTGTATATACCACAGGTTCCTCCTGTGGGCTGGCTGTAATCTCTCTGGCAGAGGAGACAGCAGAAGGGGTGGAGCTACTTCCTGTCTGCGTGTGCTCCTCCTTTCTCTATCTACTGCAGGTGAGGTGATAACTAAAGGCTTGTACACACCCCTGACTTAAAGTGAACCCAAGGTGAGAGTGATATGAATGCTGCCATATTTATTTCCTTTTAAATAATACTAGTTGCCTGGCAGTCCTGCTGATCTATTTGGCTGCAGTAGTGAACTGAATTACACCAGAAACAAGCATGCAGCTAATCTCGTCAGTTCTGACAATATTGTCAGAAACCCCCAACCTCCTGCATGCTTGTTCAGGGTCTATGGTTGAAAATATTAGATGCAGAGGACCAGCAGGGCAGCCAGGCAAGTGGTATTGCTTAAAAGGAAATAAATATGGCAGCCTCCATAATATTCTCACCTCGGGTTCCCTTTAAGTCGGCTGAGGCAGCTGATAACGACCCCCAGCAATGGCCGTTCCCCTTGTATACACAGATCCCCTGCCCGCCTTGTGATGTCTCACACATGCCATTCCATCGTTCCTCCACCTCCCACATAGCAACACAGCGCATCATCAGCTACACTGCTGACACGCATCTGTGCAGCCCGGCCCAATGATATTGCCCAAGGGCGACATCCATCAAAGCTGTGTATGCACCTTTAAGGACTAGAGTGATAAGATGACATTCTCAGGGGCACATATGCAATAAACTTTTTCGCCTAAGTGATAATTTATCTATTTAAAATAACTTTTTAGCATTTTGCAAATTAAAAGTACCAAAAAGTAGCTAAAAAAGTACTATCAAAATTATTTTGTGTTTTCTTGCTTGCTGGGAGTTTAAAATAATGGGGACCGACGTAGTACGAATCTACGTCCAGCAGGTGGTGCTGCCGCTCTGACTGGACATAGACTCAGGGTCCGCAAAAACTAAGCATCCCGCTGCGATCGTGCGCACTCGAGGGGGGAGATTACGCTTCATGCGATGTGTGTGCAGTATATTTACCACAGCTTCATGTGATGTGTGTGCAGTATTTTTACCAGGGCTGTGGAGTCAGTACAAAAATCCACCGTCTCCGACTCCTCAGTTTAGGATTCCACCGACTCCGACTCCGACTCCTCTAATTTGCATATTACAATCTTATTGATTGGAAGTATGTAACATGAAATTCGTCTCTTAACTGCCAACACTTAGGAATTTTAAAAGACAACTGAAGTGAGAAGGATATGGAGACTGCCATATTTATTCCCTTTAGTCATAGACTAAAACTAGTCCTTGGTAAGAGTACTTGAAAAAAGGTACAGACCGGAACAAAGAACATCTATCAGGCCCTAGGCAATGTAACCGTGGGTACATGTTAAGGTGGCTACTAATGATCCATTCTTTTTCATCCAATCTTACCATTTCTATGTAATATAAGGGACGGCCTATAGTATTCATTCAATATATTCACTCATTTACTTTTCTACTACATAGATTTGGTAAGATTGGATGAAAAAGATTGGATTATTAGTGGCCACCCGATGAATGATGTGCAGGTACTCTGCAGGGGAATGAGGAGATTCATCCTCTATTACACATTCTTAATGCACAATCTGAACATCTATCAGGCCCTAGGCAATGTGATTGTGGGTACATATAAGAGTGATGTGCAGGTACTCTGCAGGGGAATGAGGAGATTCATCCTCTATTACACATTCTTCATGCACAATCTGAACCAGGTTTATGGGTGATAGACAACACCTCTGTGTTCAATGTGCACAACATTCTCAGTGGTTTCCCTGCAGCTCTGTGGAGAGTGCATATGTAGAGTATAGTACTACTGTGTAACAAAGTAAACCTGAGACAGATGAAATTAAAGTTTTATAGCTACCTGGGGCTTCCTCCAGCTCCCTTCAGGCTATCCACCTCCGCCACCTGGATCTTCTGCCATGACTCCAGGTACTTGAGCCAGTCTGGCATAGTGCGCATGCACACACTCCGCTGCCGGGAGCGTACTACACCTGCGCAGCACTATTGCGCAGGTGCAGAATGCTCCTGGCTGTAGGAGTGGCATGTGGCCAAACTGAGCTGACTGGCTGAATTAACGGGATTCATAGCAGAAGATACAGGTGGTGGAGGAGGACAGCGAGGGACCGATTGGCCTGAAGGGTGCTGGAGGCAGGCCCAGGTATGTATAAAACTTTTCTTTTCATCCTTCTCAGGTACCCTTTAATTTGTAGTCACCAAACCAAATTTTTACAACATATCAAATTATTTGATTTCATGAGCAAAGAGAGTGCGTACATTTGCATAAATCAGCATCAACACAAAATTATTTCCATCTCATTGACCATCTCTATAAGTGACACGGCTACACATCAGGCTTTATTCTTACAGCATGGATGTTATTTAGTATATATAAGAGATTCCTGTGTGCACATCATATATACAGTCACAATCAGATGTGTACATCTGACTTTAAAAATACAGGGACTGCTTTATTGAAGCAGCACAAATAACTTATTTTGATTGGTTTTTTTCATTTTTGTGGACTAAGCACAGCTATTACTGTATGTATAAATTATTTATGATGACTATTTTCTGAGAAATAGAACATTTGATCATTATCTATTTTAATTACAGTTTAAATTCATTAGGAGTCGGAGCATTTTTTCCTGACTCCAGGCACCCAAAATTGCTCCCACTCCACAGCCCTGATATTTACCACAGCTTCATGCAATGTGTGTGCGGTACATTTAGCACAGTTTCATGCGCTGTGTGTGTGCGGTATATTTAGCAGAGTTTCATGCGCTTTGTGCATGCGGTACATTTAGCAGAGTTTCATGCGCTTTGTGCATGCGGTATATTTAGCACAGTTTCATGTGCTTTGTGTGTGCTGTATATTTAGTTTCCGAGATTGGTCAGCACCTCAAAAAATTGCTTTTTTTACATATAAAACATAGCACTTTATTTAGGTAAAATTAAAAATCCATAAAAAATGGTAAGAAAGTATGGGGCTGCTACCCAGCGGCAGCCCGCTGTTTCAGACTCCTCAGCCCTTCATCAGTCTGGTACTGTACAGCCTGATCAAAAGGTCACTCACCTATCAGAGCAAAGCGGCGAGTTCCCCGCTGCATGGCATCAGGCAAAACTGCGCATCATAGCAAAAACCGCCGCTTCCATCCACGGAAGCGAGCGGTATGACGTCACGGTGCGCATGTGATTGGCTGACACTGAACAGCTGACCAAGTCACATGACTTGTCATGTGACCGTGACGTCATACCGCTCGCTTCCGTGGATGGAAGCGGCGGTTTTTGCTATGATGCGCAGTTTTGCCTGATGCCATGCAGCGGGGAACTCGCCGCTTTGCTCTGATAGGTGAGTGACCTTTTGAAATGGCAGTATGCTGTTGGTTTGCAAGCTCAGGTCAGTCTCCCATCAGGTCCTCCAGTTGTGCGCTCACATGATTGGTCACTGGGCCCTGAGGGGCGGTTTTAATGCTATATATGAGTGCATGTTTGTCATTATGTGCTGTATGATCCTTGCAACTTGACAAAGGCCTAAGGAAGGGCCGAAACAGCGGTCTGTTGTTGCTTTCATGATTAATAAACTTTAAGAGCTATAGATACACAGCGTGGTGCCGGTCCTTTTGGTGAAGTGCATACTGTGACCCCTTGGGTACCGGGGTGAGGACCTTGGCACACCTACTACTTTGATTGAAGCCTATAGTGGTGCTCCTGGATATTTGATATATATTCACAGCCTTGGCACACACTTATGAGGCATGTGTGCAGATATTATTGTTTCACAAATTACAACGCAATGCCCCAAAAAAGTAGCAACGCAACTTAATGCCCCATTATCGTCGCATACAGTAGAGCATACAGGCAATGAAAAGTATGTTTCCAAGTCATTACTGAGCATGTGCAAACAGTCCAACGCTGCTAATAACGTGTATAACGCACTGCATGCAGCACTCTGTAAAAGCACTACACGTTACACACAAACGCAAGGTGTGCACTGTGAATGTCGCAGACTTAATATTGCTGTGCGACTTTATGGGGGCATTGCGCTGTAATTTGCGTTGCGATTTTAACGTTGCATCAAAACGCAACGTCCTACTGTGAAAGAGGCCGAAGTGCAGTTTCATACGCTTTGTGCGGGAGGTATATTTAGCACAGTTTCATGCATCAAGGCCCTTGACAGTTACGTGTGTTCAATGTATTAGGCTGTGTTTAATTGTGTATTCTAAAGACATTTATGAGACAAATCATAATAAACACTTCTTGAAAGTAAATTAGTTCCCTTGGAATTTGAAACACGAAATATGATTAGGTTGGCTAAGCAAAGGTTTTGTTCAGATAATCACCTAGCAATCAGAGGATGCAGTCCACTGAAAGTCATCCCCTCCACTAAGAAGCAACAACATGCTGAGTCAAACAATATGTCCAGTTTAAAAATGACAGTCATTTATTTTAAAGTGAACAAAATGAATAATGTGGATAATTTATTTTTACTGTATGCAGTTCTGCAACTTCTGCTGCCAGAGAAAACATCCAACGTGCAAATATGTTTCACATTATCTGCATGTTGTCAGAGCTAATGGTTGTATATGACAGGCAATACGAAGCCTTGCTCCAGATTACTTATGTAAATGTACAATGAAGATAGCATCCCCTGCTTATCATAACCATTGGAGCATCACACACAATGTCTCCCAGTCACATTTTCAAATATGGGAAATACTCTTGCTGGATGTTAAAATAGCTGTGAAAAAAGCAGCAAAAGTAGGATCACAATGGACAAGAAAAGTCACAGTGTGTGGTGTGCACATACAATGAACAGCTGTAGTGAAGCAAAAGTATGGTTCACTACAACTTTAAGAGTAGGTTCACACTTGTCCCCTGCAGAACGGATCTGTTTTAAATGGATCCATTTTTGTAAACATTTTTTTTCTCCGTTTTGAGGGACGTTTCCAGTCCGTGGAAATGTCCCCAGCCCTGGCCATGGGGGGCCGCCATGCTGGAGGGGAGAGCAGGCAGGAAGGGAGGCAGTGGTGGGGGACGTCTTCCCCCTTCCCTCACCTGGGTCCCCCCTTCCCATCCGGCTAGTTTCTGCTTAAAATACTTTAAAAATCAATGTTATAAAGCAAGCAGCGTGCGGGGAACTACTTACTTCCTTGCGATCCACCGTGTCACTTCCTGTAATGTCACCCCCTGTACTTCATTGGGCGACATACAGGAAGTGACAGGGCGAGCCGTGGAGCGCAAGGAAGTGAGTAATTCCCACTCACCGCTTGCTTTATAACATTGATCTTCAAAGTATTTAAGCAGAAACAAGCTGGAGAGGGAGCAGGGAAGGGGGGAACCCAGGTGAGAGGGGGGCGACCCCCCCTCCCCGCTGCTGCAAACCCTCCGTCCTGGCTGCTACCCCCTCCAGCATGACGGCCCCCTCCCCACCCACAGGCAGGGCTGGGACACTGAAAACGGATCAGTTTCTGTGTCAAAAGATGCCTGTGTAGAGGGGGATCTGTTTTCCTATTGCCCTTCACTACCCCTGCGTGTATCAGGATCCATATGCTGCCCGTGAAAATGCAGCAAACCCGGACCTTCAGGTTTTGAAACCAGGTCCCCGCACACGCAGACAGATCCATTTTTGTTTTGAGTAAAGTCGGCTGCTATTTTTTTAACATTGCTATACCGTGGCTCTGGTTTTGATAAGATTTTAAAAACTGAGTCACGGATACATTTCCGGACCTAGTGTGAACCAGCTCTTAACACGTATATTATGCAGTACCACACTGCATGCATCGTGCTGAGGCAATGGATTCTATCGCACACCTCAACTACTGCAGTGATGTGAACGTACCTTTATAATACAATTGCATCATGTAAGCAATGCAATTATATTGTCGGAGCCAACGCTGAATTGTGATCATAGACTAAAGCTTATAGATGCTCAATACCTTCAATAAAACATAAACATGAAGGTGCAGCTCAGGAATTTGATACTTTGAAATTTGATTTCAATTGGGGAAAGAAAATTGAATAAAGCCCATGGAGTTCTGAATGACCTCATACCTGATGCTGCTCATTGTCTTTGAGGTCCATCCCGTTTCCTATCCCCCTTCGACTGGCTCCCTCTAGCAGTGATGAGCGATTCAGAACTGAGCATGTGCAAGTTCCAAACCATCCATGCACAGCAAAAGGAAGTGCTCATTAGTGATGATCACTGGATGAAATCTGGATTTTTGGGGGATTTCATCCAGGTAATTAAATCACCTGTGTAGGTAGGCGAGGGGGGGGGATTAATCTTACCCATCAGACGTCTTCTTTGATCTGTACCAGGGCGCCTCCCACAATGCGTTCCAAGCTGATCATATGACTACAAACACTTCCTCCAACCCGGAAGGAGGGTTTGTAATCACGTGACCGCGGCCTGGAACGCATCATGGGAGGTGCCGAGGGACAGATCAAAGAAGACGTCTGATGGGTAAGATTAAACACCCCCCCTCACCCACCTGTTTAAAAGAAAATAAATATGCCAGCATCCGTATGCCTTTCACCGCAGATTCCTTTTAGGCCAGGGGTCTGCTAAAGCACTTTCAGCAGCGAATCAAGCTTTCTAGAAATTGCCAGCGACAATTAGTAGTTAAGGGGCACCAATGCAAGTATTACATGGGGCCCCGTCAAGCACTCTATATAAAACAATTGATATTGAGCACCAAAAGCTGCAAAGGACAGCCACAGTGTCAGAGACGTAGTAGGGAGAAGAACCAGTGGCGGACACAGCCAGCAGTGGGCCCCTGTGCAAAATACCAATTGTGGGCCCCTACTAGGAAACTAAAAGTGGGTGTGGCCATAACTAAATTGGGTGTGGTTACACATTGCATATATTTACTAATACAGTCTATGGCAACCTTCCCTGAGGCCCAGAAATATACCTTGATGCATACATGTAACATCTGCAATATACAGGTTACTGAACAAAAGCAAAACATAACCCCAATCCTGCATCAAGACAGAGCATGACATGACAGGCTCTGTCTTTTCTATTTGAAAGCACACCTGAGGTGAGAGGGATATGGAGGCTGACATTTATTTCCGTTTAAACAATGCATATTGCCCGGCTGTCCTGCTGATTCTCTGCCTCTAGTACATTTAGCCGTAGACCCTGAAAAAGCATGCAAATCAGAGGTTTCTGACTGAAGTGTGGAGCTGACTGGAGAAAATGCAAATCAATCTAGGCAAAGATGGTGCAGTCTGCAATGTAGACTACCTGGCTGGAACCTAGTACAGAGGGTGAGTGAGCTAGGAGGCAGGAGGTGCACTGGGAAGACAAGGTAGTGGATTATAAACAGGGGGTGGCTCCAAGATTTATTTATTTTTTTTGCGGGTGGTATGCACGAGCTAGATCTACCGCAGGGGTAGGCGACATGTGGCACGCATAGCTTGTCCGTGCACTGGAAAGTAGGCGCGGTAATGATGTGCCATGAGCAGGGCCAAAAGTACATGAAGTTAGCAGCAGTTAGTAATTCACTGACAGTAGACATCAACAGGATACTTTGAATGAAGCCCCCTCTCCTAATACAAAAATGATGCCCTACTTACTATACATATAGCAGAGATTTGATTGTATGTTTCTCTGAGGACAGCCAGTGACATGACTATGTACTCTTTAAAGTGCTGCAGAAGAGGTCAGTGCTCTATAAATACAGAATAATAATAATATGGTAGGACATTAGACTGACTATGACAGATAAGATGGATAGCTGGGTGGGGTTAGGAGGGTGGGCAGATAGTCAGGCGGGAGGGGAGGCAAATAGATAGCCAGGTAGATAGGCAGGGTAGGCAGACAGTCAGGTGGCAGGGTGGGCAGACACCTCGACTCCTCAACTGGGGGTCACTTCTTTTATGAGCGGCGGGAGAGCAAGGCTCCGGCGGGGTAAAGCAAACGACAGAGGTCCAGCTGCCTCCCAGTCCACGCCGTCTCCTCTGTATGATGCTCGCACTAAACCAGGAAGCAGTGTGAGCGGCATACAGAGGAGACAGCAAAGACCGGGAGGCAGCTGGACATCTAGAGTCTGCTGTACCCCGCCGGAGCCTTGCTGTACATGCCACTCTCCCGCCACTCATAATAGGAGGGGGACCCGTCGAGGTGAGGGAGTGGGAGGATAGGATTCGGGCCCCCCCCCCCGGGGAGGGGGAAACCTGGCGAAACTCAATGGGCCCCTTAACCTTCTGCCGCCCGCGTCACGCCACTAGGCGTGGCCGCGGCGGCAGCCCCAGGACCGCCTAACGCCAATTGGCGTAAAGTCCTGGGGCTCTGTTTTACATGAGATCGCGCGCATGGTGCGCGCGCATCTCATGCTCGGAGGGCGGAGCTCCACGCTCGGGAGACTGTTAGACGGCGATCACGCCGTCTATTTACTAGGTGCAGCGCTGCGATGAGCAGCAGCGCTGCACTGGGGACAGTCGTGTGACACGGTTGTCCCCATGGGGGACAAGAGAGCGATCGGCTCTCATAGGCAGAAGCCTATGAAAGCCGATCGCCGTAATTGGCCGGCTGTGGGGAGGGAGCGAGGGAGGGAAGGGATTTAAAGGAAGAGGGTTTTTTTTTTAAAAAAAGTGACAACACAAATATTTATAAAAAAAAAATAAACATGGGGGAGCGATCAGACCCCACCAACAGAGAGCTCTGTTGGTGGGGAGAAAAGGGGGGGAATCACTTGTGTGCTGAGTTGTGCGGCCCTGCAGCTTGGCCTTAAAGCTGCAGTGGCCAATTTTGCTAAAAATGGCCTGGACACTAGGGGGGTTTAGCCCTGCAGTCCTCAAGTGGTTAAGAAACAGAACTTAAGGAGCCCTCGTGCTGTGGCACAGCCGTATGTCCGCCAGTGAGAAGAACAGTTTGCTAAGGATTACCACTATTCAAAACACATATAGAGGTGATAATTACTACCACCATCAATGATGAGCTAATACAGTGGCTGAAGGAGGGCCCCCTCTGGTCCAGGGGCCCCAGTGCAGTCACAACCTCTGTATCCCCTATTGCTATGCCACTGGTCAAAATCAGTTTCAGAACCTAATGGATTACCTATCAGCTATCAATCGTTACTCTTCCTAATTTGATTAGTCTTGAGGTGAGATAGTTAAGGATACGCAAATAGTTCCAGCTCGCGTGCAAATTTAATACAAATTCTATGCTGGACAATTAGAAATCAGTAGAAAGAGAATTACTGTGTATCTCATTGAATATCTCTAATCTTGTGCAAAGATCCAATTCAGCACAAGGAAGTTTCTGCTCACTGAAGTACAACAAAGAAAAAAAAAAAGTTCTGCAAAATGTTACCTCACATCTCTACTATGGATATGTGGAATCAGTTTATGTTGCCAACTGTGCTGCGGGACCGTGTAATATGTTTATATACTGTTTGTTTTCTTTGTATATATGGAACGTTTGTAATGTGCAGAAAAGATACAGTAAACAGCTATTACTATTTGTTATCTTTTTGAAAAATTCAAAAATAAAGAATCTTTAAAAAAAAAACTGTGCTGCGGGTGCTCAGTTTTCTGAATTTTTACCATTAAATAGTTAAGTGTGTTTAAAATGGCTGACTAGGACAGGACACATTGTTATTCCAACAAGAAGTGATTCAGCATTTAAGTGAACAATAACCGAGTAAAATTATTTAAAATAAACACATGATGTACCTGCAAATGATTATTACATACTTACCTCACCATCAGTTCCTCTCAGCTCACCAATTTTCTTCTAACAACGATCCCTTCCAGTTCTGACAATATTTCGTCACAACTGAAATGTCAGTTATAACTGAAAGGACAACTGATAAGCAAGGTAATGTCCATGTTTCCCTATGGCTCAAGTGAGCGATATTACAGTTTAACAGTGTGCTGACCAGGAAGCTGTTATGGGGTAATGGCCATTTTCAAAACAGAAGAATGAGAATTCCATTGATCACAATGGACAAACAGGATGCAGGAGAGGAGAAAGATTGATTAGACTACAAGGGAGGTAAGTGTGAGGTGTGTAGCAAAGAGAGTTTTGCACAGTTTTGCGCAGTACTTCTGCACCTGCGCAGAATGTTCCCGACTACAAGAGCGCAGAGGCCGCCAACCTGGCCCAGTTGGCGGCTGCTATCGAGGGGACCCTGGGAGACTGACTTTGAGCGGAGCTGCGGCAAAGGACACATAGGCTTCCAGGGGCTGGAGGAAGCCCCAGGTAAGTAAATCTTATTTTTATAAAAATCCCAGATGTATCTTTTACGTTCCATACACAAGCATGAAGTCAGCTTAGGCGGCTGATAAGTACCACCTCAGCTGATAATACAGCGTGTGTACAGTAATCCTCAATGAGTGGGCGCCGCTTGGCTAGCAATCTTCCCAAAGTATCAACTCAGCGAAGGCAGACTGCTTTGTGCACAGCACTCACTCCACCCGCTGTGTGATGTCCCTCTCCCTCCCACCATAGCAACAGAACACTGTCAGCTGTACAGCTAACTTCATGTCTGCACTGCATTGGCTCAGCGATATACTGTCCTGATTCCCGATAAGCGTCAGCAGCCCGTGTGTGCCTTTAGCTCTGCACCTGGAACAATAGGATGACAAGCCCGCCTAATGCTAGATGGTGAACATTGACTGCTCCTTGAATACCTTCGCTAAGTTGGTTTTCATTATGAGATTTTTTTTTTTGTGTAGCATGTAGTGCAGGATTTACCACAAGCCGTATGTAAAATTGTTGATGTATTCTTTTGTCATATTTTGAAATCAATCTTTGTATAGTTAATGAAATCCTTAACTGGAACCATGAAAAAAACCTGCTCGTGTCCTCGAATTTCCAGTTAGTTTTACCAAATTTAAAGTGACACTGAAGCGAA
Organism: Hyperolius riggenbachi; assembly: GCF_040937935.1. Taxonomy (NCBI): domain Eukaryota; kingdom Metazoa; phylum Chordata; class Amphibia; order Anura; family Hyperoliidae; genus Hyperolius; species Hyperolius riggenbachi. Next base: position 218,708,638 of record NC_090649.1, on the reverse strand, counting down.
AAAAAACCCCTAGGATATAATGACTTATGTGTAGTATGGATAATTAATAAAACATTAGTAGCAAAGAAGAGGTCCTCATATTTTTATTTTCAGTTAGTCTCCCGCCCACAAGGGCGTACGCTAGTGACGTCACATGTAAACAAAGCAGTCGCTTTCAACAGCGGCGGTGTATGGTATCCACAGCAGCGCGTCCCTGGCAACGCTCGCTCACCAATAGCAAAATTATAGCAACACTTACCCAATCCGCTGCAGCGAATCAAAGTTAGCAATCTCTCCACCCAGATTCCCCAAGCCAAGGCAGGAGAGACTGTTGGGCGGGAGACTGTTGACGTCTCATTCAATGCTTTATGCGCACTGAGTATGCGCTGAGCCATGGATGGACTCCACACAACGCGTACAGGGTGACGCTGACAGATCCTTAGTCACCTGACCTTGCTGCAGCGAATAGGAATGCGGAGGTGGTTCTTTGTCGGCGTGGAGCGCTGATACACTCCGCAGTATTTTGCTTTACAGGCTATTTTGCATGTTGGCGATGTAGTCTTCACTCAGGTCCTCTGAATGGCACAGGTAATGTGATTGGCTGTGGGAGATTTGAATTGATTGGACATTTGGGTGGGCTGACACTATATATGTTGAATGTATATGTCATCTCATTTGTGGTTGAAACGGCTTGAAGAAAGGCTAATACCTGAAACAGCGGGCTGTCGCTGTGTTACCACTGTTTTTAATGCTTCATTAAAGAGCTTTTTCTACTTTGGAAGTGCCAGCCTCCAACACTTTTTACTATATGGATTGGATCTGATGGTGTGAGGATCTTTTGAGGCTTGGGCACCCTTATCCCTGTGTTCAGCGAGTGCCACTCTTTTTATCATTGTTTGTACCAGTGGATCACACCGTAGAGGATGAGCACCACCGGGGATTGTGGATCTGGAGGTTTACCGGATACTTTTTCATATACTGAGGAGCATGCAGCTAATGTCTTGGCAAAGGCTGGTGAGGCGACTGCCTTTTTGCAGACACCTGACATTAAACCACTTAAACGTGACTTGGAGGCCACCAAAAAGAAATGGGTGGAACTGGATATGCATGCTAGAACTCTTGCAGAATACTGCCGTTCAAGGAGAATACCACGGGCAGTACGCTCTCAAGTTTCACCTATGTTATTTGGTGGAGACCCAGAGTTTTGTTCGATTTTTGAGAGGATTTGGAATAAGGCAGCGTTTGACACCATGATTCTCACGATTGAGAGGATTCATCGCGAACTTCCAATCCTGGAACAGAAAAGTCTAGCTATCATCACCCAATTAACTGCTTTGTTGTCAGCAGAGGAGATGCAAGCGTTTGTGGATCAGTTGTCGGCGAAGTTGGCAGCGCACACTAAGACCATTGAAGAAACTAAACATCTGAAGTTCCATCGTGACATTCACGACTATACTGAGGGTTATGTATATTCATGGCAAAAGATGGTCCCGGCAAATACCCTGAGGAGACCTAATAAACCTAATAAACCCAGAGGGAGATTGCCACGTCCCCGTCCCCCACAGGGAGGGGGTTCATGTCCTCCACAGGGAGGTAATCAGGGGTCTTCTACCTCAGATTTTTTGTCTTCACGGGAGACCTCACCTACACCAAGAGGAGCAGTAGGCGGGGTGGGAGCAGGGCCCGGTCCAAACGCACGAAAAGATTCAGTAAAGAGTCAGATGGAACTACGCAAGAGACCCTGATCGAGTCACCACAATTGGTAGTTAACATCTCTGGTCATGACTTAACACCAACAGAGGAGAGAGTGCTTAACTATGGACTGAACTTTAGCCCTACCAATTTACCCAATTTTTTTGAATTAGACCAGGAATTGTTTCGATTCTTTAGGACGATTAAGCTCAAATATTTTTTGGGGAATTTGCCACATTTTGATAACCCCCATGGGACAGTGGAAGAGTCTATGCTTTGCCTTAAAGATCTTGGACTGAGGAATAAGAGTTCTTTTTCCCCAGCAGGCAATCTGGTGATCGATAACTTTTGTACCCGTGTTATGGAAGATGTTGGGAAATTAGAGATGGAACAACAAACGAAAAGAGTACAATTCAACCTCACGAGAGATGAACGAATGGCCTTGGACGGTTTGAAGAAGAGAACTGAATTGACCATACGGCCGGCCGATAAAGGCGGAGCCGTTGTGATACTGGACAGTAGTTACTATGAGGAAGAAATTAGGGGCCAATTGGCTCATACAGAAGTGTATGGCAAAATTTCCGAGGACCCTGTGGTCCATATACAAAAGAAAATTAAAAGCATTATTGAAAAGGCTGTAAGTGAGGGAATCATTGATGAGGGGCTAGCTAGGTTTCTAGTACAGGAGAACCCCACTACACCAAAATTTTACACATTACCGAAGATACACAAGGATCCGTGCCGTCCACCAGGGAGACCCATTGTGGCCGGCACGGGTTCGATTTTTGTCCCTATTGCGCAGTTTTTGGATAAACTGTTGCAACCCTTGGTGGTGACATTAGATTCCTATGTGAGGGACACTAATATGTTCCTGCAGAAGATTGGGGAACTGGATTTGGGTGAGGAAAGCCTGCTTCTGGTTACATTGGATGTGGAGAGCCTCTACACCTCCATCCCACATGATGGAGGTGTGGAGGCTATCGATTGGTTCCTTATGACAAGATCAGATCTATCTAAACAACAGCGTGCATTTGCCATTGATTTGCTTAATATTGTATTACGCTACAACTACTTCTCTTTTCAGGAGGAATTCTTTCTGCAGCTGCGGGGCACGGCGATGGGGTCGAATGTGGCCCCGTCCTATGCGAACCTCTACATGGGTCTGTATGAAGAGGCTTTTATTTATTCTAATCGCCATTTTCAACAACACGCTAGATGTTGGCTCAGATATATAGATGACATTTTTTGTGTGTGGGTGGGACCACATTCGACCCTTGAAACCTTTCTAGGGGAGCTGTCCCAATGCAGCAGAGAGATCAAACTTACATGTCATTCAAGTATAGAACGTGTTACTTTTTTGGATACCACCATCATTAGAGAGGGACGGTCACTTGTTTCTGACCTTTTTATCAAGGATACAGACCGGAACTCTCTATTACACTACGAAAGCTTCCACCCTTCCCATGTGAAAGATGCTATCCCTAGGGGGCAGCTGGCCAGACTAAGTAGGATTGTCTCTTCCCCTGACTCCTTACAGGAGCGACAAGAAGCTATGGAGTATAAATTTAAACAGAGAGGCTACCCACAACAGATTCTACAACAAGGGCCACGTCCTAAGAGAAAACCCAATAAACAGTTCCGGCTCCCTTTTGTATCCACCTTTAATACTAGCAGTAGTGACGTTGAGAAAAGCATTAGACGCCATTGGCACCTTTTGAGTCATGGTTTTCCCAATATCCCTGAGTTTAGAAATCCTCCACTGTTTTCATATAAAAAAGCCCCCACGATTAGGGATAAGGTTTTTTACCATACAGCAACAACTGAGGAGTCTAATAAAAGAGTGGGGACATTTCCCTGCTTGAGCTGTCACCTCTGTGGACATATAACCAAAGGGTCAGAGTTCACACATCCCTCTAAGGGTATTAAGTTTAAAATTAAAGATCTATATACCTGTGAGTCAAGCTATGTGGTCTACTATCTCAAGTGCCCATGTGGCTTGGGTTACATAGGTATGACTACCCAAAAAATCAGAGATAGGATTTGTTCTCATAAAAGTGCAATTAGAAATGGAGACATGAAACAGGCTGTCTCAGCACATTTCACTAGCATGCACCACAGTGTGTCACAACTTAAAGTACAAATTATTGATGGGGTACCTATTACGTGGAGGGGAAGACATAGTAGACTTAAGGAATTACTTAAAAGGGAGGCGGGGTGGATCAGGAGATTGGGTGTATTGGGGGAAGGCGGACTAAACAGAGAATATGATCTGGGGTTTTGTATATAATAATGCCTTGACATGATGCTTGCTTTAATGTGTTATTTTGCTCTTTATTACAGAGCTTTCATATTGCCTTGGCTTGGGGAATCTGGGTGGAGAGATTGCTAACTTTGATTCGCTGCAGCGGATTGGGTAAGTGTTGCTATAATTTTGCTATTGGTGAGCGAGCGTTGCCAGGGACGCGCTGCTGTGGATACCATACACCGCCACTGTTGAAAGCGGCTGCTTTGTTTACATGTGACGTCACTAGCGTACGCCCTTGTGGGCGGGAGACTGTTGACGTCTCATTCAATGCTTTATGCGCACTGAGTATGCGCTGAGCCATGGATGGACTCCACACAACGCGTACGGAGTGACGCTGACAGATCCTTAGTCACCTGACCTTGCTGCAGCGAATAGGAATGCGGAGGTGGTTCTTTGTCGGCGTGGAGCGCTGATACACTCCGCAGTATTTTGCTTTACAGGCTATTTTGCATGTTGGCAATGTAGTCTTCACTCAGGTCCTCTGAATGGCACAGGTAATGTGATTGGCTGTGGGAGATTTGAATTGATTGGACATTTGGGTGGGCTGACACTATATATGTTGAATGTATATGTCATCTCATTTGTGGTTGAAACGGCTTGAAGAAAGGCTAATACCTGAAACAGCGGGCTGTCGCTGTGTTACCACTGTTTTTAATGCTTCATTAAAGAGCTTTTTCTACTTTGGAAGTGCCAGCCTCCAACACTTTTTACTATATGGATTGGATCTGATGGTGTGAGGATCTTTTGAGGCTTGGGCACCCTTATCCCTGTGTTCAGCGAGTGCCACTCTTTTTATCATTGTTTGTACCAGTGAATTGACAGGAAGCAGCCGCTCGCGCAAGCGGCTGCTTCCTGATTAATCAGCCTGCAGCTGGCGACGCAATACTGCGTCGCTGGTCCTGCAGCTGCCACTTTGCCGACGCACGGTATAAGCGTGCGGTCGGCAAGTGGTTAAAACCCCCAGAATGCAAACTGGTTAAAGGGGCAGTTAAGTGAAATTATTTACATTAATCACATATCAGTTATTTAATATGGAGAGCATATCTTTCTCCATAGACCTTGTGTTAAAAAAAAGTAGATGCTTTCACTTAATTTTGCTTTGGCAGAGAGCTGAGCTGGCTCATTAGCATACCATGCGATGGGCTTCCTGCTTATAGCAGACACTCCAGCTGATTTATAACACTGACACACACTACAGAGAGCTGCTGTTCTGAGTTCTAGCTAAGTGAATAGATAAAGCAGGCTGCTAATTAGTTACTTATGTAGCAGCCTGTTTGTTTATTTACTTAGCTAGTTACAGAGAACAGCAGCTCTCTGTAGTGAGTCAGCGTTATCAGCTGGAGTGTCTGCTATCAGTGTCCAGTCCATCGCATAGTGACGCAGCTCAGCTCTCTGTAGTGTGTGAGTCAGCGTTATAAATAAGCTGGAGTGTCTGCTAGCCTATAAGCAGGCTGAAGCACGTCGCATAGTATGCTAATGAGCCAGCTCAGCTCTCTGCCAAAGCAAAATTAAGTGATAGCATCTACTTTTTTTTAACACAAGGTCTATGGAGAAAGATATGCTCTCCATATTAAATAACTGATATGTGATTAATGTAAATAATAATTTTCACTAAACTGCCCCTTTAAAGATTGCTGTCCTGTAAGCTGGGATAGCAATACATCCACTGTAACAAGTGATGACCATGATTAAGAACAAAATTGTAAAGCCCAGCTAATTAGAAAAGTAATGTGAAGTCTAATTGCAATCCATTTGCCAAGTAATGAGTAGAAGCAAAATGGTGAACAGAATACATGTTTCACAAGAACAATATGCTCAGAACAGAAGTGCATGTAGACTACAGCCTTGTTTGGAATTCAGCTGGTGGGTGGGTCAATTAGGAGCAAGTGTCAGAAATGCAGACCCAGCCAGGCAGAAATATAACCCCGTTTAGGCCTCTTTTCCACAGGCAGTTGATATGCCTCTCAAACTCTCACACTGCTTGCTGCTGCCTGGTAACTGCTTGCTGAGCAGTTCAATTGTTAGTGGAAAAGAGGCCTTTAAGTAACCCTGAGATGGGGACTTCTCGGCGTGTGCCCTTCCGACAACAGGAGGTATACGGGAGCGCACGCGACCGGATTGCACCGACTAGAGGATTTTCCAGTGCCAGTTGTGGATGAAGGAGGAGGCGGAGGACGGCGGTGAGGGAGCAATAAGCCTGGAGGGGGCTGGAGGAAGTCCCAGGTATGTATATTTTTTTTCTTACACTGTAACTAAAGGGATATGGAGGTTGCCATATTTATTTCCTTTGAAAAAATTAGGCAACTGGTAATGTTTAAAACCATTCAGCGCTGTCCTTTTTAAATACCAACTGGCTGTGGGTCTGCCAATAGCTGCCAAGGTCACCAAAATCCACTCTGGTCAACAGGTATTTGCACGATTATCCTCAGCGCTGAATATCCAAAAAACATCAAATGGTAATCGCTGCAGTCACCCTGTGCTCCAACAGACAGGCGACCGTCACCAAATGAACACATCAATTCACTGTTAGCGCGTACTAAAATGCATTCACATTTATTAAAAATCCAAATAAAACCACAAAGGAACTCACATCGAGGGCCCTTATTACAAAGGACGGTCACTATAAAACGGCATATAATGCACATCCAGTGCTTTTATCGATCAGATAAGTTGTAGTGTTTCCCAGTCTCCACAGCTCTACCGGTTTCGGCGTTGCGCCGTCCTCAGGAGCAGATGGAGACTGAGCTAAGGGCAAAACTTTTATAGATAAGATCACTTACATGATCATTTATCTGTTCCTGCCTCTCTAAGGCCTAGTGCACGCCAGAGCAGTTCCGTTGCTTTTTAGGAACGCTTGCGCCTGAGGAAACGCTTGGGTAATGCATTTCAATGGGCTGGTGCACACCAGAGCGGTTGGCGTTTTGCAGAAATGCATACTCCCGGGCTGCAGCATGGTTTGGATTTCGGAGGGGTTTCTGCCTCCAATGTTAAGTATAGGAAAAACGCAAAACGCTTGATAAAACACCAGATCTGAGCGGTTTTCCAGGCGTTTTTGTTACAGTAGCTGTTCAGTAACAGCTTTACTGTAACAATATCTGTAATCTGCTACACAAAAACGCTACACAAAACCGCTTCATAAGAAAAAATTCTTCAAAAACCGCCAGCGTTTTGCGGATCTGCTTGCAGTTTTTGGTGTGCACTAGGCCTAACAGTGAATTGATGTGTTCATTTGGCGACGGTCACCTGTCTGTTGGAGCATGGGGTGACTGCAGCTATCATCATTTGATGATTGGACATTACCAGTTGCCTGGCAGCCCTACTAGTCTATTTGGCTGTAGTAGTGTCTGAATCACACCAGAAACAAGCATGCCGCTCAAAAACACATGATCTGCATATGCTTGTTCAGTCTATGGCTAAAAGAATTAGAGGCAGAGGATCAGCAGGGTAGCCAGGCAACTGGTATTGTTTAAAACAAAATAAATATGGCAGCCTTCATAGCCCTCTCATTGCAGTTGTCCTATAAGTCCCCATCTCAGACGCACTTTAATGCACAAAGAACCACATGTGCAATGCACAATGATTTGTGTACTGCAATAGGATTACAGACATGCATTAAAAGAATCAGCCTAAACTGGGGTTTTCACAATGAAGGTGTTCAAAGTTATAGAAAGTACAAATAAAAGTCCCAGAAATACAATGTCATTTGTTTATTTTCTATACAAACTTTATCAGACATTAACAGCAAAATAATTTTAGCTAGTCAAGTGACAGAAGCACAGATTAAAATTATGGCACTTTGCAATTCAATTAAAGTTCAAAGCAGTCTAAATAAATTTCACATGAAATCCATTAATGTTAGGCTGTAAACCAGTTGAAAAATGTAAAAAATACAAACAAGAATTATTTTAAATTGATTCAGAAATTAAAGAAAGATGTACCGTAATCTTCAGTGCATGTTGCTTAATTTCTAGCAAAGTAAATATAGTACATATAGTTAAATGAAGCTTTGATTTTTATCATGGTCCACTGGGTCTTCACTGCTTTGTCACTTTGTATTTCCAGATTAATAAATGATATTTCAATGCAATGCTGAAATTACAGAGCATTAATTAACACCTAACATAACCAAGCTGTTTCTTCAGTGAGATCATGTGAATAGCACGGTCAAATCCATTTTTCCAACAGCGTCCTCTTCCACGAACAGTCAATAGGCAGTGAAAAGCCTCTCAAACTCTCACAACTGCTTACTGCTGCCTGGTAAACTGCTTGCTGAGCACACAGTTCAACTGCCCATAGAAAATAGCCCTTAGGGGCCCTCTCCACAGCCGGCTGAACTGCATGCTCAGTGAGCAGTTGCCAGGCAGCAGCAAGCAGCTATGAGAGTTTGACAGTCTTTTCACTGCCTATTGACCGTTCGTGGAAGAGGAACCCTGAGGCCCTGATTCTGGAAGAACAGTTTGCCTTGTTTGCATTTTCAAAGCCACGCTCTTTTGATCTTTTTTCCACAGGCAGATGAACTGTGAGCTCAGCAAGCAGTTCCATGCTAACAGGCAACAGTTAGCAGTTACCAGACAGTGGCAAGCAGTTGTGAGAGTAAGGCCCCATTCACACTAGAGCGTTTTGCCGGCGATTTCGGGGGAGAGAAATGAAAACAATTCCCAAATGTTGATGTGTAACTCACCAATTTGACTGACTGCCATTATGCTTCCCTGCTGTGGTTCAGATCAGGACATTTTTGCTCACCCTCCCTCTCACCATAATACAGAATTGGGTACTTATCCGTCAGCCGGGCGCATCCTCTAGGTGGCGACAAAACTCCACCAGAGTTACATCTTTCCCTACTATCCATGTCGGCCTGGAGGGGGAATAGTAATTAGCGCCACCTGCCGGATGCGCCCGGCTAACGGATAAGTACCCAGAATTGTGCTACTCAGTAGGAAACCAAGCAGCAAGTCTAGACAGTGATCATGGACAGATCAAACAGTCACTGGCCTATAAAAAGATTATTTCAGACAACGATGGCCTCAATTCACTAAGCAGAGCTCCCCAACCCTGTCCTCAAGGCCCACCAACAGTACATGTTTTGCAGAAAACTACAAACATGGCACAGGTGAGTTCATTAGTGTCTCAGCAGAGCTGATTAACTACCTCTGTGGCTTTCCACGAAACAGGCACTGTTGGTGGGCCTTGAGGACAGGGTTGGGGAACACTGCACTAATGGCAGTTCGGTAAAATAAAGCATTTGGTATTTTACACTTTTCCCCCCAAATTACTAGGATTTCACACATACGGTAGAAGTTGGGTAGGAATACAGAAAAGCCCTTTTTAAGGTCTCATTTTCCTGCTCTGTCCTATTCAAGTCTAGTATATTCCCAGCTGCAATAAGTCTGCTTGTTAGCATCAATCTAGTCAGGGATATATTAGCAGATCATATAGTCAGCATGACCTTGGTCAGCAGTGTATAAATTTAAGGGGTATTAATTTTAAGGGTACTTTAGACAAACAGAATTATACCAGAGTTGAGCCAGAAGGGAACAGAAGTGAACTAGCACAACACTCTGGGCTGTTGATTTTCTACACACTGCATAGAAGTACCTTCAATACCATATTGAACAAACACCAGCTAAACATACAGCCAGCTAAATTTAAGCACTGCACACCCGTTTACCAAACTACTGATGGTTTCACCGTGCCTCACCAACCGCACCACTGCTGATCTTCGCTGGCTGCTCCACTGCTGAACTCCCCACCAACTGATCCATCACTGACCTCCAGACAAGTTACCTCATTACCAACCAGACACCCCATCTACCAATCACACACAGCTGGATTTTTTATTTTTTTTTGCCATCATTGATGTTCTGCTGATCTCCTATGGACTGCTCCTTACCAGATTGATTACTGATGCAACTTTGCTGAACCCCTTCAGCCACATCATTGGTGACATTTATCTCATCTTGGTCTAACTGCTGTCCCCCTGTCTATGCTTCCACTCTCCACACCCCATCCTACCTTATCCCATCAGTACAAAATGTTCCCTCCTATTCACTCCCTGACCCCTCTACCATTTCCAAGCTATCTCCCTCCCCATCTCGCTCTCCCCCATCACCACATGCTCTACCTCCACCTCCTTCTACACCTTGTCCCCCTTCTGTTTCCCCGCACTCTCTCCCCTTCTGACCTTAGACTCCCTTTTGGCCCTCAACAGCCATGCACCTCCCTTCCCTCCCCCCCACACTCTACCCACACACCCCCTCGGCATAACCTTATTCCTATCCATCCTACCCCTAGGCATTTGCTCCCTGTTTCCTGTGGCCTCTGGAATGCCAGGTCCACCCGCAATAAGCTGCTCTCTGGAACTCGCTCCCTTCAGCCACCAGACTCGCCCCCACCTTTAATACCTTCACACAAGCTCTCAAGACTCACCCTTTCATGCTCGCATACCCCCCTACACCAGCACCATAATATGTTCTGTTAGACACCCTCTCAACAGATACACCTATTGTATCCACCCCCACCCTTTAGATTGTAAGCCTCTTGCAGGGCACTCTCCCTTAGTGTTTCCAGCTTGATTATGCAATCTTACTGACAATCACCCCTCTTGTGGACTAGAACAGTCTCTATTTTGACCTATGACAATGTATTATCAAATCATTTGCATGATCTTGTTTTGTTGCGAGTTTCCTGTATGTCCTACCTTGTATGTTAACCCTTTTATCTATTGTGCAGCGCTGCATAATATGTTGGCGCTATATAAATACAATCAATAATATAATAAGTCCCACCCGTCAGTGCATCAAATTAAATGGGGTGAGAAGCAGGGCTGTGTGGCTCTCTCTATTGGCTGTCTGCTACATCTATCAACTTTTACCGCATGGACATTGTAAGTTACTGGCTGGTCAGAGCTGGCATACCAAACACTTTTACTTGATTTACCAAATAGTTTAATCTTTCTGAATCACAACTACTTGACATTTGAGGTTTATACCGCACAGGTTGGTAATTTACCTTTAGACGATAATTTTACTTTTCAGTGCAGCAATAGGTTTAGTGAATGGGCATTTGGCAAGGTGATCAATAAACTCAGCTGTTTTCTGCATTACCAAATATGGAATTGCTTAGTGAATTGAGGACATTGGGCTCTATTCACAAAACTTCTCATAAATGACTTATTTATCACCTAATTGATAAAAATAACCTTTCAGCACATTTACAAGCAAAAGAATCACTCAAAGTAAGATGTTCCTGATTAACTTCATTTCAATATTACTTTTCTTACTATAATTATATTATAATTTTGCTCTTCGGAAGCTTAAAAAAGTTAGCATAGATAAGGTGAAAACAGGAAAACAGATGAAAAAGCTTTGTAACTCATGCCCAATGTGTAACTAGTTTACACAAACAGAACGGTGCCACCAATTTTTTTTATTTTTTTTTGGAATCAGGAATTTCTGGAAGCAGACAACCTGACTAAATTTCAAACAATCACTTTAATTTCAAATGAATAATTTATATAGCACTAACTTTTTCCACAGTGCTTTACAGAGATCTTTGCACAAGTCACATAACTGTGTCCCTCGATAAGGCTTCCAGTCTAACATCCCTCTTAGGAAAGGTCAGTAAGATGCAAAAATACTGATGCTACATTATACAAATGTTATATGCAAATGTATGCAGCTTGAAAAAAATTTACCGGTACACATCTAATTCTACCTTGGTTTTGGTTGGTCCATTTTCAAGCTGCATAAAAAAAAAATTGCATAACTCTGCATCAACTTGGAATTGTTTGCATCCCACTGACCATCCCTAACCACGTTAGGGCCAATTTTTGGAGGAAGCTAGTGTGCTTCCTAGAAGATTTGAGTTGCAGGACGAAAACCACAACACCTAGAGGGAATCTCCTGTAAAGAGACCAGATAACCTTCAGGCTTAAAGGGATACTGTAGGGGGTCAGGGGAAAAATGAGTTGAACTTACCCGGGGCTTCTAATGGTCCCCCACAGACATCCTGTGCCCATGCAGCCACTCCCCAATGCTCCAGCCCCGCCTCCGGTTCACTTCTGGAATTTCAGACTTTGTCTGAGAACCACTGCGCCTGCGTTGCCGTGTCCTTGCTCCCACTGATGTCACTAGGAGCGTACTGCGCAGGCCCAGTATGGTCTGTGCCTGCGCTGTGCGCTCCTGGTGACATCAGGGGAAGCAAGGACACGGCAACGCAGGCGCAGTGGTTTTCAAGCTTTAAAGTCTGAAATTTCAGAAGTGAACCGGAGGCGGGGCCGGAGCATCGGTGAGTGGCTGCACGGGCACAGGATGTCTGCAGGGGACCATTAGAAGCCCCGGGTAAGTTCAACTCATTTTCCCCCGACCCCCCTACAGTATCCCTTTAAAGAACAATTGTTAGTTTAATTAAAGAAAAAATAAATCAGCTACTTACCTCCGGAGGTCAAAGCTTTCGGATCCTAATGAGGCTTACCCAGTTCCTCCTCTGCAGCCTTGATCCAGCCCTGGCTCCCTAGCAAAACAGCCACCATATTTACACATACCTGTCTGTGCAGAATCAGCTTCCTGCTCTGACAGAAATAGCCAAGCACGACTGGGTCTGCTGTACTGTGCAGCCGGTTTGCGTCTGCGCAGTAGAAGGGACCAGAACAGGCTCAGCTATTTCTGCCGGAGCCCAAGGGGAAGAGGATACTGCACCTTCACAAGGCTACCCACAAGAGGCGACAAGCGAATCTTTGGGATACCAGGGCTGGATCCCCTCTGAGAAGGATGATAGAGAGGCTTCCCCCTCCCAAGCTAAGTACCCCCCTAAGGCAGCGATGGCTAACCTTGGCACTCCAGCTGTGGTGGAACTACAAGTCCCATGAGGCATTGAAATACTCTGACAGCTCTAAGCATAACTCAGGGAGGCAGAGGCATGATGGGATTTGTAGTTTTGTCACAGCTGGAGTGCTAAGGTTAGCCATCACTGCCCTAAGGGTACTTTCTGCCATTCAGGTACACTTTACATAACAGTCATTATTAATACCCAGAAATGTAATAAACTTTTATAGTGCATAGCTCTGTTATGATGTGAAGTTGAATCTTACTAAAACAGTTTTTATGGACGTTGTATACACATGTGAACACTATATATAGCAATGTAAACTTGTTAATGTATGAACAGTAATCAGCTTTTGGAAGCAGATAAAACGAATGCAGGACAGCAGTAAAATGTGCATGTTTTCTAACATATAGAGAGATAAAGACGCTCAATGAGCCCAAAAATCTGGCCATGGTGAAGACGCCAAAGGATCATCAGACCTCAAAGGGCCCCTAAGGTGGCCATACATCTAGTGATTTTGTGGGCAGATTGAACATCCAATTTGATAAGGTTATCAAATTAGAGGAACATCTGTGCCACAACATGCCAGCCCAATTGATGATTTGATTGAATTTTAGCGGTAAGTCGCGCCAAGGTTCAGTGCTATGTGGCGCGGGCGCCAAAAAGCCCTGCTTCGGCCGGACGGTGCCACCAATGCAAAATTACCACGTGTGACATCACATAGGTGGTGCGGGTGATAGGCATCAGAGGCAGCAGCGCTAGGCCAACCAATTGAAAATCGCTCTGTGTTGTATGGGCAGACAATAGATTCCTCCCTGGACAGATTCCTAGAGAGATCTGTCTCAGTCAATCTGCCCATACCTGGCCTGATGTATGGTATGGGCACCTTCAGATCTCTAGGCTACAGCTGAAGCTACAGATCTTTCTCCCACATGCTACAAAACTGGGAGGTACTACACAGAGTCAGGTACTAGCACCACATGCAGGCCCTTTATAGTTCCTTCATTACAGCAAAACTAGCTATCATTTGGGCCATCTAACCTACTTTAAAGTGACATTTAGCTGCCTGAGCAGGTGACTACAGACAGAATCTGACCATATTTGCAAATAAAATATAACAATGTTCCTCTCTAGGAAAAACAATTATTGCCCATATAGAACACTACATACAAGTTTTAAAATGTAAATTATGAGTGCAAACAAGATTAAAAAGGCACAAATATAGTATGCGCATCAGTCATTTGCAAATTAACGTCACAGAATTCTGTATAATGTTCATACAGAAATGTGGATGCGGAAAGAGGACGATTTACAAAAATTCTCCTAGGCTGAGATCTTTGGAGGGAAGTAATCTTGAAACAGTAGACCGAAAACTGCTTGCTTGCTATTAGGTGGCAAACATTAACCTCCCTGGCGGTCTGATTACTTCCAGATTTTATTGTCTAAAAATGGTGCAATTTTTTCAGAAGCTTTCAGACCCCAAAATAAAGCTAGATAGATCTACGAAAACCCTGCACATTGCACACCTCCCATGGGTCCAGCTCGGGGTTACCGCTCTGAACTGTGGATTTCCATCCTAAGCCTGACTCGGGGTTACCGCTAAGGAGTTTAACATCCACTGCCTAATAGGTAGCCTTTCTGAAATCCCTGCTAGAATCTCATATGGAGGAGAGCATTGCACCCAACAAAGTTTAATAAACTCAGGCCAGGTTTTCTGGATCACTGCTGTAAAACAAACAATCTCTAGCCCAAGAAAACCTTTGCAAATGAGGCATAAATTGTATAATTACACAAAACGTGCAACACAAATACAAGAAGGCTCATAAATAAACATGTTTCTGTGGTCTGTAGGTCTACATCCAAAACATGATTTAATTAATGAATTAATTTTCAGGTTTGTCTATTTCAAACAAAAATATCCGGACAGGAAACAAATATGGACCTAAACAAACATTAAAGCGCAACTCCTCATACTCCCCTTTCCAGTATGGCTCTTGAATGTCTCAAGTCTTCCTCAATTAGAGGCCACACTATGCACTACAATGCAAGTTTAACGCAACACACACTCAGCACATCATTTATCATAGCATGGAGAACTGCTTGTAACATCTGCCCTATCATACACTTTATTCAGAAACTCACTGCAGAATGTGTGTTTGTATAACGTGGTCCGTTACAACACTGGGGTGTGAACATGCCCATACAATAGTATTGGCAGCGCTTTTGCATATAGCAAAGCACCTAGCGTGAACTCATATCTGCAGGTCCATTTCACCACATCATTCCAACAACAATCCTTAGAAGTTTCTTCCAACAACCACACCCCACTGCTTCTAGTAAAAGATGTATTGGGAAAATAATGGAAGCAGCATGGATTGATAGGAATGTTATCCCTCTTTATGCTAGGAATACACAATGAGTTTTTTGGGCAGATAGATGGCCCAATAACTTTTCTGATTGATTTTCTCATAGAAGTAAATGGAAATTGATCAGAAATCTAAAAATCAACTGGCCAGTAAATCTGCTGAAAAAATCATTGTGTATTCCCAGCATAACTTTCCTTTAGTTCCACTGGCTGAAGTAACGGGACAGACCGGCACGGACAATGTAGACACATCGGAGAATGAAAGGCTTGGGTTACAGAAGATGATCACTAGTGACCAGCTGGAGACTTGCTGAAAACATCAGTATGAAGTTTTCCACCCACAGTGGCTGCAGTATAAATACTTATCTGCCAATGTGTACAAAAAATAACATACAGGGAGTCAGGTCTGGTGAGTAGTTGACTTAAGTTTCAGAGCCAAGTAAATATAATATCCAAAACTTGTTACAACTTATACTTTGAAGAAACCTTTATCAATGAGGATATGTATATTGCCACCTATTTACTGCTTTTTAAAAATGTTAGATGTGAGGCTGTCTATTATCCTATCACTGATACTTTGCATCACTGATATGGAATAAATTAGAAATTGTGATGTTCTGACTACAGACAGGCCTTACCTTGACCTTGCAAGTGTGTCACTCAGACACTACTGCAGCCAAAAGATGGGGAAAAGATGCAAGTTTCCATATTCCTCATTACAAACTTCCTGTAAAGAGAACCTGAAGTGAGAGTACTACTGAGGCTGCCAACGCCATTCTCAAATAATGCCAGTTGCCCGACTTCTGTACTGATGCTGTCTCCAATATTACAAGTCACAATAAGACACAGGCCCAGAATGAGTATGCACATTAGATGCATTGACTCTGGTCCGACTTCACTGGCTGCATGCTTGTTGCAGGTATGTGACTAACAACTAAGGCCTCTTTCACACCAAGACGTTGTGTTTTAATGGATGTTATGTCGCATAACGTGCCCCGAACGTAACGCATGGTGGTGTTGAAGTTGGACGTCAGATTGAGCCACGTTATGAGGCTCTTGGTGCTATCCTGGGAAGTCCGGATCTTTTCAATGATTCGAATCGGATCATTGAAAAGATTCAGATCTTTGAACCGAATTGCTTAATCATTTTACTAGGGAAGCAGGAGTGCAGCAGAGTGAGAGGCGCAGGAGAATGAAGGCACATTGAGAGTGCTAATGGGGAAGGGAGAGATGCAGCAAAAAGATTGTGCTTGTGCACAGAAGCTGCAGTTCCAGTTTCTTCCAGACATCCACTGTGAACCGAATCTTTCATTATGATGATCCGGATGATTGACTCACAAAAAAGATCCAAAGATCCAAATTGTTCATGATCTGGACAACACTACAGTGCAGTGAATATTAATTAGCCATGTGGCTAGGAACAATAGCGGACTCTCACCTTACTGAGCATGTGCAAACAGTCTAACACAGCTAAAACCACCTATAACGCACAGCATGCTGCACTTTCAACGTCCAGCGTTACACTGTAACGCAACGTGGGCACTGTGAACAGCCCATTGATTTTTCATTGCTGTGAGTTGGGCTGCGTTACAGGCTGCTCTAACGTGCGCCTGTAACGTCCCACTGTGAAAGCAGCCTAAAGCCAAAATCTCAGCATGACAGCCAGGCAACTGGCATAGTTTATGGAGTGATGAAAATGGCAGTCTATATTCCTCTCACTCCAGGTTTCCTTTTATTTTCCAAGCCTTTGAACATAGGAGACCAACAGTACAGACATATATACAAGACTGAGAATTGGACATGTTAATTAGTGAATTCAAATGACCATTAAAAAACCCATTTAAAGAGACACTGAAGCAAAAAAAAAAAAAAAATTATGACAATGAAATGTATGTGTAGTACGGATAATTACTAGAACATTAGTAGCAAAGAAAATAGTGCCATGTTTTTTTATTTTCAGTTGTATAGTTTTTTTTTAACAACATTGCACCATTCTCTGACATTTGCAGTTTACACACTACTCAGCATCCTAAATGATTTTACAGAGCAGGCCAGTGAACTTTTGAACTGTTCTCTGCAGAAAAACAACAATACAGTGCCAGACACTTGAGATAAGCTTCAGAAGACAGAGCTCTCTGCGACTTTGAAAGTTGTGGAGCTCAATGGCTCTTTTGCATAGATAACTGAAGTTTAACTCTTCCTGTACTGGAAACAATATTAGACTTATGTCTCTGCTCCTAATGTTTTATTTCTTAGCTGTACTACACAAATGATGATATCATAATTTTTGTTTTAGCCTCAGTGTCTCTAAGTTGAAAAATATGACTTTGTGTGTCATCAGAGCAATTGTCTATAGCCTTCTCAGGAAGCTGCAGAACAACAGGATATAACGAAATTTTAGCCATCTGATAATACAACCACCAAATGAATTGTCTTAATGATATTTTACAATGTACAATGTTTAAACCTGATTATTTATGGGGCCACTGGTGTCATTTCCAGCATACTTAGTTCAACATATATTGGCACATTTGCTTGCGCTGCACGGGAACAATGTGAACGTTGACATGGGTGGTGCACACAATATTGGCAAGTAGCAAAAACATTTATTCCAAGAATATAAAATATAGTTGGGAACATCATAATAGACTACCCTTACTCTTTTCAGTTAGAAAATGGAATTTTTACCAAATACCAATGATTACTTGCATGAAAATAACACACTGGTATCAGTCTGCATTGGCATGGGGATAAGGCAACAATTGCAATGTCTTCCATTATGGAACAAAGGGGAAAAACAAAAATAAACAAAAAAAACAAAAACTTTTGGTATAATGTGCAGCTGATTTGAGACCAAGTCTTCTTAGGCCTTGAGGCTGACCCATAGACAGCCAATTAAAGTTCCATATATCCATGTGTTGATATAAACTTTTCTTCCAGTTTCTGTGCATAACATGCCAGCGGTCACACCAGTTAAAAGTAACAAAGATGGCACAGTTTTTTTCATGCTGAGCTTGGCAATGTGACCTTCTCCAGGAAACTTATTGCGATTCTCAGGATCTGTGGCTTCGTAGAACTCTGTTAATAACCTGCAAATACAACATGTGTTTATCCAAGCTAAAAACACTTTTTATTGTTTATTACAAAAAGGTATGAGAATCAGTTATCTAAGTCCGTATAAATTCTGGTAGGAAAATCGTGCTTGGGCTTGGCTCTGGTAGTTTTGGTTAGTAGAGTATATCATATCTGCTAAAATCTACAGTTCTCAAAGGGAATCTGTAACAAAAAGAGAGCCCCTAGGGTGTGCTTAACTCAGGAGGAGGAAGCCTCTGGATCCTAATGAGGTTTACTCCATACTCTTCAGCTTCAGGGATCCAGTGCTGGCAGCCCCTGACAAATCCACCTACAAGCTTGTCGGTAGTGCACACAGTAGCACCTGCAGCAATATTTACCATCTGCGCTCCCGCGCAGGCACAATAGAGGCTTTCTGATAGGCTCACGTGGAAACAGCCGAGCCCGAATACTGCGCTTGTGCAGCTGGTAAATACAGACGTGTGCTGTTCGGGGGCTGCCAGTACTGGATCACCAAGGCTTAGGAGGACAGGGGAAACCTCATTAGGATCCAGAGGCTTCCCACTCCTGAGGTAAGTACCCCCAAGAGAAAGTGTTCTTTATTTCAGATTGCCTTTAAAAGGAACCTGAGGTGAGAGTGCTATAGTGACTGGCTTATGTATTTCCTTTTTAAAACAATACCAGTTGCCTGGCAGTCCTCGCTTTCTCTCTGAGTGGCTTCTGTCCCCCACAGGACAGCCCGATAGCCTGGCTGAGTCGCGCTGCGTTGCGTATGTGCTACCCGGCCAAGAATGCTCTCCCATCGCGCTGTCGCCATATAATATACATCCAAAAGGCCGCATGTGCGCTCCCGCGGCCAATCACGCATGCGCGCTTGCGGTTCGTTAGCCAGGGAATCAGTGAATCGGGACACGGTACCCGATCACTGATCCTTTTCCCCCGGCAGAAAAAGCGACGGCTTCTCTCTGAATCCTCGCTATTTCTGCCTCCTTAGTCCCCCCCTACATCCCTCTAAGCGTACATGTTACGCTTAGAGTGACGTAATGTAAACAAACTCATCATTGCCATCTTGTGGTCAAATAGTAAAACTACATCTACATTTTAAAAAAATAAACATATTTACATTTAAAAATTTCGATTTACATCCCACCCTCCCAAAAATACCCAAATATAATGTTTAACTACCTGCGGACCGAGTGAGTATGAATCTACGGCGGGCAGGGGGCGCTGCGGTCCTGACCGGACGTAAGCTCTACGTCCCATTGACCGCGCACCCCCGCCCGTCCCCGTTGCTCGGTCCGCTCTGCCCCCGCCGCAATGTGATGCCCTGCCGCCTCTATGACGGCAGAGCACTGTGAGCCGGGCAGGAGCCGTTTTCATTGGCTCCTGGCCCTGTCATTCATGTAAGCCGTTCCCATTGGCTTACATGGAATGACAGGGTCAGGAGCCAATGAAAGCGGCTCCTGACCGGGGCACAGCGCTCTGCCGTCATAGCGACGGCAGAGAGAGCAGCCTGCGGCGTGGACAGAGCGGCGTGTCCGGCGGGAGCGACGGTAACTTGCGGCGATTCGTCGGGAAGCGGCGGTTTGCTGGACCAGCACCCTCTGGTCCTTAAGGGGGCAGAGGGTGCTGGTCCAGAAAGGGTTAATTAAAAAAAACAAAACTAAAAAAAATTACAATAAAAACCGTAAATATTTACCTAAGGGTCTAAATTTTTAAAATATCCATGTAAAAAAAGAAAACATTTCTATTTTTTTTTTTTTATTATAAGCTTGTAAATAGTGATGGATGCAAAACGGAAAAAATGCACTTTTATTTCCAAATAAAATATTGTCACCATACATTGTGATAGGGACATAATCTAAACGTTGTAATACCCGGGACTATTAGGCAAATACAATACGTGGGTTTTAATTATGGAGGCATGTATTATTTTAACTATAATGGCCGAAAACTGAGAAAGAATGCATTTTTTCCATATTTTTCTTATTCTTCCTGTTAAGTGGTGAATGAATGGGAGGTGAAAATTGCTTGGATGCATAAAGTGAAACACGACTGAGGGCTGAAGTGGTTAAAGAATGTTCAAAAATCACTTTTTTACCGAAGACATTGTTCATGCTAACCTAAGCCCAATGTGCTTGCCTATTTCTAACTGATGAAGCCTAAACCCTAACACCAACCAAAGATACCATATACCAGAGCTTCCTGACTTCTGCTTGAATTTTCCCACCAGGCTTAGCACATCTGATCCCAGATAAGTGGATAGTCACAACCAACAGATAGCTGCTTGTACATCTGATTGACACACACACACACCAGGAATTGCACTGAAGATTAATATATTTATATATAGGATAGCTTAGCTACACCTGCACCCTTTTCCTGTTTAGGAGGGGTGTCAGCTTGGCCATGCCTCATACAGGAAACCTAGGATTTGGGACCTACCTAGGAAACCTAGGATTTGGGACCTACATACAGTGTTTCCCTGAAAATAAGACAGTGTCCTATATTTTTCTTTTCAAACTATGTGCTAGGGCTTATTTTCGGGGAGGTCTTATATTTTGTGGGGGTAGACAGATCCCCCATAATACAGTGTTATCCCCAGAATTTGTTTCCAG
Organism: Hyperolius riggenbachi; assembly: GCF_040937935.1. Taxonomy (NCBI): domain Eukaryota; kingdom Metazoa; phylum Chordata; class Amphibia; order Anura; family Hyperoliidae; genus Hyperolius; species Hyperolius riggenbachi. Next base: position 218,687,784 of record NC_090649.1, on the reverse strand, counting down.
CCGGGTGGCATGAAAAAGTAGCCGGGTAGCATGAAAAAGTAGCCGGGTGGGGCGAGATGAAAATGCAGGGCAACTCTGCTTACAGCATAGGAGGAGGTGAGGAGCTGAGCTGATGACAGCCGGGTGGTCACCAAATCTAGCTGGGTGGAGCACCCGGCTAAAAGAGCCTGGGGAGAACACTGTAATATATAGCCAGATCTCCCTAGTACATATCCAGATCCGCCCCCCAGGTATATACCCAGACCCCCCCACCCCAGTATATAGACTTTACCCCACAGTATACAGCCAGTGTACATTTTCAGATTATCCCCCATCGCTGTTGCCACCGCTGATTTACCTCCTCTACTCCTGGCCCCCTCATCCAGAAAGTCGAATCCCCATTCCCCCTGTGGGCTGCGGCTAATGCTGTGTAGGATTCAGATCTCAGATCAGGAGAAAAGGCAGAAGGCAGCTACAGTAAAGTTGTACAGTAACAGCACCGCCCTCTACAGGAAATAAACAGAGATCACTTCCTGTATACTTTCTCTGTTACTGCACAACTTTAGCTGCCTTCATCTCTGATCTAAGATCTGAATGATGCACAGCATTGCCACAGCCCACAAGGGGAATGGGGATCCAACTTTCTGGGGGAGGGAGGCCAGGAGTAGAGGAGGCAAATCAGCAGCAGCAACGTGGTGGAGGGGGGGGCACTCGGAAGGAGGGGTGTTGAGCAGTGAACATTACCCCAAGTTCCCCAGTGCCGGCCATTGCTCTTCATTGTGTTCCTGCAGCTAGGTCTTTTTTTTATGGCTTATATTTCAAGCATGCTTAGAATCCTAAACTATAATTGCTTGTCTATGAGTGGTGGTGGTGGCCACCTGGTTAAATTTTTGGCTGGTCGGGGACTTTAATTCCAAAAATATGCATCCAGGTGAAAGATCACATCTTACATCAATGCACAGATTTTCACAATGGGATCTGTTTTACGGATATCATTTTTTTTAAATACAAGACTTAGCAGATATGTCAGTTACCTACTTTGTAACTAAGTGGTCCGAGAAGTGTCTGTTGACCTTCATTAATCTTATGTACAGGAAACAGTAGTTCTTTACATTTGAATTTGAGAGCGGTCCCTGAACTACTGTTTAATTTAGAGTGTTATATGCAGGGAAAGGGGTAGAAAGTTGCTGTGAAAGCTGAACATTCAAGTGATCTCCCTAGTACATTTCCAGATCCGCCCCCCAGGTATATACCCAGACCCCCACCCCAGTACATAGCCTTTACCCCACAGTATACAGCCAGTGTACTGGCTCAATGCAAGTAATTAAGATAAAACACATGCAGCAACTTTACGCCTAAACATTGAGAAATATTCAGCAATGTATTTTCAGCTATAATTTTGTTTTGAAAAACAATGCAAGAATGTAATGTGCTCTGCACGGCGTGCCAGCTGATGGTACACACAGAGCTTAGGTGTGTTCTAATAGCCCTGCACAACCTACCAGGAAGAGGCTAGAATTCCTTGTTTAAGAAAAAACCCATGACAATGCAATAAATTTAGTTCGCATAGTTCATTTGCATAAGGGTGGTAAGGCTAAAAGGGGAGGGAAATCTTAAAAAGGACAACTTATTGAAAAAGAGCTAAAAAACTAATGAAATATCACTCCATGGATTATAAAGAAGAGAATGAGGTCACTGAAGTGGGTGTTAGCACAACTCAGAAAGAATGTTGATAACCTTCCCCAATGCTAACAAAAGGACACAAAATACATCTCACTTCAGTTTTCCTTGCAAGGAAGAATTGCAAGGGTGCAGCCGGTTTCTCCCAAGCCTGTTAATCATAAACTCTCAGAGCATACAGAGAACATAAAATATCCCTAGATGGAATGTAACTATATTATATAAGGATATGCATACGCAGTGGAAAACAATGCAAAAGTTGGTGACGATCAAGGGGTGATCTCCGATTACTAGACAGACTATCAATGTGTGGACAACACTGCATTAATAGAAATGGCACTCAACTTTGGCTAGTTCCTGCAAGAGGAAGAATAGACAACAAAAAAACCCTAAAAAAATGGAGATGCTCAAAGTTTACTAATTGAAAATCTGTGGGAAAAAAATCTACCGCCTTTATAGTTTTATATATACAATACTGCTCTAACCACCTCCCAAGCGGTTCTGTAATGAGGACTCAAAGTACATATTAACCACTTAAGGACTGCAGTCATAAAACCCCTTAAAGAGAACCTGTACTGAGTAAAATTATTTAAAATAAACACTCGAGGTAACTTCAAATGAACATTACATAGTTACCTTGCTATCAGTTCCTCTCAGACGCTCACCATTTTCTTCTGACAATAATCCCTTCCAGTTCTGACAACATTTTGTCAGAACTGAAATATATCAGTTGCTCTCAGTTATATATCAGTTGCTGTCAGTTACAGCTGAGAGGAGAACTGATGTGTCCATGTTTCCCTATGGCTCAAGTGGGCGATATTACAGTTTAACTGTGTGCTGACCAGGAAGCTGTTATGGGGTAATGGCTATTTTCAAAATGGAGGACGGAGAATTCCCTTGATCACAGTGGCCAAACAGGACGCAGGAGAGGAGAAAGAGGTTGATGAGTAGACTACACATGAGGTAAGTTTATGGGGTGTGTTTACTTTCCTGGCATTTTGGGGGGTGCTAAATTGTAAGCACCCCTGTAAAGCCTAAAGGTGCTCATTGGACTTAGGGCCCCTTAGCGCAGTTAGGCTGCAAAAAAGTGCCACACATGTGGTACTGCTGTACTCAGGAGAAGTAGTATAATGTGTTTTGAGGTGTATTTTTACACATACCCATGCTGGGTGGGAGAAATATCTCCGTAAATGACACATTTTTTATTTATTTTTTTTTACACACAATTGTCCATTTACAGAGAGATTTCTCCCACCCAGCATGGGTATGTGTAAACATACACCCCAAAACACATTATACTACTTCTCCTGAGTACGGCGATACCACATGTGTGACACTTTTTTGCAACCTAGGTGCGCTAAGGGGCCTAACGTCCTATTCACAGGTAATTTTGAGGCATTTGGATTCTAGACTACTCCTCACGGCTTAGGGCCCCTAAAATGCCAGGGCAGTATAGGAACCCCACAAGTGACCCCATTTTAGAAAGAAGACACCCCAAGGTTTTCTGTTAGAAGTATGGTGAGTTCATAGAAGATCTTTTTTTGTCACAAGTTAGTGAAAAATGAAACTTTGTGAAAAAACAATAAAAATCAATTTCCGCTAACTCTTGCCAAAAAATAAAATAGTCTATGAACGCGTCATACACCTAACAGAATACCTTGGGGTGTCTTTTTCTAAAAAGGGGTCACTTGTGGAGTTCCTATACTGCCCTGGCATTTTACGGGCCCAAAACCGTGAGTAGTCTGGAAACCAAATGTCTCAAAATGACTGTTCAGGGGTATAAGCATCTGCAAATTTTGATGGCAGGTGGTCTATGAAGGGGCGAATTTTCTGGAACCGGTCATAAGCAGGGTGGCCTCTTACATAACAGGTTGTACTGGGCCTGATCTGATGGATAGGAGTGCTAGGGGGGGGTGACAGGAGGTGATTGATGGGTGTCTCAGGGGGTGGTTAGAGGGGAAAATAGATGCAATCAATGCACTGGGGAGGTGATCGGAAGGGGGTCTGAGGGGGATCTGAGGGTTTGGCCGAGTGGTCAGGAGCCCACACGGGGAAAATTAGGGCCTGATTTGATGGGTAGGTGTGCTAGGGGGTGACAGGTGGTGACAGGAGGTGATTGATGGGTGTCTCAAGGTGTGATTAGTGGGGGGAATAGATGCAAGCAATGCACTGGCGAGGTGATCAGGGCTGGGGTCTGAGGGCGTTCTGAGGGTGTGGGCGGGTTATTGGGTGCCCTAGGGGCAGATAGGGGTCTAATCTGATGGGTAGCAGTGACAGGTGGTGACAGGGGTGATTGATGGGTAATTAGTGGGTGTTTAGAGGAGAGAACAGATGTAAACAGTGCACTTGGGAGGTGATCTGAAGTCGGTCTGCAGGCGATCTAATGGTGTGGGTGGGTAATCAGATTGCCCGCAAGGGGCAGGTTAGGGGCTGATTGATGGGTGGCAGTGACAGGGGGTATTTGATGGGTGATTGACAGGTGATCAGGGGGGATAAATGCATACAGTACACAGGGGGAGGGGGGTCTGGGGAGAATCTGAGGGGTGGGGGTGATCAGGAGTCCCAGGGGGGCAGCTTAGGGACTAAAAAAAAAAAATAGCGTTGACAGATAGTAACAGGGAGTGATTGATGGGTGATTAGGGGAGTGATTGGGTGCAAACAGTGGTCTGGGGGGTGGGCAGGGGGGTGGGGTCTGAGGGGTGCTGTGGGCGATCAGGGGGCAGATCAGTGTGTTTGGGTGCAGACTAGGGTGGCTGCAGCCTGCCCTGGTGGTCCCTCGGACACTGGGACCACCAGGGCAGGAGGCAGCCTGTATAATACACTTTGAAAACATTACAAAGCGTATTATACGCTTCTGATGCGGCGATCGTCGGGTTAACAACCCGCCGGCACTTCCGATTGGCCGGCGGGTTGACATCGCGGGTGGGCGGAGCCTATTGCCGGCGGATGCGCGCGCATCCCACCGTGCGTTCCCCGGCACAACAGTGCCCCAGGACCCGACGCCATTCAAATGGTTTTCATCAAACAAGCTTGCAGACAAACGTTAGGATTGAAAAATAAATCCACAACCCTAGGTTTTTATATCAAAGATACCCTAGGGCAGTGATGGCTAACCTTGGCACTCCAGCTGTGACAAAACTACAAATCCCATCATGCATCTACCTCCCTGAGTTATGCTTAGAGCTGTCAGAGTATTTGCTATGCCTCATGGGACTTACTTGTAGTTCCACCACAGCTGGAGTGCCAAGGTTAGCCATCACTGCCCTAGGGTACCCTAGGGTTTATCTGGTAAAGCAGATGAAGTTGCTTCACTATTTAATATTTCTCCTTTTATTGATGTAACCCCTTTTAAAAATTGTGGTTATTTGAGTTCTCTCAAAAATGTATATAAATGTATTCTTTTTTTTCCTCTATTCTACTCCTCATATTTATAAAACCAATGGTCTTTTCCATCTCTGGCTTCAGAATGTTTCTAGGTGAAGTTGCAAAAGCTAAGGTGGCCTTTTGTGAACATTATGACTAACAGCTCAGATAAAACCGGTAAATTTGCATTATAATTTTTTGTAACGTGCGACTTTAACTTCCCACTGTGAAAGAGTCCTAAAGGCGTGCCAATAATCAAGCTATTTAAAAAAAAATGAGTGGTGTCAGACTCCAGCTTTTTAAGAAGGCTGAGCTGAACATGGTTGGACAACTGTGCAAGAAAGATCTGCATTGTCCACAGAATTCTGTTAGAAGTCCCTCTGAAAGAGAAGCATAAAACCTATGCCTGCAAGCTTATTTTAAGTAGACCTTTATTAATTGAAGCTTGTAGTCCACATTACATATGGAACCTGCCACTACCCAATTCCTGCACATCATTTAGAGACTTGCTGGGGAGGTGGTAAGAGGCGTTTTCTCCTTTCTTCAGATGACTTCTTTACTTTGTAGGCTTCTGTTGCAGGAAGCAGCTGCACTTGACTGGCATCGTTTTTCACTGTTTCTACATATCCATACACTGTTTAAGTGATACTTAATGCATCCAAATCCAACACAATCATTCTAGTATAATTTTACATTTGTACAGCCAGACTTTTCCAGAACTCTTCATAGAATTACAAATAAATATAGAGTGGTAATAAAGTGTGGATTTAAAATATTACCATTGAAGGAAACACTAAACATTGCTTCACTTGAGTTTATTTGACAGTCTAATTCTACTACCCCTGTTCCCTAAATAACATTGTGCCATAAATGTACACTGCCATCTACCCTATCTGACCAGAGCTTTGAAATGTATTGTCTGTGCAAAAACAAACTACATGTCATATGTCACAAGGGCTTCAAAATACAGAGTGCCACAAAGAAAATGTGCATTTTTGTTTGTTTGGGGGGGGCCTTTCTCAAGTGAGGCAACAATCCTTGCAACAGTTGAGCTGTGGTCATCTGTATTTGCTTGGACTTGGGCGTGTGGATGGGGCCCTGTATGACCAGAGAGGCTCATTTATAAACTGTACTGTTCATCATCATCTAGCTTGCAGATCTGCTGTGGGATTCATAATTTATTATCTGCATCATGGGGCTGCCATCTTGCTTCCTGAAAACTCTATAATATGTCAGTAGTGTTGCCATGCTCTGCTGGTTGACTGTTGAAACAAGATTACTTCAAAATATTCTGAGACATGCCAACAAAAAATATGTAAGAAATCTGTTATGGAAGCTCAACCATAGCTCTAGTTTGCAAAAATGTTCCAGAGTATGGGAAGTCTTCAACGACCACACATTTACATACCGATCTTTATTTTCAAATCGCTCATGCAGCCATCTCCTCAGGAAAGTCTGTTCCTTGGGTATATCTTTCACGCTGATACGGTCTATAGCAATATGAATTCTTGGGCATTCCTTGCACAGAAATTCTACATAAAGAAAACAAAAACAGTAGTTACAGACTTCATTCTATTCAGACATCCAATAATGTGTTAGTTACAGTTATGTCTTCCTAGCTATACATATATTTAATGTAACATGGCTCGCCACGTCTTTAAAGCTTTTTCAGTAAAGCAAATGCTTATACCGCCAGTTTCATGACACACAAAGTGATGGTACAATTTCCTAAAGCTGTGAAAGGCCATAAAGAAAGAGGATGTTCACACAATCCACTTGCATGGCTGGACTGGAAACATCTACGCTATCATTCATGAACAGGCTGTCGGTAAAGAGAATCAGTGCGGGAAAACACCGCTGGCGGATTTTTAGACTTTTGGTCGGGCATTCATAAAGATGTATCCGTGTGCGGAAGCAGTGCGGAGATTCCCTGAGCTAAGCTGGCGGTAGACAGGCGGTAGGCTTGCGGAGACACGGAAGCTGCCGAGTTGATACATTTCTCCGTGTTCCGCTCTGCTGCAGCTGCCTGGGGGGTCTGTGTGTCTCCATTCATTTACATTGATATCGCCACATCAGAGGGAGCGGAACTTCCCGACCTCACACCGCTTGCGGTGATCTTTATGAATGAACATTTTGCTACATTTGTACCGATAATCACCGCACAAGGCGGTGATTTATCACTCTGCTCGGTAGTGTCATTTTTCCATGCGGAAAGAGGCTTTATGAATGCTGACTTTGCCGAGTGGTCGGTAAAGTCAGCTGTTTTAAGCATTTCCGCATGCGGAAGTGCTATATGAATGATAGCCCTAGTGTCTGTTCTGATGCTGTCCACTTGCTTCAGCTGAACTTGCTGCACAGGAGATACTTCACTATGGGAAGTGTCTTTTTCTCCTCTGCACAGAAAATAACACATGTATAGAGAATTTGCAGAAAGTACAAAGGGGTAGGAGAAAAGGGAGATCTCCCAAACACTATCCACAGCCTCTGATAGCCAACTACTGGCAAACTTCTAGGATTATGTGATCCAATGCAAATCTAAAGATATGCTGAGCTGCCTTTTGTTTTTCAGTGCATCACTGCATATTTATAAAATGGGCTAACATAAGTAGACGTTTGGTCACCATTCTTCTAAAATTGCATAGATTAATAAATTAGTACAAAAACATGAGCAGCACCACTTCTAAATAAAAATGTGTGCTTTATTGGGTAGTCCTAATGCGATAAGATAACAAAAGGTTGCGGATTTGGGGACGTGTGCTTTCTCAAGCTGATCAGCACACTGTGGATCAGCTATACCAAACACCAGATGGTTCTATAACAAGATTATTTTAAATTCTTATTTAAATTAACTCTCAATAAAGAGATTTTTTTTATTATTTAAAAGCAATGTTGCTCCAGTTTTGCTGGCTTTTGAAAATCTCTAAATTGCATCAATAAGTGCAGATCCTGTCACACTCCATTATACCTATACATGGGTGCTGTCTTACGTCTATTACAGCAAAGTCCCCATTATCCGGAACTCAGGCAACTAACCAGCATGCCCGAGGGGACAGTGCTTAGTGGGGGTTTTGCAGGGCATAAAATACTTAGTCTCCAGGCAGTGTCTTCTACCCATTCTGTAGCTTGCATCGGCTTTCTGGCGTCCGTGCACCGCTTCCGGCATGTACGCGACTCCACACAGGTCAGGTGACATACCAGGTACCGTACACTGAGGATGCCGGAAAGCCGATAGGAGCTACAGGATGGGTAGAAGGTGCCCCCCACAGCCTTAATAAGTATTTTATGCTGCACAGGGGGAGGTTTGTGCTTTTTATGGCCAGTTGCTCAAGCAACTGGCAAGCAAGTGTATCCAGCATCAGGCGATTGCCGCCAGTGCTTGATACCAGGGGTCTTGCTGTATTTAATTAATTGGCAATGCATAAAGCTTTAGTGCAGCGCACATCATTACTTTTTTGCAATGAACATAAATAGTATCCGTCGTGCAGCATATAGTAGATGTAAGGGGGTAGGAATTGCTCCCCCAGCACAGATCTGGTCACCTGACCAAGTCCATTTTCTCCCTTTGCAGTTAAGAGCAGTGAGCAGCACAGTTTAGCAGTTCCTCCCTGCTCAGTGTGTAATACGGCATATTTAACCATTTTATAACGACACTAGGGATGGTTTAGAGAAAGTTAAAGGGGAACTGAAGAGAGGGGTATATGGAGGCTGCCATGTTTATTTCTTTTTAAGCAATACCAGTTGCCTGGCAGCCCTGCTGATCCTCTGCCTCTAATAATATTAGCCATAGCCCCCAAAGCGTGCAGCAGATCCGGTGTTTCAGACTTTAAAGTCAGATCTGACAAGACTAGCTGCATGCTTGTTTCTGGTGTCATTCAGATACTACTGCAGAGAAATAGACCAGCAGGGCTGCCAGGCAACTGGTATTGATTAAAAGGAAATAAATATGGCAGCCTTCGTATACCTTTTACTTCAGTTTCCCTTTAAATGCAGTACACTTTTCAATGGGGAGGGAAGACTGAGCTGACTTTGCATTGATGGCCAAAAAGTGTAAGGCTGCATTTCCACTTGTGCGGTGGGAATCGTCACGGGAAAAATTCGCGTGCGAATGCGAGTTCGCATGGATGACGATGTATGCGAATTTAACCATGGCAGTGCTGGTGTGATTTTTCAGTGTTTCTATGTGAATTTGCATGCGAATTCGCATGAAAATTCGCATACCCAAACCGCATGCGAATTTCCTATTAAATACATTGTATGCGATTCGCATATCGGTATGCGAATTGTGATGGCTCTGCCGTGCAAATTTTTTCAGCACAGAAAAACGCAAAGGAATCCTGACAAGTGGAAACAGTCCCATTCACTTGTATTGCTATGCAAAAACGCATGAGAATTTGCAATAGTGGAAATGGTCCCTTAAGGTAGACACACAATAGAATTAAAAAATCCAAATGTTACACCAATTGGATAAATATGATCGGTTGCACAGAAAATGTAAAGTTATTTTTTCATTCATTTGAGAAATCTGTTCGAATTTCTTGTTTTTATTCGATAAAAGATCGGGAGTGTTGGATTTTTCTGATCAATTTATATAAAAATTGAATGGTGTAGGGTAGATTCTGCTACTTTTGCTAGAAATGGAGCTACAGGAGGTAGCCAGTCAGATCATTTTAATATATTTATTGCAGAAAATGCAAACAAGCAGTGGATGCTGTTGTTGCTGATGTCACTATCTTATTCTGTAAATTGGTATAAATAAGGTCATGCTTGGGATAAATACACAAGCACACCCACACTCGTCCGAGTGGATTGACGAAATTAAGCACCTAAAAACGTGGTGGTTCCCCCAGGACCACGTAACACCAAGTGGGGTTAAGTCCTGGGGGCGTGGTTTGCAGTGGAGCCTCTGCTCAGTCATCAGTCTACCAGTCGCGACTGTTAGCGCCGTCTATTTACATTGTACAGCACTGCTATCTACGGCACCGCTACACTGGGGACAGCTGTGCCACTCGGCTGTCCCCTGGAGAGGCTCAAGAGCGATCTGCTCTCATATGCTGCTTGGCTGGCGGTAAAGGGGAGGCGGGGGTACAGTGTAAAAAAAAAAAAACAACACCACTACATTTTATTAGTAAAAACCCCAAAGCCTCCAGCAGCGATCAGAGCCCACCAACAGAAAGCTCTTTTGGTGGGCAGAAAAGGGGACAAGATTCATTTGTGTGCGCAGTTGTATGGCTATGCAGTGAGTCATTAAAGCTGCAGAGTACCATTTTGTAAAACATAGCCTGGTCACTAGGCGGTGTAAGCCTACGGTCTTCAAGTGTTTAAGGACTTTGTAAAAGTAAATATGTTGTGTCCTTCTAGATTTGTGGTAAAATTAGTAACATTAGATTTTTCCATTCAGATTTCTAATTAGCCGCTATGATATACTACATTCCCGATCTCTCTGTAAAATTACATCTTTTCCACTATTATGGAATAGTGCATAATGCTAGGCATACACGGGTCGTTTTTTTTTTTTTTTTTTTAATCAATCGAGCCGCTGATGGCTCGATTGCTAATATCCAACGTGTCCGATGACCCGGCGGATCGATTCCGCGCTCGATCCCCGCGGGCGGACAATAGTGGAAAACGAGTGGAAGAGAAGGAAGCGCCCGCAGGGACGAGCGGGAATCGATCTAGGTGCACGCGGCGGGAGTCGATACGGCGGCTAATCGAGACGCAAGAACAACCCGTGTATGCCCAGCATTAATCAATTATTAAGTGTTCTTGTTATGGTCAAAATCAAGCTTTTCAAACTAGCACTCATGACTCACCGTTGCTGCATATTTTGTAGACATCCGCCCCAGAATATGCGCGTTATTTACTGGTTATGCTAATTAGCTACATTTTCTTTTGCTTCTGGCCAGAGAAACAAACATGTGGGTCTGAGGACTAGTTCAAGATCCGGAACTACCTTGATATTCTGTTGATGTTCAGGCTCTGTCTGCGGGTGCCAGGGCTACAGAGAGATTGGAGAGCAGCTGATCCTTAAGTGCCATGCAAGTCCCAACACTGACCCATCTGACCAGCTTCATAATTGCCATTCTAAAGACGCGTTCACCCATCCCTGTAGTGCAAAGTGGCACCACCTGGTAGCATTGGAGAGTGCTGCAAATGCACTCTACACACCAGCGGGAACATGTAGGCATATAGTAGAGGAATCAGCTAAGAAAAACAATATGGCGGCCTCTGCCTTTCCTGAGACATATCCATTTTAAAACAAATTGGGTGGTTTTCAGATTACTGATCAGCACACTGGTCTCTGTCAGTGAATGCGATTATAGATCAATGTCAATATGCAAAAGATTACGGAGTTCGCTTATGAGTAGGAGAAAAATTCCTACTAGCTTGACAATGTATGCATGTTGTTGCAGGAAGGAGTCCACTGGGCAATCATATGGTACACAGAGCAGATCTTTCGGTTTAGTTTGGAAACTGTAAAATGTAGTCATTTACTATATTTTGTTTAACCTTTACACGACCGCTGTATCGTGTATTTACCCTTCTGCACAATGCTTCACAATCAGGGGCGTAAATATGCGTACCCGCTTTGTTTACCTCGTTTCGCCCGACTGCCACGCCATTGTCATTCGTTTCCGCTGCAATCCTGCCATTTAGTGATCAGGGAATTAGATTGAAACTGATAATGTCATTGGTAGGCGAGTGGAAAAATGGACCATGGAAGTAGCTTCTAAAGGTGTGAATGAGACTCAAGACATCGTGCATGTGAGAGAGGGATGAGCAAAGTGGTAACAGGAGAAAATTGTTGACAAAACCAAGGAGTTTGGGATGCGGTCTAGAAATGAGTAAATAAAGGATGGAAAGGCCCAGTCAGAGAGAGCTTTATACATAAGAGTTGGATTGTGTAATTTGTTTGCTAGGCAGATGGTGGAATGCATTTGTGGCATGGGAAGTGTAGTAGAAGAGTCAAGCAGCCGAGCGCATGGTGGATGCCAGTAGAAGGAAGATGCAGTAGTAAAGTTGTGTCCTGTGTCAGGAAGAAGCCAATATGGGAGATGTTTTTCTAGATTAAAACTATAACATTTTATACTCCAGTTTTTGGTTTGCATTGCCATAGTAAACAAAAGTTTGCTTTCCTAAAACAGAAAGAATTTGCAATAATTCAGGTTGGAGTGAGCTCGGAGATGTCTCCCAGTGCATCACTGCTGAAATCTGCATATTATCCATTGTTGTCCTTGTGAACTAGCCACAAGTCCAGATCCGCTGGAATGCAATGATGTGTCAGGTTATTTGTACAGAGCCACAATAATCCAACCTGCATACAGACTGTTTCGGATTGATTGATCCTCATCAGTGCATGGCTTGGATTGATGTGGCTCTATGGAGTAGGACTTGAAACACCCAGAGGTACAGACTAACCAGCAAGCTCATGGTGAACCAGAACTCATTGGAGTGTGTAAGGGGCTAAAATGGTTCAAAAAGCCCCTTACTAAAATGCTATGGAAAACAAAAGTTTGCTTTCTTAAAACAAAGTATTTGAGATAATTCAGGTTGGAGTGAGGGCCGAGATGTCTCCCAGTGCATCACTGCTGGATCAGCTGGAATGCAATGATGTCCGCTTATTTGTACAGAGCCACAATAATCCAACATGCATACGGACTGTTTTTGATTGACTGATCCTTATCAGTGCATATTTGATTTGCATATTTCATCAGTGAATATTTGATTTGATATATTTCAGCAGTGATGCACTGGGAAACATCTCAGAGCTCACTCCAATTATGGCAATACTATTCTCCTGAATTATCGCAATAATATTCTCCTGAATTATCACAAATATTTTGTTTTAAGAAAGCAAACTTGTTTTCCATAGCATTTTAGTAAGGGGGCTTTTTGGACCATTGTAGCCCCTTACACACTAATGTGTTCTGGTTCACCATGAGTTTGCTGGGTAGTCATTGCCAGTAAAACTCTAGTGCAATGCAATCGCTGTTTTGTCTTAGTAGACAGTCTTACATCTACAACAGCAGTTTAATTATTATATGAATGCGCTGGCCAATGACAAATATGCCATAAGTGGCATTGTAGGCTAAGTATAGCTTTAATTTATATAAACCATTATGGGACTGAAGCTCTTATCAGTTATTAGATACAGGATATTTACACATTTCCCATACATTGCTATCATATTTGTTTCAGCCTGAGATTGTTTCAATCATTTCTTTACATTACACTGATATAATTAATCCTACTCTGCTCATCACTGTAAACATTTTTGAACCAATCACATAACACCCCACTCTTACATGGTTCAGTTATGATTTACAACATTTTCCATGACACAATATTATAAAGCATATGAATCCAATGCAATGCCAGGCATGTACTTTATACACGTTATTAAGGCAGACCGCAAAGTCCAAAACGAAATCATAACTATACAGTATAAGAGATACAGCCTACCTGCTCAAGCCCTTACTTTGCATTCTGGCCGTTTCCCAAGTAAATGGGTAGCACAGTGGCGGAGTGTTTAGCTCTCTCGCCTTGCAGTGCTGGGTCTCCAGTTCCAATCCCAGCTAGGGCACTATCTGCATGGAGTTTGTATGTTCTCACCATGTCTGTGTGAAATTCCCCTCTGGCTCCCCGGTTTCCTCCCGCATCCCATAAAACATACATATAATTGTCTTCCCCCTATATTGGCACTAGACTACAATGGACTTGTGACTATGGTAGGTATTAGATTGTGAGCCCCTCTAAGGGAACAGTTAGTGACAAAATGATATATGGTGTGTAAAGTGCTGTGAAAGAGGTCAGCGCTATATAAATACTGTATACTAATAAAAGTAAATTAGGCCAGCCTGCTATCCAATAATCTCCAATGTCTGTAAATTATGTGTTTTAACCTCCTGGGCGATATGCAAGAAAATTTTGCAGAAAGCAGTATGCCTGACAAAGTGTCAGGCACGCCGCTCAGGATATTTTCTACCGCATTATGTCTCCCCCTCACAAGTTAGCTAGCTACATGTGTGCTATATCATGTCAGCTAGCTATTGGAGCACCAGTTCCCATGGCAATCGTTCCCCTTGGAGCAATTACCCCCCCCCCCCCCCCTTCTCGATCCTCTCCCTCCGCAGCAATAGCGGATGGGCAGCCGGTGCTGATACTCACAGTGCTTTTCGCCCGTGCAGAACCTATCACCAGTTCAGATCCTCTCTGTCTACAGCAATGGGGCATCGCCTGATGACATCAAGCAGCGCCCTGATAATGTAGACAGTATTGGAACTGGTGATGGGATCTGCGTGGGTGAGAGGCACTGAGTATCAGCACTGGCTGCCCGCCATGGCTGCAGAGGGAGGGAGAGGATCAAGAAGGGAAAAGGGGGGGGGTGGTAATCGCTCCAGGGTAGATCGCCAAGGGAGTGGGGAGGGCAATGAGTATCAGCACTGGCTGAAGAGGGAGGGTGTAAGGGAGACTAGGAGAGGGAGAGAAGCGATCACTGGAGGCGGGGGGGGGGGGGGGGGGGGGGGGCGCTGCAGGGGGATCCTGTACTCCTGTACTGGGGCTCTTATAGCTTAGATTAGCTATCCTGCACTGTGGCACCTATACTAGCCATCCTGCACTGTGGCACCTATACTAGCCACCCTGCACTGTGGCACCTATACTAACTATCTGGCACTGTGGCACCTATACTAACTATCCTGCACTGTGGCACCTATACTAGAGTTGGGCCGAACCTCCGATTTTAGGTTCGCGAACCGGGTTCGCGAACTTCCGCGGAAGGTTCGGTTCGCGTTAAAGTTCGCGAACCGCAATAGACTTCAATGGGGATGCGAACTTTGAAAAAAAAAAAATAATTATGCTGGCCACAAAAGTGATGGAAAAGATGTTTCAAGGGGTCTAACACCTGGAGGGGGGCATGGCGGAGTGGGATACACGCCAAAAGTCCCCGGGAAAAATCTGGATTTGACGAAAAGCAGCGTTTTAAGGGCAGAAATCACATTGAATGCTAAATGACAGGCCTAAAGTGCTTTAAAACATCTTGCATGTGTATACATCAATCAGGTAGTGTAATTAAGGTACTGCTTCACACTGACACACCAAACTCCACTGAACAGAACAGGTATACAGTGGCGGGTCCACTGAACAGAACAGGTATGCAGTGGCGGGTTCACTGAACAGGTATGCAGTGGTGGGTTCACAGAACAGGTATGCAGTGGTGGGTTCACAGAACAGGTATGCAGTGGCAGCAGGATCACTGAACAGGTATGCAGTGGTGGGTGGGTTCACAGAACAGGTATGCAGTGGTGGGTTCACAGAACAGGTATGCAGTGGCAGGATCACTGAACAGGTATGCAGTGGTGGGTGGGTTCACAGAACAGGTATGCAGTGGCAGCAGGATCACTGAACAGGTATGCAGTGGTGGGTGGGTTCACAGAACAGGTATGCAGTGGCAGGATCACTGAACAGGTATGCAGTGGTGGTGGGTGGGTTCACAGAACAGGTATGCAGTGGCAGGATCACTGAACAGGTATGCAGTGGCAGGATCACAGTACAGGTATGCAGTGGGCTGAGGGCTCACTGAACAGAACAGGTATGCAGCCAGGAAGAAGTTAAGCCTAACTAATCTTTCCCTATATGAGAGACTGCAGCAGCTCGCCCTACTCTCACTAATGCAGGCACACGAGTGGCCCTAATGGCCGCCGCTGCCTGCCTTATATAAGGGGGGTGGGGCTCCAGGGGCTAGTGTAGCCTAATTGGCTACACTGGGCCTGCTGACTGTGATGTAGAGGGTCAAAGTTGACCCTCAGGTGCATTATGGGGCGAACCGAACTTCTTCCGCAAAACGTTCGCGTGCGGTACCCGCACGCGAACCACCTAAGTTCGCGCGAACCACGTTCGCCGGCGAACCGTTCGGCCCAACTCTAACCTATACTAGCCATCCTGCACTGTGGCACCTATACTGGAGGCACTCATACTCACCATCAGTGTGCTGATTCCTTATCGCCTATGTCCGATAGTGACATGTTCCCCGGGGAGCTGCGTTGATGATGCCAGAGTAATGTAGCGTCATCAACATCTGGCGACAAATTAATTATTTACTTTTGTATTGAATTCTATACAATAACCTGCATGGGAATTCCGAAGACATACAAGCACCGCACGGTGGGCGACACAGGACAGATAATGTATAAATTATAAACTGGGGGTGACATCGGCGAGGCAACGGATGCTGCCAATTCCCAAGAGCTATCATGCTGAAATTGATCCGGAATCAGCCTGCAGTGTATGGGCAGCCGACAGATCTCTCTCTAATCAGATTCGATCAGAGAGAGATTTGTCTCTTGGTGGAATCTGCTCATCATCGCTAGATGTATGGCCACCGTTACATTTGCATTGGTGCAGGTTGAGCAGCTCGGAAATGTAAATTAAGAGAGATTTTAGGGAGTAATTTTGAAATTTTAGTTTTGATTTGATTTTGTGTTTCAAGCTTTTATTGTACTCAAAATGTATGCTAGACCCTTGCTTGACACATTTTGATAAGTTACAGGAAAAAGGGTTGTGAAAATTAATTGGATCACTTTTTGCACAGAAATCCAACAGAAACTGAACATCAGGGAGGTTAAAGGGAACCTGTACTGAGTAAAATTTAAAATAAACACATGCAGGGCCGGGCCGAGGCATAGGCTGGAGAGGCTCCAGCCTCAGGGCGCAGTGTAGGAGGGGGCGCACAATTCATTCAGCTGTCATTCCTAATTGTGTTTGAAGCAGAAAGAAAGAAGAAAAGGGGATACATAGCAGTGACTGCAAGCCAGATAACTAGATATTAAGGTGTTGGGGAGATTGCGGGCCCTGTGGCCCTCTTAGTCTAATAGCAATCAGTGTGTGACGGCTGGGATGGGAGGGATGGAGGGGCGCACTTTGGTGTCTCAGCCTTGGGTGCTGAAGGACCTTGTCCCTGCTCTGAACACATGCGGTAACTTCAAATGAACATTAAATAGTTACCTTGCCATCAGTTCCTCTCAGAAGCTCACCATTTTCATCTGACAATGATCCCTTCCAGTTCTGACAACATTCATAACTGAAATATATCAGTTGCTGTCAGTTATAGCTGAGTGGACAACTGATGTGGCCGGTAATGTCTATGTTTCCCTATGGCTCAAGTGGGCGAGGTTACAGTTAACAGTGTGCTGACCAGAAAGCTGTTATGGGGTAATGGCCATTTTCAAAATGGAGGACGGAGAATTCCATTGATCACAGTGGACAAACAGGAAGTGGGAGAGGAGAAAGATTGATGAGTAGACTACACAGGAGGTAAGCACGACGTGTGTATTTTTATTTTGACTTAATTTTCAGTTCAGGTTTTATTTAACAGAGATACGGATGTTTCCTTTTAAACAATACCAGTTGCTTGTCAGTCCTGTTGATTTCTTTGGCTGCAGTAGTGGCTGAATCACACAGCTGAAACAAGCATGCAGCTAATCCAGTCTGACTTCAGTCAGAGCACCTGATCTGCATGCTTGTTCAGGGGCTGTGGCTAAAAGTATTAGAGACACAGGATCAGCAGGAGAGTCAGGCAACTGGTATTATTTTAAAAGGGAAAATACACATCCTTCTCAGTTTAGGTTCCCTTTAAGACAGTGCAGAGTTTTCAATTCAATGTTATTCCCAACTATACCCAATATCCTTTACAGTGTCAAGCTAGGTATGGACATTTACTTAATGTTGCCAAAACTGATCCAAAAACTGATTGAAGGTGCCTGCTTACACCTTTGCTCATACTTGGGTAAAGAGAGAACCGCCAAGTTTGCTTTTCTTGAACATTTTGTTTGTATGAACCCAAAAAAGAAAGTCTGCTCCTTCTCCCCTCCAAATTGAGCCTACATGTGTGTACACTGATCAGTACAGGAACTATCTAACCATACAATCTTTACTGTCCAAACTTCTCTTAGGGCTCTTTCACATTAGGGCAGATTTTCTGCGTTTCAACGCAACGGGTAAAGTTTGCGTTACCCAAGGTAAAATGAAAGTCCATAGACTTTCATTTTAGCTTTCACATATAACGCAACCTTTTTGTGCGTTGCGTTGCACTGCACCCAGGCGCAGTTTTTTGGCCGACGCTAGCTTTATGCGTTACAATGTTAGTCAATGTAAAACGCACATAATGCGCGTTTTTAATCCGTTAACGCAGGCAATCAGTCCCAGAATGCAACAGAGGAACAATGTAGAGAGTTGAGAACTAAAAGAAAAGAAAATTACCTGCGTTTTCCTATGTGCTGTAACGCATTGAAAACGGATTAAAAACGCACACTCACTGCAGTGCAACGCATATTAAAACGCATACAGCAAAACGTATGCTTTGAGCGTTCAACGCAAGCCCTGATGTGAAAGAGCCCTTACCACTTCAATGTATTAGAAGGATTTTCATAAATATGTTAACATTCTTTATCTGTGGACTTGTATACTACACAGATGTGTTTTCCCTTTAAAAGATTGTACAATCAGGATTGTATCGTACATGTTAAAATGAAACTTTGGAGCTAGAGGGTTCTGTCATTCTGCCCCTTCCATTTGGAACTCCTTACCCCGCCCAATGAAAACACGATTCCAACCATGGAGGGGTTTGCTACAGAGGAAAAAGCTCTGTGGCTTTTTATTTTGTATTTACTTTCCATAAGGCTACTTCGTACTAAGGTGTAACATATCTATGCATTTTGAGGCCTTTGGAAGAAAAGCGGTTTACAAATATTGTTGTGGTTGAAGGTCGCTTGTAAACTTCAAATCTCTGTCCAGATGAATTTCTATGTATCACGCACTGCATAATACCTATCCACAGTTGTTTACTATGCAGATCAACAGATCTGAAGCAGATAGGCAGATAGGATACATAGCACAAAATAGTTAGCAAAAGACTGAAACCCCATCCAGGAGCTTTGTCTAAATAAAGAGGATGACCTCTAGGAAATGAAGGGACCCCCTATTACTTTCCTCCTCATAGAAAGTTATTTTTAAATGTACTGTACATCACACATTGAAAGAACTGTAAGTGAGAATCACTTGTACTGAAAACACAGCTGTGTTCTCTGTCTCTGAAATACCTCTCGAGATCTGTGGAAGATCCAGGGAGGCAATTTTACATAAGAAATTATAAAATGAATACAGATTAAGCCTAACTTCACTCATGCACCACCCAGAACAACAATTGCCAACCAGCACAATCACTGTATGTAAGGGACGACTTTAAAGAGAATCTGTATTGTTAACATCGCACAAAAGTAAACATACCAGTGCGTTAGGGGACATCTCCTATTACCCTCTGTCACAATTTCGCCGCTCCTCGCCGCATTAAAAGTGGTTAAAAACAGTTTTGAAAAGTTTGTTTATAAACAAACAAAATGGCCACCAAAACAGGAAGTAGGTTGATGTACAGTATGTCCACACATAGAAAATACATTCATACACAAGCAGGCTGTATACAGCCTTCCTTTTTAATCTCAAGAGATCATTTGTGTGTTTCTTTCCCCCTGCAGCTATCTTCCACTGAAGTGTCAGGCTGTTTCTTCCTGCAGAGTGCAGACAGCTGTGCCTGTATGTAATTCCTCAGTATGTGAAAGCCCAGCCAGCTCAGAGGAGGATTTATCCAGCTTGTAAAAGATAATAGAGCAGAGAGAAGCTGTACTAATCTAAATAACTCACAGGCAGTGTGCATAGAGGGGCCAGGAGGGGGGAGATGCATCACAGAACCACAACACTGAAGAACTTGGCAGCCTTCCAGACACAGGCTGACAAGTCTGACAAGAGAGAGATAAGTTGATTTATTACAGAGATGGTGATAGTAAAACGTGCTGCAGTAAGCCAGAACACATTAGAATAGCTTTTGGAAGTTGTAGGATGATAAAAAACAGGATGCAATTTTTGTTACGGAGTCTCTTTAAATACGTCCGCATGGCAGCAGTTTTAACACCACTACTCAATATACTGCTTTTTCTGACTGCTGTTCCTGGAGTGGTGTACCAGGTGTGAGGTCTTGTCTTCAGCTTTCCCTGCCATGTGGCTAGGCAGAGTGTGGCGGGGTCTGCATCATCTTTGCTTGTGATATTTTCTAGGAAAGCTTTATTTTCAGTCAAGTTTTATTTAATTATTTCATTGCATATATATCAGTGGGCTCTGTGCTGGAACTCCACCCCTACAAGAAACCCCATATAATGCTACACAAGTAATACTAAAGTGATCAGGCAGCCCTACATACCTGCCTATGGAACCCATCATTCAGGCAAGTTTAAATAATGATGGCTGTTCTCTAAACAAGTCTCTGAATTTAAGAGCTTAACCTCCCTGGCGGTAAGCCCGAGCTGAGCTCGGGCTATGCCGCGCAGGGGGAGATCTCAGCCCCCGGTGGGGCGATTTTCGTTCTGTAAATTGCTGTGCGCGCAGCCAGCACTTTGCTAGCCGCGCGCACAGCTTGATCGCCGCCGCTCTGCGGCGATCGGCCGCACGCAGCGGCTGAAGAGGGCCCCCCCCCCCGCCAGAGCCCTGCGCTGCCCGGATCAATGAGTTCCGGGCAGCGCTATGGGCTGGATCGGGTGTGCCTGACGTCAGGACGTCGGCTGACGTCCATGACGTCATCCCGATCGTCGCCATGGCGACAGGAGAAGCCAAACAGGGGAACGCGTTATATACGCGTTCCCCTGTTTGCTATAGATGCCGGCGACGATCTGACTAGAGGGCCACATGCGCCCTCTAGTGGTGTTTCATGTAGCTACCACTCTGGTAGCTTTACATGAAACATTAAAAAAAAAATAAAAAAAAATTGGAATTCTGCAATTTTTGCAGAAAAAATTAACCGCCAAGGAGGTTAGTAAACAGGAAGACAAAAGTGCAGCCACACAGGTAAGGCCCCGTTCACACTGCACGCGTTTCCAGCCGCGTTTTGGAAACGCGTGCGGGAGGCCGACACGCACGACATCAGACAGTGCATAGAGTGCACTGTCTGATGTTCACACTGCATGCGTTCCGGACCTGTGCGGCATGCCGCATTTTTTGGAAAACCGCGTGGCTGTCCTATTTACTTTTCAGTGATGGGATCAGCCACGCAACGCACACAAACGCAGATGGCGTGCGTTCGCATGCGTTGCGTTCCGCACGCATGGCCATCCGCGTTTGTGATGTGAACGGGGCCTAAGGTTGTTTGTACCACAATAGAACTATTGTAGAAAACATGCAAAAATGAAAATTGCTATTCAATGTAGCGCATAAAAGGTCCACTAAAATTCCCTTTGCAGTGCATTTCATAAGGGCCAACTAAAAAAATTTGTTAATTCTGTCACTGAAATGCACTTATGTTTTCTTGGGGAAAAAAAGTGCATTACAAAAATATACATGAATATAGCCATCCATTTGGTATAAATAGAACGTTAACTCCTGATGGTGTGCCTCTGTCTCTCATACTAAGGGTGGGGCTCACTGGCACGCTTTTAGGAGCATTCAACCTATGCGGTGGAGCCGATCGCCAGCACTTGCGATGTCTGTGAAATCTCAAAGCACTGCATGCAGCAGCATTTAACCGATTTAGTTGCAGGCAAAATCACATTCCCTCGTAAATACTTCGCTCCTTAAAACATTATCGTTTTCAAGTTTGTACTAGGCCCCAGCCCTAAAGCTGAAATTAAACCAAGACGCAAAATGTGGACTCACAGGAAGAACCACAGAGAGCAAGGAAGTCAGAGATTATAGACGTGTCTTTTCCCACAGTTTACTGGGGCAAAAACACAGCAGCAGCATTTTTTGGAAACCATTCCACAATAAATGTTCAACACAGGAAGTTTGCAAGCGAAACATGTTTTAGTTTACAAACAAGGAAATAGGAATAAAGAATCTCCACAGAAAAGCTGAGTATAATGATTATAATGAACCATAAAAAATGCAGAGAAGAAATACTGCAGCTTTCTGCATGAAACCAAAATATTAATGTTATTTGATTAAAAATACATTCGCAGAACCGCTGAAGTTAAAAATAAACCTATTTCCTTTTATCAAAGCCTTTGTATTTTTCCAGTGCTGGGGAGGTTTACATCTCAGAGGCAATAAGGTGGAGCTTTCCTTCATCCATGCTAGATCACGACAAATCTGGTCTACAGTATTACCCCGATGTATGGATTAACTAGGTCACTGTTCCCCAACCCTGTCCTCAAGGCCCACCAACAGTGTACGTTTTGTGGAAATCCACAGAGGTAGTTAATCAGCTCTGCTGAGACACTAATTACCTCACCTGTGCATGTTTGTGGTTTTCTGCAAAACATGTACTGTTGGTGGGCCCTGAGGACAGGGTTGGGGAACTCTGAACTAGGTGACCATCTCACAGAGGCACATATGTTCCGGTTACTACAGCCCTAGGGTGAGGGAAACAACTGATTATTCTGCTCTCCCGTCTTAAATGAAGACACTAGACCTGGCCAAATCCTTGTGTGCATAAAGAGGCCAGAATGCCAGCAGGACTTGCACATCCAACCACACCATCAGGACTGTAAGAACCTTTACAGAAAGGTGCCATAGCTTAAAGAGGAACTTCAGCCTAAATAAACATACTGTTATTAAGTTACATTAGTTATGTTAATTAAAATAAATAGGTAATATAATCTCTTACCCACCCTGTTTTAAAAGAACAGGCAAAGGTTTGTGATTTCATGATGGCAGCCATCTTTTTGGTTGAAAGGAGGTGACAGGGATCATGAGACACAGTTCCAACTGTCCTGTGTCCTCATCACCCATCCCAGTTGCTAGGCAACGTGAACAACATAGGAAATCCCATCATGCTCTGCACAGCATCAGGGGAAAAAAGCCCGGGCTTTTTTTCTTTGATGGGTGGAGCTTAGCTAAAAATGCAGCTAAAAATTATACTTTGGTAAGAAATACAAAGTTCTGATGCTGTGAAACTTAAAGAGACACCAAGCCTTTTCAGTTCTGCTGAGTAGATTTTTAGTCCGGAGGTTCACTTTAAGGTTGGTTTTACACTTTTTTGCGATGCGGTAGGGATGTGATGCTCCGGTCACATCCCACTGCAACGCAAAAAACGACAGTCATATGAACCTGTGTCAGAGTGCGCCAACATGGGCATATGCATAGCACTGCCCCCTGCTGGGCAGGAAGTACATCACTGGGTTTCCCGTTGGTCCACAAGTGCACTGCAAGGCACTCCGTCGTTTACAGTATGTGCGTCGCCCATAGAGTCATTACCCCAAGCACCGTGCATTAAGCGTGGTGCTTGCGGTAACGCGTTGTTACCCTTGCAGGGGCTCGAATACTTCCATGGCACTGTATTAAGTCTCCATAGACTTTCATTGCTTTTGAAGCCCTTTGAAGAAAAATAGGGTAATGTGATGCAGATTTAACCTGCAAGTGTAAAAAAGGCCTCGGAAACAGAAGCGCTAAAGATGGAGTATTTCTTTCAGTCATTTTTGTTATACAGCTTTCTAGCCCATAGTTTTTTTCCCCTTTGCCATGAAATGCCAGTTTAAACACAGAAGGGCTGAACAGCGTGTTGACCCTTTAAAACACACCAGCAGACTCTGCTGTTTGGAAAACATACTAGCTGTTTCAGCCTTGAATGGATTACAGGATTAGCTAGAAGTCATTGAAACCACTACATGATTTGTTAGTCAATTTCAGAAGCAAAGGACAGTTATCGGGGCTCTGGCAAATTTGACACCCAAAGTATGTTTTTATTGGGGTAAGTAGAAGTGTGGCAGGGTAGATTCTGAGCGTTGTGCTCATAAGATTGCCAGTGGCGGTAAATATCAGGTTTGGTAATGTTTTGTTGGTAGTTTCAAAATATCTCCCTTGCAAATTAAGTAAACTTAAAGCAAACCTGAAAATAAAGTTATGAGATAATGAATTGTATGTGTAGTACAGCTAAGAAATAGAATAGTCTACATACACACATTCAACAAGTGCACAATGTGCAAACGACCACCCGCACGGCACGACGAACCGAACGACCTGTATATCCTCACGTCTGGACGGATCAATGACCAACTCATTACATACTGCCCACGCTAGTGGAACATTGAAAACAAGTCATTTAAAGCGGTATGAATCCCAGCATTTCTTCTTTGCTCTAATAGATTATTTACAGCATATTATATACAACCACCACTTTTTTTTTTTTTTTTTTTTTTTACTAGAACAGCATTCAAAGGGTTAAACACAGGACTTAAGGTCGGTACACACGCCTGATGGACGGCAACGACAGGTCCGTCGTCATCTCCTGCTGGGCGTGTTTTCAGCAGGCGGTACAGCGTGTGTACAGTCTGTCGCTGGACTGATGAGGCTGTTTCTGAGCGATCCGCTTCAGGTTTGCTTTAACTGATCCCCTTACGAAAAAACTCATTCTAATATCAAAAGCCTTGTATACACGCTAGATGGTTCTAGGCTGAAGTAGCCAGTCTGCTGCAGCTGAGAATTTAGTGTGTGTACAGTACAGCAAATCCCCTGACCCTCCTCAATGCGCAATCTTTCCACCTGCTGTATTGACTGACAAATGCAGGCTGAGTGCACTGTTGCTCTACTTATAGTGCCAGCACCATTGTGTGCTATCTGCCCTCCTCCCCTTTAGGTTACTGACATGTCTGTACAGACTCTGCCTTGAACTGTTGCCTGAGGGTTGGAGCCAAGATCCCAGCCGGGTGACAGTCCTGGTACGTGTGTACGGAGCTTAATCCTAACCTCTTCTGTTCTACTACCAAACACCTAACTCTCACTATTTTAACCCCTTCCTCATGTCTGCCAACCCTCCCTCAACATTTACACCTTCCCACCGCCTATTCTTAACTGGCTGGGGAACATTAGAGTTCTAAGAACAGACACTAATCTTCCCCAGCCGGATAGTTTTATTGTTCTGATCTACGGAAAACTAACCAATCCTCCCCTTCCACATTCAATTTGGACTTCAGCATGAACAGATTGTGGCACTGATGATGCACAAAAGACTCTCTGCAGCAGCTGCCTGCCAAACTAAGCATCCACAGCTGAAATGTTTGGGTGCTCATCTCTGAATACAAGTGCTGATGACACCTGCTTCATTTATAGCATGAAGCAAGTATTCACTATGTAGTAAAGGGTTACTTTAAACTTCTTCAACAGTTGCCACTTCTACACAATGTTCTTGAACTACATAAATGACACAGAATCTTTGGAGGATGTTGTTGATTATGCTGCAAATGCTCATGGCTGCCAATAGATTAATAGTGATATTTTAATAGGGCCTGTCAGCCCAATTACTGCAAACAATGCTTGAATGTAAGTGGAACGGACTGAAAATCCAGACCATACATGTGATTGATTATCATCCAGTGTCCCTTGTGAGATCTCACTTATACAACATGGAAGCAGGATTTCAGGAACTCATCTTTTCTTGCATACAGAAAATCAAATACTTCAACACATCAATAAACTTAAGCTTGAACCCAAACAAATGGTCAAATTGGCAATGAAACACTCAACCAGACTTTTTTTGAGCAGAATAAAAAACTAAATACAGTTTGCAGACAATATATTTTATATGGCAGTTTAATAGGGATAATAATTCATAGGGAATTTAATGTCATGCTGTGAACTGCTTGTCCTGGAAGATTTCTGGCACAGAAACACACAGTGATGCGCCTTATTTAGAAGAAGCCACTTTGAAATAATTTCAGCAAAGGATTTACAGCCGACTACACAAAGCAAATTTTCTGTGAGAAGCTTGCATTAGAGAACACAAAACAGATTAAAACGAACCACCATAAAATCAGAGCAACACCGCTGAAGACCCATGGTCTAACCCAGCGTTTTCCACCATTATTACAGAACATACCCATTTATGAAATATGCTGTTTACAAGTTCATCCTGCTGTGAGGAACATCTCACATAGTGTATATACTCGCGTAAAAGCCACATTTGAGCACAAAAAAATCTGCTCAAAAGTTCCCCCTTTGGCTTATACTCGAGTCCCCAACTGACAACTGTCATCTCTGTGTCCGGTCTTACCTGTTTCTGTGCCCCCTAGTGACTGGACAGTGGAGAAGGAGTGGAATAGTAAGGGCGCATTGTAGCCTGTGCCGGCGAGGATCGAATGTCTGCCCTGTATGATTGGGCCACCACGGGAGAACATGTCTGGAGTTGTTACACATCCACGTGGCATGGCTGCACGGAGGAACAGAACGTGGATTAAGAGCATCGCTTCGAACCGGAGGAGGAACGCTCCTCCCATCAAGATAGAGGAGAGAGAGAAGGAGCACTCCTCCAGTCAAGGCATAGGAGAGAGCCCAGAAGGAGTGCTCCTCCAATGATATTGTTGTGGCTGGGCAACACATGTAAGAGAGAGAGAGACAGCTGTTCTGTGTGAGCCTTCTTGTGCACACAGCACTTTCATGCCTGCTAGTGACACGTGCTATATTCACCTTGTGGATTGACTGCGCAGTTACACCAGCCCACAGGAAGTGGCCTCAGTAAGCCATTGATACAGCTGAGATATTTTACTCGCAAGCTTGCTAGGAATCACCACACTAGTCTGAGTACGCTTTCCTTTTCCATGCTCCCCCCTCCCCGATGTCTATGCAGATCACCATTACCACTGGCCAGTGATACTTCAAGAACAGCACTGCACCACTCAGGACCTGATTAGCTAATTGAGCTCCCCAACAGAGCACTCCTACTGTCCACACAGGAGTATTATACACATCCCCAGTGGCAGAAGCAGTATGTAGTAGCATAATTACTGGCCGTATGGCGCTGGCTTCTTCATACTGATTGTTGCATATACAAAGACGTGGTTGTTGCATTTACTTTGATTATTGAAACTCAGGAGACCCTTCATTTCGCATCCTTGGCTTATATGCGGGTCAATCCCTTTGTCTTGATTTGTGGGAGGAAAGTGGGTACCTCAGCTTATACACGGGTTAGCTTATACATGAGTATATATGGTAACTCCTTGTGTCTGTACAGTATAATGATTTTTGTTACAAGTCTATAACTGCATACAGAACCTTTCCAAACAATCACTTATGCTTTTAACTAAAATAATGAATCTGGTTTGCTCATCAGTGCCACGGAAGATGCTGGGATTAAATATATCAATAATAATGTATTATACTAATATTTACCATTTTGAATCTCAAAACTTTACAGAATTGACTGTGACAACTTCACATTACGAAAAACCAAACCCTCTTATTGGGGCACCACTTTCCAAATAAGTAGTGGCCGATCAATGCACATGGCCTGGCTGTCCTGCTGATCCTCTGGCTAAAACTTTTAGGCATAGACCCTGAACAAGCATGCAGATCTGGTGTGTCTGACTGGATTAGCTGCATGTGTGATTCAAACACTACTGGAGCCAACTACACTACAATCCAACTGTTGGAATGACTTCTCAGCAGTCTTTTCAGCTTTTTGAACAAAGTTTTTTGTTTTGTTTTGTTATTTCTACTTGTTTCACAGCAAAAGTCTTCTAACAATTGTGCTGCATAAAAGATATGGGTGCTTACAGCGCCCTCTATACTGCTATTGCGGCCAGGAATGCGAAGAATCACTCGTGTTCCCGCACCTGTCACCGAAAATTGAAGTTGTTGCCGGCGGGGGACATGAGCATCGGAGCGAGACTGTGTGGGTACCGGACAGCTGCAGGGGGCTGGTAGAAGCCCCAGGTGAGTAAAACTTTTTTTTTTTTGGTTGCCTTAAGTGTTCCCTTAAGAGATCAGCAGGACTGCCAGGCAACTGGTACGGTTTAAAAAGAAAAACATATGGCAGCATCCATGTGTCTCTCACCTCAGGTTCCCTTTGAACAGAAGGTAAAATGGCAGCCTCTATAAGTCTCTCACCAAGAGTTCCTTTTAAAAGGTAAATTCTATTGTTGATGTGAAAAACCTAATGAGTTCAGTTCAGCTCTATAAAAAGCAAAAATTAATGGCAAAAGTAATCAAATGATTTCTTTGTTTTGTGTGGATATAAAACCGTTATTTCATGGTGTGTTTAACAGGATCTCAGACACAGGTGTGTCAAAGGTACCGATGGTCATGTCTAGGAGAACTCATTGAGAAGCATGAAGTCAGTTTGGTCAGGTGATAAGCAAATCTCTGATTCGCTAGTTATGATCATGTGCCAAAGCAGGATGTGATCACAGCAAATCAGAACTTTGCAAATCTATCAGCTGATAAAACAAAATCACATGCATCTCTGAGTTCTCCTCGACGTGACCCTCACTAGTCAGAGGGAGTTTCCGGACGGTCATATGGCAACCTGTCACAAGGCAAGCAGCTTTGACTATTGATACGTTAAATTCATTGCAGGTTATAAGAAAAAATAAGCAACCATACAGATGCATCTGTCATCAGTAACTTACTATGGCAGCTCATGTCATCAACTTACTAAAGCAATATTTAGAAGGGGGCAAACTTCCTGTT
Organism: Hyperolius riggenbachi; assembly: GCF_040937935.1. Classification (NCBI taxonomy): domain Eukaryota; kingdom Metazoa; phylum Chordata; class Amphibia; order Anura; family Hyperoliidae; genus Hyperolius; species Hyperolius riggenbachi. Next base: position 218,659,329 of record NC_090649.1, on the reverse strand, counting down.
TGCCAGAAAACATGCTGTTATTTCTCCCAAGTGTCCATTTTTTTACCCCCCATTGTTATAAAAGTGGTGATCTACTCCACTGTTCACTCAATACCCCATCTGGCCCTTTTATTGCAGATCTCCACTTAAAAAGCCGAGGTAAGTGGCCATAAAGAGTCCAGACACTGCTTACACCTAATTTTCAAATAACAGAGCAAGAACTAACTGTCCTAATGGGGTTTAGTAATCCGAATGGACGGGGGTTGGTCTGACCACCAACTGTAGGGTAATTATGGCACAGTGATTTGAGTGTTTTGAAATCCATTGTGCCAAAAAAAAAAAAAAGCAAAAACTAATTTGCTAGTTACAACACTGCTTATGCCTGCTTGTATATGATCATCCATTAGCCTAAAACAGAAAATGTATCCGTTTATGATCTGCAAAGCAGACAGAAAAAAAACACAGAAAAACAGTAGATAGCTGTACCTGCCATAGATGGTGCCTCTCTTCGCTGTCCACTCGGAGTTATGGTTCCTTCGTATGCTACAGTAATGTCATATACTGCATCCAGGTAGTCCTGCATGGTCTCAATTGCCAGATGAGTAGCCTTCACACGTGGAGTCAGTACATGCTTTAATACTGGGAGCCCTAAGATATAAAATGTATTGATGCGATTACCAAATGTTCTGTTGAATTGAGATTTTTGCAATAACTACATAATAAACAGTATGCACTGTATTTGCAGTTTATCATACAGGAGCCAGCGATGCTGTTCCCAGATATGGTTGATAACTGAAAAAAACTGCTAACACAGCTCACACTGTGGTGCATGCCACAACCCAAATCTGCTTCTGCTATGTGTTAGCACTTCCTGCTCAGGTGCTTAATTGGAAAAAAATTTTATTATTATTGTTAGACAAACGTTTGTATTTCCTACAGAAACCTTCAAAAATTTGAGAATGTGTGTGAATGCTAATATGTGTTTGCATGCTTTCACACAAACATGCCAACATGTCCAGTGGGATCGAGTCCTTAAAAAGTTGTCAGCATTTTCCACGTGATGGAGATGCGACACGGACGCAACCACATTCAATGTAACCTCTTTACTGCCCATGGCCAAATGCAATTCAACTACAAAAGAAATACTTAAAGAGGAACCGTGACCAAGAATTGAACTTTATCCCAATCAGTAGCTGATACCCCCTTTTACATGAGAAATCTATTCCTTATCACAAACTGATCATCTGGGGGATCTGCATGGCTGATATTGTGGTGAAACCCCTCCCACAGTGTTTCCTGTCTGTGAACCTCATTGCATGGTGGGAAATAACAGCCGTTTACAGCTGGGTCCAACTGCCAAAAAAGCAAGCAGCATCTCCTTCCAGTGACATCACCTGTTAGCAGTAAAAATGTCACCATGTGGTAAATGTCAGAATGTAAATCAGGAAGAGGAAAGATTTTACAATGGGAAAACACTGACTAAATCATTTATACATTATTAATTGTAAAAATTAAGCACTTTTTTCTTACATTATTTTCACTGGAGTTCCCCTTTAAATCAAAACAATACTCAAACTGAAACTACAGCAGTGCCTTCAACGCTCAGTGGTTCCCAAGCTGTTTGCTTATACCCAGGCAGGTATACAAACTGTCTGAAACTATAGGAAACTAACTGCCTCTCACCTGAGTCAGGGGAAACTTCTAACCTCACTGAAGGCTGCCATAAAACCTTCCAGCACTGAGATGCAGTGACCACCTGGGCAGCTTCCCAGACAGTAATGTGTCTGCCCACTATCACTCTTACTGACGGTTTAGGGTAAATTCAAGAGAACCGGCTGAGATACAACAGGTCCCCTTTTTAAACATCCAGTTACCTGGCATGAATTCAGAATCATAACAATTATGAAAAGCTTTCATCTAATAACGATTTAAAGTTACAAATATGAACAGAGATAAAGGCAGTAAATGAAAGCATACAAAGTCACGTAAGCCTATAAATATTCACTATAGTATGACCACAGAGCATGTACAATCGTGGGAATGGTGTTTAAGAACCTCAAGAGCTTATTCCACCTAGATAGGAAATCAGTAATGTTAAGCAGACGCAGTCATGTTTTTGTTCTAGATGATGACTGAGTTACCAATTTATTACTGTCACTTGAAGGTTGTTTGAGGATAAGCTTGTATGCTTCCTACTTCGTGTTAAGCCATAAGATAAACGGGCCGGCTTACAGACTCATTTGCTTCCATATCTTTTGAGGATTTGTCACAACTACACTAGATCAATGCTTCTGAGATGCAAAATTTTAACATAATTTTGAGCACATCTGTACATGGACTATGTTATCCAGTCTGAAATCTACTTTACGCTTATTTTAGAATATGAAAGACTGTGCAGAAAAGTGTACCAGACACCAACAACAATTGCTAGAAAAATGTGTGTTCTTTAGCCAAATAAACAGAGAGTGCCACAACAAAGACTTGCATGGAACAAGATAGCGTTTGGCCGCACCACCATAAACAATCTATGCACGTATATAGTAAACATACAAAGAAAACTTTAGAGTTGGCAAAATTAATGTTTTCTGATGTGTCTGGAAGGCGGTTTCTGCTTTCCTACACCAGCAAGGCTGGTTAGGTCTTAGATCACCACCTTTACTATATACCAGTCCTCATTAAAATTATGATCCAATGCAGACTTTTTCCAACTGAGCTACCAGGTATTTCACATAAATAAGGAGAGAGGTATTAATATATCATAGGTACTTCTCCCCTCAAGGTGTTTTACACAGACTATACTGCAGCATGGAATTTAGACAGTAACAAAGCCCAATTAATCAACGGGATTATTGTAGAAAATGGCCAGTCACCCCAGGGAAAGCTCCATTAATGTGGACCTGAACTCTTGCACAGGACAGAAGGGAAGCATACAGAAATGCACTCTGTATGTATTTAGAGAGTTTTGCCTGTAACTCCCCCTCATCTGTGACTAAGCACAAGTTGTAATTTGACCCCTTGCCTGTGTCAGCTGCCTACCACGGCAGACAGTTAATTGGTAAACACAGGATGTTAGAAATATGTCTGCTTCCATAAAAGCAGGAAGTAGACAGACTGCAGATTTATATCAGCTGTAACAAAGATATGTGTTTCCTTAACATTTATTATGCTGTTGCATATCTTTTAGATCAGAGAGGAAGTTCTGAGTTCAGGTCCCCTTAAAGGGAACCAGAGATGAACGTTTCACACAAAATAAACATATCAGTTGATAGCTTGTAAGGAATAAATGCTCAACCTGATAATTTCGCTGCTCCGGTGTGCCTTTTTTAGTGTTTTTTTATCCATTATTGCTCCAGGAAAAATCAAATCTGGCCGCCGATTCATATATCTTCTGCTTCCGGGTTATGAGTTGTTCTGGATGTGCTGTCTAGGCTATATGAGACTAGGCTGCTGCAGCCTTTTATCTGTGTGCTATCATTTTGATAGGATGTGCAGCTGCCTGTAGGAAGTGTCTCTCATAGGAATGAAACTGCAGTCATCATTATTTATGCAGAGGCACACAGAGCACACAGATCATATTGCTCTGTTTCAGAGCTCCTCTCTCAGCAGCAGCAGCCCCTCCCATGTCATCACAGCTCTCAGTATGCAAAGCAGGAAATATGAGCCAGGAGGTGGCAGGCTTGGGCTTGAAAAGACTCCACAGAAGAGTGACTCAGCTATAATGATTCCAGGTCAAACCTAGACGGAGCCAGTCGGGGATTTTTATCACAGCTGCTAATGGACTAATTAAGCAGATAAGAATGAAACTAAAAGCAGGGTAGGTGTTTACTGTCATGGTCCCACTGATAAATGTAATAAAATACATGAGGGTGCTACGTCTCTGGTTCTCTTTAAAGGGATACTTAAGCCTGGCATAGAAAAAAAATCAGTTTTACTCACCTGGGGCTTCTTTCAGCCCCCTGCAGCTGTCCCGTGCTCTCGCAGTCACTCATGGATCCTCCTGTCTGCCTGGAGAAAGTTCAAACACGGGGAGAACGTATAACCACATGCACACCAATAAGGGCCAGTTTCCACTTCAGCCACACGGTGGCACTTCTGGGTCTGCGGTTACGCAGACTAATCCCATCAGCTGTGCTACGCACGGCTATAAGATTCACAGCTCCCCGCATCAATTAGGATGGAAATGCCGGCCGAATCGCTAGCGCAAGCAGTTTCCCTGCGCGATTTGCCTGCAGGGAAAGTCTGTTTTCGGCACGGAAACCGCGCAAGTGGAAACGGGCCCTTAAGGCCTGTTTACAGGCTTGCTCAATATCGTCAACAAGGATAGAGACAATTCCTCGGGCAACAGTGCAGGGTTGAGGTTGTGCAGACACATCACTCGCTCGCAAGAGAGCAATGTGTTCTTTTCTACGCGGGGTATTGAGCAGCACGGGAATGATGTCACACGGCGGGTGGATTAAGTGGCAAGAACAATGTTGTAAGCTGAAGTGAACTGCCAGGACACATCACAGGCTGATAGAGGCACCAGTGCGGAGGCTGCTGTACAAATGATGGATTCTCAGCCGTGGCATTCATTATCGGCCACCTTGGGCGGGTTTCATTAGCGCGTATATGGAGCTTTAGCCACCATGCCATCCAAATGATAGATACAATTGTGGTGTATACTCTCAGGGATAGCACAATGACTAGATGGCTTTGAGTATTCCAATCACTAATGATCATCGAAATGGGGGGGGGGGGGGGTTCACTGTTGGTTATGGGCAATCATTACCAAAACATGCTGCCCTCTGCCCCTTACAGACAAGACAAACAACATTTATATTGTGCTTTTCTCCTGGCTGACTCAAAGCGCCAGAGCTGCAGCCACCAGGACGCGCTCTATAGGCAGTAACAGTGTTAGGGAGACTTGCCTAAGGTCTCCTACTGAATAGGTGCAGCTTCCTGAACAGGCGGAGCCGAGATTCGAACCCTGGACCTAGATCAGTCTCTCCTCCTGCAAGTTGAAGGCAGTGTTCTGTCTTATGTGGTGACAGAATAATGTTCGGAAACACACAGGAGTGAATGTAAAACAGAGGATCTGAGCTGTGCATCAGAGGAAGTAGCTGAACACTACTACACCCCTCCTGCAAAGGAATCAACGTGTCACTGGTAAACTCATCTCAGGTCAAAGTGCTGGATAAAATTTATGTAAACAAAGAAATGCGCTATGACATGACACAAAAAGGTCACTGAGATAAAATTGAAAACTGCTAGATTAGGAATTTTGTAACACAGATCAGGATTTCATGAGGATTGTTCAATATTGTTTTACCTTCTTTCATGGCAAAAGCCTGGCTATCGGAAATGACCTTCGGTATATTGGGGTTGTAACGTGTTCCTTCTGGGAAAATCACAAGATACATCTGTAAACAGGAAAAAAAAAGTGTGATGATTATCAGCTCAGTGAAGCTACAATCTTTGATGAAACATAATCAGAGACTGTAGGCAATGCCATCTTGAGAATGTGATTGACTTTCCTGGACTGATTAAAATACCAGAATGCAGAAAAAAAGGAGTTATTTTAGTAATTTACACTTTAAAAACCTGATACTCAATTAGGTTGATTATGTCAATTTTAACGGTTTACAAAAAGTAGCACACATTTTGCAAACAATTCCTGAACAAGAAATGACAACACTGCGTGTCTGGAGTCATTTCATCCTACGCAAGGGAGACTGAGCCATGTGGGGCAGCACGATGGCGTAGTGGTTAGCGCTCTCGCCTTGCTGCGCTGGGTCCCTGATTTGGATCCCAGCCAGGTTAACATCTACAAGGAGTTTGTATGTTCTCCTCGCGTCTGCATGTGTTTCCTCCAGGCACTCGGGTTTCCTCCCATACCCCACAAACATACAGAAAATGAATTTGCTTCCCCCTAAGTTGGCCCTAGACTACGATACATACACTACACAATACATAGAAATATGATTGGTAGGGATTCGATTGTGAGCCCCTCTGAAGGCTAATTAGGTGACAAAATATACTCTGTACAGTCCCGCAAAAGATGTTGGCACTATATAAATACGAAATAATAATGTCTTATTTGGCTGGAAGACAGATGGCGTGTTCCCTTTGAGAGTCAAGCAAGTGAAATGTAGCATCAGAGTATCAGTGAACTGGCATCTTACCATTACACTGTCACCACTGCAAGCAATTTATGGCAGTCTTTACCACTGCCAAACAGTCCAATATCAGTGGTTTGCTGCAACCCACTATGCAGTCCTCCGTATAATTATTTATACCATGCTTAAAGTTGGATAAAACACCATATTAACTAATTTAATTATTTAAAAAAATTAATTAAAAAAAAAAGTATCCAAGAAAAAAATTACTTATTTAGCTTACCCATCCTGTTTTTAGTGTTCCATGTCAGGTTAAGGAGAATGAGATATGAAATATTTCTGCTGGTTTCCATCTTTACGATTTCTCTGTGATGCCATAAGTGACATCACTTCTGCCCTGTTTTATTTCAACCCATCTCAGTGTTCATTTTGCCTCCCTACTGCCACAGCTTACTGTCCTTCCCACAGCAAACATCACCTAGACAACAGGCTTACATCCCTGTGTAAACTCTTCAAAGGGCTGGAGAGGATTCAATTATGATCTGGTCATAGTGTCCTTACCTTATCTGAAATAGGAAACGTGTTGGTTATTTTCACGCTAGAATAGATAAGCTTGTTACTGTAGCTAAAATTTAAAAAGACAAAAAAATCCCCTACAATCCTGCTGGTGGTACCTGCAACTAGGAAAAATGCACCCAGATCGGGTAAAAAGAAAAAAAAAAAAAGGTGGGGCATATAGAGACCTATTTCGTCAAAAAAAGGGGGAGTTTACATATATTTTTGGGTCACTATTTTTGGCCTCATTTTATTTTTGGGAATTTACAACTCCATTTAACAAGTTGTTACAACTACCTTTAACAAGCAGGAAAGAGGGGTCAGGGAATGGGTCAAATTTAAAGTAATGCTAGTCCCCCAATTTCTCAACTGCAAAGAGCCCGTAGTCTGCTCAACACCAGATAGGAGGAGATGTCCATTTTATACACAGTCCAACAAAGCAGGACTAGAACAGTCTGCTTATCTGTGAGAGAGCTTGGGTTCAGTAATACTATTACATTGTATTATTGTAGTAATGTGGCCTAATACAGTATGCCTGAACATGCAAGGTCCATTTTAATAGTTGACAAATGATAACTCTATCCAATTACTATTGCATACTTTTAGCAAACTTTGACATATCTGAGCTGAAAGCTTGATGAAAGCAGACTTGTTCAAACTAATCTCTGGAAAGGGCAGCTCTTTTCATCCAAAGATTAACTCTACCAAGCTGCTTGAATAAACAGACTTATACCCAGATTTATGAGTATTACACACGTTTAGAAACACTTAATTCCGCTAGGCAGAAAGTGCAACGTTTTATTATGACTTGGTGATTTGTATGTTAAGCTCTCCAGGATACATTGATCTTAGTTTACCATTCCTCAGTGGGAGTGGATTAGGATATCTCCTGGCAAGAACTGTGTGTAAAAATCTCCCTCCAACTATGGAGAGAAAAATACAGTCCCAGTAATATCCTCAGGTAATCTCCAATAGTCTTAGCATACTGCACTTCTGCATGCAACACAGACTTTACAGTAAGTGGAAGGGAATGCAAGCTGCTACTCAAATATTTACAATAGCTCTGAAAAGGGGTGTATGGTTTTTAAAAAGCTATTTAGCCTCCACCCAATACACTAAAAAAAAAAATTGGTGGGATACTTTTTAAAGTGTATGCAAACTATTTTTTTTAGTTTGAGTTAGGGCCCGTTCCCACTTGTGCGGTGCGGAATTGTCGCAGAAACTGCGGTAATGAATTTGCATGCGGATGTGAATTTGTTAGCGTTTGTATGTGAATTTTACTGCGAATTCGCATACGATTTCGCATGTGTGTGTATGTATGCGAATTTAGCCATGTCAGTGCCTGTGTGCTTTTATGCGAAATCGTATGCAAATTCACGGTAAAATTCGTATACCGAAACCGCATGCAAATTTCCTATTAAATATATTGTATGCGAATTGCAGCGAGCGAATTCTGATGGCTCTGCCGTGCAGATTTTTCCTGCACACAAAACCGCAAAGAAATCCTGACAAGTGGAAACAGCCCCATCCACTTGTATTGCCTATACGAATTCACAAGCGGCAAATGCATGCAAATTCGCAATAGTGGAAACGGGCCCTTATACAGAAATACATTCAACCTCTACATTTGAATTTCTGAATTCAAAAGCCGTGAAACATACTCTGTGCTCTCCAGCAGAAATACAGAGACTAAACTGCTATTAAAGTAATATACCAATTACTCATGTGATCAAAATGTAAAGACTGGGGCCCATATGCAATCAACTTTCCTTTTTAGTTTTTTTTTCCCTAGGTGATATTTTCATACCCTGTGAAAATGCCGTTAAAACCGCAAGCAATCTAAAAAAAATACTCTAAATAATTTTACAGTACTTTTTCACCTACTTTTTGAAACGTTTTTAATGGAAGAGTGCTTTTTTGGTGGGAAAAAAAAAAAATCTGTCCTCTGATAAATTATGTAGCTACATCAAAAAAAACATGAAAAAGAAAAGCAGTCAGCTTCAAGTAAAAGTGAAGAAATAGTTTAAGAAGGGTAATATTTATGGAATCCTTGGCGAGATATCATTTATGACAGTTTTTATGATTTATAAATTACAATAATATTTTGTAATAATTATAATGGAACATATTTTAGCGACACTACTGAAGTTAACACCATAACTTCATGAGACACGTGTGCCAAATATAAAGCCCTTTGCCTCCAAGAAATCCCAAGGCCACCAAGTACTACACAATATCCAGTTTCTCAAGTCTAGCTCTGCAACGCCAACTAATTCCAATACTATTATTAGGGAAGATAAAGCAACTGGGATTTGTCAAATGTGGTCAAGTGATGTTCATAAACCTAACAAAGCTAAGAGATCCATATGACAAAAAATAAAGTCAAAACTCGGTTACAATCTGTAGGGAAAGTCATGGGAAAAGTCTTCTGGCTCAGCAAATCTTTGACTATCGGAATTACTGTGAATTTATATGAGGAAAGGCAGCCAACTACAAGTGCTCTTAGCAACCTTTGTTATTGCAGATTTTGCAAATAAACTATGAGCTTACTCCAGTAAATAGATATTATATATACTGCAACAGGAAAGAACGCAGGGGAGGAGGGGTTGCACTTTGCTTTAGATCAGCTTTGAAAATCAGACCACTTACTGTAGGTCCTACCAACTCGTTTGAATGCTTGGGGGTGCAACTTTCAGCTGAGGAAAACATTAACATATTGCTGATCTACCGCCCACCAGAAAAATACTCAGACTTCCTTGAGGAACTTGTAGACCTCCTATGCAACCTAACACTGGAACACCCCAGATGGATTGTTCTTGGAGATTTCAATACATGGGTGGACGACTCCTCTTCACAATTTGGAAAAGAGCTACCTCGTGCCTTACATGAACTGGGCTTCCTCCAATCAATCAGCTCTGCTACTCACAGGAAAGGTCACACTCTGGACCTTATATTCCATACTGGGCTGTCAATAGCCAATGTGGAAATTAATCCTGTTGCCTGGTCAGACCATCACACTATCCACTTCTCCCTCTCAATACCAGCCGTCAAACACCAGGTCAAGAATCAAATAAAATATCGCCGCTTAAAAGGGCTAACACCTCAACATATCCGAGATAACCTTAGCTTTGATGAATTGACTGACTCCAGCTTGGACCCTGATACTCTGGTGTTTAAATACAACAAATGTGTGTCCTCCACCTTTGAGACCATTGCTTCTCTGCGCACCAAATATCTTACTCCACACCATCATGCACAGTGGTTTGATAACGCTATAAAAGAGCTGAAAAGACAAGGCCGAAAACTTGAGAGGCTGTGGCGCAAATCTCAGTCCCCAGAAGACAAACATGCCTTAATCTTCCACTTGAAGAGCTACCAAAAGGTAATCACGGGAAAAAAATCATCCTTTCTATCACAAGAGATTGCAAATGCAGTTAACAAACCAGCCCAACTGTTCCGCACAGTGGAAAAACTCTGCAACCCAGCATGTCAAAAACTTAATATCGAGTCTTCAAAGGACCTCTGTGACCAATTTGCCCATTTCTTCACAGACAAAGTCTCCGCTATAAGGTCCGCCATCCAACTTACAGCATCTGAGCCTAATATAGCGCCGAAGACCATTAGCAGAGACAACGTAACACCTTGGTCAAACTTCAAAGAAATTGATGAAGAAGTCACATCAAGCATCCTCCTTCACGTCCGCCTAACTACCTGTGACCTGGATCCTGGCCCAACACAGTTCATGTTGAACTGCCCCGACCTGTTCGTACCGGTATTCCTCAAAATTGTTAACTGTTCCTTACAATCAGGGATATTTCCTGCTTTACTGAAGGAAGCAATCATCAGGCCTCTCCTCAAAAAACCCTCCCTGGACCCAGATGCAATGACCAGCTACAGACCTGTCTCTAACCTCCCCTTTCTGGGCAAGCTAATTGAAAAAGCTGTATACCTCCAGCTAGAAGCCAGAATCCTACAAAATAACAGTTATGACCCATTCCAGTCTGGCTTCAGGAAACACCACAGCACTGAAACTGCCCTCATCCAAATATGCAACCACCTGCTCATGGCAAGAGACAGAGGAGAGTGCTCGATCCTCATACTGCTAGACCTTTCTGCAGCCTTTGACACAGTTGACCATGACATCTTGATAAACAGGCTACAGGAATACTGCGGCATTGATGGCATAGTACTTCAGTGGTTCCAATCCTCCTTGAGTGGCAGAACCCACAAAGTGTCTATGGGGCCCTTCCTGTCCACCCCTGTAACACTTAAGTATGGGGTGCCCCAGGGCTCAATCCCCTCTCCCCTGCTTTTCACGATTTACATGCTACCGTTGGGAAAACTAATCCAAAAACATGGCCTGACATACCACTGCTATGCAGACGACACCCAACGATATCTTTCCTTCAAGCCTGGTGTGACAGACCCAACTCTAACTATAAACGCCTGCTTACATGAACTACAGCAATGGATGAATGACAACTGGCTGAAACTAAATGCAGACAAAACTGAAGTCCTTCTGATTGGAGGGCAGAGCATGATAACAAAACAACTTAAAGAGAATCTGTATTGGTAAAATCGCACAAAAGTAAACATACCAGTGTGTTAGGGGACATCTCCTATTACTCTCTGTCAAAATTTCGCCGCTCCTCGCCGCATTAAAAGTGGTTAAAAACAGTTTTAAAAAGTTTGTTTGTAAACAAACAAAATGGCCACCGAAACAGGAAGTAGGTTGATGTACAGTATGTCCACACATAGAAAATACATCCATACACAAGCAGGCTGTATACAGCATTCCTTTTGAATCTCAAGTGATCATTTGTGTGTTTCTTTCCCCCTGCAGTTCTCATGCACTGAAGTTTCAGGCTGCTCGTTTCTTCCTGCAAACAGCTTTGCCCTTGTCTGTAATTCCTCACTATGTGAAAGCCCAGCCAGCTCAGAGGACGATTTATCCAGCTTGTAAAAGATAAGAGAGAAGAGAGAAGCTGCTCTAATCTAAATAATACACAGGCAGTGTGCATAGAGGGGCCTGGAAGGGGGAGTTCATAGCAGAACCACAACACTGAAGAACTTGGCAGCCTTCCAGACACAGGCTGACAAGTCTGACAAGAGAGAGATAAGTTGATTTATTACAGAGATGGTGATAGTAGAACATGCTGCAGTAAGCCAGAACACATTAGACTAGCTTTTGGAACTTGTAGGATGATAAAAAACAGGATGCAATTTTTGTTACGGAGTCTCTTTAACTTGCAGTCTTCACCACTGGGAATAGGAGGCACGGATCTACGCAGCTCTGATCATGTGCGTAGCCTGGGAGTTCTAATTGATGGGGATTTAAACTTCAGAACTCAAATCTCTGCTGTGGTGAAATCATCCTATTTTCACCTGAAGAACATTGCAAAAATCAAGCACCTCATACCCCCAGAAGATCTGCCAACCTTAGTCCACGCCTTCATCACATCCCGACTGGACTACTGCAATGCTCTCTACACTGGCCTTCCAAAAAAGGTCTTGTACCGCCTACAGCTGATACAGAATACTGCTGCCAGACTGCTAACCAACCAACCCCGTCACTGCCACATAATGCCAGTCCTGCATTCCCTTCACTGGCTACCTATAGAATGGAGGGTCCTATTCAAGATCGGCCTACTGACATTTAAATCCCTGAATAATCTAGGCCCTGGATACTTGAAAGATATGTTACAGCTGCGTAGCAATCCCCGCATTCTCAGATCCACAGGTTCTAATAATCTAGTCATACCCAGAGTCCACTTGGAAACTTTTGGTCCCAGAGCCTTCTGTCATGCTGCCCCTACGTTTTGGAACTCCTTACCTCAACAGATCAGGACAGCCCCATCCCTGGATGTGTTTAAATCCAGACTGAAAACCCACCTGTTCAGTCTGGCATTTGCAGAAATATAACTTTTGTTGTGTGAATACTTCATCCTACTAATTACTGAATCTGAGAGAGCCTAAGCGCTTTGAGTCCTATGGGAGAAAAGCGCTATAGAAATGTTATTGTATTGTATATTATAGCTATACTACCACATGGGAGCTAAAATATCTACAGCTGGAGTAAAGGAGAATAAATTCAAAATTCTTAAAGGATGCATTAGGTAAGAAAAGAAAATGGTACATACATGTTCATGTAATGGTACACAGAAGAGGGGGGGGGGGGGGGGTTGGAGGACCCTGTCCTCATTTGTTGTGTACCATTACATGAACATGTAGGCACCATGCCTCATTCTGTTTTTTTTTTTTTTTTTAACCTCATGTACCCTGAGCCCACTAACACAGTTGTGTCCGTTTTTTAGCATCTGTAACATTGATGTGTTGCTAAAAAGCAGACAACAGTGCACAACTGCGCTAGTGGGCTCAGGCCCTGGTGGCAATGTGAGGTGAAAATAAACTTATGATATAATGAATTGTATGTGTATACAGCTAAGAATTAGAACATCAGTAGCAAAGAACAGGATCTCATATTGTTTCCAGAACAAGATGAGTTAAGAAACTCTAGTTATCTATGCAAAAGAGCTGCTCTGAGCTCTCTGACCCAACTTGGGTCTGAGATGTTCCTTATTTCTGAAGCACTTATAGATCAAAGAAACAGGGAGAGGCCGCTTTAGATAAGGTTTTACTGCAGGAGATTTCAAAGGGTCATTAGCTCTGCTCTGTTTCATAGTTTAAAATACAGAATGTGGTTTGTAATTGCAAATATGACAGAATGATGCAAAGTTATAAAAAAAAGCTATATGACTGAAAATAAAAGTATGAAACTTTTCTATGCTACTATTGTTCTATCTGCACTACACATACAAATCATATCACTAGTGACCTTAGCCCGTTTAAAAAACGGGCTTTAGGTCTGTCAGCGCGCCTACCCGGCAGCCGCGTGCACACCCGCTCACCCGGAAGGCCCCCTGGCCCGTCCTGCTCCCGTCCCAGGCTGTCCCTGCGGCACATGCGCAGTAACACAAACGCAGGGAGACACACACACACAGGGACCGGACGCAAAGAGACAGAGGGGTTTTATCATATCACAAGTGTTTTTTTCTTCATTTTCACTTTAAAGGACAACTAGTGAGAGCTATATAGAAGCTAAAATATTTATTTCCATTTAAGCAATATCAGTTGCCTGTTAAACCTCTGCATCTAATACTTTTAGCCATAGACCCTGAACAAGCATGCAGCAGATCAGGTGTTTCTGATATTATTGTCAGATCTGACAAGATTAGCTGCATGCTTGCTTCTGGTGTGCGAGTCAGACACTACAGAAGCCAAATAGACCAGCAGGGCTGCCAGCAACTGGTATTGTTTAAGAGGAAATATATATCACAGCCTCCATATTCTTCTCACTACAACTGTCCTTTAAGGTCTTAATTCAGGCACATAATTAAGGAGATTTGGCCAAATGTCTCCTTTGGCAAATGAAGTATTTGTAGCTAGAAATCACCTTATAAATATTTGGTCATGTGACAAAACATCCCAACTGAAGTAACGCTGAGCAGGCTGGGAGTTTATGCAAGAGGCGGGCAACAAACACTATACTAGTGCTGTACCTACTGCCACATTTTGTAAGGAGCCCTGTCTCCACCAGGCCTTGCCATTCTCTCTGTAATCAACAGTCCATTTGAGGGTGTCGATTCATTGATTGGAATTTACAGAACTATATAAAAGAATGAATACTCATCCGACAACCCTCGACAACTAATGCTCCGCTATCCATCTTCCTACAAGGCGGATACGAGCAGGCGTCACATGACGGGCACAAACAGGAAGTCAAGTGATTCCCGGTACTTTGTGCAGAGTGGTCGGGGATCTTAAACATCGGATCTGCTGTGACGGTTGCTAACCATCGTTTGTGTAAATGTGTGTATTTGCGATGCTGGGAGTGCCAGGAGGTATAACTTTGGGAGCCTGCTCCAAGTTTTGCAAAAATATGTAAATTGAGGCACCATCCCTATTCATCTCACAGACTGCAATTGCAGAAGCAAGCCATGCATAGAAAGTCAATATGAGAAAAATAGACAGCGTTCATCGTGTGTTTAGGTGAAACAAATGGCTGGGATCATCATTAGTGTAGTAGGTTAAGTATATACAGGTGAACAGACTGATGAGTAAAATGTGTACAGAGCAAATTGTCCTGACACATTTTGTGGTCAAAGGCTTTACTCAGAAATACATAGGAATTTCTTATTTTGCGGTTACGAAACAAAAAAGGTTTTACTTAATAACATGCATATTCTTTAGAAATATCAAGTATCTTATGCATTATGTAAATATATATCCCTATACTAAAGCTCTAGAGGAGTAGATACCAGTAATATAAGTTTCTAAGTAAAAAAAAAATTACCATCATGCAAACTTGAATCATGTACTGTAATTAAGGTGGCAAACTTTAGGGGGCACCAGCAGCATTCACTGGTACATTCGACAATTTTTCTCAAACACTCCTTCTGCTGCGGACACAGACTGGAGAGCTACAAGTATGTGAATCCCGCCTATTTGTTTGCCTTTCTGTCCGGCCCTGCCTCCTCTCCTCATGCTGCTGCCATCCCAGAGGTAAGCTTTTCTAGTCTGAGGCGTGTGTCTGTGTGTGCACATGTCTGTTTTTGTATGCAGTGTTCTCCCCAGAATTTTTTTTCTACCAGGGGCGGCATGAAAAAGTAGGCTGGTAGGGCGAGTTAAGAGAATGCAGGGCCGGCACTTCTCTGCATAACTCGGCTTACAGCAGAGAAGGAGGTAAGCCGATGGCTCACCAAAACTAGCCGGGTGGTGCACCCAGCTAAAAGAGCCTGGGGAGAACACTGGTTTGTATGTTTCTCTTTGTGTGAATGAATACGCACACAGCAGCACAAACGCAATCATAACAGAGGAGCATACTAATACTCTGCAAGGGTATTGAGGGAGCACATGAAGGCCCATCAGCCAGATCTGGGGCCCTGGGCAATTACCCAGTTTGCCCCTCTGGAACCGATGGCCTCTGTATTTCCCTGTCCCGCTCAGCTAATTTTTCATGCCACTCAGCTACAAAAAAAAAAAAATCTGGGGAAAACACTGCTCACAAACTACCATAATCTGTGTCAAGATGCAATGCTCACTAAGTACCGCAATGCTCAGGGCCCTTTCACACTGGGAGCTGATCCGTGCGTTTTAACGGATCGCTCCTAGGATGCGTTTAGAAAGGTTACATGAAAGTCTATTTGACTTTCATGTTAATTTTCACATTAGACAAAGCGTTCCAGAGCGTTACATTGTCATGCATCTGGGAGCTTTTAATCTTCCAGTGCCAGCGTTTTCCCGTCAGGTGAATTAGAACTACCGCCGCAACTCCCTGACATTACGCCGCAGGTCATAACACATGCATGAAATCCGGTTCATGCACACGTTATGTAATGTGAAAGAGGTCTCACAAACTACCACAACCTGTGACAAGAAGCAATGCTCACAAACAATGCTCGCCTGGTCTATTTGGTCTCTCATTACACCCTTTGACTTGCCACAGGTGAATCCGTTACAAAAAGGAGCAAGACTAATCGTATCTTGGAATACATGACTGGAATATCTCCACTACTGTCAGAACACAGAAGAAAATATCTGCTAATGGTGGCCACTAATGATCCAATCTTTTTCATCCAATCTTACCGTATCTATGTAGTAGAAGGGTAAATTGAGTGAATATACTGAATGGATACTTCAGGCAGTTACCTTACATTACATAGAAATGGTAAGATTGGATGAAAAAGATTGGATCATTAGTGGCCACCTAAAAAAGACGAAAGAAAAGGACCAGAAGGAGTCTACCTGAAAAGAAGAGTTGGTGGTTTCTCCATACTGGTTAATTTTTGCATTCAGCCAAGAGTTTTAATTTAATATTTCATAACTTGTGTAATATATATATATATATATATATATATATATATATATATATATATATATATATATATATATAATATACACACACACATTCACCTAAAGGATTATTAGGAACACCTGTTCAATTTCTCATTAATGCAGTTATCTAATCAACCAATCACATAGCAGTTGCTTCAATGCATTTAGGTGTGTGGTCCTTGTCAAGACAATCTCCTGAACTCCAAACTGAATGTCAGAATATGAAAGTAAGGCGATTTAAGCAATTTTGAGCGTGGCATGGTTGTTGGTGCCAGTCTGAGTATTTCACAATCTGCTCAGTTACTGTGATTTTCACGCACAACCATTTCTAGGGTTTACAAAGAATGGGGTGAAAAGGGAAAAAACATCCAGTATGCGGCAGTCCTGTGGGCTAAAATGCCTTGTTGATGCTAGAGGTCAGAGGAGAATGGGCCGACTGATTCAAGCTGATAGAAGAGCAACGTTGACTGAAATAACCACTCGTTACAACCAAGGTATGCACCAAAGCATTTGTGAAGCCACCTCAAGCACAACCTTGAGATGGATGGGCTACAACAGCAAAAGACCCCACCGTGTACCACTCATCTCCACTCCAAATAGGAAAAAGAGGCTACAATTTGCATGAGCTCACCAAAATTGGACAGTTGAAGACTGGAAAAATGTTGCCTGGTCTGATGAGTCTCAATAGAGTCAGAATTTGGTGTAAACAGAATGAGAACATGGATCCATCATGCCTTACCACTGTGCAGGCTGGTGGTGGTGTAATGGTGTGGGGGATGTTTTCTTGGCACACTTTAGGCCCATTAGTGCCAATTGGGCATCATTTAAATGTCACGGGCAACCCGAGCATGGTTTCTGACCATGTCCATTCCTTCATGACCACCATGTACCCATCCTCTGATGACTACTTCTAGCAGGATACTGCACCATGTCACAAAGCTTGAATCATTTCAAATTGGTTTCTTGAACATGACAATGAGTTCACTGTACTAAAATGGCCCAAACAATCACCAGATCTCAACCCAATAGAGCATCTTTGGGACGTGATGGAACGGGAGCTTCGTGCCCTGGATGTGCATCCCACAAATCTCCATCAACTGCAAGATGCTATTCTATCAATATGGGCCAACATTTCTAAAGAATGCTTTCAGCAACTTGTTCAATCAATGCCACGTAGAATTAAGGCAGTTCTGGAGGCTAAAGAGGGTCAAATTCGTATTAGTATGGTGTTCCTAATAATCCTTTAGGTGAGTGTATATTAGACGTTAGGCCTGTTTGCTAATTAACGACACTGGGCTGGGTGGTAGCGCCACACAGGTGCATGGCCTTGCGCCTGCGCAGTACTGGGGCAGCACACAAAAAAAACATGGAATAGGAATACCAAATCATTAAAACAACAAGGAACATTGCCAAAGAACTACAGTAGGAAAATTTTTGTCAAATACAAGAATCAAGTGGGTGTGCCTGAGTGCCCGCCAGACTCCATACTGAACGCAAGTAACACACAAACTGACCTATGCCATGACCTTATAAATAATTGTGCCTTTTAATAACGGAAAAATGCTCATCTTTTGTTAGTGGATGTGAATGTTAACTTGTTATCTATGTTGGACAAATAAAAAAAGTAGTGACAGGCTTTTTACAGCTGAGTCTTGCTAAGAAGATAGAGTGGAAATGCAAACTTGAGTTCAGCTATGCCGTAATCTTCCCTGTGGCACAGTCATACACTATAGAATGTAATTCCAGTTTCATGCACTGAGATTACAGAGGACACTGTTTTCACAATGTCACTTTACATTCACAATACATAGCACATTTACCTCAGGGGCCACTTACAGACTTCTTCACACTTTTCTAAGTAAACGTTAAAATATGAACATTACATATATATGACTATGTAAACACAAGCAATAATTCCAGAGGGTATTTAACCCTAACCTACTAGGGCATACTTATTTTAATGACACTGCCTTTAAAATAAAAGCACGCAGTAAAAAAATCCACATGCTCCTTCTCTAAGGCTATCATACAGAAAATAATGGATTATGGGTCTGAGGCGATAATGCACAACACAGACCTTTCTAATGGAGGCAGAAGTCTATTAATGAAGATTTCTGCTACCGTATATACTCAAGTAGAAACCCGAGTTTTTGGGCCCAAAAAAGTGGCCCAAAAGTGGGGCTCTCGGTTTATACTAGAGTCATATACTTGAGTAACTAAAATAAAACCCACCGCGAGCACCCCCACCCGCCACAGGAAGAGTGGAGCTTGATTGTAAGCCACTGTCGGAGCAGAGCAGCATGTACTGTGAGCAGCTTGTAGTGTTCTGAGGAGGTGAGGTGAGGCTGCACTGCTCTCACCTGCTGGCTGCTGCCCGGGCATCAGTCGGCATGTACTGTGCTTCTCCCGCCGGTTCTCCGCTGCCCTCTCAAGCCAATTTTCCCTGCTGTCAGTGGATCGGAGTTCCGGAAACTTTTTACACGGCAAGGAGTCCTCTGCTGTTCCTCCCAGTTGCATTGCTGTGACTCCTGCAATGCCATATAGGCGCCATAGCGGTGAGGTTAGAGAGGACTCCGATCCACTGACAGCGGGGGAAATTGGCGTGAGAGGGCAGCGGAGAACCAGCGAACCGGTAGGAGAAGCACAGTACATGCCGACCGATGCCCGGGTAGCAGCCAGCAGGTGAGAGCAATGCAGCCTCACCTCCTCAGAAGACTACAAGCTGCTCACAGTACATGCTGCTCTGCTCCGACAGTGGTTGACAATCAAGCTCCACTCTTCCTGTGGGGTGCTCGTGGGGACTTACATTTTATTATTAGTAAATTTACAGTATATGTAACTAGCTTCAAAGCAGATATGACCTTTCCCTGGCACCCTGTGTATTCCTGAGCTCTAGTGAGCCCCTTAATTTGTGTAGTGGCATACTATTTTGACTATGAACACAGAAGTTCATCTTAGCTCTAAAAAGTTAAGCAAAAGCATAATAACCTTTAAAGAAAAAATATTTCTTTGTTTATATCTAATACAAATCCTGCAATACATCTGCAGTGTGTCTACTGCCTGCTTTCATGGAAGTAGACATATTGTTAACATCCTGTATTTACTAATTAGCTGCATTGCCCTGACAGTCAGCTGACAGATGAGAGGGGGCATTTCCCTGTTTTCCTTCTATCCACTGCAAGACGTCCACTCTAAAAGTCACCAGTGGCTGCTGCATTTCCTATCCCCGGCTTATACACGAGTCAATAATTTTTTCCGCGGATTTCAAGGTAAAAGTTGGGGGAACGGCTTATACTCTGGTCGGCTTATACTCGAGTATATACACTACTTACTAAATACATTTTCTACTCTACATACTAAATGATTCCCCAAAGGACAGAATATAAAGTCAGTTCAAACATGTAATTTGTATAAGCAAAGTTGAATTTGTTACCTGAGTTTTTGCCTTCATCTGAGACTGTAACTTGTTTTTCATATTTTTTTCATTAAATTTGGCACTCCTCTTGACATAAACTCCCCCATGCTGGCAAAAAAGGGTTTTAAAATACAATGTTAAACAAATACAAAATGATGTACTTCTACGTAATTACACGGTCATACGCAGTTATAACAATGGTGTACACAGCTTGTAGGTTTGTCAGTTAATGCTAAAAGTGGCTACACACACTATATTAAACTTATCTGAGATGGCCATTTAAGGCTGCCAGCCTGTGTACACGTGTCCCAAGAGTTTGCTCATAAAGGAACCCGAGTTGAGACATATGGAGGCTGCCATATTTATTTCCTTTTAGGCCTCTTTCACAGTGGGACGGTGCGTTTGATGCGACGTTAAGGTAGCATAACGTGCCCCTAATGCAACACATTGAAAGACTATAGCTTGGACGTTATAGTACATTCTTTAGCCCTGCCTTTGGTGCGCCGTTTTCGTCGCACAGTGATTGAATGAAAACGACGCATGCGTTACATATAAAAAAAAAATAAAAAAAACCATTACTGAGCATGTGCAACACACACAATGAAGCAGATTTATTGCTAAACACACAGCATGCAGCACTTTCTAAATATTGCTACACGTGACACACAACGCAACGTGTGCACTGTGAATGTTGCACAGACTTAATATTGCTGTGCGTTAGTCCACGTTAAAACATTTTCTAACGTGCAACTTTAACGTCGCACTGTGAAAGAGGCCTTAAACAATACCAGTTTACTGCAGCCAGAGATCAGCAGGGCTGCCAGATGTGTGTGAATTGCACACTTAAAACAAGCATGTGGCTATTCCAGTCAGATGTGTGATCCACATGCTTTTAACAAAACAAGTGTCTGCACCCATTTGTAGATATCAATTAGAGTGTGCTAGGGCACTGGGAATTTACTAAACAAAACAAAAAGGTATGCCTCAAGGTACAGCACTACTCAGGATTGTAGGAAAATTATAACATAACTCAATTAAAAACTGCACAGGCATATTATGTCTTCCATTAAAATGTTTAAAATGAAACCCTAAAAGGCTGTGACTGACTCAGCCAGCAGTATATAATAAATCACATACATGGTCCACAGTATTATGCATATCCAACTTTAAATTATACCATGTAATTAGTATACTGAAATGGGTACCATAATGGACCCATTCAGAAGAACCAGGGTTCTGAAAATATGCAAAGTGCAAGAAGAATATTACATATCAATGAAATACACTACACATGATTGCTATAGTGAAAGTGCCAGTGCAAAATACTAAAATATAGTGCAACCGTGGCATCTGTGAGTTGGATAGACCCAAATGAAGATGAGCCAGAGATCAGTCGTGGGGTTACCCTGTAGCCCCTACTAGTTCCACAGTGTCAACCTCCTTCTCGAGGAAGGAGAGTGCCCCTTAAAACATTTAAGGGGCCCTTCTCAAGAGTACCCCTTAGAATATTTTAATGGAAGATATCATATACCTGTACAGTTTATAATAAAATATTGTTATAAATGTCCTACAATCCCAAGTAGTGCTGTTCCTGCATGCCTTTTCTGGGTCTACGGCATAATGTTCTCAGATTTTCCGTGTTTTTGATGGTCACGTTTAGGAGAACTCATGGAGAAGCATATGACTGGTTTAAGGGGCCCATACACCTAACGATTTTCCCGCCGATATACGGACGATTCGATCACAGTGATAGAATCAGCTGTGAAATCGCCGCACACACCGCTGACAGAACGATCGATTTCCGTCCGAAATCGATGTTTCCCGTCGATCCGTCCGTGCAGAAGATTTTCTCAATCGCCGGCAGGTCGGGAGTGCGTCGTTAGCAGCATTCGAATGCCCGACGCAATACAGCGGGTATACATTACCTGTTCCGGCCGGCGCGAATCCCCTGGTCCCAGCTGTCTTCTTCTCCGCTCCGGGCTCAAGACCATTCCTGCAGCTACACAGAACTTCCTGTCCCGGCAGGAAGTTTAAACAATAGAGCGCCCTGGACAGGAAGTTCAGTAGCTGCAGGAACGGTCTTGAGCCCGGAGCGGAGAAGAAGACAGCTGGGACCAGGAGACTTGCGCCGTCCGGAAAAGGTAATGTATGGGGGGGGCAGCTCCACAGATTGTGATCGGTTTCAGGCTGAAATCGATTCACAATCTGTTTGCAGTAAAGGTGGCCATACGATCCCTCTCTGATGAGATTCGATCAGAGAGGGATCTATCTGTTGGTCGAATCTGATGGCAAATCGACCAGTGTATGGCCACCTTTAGCCAGGTGATAGATATGCAAATCTCTTATTTGCTAGTCATGGCCATGTGCTAAAGCTGGATGTGATCACAGCCTATCTAATCTATCAGCTGATAATACATATCACATGCTTCTCCGTGAGTTCTCCTAGACGTGACCATTACTAAATTAAAAGGAAGGCTTATTGCTGAAAAAATAAAGATGGAATTTCACTTAAAATTTCTTCACACAGCAAAATCAGTTAATACCTGTGAAAAATACCAGCCATACAGAGGAAGGTATTTGAGTCCATCTTTCAGAACATATCTGACATGACCCAAGGCTTTCTGCTGTACGGCCATCATGTCTGCAATAATCCAGTCAACTGCAGAAAGACACAAACAGAAGTATTTTAGCACACACCACTAAAGAACTGCAATACTATAAAAAAACAAAACACAACAACAACAACAACAAAAATAATGTAAATGAAAGCCAGGGAGATTAACACATTCAGTATAATGTAATAATGAACATTCTAGACTAGCAATAAGCATAACGGTCACATGCGTGTCATTTCTTTCTGATGGCTGTGTAATATAACAGTGCAAATGCCATTATAAATGAAACAGACCTGTAACTTCTGACCACAATGCAGTCTGCATGACAGTCCTACAGAAAAGTCAATGGCTTTGCCTCTTTTTTGGCCTTGAGATTGTGCAAAGCATAATCACTGCCTTGATGTGAATGGGCTATTCTTGGTCTAGGAAATGCCCATGGATCCGTTTACAGAAAGGAGTAGCTTCATAGCTCTGGCACACGCAATGGAGAGGTTTTAAATTGTGCCAGTGTCATGCAGGGCTCAAAACTCAGCTACCGTAGAACATAGTGCGACCTACAGAACAATTTGAACAGAAACTGAGAATTTCATCTGAGAAAGTACCCTGATTAAGCTCCATTCTCACCTATTACACTGACACAAATGCACAGCATGAAGAGAGATCTAATTCCCTTGCAGGAAGCTTGGAACTGGGGAAGTAAAGTCAGTGGGACCTCAGTGCTACCAACAACAGGAGAAGGCTGAATCTAATGAAAGAAGGGCTTCGGTTACCCCACTTAGGGCCATTTCTCCACCTAAGAAAGGAGGGGCTATGCTCATCCTGCTTAAGGACCAGGATTTTAAATGGAATAGCAGGTGCTGAGGGGAGCAGTCAAATGTACATATAAACAATCATGAACCCTCTGCACCCATGAGGCTGTAGCTCTCCTGTCCCCTGTGCCAGTACAGCCCATTTATCAAATGGTGTAAGTAGTGCAGCTTGTTGCTCTGGGGAAATTTTAGACTGACTTATGTGCATGTGTAGAATGGTTGCATCTGACAGGCCTCAGCAGGAATCCCAGGTTATGAGCATAAAATGTTGGCTTGCATGCTGACTGGTATAGGTAGAGTAGGGACCCTTACCGTTAACGGGATACCTCACCGCTATTGTAAGAGTAATACATGCATGCTATCCATTTTGGAACCCAACATCCCCTTTCTTGAATTGCATAATTTTAAAACCTATTTGTTTTTAAAGCGGATCCGAGATGAAAAACTAACTATAACAAGTAACTTGTCTATATAGCTTATCTAAAGTTTAGATAGTTTACACAGCATATCTAGCTGCACAAGTTTAAAAGTGTATGATTATTTATTCCTGTGATACAAGGGCAGCCATGTTCTGTTTGTCCTATTGTCACAGGCTAAGGGCTGGAGATGCTATCCGCTTTCTTGTGTGTAAATTCAGTCCCCTCTCCTCCTCCCCTCTGCCTTTGAAATAAATGGCTAGTGCCCCCCCCCCCCCTTCCTGCCCAGACAGCTCCTGTAAGCCCTTGCTATTGTCTGAAAATGCCTTGGCACTCTAAAAAGCTGTGGGCGAGGCTTGTTTAGTTTATAGGGAATTAAAGTATTAAAACAAAAAAGTATTTGGCTTGAGGAATGCCCTATGAACTATAGGAAAGGGACACCATTATGCAATGAGTAAAAGTTTATCCACTTTAATGCTGCTAGTGTTCCAGCTTCATGTGTGTCATGGGTGCAGAGGGTTCATGATTGTTTATATGCCATTTCTCCATCTGTCTACTTCTGCATGCTAACGAGTCACAGACAGCTGAATGCAGCTGCGGGTCGTTGTACAACACTGCACCCCATTTACGAATATCTAAGCAGGTAACTATTGCACACTACATAGTACATGTCATATTTTTCAACATTGAGGGTAATTATCAGCCATTGGCCCAAGCCGCCTTTATGGACTGCTCTATTCAGTTGCATATCCAACAACCAAGAGGCAAGCAATCTGTTTGAGCTAGTCCTAAACGTTTCATTTAGAAATTCAGGTAAAGATCTTGTCTTGTAAGAGTACCAGTAAAAAGGAAATCTACTCTCAATGTGCTACACAGCAGTCCCACTACCTTTGATTCTGGAGATATGCAATGGTATCGGAACATATTACACACCATAGAATATACTTACCAGTACACTGATGATTGGATATGTATAAAATATTCTCCTTCTTTGGCAATTCTCCATACAACATTATCTATGGTAAATTAAAAAAAAAAATCTCATGTTATTCAACAAGTATTATGGACCCACAACTAGGCAGCACTAAGGAGTCAAGTATTTTAGGGGGATTTTCAGCTTAGATCATCAATGCATCATTAATCTTAAAGTAAACTTACACTGCATGCATGCGGCCCCTGCCGGCTAAGCATATGCTTAATCAGCTTCTTACCTTAAAGAGAACCTGTACTGAGTAAAATTATTTAAAATAAACACGAGGTAACGTCAAATGAACATTACAAAGTTACCTTGCCATCAGTTCCTCTCAGAAGCTCACCATTTTCTTCTGACAATAATCCCTTCCAGTTCTGACAATATTTTGTCAGAACTGAAATTTATCAGTTGCTGTCAGTTATATATCAGTTGCTGTCAGTTACAGCTGAGAGGAGAACTGATGTGTCCATGTTTCCCTATGGCTCAAGTGAGCGATGTAACTGTGTGCTGACCAGGAAGCTGTTATGGGGTAATGGCCATTTTCAAAATGGAGGACGGAGAATTCCATTGATCACAGTGGACAAACAGGATGCAGGAGAGGAACAATAGATCGAGGAGTATACTATACAGGAGGCATGTATGACTTGTGTATGTTTATTTTGACTTTTCATTTTCAGTTCAGGTTTTCTTTAAAGAGGAGCTGTTAGGTATAGGGTCTCAGAGAAAATAAACACATATATCAGTAGCTAAAGATTGGCTGTACTTACATTACATATGCATTTCACTGTCCACGTTTGGATTTCACAGAATTTGTATATAGTATATGCAGAGAATGATGCTCCTGACAGCTCATGGCAGGTTCCATGTTTGTGAAGCCAAATGTGTCGTCATGTCCTGCCTGCTTCTGATCACAGAACAGCTCATACTGAATAACACTAGTTTGCAGTGAATATTAATGAGCCATGTGGCTAGGAACAATAGCGGACTCCTGCAGTGTACGCTGCCCCGAGATTTATCTGTGCTGTGGCTGGACTGAGTTTTAGAAGCTGCTGAAACTTGATCCCGTCTTCTCCTTAGCAGCCGAGGGGAGGGCCCCAGAATGCTTTGCAGTATGTTATGCGGCTTGCGGCTTGCTTAGGTCTAAGCATTGCTGATAAGCATACATCAAAGGTAAGAGAGATCTTTATCTTCAGTAATGTCTTTTTGGCTTCCTTCTAAACTG
Source organism: Hyperolius riggenbachi (assembly GCF_040937935.1). NCBI lineage: Eukaryota > Metazoa > Chordata > Amphibia > Anura > Hyperoliidae > Hyperolius > Hyperolius riggenbachi. The sequence goes on along the minus strand of NC_090649.1, from coordinate 218,633,356 downwards.
TTTAACACAGGAGACTAGAGGTTTAAATTAGCTTCTGCAGCCTGACAGTTACTCTTTAAGGAATCAGCTGTATACTGATTCCTAATCACCGCCGCGGCCCCTGCCGCCCGTCTCAGACTTCAGATCACGCGGGACGCCAGCGCGTGACTACTTCCGGTTCAACCGGAAGTGAACTCTCTCCAATGCACGCACCTGCGCGCATAAAGTTGCTGCCTCCAATGGAGAAGCCTCCTCCACGCTGCAGGGCTCCGACTGTTCACTGAACAGCGCTGCTTGGAGCCCTGGAAAACGCTGCCCCTGCCGCCTGACATGGATGGTACTCCTGGAGACCTCTCCCATGCATCCCGTCCGGGACAGGAAACTAAACTGAGGTACTGTGGCAGGTGTAGTATCTTATATGTGGCTGCCTATTGCTTATGCAAATTCTTCTTTTAACAGTTTTCTGTCCACAGTGGGGAGGGAGACAAGTCTCATCCAGGGGTGCTGTCCGAAATGACGTTCTGGGAAAACATGGATTTTGTACATAAATTGGAGCGTTCACTTGTGGTTAGTTGTTGGCTTAATTAAACAAGCAAAAGGCGAGCAAGCATATTAATGCACAAAATATGCAAATAAATACACAAGTGTGTTTAGTAGGGAGGGAAGGCAAGGTCCTCGACCTATTAAATGACTATCTTAGATAAAAAGGAGAAAAGGGCACCTCCCTGAATACAACAAAATAATGAGGCCTGAGCAAGGAGACTGATGCATGAAACCAAGAGTAAATACAAAACTTCACTTTATTAATGCCGATATCAAAAAGAAATTTAAAAACAGTTAAAAGCAGGGCAACACCATACCCAGTCCAAAAAGCCCCTTATATGTTAAAATAATCATAATCGTAAGCCCACCTGAGTGAATATCTAGACTGCACAATATTATATTACATATGAGAGATTATCAAAACTTGCGTGTGTCTGATGTGGGTCAACAGGACGGTATGAGAAATCGTTGAATTCAATTTTGAATATGTTAGAACTGTGACACCACATAGAAAGACGCTGTTGTAAAAGACAATGCAGTTATAACAATAAGTCTCCTATCTTATGCATACATGGTAAGTGCAATGCAAAACTGCTTGTGAGAACAATAAGACCTCATGGAGGATAGATAATGGTGTTTGATGCAAACAATGTATTATGGAGAAACAAGTGCTGTAAAGGATCAAGTATAACATAAGTGATGGGTGAAAAAGTGAGACATAGTGAAAAAAGCGGAAGACCAGGAGAAAAGCGGCAAGGCTTACCAAGTAAAAAGGTGTGACTGGACTGGGGACGGCTGCATGGGCGCTCCTGCGCCCGTCCCGACTAGTTCCGCCGAAGCTGCTGGGGGACTGTCTTTTACAACAGCGTCTTTCTATGTGGTGTCACAGTTCTAACATATTCAAAATTGAATTCAACGATTTCTCATACCGTCCTGTTGACCCACATCAGACACACGCAAGTTTTGATAATCTCTCATATGTAATATAATATTGTGCAGTCTAGATATTCACTCAGGTGGGCTTACGATTATGATTATTTTAACATATAAGGGGCTTTTTGGACTGGGTATGGTGTTGCCCTGCTTTTAACTGTTTTTAAATTTCTTTTTGATATCGGCATTAATAAAGTGAAGTTTTGTATTTACTCTTGGTTTCATGCATCAGTCTCCTTGCTCAGGCCTCATTATTTTGTTGTATTCAGGGAGGTGCCCTTTTCTCCTTTTTATCTAAGATAGTTGTTGGCTTAAAGCGGACACAAATTAAAAATACAAGATTTCAGAAATAAAATCTATTTTCTAAATTAGAATAATAAATAGCAGCCTTTTTTCAGCTAGATGATGACAAATATAAAATATTTTACATTTATTGGAGGAACCCCTCCCTTCCTTTCAAATTGCCGGGATTTTTCCGGCAAACTGGTGGAGTAGATGGTGTCTGGCAATGGAGGAATTGCTAATGGCTGCCCCCAGTATAATCCTAGCTATGAAAAGAGAAGGGTGAAAAGCATGCACTGAAATGCTCATAGGCTTGAAGGAGTGTTTATTTATCTTTTTATGTGTCAGAGTGGTGCAACAAAATATTTTGAATTAAAAAAATGTTTGGTTTGGGTCCGCTTTAAGCCATTTACTGTCAAACAACTGTGTTAACTTTTTTTAAACTCATCACTACACAAGCAACTCAAATTACACTGATCAAAAGTTTACAGCCCCTGGGGATTTGGGCCAATAACTTGACACAAACTGGTTTTAATGGCTGATAAAGGTAACCAACCATGTTCATCAGTGATCTATTTGCTTGTAATTAGTGGGTGTGAATAAAAGGTCAATGAGTTTCTGGACTCCTGACAGATCCTTGCATCTTCCAGTGCTGTACTGATGTTTTTAGGATTCCAAATCATGGGAAAAGCAAGAGAAATGTCAAAGGATCTGTTGGAAAAATAGTGGAAATAGTATAAAACAGGAAAGGGATACAATAAAATATCCAAGGAATTGAGAATGCCGATCAACAGTGTTCAAACTAAGGGCCAGTTCACATGGACACTTGGCGGTGTCCTCCGGCCTTCCATTCTGCATTGTCACATTCGGGGGAAGCGCTGGGCTTTCTGCGGCGATCGTCGGTATCCCGTTGCAATCAGTGTTTTTCTGTCCCCACAAGGGAACATGACGTGGCGGTGAATCGACCCTAAAAGCCGAATGAGGCTTCCAGTGTCGCCTGAAACGACATGGTAAATTGGGATCGGAAAGCCACGTTTGCGCAGTTGACGGTAACCGCGCCCCGTTAAACGTTCCCATTCCCTTGAATGGGAACGTTTAACCGATGAGTCCCAGACGCTTGCCAAGCGTCCATGTGAACCAGCCCTAATTTAAAAAGTGGCAAAGTATGGGTTCCCGTTGAAACCAAACCACACTGTGCAAACACTAAATAATTTATACATAATTATTGTAAACATGGAGCCATTTTTTTATTACATTATATTCACTGGAGTTCCTCTTTAAGACAGTGGTAGATTACCGCTGATGCAGTGAACAAATCAACTACAGATTTTTACACAGGGGTGGGAGTTTTGCGCACACATTACACTGCATTGTGAGATAAAAGGGGAATAGAGCCCTGGCCAAAAGGCCTTTCAGTCTAAAGGTTAAGGAATAGGAAGGTAGGTAAAGAGAAGCAGTGTATGATGTGGTAAAAATGGTGGTCAGTGGCCTAGGTAAGAGTATGCTTGCCTGAAGAGGTGAGTTTTCAGATTTTGCATAAAAAGCGTAAAGGCTTGTTCACACCTAAAGAGTCATTGGCTACAGCAAAATAAAGTGAAGGCTCTGGAGTGGCCATCTCAGCAGTGATGAGCAAATCCGATCCGGATGCTACTCGGATAGTAGCTATCCGGATTTCTCCCAGTAATGCATTGCGGCCTGGGCGGGAGGTTTTATCCTTACCCATCATGACTTCTTCGTCCGTCCTTCGGCGCCTCCCACGATGCGCTCCACTCCGGCGTCACGTTACTAAAAAACACTTCCTCCTTCCGGGTTGGAGGAAGAAGTGTGTAGTCACGTGACGCCAGAGTGGAACGCATCGTGGGAGGCGCCGAAGGACGGACGAAGAAGACGTCATGATGGGTAAGGATTAAACCCCCCGCCCAGGCCGCAATGCATTACTGGGAGAAATCCGGATAGCTACTATCCGAGTAGCATCCGGATCGGATTTGCTCATCACTGCATCTCAGTCTTCTGACCTCAATATCATTGAGCCACTCTGGGGAGACCACAAATGTGCAGTTCATGCAAGACAGCCCAAGAATTTACAGGAACTGGAGGCTTTTTGCCGGGAAGAGTGGGCAGCTTTATTGTCTGAGAAGATAAACAGCCTTACCCACAACTTCAAACTTTTGATCAGGGTAATTTGGGTAAATTTGTGTAGCAGGTAGAAAAAAAAAGTATTGTAAAAGCAACTCCTTTTAATGGTTAACTTAAAATTTTGAAAACAAATTTTTAAAAAATTGCCACCGCCGCACCCCCCCTCGTGGGCGGGGGCGCTCTGGGGGGCCGCCGAGCTGGAGGGGTAGCTGGCAGGACGGGGGTATTGGGCTTAGCAGGGGGGGGGGGGGGGGGGGGGTCGGCCAGCGTTGCAGGAAGTGCCATCAGTGGAGCGCACGCTGGAACGAGGAAGAGGCGAGTCCTCCCCGCCCGTGCCTCTTACGAGTAGCGGCTGCTTCTATTTAAGGCTGGAGGGGAGCGCAGATTGAGGGACCCAGGCGAGGGAGGGGGGGGGGTCCGACCCCCCTCCCTGCCAGCTACCCCTCCAGCTCGGCGGCAGGCTCCCCGCACCCACGGACGGACGGGTGCCGCCCCTGGAAATTTGCCGCCTGAGGCAAAAGTTTCACCCCGCCTCATGAGCGGGCCGGCCCTGGCCGCGAGTGAAGTATCACTTCCACAATACTTCACAGAAGCAGGACCACTCGCAGTTAATGTTACGCGCATTGCTAAGGAAGCAATGGTGTAACTAAGGAAGGCACAGTCCTTACATGGCAGTGAGCGCTGCTATGCAAGACTTGCATAGCGCGCACCACTGCTCATTAAGCTGCCCTATATGTCCAAATCCAGAGTTGTCCCAAAGTAAATACCTTATTTGTATTTCACTATTTACAACACATGGCTTGACTCAGAAACAACCTCCCGAAGCAGATGCGTGCTCTAACACCAAGTTTTAACCCTAACAAGTCTGGCTCTGCAAATCTGGCTCAATTGGCTATTCATGAGGCAATGCTCATGCAAATATGCATTTGCTTTTGCACGCCAAACTATGCAGGGTCAAAAAACGAATACCGCAAAGCGGTCGCCCTGCGGGAATTAGTTCATGCCACATTAGCACTATCCAGGAGCACCATGGGGAGGCTTCCCAATGCCCCCATACAACCGGGGGACTGCGGGGTCCCAGGCACTCACCGCCTGGGAACCACAGTAGCACCCCGGAGGGAGGGCTGGGTGGCGCAGGCGACCCCCCCCAAGCGTGGCCAATATTAAAAACAGGCACTTACCTTAACGTCCATTGCAAAACAACCTCCCGAAACAGAACCTGTTTCTAAGTAGGGGCCTGCCTAGAAATATATTTTGAAACTGAGGATGCCTTGCTAAAGGTAATATAAGTTCTGCGGAAGATGTCTGTATTATACAGTTGTGCTTATAAGTTTATATAGCCTAGCATAATTTGATTTGTGAATCATTTTAACTAAAGAATATGAATAAAACAAACTTTCATTTCACTCATGGTTAGTGGTTGAAGCCATTTGTTGTCAAACAACTGTTTACTCTTTTTAAAGTCATTGGGAATCAAAATTTAAAAAAATAAGGGCCAGATACTTACCTAAGGAGAAGGAAGGCTCTGGGTCCTATTGAGCCTTTTCCCTCCTTAGCCAGTCCCCATTGAAGCGCTGGCTGCCTGGGAGCAGTATTCAACCAATTTTATCAAATGCTGCTCTCTGCTCCCAAAAGGAGGCTTCAGAAGTCTTCAGGAGCCCGAGTGCTCCTGAAGATGGGCTGCTCTGTACTGCGCATGCGCGAGCCAACTTGCGCGTGCGCAGTATGGAGCCTTCTGAAGGACTCAGTTTCCAAAGACTTCGAAAGTCCCCCGATCCGGGGGATTCAAACCGGGGAGCTGCTGCAATGAGGGGATCGAGAGAGGAAAGGGAAAGCTCTATGGGATCCAGAGCCTTCCCTCTCTTTAGGTAAGTATCTGTGTTTTTTTTTTTTTTGTTTTTTTGTGTGTGTGATTCCAATTGACTTTAAATCATCATCTCTACACAAACTGCTACTTTATTGTTATAAATCACCTTTTGCACCAGCAAACTCATCAGCAGGAGTTTGCAAACATGACTCCTCACACAGCAAGCAGGAGATAGACTTTTCTCAGGCTTCTTCAATGTTTACAGAGTTTATTCAGGAAACAGGTATACAGATAGATACAGTTCATCATATCCTAGCAAGCAAAGCAGATCTTCATGTTTCTTGGCGTTACAGCTCTTCCCTAACTCCCTGCGGAAGTTAGTCAGGTATTCTTATATCTACTCTATGTTACACTAGACTACCTATGTACAGCATACATCATATCGGATTACAGAAAGGAATGAACATACTTAGAGGTCCCAGTCAGTATTGAAGCATAGCAGGAATCAGAGAGCTCCCTTTGTCAGCTCGTCCGGCTATTAATACCGACTAGGAAAGAGTTAAATGTGATCTCATCTTCGCCACGACTATTGACTGAGCCCCCTCGTGGTGTCATAATACACACCTACTCGATTAATATTCAATGAGGCTTCTGCCCCACTTACAAGGAATTTGGTGTTTAGTAAATATGGCTGATGTTTACTGTTCTAGTGGTGTACATGCACAGGTCAGGGAGACCTGTGGCCTTGTCCATAGAACAGCTTCTTGGTATGTTCTGGTTCTGCTCACAGTAGGATGCAGGTTATAGCTACAGCTGAGATAATGGGTGAAGTGCTACGGTACTCTGGCGTGTTCTTTTCGGGCAGCATGTTTTTTCCCCTGTCCATAGGGGTGTTTCTGAGATGTTCTGCAAGATAGTCCCTGTCAGTGCTGCTAAAAGGTTAAATGTTCACAGCACGCTCTAGTAGTTCTGAGCCATGTCTGAGATAAGCAGATGTTTGTGTAGAGAGAGAGATTCCTCATCACTGGGGTTCCTTAGGTCTGATAGCATTTAGGATTACAGCTGTGACGGGGTTTGTCTCAAGTTATGATGCTTTGTGTAACTATGCATAAAATGTTTGTTCTGTTTGAGTTGTTTTTTTTCTACAGGTGCATAGGATTAAGAGGTTGCTATGGGGGACTGACATAGCAGCCATCTTGGCTGGCATGTCATGACTCAACATGGCGTCGCAATTCTGAGAAAGCCACTCCCATCTTCATGATGCATCAGGAGGGGAGGGGGCGGGAAGCGCCCACTGATAGGCACGCCCCGATGGCGTGGGGGAGGATGTGCTGGGGGGGGGGGGGGGATTCCACGTCCCACGTCACAGCTGTGCACAAGGCGCCGTGCACGGAAGCAGCTGGTGGGAGGGGGGTCCAGAGTGGGGACAGAAGAGAGATTCTACTGAGTTTCTCGGCTTCCAGATGATTTCCTCAGAAGAAGTCTGGGCACAGGGAGTGTCCGCATACGTGAGCCAAGCAAGTTGCAGGCTCACGGATAGGAAGTGTTTCCCAGCTAGGAAAACACGTATAAGTCAGATAGTCCCTAGGGAGTGATTTGCAAGTGCAAGTGCTGCGCAGATCATGGAAGTATCTGTATGGGGTTGCTTATGGGATTATTCCTTTAAGTGAGGCACCTTAAAGTGCGGTGCAGCATGTGTTCCCCATAGAGATAGGGGGACAGTGCATAGTTGGAGAGGGGGAAAGGAAAAGAGAGAAAGAAAGGAGTTGACCAATCCAGGTGTACTCACTGCAACTGCAGAGTGTTTGCTTCGGGGGTTTTTTGTGTCAGGGACAGGACCAGAGATTGACAAAGATGTCATTGCTGGGCTGTTAGCGTGTTTTTCCTCGCCCACCGATTGGTCAAAAATATATTTTTTCCTTTCTTTCTCTTCTTTTCTCCAGCTCTGATTCAGTTTAGCACAGAACAGAACTGGAAGCAGTTCAAGGGGCAATTATAGGGATGCAGCAATTGCCATTTACAGAGTGACAGTGTATCAGTACAGTGTTTGCCATTTGACTACCTACCAAGGGGGCATTCAGGGATCTGCATACAGGCATTTGAGGCTGGAATGCTTAGCCCTGCACCCTGTGTAGTTTAAGTGCAGAGTGCTCCTTCCTACAGGGAGGCAGCCATTTTTTTGTTGTCTGGGGGTAGTGGCACGGCAAACATTGATCAGAGGGTACAACACACAGAACTTCTAGCAGAGCTGGTATCGCAATGAGGTTCTAGATAAGTAAATGCGAAAATGAGTAAGAGCATTACAGGCTCACCTGCAAAACAACAACAGGTGTGGCATCCGTAATCTGTGCATGCGACGGCCGCGCATGTACTGATAGGGGGGGATGAGGAGGGAGCTTGCAATGAGGTGAGAGCTTCCAAAGGTGAAGTCCGCGGGAGCATATTTTACACAGGTAAGTACTTCGGATAGTACTTAGGTAGGGGAGAGAGGTTTAACTCCAATCTACCAAAAAGAGTAAACAGAGTTCATGAGAACCATAAAGCAACGAGATCAATTACGGTATATATTGATCAATTTAAAGTGTACAGAGTACAAGCCGCAGGGCGAATCCCAAATCATTAATAAGAATTGATTTGTTTGTATTTCGATTTCAGGAGTTTGGCAATATGGACTGGAGACAGTTGCAGTGCTGGCAGCAAAGATGGAGATGTCAGTCGGATAAGCGAAAGGTTCCAGATGCCAATCTGAGGTTGGAGAACAGCGAGATTCCTGAAATTGGAAAGAGACTAAAACACGAGATTCCTGAAATTGGAAAGAGACTAAAACACGAGATTCCTGAGATTGGAAAGAGACTAAAAAGTGAGATTCCTGAAATTGAAAAGAGACTAAAAAACGAGATTTCGGAGATCGGAAAGAGACTAACAAAACTGTCTGAGCAAAGCATAATGCAAAGTGCTAATGTTTTTCTTTCCCAAGGAGGTGCTTTCCTAATGAAGAGTACCGTGCTGATGGTGATCCTAGGTTGCCATTTTGTCCTAGGAGAACGAAGAGAGGACATTCTCATGAATAATAAGGGGTTAATGAGAATACAAGGCCCAAACATGTTGATGTTGGGTGACAAAGGTACTGATCTTTTCACACCTCCCTCCGCTTGGCACAGATGGACCAAGCAGGGATGGAAGGAAAGAGCACTTGTGCCAGGAGAAAACAAATTTCATGGCACAATGTGGGTGAAAGGAATGAAGGGTCAGGTGTGCGGGCAGTGGGAATTGAATGGCAGTGTAAATCCGCTATTGAATGCCACACTCCCAGAAACGATGCACCGATCCAAAGTTTTGTTAAAGGGTACATTGCAGTACAATGGGTACATGCGAAAGGTGGAGTGTGTGATTCAGGGGTACCTTGTCTTGGTTATCCAGAGTGAGATGGTTCCAGATTGGAGAGGAACGAGCAGGAGGCGTCAATTCTCCTGCCGGAGAGACGCTGGGGACATCATCACACTCTGGAACTACCAACAGAGAGTGCCTCTGAAACAACTATACACACGTAAAGGCTGGAAAGCCGAGGGGTGGTGGTTCTCGAAACAAGAAGTAAAAATCGAGATCGAGCCACATTTCCAGGTGACCGAGAGGGTGGGGAGAGCGGTCCCGGGGGAGGGAAAGCCAACACAGGGAACCCCATTCAAATTACACGGGTCACAACAGGGGACGATATTACACAGTCCATATGCAGCCACTTATCCTCATACTAGTTGGGTAAGTGAAGAGGTACTTTTAATTGAAAGATTGCAGAGAGTACAGTCTTCCCGACCTCAGGTGCATATTGTGCCTCAGGACATAATCAGGACAGTTGGGGACATATTTTGTCAGAGAGATGCTAAAAGATCCTGTACAACTGAGATTGGACAAGGAGGTATATCGATTTTTCTGGAGAAGGATCTTTTGCATGGAAGCTTCGAGATGTTTGGGTGAACAAATGGAAACGGTGCAACATTCCTTTAGGCACCGCCACTTCCTTAGTTCTCACCTCAACACGTGTCTTACACCATGACCTGAGAGGTCAACCTTTTTTGGTGCTAGACGGGGAGGTGAAACGAGTAGAGTTGTCCTCATGCGGGCAATTCTCACAGAGGTACCTGTGGTGGCCGGGGCAAGCCAAATTTAGTGAAGAAGCCTGCTGGCTCAATAACACAGAATGCGAGGCTACCATTCAAAAGATCCGCCCTGAAGCCAAACCGATAGTTCCGGTGGCTGAAGGAAAGGTTTGTTTTTTTAGCATCATGTCTAAGGACACATTCAAGGTACATGTTCATAATTGTTCCGATAAGGGGGATCTGTCAAGGGGAACATATTGGGTGAGCGGAGATCCCATATGGATCCAGTCATCCAGGTTTGATGACGTTATTTCTCAAATGGTTAAGAGAACTCTAAAATTCAAAGTTTCACGGGAAGTTCCACTCCTGAAAGAGAACACGACATGGGACAAAGGGGAACAGGGTTTGATCCAAGACGACCACACTTTGTTACAACGGTTAAACAAACAGTACACTAAGTTAGAGGTAAGATTTCACCATGATCCAGGTGATCTTAACGAGGCAGAACACAAAAATAAGCAGGTGAGTTCCAGTCTGACCTGGTGGAAAAGGTTTCCGGTGATGTTCCAGGGACACTCGGACTGGGCCTCTGCAGTTCAAAAGTTCTTCCTACACCCACTGGTTGTCTGGATGGGGATGACAACTTTAGGCATCATTATCCAGGTGAAGTTGTGTTAAAATTACGTAAAACAAATTAACCTGGTCAAGAGATTGGTGCCTCAAACAATCTCATGAACCAATATTTTTAAATTAAGGGATGTACAGGGTTACGGGTATAGGTGTAGCAGTACCGGTGATTGAGCTGATTGTATAAAGGCGCTCTTTTAGAAGGCACCTGGCACTGCTCCGTTGTGTAACAGACAAACGAGTTTCACTTTTCTGTGGTCATGCAAGTTTGTGAGTGATACGCAAGTGACGCAAATGCTGAGCATGTGGTATAGAGGGACATAGAAGTAGGGCATCCCCAGAGAGCCTGGTTACAGGAAGACCACGAGGTCTTGCCCTCTCTCCCAGGGATAACCGCCTAGAGCAGAGAAGTTGTGTGAGCACGGACATCGAAAAGTGAAACATAAAGAAACAAAACCAGGTACTGTAGGGTTCAGAAGCGGGGATCTGCAGGTCAAGACTTTTTAGGGGGGGATTGTTATAATTTAAGTAGGCCTCAGTTATTTGGACTGATTAAGTCAAAAAGGCTTGGGGAGCAGACCTGCCCTTTAAGGGGATTTTCTCTTAAGAGAGAAAATCTGCAGTTCTGTCAGCAGAACCAGAACATACCAAGAAGCTGTTCTATGGACAAGGCCACAGGTCTCCCTGAGCTGTGTATGTACACCACTAGAACAGTAAACATCAGCCATATTTACTAAACAACAAATTCCTTGTAAGTGGGGCAGAAGCCTCATTGAATATTAATCGAGTAGGTGTGTATTATGGCACCACGAGGGGGCTCAGCCAATAGTCGTGGCGAAGATGAGATCACATTTAACTCTTTCCTAGTCGGTATTAATAGCCGGACGAGCTGACAAAGGGAGCTCTCTGATTCCTGCTATGCTTCAATACTGACTGGGACCTCTAAGTATGTTCATTCCTTTCTGTAACCTGATATGATGTATGCTGTACATAGGTAGTCTAGTGTAACATAGAGTAGATATAAGAATACCTGCGTAACTTCCGCAGGGAGTTAGGCAAGAGCTGTAACGCCAAGAAACATGAAGATCTGCTTTGCTTGCTAGGATGTGATGACCTGTATCTATCTGTAAACCTGTTTCCTGAATAAACTCTGTAAACATTGAAGAAGCCTGAGAAAAGTCTATCTCCTGCTTGCTGTGTGAGGAGTCGTGTTTGCAAACTCTTGCTGATGAGTTTGCTGGTGCCGGAGCAAAAGGTGATTTATAACAATAAAGTAGCAGTTTGTGTAGAGATGATGATTTAAAGTCAATTGGAATCACACACACACAAAAAAAAAAAAAAAAAAAAAAAAGATACTTACCTAAAGAGAGGGAAGGCTCTGGATCCCATAGAGCTTTCCCTTTCCTCTCTCGATCCCCTCATTGCAGCAGCTCCCCGGTTTGAATCCCCCGGATCGGGGGACTTTCGAAGTCTTTGGAAACTGAGTCCTTCAGAAGGCTCCATACTGCGCACGCGCAAGTTGGCTCGCGCATGCGCAGTACAGAGCAGCCCGTCTTCAGGAGCACTCGGGCTCCTGAAGACTTCTGAAGCCTCCTTTTGGGAGCAGAGAGCAGCATTTGATAAAATTGGTTGAATACTGCTCCCAGGGAGCCAGCGCTTCAATGGGGACTGGCTAAGGAGGGAAAAGGCTCAATAGGACCCAGAGCCTTCCTTCTCCTTAGGCTACTGTGGTTCCCAGGCGGTGAGAGTGCCTGGGACCCCGCGGTCCCCCGGTTGTATGGGGGCATTGGGAAGCCTCCCCCTGGTGCTCCTGGATAGCGCTAATGTGGCATGAACTAATTCCCGCAGGGCGACCGCTTTGCGGTATTCGTTTTTTGACCCTGCATAGTTTGGCGTGCGAAAGCAAATGCATATTTGCATGAGCATTGCCTCATGAATAGCCAATTGAGCCAGATTTGCAGAGCCAGACTTGTTAGGGTTAAAACTTGGTGTTAGAGCACGCATACATTTTCCTCAGGTAAGCATCTGTTTCGGGAGGTTGTTTCTGAGTCAAGCCATGTGTTGTAAATAGTGAAATACAAATATGGGATTTACTTTGGGACAACTCTGGATTTGGACATATAGGGCAGCTTAATGAGCAGTGGTGCGCGCTATGCAAGTCTTGCATAGCAGCGCTCACTGCCATGTAAGGACTGTGCCTTCCTTAGTTACACCATTGCTTCCTTAGCAATGCGCGTAACATTAACTGCGAGTGGTCCTGCTTCTGTGAAGTATTGTGGAAGTGATACTTCACTCGCGGCCAGGGCCGGCCCGCTCATGAGGCGGGGTGAAACTTTTGCCTCAGGCGGCAAATTTCCAGGGGCGGCACCCGTCCGTCCGTGGGTGCGGGGAGCCTGCCGCCGAGCTGGAGGGGTAGCTGGCAGGACGGGGGTATTGGGCCTAGCGGCGGGGAGGGGGGTCCGACCCTCGCCTGGGTCCCCCGATCTGCGCTCCCCTCCAGCCTTAAATAGAAGCAGCCGCTACTCGTAAGAGGCACAGGCGGGGAGGACTCACCTCTTCCTCGTTCCAGCGTGCGCTCCACTGACGTCACTTCCTGCAACGCTGCAGGAAGTGACGTCAGTGGAGCGCACGCTGGGAAGAGGTGAGTCCTCCCCGCCCGTGCCTCTTACAAATAGCGGCTGCTTCTATTTAAGGCTGGAGAGGAGCGCAGATCGGGGGACCCAGGCGAGGGTCGGACCCCCCTCCCCGCCGCTAGGCCCAATACCCCTGTCCTGCCAGCTACCCCTCCAGCTCGGCGGCCCCCCAGAGTGCCCCCCTGGTGGGGAGGAGGGGGTGGTGGCAATTTTTTCAAAATTTGCCTCAGGCGGCAAAAAGTCTAGGGCCGGCCCTGCTCGCGGCCGCTAATGTATTAATTTACATAACAATGACCACCCACAGTTAATGTTAAGCACATTGCCAAGGAAGCAATGCGCATAACTAAGGAAGGCACACTCCTCACATGGCAGCGTGCTCTGCTATGTAAGGCATGCTTAGCACTCACTACTGCTCATTAAGCTGCGCTGCTTTAGCATTAATCAATGTTATTGTAGTTATTTTCACTGTGATTTTAATTGTTTTGTTTTTTCTAACCTGCTGCAAAAGTTTATACAATGCTGTGACATGTAAAAACAAAAATATGTAATACCTAAACAGTACTGTATAATTTGTACATAGAGAGATCTTTCTTTGTATGCATGAAACGTTGTTGTCCTCGGGTCACTTGTCAGTAGGGGACTGTCTGTACTTGTAAAGCAGCATTCTATGCATACTATGAAGACAGCTGGTGGATTTACTAAGGGATTCTGGGTTGGAAGTCAAATCACAGGCAATTCTGAAAATCTAGTCTTGAATTGTGTATACGGTATGTATATAAAACAACACACAATTAACCTTTTCGGGACCAGCCGCCTACCCCCCCTTAAGGACCAAGGCATTTTGCGCGGGAGGGGGGTGCGCGCGTTGGGGGGGGGGGGTAGGCGGCCGGATCGCGTGTGTGGCTGGCTGAATTGGTGTCCCCCAATGGTGGCCAGTGCCCCCCCTTCTGCCAGCAGCCTTCACTTACCTTCCAGGCTCCAGCGATGAGCCGCACGGGACCCTCTTCTCCGGCCGGCATCTCCGTTCTGTCTGACGATCAGTTCCGGGTCGGGCTTGATGACGTCATCAAGCCGGGACCCGGCACTGACGTCAGATGGAGCGGAGATGCCGGCCGGAGGGGGGTGCCGATCGTCGCTCGAACGGCAGGGAGGTGAGTGGATCCTCTTCTTTTCCTCCCTGCCGCCGCAGCTGTCAAACTGATCACTACGATCCGATGGCGATCGTAGGGATCACGTGATCAGCAGCCATACGCGATGGCTGCTGATCACTCGGGGGAGATGTCGGCTGTCATATGACAGCTTAATCTTCCCCTCCGGGTGCGCACGATCGCGTCGCGCCGCATCAGGCTAGAACAGCCACAAGTGCGGCGTAGAATCTAATGCACGCGGTCCCGAAAAGGTTAACCATATGTATGTAATCCACTGCCAGTTCACTAGCCACGTGGGATCCCACTAACATCAGATATGACCCAAATATCACCTCAAGATTAACAATATACATCTCAAACAAGTTTTGCAAGTAAATTTATGATTTAAAGTACACCTGAACTGAGAGGAACATGAAGGCTTACAATTATTTCGCTTTAAGTAAACAATACCAGTTGTCTGACAATCCTGCTGGTCTCTTTGGCTGCAGTAGTGTGAGTCACACACCTGAAACAAGCATGTGGCTAATCTAGTCAGACCTCAGTCAGAAACATCTGATCTGCTTGTTCATGGTAGATTGCTAAAAGTATTAAAGGCAGAGGACCAGCAGGACAGTCAGGCAATGTGCGATGTTTAAAAGGAAATAAATATGTCGGCCTCCATTTGCCTCTCACTTCAGGTATGCTTTAAAGGAATCATCAGGCACAATGATACCAAATCTGATTTACTTACCTGGGGCTTTCTCCAGCGCCTCACAGCTGTCTGTCCTACGCAGACAGCTCGTTTCACAGCCGCCGGCCCAGGGTCCCCGCATGGTGCAGAGGACAAGCTCATCCTTACTGTGCCTGCATGAAGTGCCGCTGTCAATCAAGCCATGTCGTTCATGGGCTTGATTGACAGTGGCGCGTCACACAGGCGCAGTAAGGACGACCCTGAGATCATTCTCTGCACTGTGCGGGGACCCTGGGCCGGTGGCTGTGAAACGAGCTGTCTGCGTAGGACAGACAGCTGCGAGGGGCTGGAGAAAGCACCAGGTAAGTAAAAAAAAAAAAAAAAAAAGCCATTGAGCTCCACGTCTTTCAAAGACGCAGAGAGCTCTGTCTTCTGAAGCTTATTATCTCAAGTGTCTGGCACTGTACTGTTTTCTTTTCTGCACAGAACAGTTCGATAGTTCACTAGCCTGCTCTGTAAAATCATTTACAATGCTGAGTACTGTGTAAACTGCAAATATTAGAGAGTGATGCAATATTATAAAAAAAAAAAACTATAAGTGAAAATAAAAATATGAGAATATTTTCTTTGCTACTAATGTTCTAGTAATTATCAGTACTCTACAACCAATTAATCATTTTTTTTTTTGCTTCAGTGTCTCTAAACTTTATCCACCACTACAGTATATCTACATCCTCTGACGTCATCTAAGCCACAAGTCAGTAGATATAAGTCTTGTAGAAGAAGCAGTGCTGTGTAGGATTGGGCTTACTCCTGTGCACATTTCTGGAACTATCTGATGCAGCGCTAATTGGTGAATGGAATGTGAATACACATTTCCTGAGCTAATGACATTGATTTTTACGATTAAAAATACTTTTATTTTCTCAGTTCATAGTGAAAAATACACTGTAGCATTATTTCAGAATCAAATATCTGCACCATAAATTGTGGCAGGAACATAATCTAAGTTTTGTGATAAGCGGTAAAAACAGCCAAACAAAATTTGTGTTTTTTATCTACAGTAGCACTTTTTATTTTTAAACTGGAATTGGTAAAACTGAGAAATGTGTTTATATTTTTTTTCCTTGTGTTCTCATTAAAATTCATAGAAAACAAAATTGTTCGAAGGAAAAAATGACATGCAATGAAAGCCGAGTTTGTCTTGAAAAAACAATATAAATTTCATTTCTGTGTCATAAGTAGGGATAAAGTTATTTCTGATTAAATAAGGACACAGCTAATCTGTCAGGGCCCGTTTCCACTATCGCGAATCTGCATGCGTTTCCTGCATGCAGATTCGCACAGCCAATACAAGTGGGTGGGCCTGTTTCCACTTGTCAGTTTTCTTGAGCGTTTTTCTGTGCAGGATTTTTCTGCACGGCAGAGCCCTCAGAATTCGCCTGCGTGTGGAATGCATTGCTAATCGCTGCTAATGTATTTAATAGGGAAATTGCCTGCGGCTTTGGTATGCGAATTTTCATGCAAATTCGCATGGAAATCAATGGAAATGCACACCGCCACGGTTAAATTCGCATACAGCGTCATTCATGCAAATTTTCATGCGAATTCGCACGAAAATTCGCATACACCCACATGCGAAATTCGCATCCGCATGCAAATTTTTACTGCGGCGATTCGCACCGCACCAGTGGAAACGGGCCCTCAAAACTGCTTTGGTCCATAAGTGGGAAACAAGGTCTGGATGCGAAGTGGTTAAAACCTGCAGATGCCGTTGTATTAAGGATACATAATGCATTACATGAATGAATAGAACATGCAATGTTCTTTTTACATGCAATTAATGTACAAGTAGCACATACTGATATACAAACATTCAAATATCTCTACACATTTATACTATAAATCTGCACAGAATTTAGGCAAAAGGCAATTATGAAGTGGTGTTGAATAAAAAAAAAATAGAAAAGGGAAAGCCCTGGAACTTCAAGCCTTTCCAACCCTCACTAAGGCACCCGTTCTACTGATGTCCCCCACTTACGTTACGCGGCTTCTGGACTCCTCGGCAGTGTTTGGAAGTACTTGGGGCAAGTGTAGTCACCATTTAAGCACAGAATACACAACATCATCAGGTTCGGGTTGTGGGCTTTCAGGGCACGCCACTGTTCAGGGCCCGTTACATAACGATCCATATATTAAAGAGAATCTGTATTGTTAAAATCGCACAAAAGTAAACATACCAGTGCGTTAGGGGACATCTTCTATTACCCTCTGTCACAATTTTGCTGCTCCCCGCCGCATTAAAAGTGGTTAAAAACAGTTTTTAAAAGTTTGTTTATAAACAAACAAAATGGCCACCAAAACAGGAAGTAGGTTGATGTACAGTATGTCCACACATAGAAAATACATCCATACACAAGCAGGCTGTATACAGGCTTCCTTTTTAATCTCAAGAGATCATTTGTGTGTTTCTTTCCCCCTGCAGCTATCTTCCACTGAAGTGTCAGGCTGTTTCTTCCTGCAGAGTGCAGACAGCTCTGCCTGTATGTAATTCCTCAGTATGTGAAAGCCCAGCCAGCTCAGAGGAGGATTTATCCAGCTTGTAAAAGATAATAGAACAGAGAGAAGCTGCACTAATCTAAATAACACACAGGCAGTGTGCAGAGAGGGGCCTGGAGGGGGGAGATGCATCACAGAACCACAACACTGAAGAACTTGGCAGCCTTCCAGACACAGGCTGACAAGTCTGACAAGAGAGAGAGATAAGTTGATTTATTAGAGATGGTGATAGTAGAACGTGCTGCAGTAAGCCAGAGCACATTAGAATAGATTTTGGAACTTGTAGGATGGAAGAAAACCGGATGAAATTTTTGTTACGGAGTCTCTTTAACAAAAGTACCCAAACAATGAGGAAGAACTGACACTGATTTTGGTTATGACCTGCCATAACCAATTTTCCACTTATTCACCTCTTCAGCTCTGATAGCAAAGCAAAACAAGTCAGCGTTTAAAAGATCACGCTGGGTCTCTTTTTCAAGGCATTATTCTACAACACAAACAAAAGCCAAATCAATACAGCATTCAACCAACCAGAAAATGTGAAAGGAAGATATATTGATAACATAGTGCTAGAGATACACACTACAAATAGTGACTAGTAATAAAACCATACAAGTCAATGCAAGTGTAACTGAACTAAAGTGCTATTGACCTCACCAACTCAATCTATGAACAATCTCCATGTATAGAATCTGCTATAAAACAGACATACCAGCAAAAGGCAGCTCACAACTACAAAAGACAAACAGCCAATGTTGAACTTAAAGAGGAACTTATAAAAATGACATAAAAAAAATAAAATAAATAAAAACAAATAAAAGAACTTAAAGAGGAACTTTAACCCAGGGTAATCAGGAGCCAATAGCCCCTTTCCCAAGAGAAATCTACCTTCTCTCAAATAAATCAGGGACATCTGTATGGCTGATATTGTGGTGAAACCCCTCCCACGGGGTTATGTCATGACCATGACAGTTTACTGAATAACTGTTGCATTGTGGGAAATAATGGCTGTTTCCAACTGCCAAGCATTAAATCGGGGTGAGGGAAGATTTTACAATGAGCAAACACTGAGTAAATAATTTATAAAATGATTGTGAAAAAAAAAAAAAAAGTGCAATTTTGTTCATTATATTATTTTTACTACTGTTACTCTTTCAACTGCTAATATAACAAAAATACATTAGAATCGCAATTGTAAACATCTCAGTAAACATGAATAATTCTATGCAAAGTTCATACTTAAACTGAGATTTGAAAGACCAGGTGCATCCACCTTAAAAGGAAACCTGAACTTGCAGTCACGGAGCGATCCTCTTCCGGTCCCCCGCCGCAGCTAAGTTTTGTTATTGCCGACTTGCAAGTCCATGGCCACTGCACCTGTGCGGCCCTGGCCAGCGCAAGACCTCGTTCATGCTCCTGTTGCAGAGTATGAGGTTTTCTCGCACTGCGTAGGATGCTCCCGGCGATGAGAGCACGAATGAGGATGTGCACAGCAGTGGCCATTGACTTGTAAGTTTTCGATAACAAAACTTAGCCGCCGCGGGAGACCGGAAGAGTACATTTGAAATCGGCGCAGGATACAGCCGGTATAAGGCTGATCCTGCTTCTGCACAAGTCCGGGCCGTGTTAATTACTATTCCCCCTCCAGGCCGCCATGGATGGTAGGGAATGAAATAATTCGGCTTCCAGCTATTGCTGGAGGCCAAATTATTGTGATTTTTAAGCAACCTCGGCTCAGTCTTCTAATGGCGCAGACATTACTCACTGAGCGCCGCTATAGACCGATTCCTATTATAGTCTATGGCTGCGCCCAAATCTAGCAGCGCCGAAAAGCACTGCTCCAGACCAAAGGACTGTTCTGTGACAGCGGGCACAGGGTGGCTGCAGGAGACTGGCAGAAGCCCCAGGTAAGTGAAACGTTTTTGTTTTTTTTTTAAATAAAGTTCAGGCTTCCCTTAACTACTTCAGTACCAGCAATCTCTGGCCCCTTATGGACCAGAGACTGTTGGCACCGTAAAACAGAACTTACCGACGATTCACCGCACTGATCCGCCGCAGGTCCCTCTCTCTGCCGTCTGTCCGCTGGTCAGGAGCCCCTTTCATTGGCTCCTGAACCTGTCCATCAATGTAAGCCATATTGTTGAAATCTACGTCAGAGCAGTCAGAGCTGCGCAGCCACAAGCAGGACGTAGATTTCAACCGCACTGGTCCAGAAGCGGTTAAGCACTTTCAACTTGTGATGTGCTTGGTCGGGTTGGTTGCTGCATAATGTGTGCTGTCCCTTTCAAGACCTGATCTCTTACACAGGACAGAAGGAAAACACAGAGACATGCACCTTGCGTGTCTTTAGAGAGTTTTTAGCCTAATTCCCCCTCATCTGTGACTAATTACAACTGTAATTTGATCAGGTGGCTGCTTCGGCAGAGCAAACAATTTGTAAACACAGATTGTTAACTGTTTGCTTCCATGAAAGCAGGAAGTAAACACTGCAGATTTATTGCAGGATTTGAATCAGCTGTAACAAAGAAATGCTTCTCTTTAAAAGTCATTATGATGTTGCTCATCTTTTACAGCAAAAAGGAACTTGAGTTCAGGACCACTTTAACCACTTGAGGGCTGCAGTGTTAAACCCCCCTAAAGACCAAGCCATTTTACTCTAAATGGGCCACTGCAGCTTTAAGGGCCCGCACAACTCAGCACACAAGTGATTCTCCCCCCCCCCCCCCCCCCCCATATTCTGCCCAATGACAGAGCTGTCTGTTGGTGGGGAAAGATCGCTCCCAGGAGGTTTGTTTATTTTATTGTAAATATTTTTATTATTTTTGTAATAAAATGTGTTTTTTCCCCCCCTTAGCTCCCTCTCCCCCCCCCCCCCCCCCAACAGCCAATCACTGTGATCGGCTGTCATAGGCTTCAGCAGTGCAGTGCGTTATTACCAAAGACACTGCCACACCACAGCCCTGATATAAAAACATACCATAGAAATAAAATCGCATTGCAATTATATTGTCCGCTTCAACGCAATGGATGAAGTGTAAAAGGAGCCTTATTCTCCATATACAGTGGGATGCGAAAGTTTGGACAACCTTGTTAACCCCCTTGCCGTTCCAATGATGTCGGCAAGGGGCGGCGCAGCATTTTTTTTTTTTTTTTTTTTTTTTTTTTAAATCATGTAGCTAGCCTAGCGCTAGCTACATGATAGCCGCTGAAACGCGGCATCCCCCACCCCCCCCCCCTCCGGCGATCTGCGCAAGCAGGAAATCCCGTTTAGAACGGGATTTCCTGCTTGGCTTCCCCGTCTCCATGGCGACGATCGCGATGACGTCACCGACGTCATGACGTCAGAGGGAGTCCCGATCCACCCCTCAACGCTGCCTGGCACTGATTGGCCAGACTGCGCAAAGGGTCTGGGGGGAGCAAGGCGGGTAGCGGCGAATCGGTGGCGATCGCGTACTATACGCAGCTAGCTAAGTGCAGAAAAAAAAAATTTGCGACCCAGCAGGGCCTGAGAAATCCTCCTGCGCAGGTTACCCCGAGCTCAGCTGAGTTGTTACGATAAAAAATGTCAGTTAAATATATTATATAGAAGACACACACAGTGATATTTAAGGAGTGAAATTAAGTTTATTGGATTTACAGAAAGTGCGCAATAATTGTTTAAACAAAATTAGGCAGGTGTTGAATAAAAATATAAAATATGAGGTGTATGGTGCAGCCATACATGCCCATTTTAAAATAATGTTATCCTGGGATCTAAAAAAAGTACTCCTAACTAGAAATCACTTTTTTAAATGAGGAAAACCTGAAAATATACTTATGAAACTTCATGTCTGCAAGTTTCTTCACACACTTAAAGGAGTTATCAGGCAAAAAAAATAAATAAAAATGAGTTTCACTTCTAGTTTTACAGCTCAAGTGAGGAATAAGCACTTTCCTTTTGCAGTGCTCGCATACAAACTTTCTGCCTTGCTCTCCTTTGTAGAGACATTTCAGCAAAACTGTTTAAAATTACTTTAAGTCAAAAAAGTCTGCTACTTCAGAACATTTCATTTAGTATTGATTAATGCAACCTTTTACTGCAGTCTGTTAAATTCCTTTAATAATGTAGTTTACAAATATCACGAGGTGAGCCATTACTGCACTCCACAAAATAAAAATGACATCTAATGCTATATGTCCAGACAAGCAAAAGGATAGCAGAGGCAATGCTGCCACAGTAACATATTATTACATAATCTATAGCAATGCTCAACTGAACTCCAGAGCATAATGTGGCCTACGCTGTGTACATTATTGGAGATACCACAACTATAGCTATAGCACATAAATAGTGGGAATGCTTCTGCTTAATAATAATAGACTAACATAGCACTAACATAGGACCCAGGGTTAAGGTAGATGGGTCTCTTCAGCTGTGCATCTTTCCCAGTCACCACTTCTAGCAGTGCTACAAAGCAAAAAATGTTTGGTCACTTATTTCATCACGCTGGATCAGCAATGAATGACACTCTTCTGGTAAGAACTTTTAAAGAAATTCATGTAGCAAGGTGCCTTTCTCCATAGAAAAGAACCTGCTGCTAAGCTGACAGAGCAGCGTGTCTGTACAGCGACTTAAAGGGAACCTTAACTGAACGGGGGGGTAAAGAGTTTCACTTACCTGGGGCTATTAGCAGCCCCCTACAGCAGTCCTGTGCCCTCGGAGCCGCTCTGGAATCCTCCGGTTCCCCGCTGCCACTTAGTTTCGTTTTTGACGACTCACCAGTCGGCCGGCCACCATGCACATTATTGGACGCATTCCCTACTGCAATTAGCGCTGTTGCGGATCGCAACACGTACAAAAATACACGTTCTGCACGCGTAGATATGCTGCAACGCGTATTTTTGTACGCGTTGCGGTCCACAACAGCGCTAATTGCAGTAGGGAATGCGTCCAATAATGCGCATGGCGGCCGGCCGACTGGTGAGTCGTCAGAAACGAAACTAAGTGACAGCAGGGGACCGGAGGATTCCAGAGCGGCTCCGAGGGCACAGGACTGCTGTAGGGGGCTGGTAATAGCCCCAGGTAAGTAAAACTCTTTACCCCCCGTTCAGTTAAGGTTCCCTTTAAGGCTTAACTTTCCTGAAAGAATATATCAGCCAATGAGTAAGCTGAAAAAAAGTTTCTTTGTAAATGGCAGCAATGCCTATCACTAATAAAGATAGCACAGCTTGTATTGTTACACTGAAAAAAATGAATACAGCTTTTACCTCAAAAGAGAAGGAGGGTGGGTAGTGAAAATGTGAAGCTTTAGGCCTCAATTCTGGTAGCTATGTGCATTAAATATTCTTTTGTTGGTAAAATACCTCATGCTGTATTTTTCTCTACTTTTAGCAATTCTGAAAAAAAAATTTTTTTTGCATTTCCGAACATGCTCGCTCATACAACCTACCACCTAAATGAATTTTGGCTCCTTTTCTTGTCACTAATAAAGCTTTCTTTTGGTGCTATTTGATTGCTCCTGCGATTTTTACTTTTTATTATATTCAGCAAAAAAGACATGAATTTTGGCAAAAAAATGATTTTTTTAACTTTCTGTGCTGACAGTTTTCAAATAAAGTAAAATTTCTGTATACATGCAGCGCGAAAAATGTGGACAAACATGTTTTTGATTAAAAAAAAACCCATTCAGTGTATATTTATTGGTTTGAGTAAAAGTTATAGCATTTACAAACTATGGTGCAAAAAGTGAATTTTCCCATTTTCAAGCATCTATGACTTTTCTGACCCCCTGTCATGTTTCATGAGGGGCTAGAATTCCAGGATAGTATAAATACCCCCCAAATGACCCCATTTTGGAAAGAAGACATCCCAAAGTATTCACTGAGAGGCATAGTGAGTTCATAGAAGATATTATTTTTTGTCACAAGTAAGCGGGAAAATGACACTTTGTGAAAAAAAAAAAAGTTTCCATTTCTTCTAACTTGCGACAAAAAAAAATGAAATCTGCCACGGACTCACCATGCCCCTCTCTGAATACCTTGAAGGGTCTACTTTCCAAAATGGGGTCATTTGTGGGGTGTGTTTACTGTCCTGACATTTTGGGGGGTGCTAAATTGTAAGCACCCCTGTAAAGCCTAAAGGTGCTCATTGGACTTTGGACCCCTTAGTGCAGTTAGGCTGCAAAAAAGTGCCACACATGTGGTATTGCCGTACTCAGGAGAAGTAGTATAATGTGTTTTGGGGTGTATTTTTACACATACCCATGCTGGGTGGGAGAAATATCTCTGTAAATGACAATTTGTTAATTTTTTTACACACAATTGTCCATTTACAGAGATCTTTCTCCCACTCAGCATGGGTATGTGTAAAAATACACCACAAAACACATTATACTACTTCTCCTGAGTACGGCGATACCACATGTGTGGCACTTTTTTGCACCCTAACTGCGCTAAAGGGCCCAAAGTCCAATGAGTACCTTTAGAATTTCACAGGTCATTTTGAGAAATTTCGTTTCAAGACTACTCCTCACGGTTTAGGGCCCCTAAAATGCCAGGGCAGTATAGGAACCCCACATATGACCCCATTTTAGAAAGAAGACACCCCAAGGTATTCCGTTAGGAGTATGGTGAGTTCATAGAAGATTTTATTTTTTGTCAAAAGTTAGCGGAAAATGACACTTTGTGAAAAAACACAATTAAAATCAATTTCCGCTAACTTTTGACAAAAAATAAAATCTTCTATGAACTCACCATACTCCTAACGGAATACCTTGGGGTGTCTTTCTAAAATGGGGTCATTTGTGGGGTTCCTATACTGCCCTGGCATTTTAGGGGCCCTAAACCGTGAGGAGTAGTCTTGAAACGAAATTTCTCAAAATGACCTGTGAAATTCTAAAGGTACTCATTGGACTTTGGGCCCTTTAGCGCAGTTAGGGTGCAAAAAAGTGCCACACATGTGGTATCGCCATACTCGGGAGAAGTAGTACAATGTGTTTTGGGGTGTATTTTTACACATACCCATGCTGGGTGGGAGAAATACCTCTGTAAATGGACAATTGTGTGTAAAAAAATCAAAAGATTGTCATTTACAGAGGTATTTCTCCCACCCAGCATGGGTATGTGTAAAAATACACCCCAAAACACATTATACTACTTCTCCCGAGTACGGCGATACCACATGTGTGGCACTTTTTTGCACCCTAACTGCACTAAGGGGCCCAAAGTCCAATGAGTACCTTTAGGATTTCACAGGTCATTTTTGTTTCAAGACTACTCCTCACGGTTTAGGGCCCCTAAAATGCCAGGGCAGTATAGGAACCCCACTAATGACCCCATTTTAGAAAGAAGACACCCCAAGGTATTCCGTTAGGAGTATGGTGAGTTCATAGAAGTTTTTATTTTTTTGTCACAAGTTAGCGGAAATTGATTTTAATAGTTTTTTTTCACAAAGTGTCATTTTCCGCTAACTTGTGACAAAAAATAAAATCTTCTATGAACTCGCCATACTCCGTACTGAATACCTTTGGGTGTCTTCTTTCTAGAATGGGGTCATTTGTGGGGTTCCTATACTGCCCTGGCATTTTAGGGGCCCTAAACCATGAGGAGTAGTCTTGAAACCAAATGTCGCAAAATGACCTGTGAAATCCTAAAGGTACTCATTGGACTTTGGGCCCCTTAGCGTACTTAGGGTGTAAAAAAGTGCCACACATGTGGTACCGCCGTACTCAGGAGAAGTAGTATAATGCATTTTGGGGTGTATTTTTACACATACCCATGCTAAGTGGGAGAAATATCTCTGTAAATGACAATTGTTTGATTTTTTTACACACAATTGTCCATTTACATAGAAATTTCTCCCATCCAGCATGGGTATGTGTAAAAATACACCCCAAAACACATTATACTACTTTTCCTGAGTACGGCGGTACCACATTTGTGACAATTTTTTGCAGCCTAGGTGCGCTAAGGGGCCCAACGTCCTATTCACAGGTCAATTTCTAAGCATTTGTTTTCTAGACTACTCCTCGCGGTTTAGGGCCCCTAAAATGCCAGGGCAGTATAGGAACCCCACAAGTGACCCCATTTTAGAAAGAAGACACCCCAAGGTATTCCGTTAGGTGTATGGCGAGTTCATAGAAGATTTTATTTTTTTGTCACAAGTTAGTGAAAAATGACACTTTGTGAAAAAAAACCAATAAAAATTAATTTCCGCTAACTTTTGACAAAAAATAAAATCTTCTATGAACTCGTCATACACCTAACAGAATACCTTGGGGTGTCTTTTTTTCTAAAATGGGGTCACTTGTGGGGTTCCTATACCGCCCTGGCATTTTACAGGCCCAAAACCGTGAGTAGTCTGGAAACCAAATGTCTCAAAATGACTGTTCAGGGGTATAAGCATCTGCAAATTTTGATGACAGGTGGTCTATGAGGGGGCGAATTTTGTGGAACCGGTCATAAGCAGGGTGGCCTTTTAGATGACAGGTTGTATTGGGCCTGATCTGATGGATAGGAGTGCTAGGGGGGTGACAGGAGGTGATTGATGGGTGTCTCAGGGGGTGGTTAGAGGGGAAAATAGATGCAATCAATGCACTGGGGAGGTGATCGGAAGGGGGTCTGAGGGGGATCTGAGGGATTGGCCGAGTGATCAGGAGCCCACACTGGGCAAATTGGGGCCTGATCTGATGGGTAGGTGTGCTAGGGGGTGACAGGAGGTGATTGATGGGTGTCTCAAGGTGTGATTAGAGGGGGGAATAGATGCAAGCAATGCACTGGCGAGGTGATCAGGGCTGGGGTCTGAGGGCATTCTGAGGGTGTGGGCGGGTGATTGAGTGCCCTAGGGGCAGATAGGGGTCTAATCTGATAGGTAGCAGTGACAGGGGGTGATTGATGGGTAATTAGTGGGTGTTTAGGGTAGAGAATAGATGGAAACACTGCGCTTGGGTGGTGATCTGATGTCGGATCTGCGGGCGATCTATTGGTGTGGGTGGGTGATCAGTTTGCCCGCAAGGGGCAGGTTAGGGGCTGATTGATAGGTGGCAGTGATAGCGGGTGATTGATGGGTGGCAGTGACAGGGGGTGATTGATGGGTGGCAGTGACAGGGGGTGATTGATGGGTGGCAGTGACAGGGGGTGATTGATAGGTGATTGACAGGTAATCAGTGGGTTATTACAGGGGAGAACAGATGTAAATATTGCACTGGCGAATTGATAAGGGGGGGTCTGAGGGCAATCTGAGCGTGTAGGCGGGCGATTGGGTGCCCGCAAGGGGCAGATTAGGGTCTGATCTGATGGGTAACAGTGACAGGTGGTGATAGGGGGTGATTGATGGGTAATTAGTGGGTGTTTAGAGGAGAGAATAGATGTAAACGCTGCGCTTGGGTGGTGATCTGATGTCGGATCTGCGGGCGATCTATTGGTGTGGGTGGGTGATCAGATTGCCCGCAAGGGGCAGGTTAGGGGCTGATTGTTGGGTGGCAGTGACAGGGGGTGATTGATGGGTGATAGGTGATTGGCAGGTGATTGACAGGTGATTAGTGGGTTATTACAGGGAAGAACAGATGTAATTAATGCACTGGTGAATTGATAAGGGGGGGTCAGAGGGCAATCTGAGCGTGTGGGCGGGTGATTGGGTGCCCGCAAGGGGCAGATTAGGGTCTGATCTGATAGGTAAAAGTGACAGGTGGTGATAGGGGGTGATTGATGGGTGATTGATGGGTAATTAGTGGGTGTTTAGAGGAGAGAATAGATGTAAACAATGGATTTGGGAGGTGATCTGATGTCGGATCTGCGGGCGATCTATTGGTGTGGGGGGGTGATCAGATTGCCCGCAAGGGGCAGGTTAGGGGCTGGCTGATGGGTGGCAGTGACAGGGGGTGATTGATGGGTGATTGACGGGTGATCAGGGGGATAGATGCATACAGTAAACAGGGGGGGTGGTCTGGGGGGGGGGGGGGGGTCTGGGGAGAATCTGAGGGGTGGGGGGGTGATCAGGAGGGGGCAGGGTGGGGGATAAAAAAAAAAAATAGCGTTGACAGATAGTGACAGGGAGTGATTGATGGGTGATTAGGGGGGTGATTGGGTGCAAACAGGGGTCTGGGGGGTGGGCAGGGGGGGGGTCTGATGGGTGCTGTGGGCGATCTGGGGCAGGGGGGGGGGGATCAGTGTGCTTGGTGCAGACTAGGGTGGCTGCAGCCTGCCCTGGTGGTCCCTCGGACACTGGGACCACCAGGGCAGGAGGCAGCCTGTATAATACACTTTGTAAACATTACAAAGTGTATTATACACTTTGTATGCGGCGATCGCGGGGTTAACATCCCGCCGGCGCTTCCGTATAGCCGGCGGGATGTTGCGGCGGGTGAGCGGCGCCAGGCGGAGGATCGCATCACTGATGACGCGATCGCTCCGCCCATGCCCCTACAAGGACCGCCGCCAATTGTCAATACGGCGGTCCTTGCGGGGTGCACTTCCCGGCCGCCAATTGTCAATACGGCGGTCGGGAAGTGGTTAAAGGGGCACTACAGAAAAAAAAAAAAAAAAAAAAAAAAAAACTGTAAAATTTAAAATATGTGCAAACATATACAAATAAGAATTACTTATTTTCCAGAGTAAAATGAGCCATAAATGACTTTTCTCCTATGTTACTGTCACTTACAGTAGGAAGCAGAAATCAGACAGAAGTGACAGGTTTTGGACCAGTCCATCTCTTTATAGGGAATTCTCAGGGATATATTTATTTTCAAAAGCACTTAGTGAATGGCAGTTGGTCTGCCCAACTGCCAAAAAACTGTGCAGCAAGCAGGGAAGCTGGCCAGCATCATTGTTTAAAACCTTTTTAGGGAATATCTTTATAGAGAATAAAAGCCTTACTGAGAATCCCCTATGAAGAGATGGACTAGTTCAAAACCTGTCACTTCTGTCAGATTTCTACTGCCTACTGTAAGGGACAGCATTATAGGAGAAAAGTACATTTATGGCTCATTTTACTCTGGAAAAAAAAATGTACTTTGTCTATGTTTGCACATATTTAAAATGTTACAGTTTTTCACTGTAGTGCCCCTTTAAGTATTAGACTAAGGAGTCGGAGTCATTTTGGGTACCTGGTGTAGGAGTTGGAGTCGTGGTTTCATAAACTGAGGAGTCGGAAGATTTTTGTACCGACTCCACAGTCCTGTAATGTACCACATCCGGTAACTCATGACTGAAAATGTACCAAAATTGCTAAATGTCATTACCGCATGCGGTAATTTGCTCAAACCCTACCAGAATTGAGTGGGGTTTTTTTGTTTTGTTTTTATAAAAAGAGCCCAGTGTGAGCCTATGTACAGTAGAGGGAAATCTGTAGTTGGTGTGCTGCCAGGAAAAAAGTATAACAGAGTTTAGAATGTCAGCGGCTTACCAACAAGACTGGCTAGCCTCACCGGTATCACCAAGAGCTTTGTGAGATAAGCACTTGCACATTTATTAGCTTGGTGCTAGCAGCAAAACTAAGATCATTGTATACTGCATTATTGTCTGTCAATTATATGTTTATTGCTTCTGCCTTAACTATTTACTACTGCAGTTTTTCATAAAATTTTGATTAGCATTGTTCTTTTATATCTGCTTGTGGTGGGGCGGTACCAGGGAGAACCCAAGACCAAAAAAAAGCGCAAAGGCAACCAGGAGCCAATAGTGTAGATAATTGATGCAAAGGAAGTTTCAAAAAGGAATACCGTAATACTCACACTTTCTAGTTGCTATGGATAGCAACCACCTTTGGGACATAAGGGGGGGGGGGGGGATTATCTGTCCCTGTTCGGACTGTGGGAATAATCCCGGATGGTCTCTCTCTTTGGTTGGTAGTTTAGTAAGAGGCACGCGTATTAGTTATCACAGCCACTTTGGCATGTGTTTGCTGATACAGACCCGAGAAACACGTTGTCCATTTTCTATGTGCAATATATGTGTAAAGTGAGAAGTACGGTAAATGTTCGTTCTTCATCTGTATTTTTACTGCAGTGACCCATTATACTGGCAAGAAGAAATCATTTCTGTAGGTATGTGAAAATACATATTTTTCATATGGACTAATTTTAGTCACAGGCATGTCAGTGTAATGCAGCCTATTACAATCCTTATCGGTACAATGTATACACAGGATTTGGTAGTAACTTTTGTTAGGCAAAGTGAATTGGACAATAAACGCAACCCTTGGTAATAGGTGATAAGGTTTTTTTTTTTTTAACTATCAAATGACTAAACTTTGACATGGTTAAAACAGAAAACTTGAAGCTATCCACCCTGCATAGAAATATTTTACAACCAGCAATAATTGCTATGCAAAGTAAATGCTTAACAATATACTGCAGGCAGGTGCTCCACCACAAAGCAATGTCTAAACGTCATTGTCACTACACCAGATGTAGAGAGTGAAAAAAATATACATTTGACCAAGACTGTAAAGTAAGGCTGTGTTAAAGGACAGCTGTAAGGAGAGGGATATGGCGGGTGCCATATTTATTTCCTTTTAAACAATACCAGTTGCGTGGCAGCTCTGCTGATCTATTTGGCTGAAGTAGTGTCTGGATCACACCTGAAACAAATGTGCAGCTAATCTTGTCAGATCCGACAATGTCAGAAACACCTGATCTGCTGCATGCTTGTTCCAGGTCTGTGGCTAAAAGTATTCGAGGCAGAGAATCAGCACGACTGCCAGGCAGCTGCTGGAGAGATACGTAGAAGGCGCACTTCTTGTGCGTAGACTGGAGCCGACTGATGACAGTTGCGGGACCCGGTTCCCGAAGCTGCAGACAGCGGAGGACGGGGGCGTGGGAGTGATCCAAGTGTATGGGGCTGGAGGAAGCCCCAGGCATGTATATGTGTATGTATATATATATATATATATATATATATATATATATATATATATATGTATATATGTGTGTGTGTATAATATATATATATTTATATTTTATATAGTTCAGCTCTGAGTTCCTTTAAAAGGAAATAGGTATGGCAGTTTCCATATACCTTTACCTTCAGGTGTCCTTTAAAGCAGCCAGGACTAGAAGGTGGTAGCAGGGCTGTGGAGTCAGATACATTTTTGGGTACCTGGAGTTAGAGTTGGTGGTTTCATAAACTGAGGAGTTGGATGATTTTTGTACCAAATCCACAGTCCTGGGTGGTAGTGTTCAAAGCTCACCCGCAAATCATTAGATATCAGAGACTTGGGGATTCCTCCAGCCTTCTATGGCCTGATTGCTCCCACGCTGTCCTCTTCTGTTTTCCCATTCGTCTGCAATTGGCCTGGGAAAGTCCTCCAGGCTAGGACCAACTGTGCATGCACAGACTGGGCCGCGCATGCTCCTGCTGTGTTCACGATGCCAGAAGCGAGACAGGGGAACCCGCCTGGCTGGACTGCGCATGTGCCAACTGGCCCCGACTAACAGATTTTCCGGGGCCAGTAGTGGGTGAACGGGCAGTCAGAAGAGGACAGCGTGTGAGTGATAAGAGGGAGGGGGTTGGAAGAAGCCCCAGGTATGTATATTTTATTCTTGTGGCCCCATCTCTGGTACCCTTTAACTGTTCCGCCCACAGATCCTGGCAGCATTAACAGAGAGCATTACGTTACAGGTAAAAAAAAAAAAATAATAATTGGTGGTACCATTTAAGAAATTACTGGTATGCTTGGACATTTGTTGCGAGTTGCGAAGCTGCTTCCTGGCACTAAAATTAAGTAGCCAAAAGAGAGCAAGTTTAACACCTCTCTCCACCCTGCCCTACAAAAGCCTAATACTAGCCATTGTGCATGACTTCTTTTTTAATATGATTTTTATATTATGCCTGCATAACATGTAGACACTGCTAAATTGTTTCTTTTGTAAGGACCAGCTCCTCACTTGGCACTTGCACCTTCAGAAACTTCAGTGCCTCCAGAAACCTGAATTGGTCATAGTACTTGTGCAATCAAAGGACACACATGATATGAAATGAACCCCCCCCCCCCCATTAATTTTAATGTGGGACTCGGTGGATTGTGTTGCTAAAAGACGTGGACTGATGCCAACAGCCACCCATCTGAACCAGCCCCCCACTATCAAAACAAGCTCCTTTCTTCAGTGAAATATACAGGGGAATCTCTCCTGAAAGGAAAATCAGTAGCTCTACCCACAACTGTGTACCCAGTATTTCAGTGGCAGGAAACAAGGACACGTGGATTGCTCTCCAGCACTGTAGAATCTCATTATAGTATACTCTGAGTAAACCTCTGGCTATAGTAAACTCAGTCTTTAGGTCCCAACCTAGTGCCTGCAGGAATATACAATGCATGTCCAATTCTGATATAGTATATTGTTGATGCAGTGAACTACATGAACAGGATCCTTAAAGTTTACCATCAACAGATACTACTGTATAATGTCAGCAGCAAACAGTCATAATTTGCTTTGGCACTGGTGGGAGTATTTCTGCACAATGCTGTTTACCTTCTTGCTCAAGTTCTATATTGGCATACAAAGGAGACTGACAGTCCAGATAAAAATTACTCAGGAATACTAATGCAAGTTCTATATGTGTTGCAGTATTTAAAGAGGAGCTGTCAACCATACTATCTCAGAAAAAAAAAAAACACATATATAAGTAGATAAATACTTGCTCTACTTACTCAACATATGTATTGCACTTTCCACGATTTGCTTTTAGTGATTTTTCTACTGTAAAAAAAGAGAAAATCCTTCTTAGCATTTCCCATTTTAAGTGTGGCTATTTTGAAGCCAATCCTGATGTAATTTCCTGCCATACTCTCCTCTGCCTGATTTGCCCGCCCTTCACAATAGAAAGTGCATTGTCTCAGCATGAGAAATATTGGCCAATCAAAGAGGAACAGAGGTGTGGGAGGGGAAACCAGGAGGGAAAGAGGCTTCAGTCAATTAGGCTGCATTAGTTAAGTCTGAGAGGAAATAGAGAAGTAAAAAAAAAAAAAAAAAACAGCATGCCCTGCAACTTCCTTTTTGTGTACCAAATAAGAGTTAGGTAAGCTGGGGAATGATCATTTATCAACAAGAAAAGTACTGTAAAAGTGATTTTAACTTTTGGATTGCCTGGTTACCATCCTTATTACTTGTGTACCAGATAAAAATAAAGAATTGATTTTTGATTTTATGCATGACAGCTACACTTTAAAGCACTGTTCAGGCACAGTTTCCATATGCTAAGATAGAATCAAATTTTAAATGAAATATATATTCAAAAGTTTTTTAGGGAGAGAAGAAAAAAAAACAACACCAATTCCCGGTAACCTCAAATGAACCATTCACTTTCATTCAGTCTGAAGAGCATTATGGGCAGGCAGTTAGGAAGGAGGTTGCTCTGACAATGCATGCTGGGAGCTGTAGTATGTAGATCTGTGTACATCTCCTGCCGGACTACAGCTCCCAACATGCATTGCGGCTGGAAGCCTGGGTTCTTTGAAGTGTGGCCAGCTGCAGATGGTGACGGCTACCTCCACAGGGATGGTGAGCTATAAGAGCAGCCCCTGTAGACAAGCAATGCTGGCCTCCCTAACCCATGCCCCCACAACGGCATACTGCATTTTGAAACCTCCCTAATTGGGAGTTCATTGTAGAACAAAAATGCACTAGTGCTCCTTGCACTTTAACTCATGTAAAGTACACATGAACTGAGGGAAATCTAGAGGCTGCCATAAGCATTTCCTTATGAACAATGCAAATTGCCTGGCTGTCCTGCTGATCATCTGCCTCCAATACTTTAAGGCCTGGGACACAGGACTGTGGAGGCGGTACAAAAATCATCCGACTCCTCAGTTTATGAAACCACCAACTCCGACTCCAGGTACCCTAAATGGCTCAGCAGCACTTTTAGTTGCGCTTTGGTATCGTCAACTACAGCATCCAAATTACCTAAGACTTGTTTCACATCCACACTGGATTTAGAACTACCAACCAGAGTGAACAGTGAAATGTCCGCTCCGATTGCCCATTGTGGTCTGGAGCAGATGCATTTCCTCCACAGGTTTCTATGAGAAATGCATGAACTGGTCTGTTCTGCATTGCATGTGTGCCAGCATAATATGTAACTAAGCGGTGCAGAGTGGTACCAAAACGGATCAAAGTGTGGGAGTACTGCTGGGGATACATGGTACGTTTCTGTACCGTGTATCGAGCAGCTGATCCGGCTAGCTAATATTCAGCTGGTCCGATCATGCTGCTCGACCCGCGCCCGCTCGATCCCCGCCGGGCAGACAATGGCAGGGAATCGAGCGGTAATCGATCCGCGCGGACGAGCTGGGACGTGGCTGCGGTCGATCCAGCGGCTAATTGGCCGCCGGATCGACCCGTGTATTCCCAGCATTAGTCCTGTATTTTGATATGAGGAGCCGGACAGCATGCCGGACCACACCCAGCTGGCAACCCAAATGCGCCCACATAATATTTATACTACCTGGCGAGGCATTGGGCCAGCAGTGATCAAAGTCTCTGATTATTTCTGAAAATGACAGCCATTATGCTCCTATTTGGACTAGGCCTGATATCAGGAGCTGGGAAGAACAATCCACTGTCAGGCTGGAATGGAGAGGGTACAGATTCATTAGATGGAGGTGCTGCAAGGCTCCCCTCTGCAGCCAGAAGTGGATTAGCTGGCTGGTGACGACAGATGTCCTGTGACCACTGCTTGAAACAGGCAATTAACATACATCTATCATTAAAAAAAAAAATGATATAGGCTGTCACTCCAATCCTCAGTGTGCAAATAGAAAAAAAAAGGCTGTCCCATATGTATTTCATATTGTATTAAAGGGAACCTGAGGTGAGAGTGATATGGAGGCTGCCATATTTATTCCCTTTTAAACAATACCAATTGCCTGGCTATCCTGCCGGTTCTAGACTCCAATACTTTAGCCCGGAACAAGCATGAAGCAGATAAGGTACTAAGATCAACAGGGCTGCCAGGCAACTGGCATTGTTTACAAGGAAATAAATATGGCCACCTCCATATCCCTGTCACCTCAGGTTCCCCTTAACGCTTCAGTCACCTGGGCATTTTTAACATTAGAAAATCATACCCAAAGATAAAGCAAGCCTGTGAAGAAAAAAAAAGTTAAAATCAACAAATTACCCGACAGCTGATTAATCAATCAAGCTAACAGGTAGAAAGCATTAAGAATGTTAAGTCTTGTGCAAAGTTCCCATTCAGTACAGAGAAGTTTCCTCTCAGCGTAGTTGCAATTTGAATCAGAGCAATAGCAAAGACATACGCTCTCAAGAAAGCACTTGAAAAATACATTTACAGGCCTGTGTGCTTACTACTAGGCTAGGGTTAAAGTGTAAGTTGGTTTACGTTCCCTGAAACTGTGGGAACAGAACAGGAAAGCAGCACTGCATATTATCTACGTTAGTGTTCTCTCCAGACTCTTTTAGCCGGGTGCTCCACCTGGCTGGTTTTTGTGAGCACCCGGCTGTCATCGGCTCACCACCTCCTCTGCTGTAAGAGTTGTGCAGAGAAGCACCGACCCTGCATTCTCATCTCGCCCCACTCTGCAACTTTACCACACCACCTGGCTACATTTTCATGCCACCCAGTTTGAAAAAAAATTCTGGGAAGAACACTGTTAACATACAATATTATTTACTCCAAAACCATTTAGGCGGCCACATGTTTATAATTAGCACAACTCGTATGAGGAGATACTCTGGTACCAGACTATTATAGCATCAATACATATACAACCAGGGAATCTTCATGTGCTTATATTCACTTTATTCTAGACCTGCAAAATCCATTACCGAAACAGTGGTACACGAACATTTAAAACATCCTAAAAACATGATCTGACACTGGAGCTGCTACTATGTGCAATCCCACTGTCCCTGTGATGGTTTGTACCGTCTCAATCGCCCAGCCTCAGCCTATGCAAATTGATCGGTTACCCAATCACTATTGGACATATGTGGGCCCTCCACCGGCGCACACCACGAGGCCTCCGCATGCAATCTGTATAGTGCACTGTAACTGACCGCCGGCCGGCTAGCTGATGGACTTCTCTAACACAGTTCATCAAAAGACAAACACGACACTTCTGGCAATTCCTCTGGGAGACACCATTCCTGTTGCAACAGCCAACAGCCCTCTCACTTGCTGTATGTACCGCCTTGTTAGTGTCCTGTGTGACGTCATTACCCGGCAACTTGTCATATGTTTTATCCACCCCACAGGGCTGCACAATGAACAGATGAACTTTTGAATAGGGTTTACTCACAACCTTCACGCAGTAATGCGCTCTTCCGAGGGAGCTTCGCTCAGGGCTCCTGGAGTTGCGGATGCCCGACGCAATTTTGCATCACCCCTCGGCGTCTCTCTGCACCGGCTGCATCCCGTAGTCTCGCGTAGGTTCCTGCCGTGGCCCGGCGTCCCGGGATTGTGAGCGCTCACATGTGTCAGTCAGGCCCCGCCTGCTGACGCGTTTCGCCCCGCCCACGGGGCTGCGTGAAGGTTGTGAGTAAACCCTATTCAAAAGTTCATCTGTTCATTGTGCAGCCCTGTGGGGTGGATAAAACATATGACAAGTTGCCGGGTAATGACGTCACACAGGACACTAACAAGGCGGTACATACAGCAAGTGAGAGGGCTGTTGGCTGTTGCAACAGGAATGGTGTCTCCCAGAGGAATTGCCAGAAGTGTCGTGTTTGTCTTTTGATGAACTGTGTTAGAGAAGTCCATCAGCTAGCCGGCCGGCGGTCAGTTACAGTGCACTATACAGATTGCATGCGGAGGCCTCGTGGTGTGCGCCGGTGGAGGGCCCACATATGTCCAATAGTGATTGGGTAACCGATCAATTTGCATAGGCTGAGGCTGGGCGATTGAGACGGTACAAACCATCACAGGGACAGTGGGATTGCACATAGTAGCAGCTCCAGTGTCAGATCATGTTTTTAGGATGTTTTAAATGTTTGTGTACCACTGTTTCGGTAATGGATTTTGCAGGTCTAGAATAAAGTGAATATAAGCACATGAAGATTCCCTGGTTGTATATGTATTGATGCTAACACTGTTAACATGTCGCATCAATATGTACCTTATTGCAGGAATGCAGTGCTGGTGGTATGTAGGGATGCCGCACACTGTTTTACCTCAATGCAACTGTGAACACTGCATAGGGGTATCATTGCAGTGCAGAAAGCGGCCATTACATCACACTGCAACACTCCACTAAGAACCTATTAATGTCCTTTTTTCATTTGAGGTTCAGATACCCATTAGGCAAGAGAATAGTTATGACTTTTTTTGGTGCTAGTTTGGTTGAGGTGAGCCAGCATGAAAGTCCATAGGAAAATTCTGCTAGGTTTTATTAACTAGCTCCTTTTTTTCTGTTCAGTTTATAAAACTTTAAGTCGCTTCAACCCATATGATACAACGCTGTCTACAATTACTTATAAGGGATGAGAAGATACATCGAGAATTTAGGAAAAACAACAATTATTGTTGCGTGCAATGAAAGAATGAGCCCCATTCAACAGTCAGAAGGTCCACCTGTCATAAAACTTCACAGCATGACTGCAGCATGGCAAGACATTCTCCAGCCAGCCAGCATCTACTCCTCAAGGTCACTGAGGCATGCTCACACCCACTACTAGGAGCATGTATGTTCTGCCTTACTTTTTTGTGAATTAAATAAAACTAGAGGTATAAAGTCTAGTGGCAGTTTTGAAAATAGATTCAGCTTTCCACACCTGGAAAGGAATAGTTTGTAACAAAGCCTTGGCTTATTATATAGCACAATGATGAGCACATCAGAGAAGGGCCATACAATACTGCACACACCTTTCTCCTTATGCACAGCAGCAGTGTCCCCCCACCCCCTCCCTCCATCCCAGCAGCATCTCCCTGACCTGCACCCCGGTGTAGTGCTGGAAGAAGAACAGCACCATGCTCTGGTAGATGACATACAGCCGATCGTCCACCTTCCTGTACAGGCGCTCGGGAAACACGGTGCTCATGGCCCTCCAGCAGCCCCAGGCCAGCAGGTAGGTGGGTGCTGAGCCCAGCATGAGGGCAGCGGGCAGCATGTAGCGCAGGGAGTAGGTGTGTACCACGGCGGACAGCAGCATGGCGGGGCAGCTCTCATTCACAGTACTGGCCGACAGACACTGCACCTACACACAGCCGGCAACACGTGAGGGGGGCGGCCCGGGGGAGGAGCTCCATGCTGCCAGCTGACAGCTGGATGGAGGAAGCTGGCGGCGCT
Source organism: Hyperolius riggenbachi (assembly GCF_040937935.1). Lineage (NCBI taxonomy): Eukaryota > Metazoa > Chordata > Amphibia > Anura > Hyperoliidae > Hyperolius > Hyperolius riggenbachi. Next base: position 218,595,721 of record NC_090649.1, on the reverse strand, counting down.
ACACTGGAAATTTCCTCCTGGTACAGAGCCTGGGCAGCGGATATCAGACTCGGACTTCCTTCCCACTACTATCATGCTTTGCTGCTGCGAACACACGAAAGCGAGCAACCTGCTGAAAAGACGTCAGACGCAGTGTAATCTCTGTCGCCATCTTTTGAACTGGCAAAAGCCCTTTCTGAGAGTTAGAAGTAGAGATCTTGCTAATATTATAAAAGTGAAAGTTTGGGTGTTTGTTACTTGATCGCGCAGCAATGGCTGAACGGACTTGAATGAAATTTGGCACACACATAGTACATTACCTGGAATAACATATAGCAGTGGTTCCCAACCTTTTTGGAGTCGTGACACATCAAACCAAACGTTCAGATCTCCGTGACACAGACTAAATGCATGTAATGAGAGACAGCGTTTCCCCACTAAATGCACATAAGAGACAGCGTTTCACCAGTAAATGCAGGTAATGACAGACAGCCTTTCACCAGTAAATGCACGTAATGAGAGACAGCGTTTCCCCAGTAAATGCACATAATAAGAGACAGCTTTTCACCAGTAAATGCACATAATAAGAGACAGCTTTTCACCAGTAAATGCACATAAGAGACAGCTTTTCACCAGTAAATGCACATAATAAGAGACCTCTTTTCACCAGTAAATGCACATAATAAGAGACAGCTTTTCACCAGTAAATGCACATAATAAGAGACAGCTTTTCACCAGTAAATGCATATAATGACAAACAGCCAGTTGTCCCCAGTATATGTAGGCAGGTGTATATGTCCCCAGTATATGTAGGCAGGGGTATATGTCCCCAGTATATGTAGGCAGGGGTATATGTCCCCAGTATATGTAGGCAGGGGTATATGTCCCCAGTATATGTAGGCAGGGGTATATGTCCTCAGTATATGTAGCCAGAGGTATATGTCCCCAGTATATGTAGTCAGGTGTATATGTCCCCAGTATATGTAGGCAGGGCTATATGTCCTCAGTATATGTAGCCAGAGGTATATGTCCCCACTATATGTAGTCAGGTGTATATGTCCCCAGTATATGTAGGCAGGTATATATGTCTCCAGTATATGTCCCCAGTATATGTAGCCAGAGGTATATGTCCCCAGTATATGTAGCCAGGGGTATATGTCCCCAGTATATGAAGCCAGAGGTATATGTCCCCAGTATATGTAGGCAGGGGTATATGTCCCCAGTATATGTAGGCAGATGTATATGTCCCCGGTATATGTAGGCAGGTGTATATGTCCCCGGTATATGTAGTCGGGAGTATATGACCCCAGTATGTGTAGGCAGGTGTATATGTCCCCAGTATATGTAGGCAGGTGTATATGTCCCCGGTATATGTAGTCAGGGGTATATGTCCCCAGTATATGCAGCCAGGGATATATGTGCCCAGTATATGTAGCCAGGTGCCCCCCCCCCCCCCCAGGAGGAGAGAGCGAGGGAAGGAGAGCGGCACCTCAGGGTGCTCTCCCTCCCTCGCTCTCTCCTCCGGAACGAAGTGCGGTGGCTGGCAGAGGGGCGGAACATACCTTCCGTGTCTCTGTCCCGTCTGGTCTCGTCTCGACGCCAGCGCGGAATGATTTGCCACTACTCTGGCCTGATCCAGACCAGAGCAGCGGCTGCAGAACCAGAACTTCCGGCCGGCGCTTTGAGCGACACGGAAGGTAAGTCCCGCCCACTGCCAAGCGCCGCCACAGTTATTATCGGAGGGGAGAGCGAGGGAGACAGAGCACCCTAAGGTGAGAGAAGGGGGGGAGATAGCCCCCTTCTCCGCCGCTGCCCACAGCTCTCCCTCCACTGTGCTGCTCCCCTCCCTGAGAGCCATGACACATACCCGGAGCTGCCGCGACACATCTATGTGTCGCGGCACATGGGTTGGGAACCACTGCGCTAGCGTGACGTTTTTATAAGGGGGGACAGCAGAGCACGGGGGGCAGCTGGGGGCACATTATAAGGACACAGAGGCTGGTGATAGTATGCAGAATGTGCTTTTGTCCTATATGAATTGCAGAAACCCACCTTTGGTTCTCTTTAGGGCCCGTTTCCATTATCGCAAATCTGCATGTGTTTTCTGCACACAGATTTGCATAACCAATACAAGTTAATTAGCCTGTTTCCTCTTGTCAGGACAACAGAGTGTTTTTCTGTACAGGAAAAATCTGCACAGCAGAGCCATCAGAATTCGCACACCGCCTTGAACATGCAATGTAATTATTAGAAAATTCGCATGCGTTTTCACTATGCGAATTTTCCATGCAAATTCACATACATTTTCGCATAAAATCAATATAAGGGCCTTTTTGGACTAGTGCAGTGCGATTTCTATGTGGAAAAAGCATAAACGAATTCACATGCGCATACAAATTTGTATGCAAATGTTCTTGCAAATTCGCATGCGTTTTCGCATTCCGGTATAAGGATGCAAATTTAGCTATATCAGTGCCTGTGTGCGTTTCCATTTATTATTAGGTATGCAAATCAGCATACATAAAACGCATGCAGATTCGCTGTAGTGGAAACGGGCCCTAAAAGCACACAGGTACTGACATGGTTAAAATTCACATACTTACTAACATACGCGAAAACGTGTGCAAATTCGCTTCTGCGTACGTTTCTGCATTTTCGCTAACAAACACGCATTGCACAAGTGGAAACGGGCCCTTACAGTATGCCTATAACCACTACGCTGGTATACTCTACTAAGTCTATTCTTTGACCGTATAAAAAAATCCCCGACAACCTGGGTGTACATACCTCTGCCCTCAGTACTGAAGATTAAGAATTATTACAAGCCAGGCAGGACTTTTGTAGGATGAGATGGTATATATATATCCGAGATAGTACACCTGTCACCAGGAACAGCTGAGACCTCCTCACACATCCACATGTATAAATACCAATAGGTTTCATTTTATAGTCAAAATCACATTTATCATTCAACTTATGGTGACAACAACATACCCCCCCCCCCCCCCCCCCCCAACACAAAGACTATAATTTTACAATAGTCTGGCTACATAGATTCGTTAGCAAAGTTCTGCACCTAAATATGTACCGTTAATCTTATAATCGTTAGAAAATAAGGCTCCTCATAATCAAAGTTGGCCAGCTCAATGCCACATAGGACAGACCAAATGATTTGCATAGCTCCACCTTCTTCTGGCTGTATTAAGCCTGGCAGCCTTTCCATCTCACAGGTCACGCCTCCTCTTCCCTCAGACAGCCCATCCCAGGACTCAAGTCAGGTATGGACTATGGACAAGGCGGGGAGCCGTGATATACAGGCGGCTGGGAGCCGCGGAGATTGGCAGCATTAATGTAAACAGCCATCAAGCGACAATCTGTGTGTTGCTAGCGTGATCATTTTTATAAGGGGGACAGCAGAGCATGTGGGGGGGGGGGAAGGGGGGGGCACAGTATTAGGACACAGAGGCTGGTGATAATATGCAGAATGTGCCTCTTTGTCCTATATGAATTGCAGAAACCCACCTTTGGCTCTCTTTAGGGCCCATTTCCATTATCGCGAATCTGCATGCGTTTTCTGCACACAGATTCGCATAGCCAATACAAGTTAATTAGCCTGTTTCCACTTGTGAGGACAACAGAGTGTTTTTTTGTACAGAAAAAATCTGCACAGCAGAGCCATCGGAATTCGCACACCGCCTTGTGTATGCAATGTAATGAATGGGAAATTCGCATGCGTTTTCGCTATGCGAATTTTCCATGCAAATTTGCGTACATTTTCACATAAAATCAATGTAAGGGCCTTTTTGGACTAGTGCGGTGCGATTTCTATGTGGAAAACGCATAAACGAATTCACATGCGCATGCAAATTGGTATGCAAATGTTCTTGCGAATTCGCATGCGTTTTCGCTTCCTGTATAAGGATGCGAATTTAGCTATATCAGTGCCTGTGTGCGTTTACATTTATTATTAGGTAGGCAAATCAGCATACATAAAACACATGCAGATTCGCTGTAGTGGAAACGGGCCCTAAAAGCACACAGGTACTGACATGGTTAAAAAATTCACATACTTACTAACATACGCGAAAACGTGCACAAATTCGCTTCTGCGTGCGTTTTTGCTGCAGATTTCTGCACGCAGATTCGCATAACCAATACAAGTCTGTTTCCACTTATCAGGACAACAGAGCGTTTTTCTGTACAAGAAAAATCTGCACAGCAGAGCCATCGGAATTAATAGGAAACTCACATGCGTTTTCGCTATGCGAATTTTCCATGCAAATTTGCGTACGTTTTCGCATAAATTCAATATAAGGGCCTTTTTGGACTAGTGCAGTGCGATTTCTATGTGGAAAAAGCATAAAAGAATTCACATGCGCATGCAAATTTGTATGCAAATTTTCATGCGAATTCGCATGCGTTTTCGCATTCCTGTATAAGGATGCGAATTTAACTACATTAGTGCCTGTGTGCTTTTACATTTATTATTAGGTATGCAAATCTGCATACATAAAACGCATGCAGATTCACTGTAGTGGAAACGGGCCCTAAAAGCACACAGGCACTGACATGTTTAAATTTGCATACTTGCTAACGTATGCGAAAACGTGCGGAAATCGCATCTGCATGCATTTTTGCATTTCTACAAACTCAAGTCGGGTACAGACTATGGACAAGGCAGGGAGCCGCGATATACAGGCGGTGCGGGAGCCGTGAAGAGAGGCAGCATCAATGTAAACAGCCAGCTGGCGACAATCTGTGTGTCGCTAGCGTGACGTTTTTATAAGGGGGGACAGCAGAGCACAGGGGGCAGCTGGGGGCACATTATAAGGACACAGAGGCTAGTGATAGTATGCAGAATGTGCCTCTTTGTCCTATATGAATTGCAGAAACCCACCTTTGGTTCTCTTTAGGGCCCGTTTCCATTATCGCGAATCTGCATGCGTTTTCTGCACACAGATTCGCATAACCAATACACGTTAATTAGCCTGTTTCCACTTGTCAGAACAACAGAGTGTTTTTCTGTACAGGAAAAATCTGCACAGCAGAGCCATCAGAATTCGCACACCGCCTTGCACATGCAATGTAATTATTAGGAAATTCGAATGCGTTTTCGCTATGCGAATTTTCCATGCAAATTTGCATACATTTTCGCATAAAATCAATGTAAGGGCCGTTTCGACTAGTGCGGTGCAATTTCTATGTGGAAAACGAATAAACGAATTCACATGCGCATGCAAATTTGTATGCAAATGGTCTTGCGAATTCGCATTTCTATATAAGGATGCGAATTTAGCTATATCAGTGCCTGTGTGCGTTTACATTTATTATTAGGTATGCAAATCAGCATACATAAAACGCATGCAGATTCGCTGTAGTGGAAACGGGCCCTAAAAGCACACAGGTACTGACATGGTTAAAATTCACATACTTACTAACATACGCGAAAACGTGTGCAAATTCGCTTCTGCGTACGTTTCTGCATTTTCGCTAACAAACACGCATTGCACAAGTGGAAACGGGCCCTTACAGTATGCCTATAACCACTACGCTGGTATACTCTACTAAGTCTATTCTTTGACCGTATAAAAAAAATGGTGGATGTGGTCCCGACAACCTGGGTGTACATACCTCTGCCCTCAATACTGAAGATTAAGAATTATTACAAGCCAGGCAGCACTTTTGTAGGATGAGATGGTATATATATATCAGAGATAGTACACCTGTCATCAGGAACAGCTGAGACCTCCTCACACATCCACATGTATATAAACCAATAGCTTTCATTTTATAGTCAAAATGACAACTACATACCCCCCCCCCCCCCCACACACACACACACACACACAAAGATTATAATTTTACAATAGTCTGGCTACATAGATTCGTTAGCAAAGTTCTGCACCTAAATATGTACCGTTAATCTTATAATCGTTAGAAAATAAGGCTCCTCATAATCAAAGTTGGCCAGCTCAATGCCACATAGGACAGACCAAATGATTTGCATAGCTCCACCTTCTTCTGACTGTATTAAGCCTGGCAGCCTTTCCATCTCACAGGCCACGCCTCCTCTTCCCTCAGACAGCCCATCCCAGGACTCAAGTCAGGTATGGACTATGGACAAGGCGGGGAGCCGTGATATACAGGCGGCGGGGAGCCGCAGAGATTGGCAGCATTAATGTAAACAGCCATCAAGCGACAATCTGTGTGTTGCTAGCGTGACGGTTTTTATAAGGAGGACAGCAGAGCATGGGGGGGGGGAGGCTGGGGCACAGTATTAGGACACAGAGGCTGGTGATAATATGCAGAATGTGCCTCTTTGTCCTATATGAATTGCAGAAACCCACCTTTGGCTCTCTTTAGGGCCCATTTCCATTATCGCGAATCTGCATGCGTTTTCTGCACACAGATTCGTATAACCAATACAAGTTAATTAGCCTGTTTCCACTTGTGAGGACAACAGAGTGTTTTTTTGTACAGAAAAAATCTGCACAGCAGAGCCATTGGAATTCGCACACCGCCTTGTGTATGCAATGTAATGAATAGGAAATTCGCATGCGTTTTCGCTATGCGAATTTTCCATGCAAATTTGCGTACATTTTCACATAAAATCAATGTAAGGGCCTTTTTGGACTAGTGTGGTGCGATTTCTATGTGGAAAACGCATAAACGAATTCACATGCGCATGCAAATTGGTATGCAAATGTTCTTGCGAATTCGCATGCGTTTTCGCTTCCTGTATAAGGATGCGAATTTAACCACATTAGTACCTGTGTGCTTTTACATTTATTATTAGGTATGCGAATCTGCATGCATAAAACGCATGCAGATTTGCTGTAGTGGAAACAGGCCCTAAAAGCACACAGGCACTGACATGTTTAAATTTGCATACTTGCTAACATATGCGAAAACGTACGCAAATCGCATCTGCATGCGTTTTTGCATTTCTACAAACTCAAGTCGGGTACAGACTATGGACAAGGCAGGGAGCCGCGATATACAGGCGGTGCGGGAGCCGTGAAGAGAGGCAGCATCAATGTAAACAGCCAGCTGGCGACAATCTGTGTGTCGCTAGCGTGACGTTTTTATAAGGGGGGACAGCAGAGCACGGGGGGCAGCTGGGGGCACATTATACGGACACAGAGGCTGGTGATAGTATGCAGAATGTGCCTTTGTCCTATATGAATTGCAGAAACCCACCTTTGGTTCTCTTTAGGGCCCGTTTCCATTATCACGAATCTGCATGTGTTTTCTGCACGCAGATTTGCATAACCAATACAAGTTAATTATCCTGTTTCCTCTTGTCAGGACAACAGAGTGTTTTTCTGTACAGTAAAAATCTGCACAGCAGAGCCATCAGAATTCGCACACCGCCTTGCACATGCAATGTAATTATTAGGAAATTCGCATGCGTTTTCGCTATGCGAATTTTCCATGCAAATTTGCATACATTTTCGCATAAAATCAATGTAAGAGCCGTTTCAACTAGTGCGGTGCAACTTCTATGTGGAAAACGAATAAACGAGTTCACATGCGCATGCAAATTTGTATGCAAATGTTCTTGCGAATTCGCATTCCTGTATAAGGATGCGAATTTAGCTATATCAGTGCCTGTGTGCGTTTACATTTATTATTAGGTATGCAAATCAGCATACATAAAACGCATGCAGATTCGCTGTAGTGGAAACGGGCCCTAAAAGCTCACAGGTACTGACATGGTTAAAATTCACATACTTACTAACATACGCGAAAACGTGTGCAAATTCGCTTCTGCGTACGTTTCTGCATTTTCGCTAACAAACACGCATTGCACAAGTGGAAACGGGCCCTTACAGTATGCCTATAACCACTACGCTGGTATACTCTACTAAGTCTATTCTTTGACCGTATAAAAAAATGGTGGATGTGGTCCCCGACAACCTGGGTGTACATACCTCTGCCCTCAATACTGAAGATTAAGAATTATTACAAGCCAGGCAGGACTTTTGTGGGATGAGATGGTATATATATATATCCAGGGCCGGATTTGTACTTTTTTACACCCTAGGCCCACTGTCACCAACCGCCCCCAACATTAACGCTATTTCCCTCTTAAAAATCGCTAGTGGGGTACTACATATGCACAGCCAAAGCTACACACTTCCTTGATCGTACTCCAATGGCTGGCAGTATTCTACTCATGCGCAGAATACTCCCGTCCACAGGAGCACAACTGAGGAGGTGCATGACAAGGGCTGCACATACGCAGTAGCCCACAACTGGTCTAGTGGGCAAGCTTTTGGATGGGGACAGCAGCACAGTGTAACAGATAAGGAGAAACCAAGGGACCCGTAAGGCTATGAGGGAATGGAAGAAGCCCCAGGTTAGTAAAATAGAACTTTTCTCCTGTCTCAGGTACACTTTAAAAGAAACCTGAGATATAGGCCTCAATTCACTAAGCTTATCAAACACTTTATCAAACGTTTGATAATTTTCCTCATGGGTAAATTTAAAATTCACTAAGGTGTTATAGATTTATTGAACGTTTTATCGATAAAATGTTCAATAAATCTATAACACCTTAGTGAATTCAAAATTAGATTTTACCCATGAGAAAAATTATCAAACGCTTGATAAAGTGTTTGATAAGCTTAGTGAATTGAAGCCAAAGTATAAGGTTTTATACTTACCTGGGGCTTCCTCCAGCCACCTTGAATCCATCTTCTTAATTGCCGTCCTCCTGATCCCCTATATTATCCTGCAGTGGAGTCTGTGATCGAGCCCAGTCTTGCGCCACTGCACGTGTGGTCCCAGGCTTGCCACATACACCTTAGAATTGAAATCCCATGGCTGGGAAAGTTCTGCGCAAATAATGTGGCGCAAATTGCACATGTGCAGAACACTCCCAGCTATGTGTGATTGGTCCCAGTGAATCACGACAGGGCCAGTTGGGGAATTCATAGTGCCAAACTGCGAAAGTACAGGCTGTACAGCGATCAAGGAGCTGGACTACAGGGCTGTGGCTTCTGTACACATCTGAATCGAAGCTTACAGAGTGGACAGAGGCAGATCAAGAGCATTAGAATCCCAGTGTGACAGCCTTATGTATCACAACAAAGAGAGGATGGGGACTGGTAAGAAGCCCCCTAGGTATAGTTATCTTAAGAAATTAGGACATTTGTTTCCGGGGTGGGGGGGTCGGCACAGTGAACATCAGTCATACGGTACAATAATTTCAATGGTGTCTACTTACAGCAGCCTTTATCTCCCCTGCTGTCAGACCCTCTGGCATCACACACGCTGGGAGTGAGGTGATCGCTGTGCACAGCAGATAAACTTTTTTCAAGGAGGGGGAAGAAGGTCTGGAGTGGACTCTGGAGCTGCACGCTGCCTGCACACTAGGATTCTCATCCATAATAAATCAGCCCCAGCTGCACCGGGAGACACCAGACCTTCACATCCACTCCACACTCCTGGCTGGCTGACATCACATCGATTGAAAGAAGTTAGAGAGTGTTACCGGCTGTATAGGAAGTCACCGCTGCCCGGGGCAAACCCGGGAGAAAGAATCTGCGTGGAGGAAGCTGCAGCCCAGCCTCACAGTGTGCACTGCTCCTAGCTGGCAATCGCAGAGCTGCTCTGTTCACACAGACAGGCTCAGACGGACAGTCAGAGCAGGGCGGCTGCGGATTTCCAGAGTGGGCGAGCAGCTCTTATGGCAGATGACAGGTGCAGTTAACCTGTCACCCGCCCTTCGAAATGTAGCAGATTCTGTCGCCCTAGTTCCAGGCCTCGGGGGCCTGCCCCTAAATCCGGCCCTGTATATATCAGAGATAGTACACCTGTCATCAGGAACAGTTGAGACCTCCTCAGTGGCGTCCCTTTAATAGGGCGCAGGGGAGCGTCCCGCACCGGGTGACACAGCTGAGGGGGGTGTCAAAAACGTCAGCCAGCATAATAGCCAAATATAATTTAAAACACCTGGCTGGCTGACTAATGACACGGAGCGGAGCCGGAGGTAAATTGCAGCCTCTTTACATGTTGTCGAGGCAGGGCAGCAGGCACACGCTCGCTCCCCTCCTGCAATTGGCTTGCTTGCTGGAGTCTTGGAGACTCGGCCCCGCCTCCGCATCGGGACTTCCGCCTAAATTCCGGCTTCCAGCCCCTGTTGCATGCTGGGGCTGCCGGAGCGGAAGTGGAGTGCGCGGGTCTGCGTTGAGCAGCCAGCGTGTGGACCGGCCTGGCAGCATGGATGGAGCATGGAGGGGAGCAGCGGCATGAAATGGCCAGGCACGGAGCGTGGTACTCGGCGGCCATCCGTCAGTCAGGGGGCACACAATGGACGCTGCACAGCAGCAGCACACACAGCTTGCTGCTGCATGACGCTGGCCGGTGACCAGCCGCCTGCCGCCAAGTACCACGCTTCTGCTATGCGCCTTTCCCGCTCCTCTTCACACACACAGACTGTCCGCTCCTGCCCGCATATGCTGCTGCTAATTAGGAGGGGGGAAGCGCCAGAAGGAGGGGACCCAGGTGAGGGAGGTGGGGGGTCTGGCCCCCCTCCCCGCCACCCCTCCTTCCAAGCTTCCCCCATACCGGGGGCAACTATGCTACTGGGGCAACTATATACTAGCTATACTGGGGGCAACTATATACTAGCTATACTGGGGGCAACTATATACTTGCTATTCTGGGGGCAACTATATACTAGCTATACTGGGGGCAACTATATACTAGCTATACTGGGGACAACTATATACTAGCTATACTGGGGGCAACTATATACTAGCTATACTGGGGGCAACTATACACTAGCTATACTGGGGGCAACTATACACTAGCTATACTGGGGCAACTGTACACTAGCTATTCTGGGGGCAACTATACACTAGCTATTCTGGGGACAACTATACACTAGCTATTCTGGGGGCAACTATACACTAGCTATTCTGGGGGCAACTATACACTAGCTATACTGGGGGCAACTATATACTAGCTTTTCTTTGTGCAACTATATACTAGCTATACTGGGGGCAACTATACTAACTTCATTGGGGGCAACTAGTTTCACTGGGGGCAACTGTACTAGCTATACTGGGGGCAACTAAGCTAGCTATACTGGGGCAACTATACTAGCGAATACTTTAAATTACAGTTAGCTCCGCCCTCATCTGGTTGTGGCCACGCCCATTTTTTTTGGGGGGGGGGTGTCTTTTAATGCCCAGCACCGGGTGCCAAATGACCTAGGTACGCCACTGGACCTCCTCACACATCCACATGTAAATAAACCAATAGGTTTCATTTTATAGTCAAAATCGCATTTATCATTCAACTTATGGTGATAACAACATACCCCCCCCACACACAAAGACTATAATTTTACAATAGTCTGGTTACATAGATTCGTTAGCAAAGTTCTGCACCTAAATATGTACCGTTAATCTTATAATCGTTAGAAAATAAGGCTCCTCATAATCAAAGTTGGCCAGCTCAATGCCACATAGGACAGACCAAATGATTTGCATAGCTCCACCTTCTTCTGACTGTATTAAGCCTGGCAGCCTTTCCATCTCACAGGCCACGCCTCCTCTTCCCTCAGACAGCCCATCCCAGGACTCAAGTCAGGTATGGACTATGGACAAAGCGGGGAGCCGTGATATACAGGCGGCGGGGAGCCGCGGAGATTGGCAGCATTAATGTAAACAGCCATCAAGCGACAATCTGTGTGTTGCTAGCGTGACGGTTTTTATAAGGGGGACAGCAGAGCATGGGGGGGGGGGGGAGGCTGGGGCACAGTATTAGGACACAGAGACTGGTGATAATATGCAGAATGTGCCTCTTTGTCCTATATGAATTGCAGAAACCCACCTTTGGCTCTCTTTAGGGCCCATTTCCATTATCGCGAATCTGCATGCGTTTTCTGCACACAGATTCGCATAACCAATACAAGTTAATTAGCCTGTTTCCACTTGTGAGGACAACAGAGTGTTTTTTTGTACAGAAAAAATCTGCACAGCAGAGCCATCGGAATTCGCACACCGCCTTGTGTATGCAATGTAATGAATAGGAAAGTCGCATGCGTTTTCACTATGCGAATTTTCCATGCAAATTTGCGTACATTTTCACATAAAATCAATGTAAGGGCCTTTTTGGACTAGTGCGGTGCGATTTCTATGTGGAAAACGCATAAACGAATTCACATGCTCATGCAAATTTGTATGCAAATGTTCTTGCGAATTCGCATGCATTTTCGCTTCCTGTATAAGGATACGAATTTAGCTATATCAGTGCCTGTGTGCGTTTACATTTATTATTAGGTATGCAAATCAGCATACATAAAACGCATGCAGATTCGCTGTAGTGGAAACGGGCCCTAAAAGCACACAGGTACTGACATGGTTAAAATTCACATATTTACTAACATACGCGAAAACGTGTGCAAATTCGCTTCTGCGTACGTTTCTGCATTTTCTCTAACAAACACGCATTGCACAAGTGGAAACGGGCCCCTACAGTATGCCTATAACCACTACGCTGGTATACTCTACTAAGTCTATTCTTTGACCGTATAAAAAAATGGTGGATGTGGTCCCCGACAACCTGGGTGTACATACCTCTGCCCTCAATACTGAAGATTAAGAATTATTACAAGCCAGGCAGGACTTCTGTAGGATGAGATGGTATATATATATCAGAGATAATACACCTGTCATCAGGAACAGCTGAGACCTCCTCACACATCCACATGTATATATCCCAATAACTTTCATTTTATAGTCAAAATCGCATTTATCATTCAACTTATGGTGACAACAACATAACCCCCCACCCCACACACTCAAAGATTATAATTTTACAATAGTCTGGCTACATAGATTCGTTAGCAAAGTTCTGCACCTAAATATGTAACGTTAATCTTATAATCGTTAGAAAATAAGGCTCCTCATAATCAAAGTTGGCCAGCTCAATGCCACATAGGACAGACCAAATGATTTGCATAGCTCCACCTTCTTCTGACTGTATTAATATTATTATTATTTATTAGATTTATATAGCGCCAACATATTACGCAGCGCTGTACAATAAATAGGAAATGTATTAAGCCTGGCAGCCTTTCCATCTCACAGGCCACGCCTCCTCTTCCCTCAGACAGCCCATCCCAGGACTCAAGTCAGGTATGGACTATGGACAAGGCGGGGAGCCGTGATATACAGGCAGCGGGGAGCCGCGGAGATTGGCAGCATTAATGTAAACAGCCATCAAGCGACAATCTGTGTGTTGCTAGCGTGACGGTTTTTATAAGGGGGACAGCAGAGCATGGGGGGGGAGGCTGGGGCACAGTATTAGGACACAGAGGCTGTTGATAATATGCAGAATGTGCCTCTTTGTCCTATATGAATTGCAGAAACCCACCTTTGGCTCTCTTTAGGGCCCATTTCCATTATCGCGAATCTGCATGCGTTTTCTGCACACAGATTCGCATAACCAATACAAGTTAATTAGCCTGTTTTCACATGTGAGGACAACAGAGTGTTTTTTTGTACAGAAAAAATCTGCACAGCAGAGCCATCGGAATTCGCACACCGCCTTGTGTATGCAATGTAATGAATAGGAAATTCGCATGCGTTTTCGCTATGCGAATTTTCCATGCAAATTTGCGTACATTTTCACATAAAATCAATGTAAGGGCCTTTTTGGACTAGTGCGGTGCGATTTCTATGTGGAAAACGCATAAACGAATTCACATGCGCATGCAAATTTGTATGCAAATGTTCTTGCAAATTCGCATGCATTTTCGCTTCCTGTATAAGGATGCGAATTTAGCCATATCAGTGCCTGTGTGCATTTACATTTATTATTAGGTAGGCAAATCAGCATACATAAAACGCATGCAGATTCGCTGTAGTGGAAACGGGCCCTAAAAGCACACAGGTACTGACATGGTTAAAATTCACATACTTACTAACATACGCGAAAACGTGCACAAATTCGCTTCTGCGTGCGTTTTTGCTGCAGATTTCTGCACGCAGATTCGCATAACCAATACAAGTCTGTTTCCACTTATCAGGACAACAGAGCGTTTTTCTGTACAAGAAAAATCTGCACAGCAGAGCCATCGGAATTAATAGGAAACTCACATGCGTTTTCGCTATGCGAATTTTCCATGCAAATTTGCGTACGTTTTCGCATAAATTCAATATAAGGGCCTTTTTGGACTAGTGCAGGGCGATTTGTATGTGGAAAAAGCATAAACGAATTCACATGCGCATGCAAATTTGTATGCAAATTTTCATTTGAATTCACATGCGTTTTTGTGTTCCTGTATAAGGATGCAAATTTAACCACATTAGTGCCTGTGTGCTTTTACATTTATTATTAGGTATGCGAATCTGCATGCATAAAACGCATGCAGATTTGCTGTAGTGGAAACGGGCTCTAAAAGCACACAGGCACTGACATGTTTAAATTTGCATACTTGCTAACATATGCGAAAACGTGCGCAAATCGCATCTGCATGCGTTTTTGCATTTCTACAAACTCAAGTCGGGTATAGACTATGGACAAGGCAGGAAGCCGCGATATACAGGCGGTGCGGGAGCCGTGAAGAGAGGCAGCATCAATGTAAACAGCCAGCTGGCGACAATCTGTGTGTCGCTAGCGTGACGTTTTTATAAGGGGGGACAGCAGAGCACGGGGGGCAGCTGGGGGCACATTATAAGGACACAGAGGCTGGTGATAGTATGCAGAATGTGCCTTTGTCCTATATGAATTGCAGAAACCCACCTTTGGTTCTCTTTAGGGCCCGTTTCCATTATCGCGAATCTGCATGCGTTTTCTGCACGCAGATTTGCATAACCAATACAAGTTAATTAGCCTGTTTCCTCTTGTCAGGACAACAGAGTGTTTTTCTGTACAGGAAAAATCTGCACAGCAGAGCCATCAGAATTCGCACACCGCCTTGCACATGCAATGTAATTATTAGGATATTCGCATACGTTTTCGCTATGCGAATTTTCCATGCAAATTTGCATACATTTTCGCATAAAATCAATGTAAGGGCCGTTTCGACTAGTGTGGTGCAATTTCTATGTGGAAAACGAATAAAGGAATTCACATGCGCATGCAAATTTGTATGCAAATGGTCTTGCGAATTCGCATTTCTATATAAGGATGCGAATTTAGCTATATCAGTGCCTGTGTGCGTTTACATTTATTATTAGGTATGCAAATCAGCATACATAAAACGCATGCAGATTCGCTGTAGTGGAAACGGGCCCTAAAAGCACACAGGTACTGACATGGTTAAAATTCACATACTTACTAACATACGCGAAAACGTGTGCAAATTCGCTTCTGCGTACGTTTCTGCATTTTCGCTAACAAACACGCATTGCACAAGTGGAAACGGGCCCTTACTGTATGCCTATAACCACTACGCTGGTATACTCTACTAAGTCTATTCTTTGACCGTATAAAAAAAATGGTGGATGTGGTCCCGACAACCTGGGTGTACATACCTCTGCCCTCAATACTGAAGATTAACAATTATTACAAGCCAGGCAGCACTTTTGTAGGATGAGATGGTATATATATATCAGAGATAGTACACCTGTCATCAGGAACAGCTGAGACCTCCTCACACATCCACATGTATATAAACCAATAGCTTTCCTTTTATAGTCAAAATCGCATTTATCATTCAACTTATGGTGACAACAACATACCCCCCCCCCCCCCCACACACACACACACACACAAAGACTATAATTTTACAATAGTCTGGCTACATAGATTCATTAGCAAAGTTCTGCACCTAAATATGTACCGTTAATCTTATAATCGTTAGAAAATAAGGCTCCTCATAATCAAAGTTGGCCAGCTCAATGCCACATAGGACAGACCAAATGATTTGCATAGCTCCACCTTCTTCTGACTGTATTAAGCCTGGCAGCCTTTCCATCTCACAGGCCACGCCTCCTCTTCCCTCAGACAGCCCATCCCAGGACTCAAGTCAGGTATGGACTATGGACAAGGCGGGGAGCCGTGATATACAGGCGGCGGGGAGCCGCGGAGATTGGCAGCATTAATGTAAACAGCCATCAAGCGACAATCTGTGTGTTGCTAGCGTGACGGTTTTTATAAGGAGGACAGCAGAGCATGGGGGGGGGGGGGGAGGCTGGGGCACAGTATTAGGACACAGAGGCTGGTGATAATATGCAGAATGTGCCTCTTTGTCCTATATGAATTGCAGAAACCCACCTTTGGCTCTCTTTAGGGCCCATTTCCATTATCGCGAATCTGCATGCGTTTTCTGCACACAGATTCGCATAACCAATACAAGTTAATTAGCCTGTTTCTACTTATGGTGATAACAACATACCCCCCCACACAAAGACTATAATTTTACAATAGTCTGGTTACATAGATTCGTTAGCAAAGTTCTGCACCTAAATATGTACCGTTAATCTTATAATCGTTAGAAAATAAGGCTCCTCATAATCAAAGTTGGCCAGCTCAATGCCACATAGGACAGACCAAATGATTTGCATAGCTCCACCTTCTTCTGACTGTATTAAGCCTGGCAGCCTTTCCATCTCACAGGCCACGCCTCCTCTTCCCTCAGACAGCCCATCCCAGGACTCAAGTCAGGTATGGACTATGGACAAAGCGGGGAGCCGTGATATACAGGCGGCGGGGAGCCGCGGAGATTGGCAGCATTAATGTAAACAGCCATCAAGCGACAATCTGTGTGTTGCTAGCGTGACGGTTTTTATAAGGGGGACAGCAGAGCATGGGGGGGGGGGGGAGGCTGGGGCACAGTATTAGGACACAGAGACTGGTGATAATCTGCAGAATGTGCCTCTTTGTCCTATATGAATTGCAGAAACCCACCTTTGGCTCTCTTTAGGGCCCATTTCCATTATCGCGAATCTGCATGCGTTTTCTGCACACAGATTCGCATAACCAATACAAGTTAATTAGCCTGTTTCCACTTGTGAGGACAACAGAGTGTTTTTTTGTACAGAAAAAATCTGCACAGCAGAGCCATCGGAATTCGCACACCGCCTTGTGTATGCAATGTAATGAATAGGAAAGTCGCATGCGTTTTCGCTATGCGAATTTTCCATGCAAATTTGCGTACATTTTCACATAAAATCAATGTAAGGGCCTTTTTGGACTAGTGCGGTGCGATTTCTATGTGGAAAACGCATAAACGAATTCACATGCTCATGCAAATTTGTATGCAAATGTTCTTGCGAATTCGCATGCATTTTCGCTTCCTGTATAAGGATACGAATTTAGCTATATCAGTGCCTGTGTGCGTTTACATTTATTATTAGGTATGCAAATCAGCATACATAAAACGCATGCAGATTCGCTGTAGTGGAAACGGGCCCTAAAAGCACACAGGTACTGACATGGTTAAAATTCACATATTTACTAACATACGCGAAAACGTGTGCAAATTCGCTTCTGCGTACGTTTCTGCATTTTCTCTAACAAACACGCATTGCACAAGTGGAAACGGGCCCCTACAGTATGCCTATAACCACTACGCTGGTATACTCTACTAAGTCTATTCTTTGACCGTATAAAAAAATGGTGGATGTGGTCCCCGACAACCTGGGTGTACATACCTCTGCCCTCAATACTGAAGATTAAGAATTATTACAAGCCAGGCAGGACTTCTGTAGGATGAGATGGTATATATATATCAGAGATAGTACACCTGTCATCAGGAACAGCTGAGACCTCCTCACACATCCACATGTATATATCCCAATAACTTTCATTTTATAGTCAAAATCGCATTTATCATTCAACTTATGGTGACAACAACATAACCCCCCACCCCACACACTCAAAGATTATAATTTTACAATAGTCTGGCTACATAGATTCGTTAGCAAAGTTCTGCACCTAAATATGTAACGTTAATCTTATAATCGTTAGAAAATAAGGCTCCTCATAATCAAAGTTGGCCAGCTCAATGCCACATAGGACAGACCAAATGATTTGCATAGCTCCACCTTCTTCTGACTGTATTATTATTATTATTATTTATTAGATTTATATAGCGCCAACATATTACGCAGCGCTGTACAATAAATAGGAAATGTATTAAGCCTGGCAGCCTTTCCATCTCACAGGCCACGCCTCCTCTTCCCTCAGACAGCCCATCCCAGGACTCAAGTCAGGTATGGACTATGGACAAGGCGGGGAGCCGTGATATACAGGCAGCGGGGAGCCGCGGAGATTGGCAGCATTAATGTAAACAGCCATCAAGCGACAATCTGTGTGTTGCTAGCGTGACGGTTTTTATAAGGGGGACAGCAGAGCATGGGGGGGGGAGGCTGGGGCACAGTATTAGGACACAGAGGCTGTTGATAATATGCAGAATGTGCCTCTTTGTCCTATATGAATTGCAGAAACCCACCTTTGGCTCTCTTTAGGGCCCATTTCCATTATCGCGAATCTGCATGCGTTTTCTGCACACAGATTCGCATAACCAATACAAGTTAATTAGCCTGTTTTCACATGTGAGGACAACAGAGTGTTTTTTTGTACAGAAAAAATCTGCACAGCAGAGCCATCGGAATTCGCACACCGCCTTGTGTATGCAATGTAATGAATAGGAAATTCGCATGCGTTTTCGCTATGCGAATTTTCCATGCAAATTTGCGTACATTTTCACATAAAATCAATGTAAGGGCCTTTTTGGACTAGTGCGGTGCGATTTCTATGTGGAAAACGCATAAACGAATTCACATGCGCATGCAAATTTGTATGCAAATGTTCTTGCAAATTCGCATGCATTTTCGCTTCCTGTATAAGGATGCGAATTTAGCCATATCAGTGCCTGTGTGCATTTACATTTATTATTAGGTAGGCAAATCAGCATACATAAAACGCATGCAGATTCGCTGTAGTGGAAACGGGCCCTAAAAGCACACAGGTACTGACATGGTTAAAATTCACATACTTACTAACATACGCGAAAACGTGCACAAATTCGCTTCTGCGTGCGTTTTTGCTGCAGATTTCTGCACGCAGATTCGCATAACCAATACAAGTCTGTTTCCACTTATCAGGACAACAGAGCGTTTTTCTGTACAAGAAAAATCTGCACAGCAGAGCCATCGGAATTAATAGGAAACTCACATGCGTTTTCGCTATGCGAATTTTCCATGCAAATTTGCGTACGTTTTCGCATAAATTCAATATAAGGGCCTTTTTGGACTAGTGCAGGGCGATTTGTATGTGGAAAAAGCATAAACGAATTCACATGCGCATGCAAATTTGTATGCAAATTTTCATTTGAATTCACATGCGTTTTTGTGTTCCTGTATAAGGATGCAAATTTAACCACATTAGTGCCTGTGTGCTTTTACATTTATTATTAGGTATGCGAATCTGCATGCATAAAACGCATGCAGATTTGCTGTAGTGGAAACGGGCTCTAAAAGCACACAGGCACTGACATGTTTAAATTTGCATACTTGCTAACATATGCGAAAACGTGCGCAAATCGCATCTGCATGCGTTTTTGCATTTCTACAAACTCAAGTCGGGTATAGACTATGGACAAGGCAGGAAGCCGCGATATACAGGCGGTGCGGGTGCCGTGAAGAGAGGCAGCATCAATGTAAACAGCCAGCTGGCGACAATCTGTGTGTCGCTAGCGTGACGTTTTTATAAGGGGGGACAGCAGAGCACGGGGGGCAGCTGGGGGCACATTATAAGGACACAGAGGCTGGTGATAGTATGCAGAATGTGCCTTTGTCCTATATGAATTGCAGAAACCCACCTTTGATTCTCTTTAGGGCCCGTTTCCATTATCGCGAATCTGCATGCGTTTTCTGCACGCAGATTTGCATAACCAATACAAGTTAATTAGCCTGTTTCCTCTTGTCAGGACAACAGAGTGTTTTTCTGTACAGGAAAAATCTGCACAGCAGAGCCATCAGAATTCGCACACCGCCTTGCACATGCAATGTAATTATTAGGATATTCGCATACGTTTTCGCTATGCGAATTTTCCATGCAAATTTGCATACATTTTCGCATAAAATCAATGTAAGGGCCGTTTCGACTAGTGTGGTGCAATTTCTATGTGGAAAACGAATAAAGGAATTCACATGCGCATGCAAATTTGTATGCAAATGGTCTTGCGAATTCGCATTTCTATATAAGGATGCGAATTTAGCTATATCAGTGCCTGTGTGCGTTTACATTTATTATTAGGTATGCAAATCAGCATACATAAAACGCATGCAGATTCGCTGTAGTGGAAACGGGCCCTAAAAGCACACAGGTACTGACATGGTTAAAATTCACATACTTACTAACATACGCGAAAACGTGTGCAAATTCGCTTCTGCGTACGTTTCTGCATTTTCGCTAACAAACACGCATTGCACAAGTGGAAACGGGCCCTTACTGTATGCCTATAACCACTACGCTGGTATACTCTACTAAGTCTATTCTTTGACCGTATAAAAAAAATGGTGGATGTGGTCCCGACAACCTGGGTGTACATACCTCTGCCCTCAATACTGAAGATTAACAATTATTACAAGCCAGGCAGCACTTTTGTAGGATGAGATGGTATATATATATCAGAGATAGTACACCTGTCATCAGGAACAGCTGAGACCTCCTCACACATCCACATGTATATAAACCAATAGCTTTCCTTTTATAGTCAAAATCGCATTTATCATTCAACTTATGGTGACAACAACATACCCCCCCCCCCCCCACACACACACACACACACACACAAAGACTATAATTTTACAATAGTCTGGCTACATAGATTCATTAGCAAAGTTCTGCACCTAAATATGTACCGTTAATCTTATAATCGTTAGAAAATAAGGCTCCTCATAATCAAAGTTGGCCAGCTCAATGCCACATAGGACAGACCAAATGATTTGCATAGCTCCACCTTCTTCTGACTGTATTAAGCCTGGCAGCCTTTCCATCTCACAGGCCACGCCTCCTCTTCCCTCAGACAGCCCATCCCAGGACTCAAGTCAGGTATGGACTATGGACAAGGCGGGGAGCCGTGATATACAGGCGGCGGGGAGCCGCGGAGATTGGCAGCATTAATGTAAACAGCCATCAAGCGACAATCTGTGTGTTGCTAGCGTGACGGTTTTTATAAGGAGGACAGCAGAGCATGGGGGGGGGGGGGGGGAGGCTGGGGCACAGTATTAGGACACAGAGGCTGGTGATAATATGCAGAATGTGCCTCTTTGTCCTATATGAATTGCAGAAACCCACCTTTGGCTCTCTTTAGGGCCCATTTCCATTATCGCGAATCTGCA
The DNA here is from genome assembly GCF_040937935.1 of Hyperolius riggenbachi. Lineage (NCBI taxonomy): Eukaryota > Metazoa > Chordata > Amphibia > Anura > Hyperoliidae > Hyperolius > Hyperolius riggenbachi. The sequence goes on along the minus strand of NC_090649.1, from coordinate 218,574,428 downwards.
TGCGTTTTCTGCACACAGATTCGCATAACCAATACAAGTTAATTAGCCTGTTTCTACTTGTGAGGACAACAGAGTGTTTTTTTGTACAGAAAAAATCTGCACAGCAGAGCCATCGGAATTCGCACACCGCCTTGTGTATGCAATGTAATGAATAGGAAATTCGCATGCGTTTTCGCTATGCGAATTTTCCATGCAAATTTGCGTACATTTCCACATAAAATCAATGTAAGGGCCTTTTTGGACTAGTGCGGTGCGATTTCTATGTGGAAAACGCATAAACGAATTCACATGCGCATGCAAATTTGTATGCAAATGTTCTTGCGAATTCGCATGCGTTTTCGCTTCCTGTATAAGGATGCGAATTTAGCTATATCAGGGCCTGTGGGCGTTTACATTTATTATTAGGTAGGCAAATCAGCATACATAAAACGCATGCAGATTCGCTGTAGTGGAAATGGGCCCTAAAAGCACACAGGTACTGACATGGTTAAAATTCACATACTTACTAACATACGCGAAAACGTGCACAAATTCGCTTCTGCGTGCGTTTTTGCTGCAGATTTCTGCACGCAGATTCGCATAACCAATACAAGTCTGTTTCCACTTATCAGGACAACAGAGCATTTTTCTGTACAAGAAAAATCTGCACAGCAGAGCCATCGGAATTAATAGGAAACTCACATGCGTTTTCGCTATGCGAATTTTCCATGCAAATTTGCGTACGTTTTCGCATAAATTTAATATAAGGGCCTTTTTGGACAAGTGCAGTGCGATTTCTATATGGAAAAAGCATAAACGAATTCACATGCGCATGCAAATTTGTATGCAAATTTTCATTTGAATTCACATGCGTTTTTGTGTTCCTGTATAAGGATGCGAATTTAACCACATTAGTGCCTGTGTGCTTTTACAATTATTATTAGGTATGCGAATCTGCATGCATAAAACGCATGCAGATTTGCTGTAGTGGAAACGGGCTCTAAAGGCACACAGGCACTGACATGTTTAAATTTGCATACTTGCTAACATATGCGAAAACGTGCGCAAATCGCATCTGCATGCATTTTTGCATTTCTACAAACTCAAGTCGGGTATAGACTATGGACAAGGCAGGGAGCCGCGATATACAGGCGGTGCGGGAGCCGTGAAGAGAGGCAGCATCAATGTAAACAGCCAACTGGCGACAATCTGTGTGTCGCTAGCGTGACGTTTTTATAAGGGGGGACAGCAGAGCACGGGGGGCAGCTGGGGGCACATTATAAGGACACAGAGGCTGGTGATAGTATGCAGAATGTGCCTTTGTCCTATATGAATTGCAGAAACCCACCTTTAGTTCTCTTTAGGGCCCGTTTCCATTATCGCGAATCTGCATGCGTTTTCTGCACGCAAATTTGCATAACCAATACAAGTTAATTAGCCTGTTGTCAGGACAACGGAGTGTTTTTCTGTACAGGAAAAATCTGCACAGCAGAGCCATCAGAATTCGCACACCGCCTTGCACATGCAATGTAATTATTAGGAAATTCGCATGCGTTTTCGCTATGCGAATTTTCCATGCAAATTTGCATACATTTTCGCATAAAATCAATGTAAGGGCCGTTTCGACTAGTGCGGTGCAATTTCTATGTGGAAAACGAATTCACATGCGCATGCAAATTTGTATGCAAATGTTCTTGCGAATTTGCATGCGTTTTCGCATTCCTGTATGAGGATGCGAATTTAGCTATATCAGTGCCTGTGTGCGTTTACATTTATTATTAGGTATGCAAATCAGCATACATAAAACGCATGCAGATTTGCTGTAGTGGAAACGGGCCCTAAAAGCACACAGGTACTGACATGGTTAAAATTCACATACTTACTAACATACGCGAAACCGCGTGCAAATTCGCTTCTGCGTACGTTTCTGCATTTTCGCTAACAAACACGCATTGCACAAGTGGAAATGGGCCCTTACAGTATGCCTATAACCACTACGCTGGTATACTCTACTAAGTCTATTCTTTGACCGTATAAAAAAATGGTGGATGTGGTCCCCGATAACCTGGGTGTACATACCTCTGCCCTCAATACTGTTGATTAAGAATTATTACAAGCCAGGCAGGACTTTTGTAGGATGAGATGGTATATATATATCCGAGATAGTACACATGTCACCAGGAACAGCTGAAACCTCCTCACACATCCACATGTATATTAACCAATAGCTTTCATTTTATAGTCAAAATCGCATTTATCATTCAACTTATGGTGACAACAACATACCCCCCCACACAAAGACTATAATTTTACAATAGTCTGGCTACATAGATTCGTTAGCAAAGTTCTGCACCTAAATATGTACCGTTAATCTTATAATCGTTAGAAAATAAGGCTCCTCATAATCAAAGTTGGCCAGCTCAATGCCACATAGGACAGACCAAATGATTTGCATAGCTCCACCTTCTTCTGACTGTATTAACCACTTCCCGACTGCCGTATATACAATTGGCGGCCGGGAAGTGCACCCCGCAAGGACCGCCGTATAGACAAATGGCGGCGGTCCTTGTAGGGACATGGGCGGAGCGATCGCGTCATCAGTGACGCGATCCTCCGCCTCCGCCTGGCGCCGCTCACCCGCCGCAACATCCCGCCGGCCATACGGAAGTGCCGGCGGGATGTTAACCCGACGATCGCCGCATACAAAGTGTATAATACACTTTGTAATGTTTACAAAGTGTATTATACAGGCTGCCTCCTGCCCTGGTGGTCCCAGTGTCCGAGAGACCACCAGGGCAGGCTGCAGCCACCCTAGTCTGCACCAAGCACACTGATTTCCCCCCCCCTGCCCCAGATCGCCCACAGCATCCATCAGACCCCCCCCTGCCCACCCCCCAGACCCCTGTTTGCACCCAATCACCCCCCTAATCACCCATCAATCACTCCCTGTCACTATCTGTCAACGCTATTTTTTTTTTATCCCCCCCCCTGCCCCCGCTCCCTCCTGATCACCCCCACCCCTCAGATTCTCCCCAGACCCCCCCCCCAGACCCCCCCATGTACTGTATGCATCTATCCCCCCTGATCACCTGTCAATCACCTGTCAATCACCTGTCAATCACCCATCAATCACCCCCTGTCACTGCCACCCATCAATCAGCCCCTAACCTGCCCCTTGCGGGCAATCTGATCACCCACCCACACCAATAGATCGCCCGCAGATCCGACATCAGATCACCACCCAAGCGCAGCATTTACATCTATTCTCTCCTCTAAACACCCACTAATTACCCATCAATCACCCATCAATCACCCCCGATCACCACCTGTCACTGTTACCCATCAGATCAGACCCTAATCTGCCCCTTGCGGGCACCCAATTACCCGCCTACACGCTCAGATTGCCCTCAGACCCCCCCTTATCAATTCGCCAGGACATTATTTACATCTGTCCTTCCCTGTAATAACCCACTGATCACCTGTCAATCACCTGTCAATCACCCATCAATCACCCCCTGTCACTGCCACCCATCAATCACCCCCTGTCACTGCCACCCATCAATCAGCCCCTTACCTGCCCCTTGCGGGCAATCTGATCACCCACCCATACCAATAGATCGCCCGCAGATCCGACATCAGATCACCACCCAAGCGCAGTGTTTACATCTATTCTCTCCTCTAAACACCCACTAATTCCCCATCAATCACCCATCAATCACCCCCTATCACCACCTGTCACTGTTACCCATCAGATCAGACCCTAATCTGCCCCTTGCGGGCACCCAATCACCCGCCTACACGCTCAGATTGCCCTCAGACCCCCTCCCTTATCAATTCGCCAGGGCATTATTTACATCTGTCCTTTCCTGTAATAACCCACTGATCATCTGTCAATCACCCATCAATCACCCCCTGTCACTGCCACCCATCAATCACCCCCTGTCACTGCCACCCATCAATCAGCCCCTAACCTGCCCCTTGCGGGCAATCTGATCACCCACCCACACCAATAGATCGCCCGCAGATCCGACATCAGATCACCTCCCAAGTGCAGTGTTTACATCTCTTCTCTCCTCTAAACACCCACTAATTACCCATCAATCACCCCCTATCACCACCTGTCACTGTTACCCATCAGATCAGACCCTAATCTGCCCCTTGCGGGCACCCAATCAACCGCCTACACGCTCAGATTGCCCTCAGACCCCCCCTTATCAATTCGCCAGTGCATTATTTACATCTGTCCTTCCGTGTAATAACCCACTGATTACCTGTCAATCACCTGTCAATCACCTATCAATCACCCATCAATCACCCCCTGTCACTGCCACCCATCAATCACCCCCTGTCACTGCCATCCATTAATCACCCCCTGTCACTGACACCCATCAATCACCCGCTGTCACTGCCACCCATCAATCAGCCCCTAACCTGCCCCTTGCGGGCAATCTGATCACCCACCCACACCAATAGATCGCCCGCAGATCCGACGTCCGATCACCTCCCAAGTGCAGTGTTTACATCTGTTCTCTACCCTAAACACCCACTAATTACCCATCAATCACCCCCTGTCACTGCTACCTATCAGATTAGACCCCTATCTGCCCCTAGGGCACTCAATCACCCGCCCACACCCTCAGAATGCTCTCAGACCCAAGCCCTGATCACCTCGCCAGTGCATTGCTTGCATCTATTCCCCCCTCTAATCACACCTTGAGACACCCATCAATCACCTCCTGTCACCCCCTAACACACCTACCCATCAGATCAGGCCCTAATTTGCCCCGTGTGGGCTCCTGATCACTCGGCCAAACCCTCAGATCCCCCTCAGACCCCCTTCCTATCACCTCCCCAGTTCATTGATTGCATCTATTTTCCCCTCTAACCACCCCCTGAGACACCCATCAATCACCTCCTGTCACCCCCCTAGCACTCCTATCCATCAGATCAGGCCCAATACAAACTGTCATCTAAAAGGCCACCCTGCTTATGACCGGTTCCACAAAATTCGCCCCCTCATAGACCACCTGTCATCAAAATTTGCAGATGCTTATACCCCTGAACAGTCATTTTGAGACATTTGGTTTCCAGACTACTCACGGTTTTGGGCCCGTAAAATGCCAGGGCGGTATAGGAACCCCACAAGTGACCCCATTTTAGAAAAAAAGACACCCCAAGGTATTCTGTTAGGTGTATGACGAGTTCATAGAAGATTTTATTTTTTGTCAAAAGTTAGCGGAAATTGATTTTTATTGGTTTTTTTTCACAAAGTGTCATTTTTCACTAACTTGTGACAAAAAATAAAATCTTCTATGAACTCGCCATACACCTAACGGAATACCTTGGGGTGTCTTCTTTCTAAAATGGGGTCACTTGTGGGGTTCCTATACTGCCCTGGCATTTTAGGGGCCCTAAACCGCGAGGAGTAGTCTAGAAAACAAATGCCTCAAAATGACCTGTGAATAGGACGTTGGGCCCCTTAGCGCACCTAGGCTGCAAAAAAGTGTCACACATGTGGTACCGCCGTACTCAGGTAAGGTAGTATAATGTGTTTTGGGGTGTATTTTTACACATACCCATGCTGGGTGGGAGAAATTTCTATGTAAATGGACAATTGTGTGTAAAAAACATCAAACAATTGTCATTTACAGAGATATTTCTCCCACTTAGCATGGGTATGTGTAAAAATACACCCCAAAACACATTATACTACTTCTCCTGAGTACGGCGGTACCACATGTGTGGCACTTTTTTACACCTTAAGTACGCTAAGGGGCCCAAAGTCCAATGAGTACCTTTAGGATTTCACAGGTCATTTTGCAACATTTGGTTTCAAGACTACTCCTCACGGTTTAGGGCCCCTAAAATGCCAGGGCAGTATAGGAACCCCACAAATGACCCCATTCTAGAAAGACACCCAAAGGTATTCCGTTAGGAGTATGGTGAGTTCATAGAAGATTTTATTTTTTTGTCCCAAGTTAGCGGAAAATGACACTTTGTGAAAAAAAACAATTAATATCAATTTCCGCTAACTTGTGACAAAAAAATAATAACTTCTATGAACTCACCATACTCCTAACGGAATACCTTGGGGTGTCTTCTTTCTAAAATGGGGTCATTAGTGGGGTTCCTATACTGCCCTGGCATTTTAGGGGCCCTAAACCGTGAGGAGTAGTCTTGAAACAAAAATGACCTGTGAAATCCTAAAGGTACTCATTGGACTTTGGGCCCCTTAGTGCAGTTAGGGTGCAAAAAAGTGCCACACATGTGGTATCGCCGTACTCGGGAGAAGTAGTACAATGTGTTTTGGGGTGTATTTTTACACATACCCATGCTGCGTGGGAGAAATACCGCTGTAAATGGACAATTGTGTGTTAAAAAAATCAAAAGATTGTCATTTACAGAGGTATTTCTCCCACCCAGCATGGGTATGTGTAAAAATACACCCCAAAACACATTGTACTACTTCTCCCGAGTACGGCAATACCACATGTGTGGCACTTTTTTGCACCCTAACTGCGCTAAAGGGCCCAAAGTCCAATGAGTACCTTTAGGATTTCACAGGTCATTTTGAAAAATTTCGTTTTAGGGCCCCTAAAATGCCAGGGCAGTATAGGAACCCCACAAATGACCCCATTTTAGAAAGAAGACACCCCAAGGTATTCCGTTAGAAGTATGGTGAGTTCATAGAAGATTTTATTTTTTGTCACAAGTTTGCGGAAATTGATTTTAATTGTGTTTTTTCACAAAGTGTCATTTTCCGCTAACTTGTGACAAAAAATAAAATCTTCTATGAACTCACCATACTCCTAACGGAATACCTTGGGGTGTCTTCTTTCTAAAATAGGGTCATTTGTGGGGTTCCTATACTGCCCTGGCATTTTAGGGGCCCTAAACCGTGAGGAGTAGTCTTGAAACGAAATTTCTCAAAATGACCTGTGAAATCCTAAAGGTACTCATTGGACTTTGGGCCCTTTAGCGCAGTTAGGGTGCAAAAAAGTGCCACACATGTGGTATCGCCGTACTCAGGAGGAGTAGTATAATGTGTTTTGGGGTGTATTTTTACACATACCCATGCTGAGTGGGAGAAAGATCTCTGTAAATGGACAATTGTGTGTAAAAAAAATTAACAAATTGTCATTTACAGAGATATTTATCCCACCCAGCATGGGTATGTGTAAAAATACACCCCAAAACACATTATACTACTTCTCCTGAGTACGGCAATACCACATGTGTGGCACTTTTTTGCAGCCTAACTGCGCTAAGGGATCCAAAGTCCAATGAGCACCTTTAGGCTTTGCAGGGGTGCTTACAATTTAGCACCCCCCAAAATGCCAGGACAGTGAACACACCCCACAAATGACCCCATTTTGGAAAGTAGACACTTCAAGGTATTCAGAGAGGGGCATGGTGAGTCCGTGGCAGATTTTATTTTTTTTTTTGTCGCAAGTTAGAAGAAATGGAAACTTTTTTTTTTTTTTTTTTGTCACAAAGTGTCATTTTCCGCTTACTTGTGACAAAAAATAATATCTTCTATGAACTCACTATGCCTCTCAGTGAATACTTTGGGATGTCTTCTTTCCAAAATGGGGTCATTTGGGGGGTATTTATACTATCCTGGAATTCTAGCCCCTCATGAAACATGACAGGGGGTCAGAAAAGTCATAGATGCTTGAAAATGGGAAAATTCACTTTTTGCACCATAGTTTGTAAACGCTATAACTTTTACCCAAACCAATAAATATACACTGAATGGGGTTTTTTTTATCCAAAACATGTTTGTCCACATTTTTCGCGCTGCATGTATACAGAAATTTTACTTTATTTGAAAAATGTCAGCACAGAAAGTTAAAAAAAATCATTTTTTTGCCAAAATTCATGTCTTTTTTGATGAATATAATAAAAAGTAAAAATCGCAGGAGCAATCAAATAGCACCAAAAGAAAGCTTTATTAGTGACAAGAAAAGGAGCCAAAATTCATTTAGGTGGTAGGTTGTATGAGCGAGCAATAAACCGTGAAAGCTGCAGTGGTCTGAATGGAAAAAAAGTGGCCGGTCCTTAAAGAGAAACTCCAACCAAGAATTTAACTTTATCCCAATCAGTAGCTGATACCCCCTTTTACATGAGAAATAGAATGATTTTCACAAACAGACCATCAGGGGGCGCTGTGTGACTGATTTTGTGCTGAAACCACTCCCACTAGAGGCTCTGAATACCGCAGTACTCCTGGCAAACTGCCACAATGTAACAATGTTCACAGACAGGAAATGGCTGTTTAGAGCTGTCTAACAGCCAGAACAGCTAGAAACAGCTACATAACATGCCCACAGTAACAATGTCCCCATGTAATACATGTCAGAATGTGAATCTGGGAGAGGAAAGATTTTACAATGAGCAAACACTGACTAAATCATTTATACATAATTATGGTAAAAAATGAAGCACTTTTTTTACTACATTATTTTCACTGGAGTTCCTCTTTAAGGGGTAGAAAGCATTAGGTACTCAAGTGGTTAAGCCTGGCAGCCTTTCCATCTCACAGGCCACGCCTCCTCTTCCCTCAGACAGCCCATCCCAGGACTCAAGTCAGGTATGGACTATGGACAAGGCGGGGAGCCGTGATATACAGGCGGCGGGGAGCCGCGGAGATTGGCAGCATTAATGTAAACAGCCATCAAGCGACAATCTGTGTGTTGCTAGCGTGACGGTTTTTATAAGGGGGACAGCAGAGCATGGGGGGGGAGGCTGGGGCACAGTATTAGGAAACAGAGGCTGGTGATAATATGCAGAATGTGCCTCTTTGTCCTATATGAATTGCAGAAACCCACCTTTGGCTCTCTTTAGGGCCCATTTCCATTATCGCGAATCTGCATGCGTTTTCTGCACACAGATTCGCATAACCAATACAAGTTAATTAGCCTGTTTCCACTTGTGAGGACAACAGAGTGTTTTTTTGTACAGAAAAAATCTGCACAGCAGAGCCATCGGAATTCGCACACCGCCTTGTGTAAGCAATGTAATGAATAGGAAATTCGCATGCGTTTTCGCTATGCGAATTTTCCATGCAAATTTGCGTACATTTTCACATAAAATCAATGTAAGGGCCTTTTTGGACTAGTGCGGTGCGATTTCTATGTGGAAAACCCATAAACGAATTCACATGCGCATGCAAATTTGTATGCAAATGTTCTTGCGAATTCGCATGCGTTTTCGCTTCCTGTATAAGGATGCGAATTTAGCTATATCAGTGCCTGTGTGCGTTTACATTTATTATTAGGTAGGCAAATCAGCATACATAAAACGCATGCAGATTCGCTGTAGTGGAAACGGGCCCTAAAAGCACACAGGCACTGACATGTTTAAATTTGCATACTTGCTAACATATGCGAAAACGTGCGCAAATCGCATCTGCATGCGTTTTTGCATTTCTACAAACTCAAGTCGGGTATAGACTATAGACAAGGCAGGGAGCCGCGATATACAGGCGGTGCGGGAGCCGTGAAGAGAGGCAGCATTAATGTAAACAGCCAGCTGGCGACAATCTGTGTGTCGCTATTGTGACGTTTTTCTAAGGGGGGACAGCAGAGCACGGGGGGCAGCTGGGGGCACATTATAAGGACACAGAGGCTAGTGATAGTATGCAGAATGTGCCTCTTTGTCCTATATGAATTGCAGAAACCCACCTTTGGTTCTCTTTAGGGCCCGTTTCCATTATCGCGAATCTGCATGCGTTTTCTGCACGCAGATTTGCATAACCAATACAAGTTAATTAGCCTGTTTCCTCTTGTCAGGACAACAGAGTGTTTTTCTGTACAGGAAAAATCTGCACAGCAGAGCCATCAGAATTCGCACACCGCCTTGCACATGCAATGTAATTATTAGGAAATTCGCATGCGTTTTCGCTATGCGAATTTTCCATGCAAATTTGCATACATTTTCGCATAAAATCAATGTAAGGGCCGTTTCGACTAGTGCGGTGCAATTTCTATGTGGAAAATGAATAAACGAATTCACATGCGTATGCAAATTTGTATGCAAATGTTCTTGCGAATTCGCATTCCTGTATAAGGATGCGAATTTAGCTATATCAGTAAAAATAAAATTGATACTAGCGCTCAGCAGGACCTATAAAATGATGGGGTCATAGACCTCCTAAAACCTCTAGTCTGACATCACTCTGCAATTAATATTGATAATAAATATTGTATGGTTTCACAAGTTCAGCCCGTTTCTTAACCTCTCTGCCAAACACTGAATGTGAAACGTTCCAAACACACACACATTAGTACATGTTATATGACAGCAAAAGTCCAAGTGCAAGAGTCCCAGAGCCTCAGACCTCAGAATTCAACAGGAAGTCCCGGAGATCTGATTATTAATACTCAATAAAACAACAGATGATATCCTCCTTCAGAAAACCAGATATGCTCACCAGATATATATGCCAAGCATGACATTTGGCAAACAGCGCAGGCGGCCCAGCCAGTATCTCATCGGATCCTCCTGAGTATCTTCAAACTCGTCCAGCCATGTGTGAATAAGGAAAAAGGAGAGAGAGCCTCTATGGCGTAGTATGTTAAACCTCCTCACCTCAAAGTGCTCATAACACACACTCATATACGCTGTGACCCATCACCTCCTATGTCCTCTTCACACAAGCAATACCAAATTAAGCCTCTTACCAAATAGCGTGGCTGACCCGATCAGACCAGCAAAAGCGCTTTGGTGAGTTCACCTTGTATCTGCTTTCCAATTTCATAAACTTTCCTCAGCCCCTTCAACTCAAACAGAGACTGACATAGCGTAATACCGTCTTTATTCCAATAAAAAAGGATTAAAAGTGCACTTACAAGATTCAGTTTAAAATTGCGCATATCAGAGAAACATCCTCGTGGTTCAGCGTCTCCCTCTGTGGCTAACTCCGCCCGACTAGTTTCGTCAATGATGACTCATCAGGAGCTTAGCCAACCACCAGAGGAGACGCTTTAAATACTCAATTGTCCGCTCCAATTCTCAGCATGTTGAGGTGACGCCCACCAACTACCGGTATCTTACAGTCTCCGCCATTGGCTGTAAGACTTTTGCCATTACGTGCATACGGAATTCCTAGTTGCTACGGAAGTTGTCCGTTACAGCCCATCTCCAGTACGCAGCTCCTACGGGATTCCTGATTGTTACGGAAAATGTCCGTTATAGCCCATCTCCAGTGCGCAGTTACTACCCCCACATATATACCATCCCAATACGTTCCACCAACCATTAACATTACCTCCATCCGGAATTCCGGATTACTACAGAAGGTATCCTTTACCTCCCATCTGCCAAGCGCAGTTGATACCCTTAAAATTGTGACTCCCATTGCATTTCATCACCCATTTACTACCATGGGAACCCACCCATTACAATAAAACAGATAGGGAATGAGCCCCAGTAATTAGGCCCGCAGGATGGCAAGACCATGCTCATAATCATTGTCCACCCCACCACCCATACTATACCAAACCCCACCCCTTTATGTGCCTGATCCCACCCCCCTCTAATGCAACCATATACTGATTCCTGATGGAAAGATTGAAAATACACATATCCTACTTACTGCTATGTGAACCAAGCGACGAACCCCCTAAAGGGCAAATGTGCCTAAACTCATTGATGTCTAATTGACATCTGCCCAGCTAGATTTAAATTACTATGTAATCCGTGTGCTCACCTCAACATGTGACACATGATCACACCTATAAATTGTGACACATAATGCCAACCATAAGTTAAAACAGACCCAATCTAATCATCAGCAATGAAACAGTTTATGTCCAATTCCACATTCAACCCCCCAGGACTAAGTGTTTTCAACTCATAAATCCAACGGGTCTCCATTTTCGAGATTTCTCTCACCTTGTGGCAGCCCCTCCATTTAGTAGTGAGTTTCTGTACCCCCTGAAAAGACAACAGGGCAGGGTCCCGACCATGGGCTTCATCAAAATGTTTAGATACACTGTGACCCTGGAAGCCCCTGAGAATGTTATTAATATGTTCTCCCACCCTTGTTTTTAATGCCCTTTTTGTTCTCCCCACATACTGCAACCCGCACGGGCACCCCAACAGGTATACCACATGCGTGCTGCAGCAGTGGATAAATTCACGTATCTTATATTTCTTTCCTGTTACTTGATTTTCTATGGTCTGGGTCTTAGTCCCCCTTGCCCTCTCACAAGTGGTACACTGCCTACATGGAAAAAAACCAGTCTGGCCCCATGCATCAGTCTTGTTTGTAACCTTCGGCCCCTCAATGTATGTTCTAACCAACTGTCTCTGCAAATTATCTGCCCGTCTATAGATGAATCTAGGTTTTATAGGTAGTGCAGCCCCCAATATTGGATCGTTTCTAAGCAGACTCCAATGTTTTCTAATTACATTTTCCACTTCCCTATACTGGGAATTGTAGTCCAAAAATATAGCATGTCCAAAGTCAGTATGTGTTGAGTCCTTTCTATTTGTATTGGTCAAATATAAATCTCTGTCATTATGTAAAACTTCCTCTGCCGTTCTTACCAATTGTTTCCGTGCGTACCCCTTTTCCACAAATTTCTCAATTAACATCCCTGTCTGTGTGATATAATCAATGTCTCTTGAACAGTTTCTGCGAATTCTACAGAATTGCCCCTTCGGTATATTCTGTAACCACCTGGGATGGTGGCAACTGTCAGTGGGTATGTAAGAGTTTCTATCTGTTTTCTTAAAGAAGGTTTTGGTACCCAATATACCTTCCCTTTTCATAAGTATAATGTCAAGAAAGTCCAGCTCCTCCATCCCACTTTTGAAGGTAAGGTGAATGCCTAACTCATTAACATTTAACCATCCCACAAACTGCTGTAATTCTTCCTCAGTCCCCTCCCATATCCAAAACAAATCATCTATGAACCGTTGCCAGTTGGTCACTTTGGTACTCCTGGGGTGGGCTAATATCCTCCTCTCCCACTGATCCATGAATATGTTTGCCACACTGGGGGCATACTTCGCCCCCATGGCACAACCTAACGTCTGTAGGAAGAAGTCCCCCCCATACCAGAAATAATTGTGGGTAAGGGAAAACTCCAATAGTTGTAGGATGAACTCGATCTGTTGTTCACCAAGCACATCCTGTTCAGAAAGGGCCCGTTTCACGGCTTTTAAAGCTTCATCATGGGGGATTATTGTATATAGGGATGTTACATCTGCTGTGACCAGCAAACAATTATCATCAATTCTGTACCCATTAACAGTCTGCAAGAAATGCTTCGTATCCTTAAGAAGATGGGGTAGAGTCTGCACCACCGGTTGTAAGAATGTGTCTATGTATTCGCCTACCCTTTGGTTTAATGATCCTATCCCACTGATAATGGGCCTACCAGGGGGGGATTGAAGGTTCTTATGAATCTTAGGGTTGATATACATGACCGGAATCCTGGGGGCATCAACCACAAGATATTTAAACTCTTCATCTTTCAGTATACCAACATCAAGGCCCCTCCTCAGAATTTTTTGCAGAGTTTCTTTATACTGTGCAGTTGGATCCCCTCTTAACTTCATATATGTTGTTCTATCATCCACAATTTTCCTCATTTCCTGCTTGTATTGTTGTTCATGTAAAATTACCACCCCTCCCCCCTTGTCAGCAGGTCGAATGAGCACTTCCTTCTTTTTGCTTAATTGCTGGATTTGTTTAAATTCATTATTATTCCTCTTAATCTGTATATTCTCAAGATCTTTTAATACCATATTCTTAAAATTCTGGACAGTCCCATCCCTAGATTGATCCGGGGGGTTGAATGTGGACTTGTTCCTCAAACAAGTATGCACAAACTCAGAGTTTGCACCACCCCTATTCATTTTGGAGCTAGGCCCCTCCTTAGACAAAAAGTATCTCTTGATATTCAGTTTCCTAGCATATTTATGTACATTAATGTATGTTTCGAATTTATTCAGTCCCTGTGTAGGGGCATACTTCAATCCCTTATCCAGAATCTTCATCTCTGAGTTGGTGAGTGGAACCCCACTGATATTAAAGATTCCTTTCCCCATCACTCTCTTCTTCTTTTCTGATCTCCCTCCTCTTCTTCCTCTTCTATTTCCCTTTTTCTTGTATTCCTCATGTGATATTCTACATCTTCCCATTGACTCCTCCCTCCCCCTCTCCCCCCTAAAAAATGGTGATGAATAGTTTCCTCTGCCTCTCTATTCAGTGGTTCAAAGCGGTTATATGTTGGTGGGTAATTTCCCCCCTTTTCTCTTTCCTCCCAACTACCTCTTGCTGGCTCTCTCCTTGGTGGACTAGATCTTCTGATGGGCGGTTGTTTGGGTTGATCATACCCATATTGCTTGGGGTTATACCCTCTGCCCCCTCTGAAACCTGGCCTTCCTCTATAAGGTCTTCCCGGCTCCCATCTATCCACTATGGGGGCCCTATTAACCTTCCCACTGGGTGAGGAGTAACTATACTTGTCTTGGTTTCTAAATCTCCCAGGCAAATTTTGGGGATAATATTCCATCTCGTTTCTAATACTATACACCCCGGGTGTTTGAGGCTGCTGCTCCACCCGATGTGCTACAGAGTTATGGGCATCACCTACTACATTCTTCTTTTTTTCTTCCTCCTCCCTATCCTTAGTGTGTCGTTTGTTCTGTTCTATTTGCCATTTATAAGCTACCTTTTTCTTGTACTCCTGCCAGTCATTCTGAAATCGGTGAATGCGCTGCTCACTCACCTCCCTCTCAGTTTTTTGCATCACCTTACTGAGGGCACCTGCACTGTTGATAAAACTTTCCTCTTTTTGGACACATTCCATTTTCTCCTTAATGGCATCTATTTCCTTCCCCAACCTATCCAATCTGCTCTGCTTCCTCTTTGTTAACAGTTTGAGTAAATTAATGCCACAGTTGTTTAAAAAGAAATAGAATAGAATAGAAAATCAAGTAACAGGAAAGAAATATAAGATACGTGAATTTATCCACTGCTGCAGCACGCATGTGGTATACCTGTTGGGGTGCCCGTGCGGGTTGCAGTATGTGGGGAGAACAAAAAGGGCATTAAAAACAAGGGTGGGAGAACATATTAATAACATTCTCAGGGGCTTCCAGGGTCACAGTGTATCTAAACATTTTGATGAAGCCCATGGTCGGGACCCTGCCCTGTTGTCTTTTCAGGGGGTACAGAAACTCACTACTAAATGGAGGGGCTGCCACAAGGTGAGAGAAATCTCGAAAATGGAGACCCGTTGGATTTATGAGTTGAAAACACTTAGTCCTGGGGGGTTGAATGTGGAATTGGACATAAACTGTTTCATTGCTGATGATTAGATTGGGTCTGTTTTAACTTATGGTTGGCATTATGTGTCACAATTTATAGGTGTGATCATGTGTCACATGTTGAGGTGAGCACACGGATTACATAGTAATTTAAATCTAGCTGGGCAGATGTCAATTAGACATCAATGAGTTTAGGCACATTTGCCCTTTAGGGGGTTCGTCGCTTGGTTCACATAGCAGTAAGTAGGATATGTGTATTTTCAATCTTTCCATCAGGAATCAGTATATGGTTGCATTAGAGGGGGGTGGGATCAGGCACATAAAGGGGTGGGGTTTGGTATAGTATGGGTGGTGGGGTGGACAATGATTATGAGCATGGTCTTGCCATCCTGCGGGCCTAATTACTGGGGCTCATTCCCTATCTGTTTTATTGTAATGGGTGGGTTCCCATGGTAGTAAATGGGTGATGAAATGCAATGGGAGTCACACTTTTAAGGGTATCAACTGCGCTTGGCAGATGGGAGGTAAAGGATACCTTCTGTAGTAATCCGGAATTCCGGATGGAGGTAATGTTAATGGTTGGTGGAACGTATTGGGATGGTATATATGTGGGGGTAGTAACTGCGCACTGGAGATGGGCTATAACGGACATTTTCCGTAACAATCAGGAATCCCGTAGGAGCTGCGTACTGGAGATGGGCTGTAACGGACAACTTCCGTAGCAACTAGGAATTCCGTATGCACGTAATGGCAAAAGTCTTACAGCCAATGGCGGAGACTGTAAGATACCGGTAGTTGGTGGGCGTCACCTCAACATGCTGAGAATTGGAGCGGACAATTGAGTATTTAAAGCGTCTCCTCTGGTGGTTGGCTAAGCTCCTGATGAGTCATCATTGACGAAACTAGTCGGGCGGAGTTAGCCACAGAGGGAGACGCTGAACCACGAGGATGTTTCTCTGATATGCGCAATTTTAAACTGAATCTTGTAAGTGCACTTTTAATCCTTTTTTATTGGAATAAAGACGGTATTACGCTATGTCAGTCTCTGTTTGAGTTGAAGGGGCTGAGGAAAGTTTATGAAATTGGAAAGCAGATACAAGGTGAACTCACCAAAGCGCTTTTGCTGGTCTGATCGGGTCAGCCACGCTATTTGGTAAGAGGCTTAATTTGGTATTGCTTGTGTGAAGAGGACATAGGAGGTGATGGGTCACAGCGTATATGAGTGTGTGTTATGAGCACTTTGAGGTGAGGAGGTTTAACATACTACGCCATAGAGGCTCTCTCTCCTTTTTCCTTATTCACACATGGCTGGACGAGTTTGAAGATACTCAGGAGGATCCGATGAGATACTGGCTGGGCCGCCTGCGCTGTTTGCCAAATGTCATGCTTGGCATATATATCTGGTGAGCATATCTGGTTTTCTGAAGGAGGATATCATCTGTTGTTTTATTGAGTATTAATAATCAGATCTCCAGGACTTCCTGTTGAATTCTGAGGTCTGAGGCTCTGGGACTCTTGCACTTGGACTTTTGCTGTCATATAACATGTACTAATGTGTGTGTGTTTGGAACGTTTCACATTCAGTGTTTGGCAGAGAGGTTAAGAAACGGGCTGAACTTGTGAAACCATACAATATTTATTATCAATATTAATTGCAGAGTGATGTCAGACTAGAGGTTTTAGGAGGTCTATGACCCCATCATTTTATAGGTCCTGCTGAGCGCTAGTATCAATTTTATTTTTATTGTTATTTGTGAATTAGGGCATACACTCCCTGTTGATCAGAGCGCACCAGGTGTAGTAAGTTCAGTTATTGAAGACACTAATTACGATTACATTGCACCTGAGGAGCGCACTTTCCCTTTTCTATAATATTTAGCTATATCAGTGCCTGTGTGCGTTTACATTTATTATTAGGTATGCAAATCAGCATACATAAAACGCATGCAGATTCGCTGTAGTGGAAACGGGCCCTAAAAGCACACAGGTACTGACATGGTTAAAATTAACATACTTACTAACATACGCGAAAACGTGTGCAAATTCGCTTCTGCGTACGTTTCTGCATTTTCGCTAACAAACACGCATTGCACAAGTGGAAACGGGCCCTTACAGTATGCCTATAACCACTACGCTGGTACACTCTACTAAGTCTATTCTTTGACCGTATAAAAAAATGGTGGATGTGGTCCCCGACAACCTGGGTGTACATACCTCTGCCCTCAATACTGAAGAGTAAGAATTATTACAAGCCAGGCAGGACTTTTGTAGGATGAGATGGTATATATATATCAGAGATAGTACACCTGTCATCAGGAACAGCTGAGACCTCCTCACACATCCACATGTATATAAACCAATAGCTTTCATTTTATAGTCAAAATCGCATTTATCATTCAACTTATGGTGACAACAACATACCCCCCCCCCCCCCACACACACACAAAGATTATAATTTTACAATAGTCTGGCTACATAGATTCGTTAGCAAAGTTCTGCACCTAAATATGTACCGTTAATCTTATAATCATTAGAAAATAAGGCTCCTCATAATCAAAGTTGGCCAGCTCAATGCCACATAGGACAGACAGATTTGCATAGCTCCACCTTCTTCTGACTGTATTAAGCCTGGCAGCCTTTCCATCTCACAGGCCACGCCTCCTCTTCCCTCAGACAGCCCATCCCAGGACTCAAGTCAGGTATGGACTATGGACAAGGCGGGGAGCCGTGATATACAGGCGGCGGGGAGCCGCGGAGATTGGCAGCATTAATGTAAACAGCCATCAAGCGACAATCTGTGTGTTGCTAGCGTGACAGTTTTTATAAGGGGGACAGCAGAGCATGGGGGGGGGGGGGAGGCTGGGGCACAGTATTAGGACACAAAGGCTGGTGATAATATGCAGAATGTGCCTCTTTGTCCTATATGAATTGCAGAAACCCACCTTTGGCTCTCTTTAGGGCCCATTTCCATTATCGCGAATCTGCATGCGTTTTCTGCACTAGAGATGTGGCGAACCTCCGATTTTCGGTTCGCGAACCTGCCGCGGAAGGTTCGGTTCGCATAAAAGTTTGTGAACCTCAATAGACTTCAATGGGGAGGCGAACTTTGAAAAATAGAAAAAATTATGCTGGCCACAAAAGTGATGGAAAAGATGTTTCAAGGGGTCTAACACCTGGAGGGGGGCATGGCGGAGTGGGATACATGCCAAAAGTCCCGGCATCTTGCATGTGTATACATCAATCAGGGAGTGTAATTAGAGTACTGCTTCACACTGACACACCAAACTCACTGTGTAACGCACCGCAAACAGCTGTTTGTGTAGTGACGGCCATGCTGGACTACTGCGCAACATAGCGAGATTGCTCTTCCTCACTCAGTGATGTCAGGTAATGTGTGACTTCCTTCTCAACTTTCCATGGCATTGTTAAAAAGCTTACGTTTTGTTTTTAAATTCCATTTTCTACTTGCTGTGTACTTGTTCAGTACCGAGAATCCTGTGGAGGCGGGCAAGTCTGCCATTGTGACCCCGGCTAATGGCCGGGGAATGAGGGGTTTGAATCCGGTGTGGAGCTTGAGCAAAGGCTACCACTACACATCCAAGGAGGGCAGCGGGCAGGCATGCACGCCCGCCCGCCCCGAGGTAGTGACCAAAAATAACAATACAGGAGGAGGACTTTCGAGGCCCTGCTGTGTATTTGAAATGAATGTACTTTAAATCCTTTAACGAGAACCAGTTATGGCGGGCAAAGATGACACCACATTCCTTTCACGAGAATCATATGGAGGTGGGCAAGTCTGCCATTTGTGACCCCGGGTAATGGCCGGGGAATGAGGGATGGAATCCGGTGTGGAGCCTGAGAAACGGCTACCACTACACATCCAAGGAGGGCAGCAGGCAGGCATGCACGCCCGCCCCGAGGTAGTGACCAAAAATAACAATACAGGAGGTGGACTTTCGAGGCCCTGCTGTGTATTTGAAATGAATTAACTTGAAATCCTTTAACGGGAATCCGTTATGGAGGGCAAGTCTGCCATTGTCACCGCGGGGAATGAAGGTTGGATTCCGGCCCGAAGTGGGAGCCTGCTGAGACCCATGCTGTAGCTGCCCTGACCGTGCTTTGCAGACCAGGCATCTGTGGTCAGATGGACCCTTGAGCCAGCGGAAGACAAACCAAGTCGAAAGCATTTGCCAAGAATGTTTTACGGAGGGCAAGTTTTTTTGCCCTTTTTTTTACATTTTTTGAAAATGATAGATGGTTGTATTTTTAAATTGTTTGAAAGTTTAGATGGTTGTATTTTTAAATTGTTTGAAAGTTTAGATAATTGTATTTTTAAATTGTTTAAAAGTGTATCCATTCTTCCTCCCCCCAACCACGAACAATACCATGGGAACGTGGAGCAGCAGAAGCCCCCTGTGACGGCTGCCGCAGTTGTTCTCCGCGGCTTGTCTTTTGAGGGGTGCTGCTTTTCCTCAGGTGTTCTTGCCATAGCTGTTTGTGCCTTCTCTCCAGGTGCCTTCGTAAAGCAATTGTCCCTACGTGACAGTTGGCCTTTCCACGGCTCAATTTTTGCTGGCAGAGACAACAGATGGCTTTGCTCCGATCTGAGACACACACGTTAAAGAATTCCCAAACCGCTGAGCCCCCCTGGGCTGATGGCGCTACGGTGGCATCAGCAGCTGAGGTTGAAGGGCATGTTGGCTGGCTGGCCATAGCTGGTGATACATGGCGCCGGACACTGCCCCCAGCTGTTTCTGAGGACGAGCTCCCTCTGCTTCTATCATGGAGTCGTCTCCTCCTACTCCTCTCTGACTCCTCCTCTGTACTGTCCACCTGGTCATCTCCTCTACCGGGAACATATGTGGTATCCGTATAATCGTCATCAGGGCCGTAACTAGCAATCATTGGGCCCCCCTGCAATATTTTTGGATGGGGCCCCCCACCCCCCGCACTATATACTGTATTCAATATGGACCCCCGTATTAGTATATCAGGAAGTGATTAACATAAGGGCATAGAGGTCAGGGCATAGAGGTCAGGGTAAGTGTAAGGCGAGAGAGAGTGTGAGAGTGAGTGAGTGAGTGAGTGAGTGAGTGAGTGAGTGAGTGAGTAAGAGAAAGAGAGTGTGAGTGTGAGTGAGAGAAACAAAGCAACAGGGAGTGTACAGGTAGTCTCACAGACACAGAGAAAGAGAGAGTGATTAAGTGAGAGAGAGAGAGAGTGTGTGAGTGAGAGAGTGTGAGTGAGTGAGTGAGTGAGTGAGTGAGTGAGTGAGTGAGTGAGTGAGTGAGTGAGTGAGTGAGTGAGAGTGAAAGAGTGATTGTGAGTAAGTGAGAGAGTGAGTGAGTGTGTGAGTGAGTGAGTGAGTGAGTGAGTAAGTGAGAGAGCGTGAGTAAGTGAGAGAGTGTGAGTGAGAGAGAGTGAGTAAGTGAGTGAGTGAGAGTGAAAGAGTGAGTGTGAGTAAGTGAGAGAGTGAGTGTGTGAGTGAGTGAGTGAGTAAGTAAGTGAGAGAGCGTGAGTAAGTGAGAGAGAGAGTGAGTGAGAATGAGTGAGAATGAGTGAGTGAGTGAGAGTGAAAGAGTGAGTGTGAGTAAGTGAGTGAGAGAGTAGGAATAAGTGAGAGAGTGAGTGAGAATGAGTAAATGAGAGTGAGTGAGAATGAGTAAGTGAGAGGGAGTAAGTGAGAATGAGTAAGTGAGAGGGAGCGAGTAAGTGAGAGAGAGTGAGAATGAGTGAGTGAGAGTTAGTGAGAGAGAGTGAGTAAGTAAAAGTGAGTAAGTGAGAGAGAGAGTGAGTGCGAGAGAGAGAGTGAGTGAGTGAGTGAGTGAGTGAGTGAGTGATAATAAGTGAGAGTGAGTGAGTGAGAGTTAGTAAGTGAGAGAGAGAGAGTGAGAGATAGTGAGGTGAGTGAGTGAGTGAGTGAGTGAGTGAGTGAGAGAGAGAGAGTGAATGAGAGAGTGAGTGTGTTAGTGAGTGTGTTTTTCACTGCTACTACATTACAATGTTTACATTGTAGTGATAGCTTAGCTCCATTGCAGAAAAGGATAAACTGAGAAATTACTTATACATTATAAAACTTAGAAGAAAGTGCTGGGCACCAAAACAAATACTTGCAATTTTATTCATTCCTATTCTGTTCACAAAACAGACATCAAAGCAACAGGGAGTGTACAGGTAGTCTCACAGACCACCTGTACACTCCCTGTCTCACAGACCACCAGTACACTCCCTGCCTCACAGACCACCTGTACACTCCCTGTCTCACAGACCACCAGTACACTCCCTGTCTCACATACCACCTGTACACTCCCTGTCTCACAGACCACCAGTACACTCCCTGTCTCACAGACCACCAGTACACTCCCTGTCTCACAGACCACCTGTGTACTCCCTGTCTCACAGACCACCTGTACACTCCCTGTCTCACAGACCACCTGTGCACTCCCTGTCTCACAGGCCACCTGTACGCTCCCTTTCTCACAGACCACCTGTACGCTCCCTGTCTCACAGGCCACCTGTACACTCCCTGTCTCACAGACCACCTGTACGCTCCCTGTCTCACAGACCACCTGTACACTCCCTGTCTCACAGACCACCAGTACACTCCCTGTCTCACAGACCACATGTGCACTCCCTGTCTCACAGGCCACCTGTGCGCTCCCTGTCTCACAGACCACCTGTACACTCCCTGTCTCACAGGCCACCTGTACACTCCCTGTCTCACAGACCACATGTGCACTCCCTGCCTCACAGACCACATGTGCACTCCCTGTCTCACAGACCACCTGTGCACTCCCTGTCTCACAGACCTCCTGTGCACTCCCTGTCTCACAGACCACCTATACACTCCCTGTCTCACAGGCCACCTGTACACTCCCTGTCTCACAGACCACATGTGCACTCCCTGTCTCACAGACCACATGTGCACTCCCTGTCTCACAGACCACCTGTACACTCCCTGTCTCACAGACCACCTGTGCACTCCCTGTCTCACAGACCACCTGTGCACTCCCTGTCTCACAGACCACCTGTACACTCCCTGTCTCACAGGCCACCTGTACACTCCCTGTCTCACAGACCACCAGTGCACTCCCTGTCTCACAGACCACCTGTGCACTCCCTGTCTCACAGACCACCTGTGCACTCCCTGTCTCACAGACCACCTGTACACTCCCTGTCTCACAGACCACCTGTGCACTCCCTGTCTCACAGACCACCTGTGCACTCCCTGTCTCACAGACCACCTGTGCACTCCCTGTCTCACAGGCCACCTGTACACTCCCTGTCTCACAGACCACCAGTACACTCCCTGTCTCACAGACCACCTGTGCACTCCCTGTCTCACAGACCACCTGTGCACTCCCTGTCTCACAGACCACATGTGCACTCCCTGTCTCACATGTACACTCCCTGTCTCACAGGCCACCTGTACACTCCCTGTCTCACATGTACACTCCCTGTCTCACAGGCCACCTGTACACTCCCTGTCTCACAGACCACCAGTACCCTCACTGTCTCACAGACCACCTGTACATACCATGTCTCACAGACCACCTGCGCACT
Organism: Hyperolius riggenbachi; assembly: GCF_040937935.1. Taxonomy (NCBI): domain Eukaryota; kingdom Metazoa; phylum Chordata; class Amphibia; order Anura; family Hyperoliidae; genus Hyperolius; species Hyperolius riggenbachi. The sequence goes on along the minus strand of NC_090649.1, from coordinate 218,551,598 downwards.
CCCTGTCTCACAGACCACCTGTACACTCCATGTCTCACAGACCACCTGTACACTCCCTGTCTCACAGACCACCTGTGCACTCCCTGTCTCACAGGCCACCTGTACACTCCCTGTCTCACAGACCACCTGTACACTCCCTGTCTCACAGACCACCTGTACGCTCCCTGTCTCACAGACCACCTGTGCGCTCCCTGTCTCACAGACCACCTGTGCGCTCCCTGTCTCACAGGCCACCTGTACACTCCCTGTCTCACAGACCACATGTGCGCTCCCTGTCTCACAGGCCACCTGTGCGCTCCCTGTCTCAAAGACCACCTGTACACTCCCTGTCTCACAGACCACCTGTACACTCCCTGTCTCACAGACCACCTGTGCACTCCCTGTCTCACAGACCACCTGTACACTCCCTGTCTCACAGGCCACCTGTACACTCCCTGTCTCACAGACCACCAGTACACTCCCTGTCTCACAGACCACCTGTGCACTCCCTGTCTCACAGACCACCTGTGCACTCCCTGTCTCACAGACCACATGTGCACTCCCTGTCTCACATGTACACTCCCTGTCTCACAGGCCACCAGTACACTCCCTGTCTCACATGTACACTCCCTGTCTCACAGGTCACCTGTACACTCCCTGTCTCACAGACCACCAGTACCCTCACTGTCTCACAGACCACCTGTACATACCATGTCTCACAGACCACCTGTGCACTCCCTGTCTCACAGACCACCTGTACACTCCCTGTCTCACAGACCACCTGTACACTCCCTGTCTCACAGACCACCTGTACACTCCCTGTCTCACAGACCACCTGTACACTCCCTGTCTCACAGACCACATGTACAGCCCCTGTCTCACAGACCACCTGTGCACTCCCTGTCTCACAGACCACCTGTACACTCCATGTCTCACAGACCACCTGTACACTCCCTGTCTCACAGACCACCTGTACACTCCCTGTCTCACAGACCACCTGTACACTCCCTGTCTCACAGACCACATGTACACCCCCTGTCTCACAGACCACCTGTGCACTCCCTGTCTCACAGACCACCTGTACACTTCCTGTCTCACAGACCACCAGTACACTCCCTGTCTCACAGACCACCAGTACACTCCCTGTCTCACAGACCACCTGTACACTCCATGTCTCACAGACCACCTGTGCACTCCCTGTCTTACAGACCACATGTACACACCATGTCTCACAGACCACCTGTGCACTCCCTGTCTCACAGGCCACCTGTACGCTCCCTGTCTCACAGACCACCTGTACGCTCCCTGTCTCACAGACCACCTGTACGCTCCCTGTCTCACAGACCACCTGTGCGCTCCCTGTCTCACAGACCACCTGTGCGCTCCCTGTCTCACAGGCCACCTGAACACTCCCTGTCTCACAGACCACATGTGCGCTCCCTGTCTCACAGACCACATGTGCACTCCCTGTCTCACAGGCCACCTGTGCGCTCCCTGTCTCATAGACCACCTGTACACTCCCTGTCTCACAGGCCACCTGTACACTCCCTGTCTCACAGACCACATGTGCACTCCCAGTCTCACAGACCACCTGTGCACTCCCTGTCTCACAGACCTCCTGTGCACTCCCTGTCTCACAGACCACCAGTACACTCCCTGTCTCACAGGCCACCTGTACACTCCCTGTCTCACAGACCACATGTGCACTCCCTGTCTCACAGACCACATGTGCACTCCCTGTCTCACAGACCACATGTGCACTCCCAGTCTCACAGACCACCTGTGCACTCCCTGTCTCACAGACCTCCTGTGCACTCCCTGTCTCACAGACCACCAGTACACTCCCTGTCTCACAGGCCACCTGTACACTCCCTGTCTCACAGACCACATGTGCACTTCCTGTCTCACAGACCACATGTGCACTCCCTGTCTCACAGACCACCTGTACACTCCCTGTCTCACAGACCACCTGTGCACTCCCTGTCTCACAGGCCACCTGTACACTCCCTGTCTCGCAGGCCACCTGTACACTCCCTGTCTCACAGGCCACCAGTACACTCCCTGTCTCACAGGCCACCTGTGCACTCCCTGTCTCACAGACCACCTGTGCACTCCCTGTCTCACAGACCACCAGTACACTCCCTGTCTCACAGACCACCTGTACACTCCCTGTCTCACAGGCCACCTGTACACTCCCTGTCTCACAGGCCACCTGTACACTCCCTGTCTCACAGACCACCAGTACACTCCCTGTCTCACAGACCACCAGTACACTCCCTGTCTCACAGACCACATGTGCACTCCCTGTCTCACATGTACACTCCCTGTCTCACAGACCACCTGTGCACTCCCTGTCTCACAGACCACCTGTGCACTCCCTGTCTCACAGACCACCTGTGCACTCCCTGTCTCACATGTACACTCCCTGTCTCACAGGCCACCTGTACACTCCCTGTCTCACATGTACACTCCCTGTCTCACAGACCACCTGTACACTCCCTGTCTCACAGACCACCAGTACCCTCACTGTCTCACAGACCACCTGTACATACCATGTCTCACAGACCACCTGTGCACTCCCTGTCTCACAGACCACCTGTACACTCCATGTCTCACAGACCACCTGTACACTCCCTGTCTCACAGACCACCTGTACACTCCCTGTCTCACAGACCACCTGTACACTCCCTGTCTCACAGACCACATGTACACCCCCTGTCTCACAGACCACCTGTGCACTCCCTGTCTCACAGACCACCTGTACACTCCATGTCTCACAGACCACCTGTACACTCCCTGTCTCACAGACCACCTGTACACTCCCTGTCTCACAGGCCACCTGTACACTCCCTGTCTCACAGGCCACCTGTACACTCCCTGTCTCACAGGCCACCTGTGCAATCCCTGTCTCACAGACCACCTGTACACTCCCTGTCTCACAGACCACCTGTACACTCCCTGTCTCACAGACCACCTGTACACTCCCTGTCTCACAGACCTCCTGTACACTCCCTGTCTCACAGACCTCCTGTACACCCTGTCTCACAGACCACCTGTACACCCTGTCTCACAGACCACCTGTACACTCCCTGTCTCACAGACCACCTGTACACTCCCTGTCTCACAGACCACCTGTACACTCCCTGTCTTACAGACCTCCTGTACACCCTGTCTCACAGACCACCTGTACACCCTGTCTCACAGACCACCTGTACACTCCCTGTCTCACAGACCACCTGTACACTCCCTGTCTCACATGTACACTCCCTGTCTCACAGGCCACCTGTACACTCCCTGTCTCACAGACCACCAGTACCCTCACTGTCTCACAGACCACCTGTACATACCATGTCTCACAGACCACCTGTGCACTCCCTGTCTCACAGACCACCTGTACACTCCATGTCTCACAGACCACCTGTACACTCCCTGTCTCACAGACCACCTGTACACTCCCTGTCTCACAGACCACCTGTACACTCCCTGTCTCACAGACCACCTGTACACTCCCTGTCTCACATGTACACTCCCTGTCTCACAGACCACCAGTACCCTCACTGTCTCACAGACCACCTGTACATACCATGTCTCACAGACCACCTGTACACTCCCTGTCTCACAGACCACATGTACACCCCCTGTCTCACAGACCACCTGTGCACTCCCTGTCTCACAGACCACCTGTACACTCCATGTCTCACAGACCACCTGTACACTCCCTGTCTCACAGACCACCTGTACACTCCCTGTCTCACAGGCCACCTGTACACTCCCTGTCTCACAGGCCACCTGTACACTCCCTGTCTCACAGGCCACCTGTGCAATCCCTGTCTCACAGACCACCTGTACACTCCCTGTCTCACAGACCACCTGTACACTCCCTGTCTCACAGACCTCCTGTACACTCCCTGTCTCACAGACCTCCTGTACACCCTGTCTCACAGACCACCTGTACACCCTGTCTCACAGACCACCTGTACACTCCCTGTCTCACAGACCACCTGTACACTCCCTGTCTCACAGACCACCTGTACACTCCCTGTCTCACAGACCTCCTGTACACCCTGTCTCACAGACCACCTGTACACCCTGTCTCACAGACCACCTGTACACTCCCTGTCTCACAGACCACCTGTACACTCCCTGTCTCACATGTACACTCCCTGTCTCACAGGCCACCTGTACACTCCCTGTCTCACATGTACACTCCCTGTCTCACAGACCACCTGTACACTCCCTGTCTCACAGACCACCAGTACCCTCACTGTCTCACAGACCACCTGTACATACCATGTCTCACAGACCACCTGTGCACTCCCTGTTTCACAGACCACCTGTACACTCCATGTCTCACAGACCACCTGTACACTCCCTGTCTCACAGACCACCTGTACACTCCCTGTCTCACAGACCACCTGTACACTCCCTGTCTCACAGACCACATGTACACCCCCTGTCTCACAGACCACCTGTGCACTCCCTGTCTCACAGACCACCTGTACACTCCATGTCTCACAGACCACCTGTACACTCCCTGTCTCACAGACCACCTGTACACTCCCTGTCTCACAGGCCACCTGTACACTCCCTGTCTCACAGGCCACCTGTACACTCCCTGTCTCACAGGCCACCTGTGCAATCCCTGTCTCACAGACCACCTGTACACTCCCTGTCTCACAGACCACCTGTACACTCCCTGTCTCACAGACCACCTGTACACTCCCTGTCTCACAGACCTCCTGTACACTCCCTGTCTCACAGACCTCCTGTACACCCTGTCTCACAGACCACCTGTACACCCTGTCTCACAGACCACCTGTACACTCCCTGTCTCACAGACCACCTGTACACTCCCTGTCTCACAGACCACCTGTACACTCCCTGTCTTACAGACCTCCTGTACACCCTGTCTCACAGACCACCTGTACACCCTGTCTCACAGACCACCTGTACACTCCCTGTCTCACAGACCACCTGTACACTCCCTGTCTCACATGTACACTCCCTGTCTCACAGGCCACCTGTACACTCCCTGTCTCACAGACCACCAGTACCCTCACTGTCTCACAGACCACCTGTACATACCATGTCTCACAGACCACCTGTGCACTCCCTGTCTCACAGACCACCTGTACACTCCATGTCTCACAGACCACCTGTACACTCCCTGTCTCACAGACCACCTGTACACTCCCTGTCTCACAGACCACCTGTACACTCCCTGTCTCACAGACCACCTGTACACTCCCTGTCTCACATGTACACTCCCTGTCTCACAGACCACCAGTACCCTCACTGTCTCACAGACCACCTGTACATACCATGTCTCACAGACCACCTGTACACTCCCTGTCTCACAGACCACATGTACACCCCCTGTCTCACAGACCACCTGTGCACTCCCTGTCTCACAGACCACCTGTACACTCCATGTCTCACAGACCACCTGTACACTCCCTGTCTCACAGACCACCTGTACACTCCCTGTCTCACAGGCCACCTGTACACTCCCTGTCTCACAGGCCACCTGTACACTCCCTGTCTCACAGGCCACCTGTGCAATCCCTGTCTCACAGACCACCTGTACACTCCCTGTCTCACAGACCACCTGTACACTCCCTGTCTCACAGACCTCCTGTACACTCCCTGTCTCACAGACCTCCTGTACACCCTGTCTCACAGACCACCTGTACACCCTGTCTCACAGACCACCTGTACACTCCCTGTCTCACAGACCACCTGTACACTCCCTGTCTCACAGACCACCTGTACACTCCCTGTCTCACAGACCTCCTGTACACCCTGTCTCACAGACCACCTGTACACCCTGTCTCACAGACCACCTGTACACTCCCTGTCTCACAGACCACCTGTACACTCCCTGTCTCACATGTACACTCCCTGTCTCACAGGCCACCTGTACACTCCCTGTCTCACATGTACACTCCCTGTCTCACAGGTCACCTATACTCTCCCTGTTGCTTTGATGTCTGTTTTTTGAGGAATAAAATTGCAAGCATTTGTTTTGGTGACAGCGCTTTCTTCTATTTTTTCTATTGGTAATCGACAAGCTGGAAGCACACTACGGCTGTAATCCAGGTCATACTGCCACTGCCAGTATTGAGTGCCAGCCAAATCCACCGTCTCTACAGCTCATTGACTCATACATTATCTACTGACCTACCCTGTCCTAGCAACAAGCCAAGATAGTATCTTTGTTCAGATGCAGAGCTGAGTTATGGAAAAGGATATGCTAGTTGGTGAGTTGTCAAACTAATCAGTTATTCAACTACTTATCTAAATCAAATAACTGGTTGGACAAAATTAAAGTACTTTAGGACATAAAGCATTTCATCTGTTCATTTAGCTAGAGTTCTTACTACCGTATTATCTCTCCCAAGTACTATTCTCTTTTAGTGGACACCTCAGGTAGCGGTTTTCTGCTTTTTTAGAGGTTAATATACTAGCACAGAATTCAGCCATCCTCTTTTCACAGCATAAGCCTGAGAGCAGATATGGCAAAATAAGAATATTATACTGGGGCTGATAAAGTCAGATGCTAATTAACCAGCCGGTATGTTTATGAACTGTGAGAGGAAACCAGAATACCCATGGGAAGCACAGACAAGGGGAGAACGTACCAACTCCATGCAAATTGCATCCCAAGAGAGAGTAAACCCGCGTGCTTCCATGGGGTTGCAGTCATTTGAACCATAAAATAACCTTCAAAGAAGCATGATCACAGATTTATACTGTACTCTGTTTCCTTGTGGTTTCACTAAGTTATATTTAGGCTCTTGTAATACATGATAATTGAAACTTCCTGAACTGTAAAATACTTTATACAGCAGCCAGCATTTCTGGTTCCTCTTTTCTTAGACATCTATGACTGGGAAAATGATACTCAGTAAAAGGCATAGGAATGCCTATATTACATTATTATCCCAATGAGGCAGATCATTTCTAAATGGCTGCAATTATATGTACTAACAACCGTGCTAGATGTTGACAGTACCTCCGCAATGGTATTTCTGTGTCACCGCCACAAGCAACCCACCATTCACAGCTGACTCAGAGGTAATTATCTCTAATAAAACTGGACAGTTGCAGTAACAGCAAGGCAATTGGAATCACTTATTGCACTGGAATATGTCAGATGGTTAGCATGGTGCTTCAGTTGTTTGCTAAAAAATTTATCCAGTTTTAAAGAAACGCAACATTTACAATAAATTCTTTCATTTATTATGGAGTTTTCAAGAGTAATTGAAATAACATGTGAGTTAATTCATAAAACTATCCCAGGAATCCAACCTTACTTATTATTGTGCATGTTACACAAATAGTGTAAGCCAGAATTTGTAGGTGCTGAAGCCTCTTTTCATTTTCGCAAACATACGTAATTCATGTTGCCCAAATAGCGCAACTCGTGTTATGTACACAACATGCATGTTGCTTATACTATATACCCTGCATTACACTGTTTGCATAACACGCATTATACAGTGCAGAAATCAAATGTAACCCCTGAAAGTACAAATAACCATATGAGACACCAGGAAAGTTCTATATAACATTGCCACCATACATACAATTCGTTTTCTCTTGACTTAATTTCCAGTTAAAGTTTGTCTTAAATAGAAAAGGGAAATACAAAGGAATTAAACAAGCACTATTATAAATGTAAGTTTCATTTTATAGTACACTATAAGAAAAGCAGAATTTCAATATGCATGGCTGCATCCTTTTTTTTTTTTTCAGTCAGAGAACAGCCTTTCAGTCAGAAAGCTGGATTCCCATCTCTGACCATCATACCACTGACTACGCACAGACCATGTTTAGCATAGGTAAACAGAAGATCAGGGCCGGCCTTAGGTTTCACAGTGCCCTGAGCGAAAGCTGATTTTTGTGCCCTCCTACATCCTCTTCGCGCATGCACGCACACACGCACGCATGCATGCACGCACAGACAGGTCCATATGCAATTCACCTTTTCTCCTGAGATATCTCCTAGGACAGTGGTTCCCAACCTTTTTGACGTCGTGACACATCACGCCAAATTCTCAGATCTCCGTGACACGTCACATATGTATAATAGAAAAAATACTATTAATAACCACGAATGGATGGAAAGAATGCATTATCCTGAATATACTTAAAAATGAAGGCTAGAACCTTTCAGGAATATTAATAAAAACAACCAGTGGGACAGTTAGCCGCCCCCTCCACCCATATTTAGAATGATAGCACAGCACCAACAATTTGCACCACGCGTTATAGCCGCAGTGCGCCCCCCCAAAATACAAGTTGCCAAGCATAGGTGCCCCCAGTATAGAAAGTCGCCCCCATAGGTAGCCAGGCGTAGGTGCCTCCAGCATAGGTAGCCAGGCGTTGGTGCCCTCAGTAAAGGTAGCCAGCTATAGGTGCCCCCAGTATAGGAAATCAGGTGTAGGTGCCCTCAGTATAGGTAACCTGCTATAGGCGCCCCCTTGGAAGCCGGCACCCTGAGCGACTTCTCCGGTCGCTCAGGTCAAAGGCCGGCTGTAATGATCTGCTCAGCTGCCTGTGCAGGCAGGCAGCTTTTTGACCATTGTTTAGGTTTGCATGCTGCAGGACTCTGGAAAGGAGACCTTCTGTCAGTTTTGCAGCTTGTGCTTGCTGAGGAATTTGCATACGTTGTCATGCAAATTGCCTGGCCACATTCATTGGAGGCGTGTACTATAAGCACTATGTGTTTCCCACAATGCTCGGCTGGTCATACGGATTCCTTCCTGTGAAACACTCCTGGAGGAGTGTCAGCCTTACTCTCTGTTTGAAGATCAGCTTAGAGTAATTTCTGAAACTGCGCTAGGCAGGTTTCCCTAGTGCAGTTAGGATTGCTTATCTGTTTTGTTTGTCTGTTGCGATTGTCCTGTCCCAGCGGTGGTCGACAGGAAATTGTTCTGTGTGTCTGGGTGCTAACCAGAACAGCGGTTGTTACTGGTAGCCCCTTCTGATCTGTACCTGGATCGCACTAGCATCCTGCGCTAGTGCTGTGGATCCTTCGGTTCTGCTACTCTGTACCTGGATCGCACTAGCATCCCGCGCTAGTGCTGTGGATCCTTCTGTTCTGCCTCCCTGGATCGCACTAGCATCCTGCGCTAGTGCTGTGGATCCTTCTGTTCTGCTACTCTGTACCTGGATCGCACTAGCATCCTGCGCTAGTGCTGTGGATACTTCTGTTCTGTCTCCCTGGATCGCACTAGCATCCTGCGCTAGTGCTGTGGATCCTTCTGTTCTGCTACTCTGTACCTGGATCGCACTAGCATCCTGCGCTAGCACTGTGGATCCTTCTGTTCTGTCTTCCTGGATCACGCTAGCCACTTTCGCTAGTGCTGTGGATCCTATCTCTCACTTGTCCCTGTTTTCGTGTGTCTGTCTTGTCTGCTACGAACGCTTGCTGGAGGCTCGGTGAGGTAACCGTTAAGCAAGCGCTCGCGTCCTCTGTTTCATGTTTGTCTGTCGATGGTTAGTTAGGCATGCTTGTCTTTATTGTGCTTATCACGTGGAGACCGCGCATGAACGCGTGCACTGTTGCGAATGAGTGCGGTGTTCGCGTTCAGTTAGCGTTTGTTATTTTCCGTATCTCCTCATTGTATGATTTGCTGTGCCTTTGCTACTCTCGTGCTCCGCCTTGCTGTAGCCTTGTGTCACGTCTGGCGATCGCACCTCTCGCGATCGCGTTCCTACTTCTTATCTGCTGTGGTGTGTGCACCGTCGCGGGTTGACGACTAGTTTGGTGCACACACATACAACCTGTCCCTTTGCTCGTTCTCATTCGCAATCGCTTCTCTTGCGATTGCGTTCTGCGCTTCGTACAATTCCTGTCTGGCATTTGTGGAGGTAGAGAGGATTGGTTCCTCTGCACTCCACAACGCCATCTGCCGACAGGAATTTCCCTCTACAGGTGCGTAGCACCTTTTGCTGGGTTCCTGCAATTATACGCTTGTGGAGGATTTCCACCGTATCAGCGCACGCGTTGTGCGCTGATCACGGAGGAAGTTCCACAGTCGTTACAGTATGACCAGCCACACCCAAAACCCCAGTGTAGACGGAATTTCCGATTTGTACGATTTTGTTGAGTATGCATCTGCTGATCAGTTTCCAGGTTTTTTGCCCCAATCCAAAGCTTATGTGGATCCTACTATAGGTAGGATCGCACACTATATTAAAGCAGTTAAAAAATCTGTTCTTGTTCCTGAACTCCACCCATATGGAGATTATCTGGATACTGGCCTGTTTGAACCCCCATTTGCTTCCTGGGATGTTGAGGCCTTGCTGGAGGAATTCGATTTTGATTGGAAAGCCTTTTGCGATTTTTACATCGCAAAAAGCGAGGATGTCTTGAATGATTGTCTCGATTCTATGTACCTTTTGATTGATTCCGATGAATGTGACGAGGGTGATGTGGATCTGGTGATTAATGTGTGGCAGACGATTTTGGATGAGTTGCACACACACCAACCAATTGATTCCAATAAAGAGACATCGTTGCCTTTCTGGGGTAAAGCATGAGAGTCTTGACTTTGTGCAATCTGAAATGAATGAGTGTGCTGCTGTGGTTGATTCCTGTGCGAATCCTGAAGGATTCTCTCCTGACAGTGTGCAGTTTGAATCTGTGCGATCTGATGCCTGTTTCTCGGATGTTCCTGCAGATTGTGATCGGCATGAGTCTGCCGGTTTCCCCAAGGATGTGTGGGATCCTTTTTCATTTAGAAACAGATCTTTGAGATTTTCCGTCTGTGACCCTGTTATGGGGAAAATTTCTCGACTATGCAGCGTCAAAAGTAAAATTAATATGCCTAATAAAGTTTATCCTGTTGATGTCGCTATTTCTTCTGCAAATTAGTCTCTGTCTCATCCTGTTCACACCTGTAGGGGCCCGTTGCCTGATGACAGTTGCTCCAGTGTTTCGGTCCTAGATGCCTTGCAGTCTGCTCCGCAGATCGCGGAGGTTTGCGCTATGGAAGCGTCAGTTTCGCAACCTAAAGTGATTTTTGATTCGCAGGTTTTGCGTTCTGATTCCTCGGATTCGACATTGTTAGCCGAATCTAAGAGTGAGACAGCGCTTCGGTTTTGCGAATCTGATGCTGAACCTTCTTTGCCTTGTTCAGAGACGCTTTCTCTGAACCTGCCCTGTACCATGAATGAAAACATGTTTTCCTTTCACACTGACGTTTGTGAGCCCCTTTCTTGCTCTGAGGGAAGTGCTGATTCTGCACCCTGTACTCTGGATGAGTCAATGTGGCCTTGCTTAGAATCCCGTGCAGTGTCCCTAGAGGCTCGTCTAGGAATTGCCACTATACTCACCTGTTTTTCTGCAGTTTTGGAGTTACAAGCTAGTTTGACTGCCACACAGAATTCTGGGTACAGTGAGAATGAAGTTAGGGAGTCAGAGTGTGTTCCAGTAAATATTCCTGTACATCCCGCTAATTATGATGAAGTTCAGTCTCAGGTTATGGTGGAACCATTCCTGGGACATCTGCCCTGCCTGCAGGAGGTATTTAATGTTCAGCCCTGTAACATGGATAGTTCAGAATCCTTCTTAGAAAACCTGGAAAATGATGTTCCTGAGGTCTTGTTTGATGTTCTGGAGGTCTCCGAGTTCCTCCCAAAGGGTGCAGAACTTGTAGGAGATGTCTCCTGCCCCCCAAGTCCTTCTGAGGTGTTGCCCTCTTCCGTGGGCATTGCTGCCTTGCTGGCTACCTTTTCAGCTCTGGTGGAGCTTCAGTCATGGGTAGTCAATGATGAATTTCTGTCAGATACCATTACAGTCATTGAGATCTCTAAGCCTGAGACCGAGTCTTCTTTTGAAATACCAGTACCTGTGACCTCTACTCGTGATGATTTTCTGCCCGGTCCTGGTTTTGGTCAGGTCGTGCCGGACTCTGAGGTTGGCAGTTCCCTGACATGTCCTGAGGTTTCTCCTGTGCTGGTGTACCCCAGTGTGCTCTGTGACCCAGAAAGCCCAAGTGTGCCTCGGTTACCAGCGTACTCAGATGCTTCCTTGGTGGAGACATGTTCTGATTTAGTCTGCCTGCTTGCATGCCCAGAAGTGGTCCCTGAAAGTCCTGATCTTGATGGATGTCCTGCTAATTCTGAATCTGGAGCTGTCATAGGTTCCATGGGGGTGCTTGGTAGCTCTCCATGTGAGCCTGGTGAGCGTGCTGGCTTCTTGGAATCTCTGCGGAGCTTCAAGGCGTTCTGGGAGATTCCAAAAGAAGTTTTGCTTGGTACCCTGAATACGATCAACAGCGGCTTTTGTTTTGAAAGAGACACTTCGAACAGGTTTTGTGGCAGATTTGGTATTTTTGGACGCTCCTTGGAAGGTGTTGGGTATTGTCTGGAGGGTGTCGATGGCTTCTTCTCTGGTATCCACAGTCCGGATGGGTGTTACGCTGAGACTTGTAGTGCTGATGGGCATGTTTCGGTGGCTTCTGTTTCCGATGAGGTCGGTTTCGGGTGGACTCTGGAATTGGACCTTGTCGGGCTGTCCCGACCTTCATGAGTCTTCTGTTAAAGTGGTTTGGAGATATCAGTTTTGAGGGTCGTCTGGAATTCGACCCTGGAGGGGGGGGGGGGTACTGTAATGATCTGCTCAGCTGCCTGTGCAGGCAGGCAGGTTTTTGACCATTGTTTAGGTTTGCATGCTGCAGGACTCTGGAAAGGAGACCTTCTGTCAGTTTTGCAGCTTGTGCTTGCTGAGGAATTTGCATACGTTGTCATGCAAATTGCCTGGCCACATTCATTGGAGGCGTGTACTATAAGCACTATGTGTTTCCCACAATGCTCGGCTGGTCATAAGGATTCCTTCCTGTGAAACACTCCTGGAGGAGTGTCAGCCTTACTCTCTGTTTGAAGATCAGCTTAGAGTAATTTCTGAAACTGCGCTAGGCAGGTTTCCCTAGTGCAGTTAGGATTGCTTATCTGTTTTGTTTGTCTGTTGCGTTTGTCCTGTCCCAGCGGTGGTCGACAGGAAATCGTTCTGTGTGTCTGGGTGCTAACCGGAACAGCGGTTGTTACTGGTAGCCCCTTCTAATCTGTACCTGGATCGCACTAGCATCCTGCGCTAGTGCTGTGGATCCTTCGGTTCTGCTACTCTGTACCTGGATCGCACTAGCATCCCGCGCTAGTGCTGTGGATCCTTCTGTTCTGTCTCCTTGGATCGCGCTAGCCTCTTTTCGCTAGTGCTGTGGATCCTTCTGTTCTGCCTCCCTGGATCGCACTAGCATCCTGCGCTAGTGCTGTGGATCCTTCTGTTCTGCTACTCGGTACCTGGATCGCACTATCATCCTGCGCTAGTGCTGTGGATCCTTCTGTTCTGTCTCCCTGGATCGCACTAGCATCCTGTGCTAGTGCTGTGGATCCTTCTATTCTGCTACTCTGTACCTGAATCGCACTAGCATCCTGCGCTAGCACTGTGGATCCTTCTGTTCTGTCTTCCTGGATTGCGCTAGCCACTTTCGCTAGTGCTGTGGATCCTATCTCTCGCTTGTCCCTGTTTTCGTGTGTCTGTCTTGTCTGCTACGAACGCTTGCTGGAGGCTCGGTGAGGTAACCGTTAAGCAAACGCTCGCGTCCTCTGTTTCATGTTTGTCTGTCGATGGTTAGTTAGGCGTGCTTGTCTCTATTGTGCTTATCACGTGGAGACCGCGAGTGAACGCGTGCACTGTTGCGAATGAGCGCGGTGTTCGCGTTCAGTTAGCATTTGTTATTTTCCGTATCTCTTAATTGTATGATTTGCTGTGCCTTTGCTACTCTCGTGCTCCGCCTTGCTGTAGCCTTGTGTCACGTCTGGCGATCTCTCGCGATCGCGTTCCTACTTCTTATCTGCTGTGGTGTGTGCACCGTCGCGGGTTGACGACTAGTTTGGTGCACACACATACAACCTGTCCCTTTGCTCGTTCTCATTCGCAATCGCTTCTCTTGCGATTGCGTTCTGCGCTTCGTACAATTCCTGTGTGGCATTTGTGGAGGTACAGAGGATTGGTTCCTCTGCACTCCACAACGCCATCTGCCGACAGGAATTTCCCTCTACAGGTGCGTAGCACCTTTTGCTGGGTTCCTGCAATTATACGCTTGTGGAGGATTTCCGCCGTATCAGCGCACGCGTTGTGCGCTGATCACGGAGGAAGTTCCACAGTCGTTACACCGGCTGTGCAGAAGACAGATTAACTGCTTCATGTACAGAATGTTCTGCTATTTTTTATTCAGACCCATATAGTAAAAAATGAAAGGCTGTGTTCCCACTTCATTTGAAAATGCACATTTATTGTCCATTCTCCTCCCATTGCAAAACTGTCAGTGAACATACCCTTTTTTATAAATAGGCGCCATTCACACTTGTCAGTCTACAATGGATCTATTGGATCTGTTGTGGTAAGTGGGCTGCCCTTCTGTGCCATCCGCCATAATCCCAGGCAGGCGGAAACATTCCACATATAGCCAATGGAGGGCAAGGTATCTGCCCCAGACTACAGCCAGACCATAATGTACCATTGGAGCAGACACTACACTGTCCGCTCCTGCTCGCTGCACATGGTCCAATAGCATATGAGATGAATTGGCGCAGGAGACTTGGGAGCAGGATTCAGCCGGTATGGCTGATCCTGCTGCTGCACAAGTTCCCGGCCGTGTTAAATACTATTACCCCTCCAGGCTGCCATGGATGGTGGGGAATGAAATAATGAAATGCTGGAAGCCGAATTATTGTGTTTTAAAAGTAACTTCAACTCTGTCTTCTGATGGCGCCAAAGTTAATTCCTGTGCGCTGCTATAGCCGTAATTCCTATAATGGCCTATGGTGACGTCGGCTGCGCCCAAGTCTCCTGCACCGGATTCACAGTGTTTGGGTCCAATAGCAGATGGGAACCCAGCCTTACACTTGCTTTGCTTTTTTTTCTCAGCTAATTGTTTTACTGCCTTCTGATAATGGAGCAATAGGTCTTAGATCTTAAATTACAACAAAGAAGAATACAGAGTGACAATATGTTTAGTACTCTGCGTTAGCTACCGAGGGATTCAATGCTCAGAGTGATGATAAATTAATATTTCAGTTGAGACAATACACACACACATACATACACACACACACACACACACACACACACACACCTATGATGCTTACGTGCTATAGTGATGTGCACATCAGAAGTTGTAGAATTCTAAATAAATCAGTATTCCTAATGCATATATATATAAATATATTTAAATGCTGTTGATTTGGATTAGGACTTTATTAAAATGACAATAAATTCATGGATTCCTAATGATATATACAGTGGCTTGCAAAAGTATTCGGCCCCCTTGAAGTTTTCCACATTTTGTCACATTACTGCCACAAACATGCATCAATTTTATTGGAATTCCATGTGAAAGACCAATACAAAGTGGTATACATGTGAGAAGTGGATCGAAAATCATACATGATTCCAAACATTTTTTTTACAAATAAATAACTGCAAAGTAGGGTGTGCGTAATTATTCGGCCCCCTGAGTCAATACTTTGTAGAACCACCTTTTGCTGCAATTACAGCTGCCAGTCTTTTAGGGTATGTCTCTACCAGCTTTGCACATCTAGAGACTGAAATCCTTGCCCATTCTTCTTTGCAAAACAGCTCCAGCTCAGTCAGATTAGATGGACAGAGTTTGTGAACAGCAGTTTTCAGATCTTGCCACAGATTCCTCGATTGGATGTAGATCTGGACTTTGGCTGGGCCATTCTAACACATGGATATGTTTTGTTTTAAACCATTCCATTGTTGCCCTGGCATTATGTTTAGGGTCATTGTCCTGCTGGAAGGTGAACCTCCGCCCCAGTCTCAAGTCTTTTTCAGACTCTAAGAGGTTTTCTTTCAAGTTTGCCCTGTATTTGGCTCCATCCATCTTCCCATCAACTCTGACCAGCTTCCATGTCCCTGCTGAAGAGATGCACCCCCTTAGCATGATACTGCCACCACCATATTTGACAGTGGGGATGATGTCTCCCACCTGAGCTGTAGATCTCTGCAGCTCGTCCAGAGTCACCATGGGCCTCTTGACTGCATTTCTGATCAGCGCTCTCCTTGTTCGGCCTGTGAGTTTAGGTGGATGGCCTTGACTTGGTAGGTTTAGGTTTACAGTTGTGCCATACTCCTTCTATTTCTGAATGATCGCTTGAACATTGCTCCGTGGGATGTTCAAGGCTTTGGAAATCTTTTTGTAGCCTAAGCCTGCTTTAAATTTCTCAATAACTTGATCCCTGACCTGTCTTGGACCTGTCTTGTGTGTTCTTTGGAGTTAACGGTGTTGTTGCTCCCAATATTCTCTTAGACAACCTCTGAGGCCCTCACAGAGCAGCTGTATTTGTACTGACATTAGATTACACACAGGTGCACTCTATTTAGTCATTAGCACTCATCAGGCAATGTCTATAGGCAACTGACTGCACTCAGATCAAAGAGGGCCGAATAATTATGCACACACCACTTAGCAGTTATTTTTTTGTAAAAAATGTTTGGAATCATGTATGATTTTCGATCCACTTCTCACATGTACACCACTTTGTATTGGTCTTTCACATGGAATTCCAATAAAATTGATGCATGTTTGTGGCAGTAATATGACAAAATGTGGAAAACCTCAAGGGGGCCGAATACTTTTGCAACCCACTGTAAATATATACTGTCTATTTTTTATAGGATCACAAACACTGGTTCGCACAACAGCTGGGGGCCCCGGACTCTCTCACTATCCAGGGCCCCCACACCACCATGCAATACCCAGAGGAAAGTGCAGGCGAGCCCTGGACCTCTCACCACTAGGAAATTCACCCCTACTGCCTCTGAACTGAATGCTAACTGCACCACACGCAATTGCTCACTCCCAGCTAACGCAATTTCCTACCTTTACTTGGTCAGCAGGCGCAAATCAGCCAATCAGGTGTACTTTTATACACCCTTTGCCTGCCATACCAAATCTAGCAGGAATTGCATAAATTAGGTAGCATTCATGTGGGAGGCTTCGGTTGGATGTAATCGTAGATTACATCACTTGCCGGGATGCCCCATGCAGGCAGGTCTCCCACACGGTCCTCACCCTAACCACTCACCTCATGGAGTTGCATTTCATGGGACATACCTTGACTTGAGGAGAGGGGTATTTGCTGAGCAGCTAAGTAAATAATATAGAGAAGAGTCTCGGTTATTCAGTACGGACGGGGATCAGCTAATGTCAGATAGGTGTGGTTTCTGGTTTCTTGAGACTCAATGTTAAAAAAGGCCTGGCAATTAAATAACAATACCCCACTCTATATACATACCATGAACTCTGTAATGAATATTAAAATACAGTAATGGAAAGGATAATAATCTTTCAGCACAGCAGAGGCCACAAACAGCCTAAGTTGGCCTGCACCACTGTGAGTACCACCGGCAATTTGTGCTGGCTGGTTTAGACTGCTGGTTAGTTTCCAGATAACTGGGACTCTACTGTATCCTAGAAGATAGCCTTAATTTCAGATTTGAATGTAGGTATTTTAAAGGAGTCATCAGCGAAAAAATAAAAAAAATCAGTCTTACTCACCTGGGGCTTTCCCCAGCCCCTTGCAGCCGACTGTCCCATGCTGACTGCTCCGCTCTCCGCCCCAGGCTCCCTGCACGCTGTTCAGGCCGACCTCGAGGTCGTCCTTACTGCGCCTGCATGAAGCGTCGCTGTCAATGATGGTCATGTGGTCCGCGGCGCACTGCACAGGCGCATAACTACTGCGCCATCGCAGTGCGCTGTGGACCATGTGGCCAAGATTGACAGCGGTGCTTCATGCAGGCGCAGTAAGGATGACCTCAAGTTCAGCCTGAACAGTGTGTGGGGAGCCCGGGGTGGCGGCAGAAAGCGGAGCAGTCAGCGTGGGACAGTCGGCTGCAAGGGGCTGGAGAAAGCCCCAGGTGAGTAAGACTGATTTTTTTTATTTTTCCCTGATGACTCCTTTAAATGTGATTTCAGGTTTACAGTATTTTATGCCAGAGATAATTCATACTACTAAGTATGCCTTAAGGTGGTCACACACTCATCGATTTCTTGTGTCTATATCCGGGCCAAGTCAATCACTATGATCAAACTGGTTAGAAATCAATGCAGCGGATGGCCAGTTCGATCGATCAATCATATAGATAGATTGCACCAGTCGGAAAATCTCAGTTGATCAGTGGCGGGCAAAAGCAGCAGCAGATTGATGGCCCATAGTGTTGCACTGGATCGAACAGAAGCCCCAGGTGACACTTTTCTGTTTTTTAAAAAGGCCACTGAACCCCTTTAAATTAACTGTATATTTATGGATCATCCGTAAATATGCGGAAGGTTGGCAACACAGGATTATGGGGGGATTCGCTTGAAGAAGCCCCAGGTAAGTAAAAGCAAACTGTTTAATTCAACCTTGGATATCCTTCAAGTGTTTCCACTCTGGCACACTCCATCCATCAGGGCTGTGCCCCCTTCTGTCCTGAGTGCATCTGCCGTTACCCCCTCTCACAGAAATATTAAAGTGACCCCATCTCTCCCAAGGATACGTTAGTGTGCCTTCCACCAGTGTCCAAATTCCCTGCAAAGTAACAAAGCCACAATGCATATTTTTGCCTCCTGAAATCACAGTAACCTGCCTATTGTCCCCTGAAATAATTGGGCCTGCATCCTCACAGCTGACAGAGCCTGCTCTCTTGTGTGCACCCATGTTTATAGTTTGTAGCCCAGCAGCTCCCCCTCCCAAAGGAATGTCATGACAGCATTTATTCTCAGCAACAAGCTCTTGTTCAAACTATCAATGCGGGCAGTGGGCACACACAGCCAAGCAGCCTCTATCAGCTCAGCTGTGAGGAAGGAAAATTATCTAAGGGGACAACAGGCAGGTTGTTGTGAAGCTGGGGGTCAGACATGTCAACCCCCCCTCCCCCTCACAGCAGTCCGGCTGTCTCACCGCTGCTCTCTGTCTCTGGTCTCCCTGCTGGCTCCTGGCACTGTAAATAGACGAGAGAGATTATTCTCCTGATTCACTGACATACCTCCCAACTTTTTGAGATGAGAAAGAGGGACACTTAAGCCACACCACTGCCACACCCCTGATCATGCCCCCGTCACGCCCCTAGTCACGCAAACCATAAATATTTCATAATATTTATATAATTTCCATTCATCGATCTAAGTCCCCCGCAGAAAAACCGACGGCCTCTTATCAAAGGTCGCATTCTTTCTACATAAAATAAAAGTTTCCCTTCTTCATTCTAGTTCCTGGAAGCAAGATCGATCGCTTCCAGGAATTTTTGACTGTGGCCATCTTGTGGCCAAATAGTAAAACTACACCCACATCAATTTTTTAAGAAATAAATACATTATTTTACACTTAAAATTAGCGTTTTTTATCTTCCACACCAAAAATTACCCAAATAAAATTTTTAATTAAAAAAAAAAAATTACAATTAAAAACAAAACAAAACATAAATAGTTACCTAAGGGTCTGAACTTTTTAAATACGCATATCAAAGGGGTATATTAATATAATTTTTTTTTTTGAATTACAGGCTTATAAATAGTGATGGACGCAAATTGAAAAAATGCACCTTTATTTCCAAATAAAATATCGGTGCCATACATTGTGATAGGGACATTATTTAAATGGTGTAATAAGCGGGACAAATGGGCAAATAAAATACATGGGTTTTAAATACGGTAGCATGTATTAATTTCAAACTATAATGGCCAAAAACTGAGAAATAATGAATTTTTTCCATTTCTTTCTTAATCTTCCTGTTAAAATGGATTTAGAATAAAATAATTCTTAGCAAAATGTACCACTCAAAGAAAGCCTAAATGGTGGTGGAAAAAACAAGATATAGATCATTTCAGTGTGATAAGTAGTGATAAAGTTATTGGCGAATGAATGGGAGGTGAAAGTTGCTCGGATGCATAAAGTTAACAACACTGTAGGCTGAATGTAATGGATTGCGGAGACACCGCCGCGCGGTCTGACAGTGAGGCGGCTGTTTCCGCATTCAGACCGGCGGTTTCTCTGCAGCAGCATGCGTCTGGGTTGTCTGAACCTAGTAGTGCACACAGATGGAGAGCTGCGCGCGCTGCAAGACAGGCTCTTAATGCAAATAGGAGAGGAGTCAGCTGATCGGGACGATCAGCTGATCCCGGCGTGGCAGGGGATTGGCTGAAGGGAACTGGGCGGCGCTGAGGAGCGCTTTGCTATATATACTCCTTGCCTGTCAGTTGGTAGTTGTCTGGTGTTGCGAATGCTTATGTGTTAGCACTCACACCTTAATCAGATCTTTCAGTGTGGTTGAACCAGGAGGACCTGGGAATTCACACTTAGCCAGATTACTGCGTTACTATTGTGTTATACTTTAGACTAGTTCCAGGGTGTTGAGACCACGGACCTCACACCCAAGACTAGGGATACTGTGTTATTATTGTGTTATACTTCAGACTAGTTCCAGGGTGTTGAGACCACGGACCTCACACCCAAGACTAGGGATACTGTGTTATACTACAGACTAGTTCCAGGGTGTTGAGACCATGGACCTCACACCCAAGACTAGGCCTTGTGTGATAACTGTAATGACCTATTGCTTTCCTGACTCTCCTTCTGCTTTCTGATTCGGTATCTGATTACCTGTTGCCAACCTTGCCTGTCCCTGGTTACCGAATCAGCCTTCTATCTCTGTACCTTATCTGCTCGTGTGTTGCCGACCCGATCTGGCCGACCCTTCTGGCTGTCACCCGCGCCCTGGGTGTTCAGTCCATCTGCAGGGACCCCCTGTCTATCAGAGGGACCTCTCTGCAAACCAGTCAGGGACTCATCCTCTAGGAGTCCATTGACTGCAGTAGAGTCTGACTCCTATGGTTAGAGTCATCTGCTCCTCAGGTGATTCTACTCATTACTGTTGCACCAAACACTTACACATCTTCAGGTGTCCAGAGGTTAGTTATACTTGTATTATTGGTGATTCTGCAGATCATTAATAATCGGGTATAAATCTGTATTCTTGGTGATACTGCAGATCACCAATAATCAGATTCTCTCTGTGTGCTGACACCGATCGTTACACTGAAGTGGTTAATTAATTGAGGTCCAACATGAAATATGATTGGGTGTTATAAGTTACATCTCTTTGCATAATACCATAGGTTTCATGGGTAATCTTTTCAGTCTTTTGGACTTCCTACAAATGCAGACATCTGACATGGACTGGACTGTCATCTTTTCTTTTAACATTTTTTCCTGTCACTCTATTGGGGTTTCAAGTGTGATGTTCCCAGGGGCTGTCTGCTAAAGGAAATGAGGAATATTCTTTGAGAAAAGTTGAAGTGGGAACATTTTTTTGAATTATTTATAGACACAGCACTGAGCACTGGAAATCCCAGACATCATCAGCTAATAATAGTTGTCCAGCATAGCATAGGCCACAGCTACAATACTCTATGAACAAACTGTCCAGTTAAAACTGGTTACAGCTAAAATATTGTTTACTTGCCGTTACCAAAAATCACTTGTAGCCATTTGTGGCACTTAAGAGAATCCCAGCACAGGGAATTCTCAGGAGAAACCAAATCACTAAGGGTTTATTTTTCTTAGGAGCTACAATTAACTCTTGGTGCTGAAAGAGAGAACACATGCTCCTCTTTTAACATTATATTTTATCTTGCCTATCACATGTCTTCTTTCTTCATTGCCTAACATTCCAACCGCCCTACTACATATATCATATAATACAGATGACCATGACTGTAGTTAAGTATGAACAACTTTATTAATGGTAGTACAACTGTTATAGATAAACACTGACAATAAGTGGAGAAAAAACAATGGATGAGGTAAATCTTCTTCTCGATGCTTCACTAATCAATATGATTTTGAGGGTACTTGCAAAGTAGTTACTCCCAAAATACATAACTTGAAGTCAGTAAGTGAACATGCAAAGTATTCCTTATGCTGTTTTAGGCTTTTTGAGGTCTTCATCATTGACCTGTGCATAGCCGGCCTTTGACCTGAGCGACCGGAGCGGTCGCTCAGGGCACCGGCTTCCAAGGGGGCACTTATAGCTGGCTAATTATACTGAAGGCACCTATACATGACTTCCTGTACTGGGGCACCTATAGCCATGGCCGGATTTCTGGCAAGGCCACATAGGCCATGGCCTAGGGCACCAGATAAACAAGGGGCGGCCTGCAGACAGTGGGCATTATTTGCAGGGCAGTATTTGCAAGTGTCCAAACAAATGAAAGGGGTCAGGATAACTGCACTATTAGTACCAGCTGGCATCTGCCTGTGCTGTGCTCAGGGCCGGCTTTACCATAGGGGCAAAGGAGGCAATTGCCCCAGGGCCCCAGAGCCTGCAGGGGTCCTCAGTGGCTACAAGCGGCAAAAAAAATTCCAAAAAGACCTTATAGTTTTAGAGAAAATCAATTTTAAAGTTTCAAAGGAAAAAAAATACACATTTAAAAACCCAATGACTTTAATGGTTAATGTCACTTTTAGTAGCAAATCTAACGGTAGTGTAATTTTACATGTATCAGAAGAAAGAGCAATGAATTTCCTGATGGGGTTTCCAGGGGGTTCATACGCATTATGTATGGACCTCCTGGAAACCCCTCCGCAGCCGCAGTGCTTTGGCCAGGGATCGCTATACAGCCGCAATATGGATGTATGAAGATCCCTGGCATTTTTTCCTATTTTCCCAATTTTTTTTATGTTTAGAGTGTGGGAAATGTTTTTTAAAAAATTATGTGGGGTCCCCCCTCCTGAAACATTTTAACCCCTTGTCCCCCATGCAGGCTGGGGATAGCCAGAATGTGGAGCTCTGACCGATTGGGGCTTCACACCCTGACTATTCCAGCTGCAAAAAAGGTCCCTTAATGCCAATTTTTGTTCCTGGGTATCTGTTGGGGGGCCCCCCAGGTTTATTTTGCCCTGGGGCCCCATTGTTGCTAAAACCGGCTCTGGCTGCGCTGCAGGCAGCTGCAGTCCGTTAACCAAACGTTTGTGAACAGTGTGTGACTAGCAAAAAGCCAGACCTTGTCCAATGACATAGCAGCAGCTGCAGGCAGTTACAGAAGGCCGGGTCTCACGCACTTGGTGTGGGGGATGAAAAGACCAGGGGCAGCACCAGCAAATAGTACAGAATACAGAAGGCAGCCTCTCACAGTACCCATTTCTTAATTATTGATTGGCAGCGCTGTTACCCTGGAGAAAGCAGTGGGTACAGGACTCACTTTTACGTGTTGTTGACCCCACCCAATGTCTAATTGTGAGACACTTTTGACTACGTGTGTGTGGTGGATGGCTCCCACCACGCCCATCACCTGTAGACCGCTTGATTGACCAGTTCCCCCGTGTGACGTGATTGATTCACTTCACGTTGCCATGGAGACCTCGGCACTAGCCACAATAGTGGACACCAGCGGCCCAAAAATTGTTGGGTGTGTGTGTGTGTGGAGAGAGGTGGTAGGATACGGTTTCGGTTGGGGCGGCTGGTAATAGTCGGCCTTGGGCGGTAAGAAGTACAAATCCGGCCCTGCTATAGCTGGCTACCTATACTGAGGGCACCTACACATGACTTCCTATACTGGGGGCACCTATAGCTGGCTACCTATACTGAGGGAGGGCACCTACTCCTGGCTACCTATACTGAGGGCACCAACCCCTGGCTACCTATACTGAGGGCACCAACCCCTGGCTACCTATGGCGGAGACCTACAACTGACTTCCTATACTGGGAGCACCTATGCTTGGCTACCTACATTGAGGACACCTACACATGAGATCCTATACTGGGGGCACCTATACCTGGCTACCTACCTATACTGAGTCTGGGGCAATTTTTTTGGGGGGGGTGGATGCACAGCGGCTATAACGCGTGGAGAAAATTGTTGGTGCTGTGCTATCATTCCAAATGGGGGGAGTAACTGTCCCACTGATTGTTTTTTATTAATATTCCTGAAAGGTTCTAGCATTCATTTTTAAGTTTATTCAGGATAATGCACTCTTTCGATCCATTTTGTGGTTATTAATAGTGTTTTCCTATCATACATATGTGACGTGTCACGGACATCTGAGCATTTGGCGTGATGTGTCACAACTTCAAAAAGGTTGGAAACCACTGTCCTAGGAGGTAACTCAAGAAAAAACGGTGAATTGCATATGGGCCTGTGTGTGTGTGTGTGCGTGTGTGCGTGAAGAGGATGGAAAAGGGGGGGGGGGGGCACAAAAATCAGGTTTTGCTCAGTATGCTGTGAAACCTAAGGCCGGCCCTGGATCTGTGAGTACTGGAGGGCGGCTAGTAGTAGAATAGAATGCTGCTTCAAAGAATGAAGGATAAAGGAGAGACTACCTCTCAGATGATTTTTATAAAACAATTGCATAATTAAGATGTTTTAACTTGTTTTAAGCAGCAGCGAGGAATATTGTCTTATGCCATTAACCTTTTTCTTCACTGGTTGTTTCTGGGTTAGTCTACATAGAAGTGCCCAGAATCACGGTCAGTCATTGGATTATGTATTAGGTAGCCCAGAGGAGTGCCGTTGACCTTGTATGGACTTATGAATTCACAAACTATGTGTTCACATAGATTTGCATGCATGTTTGCTATTTTAAGTGTTAATGGTGTGTTGGGCAGGGCATGTTGTGCAGCCTTGGTGGGGCACTTTTTGGAGCTCATAAATTCAGTGTATATGTGTTTAGCCACCTGATGAAGGCTTCCTCCAGTCCCTGTAGCCTGCGAGGTTCTCCTCCATCCTCCTGGTCCCTTCCTCACTCCCTACCAGAGCCACCAGTGGGAGGAAGGAAGGGACCGGGAGGATTCAGGAGGACGTCGCAGGCTACGAGGGGCTGAACGAAGCCCCAGGTAGGTCTAGATTTCTTTTTTTAGCCAATGCTCAGGGTCCCTTAAATACCGCCATTTCCAAAGATTTATATTTTGATTTATGAAAATATATGCTCATTTTGAATATGATATCATCCATACATTTCAAAGAAGTTGTGGTGGGGCAGTAAACGATGGGAAAAGATAGGTAGTGCTAATAAAAACCTGGTGAAACGTTTCTTAACTAATTAACTAGTAACAGGTCAGTAATAAAATTGGGTTTTAAGTGATTAACCCGGAGAGGACAGGCCTCTCAGAAGTAGAGCTTTTGAGGGGTACACCAGTCTGTGAAACACTGAATGAGCCCATAGTGCAACAATATGAGGAAATCATTATGTGTAATACATATTATTAAAATATTCTAAGAATCCAGAGAAATCTTTACACAAAGGAGAAGCCTGAAAGCAAATACTGAATGGGTATGATATTCTGGTCCCCAGTTGACTTTGCTCTAAGAACAGACATGATTCCATTAGAATATCACTGCATACTTAGAAATGCATCTAAAAACCACTTGGAGTAGGTCGACAATTCAATCCCCCCTCCCCCCCGGGGTATTTATCCTCTTTTAATGTAGCTGGAGCATACATTTACAGTCCGCTGAACGCTGTCACCCCTCTCCTGGCTTCTCTCTCCCCCCCCCCACTTCAGCGCCCCCCCCCCCCCCAGCATACATTTCCAGTCCGTGGAAATGTTTGCCGTGGGGGAGGGGGGGGAAGTTTGGGAGGGGGGGCGGAAGCAGCCAGGACAGGGGTGACCACGGTTGGCAGGGAGGGGGGGGGGGGCCACGACCTGGGTCCCACATCCCCGCTCCCCTCCAGCTATTTGTGCAAATTATTAAAATATAGTGTCAGCAGCGAGCGGGTACGCTTACCTCCTCTCTTTGCGCTCCACTGCTCGCCACTAGACTGCCTGCAATGCCGCCCTCTATACTTCGGAGGGCGGCATTGCAGGAAGTGATGTGGCGAGCGAAGGAAGTACAGAGAAGGTAGGCTTCCCCGCTCGCTGCCGACATTATATTTGAACACATTTTGCACAAATAGCTGGAGGGGGAGCGGGGATGGGGGACCCAGGTGAGGGAGGGGGGCCACCCCCCTCCCTGCTGCCCGCTGTAGCCCCTGTCCTGGCTGCTACACCCTCCAGCATGGCGGCCCCCTCCTCACCCACAGGCTGTGACACAAAAACTGATCCGTTTCTGTGTCCAAAGCTGCCTGTGTAGAGGGGGATCCGTTTTGCCATTGATTTCCGCAATCCCTCTGTGTAATCGGGGTCCGTGAAAATCATGCAAATCCGGAATGGCCGTTCAGAGTGAAGACGGCTGCTATTTTTAACAATGCTATCTGTGGCTCTGTTTTTGATCCAGGCCTAAAAATGGAGCCACGGATACGTTTTTAATACAAGTGTGAAGCTTATCCTGCTCCTGCACAAGTTCCCGGCGACGTTAAATACTATTCCCCCTCCAGGCCGCCATGGATGGTGGGGAATGAAATAATTTGGCTTCCAGCTATTGCTGGAGGCGAAATTATAGTGTTTTTTAAGTAACTTCAGCTGAAGTTATTTACTGTGCGCCACTATAGCCGTGATTCCTATTACGGCCTATGGTGGTTGCCGGCTGCGCCCAAATCTCCTGCGCTGGAATGAAAGTGTTTGCAAACCCACTAGCAGCCTTTTCTAATGCATTGAGTGGCATGGTGACCATGTTCCCTCATTTGTCCTAATTGGGAATAGCAACTTTGCCATGCCCCTCTTCCAAAGAACACCACAGCTCAGCCAAATTTACAATAAGTATAGCTGGCTGTGTTACAGCCAACTTGACTACTGCTGTTATCTTCAAAATACAGCTATTAAGCATTACCTTATTACTTACCATATGTGACTACAACAGAGACCCAAAAAAATGCTGGTCAGATGTGCCCAACAAGGACAGAGATGGGAATTAAATAGTAGGAAACTTTTCTTGTACAGTAGAATAGAAAAGCAAAACTGAGTGTTATTGCGGTTTATACTAGACTGATACAGGAGGCGCCCAAAAATAAATTGATAGGTAAATTTGCATAAAATGATAACTCTAAGGAGTTAATATTAGTAAAAAATCAATTTCCAATTTATTTAAAATTATAGTGAACAATTACAAAGCGTTTCTCGGCGTAAGCCGCTTCCTCAGGTCAAGTACGTGGCGGTCCGGTGGGGTTCAGCAGTCTGAGGCGCCCGATGTGATGTTGTTGCGGTTTTTCACTTCATTTCAAAGGGTCTTACATATTAGAGCTTTTCATCTCAGTTTTGATTTTAGTGCTGCAAGGGTTGGAGATGTCTTGATTGGGTGTGGCAAGATTTTTCAAAGGGTAGGGGCAGTATGACAGAAGGCTCCAGAGGTTTTTAGTTGGACTCTGGGAGTAGTCAAGTTATTACATCCTGTTGATCTGAGGTTGTGGAAGGTTTTAACTTTTCCCAATAGTATCTGAAGCTTAAAAAATAAATCTTGGCTTGATTTAAATAAACTTTCTTTTCATAGTTTAAGAAAGCGTGTGTATAACAGTGGTGGTCATATTGCTAGCCACAGACTGACAGAAGCATGGCAACTTATATAACGACCGTGCTACTATGCAATTCTATTCCAAGTTGTCCCAATTTTACCCAGACATGGCTGCTACTGCTGAAATTCTACAATAATTACAGATTTTAGTAATAGAGAGGAAAAGTATGTAGCCGGCACCATCCAAATGTAATCACTGCCGCCCCCCCTTGCTTTCTGCACAGGTCAACTGAGAACCAATGTTATTCAATTGGCTAGTGCACACTTGAATGTGTTTTCCCCATGCAGATAAAAAACTGACAGCAGTGATGCACTGCACACATTTTCTCTATCGCTTACATTAGCTTCTGTGATAAAACGTGCATGTTTTCACACACACAGACACAAATGATGTACAGAAAACGCATACAGAATAACGCACACAGAAAACTGATAGACAAGTGTTCTCCCAGCCGCAGCTTCTTATTACACTCACTCTGTCGATCTCTAAAGGAGCAGAACGGGCTCTGCAGACTTCTCCAGCATCACTACAGTACGCAGCACATGGGGAGGGGTAGAGAGGTTGGGGGCATGGCGCTGTACACAAGACCCTGCTGCACATTGAATAAGGATTGTCTACAAAACTTTGTATAATTCCTTATAAGTAGCTGAGCAGATGCAGTCATTAGACCAACTGTACAGAGAGCAGAAAAACTTTTTCTCTCCATGCCACTAGTTGTCAGTGTTTCAGGACAGGGAAAAAAAACTTCTCTCTCTACAAGGCCCCCTGGGCTTCTGGGCCCCCCTGCGGATGCATACCTTG
Source organism: Hyperolius riggenbachi (assembly GCF_040937935.1). Classification (NCBI taxonomy): domain Eukaryota; kingdom Metazoa; phylum Chordata; class Amphibia; order Anura; family Hyperoliidae; genus Hyperolius; species Hyperolius riggenbachi. The sequence goes on along the minus strand of NC_090649.1, from coordinate 218,523,356 downwards.
CAGGGGCTATTGCTACACGTCCAGTACTACAATTTCTCAAGAAATCAGAACATCCATTTCTTCATTCATGAAGACGGTTGCCCAGACAGATTATTTAAGACTAAATCAGATATTGGACTAATATTTGGTGGTTGATGTGGAGACTACTTGGCTGAGATGCATAAGGAACTCTGTATGATCCACAGTAATCTTTCCAGGTAATATGGTGCTGGTGTATGTGTATGACTCCTACCTCTTCATGGTGCCAACAAGAATGTCTGACGCACACAAGGTATCCTGAGTGCAGCTGCACTTCCGGTGCCCTGAGCGAAATATGCACTATAAGGGAGGGAGACATCGAGAGCCCGATATGGTGTAGTATGTACTGGGTTAAGTAAGGTGAGAATTGATTGTAAGATTATACTCACAAGTCTGGGTTACCATCCAGGTAACCACTATGTAGGCAGGTGGGGAGAATTAGACCTGTCCCCACTCAGGATTAAGAAGTCGCTCTTTGTAGTTCATAAAAAAAAGGGGCCAAATCCCCTCCACCAGGGGCGGACTCGAAGGGTACTCGAAGTGTATGCAGTAGTTCAGGGGCGCCAGTAGTGTAAAATATTGATAAAAAGGTTAAAAATGAGGGAACTTAGTAGTGAACTCCCCTCCCCAATGCCAACATAAGATAAAGTTGATTTTTTCAACTATTTCATCAGGCTATAAAAACAGGAGTATCACAACTTGTGCAATGGGTAACGGAGTTTAGCGCCTTCGTTACCCATTGCTCAAGTTGTGATACGCCGGTTTTATAGCCTGATGAAGTGGGATGTGCCCACGAAACGCGTTGCACTAATTTGGAGTTTGTAAATAAATTATTGTTGTTGAAAAAAATCAACTTTATCTTGTGTTGGCATTGGGGAGGTAAGTCCACCACTAACCTCCCTCATTTTTAACCTTTTTATCAATATTTTACACTACTGGCGCCTCTGTACTACTGCGTACTATGCACTAGCACTTCAGTAAATCAATAAATAAAGGGCAATGGGCGCCAAAGCTGCAGCAAATTACTTCAGCTTACTATTGCCCTAAAAAGAAAAAAATACTGCTTTTTTTAAAAAAATGTTGCCATGGAAATAGTGTGCATAACTAAAGACAAGCAAGCAATGCATTGGAGAAGAATAAATCATTTCAAGTCTCTGAGGGAACTCTGTCAGGTTGGACTTTCATTTTTCATCTGATTTTTATGGTTCAACCAATATGTTCCTAATAATCTTACATCTTCATTTAAAGGGCATTTTCTTTCACAAAATTCACTCCATTGCAAACATATTTTTTTCTGGAGTTTCCAAAGCAATATTACCTCTCTGGAGAAACGTAAGGAGTGCAAACATCATTGGAAATTGCTGGTAATGCTCCACATATGGAAGCATTATGTGGTGAGCTTGCAACCTTCAGCTCTACCTAAGTAAACAAATCTCCTCATTGTTAATGAATCCTCCTTGCAAACAAGCTGCACTTTAAGGGGGCATTAACCTTTCAGTTCATTATTTTGGAAGGAACATAAAATATTAATACTTTCGACATCTTGTTTCAATTATATGTACCCTACTTCCCTTTAATGACGTGGCTGTCTTGCAGATAGCATAGAACATAAATGGTTCTAATAGAGCCTGCGTTATTCCATAAAGACAAAGGCCCAGATTTATGGAACGCTATTAAACCAGGGATATTATGTGTTCCTACCTAAAGCAGCAATTGATGTTGTTTTCTCTACATTACTGCCGCCAGGGGGATAATGATAGCTGCACTTGGGCTCATTATCAAAGCTGTGCCTGTCATTACTTTAAAATATCTCAAAATGGCATGTTTTAAAATTAAATGTATCACAGTGCGATTGGTGTTAAAAGGGTCAGAACTGGTGTTAACATTGCCCATTTACTGGGGGTACCCATCATACTGTGTCAGCTGTATTCTACAAGGCTAGGAGGTCAGGTGTAAAATGTATTAGATAGCACTCTGTACGCCTTAATATTAAATAAAGCCAGCTGAGAGATCGGAGATCCAGACATTTTTATAGTACATGGTAGAGTTAGAATGTTTGTTCATTTTTATAGCTATTTGCCTTCGTTGAGGAATTCCTATCTCTCTGTGTGATGTCACTAAGGACACAAACTAAGGGGAGCATCAGCCAATGGCAAAACAGGCAGCAATAAAAACACTTGTATTTAGTAATGCAGAGAAGAACTAAAATCTCTGCCTGACTGTAATTTGTAGCTACAGTACATACAGTAGATTTGCATTGCGTCAACTCTGTTTCTGTCAAATTTGGAAATACATATCTGGTTGCTAATCAAAATGGAAAGATACTTTCTAATACAGTCATTTATTAAAAGTTGTGCTTTGTACTGCAGTACATTAGTTGTAATTTTTTTTTTTTGTGTGTAAAAGGAGGTTTTCTCTTTCAGGGCCCTTTCACACTATGAAGATTATGCCCGTTTTGACGTAACGTCAGTTGTGCGTGATTTCCAAGGGGAACTGAATGTCCATAGACTCATTTTTTCTTTCCCATCAAGCAATGTGTCACCGTGTAAATCTCCAGCAACATTTCATCACACAACGCAAGCCATTTCCAGTTGGGTTAATTAGTACTAGCGCTACGGATTCACACTGAAATGCACTTTCCACCAAGCATGCAGTGAGTTGTAACGTGTGCACTAAGTGAAAATTGCTCATATAGGGGTTGATTCATTTGACAGGCAGCCTACTGAGCTAATCAAGGTGCGGGGATCACGTCCTTGCTATTGGATCTGACGGGGCTCAGGGCGGGATTAAAGGAGCTGCCATTATTTAAAAAGAGAGTGCGTCAGTTAACAGTGTAGTCTACTCCTCAATCTCTTTCTCCTCTCCTGCGTTCCATTTGTCCACTGTGATCAATGGAATTCTCCGTCCTCCATTTTAAAAAGGGCCATTACCCCATAACAGCTTCCTGGTCAGCACACTGTTAAACTGTAATATCACACACTTGAGCCATAGGGAAACATGGACGTTACCTTGCACATTCAGTTGTAACTGACAGCTGCTGTTATATAACTGACAGCAACTAGTATATTTCAGTTCTGACAAAATATTGTCAGAACTGGAAGGGATCACTTTAAGAAGAAAATGGTGAGCTTCTGAGAGGAACTGGCGGTGAGGTAAGTATATAATATTTATTTGCAGGTACATCATGTGTTTATTTGAAAAAAAATTGTACTCGCTTCAGGTTTCCTTTAACTTGCGTTGCTCAATTTAAAGTGGAACTGGAAAAAAAAAGTGTTTCACTTGCCTGGGGCCTCTGCCAGCCCCTTGCAGCTGTCCTGTCCCGCACCGGTCCTCAACCATCCTCCGTTCTGCCACCACCAGCTAGTTTTCTTTTCGCCGATGGGCCACTGCACAGCTCCAGTCATGAGTAGCTTCACTCCTGTTGCCCTCCGCAATAGCGTCCTGCAGAGGCGCAGGACACTATTGTGGACCGGAACATAAACAAGGCTACGTGTGGCAGGGCTGCGCAGGCGCAGTGGCCCATCGACTTGCGAAGCGAAACTAGCTGGAGAGAACGGAGCATCGCAGAGGACCTGCCGGAACAGGACAGCTGCAAGGAGCTGGCAAACGCCCCAGGTAAGTGAAACTCTTTTTTTAATTATTTTTAATTCCGATTTAAGCTGCGCTGCTTTAGCAGGTTAATGAATCAGCTCAATGAATCGACCTCTAAATCTATTGGTAAGTGAAATAATAAGTCCTATCCCATAGAGTCATATCAATCCATGCCCTGCACTGATGAGGACCAGAAAGTCTGAAACAGGCTGTATGCATGCTGGATTGGTGAGGCTCTGTAAAATGTATAAGCTATAGGCTCACTATATATCAACGGTTCTGGGTGTGTGCCAAACTTTCGGGGGCATAAAGAGATGATTTGCAAAGTTAACAGAGATGCATCATGGGAAATCATATTTGCTGAATTAACCATTTCTGGCGCCCGGATGTGAAGCTGCAGTGCTGCGCTTCAGTGAGCTCCCGTGCGCGATCGCAGGCGCGCCCCCGTGGTGTCCCCCGGTAGCCCTGGGATCAGTGAACGGGAACATGGTTCCCAATCACCGATCCGTGTCCCCAGCAGAAAAACCAAAGCGCTCTTACAAGAGGCTTCAGTCTTTCTGCACGTAAAAATTTCCACATCCCCCTTGTGCTTCCGCTTAGCGAGAAGCACAAGGAGGGGGAAAAAACTCAAGGTGGCCATCTTGTGGCCAAATAGTAAAACTACATCTACATATTTTTTACATTAAAATTTACACATACAGTGGCTCGCAAAAGTATTCGGCCCCCTTGAAGTTTTCCACATTTTGTCACATTACTGCCACAAACATGCATCAATTTTATTGGAATTCCACGTGAAAGACCAATACAAAGGGGTGCACACGTGAGAAGTGGAACGAAAATCATACATGATTCCAAACATTTTTTACAAACAAATAACTGCAAAGTGGGGTGTGCATAATTATTCGGCCCCCTGAGTCAATACTTTGTAGAACCACCTTTTGGTGCAATTACAGCTGCCAGTCTTTTAGGGTATGTCTCTACCAGCTTTGCACATCTAGAGACTGAAATCCTTGCCCATTCTTCTTTGCAAAACAGCTCCAGCTCAGTCAGATTAGATGGACAGTGTTTGTGAACAGCAGTTTTCAGATCTTGCCACAGAATCTCGATTGGATTTAGATCTGGACTTTGACTGGGCCATTCTAACACATAGATTGTTTTGTTTTAAACCATTCCATTGTTGTCCTGGCTTTATGTTTAGGATCATTGTCCTGCTGGAAGGTGAACCTCAGCCCCAGTCTCAAGTCTTTTGCAGTCTCCAAGAGGTTTTCTTCCAAGTTTGTCCTGTATTTGGCTCCATCCATCTTCCCATCAACTCTGACCAGCTTCCCTGTCCCTGCTGAAGTGATGCACCCCCCGAGCATGATGCTGCCCCCACCATATTTGACAGTGGGGATGGTGTGTTCAGAGTGATGTGCAGTGTTAGTTCTCCGCCACACATAGAGTTTTGCATTTTGGCCAAAAAGTTCCATTTTGGTCTCATCTGACCAGAGCACCTTCTTCCACATGGTTGCTGTGTCCCCCACATGGCTTGTGGCAAACTGCAAACGGGACTTCTTAAGCTTTTCTGTTAACAATGGCTTTCTTCTTGCCACTCTTCCATAAAGGCCAACTTTGTGCAGTGCATAACTAATAGTTGTCCTATGGACAGAGTTTCCCACCTGAGCTGTAGATCTCTGCAGCTCGTCCAGAGTCACCATGGGCCTCTTGACTGCATTTCTGATCAGTGCTCTCCTTGTTCGGCCAGTGAGTTTAGGTGGATGGCCTTGTCTTGGTAGGTTTACAGTTAGTTGTGCCATACTCCTTCCATTTCTGAATGATCACTTGAACAGTGCTCCGTGGGACGTTCAAGGCTTTGGAAATCTTTTTGTAGCCTAAGCCTGCTTTAAATTTCTCAATAACTTTATCCCTGACCTGTCTTGTGTGTTCTTTGGACTTCATGGTGTTGTTGCTCCCAATATTCTCTTAGACAACTTCTGAGGCCCTCACAGAGCAGCTGTATTTGTACTGACATTAGATTACACACAGGTGCACTCTACAAAAGTAGGAAACCGGCACCATCCAGAGTTGCTCTTTAAGTATTGATTGCACAAGTGTCATGGAATAAATACAACGTTTCGGAGTACCATACTCCTTTCTCAAGTACATGACATATTGCAGACATTTAAAACACAGTTCTTATATACAGCCTAAGTCTGAGTGCAGCCAATCAGCTTGCTGCATAAAGTATCCAATGAGCGCTCCTCTACGAGCGCGGACTTGATGGAAAACTGTAAACTGACATAAGGAGCCAATCACTGTTAGAGGCCAACTCACGTGATCAGCAGGGCAGGACTGGGCGGGTATGAACAGGCACACCCTCAGTGACGAGGGAGTGCCCTTCCTCCGCCCGACGTCATAATACCCACCCCCACCTGGTACGGACCTGATGGGAGACAGGCTAGCACGACGTCACGGCCTGCAGAACCTCCCGGCCGCGGCGTCAGCATATGGACATCACGCCGACGAGAGGAATGCACGCTGGCCACGCCCATGTGCCAGCGCCGCTCACACCCCCGCCACCATGGCAACGGCACACCAACAAAGCAATGTAAACATCACCCTGCAGTGCGCCGACCACCACCCGCACGGAAGGGGAACAGCGCGGCACAGGACGGGGCACCAGTCCGCAATGGTAAACGGCGATACGGGTGTAGAACATCCGATCGCCGCACCACCACGCAGAAGGTCGCGTAACACTCACCGCCCGCATGAGTCCACATGACGGCAGGCGGAGGAGATCCAGCCACCCCGTCCCGGATCACACTCTCTGCAAAAGAATAACAGAAGATGACTGTGAATGGAAATAGACAAATAAAGCTTAATGTCATTAAAAAGCTAACTGTCATTAACAAGCCATACATACAAAATATAAGACATATTTTACAGGAAGGGTAACAGATCAAAATCCCTGTTCAAGCCTCGCGGCTCCATGCTATCTAAGGTCTTGATCCAGTGTGCCTCTCTAAGCAATAATTTATTATATCTGTCACCTCCTCATTTTAATGGAGGGATATGTTCTAAAAATCTGGCATCTAAGTTGGCTAACACTGTGTCCACACTTGAAGAAGTGATGGGGGACAGCTTGATCTAAATACTTATTTCTAATAGCCGTTTTATGTGAGGACAGGCGTACCTTAAATTTGGTTGTCGTCTGTCCTACATATATAAGTCCACATGGGCATTTTAAGAGATAGACAATAAATTGTGTATCACAGGTGTAATAACCCCTAATATTAAACTTTTTGCCTGTATGTGGATGGACAAAGTAATTGCCTTTAATAATGCTATTACAGTGAACACAGTTTAAACAGGGATAGGTTCCCCTCCTGGGAGGTTCGGGTGGTCTGACAAGAGACCCTGAGTCAGCATGGCATAATTTATCTCGTAAAGTAGGTGGTCGTTTGTATGACATCATGGGTGCATTTTGGAATTCAGCCACGGAGGGGAAGGAATGTCCCAAAGTGGGCCAATGCTTATTAATAATTTTGCTAACTATATTGCTATATACATTATATTGTGATACAAAAGGTATACGTGCTGTATTATTCCCCCTCCTCCTAGGGCTTCTCCCATCTGCATCCATGACCTATTTTTGTGCTTTCTCAACAAGGTCAACCGGATATGACCTCGCCAAGAATTTGGCAGACATTTCCTGAAATCTAGTTCGTTTATTATCATCATTACTCACAATCCTCTGAACCCTCTGAAATTGGCTTTTGGGGATAGCTCTTTTAGTACTAGTTGGGTGAAAACTGTCATAGGCTAGCAGCGCATTGCGATCTGTTGGTTTAACATACAGGTCAGTGACCAATTTGCCATCGTGTCTATGGACCACAGTGTCCAAAAATTAATTTGATCAGGATCGCAATGGACCGTCAGCCGGATAGATCCACACTGTGAATGAACACATTGAATAAGATCATAAAGGGTCGAACGGGGCCCCGCCCATATGCAAAATACATCATCTATGTAGCGTAGCCACATTTTGGCATATTTTTGAAAAACCACATTACTGTATATTAAAGACTCCTCATATATATTCATATAGATGTTTGCATAGGACGGGGCCACGTTCGACCCCATAGCTGTGCCCTGTACCTGCAAGTAAAACCGATCCTCAAACAAAAAGTAATTTGATCGAAGGACAATCTGTCGACCCTTGATGATCTTATTCAATGTGTTCATTCACAGTGTGGATCTATCCGGCTGACGGTCCATTGCGATTCTGATCAAATTAATTTTTTGGACACTGTGGTCCATAGACACGATGGCAAATTGGTCACTGACCTGTATGTTAAACCAACAGATCGCAATGCGCTGCTAGCCTATGACAGTTTTCACCCAACTAGTACTAAAAGAGCTATCCCCAAAAGCCAATTTCAGAGGGTTCAGAGGATTGTGAGTAATGATGATAATAAACGAACTAGATTTCAGGAAATGTCTGCCAAATTCTTGGCGAGGTCATATCCGGTTGACCTTGTTGAGAAAGCACAAAAAGAGGTCATGGATGCAGATGGGAGAAGCCCTAGGAGGAGGGGGAATAATACAGCACGTATACCTTTTGTATCACAATATAATGTATATAGCAATATAGTTAGCAAAATTATTAATAAGCATTGGCCCACTTTGGGACATTCCTTCCCCTCCGTGGCTGAATTCCAAAATGCACCCATGATGTCATACAAACGACCACCTACTTTACGAGATAAATTATGCCATGCTGACTCAGGGTCTCTTGTCAGACCACCCGAACCTCCCAGGAGGGGAACCTATCCCTGTTTAAACTGTGTTCACTGTAATAGCAGTATTAAAGGCAATTACTTTGTCCATCCACATACAGGCAAAAAGTTTAATATTAGGGGTTATTACACCTGTGATACACAATTTATTGTCTATCTCTTAAAATGCCCATGTGGACTTATATATGTAGGACAGACGACAACCAAATTTAAGGTACGCCTGTCCTCACATAAAACGGCTATTAGAAATAAGTATTTAGATCAAGCTGTCCCCCATCACTTCTTCAAGTATGGACACAGTGTTAGCCAACTTAGATGCCAGATTTTTAGAACATATCCCTCCATTAAAACGAGGAGGTGACAGATATAATAAATTATTGCTTAGAGAGGCACACTGGATCAAGACTTTAGATAGCATGGAGCCGCGAGGCTTGAACAGGGATTTTGATCTGTTACCCTTCCTGTAAAATATGTCTTATATTTTGTATGTATGGCTTGTTAATGACAGTTAGCTTTTTAATGACAGTTAGCTTTATTTGTCTATTTCCATTCACAGTCATCTTCTGTTATTCTTTTGCAGAGAGTGTGATCCGGGACGGGGTGGCGGGATCTCCTCCGCCTGCCGTCATATGGACTCATGCGGGCGGTGAGTGTTACGCGACCTTCTGCGTGGTGGTGCGGCGATCGGATGTTCTACACCCGTATCGCCGTGTACCATTGCGGACTGGTGCCCCGTCCTGTGCCGCGCTGTTCCCCTTCCGTGCGAGTGGTGGTCGGCGCACTGCAGGGTGATGTTTACATTGCTCTGTTGGTGTGCCGTTGCCATGGTGGCGGGGGTGTGAGCGGCGCTGGCACATGGGCGTGGCCAGCGTGCATTCCTCTCGTCGGCGTGATGTCCATATGCTGACGCCGCGGCCGGGAGGTTCTGCAGGCCGTGACGTCGTGCTAGCCTGTCTCCCATCAGGTCCGTACCAGGTGGGGGTGGGTATTATGACGTCGGGCGGAGGAAGGGCACTCCCTCGTCACTGAGGGTGTGCCTGTTCATACCCGCCCAGTCCTGCCCTGCTGATCACGTGAGCTGGCCTCTAACAGTGATTGGCTCCTTATGTCAGTTTACAGTTTTCCATCAAGTCCGCGCTCGTAGAGGAGCGCTCATTGGATACTTTATGCAGCAAGCTGATTGGCTGCACTCAGACTTAGGCTGTATATAAGAACTGTGTTTTAAATGTCTGCAATATGTCATGTACTTGAGAAAGGAGTATGGTACTCCGAAACGTTGTATTTATTCCATGACACTTGTGCAATAAATACTTAAAGAGCAACTCTGGATGGTGCCGGTTTCCTACTTTTGATGATGCTGGAGTGGTGATCCTTTACCGGGCACATCTTATACACCATAGACGACAGTGTGCACGACAACAAATCTGGAAACACAGGTGCACTCTATTTAGTCATTAGCACTCATCAGGCAATGCCTATAGGCAACTGACTGCACTCAGATCAAAGGGGGCCGAATAATTATGCACACACCTTTTTGCAGTTATTTATTTGTAAAAAATGTTCGTTCCACTTCTCATGTGTACACCACTTTGTATTGGTCTTTCATGTGGAATTCCAATAAAATTGATTCATGTTTGTGGCAGTAATGTGACAAAATGTGGAAAACTTTTGCTTTTATTACCCACACCAAAATATTACCCAAATAAAATTATTCATGAAAAAAAAAAAATTACAATTCAAAGAAAAAAAAAAAAGACATAAATAGTTACCTAAGAGTCTGAACTTTTTAAATATGCATTTGAATGGGGTATACTACGAACATTTTTTTTAAATTAAAAGCTTGTAAATAGTGATGGATGCAAAACGGAAAAAATGCACCTTTATTTCCAAATAAAATATCTGCGCCATACATTGTGATAGGGACATAGTTTAAACGGTGTAATAACCGGGACAAATGGGCAAATAAAATACATGCGTTTTAATTATGGTAGCATGTATTAATTTTAAACTATAATGGCCAAAAACTGAGAAATAATGATTTTTTTTAGGGATGGGACGAATCCACAATTTCTTCGAATCCGAATCCGGATCCGAATCTAAAAAGGTTCTCGAATATCTCGAACCTTTGGAATCCCGAATCTAACGAATCCTGCACATACGAATTGTGCGATCCGTGGTATAGTTGCCCGCAGTATAGGTAGCGAGGTAAAGGTGCCTTCAGTATAGCTAGCTAGGTATGGGTGCCTTCAATATTGGTAGCTTTCAGTATAGGTAGCAAGGTATATGGGCCTTCAGTATAGGTAGAAAGGTATATGGGCCTTCAGTATAGGTAGAAAGGTATATGGGCCTTCAGTATAGGTAGCAGGGTATATAGGCCTTCAGTATAGGTAGCAGGGTATATGTGCCTTCAGTATAGGTAGCAGGGTATATGTGCCTTCAGTATAGGTAGCAGGGTATATGGGCCTTCAGTATAGGTAGCAGGGTATATGGGCCTTCAGTATAGGTAGCAGGGTATAGGGGCCTTCAGTATAGATAGCAGGGTATATGTGCCTTCAGTATATGTAGCAGGGTATATAGGCCTTCAGTATAGGTAGCAAGGTATATGTGCCTTCAGTATAGGTAGCAGGGTATATGGGCCTTCAGTATAGGTAGCAGGGTATATGGGCCTTCAGTATAGGTAGCAGGGTATAGGGGCCTTCAGTATAGATAGCAGGGTATATGTGCCTTCAGGATAGGTAGCAGGGTATATGTGCCTTCAGTATAGGTAGCAGAGTATATGTGCCTTCAGTATAGGTAGCAGGGTATATGGGCCTTCAGTATAGGTAGCAGGGTATATGTGCCTTCAGTATAGGTAGCTGGGTATATGTGCCTTCAGTATAGGTAGCAGGGTATATGTGCCTTCAGTATAGGTAGCAGGGTATATGTGCCTTCAGTATAGGTAGCAGGGTATATGTGCCTTCAGTATAGGTAGCAGGGTATATGGGCCTTCAGTATAGGTAGCAGGGTATACGGGCCTTCAGTATAGGTAGCAGGGTATAGGGGCCTTCAGTATAGGTAGCAGGGTATATGGGCCTTCAGTATAGGTAGCAGGGTATATGGGCCTTCAGTATAGGTAACAGGGTATATAGAGGCCTTAAGTATAGGTAGGTATGTAGGTAGGTATAGGGGCCTTTAGGTAGGTAGGTAGGTACATATAGGGGCCTTTAGGTAGGTATAGTGGCCTGTAGGTAGGTAGGTAAGTATAGTGGCCGGTAGGTAGGTAGGTATAGTGTCCTGTAGGTAGGTAGGTAGTTAAAGGGACCTTCAGTATATGTAGCAGGGTATAGGGCCTTAAGTATAGGTAGGTAGGTAGGTAGGTAGGTATAGGGGCCTTTAGGTAGGTAGGTATAGGGGCCTTTAGGTAGGTAGGCACGTATAGGGGGCCTTTAAGTAGGTAGGTAGGTATAGAGGCCTGTAGGTAGGTATAGGGGCCTTTAGGTAGGTAGGTAGGTAGGTAAGTATAGGGGCCTTTAGGTAGGTAGGTAGGTATAGGGGCCTTTAGGTAGGTAGGTAGGTACGTATAGGGGGCCTTTAGGTAGGTATAGTGGCCTGTAGGTAGGTAGGTAAGTATAGTGGCCGGTAGGTAGGTAGGTATAGTGTCCTGTAGGTAGGTAGGTAGTTAAAGGGACCTTCAGTATATGTAGCAGGGTATAGGGCCTTAAGTATAGGTAGGTAGGTAGGTAGGTAGGTATAGGGGCCTTTAGGTAGGTAGGTATAGGGGCCTTTAGGTAGGTAGGTAGGTAGGTAAGTATAGGGGCCTTTAGGTAGGTAGGTAGGTATAGGGGCCTTTAGGTAGGTAGGTAGGTAGGTACGTATAGGGGGCCTTTAGGTAGGTATAGTGGCCTGTAGGTAGGTAGGTAGGTAGGTATAGTGGCCGGTAGGTAGGTAGGTATAGTGTCCTGTAGGTAGGTAGGTAGTTAAAGGGACCTTCAGTATAGGTAGCAGGGTATAAGGCCTTAAGTATAGGTAGGTATGTAGGTAGGTAGGTATAGGGGCCTTTAGGTAGGTAGGTATAGGGGCCTTTAGGTAGGTAGGCACGTATAGGGGGCCTTTAGGTAGGTAGGTATAGAGGCCTGTAGGTAGGTATAGGGGCCTTTAGGTAGGTAGGTACATATAGGGGGCCTTTAGGTAGGTATAGGGGCCTGTAGGTAGGTAGGTATAGTGGCCGGTAGGTAGGTAGGTAGGTAGTATAGGGGGCCTTTAGGTAGGTATAGGGGCCTGTAGGTAGGTAGGTATAGTGCCCAGTAGGTAGGTAGGTACGTATAGGGGGCCTTTAGGTAGGTATAGTGGCAGGTAGGTAGGTAAAGTGGTAGGTAGGTAGGTGTCGCTCCCCCCCGTGCCTCCTCCGCTCACCCCCATGGCCTCCTCCGTCCCCCGTGCCTCCTCGCTCACCCCTGCATAAGTATCAACTCACATGTCCAGTGGAGCGCAGAGCGGCAGACCTCGTCCTTACTTCTCGGTTCCCTCTAGTGGCCGGACCGGCTTTTACTGATGACGTCATTGTAAAAGCCGTCACTAGAGGGAACCAGGAAGTCAGTGAGAGGTCTGCCGCTCTGTCTGCGCTCCACTGGACGGGTGAGTTGATACAAAGTATGCGGGCGGCCGGGCGGAGGAGGCGCGGGGCGGTCGGAGGAGGCGCGGGTCGGAGGAGGACGAGTGCGAGCGGCGGATGCGCGGCGATGCAGCGTCGGGATTCGGCGGATTCGTAAAGTGGAAAATGGCGTCGGGATTCGAATCCACGAATCTCGAATATTTCCCAATATTCGAGGGATTCGTGGATTCGCCGGATTCGTCGTCCCATCTCTAATTTTTTTCCATTACCTTCTTAACCTGCCTGGCGTTCTATTAAGATCGCCAGGCAGGCTGCGGGAGGGTTTTTTTTTAATAAAAAAAAAACTATTTCATGCAGCCAACTGAAAGTTGGCTGCATGAAAGCCCACTAGAGGGCGCTCCGGAGGCGATCTTCCGATCGCCTCCGGCGCCCAGAATAAACAAGGAAGGCCGCAATGAGCGGCCTTCCTTGTTTTGCTTACATCGTCGCCATAGCGACGAGCGGAGTGACGTCATCGACGTCAGCCGACGTCCTGACGTCAGCCGCCTCCGATCCAGCCCTTAGCGCTGGCCGGAACTTTTTGTTCCGGCTACGCTGGGCTCAGCGGCGGCGATCAGGCAGCACACGCGGCTGGCAAAGTGCCGGCTGCGTGTGCTGCTTTTTATTTGAGCCAAATCGGCCCAGCAGGGCCTGAGCGGCAGGCTCCGGCGGTACTGGACGAGCTGAGCTTGTCCAGACCGCCCAGCAGGTTAATCTTCCTGTTAAAATGGAGTTCGAAATAAAATAATTCTTAGCAAAATGTACTACCCAAAGAAAGCCTAATTAGTGGCGGGAAAAACAAGATATAGATCAATTAATGGTTATAAGTAGCGATAAAGTTATTGGCGAATGAATGGGAGGTGAACTTTGCTTGGATGCATACGATTTTCGACACTGTAGGCTGAAGTGGTTAACACTGTACTGAAAATATAACATGTAAATGTAATCTATAATATGTTTTGAAATTGTTCACATACTGCATTTTACTTTGAAAACGGGTTGCTGAATATGGAAGTGAAACCTGCAAATAGAAAAGTGAGTGCGCAAATAAGAAGCAACATATGGAAAAGGGAGGGATGCTGCTCAAGGGAGTTGTACATGAAAAAGTGGACTGCTGTACATGGATGTTGCTCATAGAAGAGAGGCAGCACATGGAATGGGAGGGTGCTGTTGCACATGGATAGGAAACAACGAGAAAGTTGGCCTAGAAGTAGAAAAGGTATAAATCTGGCCTTGTCTGCACTTAATCATGATAGGAATCACATGCATTTATGAACAGTCATGTCAGCAGCTGCAGCTTCCTACACTGATAAAGATATGGGTTTAAAAAGATTATCTTTGATTATATTGCTGTGATGATCCGCTCAGCTGGCTGCACAGGCAGACAGCTGTTTGTCCATTTCTCTAGTCTGTGGGCTGCAGGTCTCTGGAACAGAGACCTGTCTTTCCATTGCAAGTTTCTGGTCTGTTCTCTTGCTGGGGAATTTGCATACATTCGTTATGCAAATCCCCTACCTGCCTTCTTTGATGACTGGCACTATAAGAGCTTTATGTTTCCCAGAAGGCTTTGCTGGTCATTTTCCTTCCATGGTCTGTTCCTGATGGACACTGCTGGAGTGTCAGCCATTGCTATCTAGTATAGTTAATTCCTGGGGGTTGCTTTAGGCTCCCCTTCTAGCCCAGTCAGGTTGTATTATCTGTATTGCCTGTTCTGTCTTGTCTTGCCTGTAGCCATTGTCCTGTCCCTATGGTGGTCGACAGGAAATGGTTCTGATCTCTGTTCTTGGAGTATAGCTGGTGCAGCGGTTGCTACCAGCTATCTCTTCTGTTCTGTCTCCTGGGATCGCGCTAGCTACTTTTCGCTAGCGCTGGGGATCCTTCTGTTCTGTCTCCTGGGATCGCGCTAGCCACTTTTCGCTACCGTTGGGGATCCTTCTGTTCTGTCTTCTGGGATCGCGCTGGCCACTTTTCGCTAGCGCTGGGGATCCTTCTGTTCTGCTGCTCTGTACCTGGATCGCGCTAGCCACTTTTCGCTAGTGCTGTGGATCCTATCTCTCGCTTGTCCCTGTTTTCGTGTGTCTGTCTTGTCTGCTACGCTTGCTGGATGCTCGGTGAGGTAACCGTTAAGCAAGCGCTCGCGTCCTCTGCTTCATGTTTGTCTGTTAATGGTTAGTTAAGCGTGCTTGTCTCTATTGTGCTTAACACGTGGAAACCGCGCATAACCGCGTGCACTGTTGCGAATGAGTGCGGTGTTCACGGTTAGCTAGCGTTTGTTATTTTCCGTATCTCCTCAATGTATTATTTGCTGTGCCTTTGCTAACCTCGTATTCTGTCCTGATCTGCCTTGTGTCACGTCTGGCGATCGCACCTCTCGCGATCGCGTTCCTATTTCATATCTGCTGTTGTGCGCGGTCGCGGGGTGGCGACTGGATTGGCGCACACACATACAACCTGTCCCTTTGCTCGTTCTCATTCGCAATCGCCTCTCTTGCGATTGCGTTCTGCGCTTCGTACAATTCCTGTCTGGCATTTGTGGAGGTACAGAGGATTGGTTCCTCTGCACTCCTCAGCGCCATCTGCCGACAGGAATTTCCCTCTACAGGTGCGTAGCACCTTTTGCTGGGTGCCTGCAAATATACGCTTGTGGAGGATTTCCGCCGTGTCAGCGCACGCGTTGTGCGCTGATCACGGAGAAAGTTCCACAATCGTTACAATTGCTCTCTGTATCTAATTGTGTAAAGAATTGTGGTTTCTGGGTACATACCTTCCAAGCCCAACTTATGGTAACTATTAGCCGTTCTCTGCTAAACCTCCCTCCCCATGCATAGACAGAATCATGAATGCATAGCAAGATTTTTTTCTTTTTAAAACAGAGGAGACTTGGCTTCAATTTAAATGTTGTAATAACTGGGACAAATAAGATGTGTGGATTTTATTCATAGCAGTACATTTTATTTTAAAACTTTAATGGCTGAAAACTGAGAAATAGTGATTTTTCCCAATTTTTTTCTTATTATTTCCATTAAAATGCATTTAGAATAAAATCATTTTTAGCAAAATGTACAACCCAAATAAAGCCTAATTAGCGGCGAAAAAACTAAAAACAAGATATAGATCATTTTGTTGTGATAAGTAGTATAAAGTTATTGGCAAATGAATGGGAGGAGCACTGAAATGTGAAAATTGCTCTGGTCCATTAGGGGAAAAACCCCTCAGTAGCGAAGTGGTTAAACAAAAGATGAAAAATTATCTCTTAGGAGAAAACGTAGGAGAAACGGATCGGGCCCATAATCTTCTAAGTGTTTTACAGATGGTTCATTGAAGTGATTGGCCACAAGTCTGCATAGGGGCTTCTTATGTCTAGGGCCACTCTTATAGCGATGTGGGTACAATGACGTTTAGAATACACAAGTAAAGACATTCAGCAGCACCTGTCATTTCAGAGTCTGAATATCTGTATTTCTAGAGTATATGAGCCACTTTCCAGTTACTTTCTCATCACTGAAATGTTAAGAGGACTTTATATCAGGAATCTGGAAAAATGACCTAGCAGTTTCATTAGAATGAAAGCATTCCAGATCATTTTGAGGAATGATGACAATCAGCATAATAAATACTTTTATTTTTTATGCGGCTGCTAATTCACTAGGTGCTTGAAGATTACAGAGGTGTTAATAATGAGATTCCTTGGAGTATCCACATCGTTGTCATACTTTGCAGAGAAACTGCTGACAGTGGAGCATATTTCAAGGCCAAATGTCTGTCTGCCCTGTACCTCTCACTCTCACTGTATGTTTCACAGGCCAAGTGTCTTTTCTGCCCTCTACTTCTCACTCTCACTGTATGTTTCACAGGCCAAGTGTCTGTCTGCCCTGTACTTCTCACTCTCACTGTATGTTTCACAGGCCCAGTGTCTGTCTGCCCTGTACGTCTCACTCTCACTGTATGTTTCACAGGCCAAGTGTCTGTCTGCCCTGTACCTCTCACTCTCACTGTATGTTTCACAGGCCAAGTGTCTGTCTGCCCTGCACCTCTCACTGTATGTTTTACAGGCCAAGTGTCTGTCTGCCCTGTACTTCTCAGTCTCACTGTATGTTTCACAGGCCAAGTGTCTGTCTGCCCTGTACCTCTCACTCTCACTGTATGTTTCACAGGCCAAGTGTCTGTCTGCCCTGTACGTCTCACTCTCACTGTATGTTTCACAGGCCAAGTGTCTGTCTGCCCTGTACCTCTCACTCTCACTGTATGTTTCACAGGCCAAGTGTCTGTCTGCCCTGTACTTCTCACTCTCACTGTATGTTTCACAGGCCCAGTGTCTGTCTGCCCTGTACCTCTCACTCTCACTGTATGTTTCACAGGCCAAGTGTCTGTCTGCCCTGCACCTCTCACTGTATGTTTACATAGAGTGACCAGATTTTTGTGGGTCCATCCTGGGACAGGGAGGGTGGGCGCGGGGGGGGGGAGGGGGGGGGGGGGCTGCGGTGCGTGGTGAAAAATGGGCGTGGCCATGACATTGTATGGGCGGAGCTAACGTAATGATGTAACAGCGAGGCATAAGAAAGCAGTGTTTACGCCATGATGTGGACAAACGAGACTTTGCATCATGGGTGTGCAGAAACTGTGTGATGCTAATAGACCGTAACCACAAAGCGACAAACATAGCCATCTATGACCATTAAATAATAAATGCAGTAATAGTTACCCTGGACACCAGAAACTAAATGCAATGGGCAACATGTCAGCACAAAATAAACGCAATGCGGGCAACATGTCAGTATAAAATAAACGCAATGCGGGCAACATGTCAGTATAAAATAAACGCAATGCGGGCAACATGTCAGTATAAAATAAATGCAATGCGGGCAACATGTCAGTATAAATTAAATGCAATGCGGGCAACATGTCGGCACAAAATAAACGCAATGCGGGCAACATGTCAGTATAAAATAAATGCAATGCGGGCAACATGTCAGTACAAAATAAACGCAATGTGGGCAAACATTTCACCAGAAAATTACTGCAATGCGGGCAAACATTTCACCAGAAAAGAAACGCAATGCGGGCAAACATTTCCTCAGAAAAGAAAATAAATGCGGGCAAACATTTCCCCAGAAAAGAAACGCAATGCGGGCAAAAATTTCCCCAGAAAAGAAACGTAATGTGGGCAAACATTTCCCCAGAAAAGAAACACAATGCGGGCAAACATTTCCTCAGAAAAGAAACGCAATGCGGGCAAACATTTCCCCAGAAAAGAAACGCAATGCGGGCAAACATTTCACCTGAAAAAGAAAGCATTTACTCACCTGGCAGAAGTCTCCGGCCTCTGGCGTGCTGCTCCCGGGACCATCTTGCTGCTGATCTTCTCTCCCGCGCTGACAGGGCTACGGCAAGATGGCGCCCGAAGCCCTGTACTGGAGACACAAATAGTCTCCAGTACAGGGCTTCAGCAGCCATCTTGCCGTAGCCCTGCTCGCCTGCCGGTGTCGGAACAGACACCGGAAGACTAGGCTGGAGCGGGGCTGCGGGCAATGAACTGGCATGGCGTCTATAGACGCCGCTGCCCGTTCATAAGGATAGAGTGGCCAGAGTCCCGAGGCTGGGACGTCCCACTGCTGAAAGTGGGACGTTTCCCGGGACCTCATGCAGCCTGGGACAGTGGACCCCGAATCCGGGACGTGTCCCGGGCAATCTGGGACGTCTGGTCACTCTAGTTTACAGGCCAAGTGTCTGTCTGCCCTGTACTTCTCACTCTCACTGTATGTTTCACAGGCCAAGTGTCTGTCTGCCCTGTACCTCTCACTCTCACTGTATGTTTCACAGGCCAAGTGTCTGTCTGCCCTGCACCTCTCACTGTATGTTTTACAGGCCAAGTGTCTGTCTGCCCTGTACTTCTCAGTCTCACTGTATGTTTCACAGGCCAAGTGTCTGTCTGCCCTGTACCTCTCACTCTCACTGTATGTTTCACAGGCCAAGTGTCTGTCTGCCCTGTACGTCTCACTCTCACTGTATGTTTCACAGGCCAAGTGTCTGTCTGCCCTGTACCTCTCACTCTCACTGTATGTTTCACAGGCCAAGTGTCTGTCTGCCCTGTACTTCTCACTTTCAGGGCTTGATTCACAAAGCGGTGCTAACAGTTAGCACGCTGGTGAAAAGCCCATTATCACGCCTAAACTCAGTTTAGGCGTGCTAAAAATAAACTCGCGTGCAAAGTTTTAACTCGCGTGCATTAAACTCTATGCAACGTTGCGCGCGCACCTGCACAGCAGCACAAAGCGGTGCTAACTCAGCTAGTGCAAAGGTTATCATGCCTAAAAGTTTTTAGGCATGCTAACTGGGTTGCACCGCTTTGTGAATCAAGCCCTCACTGTATGTTTCACAGGCCAAGTGTCTGTCTGCCCTGCACCTCTTACTGTATGTTTCACAGGCCAAGTGTCTGTATGCCCTGTACCTCTTACTGTATGTTTCACAGGCCAAGTGTCTGTATGCCCTGTACCTCTTACTGTATGTTTCACAGGCCAAGTGTCTGTCTGCCTTGTACCTCTTACTCTCATTGTATGTTTCATAGGCCAAGTGTCTTTCTGCCCTGCACCTCTCACTGTAGGTTTCACAGGCCATGTACTGTATCTGTATCTGTCCTGTACCTCTCACTCTCACTGTATGCTTCATAGGCCAAGTGTCTGTCTGCCCTGCACATCTCACTCCATGTTTCACAGGCCAAGTGTCTGTCTGTCCTGCACCTCTCACTTGTGTTTGCTTTGTTCTGTAAGTGCTCAAGCATAATCCCTGGGCAGAGGACTATTCATATGTTTCAATATGTGACAGCTGGGAGGCAACACTTTCATCTCCGTTCTAAAATAATTAATACAGTTTATGCCACTCATGTTTTAAGAAAGAGGGCATTCATCATCGTCACGCCTTCATAACTAACTAAAGGTGGCCATACACTGGCCCGATTCCCGGCCGTTTTGACAGCAGATTCGATCCTGGGATCGAATCTGCTGCCAATCGTTCGCGGTAAACGCCGCCGACGATCCGATTTCCTCCCGAAATCGGATCGGTCCGTCGATCGCGCCGTGCGGGAAATTACCCTCGATCGCCCGCGGGTAAAGTGCGCGTCGCTAGCGGCGGCCGATCCGATGAAAAATACATTACCTGATGCGGGCTCCCGGGCGTCTTCTCCGCATCTTCTCAGCGCTGCACCCGCTCCATCCCGGCGCTTCCTGGGTCACTGCAGTGACCCAGGAAGTTCAAATAGAGGGCGCTCTATTTGAACTTCCTGGTCACGGAGTGACACAGGAAGCGCCGAGATGGAGCAAGAACAGAGCGGTGCAGCGTGGAGAAGATGCCCGGGAGCCAGCGTCAGGTAATGTATGCGCGGGGGGAGGACAGGCGGCAGGAGCAGCTGAACAGATTGTGATCGGTTTCAGGCTGAAATCGATTCACAATCTGTTTGCAGTAAAGGCAGCCATACGATCCCTATCTGATCAGATTCGATCAGATAGGGATCTGTCAGCTGGTCGATCTGATGGCACATCGACCAGTGTATGGCTGCCTTAAGCCTTATAAATGACAATGGGTTATTTTTTTCTGCTACTGTGTCTTACAGCTGACGGGCACAAAGGAAACACATCTGTTATGGAGAAAAAAAATGCAACGCATAGCAAGACATTAAGCGTAAAAGGGCCCTTAGGGTCCTTTTACATTATATCAGTTGCTGTTAGTTGTAACTGAAAGGACAACTGATGTGCAGTTCAGTGTACATGTTTTCCTATGGCCTTTTTCTCACTATACGCTGAAAAGCTGAAGCTTTTTCACAATGCACTGCCATGGAGAGAAAAACTCACTTTAAAACACAACGCATAGCAATGCCTTAAAGAGACACTGAAGCAAAAAAATATATATGATATAGGGAATTGGTTGTGTACTATGAATAATTACTAGAAGATTAGCAGCAAAGAAAATATCCTCATACTTTTATTTTCAGGTATATAGTGTTTTTTCTAACATTGCATCATTCTATAATATGTGCACATTACACAACACTCAGCATTCAAAATGAGTCTTTTAGAGCAGTATGTGAAGTAATGACCTCTCCTCGAGCAGAGGAAAAGTAAATAGTCCAGGAACAGTTGAGATAATAAAAGTCAGATAACAGCCCTCTCCACGACTAACTTAAGGCTCATACACACATCAGACCATAGTCTTTGGAAAATGAAAGATCACAGACCAATCTTACCACCCTTCATGTAGTATGAGAGCCATACTCTACACAGTCTTTTCTATGGAGCTGAACTCCACATCAGAAAAAAATCTTTGCAAGATGCTGCACACACAGATGCTGTACAGACACAAAAGATCAGTATCTGCAAAAGATCTGTTCCTGCCAAATATCCGTTACTGCAAATTGCAATGATAGTCTATGAGATCTGCAAATCATCATACACACCTTGTTTAACTGACATTCATCTGCAGATCAGACAATCATCTGCAGATCTGAAAATCCATCCTGGTGGATCTGATCTGCAGATGAATGTCAGTTAAATTATGTGTGTATGATGATCTGCAGATCTCATAGACTATCATTGCAATTTGCAGGAATGGATTTTTGGCAGGAACAGATCTTTTGCAGATACTGATCTTTTGTGTCTGTACAGCATCTGTGTGTGCAGCATCTTGCAAAGATTTTTTTCTGATGGGGAGTTCAGCTCCATAGAAAAGACTGTGTAGAGTATGGCTCTCATACTACATGAAGGGGGGTAAGATTGGTCTGTTATCTTTCATTTTCAAAAGACTATGGTCTGATGTGTGTATGTGGCCTAAGTCGGAGAGCTTAATGGCTTGTTTGCATAGAGATAACAACTGGAGTTTCTCAATTCTTCCTGTACTGGAAACAATTAAGGCCCATACACACGTCGGATTTTAGCGAACGACCCGTCGTTTGAACGTTCCGTCGTTCGGACGTTTCCGCGTCAAATCCGACGTGTGTACAGACTATCGTTCGGGTGATAAGACTGGTTACCAGCGATCCGCCCGGCGGATCATTGGTAACCAGTCTTATCACCCGAACGATAGTCTGTACACACGTCGGATTTGACGCGGAAACATCCGAACGATGGAACGTTCAAACGACGGGTCGTTCGCTAAAATCCGACGTGTGTATGGGCCTTTACACTGATGTATCTGATCTTTTTTCGCTTCAGTGTCTCTTTAAGTGTAAAAGGGCCCTTACTGGAATATCTCAGTTCGGCCCTTTGCATATTTTACTGTTTAAAGTAAATCTGCTAGCATGGTGCATGTCACACAGTTCTTATGCTGGTGCAAAGGAGATAACTAAAGGCTCCTTCCATGAACATTTAGTGCTGGGGCACACCAAAACCCGCTAGCAGATCCGCAAAATGCTAGCAGATTTTGAAACGCTTTTTCTTATTTTTCTGTAGCATTTTGCGGTTTTGGGTAGTGTTGGGCGAACACCTGGATGTTCGGGAAAGTTCGCCGAACATGGCCGCGATGTTCGGCATGTTCGGGCCGAACCCCGAACTCCCCGAACATCCCGCTTTTGGGGGCCCTATGGGGTCGCAGGCATAAGGGGGGAGCATGCCCCGATCGCGGGGGGGGGGGGTCGGAAATTCCCCCCACCCCCTCCGCTAGCGCTCCCCCTCTGCCCGCTTCCCCATACAAAAGTTTAAGGAAGTAAAACAGTACCGGTGGTAGTGGGTGGCTGGCAGTGGGCGGCACTATGAAGTGAGTGACTGAGGAGGAGGAGTCCGGAGAGTGACGCGTTGAGGGAGGCCGGGCAGCGGGCGGTTCAGCAGTAGTACGGTACTACTGCTGAACCGCCCGCTGCCCGGCCTCCCTCAACGCGTCACTCTCCGGACTCCTCCTCCTCAGTCACTCACTTCATAGTGCCGCCCACTGCCAGCCACCCACTACCACCGGTACTGTTTTACTTCCTTAAACTTTTGTATGGGGAAGCGGGCAGAGGGGGGAGCGCTAGCGCAGGGGGTGGGGGGAATTTCCGACCCCCCCCCCCGCGATCGGAGCATGCTCCCCCCTTATGCCTGCGACCCCATAGGGGGGCAGTATTCGGCCGAACAGGGCCCTGTTCGGCGGCCATTTAGTAGTTCGGGGCGAACCCGAACTTAAAAGGCCGAACACCATCAGGTGTTCGGCCGAACGCGAACATCACCCGAACAGGGTGATGTTCTGCAGAACCCGAACAGTGGCGAACACTGTTCGCCCAACACTAGTTTTGGGTAGCAGTTTTGGTGTAGTAGATTTCAGATATTGTTACAGTAAAGCTGTTACTGAACAGCTTCTGTAACAAAAACGCCTGCAAAACCGCTCTGAACTGCCGTTTTTCAGAGCGGTTTGCGGTTTTCCTTTACTTTACATTGGAGGCAGAAACGCCGCCGCAATCCAAAAAATGCCTCACCCCGGGAGAATGCTTCTTAGCAAAACGCCTCCCGCTCTGGTGTGAACCACTCCATTGAGATACATTAACCAAGCGTATCCGCAGCCGCAAGCGGCTGCAAAAACGCTGAACCCGCTTGGTGTGCCCCAGCCCTTAGTGCTGTTTAAAATCCACCCAAACTGAGAGGGATATGGAGGCTGCCATATTTATTTCCTTTTAAACAATACCAGTTGCCTGGCAGTCCAGCTGTTCACTTAACTGCAGTAGTGTCTGAATCAGACACTTTAAACAAGCATGTGGCTAATCCAGTTAGACTTCAGTCGGAAACATCTGATCTGTATGTTTGTTCTGGGTTTACATATAAGAGTATTCGGGATAGAGGCTCAGCAAGACGCGCGCATCAAAAAAGTGCGCGTGGAAAAAAGGGCGCGGGTTATAGCCAAAATTATAAGTTGTAATGCAAAACAATATTTTTTTCATTTATAGCTTATAAATGAAAATCTAGTGCTAAAGAGGTTGAATAAACGGAAATGAAAAGGCAAAATACTGTCTATAACAAAAAAGAAATCGGAAATGAAACGTCAAATAGCGTCTATAACAAAAAATGATATATACACTTGTACTAAGCATAGTGATACAATGGTAGATTTTACAGGTATTTTACTGCAATTATACCTAACTGTAGGCTCACACAGATCTCTCCCTATCCCTATCCCTAACCCCTAGACCCCCCCTGATGGTGCCTAACCCTAACTACCCCCATGGTGGTGCCTAACCCCAACCACACCCCTGGTGGTGCCTAACCATAACCATACCCCTGGTGGTGCCTAACCCTAACCACACCCCTGGTGGTGCCTAAACCTAACCATCCCCCTGGTGGTGCCTAACCCTAACCACCCACCTGGTGGTGCCTAACCCTAACCCCCCACCTGGTGGTGCCTAACCCTAACCACCCACCTGTTGGTGCCTAACCCTAACCATCCCCCTGGTGGTGCCTAACCCTAACCATCCCCATTGCACAAACTCCCTTACACACATATAAACAATAATATATTTAGTCCTTAAAATACTTCACTATAAATAACATGAATAGAATAATTTATATATTTGTAATAGAATAAATAGCCTTAAAATCACGTACACATTAATAATATTATAAATAGAGGAAAAAAAAAAATATATATATATATATATATATATATATATATATATATATTAGGATAAATAGCCTTACAATCACGTACGCATTAAAAATCTTAAATACCGGTAGTATTAAAAACGGAATATTAGTAAGATAATAAATCTGAAAACTATAATCGACGCATTATAAGTCTAAAAAAAAGTTAGTACCAAAAGCGGTGCATTTCTAATAGAATAAGGTTCAAAACAATATTTAAGCATTATACGTATGAAAACGAATTTTAAAATGATAAAATAAGTGTAAACGAAAATTTACTTGTTATAGTCCTGAAAGCGAAATTTTAAAAACGAAAAAATAAGTATAACCCAAAGTCAAAACGAATTTGTAAACGATATTTGTAATAAATCTTATTCTGTAAACGAAAACTTTTGTTAACACGATCCCTGCAACCGCTATTTCTCGGGCGCCCAAATTTCCTGTCGGGCGCCCAATAGCAGATATTTTGCATTGCAGTCTATGCGGAGGCCCTTTTGTCCATTACCCATATGCGCCCTTTTTTACTGCTTCCCAGCAAGACAGCCAGGAAACCTGCATTGTTTAAAAGAAAATAAATATGGCAGCCTCTTCAGTTCAGGCGAGCTTTAAAGGGAACCTAAACTGAGAAGGATATGGATGTTTCATTTTAACCACTTGAGGACCCACCCTTTACCCCCCCTTAAGGACCAGCGCTGGTTTGAGTGATCTGTGCTGGGTGGGCTCTGCAGCCCCCAGCACAGATCAGGGTGCAGGCAGGGAGATCAGATTGCCCCCCTTTTTTCCCCCCTATGGGGATGATGTGCTGGGGGGGTCTGATCTCTCCTGCCTGCTGTGGGTGGCGGGGGGGCACCTCAAAGCCCCCCTCCGCGGCGAAATCCTCCCCCTCCCTCTCCTACCTGGCCCCCTCCTGGAGATCCTGCTGCACAGGACGCTATCCGTCCTGTGCAGCCAGTGACAGGCTGTCTCCTGTCACATGGCGGCGATCCCCGGCCGCTGATTGGCCGGGGATCGCCGATCTGCCTTACGGCGCTGCTGCGCAGCAGCGCCGTACAAATGTAAACAAAGCGGATTATTTCCGCTTGTGTTTACATCTAGCCTGCGAGCCGCCATCGGCGGCCCGCAGGCTATTCACGGAGCCCCCCGCCGTGATTTGACAGGAAGCAGCCGCTCGTACGAGCGGCTGCTTCCTGATTAATTAGGCTGCAGCTGGCGACGCAGTACTGCGTCGCTGGTCCTGCAGCTGCCACTTTGCCGACGCACGTTATGAGTGTGCGGTCGGCAAGTGGTTAAACAATACCAGTTGCCCAATGCCTGGTAGTCCTGCTGATCTCTTTGCTGCAATAGTGGCTGAATCACCCACCTGAAACAAGCATGCAGCTAATCCAGTCTGACTTCAATCAGCGTACCTGATCTGCATGCTTATTCAGGGGCTGTGGCTGAAAGTATTAGGGACACAGGCAGAGCTGGGACAAGGTCCTCCAGCACCCAAGGCTGAGACACCAAAGTGCGCCCCTCCATCCCTCCCACCCCAGCCATCACACACTGATTGCTATTAGACTAAGAGGGCCACAGGGCCCACAACCTCCCCAACACCTTAATATCTAGTTATCTGGCTTGCAGTCACTGCTATGTATCCCCTTTTCTTATTTGTTTCTGCTTCAAACACAATTAGGAATGACAGCTGAATGAATTGTGCACCCCCTGCTACACTGCGCCCTGAGGCTGGAGCCTCTCCAGCCTATGCCTCGGCCCGGCCCTGGACACAGGATCAGCAGGAGAGTCAGGCAACTGGTATTATTTTAAAAGGAAAAATACATGTCCTTCTCAGTTTAGATTCCCTTTAAGCCAGTGGAGGGTGTTGTGTGTTACTGATAATCCTAGCCTAACCTAACCCTACACTGACCTAGAGTGTAACCCTTCTGGGACATGGATTCCTGATTGGTGTTACTCCCAGATTAATGGGGTGGAATCTGTTGCAATGCCTAGGTACATGCTCACACATAGCTTTTTGTAGACGTTCTTCAGTAGCCCTAAAAAAGCAAGGCCACTCTAAATAAATTATTGGCCTTAAAGTGTACATGCACAGACCTGGAATATTAATGCAGGTTTGTAATAATAACAATAATTCTAACATTTGTGTATCGCTTTTCTTCTGTCGGACTCAAATCGCTTGACAGCTGCAATCTCACCGAAGGACTCCTTACTTAACCTCTTGAGGACTGCAGGGCTAAACCCCCCTAGTGACCAGGCAATTTTTAGTTTAAAAGGCCACTGCAGCTTTAAGGCCAAGCTGCAGGGCCGCACAAAATAGCACACGAGTGATTCCCCCCCCCCTTTTCTCCCCACCAACAGAGCTCTCTGTTGGTGGGGTCTGATCGCTCCCCCCATGTTTATTTTTGTTTTAATAAATATTATTGTTGCCTTTTTTTAAAAAAAAAACCCTCTTCCTTTAAACCCCTTCCCTCCCTCGCTCCCTCCCTCCCCACAGCCGGCCAATTACGGCGATCGGCTGTCATAGGCTTCTGCCTATGAGAGCCGATCGCTCTCTTGTCCCCCAGGGGGACAGCCGTGTCACACGGCTGTCCCCAGTGCAGCGCTGCTGCTGATCGCAGCGCTGCACAAAGTAAATAGACGGCGATCACGCCGTCTACCGGTCTCCCGAGCGGCAATAGCCGCTCGGAGACTGAAGGCGGGGCGGAGCTCCGCCCCCCAAGCAGGAGATGCGCGCGCAGCCTGCGCGCGATCTCCTGCAAAACAGAGCCCCAGGACTTTACGCCAATTGGCGTTAGGCGGTCCTGGGGCTGCCGCCGCGGCCACGCCTACTGGCGTGACGCGGTCGGCAAGAGGTTAATAGATACTGGCTTCTTGAATAGGAAGAGTCAAGATTCAAACCCTGGTTGCATACCGTATGTCAAAGGCGGTGCCCTTAACCAGTACTCTATCCAGCCACTAGGTTAATCGGCCCCAGACTACGCTAGATTGTGCCTGTGACGTAGAGAGAGCAATCTCAATCACCAAAAATATTTGTAAAGCACTAAGAAAAAAGCATAAATGTAATGTATAGTAATAATAATGATTATAACTAACCTGAAATCAATCAAAATTGTACCTCATATGAGTGACCTGGCCAGAAATTAAGTATATTTCTGGGATGACATCACAAGACTGTTCAGGCAAAGCCAAAGGTAGCTGTTCCTCAACAATCTTTATCTCAAGATCCTTTAGCGAGGATCTTAGTACTGATACCACACACTAGTAATGTAACTAGGTATCTAACACTTACATTAGCCTAACATTCCAGTGTCCTGGTACATTTGACTGTAATATTGGGATCACTTGCAAATTTTACAGATCTTAACTCCTGCTGCACCTGTGTGTCTTCTTAACTTCTCACCTAGCCGAATCCTAAGATCCACCTTAGTCTTTGTCTATCCTCAACTCTCACCCTTTGACCTTGCATCTAACCTTAAGGCGGACCTAAGCCCAGAACTTCCTCTCTGCTCTAAAAGATAAGCAACAGCATACTAACCTTTAAAGAAAAACATGTATTTGTTACAGCTTACAGAATTCCTACAGTAAATCTGCAGTGTCTACTTCCCGATTTCATAGGAGCACAGAAAGAGTTAACTTCCTGTGTTTACATATTCGCACATAACTCGGCACATCTGAGGCACAGAGCTTGCAGCTCAAATTAAACTTTTGACTACTTGCTGATAAGGGAGAATTATACAGGCTGTTCTCTCTAAATACACACAGGGTGGATTTCTTTGTGTTTTCTTCGTCTCCTGTGAAAGAGTTTAAGTCTGCTTTAACTCTCACTCTACCAAATGTCAAAACTAAATTTAATCTTTTAGCTGAGCCCAGCTAATTCTCTATCCGATAAACTATGGCTAACGCTAATTAATGTAGTGTTTGGAAATCCTACTACCGGTATATCATAATGGTTACCCCTTAACTATTCGTTCTTCTTAAAGTGGGATTAAACTCCCTAATCAAAAATGTAAGTACCTACTCTTAGGTACATAAAAGAAAATTTAAAAGCATTCTCAGTTGTGTAAAAGCTCTTACTTTTAAAGTGAATGGGAACCGCATTTAAAAAATAATGAGACAGATACTTACCCCAGAAGAGGGAAGGCTATGGGTCCTATAGAGCCTTCCCGCTCCTCTCTTGGTTCCCTCGTTCCAGTGCTGGCTCGCCCGGTAGCAGTATTTGACTAAATTAGTCAAATACTGCTTTACCCGGCCAAAGGAGGCTTCAGAAGTCTTCAGGGAGCCCGAGTGCTCTTGCAGAAGGGTGGTCCTGTACTGCGCCTGCGAAAGCACGCTCTCTTGCACGCTCACGCCTGTGCAGTATGGAGCTGCATGTGTTCGGGAGGACACAGCTCCCGAAGACTTCCAAATACCATTTCGGCGGGGGATTGAAACTGGGGTTGTCAGGAATACATTGGGGTGCTGATGATGTTAGGAATACATAAACATATTCTATCATTTTTATGTCTGCTGTGTATCTTTCAGAGGTGGATGTCAGCCAGTATGGCTTGAAGGTATTGGCAACTAGCGTCCTGGAATTCCGTATAAAATGTAAATTACCTATCATTGTCTGCTTCTAATTAGGAAACCCTTAATTAGACAGTTGCTGTGAAGCCTATACAGGTGGTCAGACCATGTTGTCTGAATAATGTCTCAGAGGGGTATTGTGTTTGGGAGCAATTGTCACCTGGACCGGCTGCAGTAGGCTTTGAAGCCGATCACACCAGCCTGAGCCCGGACTGCACACAGGACATCCTGCTGCAATGTGAAAGCCTTAATCAATTGTCACCTGTAACCTGGGGAGATTGGAGGTTAACGAAGTCTTTTGTTGTGTGTGTGCTATGGACAATGTTCACATGTGGATGTCAGATCTCTGGGAAATCAAATTATGTCTGAGGATGTTATTAAATCTAGTCCCCCCCGCCCAAACAGGCTGGCAGCCTCAAGGCAAATATTGCATTATAAAAAGCAGGGGACAGATAGCTGAAGTCAGTTCTCTTCTGACGGTAGCTGCGGCTGGTCTCCTGGCCCAAGCTAGTGGACTCCTGGTCTAACCAGATTGTGTCCGTCCACAAAAGTCCAAGATTCTTCTATCTGGATTCCTGTATTTTGGTAAGCAAAATCGCTTTTGTGTTGTATCTTTGTAACTCTTAATTTTGTACCTTTTTTACTTTGTTTTTTGTAATCTCTTGTATATATTCTGTTCTGCATTGTTCCATGTTTTTCTGGAATATTAAATTATTATTTAACCACTTGAGGACTGCAGGGCTAAACCCCCCTAGTGACCAGGCAATTTTTAGCTAAATTGGCCACTGCAGCTTTAAGGCCAAGCTGCAGGGCCGCACAACTCAGCACACAAGTGATTTCCCACCCCCCTTTTCTCCCCACCAACAGAGCTCTCTGTTGGTGGGGTCTGATCGCTCCCCCCATGTTTATTTTTTTTTAAATAAATATTATTGTTTTGTTTTTTTTTGTTCAAAACCCCTGTTTCTTTAAGTTTATTCCCTCCCTCCCTCCCCACAGCCAGCCAATTATGGCGATCGGCTGTCATAGGCTTCTGCCTATGAGAGCCGATCGCTCTCTTGTCCCCCATGGGGACAGCCGTGTCACACGGCTGTCCCCAGTGCAGCGCTGCTGCTCATCGCAGCGCTGCACCTAGTAAACAGACGGCGTGATCGCCGTCTAACAGTCTCCCGAGCGGCAATAGCCGCTCGGAGACTGAAGGCGGGGCGGAGCTCCGCCCTCCGAGCATGAGATGCGCGCGCACCATGCGCGCGATCTCATGCAAATCAGAGCCCCAGGACTTTACGCCAATTGGCGTTAGGCGGTCCTGGGGCTGCCGCCGCGGCCACGCCTGCTGGCGTGACGCGGGCGGCAGAAGGTTAATAAGCTTGACTTCTGCTGTGCTAAACTAACACTCATAGCCTAGAAGAGATTGAAGTGCAACTGTGTATAGTCCAGGCCTATTTGTACGCTTGAGCAACACTACCATATGAAATTGTAATTGCATTGTGTGTGGGGGCATTTGTCATACGTTGGCCTAAAGCGCGCAGCTGACCCAACGTACGAAAAACGCCAGTGCGAGTAGCGACAGCAGAGTGGCTAACAGTATTGTTCGGAACGACTGTTAGTGGTTTTGCTTCATTACAGTGTAGGATTGCAACTGTGTGTGGGTGCGTGGCGTTCTCGTATTCGGCCTAAGCGCAAAGCTGACCCAAATACGAAAACGCAGATTGCGGGTTTAGCCCTCGACAGCTGAGGGGACGTGTCTAGCGAACCGCTAGTGGTGGCAGTGAGAAGTGTTCTGGGGGGTCACAGCCTTGTTTGTAGCTTAAATAAAGGCTGCTCCCCACTTGATCTGGTCAAACCCGCAGTCGGGAACCGTATACGCAGGCGTGCTGCGGGCCGGTTTCTGACATAATTGGCTGGCAGCGGTGGGAACGTTTAGTACATTAGTACGCAGTTTAGCTCGCTATTCTGAGTACTAAAGGCTGGAAGCTTGCTTGAAGCAACTAGCCTACAGAAGTCTACTCAGTGCAGAATCTACATACGTTTTTTTTTGTTCAAAGATACACACTTGGTATTTTGCTTTCCCTTCCGCCTCCCCCCCCCCTTTTTTCTTTTTATTTTTTGCAACACGATGGCTCAGAAAGCATCCAGCTATGCAAGGCAAAACAAAGAGATACTACTCAACCTGTGTGAGCACAAAGGCATCGAGACGGTGAGCGGCCAGACTAAGGAGCAGTTAGTTTGTGCGCTCGAGGAGTATGATGAGGCAGAGCGAGCCCGTGCTTCAACGTCAGCGGATGCAGCTCACGACACGCCAGAGGAGGAATCGCTCCCGCCACAGAATGCGAGTGGAGACGATGTCCTGGACGATCCACCAAGCAGGGAGATGCCATCTCTGGAAGCTGATCTACAGCTACTGAACTCGGCTGATCCTGAACTGTGCCTAAAGCTGATCCTACTGCACCGACAGGCAGAGGAGGGAAGAGCTGAACGGCGACGCCAGGCCGAGAGTGAAAGACGCCAGGCCGAGAGGGACAGACTCCGGGCAGAGGAGGGAAGAGCTGAACGGCAACACCAGCTGGAGCTGGCTAAACTTCAGCAGCAGAACCGGTCTGTTGGACCCGCAGAACGCGAAGGTGAGCGAGTCCACAGAATCCCCCTGGATAAGTTCCCCGCTATGGACAAGGACTCTGACATAGACACTTTCCTACAGGGGTTTGAAAGGACTTGTCGGCAGTATGGGGTGCCCCGTGAGCAGTGGGCAAGATACCTCACACCAGGGCTGAGAGGCAAGGCCCTGGAGGCGTTTGTGAGTCTCCCCCAGTAGGAAGAAACAGACTTTGAGGCACTTAAGAAAGCCATTATTGCGCGATACCACCTCACGCCAGAGGTGTATCGCAAACGTTTCAGGACAGTGCAGCGAGGTCCTAATGACAGTTACCTGGATCATGCTTGCAACCTGCGCACTGCCTTCCAGCAGTGGTTAAAAGGACTGTCAGTCAAAACCTTGGATGCCCTGCAGGAGCTGATGATAGAGGACCAGTTCCTACACACCTGTCCTGTTGAAGTCCGGCTGTTTGTGCTGGATCGAGAACCAAAGACAGTGGATGAGGCTGCGGAAATGGCCGATTCCTACACGGCCCATAGAGCACCCGAGTCCCGGAGGACTACTACGCCCAGCTGGAGAGGAGAACAGATTGCTAAACCTGTTTCACCCTGCACCCAGAGGAGACAAGCACCGCTGTCTCCTGGATTCAAGCAACCTGACACTCGGAAATGCTTTGTATGTGACAGGGTGGGTCATATCAGCACGACTTGCCCAGAGAGGAAGAGGGAGGCCCCAAAATCCAGTGAGGCCTCAACCCCCCGTGAAGTCCCAACTGCTCTGTGTGCTACCAGGAATGCCACTGGCTATGCAGAGAATCTGCAGCTTGTCACGGTTGGGGGTACAGTTGCCAATGGGCTGAGAGACACTGGAGCACAAATGACTCTCATACATCCCCAGCTTGTGAACCCAGAGCTGTACATACCTGCGAAAATGATTGCTGTCAGAGGAATTGGGGGTGTCGCCCCAGCCATACCCACCGCCTTGGTCCACCTGAATTGGGGGGCCGGCAGCGGAATGAAAGAAGTTGGGGTAACTGACAAAATCCCCACCAACGTTTTGCTGGGTACTGACCTGGGACGGTTAGTAGCCCGGTATGAGCCTACTCCAAACCCTGTGGAGCCTGCATCCCCAGCAGAAGTTCAGGACTCTTGCAAGGTACTATTTGATAACGCAGTGCAAGTGGGGAGTGCTGGTGAGGCCCCAGGGGCTATGCACTGTATACTAGGAGCCAGCCCTTGTGGGTCTCCAGTGCCTAGGCCTGGAGTGGGGCCTGTTGATACAGAGAATGCAGAAACTGATGATGTCATTTATGACGCACGGACTATCGAGGCGATCGATGCAGGAACTGTTGATGCTACTTGTGAAGTGCTGAGTAGCAATGTGTGTAATAATACAGATAATGTTGATGTGGAATGTAATGTTCTAAATGTCAATATGTGTAAGATGGATAATGCTGATGTCCTATATGTTCTGCTACATAATGTGTGTCAGGTGGACACTCCGTCGGCTGCAGGAGTAACCAGCCGGGCTCGCTGGTCTGCAGCAGATGGATTGCCCACTGAAGGGGCAGACGGCACCAGGCCAGGTCTTCCCCCTTCCGATGTTTTTAAGACCAAAGGTGATGTGGTTTATGATACGTGTAGTGTGGACGCTCCCTCAGCTGCAGTGGTAACCCGCAGCGCTAGCGGGTCTACAGCAGAGGGACTGTCCACTGAAGTGACCACTGTCGCTGGGTCAGCAACATCCACTTCGGAACCTGGCCCGGAGGGCCCAGGAGCCTCTCCGTCTGCAGCCTTCCTGGAATGTGTGACAGGCAGCACTGAGCTCTCTGGGGCTGTTCGATTTGACAGCAGCATGGAAGAGCTCAGGGGGCTAGCCAGCAGGTCACCAGCTGGGAGGGGCGGGCTGAGAGGGTTCTGGGAAGTTACTCCCTCGGAGCTGTCCAAAGTGGAGGAGGCAGACCGGCAGATACTCGTTCCCCAAAGGGACCGAGAGATAGCTCCTGCCACTATAGAGAGAGTGCGTGTAGCGACGGTTGGAACTCTTCCCCAGTTGCAGCACTGTCTCTATGGTCGCGACTTCACGGTCGTTACTGACTCGCATTCCCCTGGTTTGTTACATCAGGTTGCCATGGGCAACGACACATTGCAGCAACCTGACCAACTTTTCCATTCCTGTAGCTTGGAGCTAAGGAGTTACCCCCCCAGGCCCGGCCGTCAGTGTCGGCTTTGGCAGGACGATTCGTTAGAATCATCTGCCGGCGCCGTCTAGAAGAGGGGGCGTGTCAGGAATATATTGGGGTGCTGATGATGTTAGGAATACATAAACATATTCTATCATTTTTATGTCTGCTGTGTATCTTTCAGAGGTGGATGTCAGCCAGTATGGCTTGAAGGTATTGGCAACTAGCTTCCTGGAATTCCGTATAAAATGTAAATTACCTATCATTGTCTGCTTCTAATTAGGAAACCCTTAATTAGACAGTTGCTGTGAAGCCTATACAGGTGGTCAGACCATGTTGTCTGAATAATGTCTCAGAGGGGTATTGTGTTTGGGAGCAATTGTCACCTGGACCGGCTGCAGTAGGCTTTGAAGCCGATCACACCAGCCTGAGCTCGGACTTCACACAGGACATCCTGCTGCAATGTGAAAGCCTTAATCAATTGTCACCTGTAACCTGGGGAGATTGGAGGTTAACGAAGTCTTTTGTTGTGTGTGTGCTATAGGACAATGTTCACAGTATGTCAACAGTATTGTTCGGAACGACTGTTAGTGGTTTTGCTTCATTACAGTGTAGGATTGCAACTGTGTGTGGGTGCGTGGCATTCTCGTATTCGGCCTAAGCGCAAAGCTGACCCAAATACGAAAACGCAGATTGCGTGTTTAGCCCTCGACAGCTGAGGGGACGTGTCTAGCGAACCGCTAGTGGTGGCAGTGAGAAGTGTTCTGGGGGGTCACAGCCTTGTTTGTAGCTTAAATAAAGGCTGCTCCCCGCTTGATCTGGTCAAACCCGCAGTCGGGAACCGTATACGCAGGCGTGCCGTGGGCCGGTTCCTGACAGGGGGGGGGCAGCATAGAATAGAGAGCACCAAGAGAGGAGACGGAAGGCTCTATAGAACCCAGAGCCTTCCTTCTCCTTAGGTAAGTATTTGCTTCATTTTTTTTAAATGCGGTTCCCATTCACTTTAATGCAAAGAGCAGTACAAGTTTGTACTTCTCTGCTAATCAACAAATGTAATCATTGTTGTCTAGACGTTCTATGTCTGGTTTTCACTCTACTCACCCTCTCTTCTCCGCTGAAGAGACGTAGCCATTGCCAAGGTAACTTGTCTAATTAGCACAGGAGAAAGGAGGAGCGGAGAGAAGAGAGCAGACAGAGCGCTTATGCTGTATTTCAAAGATGAAGCAGGCACACCATCCGACATCAAATTAGGGGGTGCTTGGTGAAGTGGTATAGGCAGTACCACAACAAGTGAGTCCAAAGGTATCACCAGCACACCACAAGTTTAAAGCACACCTTTTATTGTGCCAGTCTCCACAATAATCCAACCATTGTTTCGGGGGGCCGCGCAGGTCCCCCTTATCAAGGCATGTGGGTAACCACATTATTGTGGATTATTGTGGAGACTGGCACAATAAAAGAGAGCTTATGCTGGTTGGCAATTATTACATTTGCCAATTAGCACAGATTAGCATACCGGTACAAACGCGTACTGCTCTCTGCATTGAAAGTACATTTTTTACACACAAGGAATGCTTTCAAATGTTCTACTATATACCTAAGAGTAGGTACTTAAAGATAATCTGAAGTTAATTAACAAAAAACAAAACAGATACTGACCTAAGTAGAGGGAAGACTCTGGGTGCTACATAGCCTTCCCGTTCCACTCACGGTCCCCGCGTTCCAGTGCTGGCTCCTCCGTTCAAATATCGCACCACAGGAGGTTTTGGAAGTCTTCGGGAGCCCAAGTGTCCCGGAGGACGGGCGGCTCCGTACTGTGAATGTGTGAGTGTGCTTGGGCATGCGCAGTATGGAGCGGCCTGTCTTCTGGAGCACTTGGACTCCCCAAGACTTCCGAAACCTCAGGCAGCTGCAGAGAGCAGTCTCCAGCCCATTAGTTGGAGACTGCTAACAGTGGAACGTGGGGAACCAGGAGAGAACAGGGAGGCTCTATAGGACCCAAAGCCTTCCCTCTCCTTAGGGAAGTATCTGTTTTTTTTTTGTGTAATTTAGCTTCAGACTCTCTTTAAATATTTTAAATATTACTTTAGGAAGTTTAATCCCACTTTAGCTGTAATATAATGTAACTTGTTCTAAAGCATTACACAATCCTCCTGCAACCTCTCACTAAAACCAATGCTTGGCTCTGGATAAATACAGGATTCTCAGTTATACGGGAAAACAAAGGTTTTTGGTAATGAACTTGTATTGTACTAGCAACACACAATCATGGTCAACATACAGTATATGGCATGAGGTACTTCTAGAAAATTGTTAGAAATGTTATTCAAACATTTTAATTTTTTTTTTTGCTTGCAGTGAAAAAACAACAACAAAACAGCTGGAAAGAATTGCTAAATCCATGTAGGAATCATAAAATGAACCATACAAAATTACTGGCATCTTTTAGAAGCTGTAAGAAATATTTGGATTTCAAGCAGGTGATTATTCTTCCATTTACAAGTAAACTCACCTTTGATGAGTTGCAGATGCCTGCAATATAAGAGGCACACATTCAACCAGTCATTTCTGGTTTGCTGCTTTACGTCTCAACATGGACACAACAAAGCAAAACAGAAAACTGTCCAACTGGGTGAGACTGAAAACAGAGACAAACCATGGACAATCGTGAGCCTAAAAGTCTGTCTCTCAGCGGGGTTGATTCACTAAATGCCAGTAAATTTGCTGTATACAGAAAGATCACGGCTTGTTTACTGGCAATTCGGCCTAGCGTGCATGGTGCAAATAGCGCAACCCCTGGTACTTGGGTAATGTACATGATGCGTAATGGACTTAAGCTACTCAAATGGCTCAAGTACCAGTAAACTTGCCGTGTGCTGTCTCTACACAGCAAATTTACTGGCATTTATTGTATCAACCACAATATTTTTGTGTCCTCTTAATGCAATGTTACTAGAATGGCTGACGCCCACGGCGATATAGTTAAGTCTAGCTGAGGATGGATACAAGAGAAAAATTGATTGAGAATAGCTAAATTTCAACTTAAACCATTTATTGCCAACTGTATTTAAGGGGGCCATGTTAGGAGACTTAGGACCTTCTACTGCTGACAAATAAAAACAACCCCCCCCCCCACAACATATCGTTTCTCAAAACACACCTTAAAGGGCCATAATTCTTCTGGAGTCGTATAGCCTGTTGAGAGTTAAATCAACATTGCAACTGTTTGGTAAAATTCATCTCTGTCTCTGTTAACCTTTTGCTGACCACTCCACACCAATCGGCGTGAAGTACTAGGGGCAGAGGTTGCAGGAGATTGCACGCGCCGCCATCAGTCTCCCAGCGGTGATCGCCACTCGGAGACTGCTAGATGCCGAAACCGCCGTCTAATAAGACTGTACAGAGCTGCAATCTAAGGCAGCGCTGTACTGGGGACAGCCGTGTGACACAGCTGTCCCCCTGGGAAGCTCAGGGGTGATCCGCTGTCATAGGCTGAAGCCTATGACAGCTAATTAGAGCGATTGGCTGGTGGGGGAGGGGGAGAATAATAAAAAAAGGCCACATTTATTTAAACATAAGTAAAATAAATATTTACAAAAAAGACAAACATCCTGGCAGCGATCTTAGCCCACCAACAGATCTTAGCCCACCAACAGAGAGCTATCTTGCAACCACTCTATAACTGCATTTACAAACATGGAGGCATTTTTACTTTGAGAGCGTTTGGAGATAATCAGCACTATAATGAATTGGGCTGCACACAGATACACAGAAAGTCTAGCTGTTTTCCATAACACCAGTCCAGAGGGTCAGGATTGTACTGTGTGTCAGAGATGGTCAATGAGATTAACCACTTAAGTACCAGCGGTCTCTGCCCCCTAATGCTAGGAATACACCATACGTTTTTCAACAGATAGATGGTTCGATAGATAATTTCAGACATGTCCGATTTTATTTACGTTTTTCTGATCGATCTCTCATAGAAGTGAATGGAAATTGATAAGAAAAGATAGGAAAATCGATCAGATAGTAAATAGACTGAAAAATCTCATTGTGTATTCCCAACATTAAGGACCAGAGACTGCTGGTGAATTTGCATTTTATTGGTCATCTCTACTCCAACATCACTGTACATTTGCATGCCTTTGCTACCTTAGACACCTCCTAGGAACTAAGGGGAGCCTGTGGATGTTGTTCACTCACTATCCAGAAGTGGTGCAATGTGCAAAGAACTTCTTGCTCTGTTGAAACGGATTGCTTCCAAACATCTACTGCTCCCAAGTCTCAATACCCATCCAAGTCTTGTATATATAAATCCAATCCATTATGCAGACATGTGAAGGGGTTAAGGAAATAACTAATTGTGAAGGCTATCGGCCAATAATTGAATACAGTCATGGAAATCTTTTCCTGCCAATGTTTTGCCTTGCAGGCTTTCCATCTGATGTCTAATCTGATTAATACTTTCTGCATGGAGATCATTAAGTGGGTTTAAGGCAAACCACTGTGAGGGTCAGTTTCACTCTTTTAAATACTGACCTATGACGTATGTCTAATAAGTTGAGTTAAATGTTGTCTTTACTCAGAGAATTTCCTACATTTATATAACACCAACATATTATTCAGTACTTTACAAAATACAGCAAAGTCCCTAGTATCCGGCATTGGTGGGGATTGCATGATGCTGGATACGTGTGCTTGCCGTTTGCTTGCGCAACCGGCCGAAACAGCACAAACCTCCCCCCTCATGCAGGATAAAATGCAGCAATGTTCTGTAGGTCTTAGTGGACTTCTGGTGGCTTTCTGACATCCTCTGTGCACGGCTTCTGGTGTGTCACCAGACCCTCACTTGTCATGCTAGGAGCTGTGCACAAACGCTGGAAGTCACTAGGAGCTACAGGACATAGCTGGAGGCTCGGTGAGTTTTTTATGGCCTGCAAACTCCCCCCACCCCCCCCCCAAAAAAAGTCCCCTTTTTCCCCTCAGGCTTGCCGGTTCGTTGAAACGTCCGTTTGTCTGAGTTCTGGATAACAGTAACTTTGCTGCACATGGGAGTTGATAAATTGGTGAACAATAGAAAACACAACTGTGACGCATTTGCTGTTTTTCATATCGAATACGTCATACCTCATTTACAGTGTCAAAGCAGCCAGAGCTGGCAAAGGGTTAACTTTCCAGTTATTACAGGCAGAATATAGAGTTAATAAGCTCTTATCAAAGGCCTTCCTAGGCTTCCAAGCAACTATGCTGACTGGCTGTCTATCCATCCATCCTTCCATCCATTCAGAATTGTCCCTGACAGAAACTAATAAAACTGCCTTTGTCCTAAGAATACAGTCTCCAAAGTTCCATACATGAAAACAACTTTTCACACCTCTGCATGTAAAACTTCTGCCAGAGTAACTCCATGGCATCCATATTTGCAATATGGCATCCATATTTTTCATATTTCATTTTTTGTGGGGTGTGGCAAGCATGTTAGCCGCACCGTTTTGACAGTGTTCTGCCCCAAGGACATAAAGCTCAGAAATTAAGAGTAAAATGTTCTGCAAAGATGTAATGTGAGTTCTTGACATGTATGAAAATACTATATATCCTGCATGTATGTTTAGAGTTGATGGTTATAGAGTTAAAGCTCACCGAGCCCCCTAGTGGTCAGTTTTTATATTATCAGTAAACTGCAAGGGTTCTTGGGATACAAAGTTGAACAGCATTGTGGGATTGATTCCACCATTTTAGAACCCTGTCTGTGAACTGTGAGGAAGCACTATCCACCATCTCTTCTCTTGTGGCAGCATTCTTGGTGAGTGACTTATTGTTTCTCACACCTAGTTATTGCTACAGCATCTACTCATAACAGAGACACTCTGTAGTATGTTTCTGCATTGTTAGATTACTCTGTGCTGTGTTCTTATACTGTCTGTCAGGAGCCTAAATGAGCACATGTATAATGCTAAACTGCAATATTGTTTATTAATGCATTGATTGTTGTAATCATATCTACTATGAGAGCCTTATTATACATTCATCTGTTTTCTAGTTTCACCGCCTGTGATTTCAATAAATACAAGACTACTTCAATCAGTCTCACTTATTGGGAGCCAGGAAGGTTTAGCTGCATGTCTTAGCTACACATAGGTCACATGTGTGGGGACAGAACAGTGAAACAAGAGCTGAAACACCAAGAGAGTGACAGATGACTACACAGAGGTCTGCTACTCCTATGCACTGAGCTGCACACGGAAACACAGCAACCCCTATACAGTCAAGTGCTGCAGTGAAACAGATACTTCTAGAGAGCGGTGCACCAAACTGACTATACAGAGCCCTGCTACACTCCATGCAGTCTCCTGCATACAGCTATTGCAGTCTCTACACAGTCTAGCACCATCAGTGAAATCTGACTACTCAGACCTGCTAACTAGTCACAGCAGCTACCTGCAAGTGATCGTCCAGCAACCCTCACATAGTCAAATATCTTCACCATCATGTCACAAAGTCGGGCATCTTTGACATCTTCACTTAAAACAAGATCCAGAGTCAGCGGATCTACTAAGTCGTCTATCAGCAATGCAGCCGCCATTGCCCGTGCAAAAGTTGAAGCTGCAAAGGCACGGGCTGCGTTTGCAGAGCAAGAATTGCAAATGAAGAAAGAGAAAGCACGCCTTGAGGCCGAAAGTGCTCAGCAGCAGGCATCTATAGAAATGCAGAAAGCCATTCTAGAAGCTAATATGGAGAAACTTACTACAGAGAAAGAAGTTGCAGCAGCCACAGCTGAAGTAGAAGCCCTGGAAAGAGCCGCATCTCTTGGAAGTGAGTATAGAGCATGTAGCAACATACTCGGTGCAGATCTTGACTGCCAAGACTCGCTAAAGCGCACCTCAGAGTATGTAGAGCAACACTCCAGACAACACAGTGACTCTGATCTACAGCAAGAAACAAAACATGTCACTTGTGAGACAATTCTGATGCCTTATAATCCATCACTGAGAGATGACCAGAACCCTCAATCCTGCAAACAAGAGAATACTGATCAACATTACAGCAGCTTGAAGAGTAAAACCCAGCCTCCAAATCAGCAGCAAGAATCTGTCTTCACTCCAAGGCAAGAGCATAGAAGCCAGGGTGAACTTCCAGTTCCTAACAGGTATGATCAAACACCACATTCTCACAATATCAATAAACCACCATCTAATCTTACTGCTAGCCAAGCCAGTATTGACTTTGCTAAATTCTTGGCCCGGCGTGAGTTAGTCAGCAAGGGACTTGTAAAGTTCACTGATCGCCCAGAAGATTATAGAGCATGGCGATCCTCCTTTCAGAATGCAATCCAAGGTTTAGACTTGTCATATAGTGAAGAGATGGACCTCCTAGTGAAATGGTTGGGGAATGAGTCAGCTGAGCATGCTAAAAGGATCAGAACCATAAATGTAAATTATCCGCATACCGGACTCAGAATGATCTGGGCTAGACTTGAAGAGTGCTATGGATCTGCAGAAGCAATAGAAAATGCTTTGTTTAAGAGGATTGATGACTTTCCTAGGATTGCTAGCAAAAACTATCAAAAGCTCAGAGAACTCAGTGATTTGCTAATGGAATTACAAGTTGCCAAAGCTGAAGGGGATCTTTTAGGACTTGCATTCCTTGACACAGCCAGAGGTGTCAACCCTATAATACAAAAGTTGCCATTCAATCTCCAGGAACAATGGATTAGACACGGCTCTAAATATAAGGAAATACATAGTGTACCATTTCCCCCATTCATGGTTCTTGTGGACTTTGTATACCATCAAGCAAAAATTAGGAACGATCCTAGCTTTGATCTAACGCTGTCATGTGCTGCTCCACCAGGACTCCAACATCGCAAAGCACCAGTGACAGTGCGCAAAACTAATGTTTCTCCTACAAATACTTTTGACAGGACTTCGAGTTCTTCTCGCCCACAAGACAAAGTAAAAGATCCAAGTAAGCAGTGTCCCCTGCACAGAAAGCCTCACTCCCTCTTGAACTGCAAAGGTTTCAGAGAGAAGCACATAGAAGACCGCAAAGCCTTTCTCAGGGAACATCACATCTGTTATAAGTGCTGCTCATCTACATCTCACCTCGCTAAGGATTGCAAATTTAGTGAGAAATGCACAGAAT
This sequence comes from Hyperolius riggenbachi, assembly GCF_040937935.1. Classification (NCBI taxonomy): domain Eukaryota; kingdom Metazoa; phylum Chordata; class Amphibia; order Anura; family Hyperoliidae; genus Hyperolius; species Hyperolius riggenbachi. The sequence continues at coordinate 218,481,280 of NC_090649.1, read as the reverse complement.
GTGACAGCCCAAGTCACAACACCGCTCTGCATCCTGGGCCTGCACTATGGACTGTACAACATGCCAGAAGTGTCACTGAGCCTCATGAGGAGGAGAGCAACACCGCCTCGGATACATCATCAGTTACTGCCCAATGTACCGAAGTTTGTAAGGGACTCATAGAAGGGAAGTCCTGCTCAAAAATCTGCTTAGTCTGGGTTTATCCAGAGGCTCATAGAGAGAAAGCAATTAAAGTTTATGCCATCCTGGATGACCAAAGTAATAAGTCCTTAGCTAAATCAACCTTTTTTGACATGTTCAACATTGAAGGTCCTAGTTCTCCCTACACTCTAAAGACTTGTGCAGGCACATCGGAGACGGCGGGGAGAAGAGCCACTGGGTACCTAGTTGAGTCCATGGACAATAAGACATGCTTATCCTTGCCAACTTTAATTGAGTGTAACCAGATCCCTGACAACAGGTCAGAAATACCCACACCGGAAGCGGCAGCACACCAACCCCACTTGAAACGTATTGCCCACCGCATACCAAAACATGACACCCAAGCTCAAATCATCTTGCTCCTTGGGAGAGACTTGATACAAGTACACAAAGCAAGAGAACAGATTAATGGCCCTCACAATGCTCCATATGCACAGAGGCTTGACCTAGGGTGGGTCATAATAGGAGATGTCTGCATAGGAAGTGTACACAGACCCACTTCTGTGAATAGCATGCTCACTAGCACGTTACAAAATGGACGTCCTTCTTTATTCCATCCTTGCCACAATCATTTCCTGGTTAAAGAACTGCCTTACAGCACCAATCTGCCCTGTCCTGCCATTTGCTCTTCCTGCGACAACCACATAGCTGACAGTGACCAAAACCATCTAGGGTGCACTGTTTTCCAGAGAACACCACAAGACAATCAGGTGACAACATCTCATGAGGACAGATTGTTTTTGAAATTAATGGAACAGGAAATGGTCAAAGACAAATCCAATAGCTGGGTCGCACCTCTTCCCTTTAGACCACAAAGACAACGTCTGCCTAATAACAAGGAACAAGCTTATAAACGCTTCACTTCCCTTAGACACAACTTTCAGAGGAAACCAGAGATGAGAGTCCACTTCTTTAACTTTATGGAAAAAATATTTGAGAATGACCATGCAGAGATAGCACCTACTCTTAACAACTCAGAAGAATGTTGGTACCTACCCATATTTGGAGTATACCATCCAAAGAAACCTGGTCAAATCAGGGTGGTATTCGACTCGAGCGCAAAATTCAAAGGGGTTTCCTTAAATGATGTGCTCTTTTCAGGTCCAGATCTTAACAACAGACTTTTGGGAGTACTTCTACGCTTTCGTAAGGACTCTATTGCCTTCACAGCAGACATCCAACAGATGTTCCATTGTTTTCTCGTTAAAGAAGAACATAGAAATTTCTTGAGATTCCTATGGTTCAGAAACAACAACCCGAATGAAGACATTGTAGAGTATCGCATGAGGGTACACACGTTTGGCAACAGTCCTTCCCCTGCAGTTGCTATTTTTGGACTTAAACGCTCAGCTCAAGAAGGTGAGATACAGTATGGAACAGACGTAAGACACTTTGTAGAGAAGGATTTTTATGTGGACGATTGCTTAAAATCACTACCTACGAATGAGGCAGCTATCAGTCTCCTCAAAAGAGCCCAAGAATTGCTTGCTTGTTCGAACTTGAGACTGCACAAAATTGCTTCCAACAGCAAAGAACTTATGGAAGCTTTCCCCTCTCAAGACCACTCAAATGATCTAAAAGACTTAGACTTAGCAACTGACACTATTCCAGTACAACGTAGTCTCGGACTACTATGGGACCTAACGTCGGACACCTTTACTTTCCAAGTCAAGAATGAAGAAAAACCCTTCACCCGTAGAGGCGTACTCTCTACCATAAACAGCCTGTATGATCCTCTAGGATTTGCATCCCCTGTTACTATCCAAGGCAAAGCATTACTCAGAGACTTAAGCTGTAAAACTTTAGACTGGGATGTTCCACTTCCCCCCGAACAAAGAGACTTATGGGTAGAGTGGAGAAACTCCTTACCAGCTTTATGTGATCTTCATATTGCACGCCCATATGCCCCTGTACCCTCTACAGAAATCCAAATGCAAAGACTTTGTGTTTTCTCTGATGCATCTGTGAAAGCGATTGCGGCAGTAGCTTACCTTAAAGTGATAGACAACAAAGGACAATGCCATGTCGGGTTTGTCATGGGGAAAGCAAAACTTGCTCCACTCCCGGAGCATACTATACCCAGGCTAGAACTGTGCGCTGCTGTGCTAGCAGTAGAGATAGCTGAGCTTATTACCACCGAGATGGACATTGACATTAAGGAGACAGAGTTTTACACAGACAGTAAAGTAGTCTTGGGCTACATTTACAATGAAACCAGGCGCTTCTACGTTTACGTAAGCAACAGAGTTCTGAGGATTAGAAGATCTACCAGCCCAAAACAGTGGCAATATGTACCTACCGACCATAACCCTGCCGATCTGGCAACCAGATCTGTTGCTGCCAAGCACCTTCAGAACACAATATGGTTTACCGGACCTACATTTCTGTATAACCCAGAGCACATTTCCGAAGGTGAGTTATTTGGACTAGTAAGTGCAGGCACAGATGTAGAAATCCGTCCTCAGGTTTCTACGCTACGCACAGTAACTTCTGAAAGACATCTTAAATCTCATCGTTTTAGCAGATTTTCAACCTGGAATTCACTAATTCGAGCCATCACTTGTTTAGCTCATATAAGTGGTTCGTACAAGAGTACTTCATCTACATGCATGAATAGCTGCAAAGGCTGGCATCTCTGTGGGAATGTCAGATCAGTACATGAACTAGACCGATCCAAAAATCTGATCATTTTCACTGTGCAACAAGAAGTATATGCTAAGGAGATTGATTGTATTGTCAACCAAAGGCCTATCCCAAATGACAGTGTTTTGAAAAGACTTGACCCAATCTTAGATGAAGACGGTCTGTTAAGAGTGGGAGGCCGTCTTAAGCATGCTAAAATAGAACTGAAAGAGAAACATCCTGTGTTAATCCCTGGCCACCATCACATTGCGTCTTTGCTTGTTCAGCACTACCATAACCTAACCAAGCATCAGGGTCGCCTGTTTACAGAAGGGGCTTTACGAACTGCTGGACTGTGGATAGTAGGAGCAAAGAGATGTGTGAGCAGGTTCATTTTCAACTGTGTTACTTGCCGGAAACTCCGTGGTATGTTTCAAATGCAGAAGATGGCTAATCTTCCATCGGACAGACTTAGCTTAGATCCCCCTTTTACTAATGTTGGCCTTGATGTGTTTGGACCTTGGTTAGTCACTACCCGACGTACCAGAGCCAGCCATGCAAACAGTAAGCGCTGGGCAGTCTTGTTCACTTGTATGTCAATCCGAGCAGTTCATATAGAGGTGATTGAGTCTATGGACACATCAGGTTTCATAAACGCCCTCAGACGTTTCATTGCTATCAGAGGCCCTGTGAAACATATTCGCTCCGACAGAGGTACAAACTTTATAGGAGCAGCCAAAGAGCTACAAATTCCTTCCAACTTGGACACTGTCACTGTGGAAAGATATTTAAGCCAGCAAGGTTGTACATGGACCTTCAACCCACCCCATTCCTCCCACATGGGAGGGACCTGGGAGAGAATGATAGGCATAGCCCGCAGAATTCTCAACTCCATCTTCTTACAAGCAGGTACCGCCAAGCTTACGCATGAGTGCCTAACTACCTTTATGGCAGAAGTCTCAGCCATCATGAATGCCAGACCTCTAACTCCAGTCTCAAGCGACCCTCATGATCCAGTGATCCTTACTCCTTCTATGCTGCTTACCCAGAAGACTGACATTGTTGGTGTTCCTACTGGAGAATTTACTACTAAAGTCCTTTACAAACGTCAGTGGAGGCAAGTACAATGCCTTGCAAATACCTTCTGGGACAAGTGGAAAAACCAATACATTTCCACTCTGCAACCAAGAAAAAAGTGGCAAACTATCAAACCTAATCTCAAGCCTGGTGATGTTGTGCTTGTGAGAGATTGCCAGACATCTAGAAATGATTGGCCTTTGGGCCTTGTTACAAAAACCTTTCAGAGTGAAGATAACAATGTCCGCAAAGTTGAAGTCAAAATACAACGACAAAAGGAAACCAAATTATTCCTCAGACCAGTAACTGAACTGATCTTACTGTTTTCTTCTGGAGACTCTAGTAATTGGTGGCACCAGTAAATGCCAGACGGGGAGTGTTCTGCCCCAAGGACATAAAGCTCAGAAATTAAGAGTAAAATGTTCTGCAAAGATGTAATGTGAGTTCTTGACATGTATGAAAATACTATATATCCTGCATGTATGTTTAGAGTTGATGGTTATAGAGTTAAAGCTCACCGAGCCCCCTAGTGGTCAGTTTTTATATTATCAGTAAACTGCAAGGGTTCTTGGGATACAAAGTTGAACAGCATTGTGGGATTGATTCCACCATTTTAGAACCCTGTCTGTGAACTGTGAGGAAGCACTATCCACCATCTCTTCTCTTGTGGCAGCATTCTTGGTGAGTGACTTATTGTTTCTCACACCTAGTTATTGCTACAGCATCTACTCATAACAGAGACACTCTGTAGTATGTTTCTGCATTGTTAGATTACTCTGTGCTGTGTTCTTATACTGTCTGTCAGGAGCCTAAATGAGCACATGTATAATGCTAAACTGCAATATTGTTTATTAATGCATTGATTGTTGTAATCATATCTACTATGAGAGCCTTATTATACATTCATCTGTTTTCTAGTTTCACCGCCTGTGATTTCAATAAATACAAGACTACTTCAATCAGTCTCACTTATTGGGAGCCAGGAAGGTTTAGCTGCATGTCTTAGCTACACATAGGTCACATGTGTGGGGACAGAACAGACAGAAAAATATTATGCAAACCACTACTCACATACAGAGAGGTTTTCAGGTGGATTGCACATCCAGCCACTGAGAAATAAGGTTCTCAGTAATACTTTATGGTTAAATACTCATGTTTCATGTGTGTGAATTCATAATGCTTTACTGAATGCAAATATGCAATCCATTTATTGATGGGACTTATGTGCATAGAGAAGAAATCGAAATCAGATAATCTGCCAGATTTCTTGCTTTCTGAAAGGGGTCTGGAGCTTTCACTTTCTTATCAGCTCTTATGTCAGCCCCTCCTATCAGGATGAGCCAAGACACAGCTCCCTAATCCTGTCCTCAAGGCCCACCAACAGTGCATGTTTTGCAGAAAACCACAAACATGCACAGGTGAGGTAATTGAAGGGGCCCATACACCTAACGATTTTCCCGCTGATATACGGCCGATTCGATCACAGTGATTGAATCGGCTGTGAAATCGCCGCACACACCACTGACAGAACGATCGATTTCCGTCCGAAATCGGTCGTTCCCGTCGATCCGTCCGTGCGGAAGATTTCTCTCAATCACTGGCGGGTCGGGAGTGCGTCACTAGCGGCATTCGAATGCCCGATGACCGACGCAATACAGCGGGTATACATTACCTGTTCCGGCCGGCGCGAGTCCCCGCTGTCACTGCTGTCTTCTCCGCAGAGTAGAGGGCGCTCTGCTGTTTAAACTTCCTGCCGGGCAGAAAGAAGTGAAGCATGCCGGAGACCAGACCAGGCCAGAGAGAAGAAGAAGACAGCAGAGACCTGGGGAGTCCCGCCGGCGGAGCAGGTAATGTATGGGGGGGGGGGGGGGCAGGAGAGCGGCGGCAGCACCACCACAGATTGTGATCGGTTTCAGGCTGAAATCGATCCACAATCTGTTTGCAGTAAAGGTGGCCATATGATCCCTCTCTGATCAGATTCGATCAGAGAGGGATCTATCTGTTGGTCGAATCTGATGGCAAATCGACCAGTGTATGGCCACCTTACGTGTCTCAGCAAAGCTGATTAACTACCTTTGTGGATTTCCCCAAAACATGCACTTTTGGTGGGCCTTGAGGACAGCGTTGAGGAACACTGCTTTAAGACATCTATTACAATAGATCTCTGCATCCTTAGTCCATCATCTGTTTGTCGAATTCCATCTACCAACACGCTGGCAGGACACCGGCCAAAATGCAATACTTTGAATAATTCGGAGCAAAGACTTTACCATTGGACTCAGACAACCAACCCTGGTATTTTAAACTTTTCAGACAATCTCCATCATTTTCTCTTCTCCGCTTATTTCTATCCAAGCAGTCCTCTGTTCAACTGCTAGATATATTTTTGGACAGGTGTATGTATATTTTTTGTGTATAGTTCTTTAAAAAAAAAAAAAAAAATAGATAGACTTGTTCTAGTTTTGCCCTTCTGATCGCGGCTAGCAGGCTGTTTGTAAACGAAAGGGGAAAGAAATCCCATTTGTTTACATCCGTACGGCACTGCGGTCCCCGATAGCGCTGCACGAGATCGGCGATCCCTGGCCTCTGATTGGCCGGGGAGCGCCGTCCTCTCACAGGCTGATGCCTAAGAGGAGGCGGTGATCCGTCCTGTTTCATTCAGAGCACAGAGGGGAGGAGGGAAGGGGATGGGGGGGAGGGAGAGAGAGCCTCGATGAGGCTGAAGAAAAAATAAATAAACAAACTGCCGCAGCGATCTGACCCCTCCGGCGGCATGTCCCCTTAGGGACAAAAAAAAGGAGGTGACTCCGATCGCTGGGTTCCATAGCTGGGTTGTGCAGGAAGCTGAAAAGTCTGCACAGCCCAGTGCAACAAAAAAGAGCCTGGTCGTTAGGGGGGTTAGCACTGTGGTCGTCAACAGGTTAAACGTTTGCTTTGCTCACCGTGCAATTGCCTTTAGAAGCCCCTAGTGCAGGGGTCGGCAACCCGCGGCTCCGGAGCCGCATGCGGCTCTTTTTCATCTTCGCCGCGGCTCCTAGGCGGCTCCGGTGCCAGTGGCTGCGGCGCTCGTGACGTGTGCTGTTGTCGCTGGCCGGCAGCCTATCAGAGAGGCCGCCGGACCAGTGCAGTGCAGGGCTTCGGGCGGCCATTTTCCCGTAGCCCTGCAGGCAGGACGTAAGGTAGGAAGAGGATCGTGGGAGTTGCGCGCCACAAGGTCGGGACAGGAGGAGATCGTGACAGGAGGTCTTCTGACTAGGTGAGTAAATGGTTTTTTTTTTCAGATCTGCTGAAGGATTGTGCATATGGGGGTCAGATCTGCTGAAGGATTGTGCATATGGGGGTCAGATCTGCTGAAGGATTGTGCATATGGGGGTCATATCTGCTAACGATTTGTGCATATGGGGGTCATATCTGCTAACGATTTGTGCATATTGGGGTCATATCTGCTAAAGTTTTGTGCATATGGGGGTCATATCTGCTAACGATTTGTGCATATGGGGGTCATATCTGCTAACGATTTGTGCATATTGGGGGTCATATCTGCTAACGATTTGTGCATATGGGGGTCATATCTGCTAACGATTTGTGCATATGGGGGTCATATCTGCTAACGATTTGTGCATATGGGGGTCATATCTGCTAACGATTTGTGCATATGGGGTTCATATCTGCTAACGATTTGTGCATATTGGAGTCATATCTGCTAACGATTTGTGCATATGGGGGTCATATCTGCTAACGATTTGTGCATATGGGGGTCATATCTGCTGACGATTTGTGCATATGGGGGTCATATCTGCTGACGATTTGTGCATATGGGGGTCATATCTGCTAACGATTTGTGCATATGGGGGTCATATCTGCTAACGATTTGTGCATATGGGGGTCATATCTGCTAACGATTTGTGCATATGGGGGTCATATCTGCTGACGATTTGTGCATATGGGGGTCATATCTGCTAACGATTTGTGCATATGGGGGTCATATCTGCTAACGATTTGTGCATATGGGGGTCATATCTGCTAACGATTTGTGCATATGGGGTCATATCTGCTAACGATTTGTGCATATGGTTTTGCGGCTCCCAGTTTTTTTCTCTTTTCGGAAACGGGTCCAAGTGGCTCTTTATGTCTTAAAGGTTGCAGACCCCTGCCCTAGTGGATGAGACCTGAGTGGCAACTGTGACACAGTAAGACAAAATGTTGGCAGGTGTCATCACATTTTATCTAACAAATCTGGACTGGGTTTTGTAAAAAGGCTGTCTGGTATGTGGCCAAAATTTTCAATGCTTGCCTGGGTCATATCAGAATACAATCAATACAAACATTTAGTGAATTAGCATGCGTGACTGCAGTCACATGCACGTAAAATAAGTACGCATGATGAATGAGGTGTAAGCAAATTTTCCTCAGAGGGGCTCATAATCTAATCTCTACCATAGTCATTTGTCCATCTGTCATTTGTCCATTTGTCTAGCACCAATTTAGGGGGAAGCCAGTTAACAACCATAGTTCAGAGGAAGACAGTTTATCTACATAGTCATATTTCCATCGTGGTCTAGGGCCAAGTTAGGGTGAAGCCAGTTACCTGCTTGCCGACCGCGTCATGCCGATGGGCGTGGCCGCGGCGGCAGCCCCAGGACCGCCTAATGCCAATCAGCGTAAAGTCCTGGGGCAGCAGTTTGCAGGAGATCGTTCGCAGGCTGCGCGCGCATCTCCTGCTTGAGCGGCGATCGCCGTTCGGGAGACTGTTACACAATACAATAATACAATACAATAACATTTCTATAGCGCTTTTCTCCCATAGGACTCAAAGTACTTAGGCTCTCTCAGACTCAGTAATTGGTAGTGGGATGAAGTATTCACACAACAAAAGTTATATTTCTGCAAATGCCAAACTGAACAGGTGGGTTTTCAGTCTGGATTTAAACACGTCCAGGGATGGAGCTGTCCTGATCTGTTGAGGTAAGGAATTCCAAAACGTAGGGGCATCATGACAGAAGGCTCTGGGACCAAAAGTTTCCAAGTGGACTCTGGGTATGACTAGATTATTAGAACCTGTGGATCTGAGAATGCAGGGATTGCTACGCAGCTGCAACATATCTTTCATGTATTCAGGACCTAGATTATTCAGGGATTTAAATGTCAGTAGGCCGATCTTGAATAGGACCCTCAATTCTATAGGTAGCCAGTGAAGGGAGTGCAGGACTGGCGTTATGTGGCAGTGACGGGGTTGGTTGGTTTGCAGTCTGGCAGCAGTATTCTGTATCAGCTGTAGGCGGTACAAGACCTTTTTTGGAAGGCCAGTGTAGAGAGCATTACAGTAGTCCATTCGGGATGTGATGAAGGCATGGACTAAGGTTGGCAGATCTTCTGGGGGGATGAGGTGCTTGATTTTTGCAATGTTCTTCAGGTGAAAATAGGATGATTTCACCACAGCAGAGATTTGAGTTCTGAAGTTTAAATCCCCATCAATTAGAACTCCCAGGCTACACACATGTTCAGAGCTGCGTAGATCCGTGCCTCCTATTCCCAGTGGTGAAGACTGCAAGTTAAGTTGTTTTGTTGTCATGCGCTGCCCTCCGAAACACCCGTATTTACATCAGTACAGCGCTGCGATCAGCAGCAGTGCTGTACTGGGGACAGCCGTGTGACACGGCTGTTCCCCTGGGGGACATAGAAGTGACTGACGGTGATAGGCTGAAGCCTATCACAGCCGATCGCTGTGATAGGCTGGCGGGTGGAGGCAGGTAAAAATCTTTAAAGAAATAGGGTTTTTAAAAAAAAAATAAATAAACAAAAATATTTGTAAAAAAATAAACATGGGGGAGCGATCAGACACTACCAACAGAAAGCTCTGTTGGTGGGAAGAAAAGGGGGGGGGGGAATCACTTGTGTGCTGTGTTGTGCGGCCCTGCAGCTTGTCCTTAAAGCTGCAGTGGCCAATTTTACATAAAATGGCCTAGTCATTAGGGGGGGTTTAACACTGCAGTCCGCAAGAGGTTAAAGAGACACTGAAGTCTCTTTTTTTACCTTATTTTCTTTTTAAGTCCTCTTCTGTATTAAATTCTAAACAGATTTTCTGCATTCCCACAGCAGAACGAGCTCCAGGCCAAGCTCCAGGCACGCATCATTTTGCTTCCTGGTAGAGGCAGAGCTGTATGCAGTAGCTCTGCCTCCTCTCCAGTCAATCTCTGCCTCTCCACATCCCTCTCAGTCTTCTTTCACTGAGAGGGGCAGGGAGAGGCAGAGATTGGCAGAGATTGACTGGATAGGAGACAGAGCTACTGCACAAAGCTCTGCCTCCCCCTGGTCAGCAAAATCTGCGACCTGCAAAGTCGTAAAACTTTGCAGTACTTTCTGGGCAATAAATCACTCGTTCTGACGCGGGAATGTGCCAAATCCACTTTGAATTTAATGCTGAAGAGGACTTAAGAAAAAAATAAGGTAAAAAAAAAGAGACTGTCTCTAACTTATCTGTGTGTTTTTTGGAATGTGCCGGTGCACCCAGAGGAAACCCACCCAGACGTGGAGAACATAAAAACTCCGTGCAGATAGTATAGTGCCCTGGCTGGGATTTGACTAGGGACCCAGCGCTGCCAGGAGAGGGTGCTATCCAGTATCCACTATGCCATCGAGCTACCCATGTGCTACGGTAGTGTTAAATAATCATTAACAATTACATTGGACATCATTAACAAAACTATAGATGGAAATATGTAGCTGCTACAAGTCTGCTAAATCTAAACATCACAGATGTGGCATAAGTGCACAAGGCAGTATTATACCACCAATTGCAGCAGTTGCTGATTCAGCCAAGAGCCTAATAAAGTCTTGCCGACTTGCGACACCAAACATTTTTATTAGAAAAACAACACACTATAATAATTCCCTTCCGAAAATAAATAAATTGCTTTACGTGCAAAAACATAAGGCAATAGAATCATTTGTACTTTGATTGCAGATATATGTTTAAAGAAAAAAGTAATGTTGTCATTACAGTGTCCCGTTTTACCCAGAGTGCTATTGGCCGTAAACCCGTGATCCGTGACAGAATGTTCTTAGTTCTAAACATATGCTGGACTGGTCACTGATAACACAAGCATTTGTATAAATTATTTTGTTTTGCTTAGGAAGCTCCAATCTTTTTGTTTATATACTGCTGCTGCTTCAACATACTTCCATACTGCTTTTCATTAATGTACAAAGTCAGGCTTCCTTTCTATTTATTTCAGGAGAAGACAGAAGTAGTATAGTGAATCTGCAAAACAGCTGTGAAAACGCAAAGGGAATCTTTGCTGCTTAAACCACAACTACACTTTATGGCAGTTCATATATGCATTCCATAGTGGATTACATGAAATAGCCACTACTACTTGTACAACAGAGAAGCCAGGACGGGACTGCATTTCATATACTAAAGGTTGAAGAGAAATCGAGAGCCCAATATGGTGTAGTATGTCAAAATTGATTTGATAAATGAAACAGTGAGATAGTAATACTCACAAACACGGGTTACCACCTAGGTAACCACTCATTAGGCAGGTGAGGAGATTAGACCTGTCCTCACTCAGGATTAAGAAGTCGCTCTCTGTAGATAGGAAGAAAGGGGGTAGATCACCCCTCCACCTGGGGTGGACTCAAATATATTGGTAGGTGAACAGAGGCGCCAGAAGGATAAAAGTACATAAAATTTTTTAAAAATTGCTGGGAGGAAGTGGTGGACTCGCCTTCGTTAAAGCAGACACCAAGTACTGTAAATATATAGATATACACATTTATTGAAAATACCCCAAAGATGCAACGCGTTTCGCGGGCACAGCCCACTTCTTCAGGCAATAAGCAGGGGATAAACAACAGCAATTCAGTTAGCAAGCAGAGCACCTCTGTCTGTTGCTGTTGTTTATCCCCTGCTTATTGCCTGAAGAAGTGGGCTGTGCCCGCGAAACGCGTTGCATCTTTGGGGTATTTTCAATAAATGTGTATATCTATATATTTACAGTCCTTGGTGTCTGCTTTAACGGAGGCGAGTCCACCACTTCCTCCCAGCAATTTTTAAAAAATGTTATGTACTTTTATCCTTCTGGCGCCTCTGTTCACCTACCAATGCATTTCATATACTGGTCATCTCCCATCTGATGATACTGTTCAACCTTAAAGAGAACCTGAACTGAAAATGAAAAGTCAAAATAACCATACATAGGTCATACTTACCTCCAGTGTAATCTACTCTTCAACTTTTTTCTCCTCTCCTGCGTCCTGTTTGTCCACTGTGATCAATGGAATCCTCCGTCCTCCATTTTAAAAATGGCCATTACCCCCTAACAGCTTCCTGGTCAGCACACTGTTAAACTGTAATATCGCCCACTTGAGCCATTGGGAAACATGGACATTACCTTGCACATTCAGTTGTAACTGACAGCTGCTGATATATAACTGACAGCAACTGGTATATTTCAGTACTGGCAAAATATTGTCAGAACTGGAAGGGATCACTGTAAGAAGAAAATAGTGAGCTTCTGAGAGGAACTGATGGCGAGGTAAGTATGGAATATTCATTTGCAGGTTCATCATGTGTTTATTTTAAATAATTGTACTCGCTTCAGGTTCCCTTTAAGCCTTGCACATCTAAGATGGTTCTCAATCAAGAATCTAGGATAAGTACAGGGGCCCCCAATCCACACCCCATGTGCCAGTGAGAGGTCTAGAATGCCAAATCATCTCATCTGAGCACTGGCAGAGTCCATTGTTCCTCTTCTTAACCCCATCATCCTCCATTGTGCACTGTGCATCTCCCCTTCTCCTTCTCCATAGCATCAGAACATGCTGCTAGCCTGTAGGCTAGTAATGTGTCTGTACAGAATTGAGTTCATACTGAGGTGAAGATGACACGAAGGTATATGCACAGTACCTGCAAACACTAGCAGCATATTCTTACAGGCACAGTAATAAATCCCTACGACCTATAATATAATAAAAATAGGCTATTGCATATCAGTGCGGCCTCATAAAAAGTCACATTGTTCTATTTCTGAAAGAGTATCTGGACATACACATTAACATATAGATATTTGGTTAGAGTTCTACTTTAATCTCAAAGCCTATTCATTTCTTGTGATTTCCATATAAATGCCATTCTCTTCCCACCATAAAGGTGAAGGCAGAGATTTTATGGTGCAGAGATCACCATCGCAATAAAACATCATGGTGAAGAAAGTTGATACATTACAGGTACCTCTAGCAGAGAAGAATCTGAACAATGACTTCCTGAGGTAGATGAATTGGTGCTGTGACCCTTTTAATATGGATTTGGCAGAGCTCCGAGGAGCTTTGTTGGATTTGCGCATTAGCTGCTAATAGACAAATACGAATTAAACGAAGCCCTGGTATTAAGCTTTGCTGGTGAGGATCCCAGGTAAAAATATTTCTTAATGCTTTTAGTCTACAACTGTCTGATATTTGCCTGCAATTTACAGCCATGAGATGGTGTAAAGGGGGGGAAGCGATTAAAGTAATGACATTTTATCTATATGATATAAGAGCAAAGACCCAACGGAGGAAAAAGCTAAATTATAGCTCTATTGTGTTACGGGTTGTTTTTTTTTTTTTTTTTTCCAAGCAAATGTGAGAATAAAAAAAGGAGTGCAGGATACAGAATTCACTGAGGCCATCTAGAACAAGAGGTCTTACAAAGGGAAATCATCGATATCGTGCAATACACAACTACCTTTACTAAATACTTAAAGGACTTACGATGAGAATATTAAAAAAAAAAAAGTTAAGCACCTCATTGTAATTGCAGACCTCAGAGCAGACGATCAGCACCTTCCCTCTCTTGTTCTGGTGATTTATTTTCTGTAGCCAGGTTCCATTACCGTCCCCGACCCTCCCCAGGGTCGCCTTATCTGATTATAATCGCTGCTTTAAAAATCCAGAAAAAAAAATGACAGAGCTGGGAAAGAGGATGGTAGGGAGACTGGGCTGTAAATTTGTGCAGCCGCTGGATTTTTAAAGCGGCGCCGGCGATTATAATCAGGATCAGATAAGGCGACCCTGGGAAGGGTCGGGGATGGTAATGGAACTTGGCTACAGGTAAAACAGGCAGGTGGGGGCATCACAAAATATGTTTTTTAGCACATTGGGCTCTATTCACAAGGCATCACAGCATTCGGTAATGCTGAAAACAGCTGATTTTACCGATCATCTTCGACTAGTGAGGTAAATTACCGACTAGTGCGGTAATTGCCTCAAGAAATGTCAATTCACAAAGATTTCCGCATTAAAGAGACACTGAAGCGAGAATAATTCTCGCTTCGGAGCTCATAGTTAGCAGAACGCCGCTATCCCGCGGCTAAACGGGGGTCCCTTCACCCCCAAACACCCCCCCCCCCCGCGCAAAATCAACGACCAAATTGGTCGTAGATTTTGCTGCTGCTGGAGGCAGGGCTAGGAGCTGCAGGCCTGCCTCTCTATCAGACGCGCATCGCTGCCTCTCCCCTGCCCCTCTCAGTGAAGGAAGACTGAGAGGGGCGGGGGAGAGGCGGAGATACACGCTGACAGATGCGCGTAGGGCAGGGCTGCGGCGGTTAGCCCTGCCCCAATGCGGAAGCGCTACCCCGCTGCTCGGAGGGGGATTTGGGGGTGAAGGGACCCTCGTTAAGCCGCGGGATAGCGGTGTTTTAGCAGGGGCACACATGCCCCTGCTATCTATGAGGTCTGAAGCGAGATTTATTCTCGCTTCAGACTCTCTTTAAGCCTACCGGCCAAAAGTGTTCGGTAATTTTCTCCAGCTCACAGCAGCTGATAACTGGCTCTCCCCCATGCTGTCTTTGTGTGGTGGATTTGACAGCCAGCCTTTGGGGAGAGCCAGGCAGCCAATAGGGAGAGCCACACAGCCTGAGGAGGGACATTTTCAAAAGGCATCCCTGCTTCCCTTTAGATGTGCTTATTTGTATTGTAGCATACAGAAGAGCTCCCCCTGATGGCAGCAGCACATCTAAAGGGATAACAGGATTGCACTGTAGGGAAAACCTCAGAGTCCTACTCACAGCTCCCCTGCCTGCCTGCTGACCTGCTACATGCTGGTAAGTCACACTTACCGAGCAGGGATTAATGAATTGAGGAATGTTTGTTCAGTAAATTACCAAACGTCTGCCTCATGAGGGAAAACTTTAGTGAATTTAGAAAAATAGTGTAAAATACTGGATAATGTATTTTACCGAAGACAATTATTTTACTGACTGCCCTTTGTGTTTAATGGAATTTTTATACACAACTATTTTCCTTTCCTATTTAAGACAGGGAAGGATGGTAATTTTTGGGTGAGGTGCATCTAGCTTGTTAATAGTTTGTGTTTTTTTTTCTTTAAATTAAATATTTAGTATTTATATAGCACTGACATCTTCCTCAGCACTTTACAGAGTATATATAGACTTGTCACTAACTGTCCCTCAAAGGAGCTAACAATCCTATCCCTACCATAGTCATATGTCCATCGTAGTCTAGGGCCAATTTAGAAGGGATGCCAATTAACTTATCCTATTTTAAATGATGTCTAGGAAATTACTAACTCATCTAATATCGGCACCTCCACTCGAGTTTTTGTATAGTTTCTATCGCCACAGGAGGTTCAGATTATAGTTTGATATTCCATTACACTTCAAGATCCCTAGGAGTGCAGCCTGCCAGTTTCCTGTTCTTGAATAGTGGCCTGGACAACTGAGCGGGGACAGTTTATCTCCCCGCAGGGCTTATATGGTAGTTGTAAGTCTTTACAACCCACCTTTGTGAATATTACACTTTCTTTATTTAATTTCCATCCTACCAGATGATACTACTCCTTCGGGCTCCTGGTCTCTCCTTTAGGTGACCTTGAGTTCCAACAGACACAACCTTAATAATAAATCCTCTTCTGATGGACAAATACAGGAAAGAATGGCTGAAGGCTGTCAACAAATGCCAAAGAGTTCTACTCAACCTCTCTGAAAGAATCATTATGAGCCAAGTGAAGTCTTGTGTGCACAAATCAGTTCACTCCTTAGAATTTATAAAGAGATTAATGCTCTTGTACAGTTCAACCCATGAAAGCACTGACTGTATTTTCATATCAGATGAATACCATCATCCCCAATGGACACATTAATAGAACAACGATTTATCAAAAATTATGGGAACTATCTCCCCTGTGTATGTGTTTTATTAGTAGAAAATATTCCAACAATTTACATCTATTTGAAGAGTAGTTCCAGATCTGTAGCAAGTTAAAATACAAAAGCAGTATAAAACATTAAAAAAATCATTGGATGTCTAAAAGCTATAAAAACAGAAGTTTTATTTCATCACAGTTATTTTTCCAACATTTGGTCCAGGACAATCCTCAGATGAAGACTATAGGCAAAGTCACAGAGCCAAAAGGTAGTTTTCTAGAGGGTGCAGCTTGTGTTGACTTATGGAATCTACGAAACAAAAAAACAACATAATGTCATACTAAACAGATACACTGAATCACGGACATTATATAAATTAGGTCCTTTAAATTGTATATGTTGTGTTGCAAAATAAAACAACTTATTATATGGATAATCTTAAAAACAATTTGTTAGATTTATATACCTCACTTGACCTTGACAAGGTTAGCACTGCTCTCCCTACTGGAACTCAGTATAGGGATGTATTCCTTTTGTTTGTTTTATTTTTCTTTTATGTGTTTTGCCCTGTTCTCTCCTGTGCAGCAAATGCATTCTGGTTTGCTATATTGATTAAAATGGCCAAGACATTTCTGCTGTGGATTCAATGATTAGAAAACATATAAGCAATAAAATAAACCATTATTAATTGACTTCACTTGAGTATGGAGAGAGTTTGGTTGCTTATGTTACTGCACTTTGTATATCATCACTGTGGTTTGGACAACTTACTACACAAGTCCAAATAAGAGGTCATCTTGTTTACAGTACAGGGACCTAAAATTAAAAATACTATGTAGCCTTTTTAAATGGCAGTTAGGACTATACAATGCAAGTCATCACTGTCACTTATTTTAGGAGATCCTTACCCTCATAGCCTAATTATAGATCGTTTAGGAATTCGGGAATTAACGAAAGCATCCAACCAACCTGGCATTACCATGCTCCTGTCTGGCTGAGTGCAATGTTCAGGGCTAGGGACCAAAATACCCAGCCAGGATGAAGTAAGGTGGGCTTACCTGAGGTTGTTGCAAGGAATGAGTGTCCAGCAAAGGTTTTTTTTTTCTTTGCAGCAGCCACCTAAAAGTTTTGTGCTTTTTTTTTATTTTTTATTTAAGATCTAGTTCAGGAGGGTGTATTTTAATTTATGTTTTGTAAAATGTATCACGACAGTATCTCGATTCAAAACCAATATTATACCATTTTAGCTTTTGTTTTAATCTGCTTTGCATAACAGACTTCCCTTCCCTATTCCATCATCACCCACGGTATATAGTTCTGTCACTGTCGCTTACCATGACGACCTCATCTTTGCTTATATTTTCTTCTTTGTGGCCAGCATTGCAGCTAAAGCTCTGCAAAGTCTTATCATTCATTCCTGTCTAGTTCCTGACTATTCAGTGTGTGATAAAGCATGTATCCCTTCCACACCACCTCTAGTGTGTGTTTATAAAAATCAGATAAACAGAAGAGCAGTGAGAAAGAGTTTCTAATTGCAGGTAGGGTCTGTGGCGAGAGGTACACATGGCTTTTATAAACAATAGGTTGTGAGAAGAGTTAAGTGCTTTATTCCAATAATGCGCAGGGAGGAGCTGCAGAGCTGTAGTGGGGGGAGATGGGCTGGGTCAGGTGTCTATTGTGTATTGTTATGGGAACGCCCACTCTATTTGCAACAAGGGGCAAATGGAGATGGACAGTCAAGAACTTTCGATACATGGTGCATAGTGAATCAATGCAAATTTAATATCATATGCATTAAACAAATGGAAGGCTGAACAATGGGTTAAATTGCTATTTGCCTGTGGAGACCAGTGTCAAGTGTCCCTCCATACCTGAAATAGTGCAAGAGCTCTTAAAGAGGAGCTGTAACCAAGGATTGAACTGCATCCCAATCAGTAGATGATACCCCCTTTCCCATGAGAAATCTTTTCCTTTTCTCAAACTGATTATCAGGGGGCTCTGTATGGCGGATATTGTGGTTAAGCCCCTCCCACAGTGTGATGTCAGCACCTAGGTACTGACATCACACTGTGGAAGCCTTGTTGTATTGTGGGAAATAACAGCTGTTTCCAACAGCCAAAAATGCATCATCTCTTTCCACATACACCACCTGCCAGCAGTAAAAATGGCGCCATGTAATAAATGTCAGAATGTAAGTCAGTGAGAGGAAAGATTTTACAATGGGCAAACACTGACTAAATCATTTATAAATAATTATTGTTAAAATTAAGCACCTTTTTTCATTACATTATTTTCACTGGAGTTCCTCTTTAAGTACATTTTCTGTCTGCAGCCTTATGTAGATTAAGGTATAACATAATTGCTAGATGTAAGGTTGCTAACCAGGAGCAGTAATATAAAATACAGGAACAAAACAAACAAAATATCAAACCCATGTACTGTATTTAGTATTTCACTGTACAGTATTTGGGACTGAACTATGTATTGCGTACAATGATAACTAATTGGTATAAATGATTGAAGATTCTGTTTGATGACCTTACATCTACATGACAGCCTTATGTATCATTCACAGGAATTTAATTAGCAGCTCTTCAAAGGCAAGGCATAATCTTTAATTTATTATTTATGTTTCAAACAATTTTTGTTCTGAACAGGTAAATATGAATCTATACATATGAATATTTCATATGTATACACTATACAGGCAGCCTGCTATCTCCATGTACAGCCAGCAGCTTTGTGTAACTGAGGCATCAAGTAGTGCATTGAAAAAAATTAGATACTGTACTCTGAAAATATAAAACACAAAATACTGTGGACTGATTAGGCAGAAACATTCTCCTTCTCCACTGGCTGTCTCCAGAAAGAAAGAAAAAACACCCTGTATTGACAAACTCCACCCACCAATGATGCCATACGCCTAGTAATGTAAATGGCAATCACAAAATAATTACTACCACTAAAAATGTAAATGCATGTGTATATGCATGCATATAAAATATACATTTGTCCTCAGGCAAAATGCACTATTAGGCCTCTTTCACGTTAGAAAACGTCTCAACGCAGACTAACGCACAGCAATACCTTGTGCGACATTCACAGTACACACGTTGCGTTTGTGTGTAACGTGTAGCGTTATTAGAAAGTGCTGCATGCTGTGCATTATACATGTTATTAGCTGCGTTAGACTGTTTGCACATGCTCAGTAATGACTTGGAAGCATACTTTTCATTGCCTGTATGCTCTACAGTATGCGACGATAACAAGGCATTAAGTTGCGTTGCAACTTTTAGGGGCGTTGCGTTGTAATTTGCGCTGCAACCTTAACATCGCATTAAAATGCAATGTCCTACTGTGAAGGAGGCCTAAATTACTTTTTTCCTATCTCTCAATAACTTACAATAAGTAGTAAAATGATGAAAGTTCTGAGAGGTTTTGGACTAATTTTTTTTTACTCATGGGGGTTTCTTTGTTTTCCTTGTATATTCCAAAGCACGTACTGAAAGGAAACTGAGAAACCCCCCATGAGGTGATGGACTGTCAGATTTTTATCTTCTACTGCGACATAGGGAAAAATAGTAGTTTATAATGTATTTTGCTCTGGAACAAATTTACATCTTAGACGCATGTTACATAGTTATTATGGTTGAAAAAAGACATACGTCCATCGAGTTCAACCAGTACAAAGTACAACTCCAGCCTGCTCCCTCACATATCCCTATTGATCCAGAGGAAGGCGAAAAAACCCTTACAAAGGCATGGTCCAATTAGCCCCAAAAGGGAAAAATCCTTCCCGACTCCAGATGGCAATCAGATAAAAATCCCTGGATCAACATCATTAGGCATTACCTAGTAATTGTAGCCATGTCTTTCAACGCAAGGAAAGCATCTAAGCCCCCTTTAAATGCAGGTATAGAGTTTGCCATAACGACTTCCTGTGGCAACGAATTTCACATTTTAATCACTCTTACTGTAAAGAACCCTTTCCTAAATAAATGGCTAAAACGTTTTTCCTTCATGCGCAGATCGTGGCCTCTAGTCCTTTGAGAAGGCCTAGGGACAAAAAGCTCATCCGCCAAGCTATTATATTGCCCTCTGATGTATTTATACATGTTAATTAGATCTCCTCTAAGGCATCTTTTCTCTAGACTAAATAAACCCAGTTTATCTAACCTTTCTTGGTAAGCGAGACCTTCCATCCCACGTATCAATTTTGTTGCTTGTCTCTGCACCTGCTCTAAAACTGCAATATCTTTTTTGTAATGTGGTGCCCAGAACTGAATTCCATATTCCAGATGTGGCCTTACTAGAGAGTTAAACAGGGGCAATATTATGCTAGCATCTCGAGTTTTTATTTCCCTTTTAATGCATCCCAAAATGTTGTTAGCTTTAGCTGCAGCGGCTTGGCATTGAGTACGATTATTTAACTTGTTGTCGATGAGGACTCCTAAGTCCTTCTCCAACTTTAATGTCCCCAACTGTATCTCATTTATTTTGTATGGTGCTAGACCATTGGTACGACCAAAATGCATGACTTTACATTTTTCAACATTGAATTTCATCTGCCATTTATGTGCCCATATAGCCATCCTACCAGATCCTGTTGCAATATGACACTATCTTCCTGAGAGTTGATGATTCTGCACAATTTTTTATCATCTGCAAAAATAGCAACATTGCTCACTACTGCATCTACCAGGTCATTAATAAAAAAATTGAAGAGCACTGGACCCAGTACAGACCCCTGTGCGACCCCACTGCTAACAGTCTCCCATTTTGAGTACGATCCATTGACCACAACTCTTTGTTTTCTGTCCATTAGCCAGTTCCCTATCCATGCACACAGACTCTTCCCCAGTCCTTGCATCCTCATCTTTTGCACCAGACTTTTGTGGGGAACAGTGTCGAAGGCCTTTGCAAAGTCCAAGTATATCACATCTACAGCATTCCCAATATCCATATTAGCATTCACTATCTCATAAAAGCTGAGCATGTTAGTCAAACAGGACCTGTCTTTAGTAAACCCATGTTGATGCTGAGAAATAAGATTATTTTCTACTATGAAGTCATCTATAGTATCTCTTAGTAACCCCTTAAATAGTTTGCATACAACTGATGTTAAGCTTACAGGTCTATAATTTCCTGGATCTGATTTTTTGCCCTTCTTAAATAATGGGAAAACGTGGGCTGTACGCCAATCCACTGGGACTCTGCCAGTTGAAAGAGAGTCACAAAAGATAAGATAAAGGGGTTTATCTATAACTGAACTTAATTCCCTTAGGACCCGAGGATGCATGCCATCCGGGCCAGGTGCCTTGTCTATTTTTAATTTCTTTAGTCTTGCCTTCACTTCTTCCTGCGTCAAGTATATAATATTACAGTTAGAAGATTGAGACTCTTCTGCCTCTGTAATTTGCAACAGTGCTGTTTCCTTTGTGAAGATAGAATCAAAGCAAGCATTTAATAACTCTGCCTTACCTTGGTCATCCACCATTGAGTTCCCACCCTCATCCTTTAGGAGTCCTATACAGTCAACCTTTCTTTTTTTAGAGTTGATGTACCTGTAAAACTTTTTTGGGTTAGATTTGATATCCCTAGCGATTTGATTTTCAGCTTCGATCTTTGCCAGCCTAATTTCTTTTTTACAATTTTTAATTGCACTCCTTATAATTGCTTAGTGCAGCCTCAGTCCCCCCTCCTGTTTTAGGACCTTATAGGCATTCATTTTCCTCTTCATTTTATCCCTAACCTTTCTATTCATCCATAGAGGCCTTTTTTTATTCCTAGACATTTTGTTTCCATATGGGATATACATACTACAATATTGATTGAGAATACTTTTAAAAGCTTGCCATTTCCCTTCAGTGTCCTCCCCTTGTAGTACATTATCCCAGTTCACCAAACTTAGTGCCTGCCTAATTTGATTGAACTTTGCTTTTCTAAAATTCATAGTTTTAGTGGTCCCGCTGCCCCGTGGCCTATCAGTCACCAGATCAAACGTTATCATGTTGTGATCACTATTTCCCAAATGTTCTTGAACCTGCACATTTGATACATTATCTGGTCTATTAGAAATGATCAGATCCAGCAACGCATTCCCCCTAGTTGGTTTCGTTACCATTTGAGTCAAGTAATTGTCCTGTAGTGCTGCCAGAAATCTGCTGCTTTTACCAGAATGGGTAGCCTCAATACCTCAGTCAATGTCTGGAAAGTTGAAGTCGCCCATAACTATGACCTCATTTTTACTTGCAGCTTTTTCAATTTGCTGTAGTAATCGCAGTTCTGCAGCTTCATTAATATGAGGTGGTCTGTAGCATACCCCAATAAGCAATTGGCAACTTTTATTTCCACCATGAATATTTACCCAAACGGACTCCACATCTTCGCAATCTTCCTCCATCTCATTGTTGAGGACAGCTGTAAAAAAATTCTTAACAAAGAGACAAACCCCTCCACCATTTTTCCCTGTTCTATCCCTCCTAAACACATTGTATCCTTTTAAATTAGCTATCCAGTCATGGCTTTCATCCATCCATGTTTCGGTTATTCCCACAATGTCATAGCCTTTGTCATTCAGAATGAACTCTAGTTTGTCTATTTTATTTGCAAGGCTCCGAGCATTGGTTACCATGCACTTTATATTTTTACCACCACATTTACCAATTTTGTTTACATGAAATGGGCTACTTGAAGTTTTACCAACCTCCTTAATCTTTACACTGTCCCCACCCCCCTTCTTCACCCCTCATAATGTTAGGCTCCCACTGTCTTTTTACCTTATCTTGTCTACATATTGAGACTTTATCCTCCCGCCTCCCCCCAGATCCTAGTTTAAAATCTCCTCCAACCGTTTAGCCATCTTCTCCCCCAATGCAGCGGCACCCTCCCCATTCACCTCCTTGCCGGTTATCCCGAACACAGTTCGGGGTAACCTGCGCAGGAGGATTTCTCAGGCCCCGCTGGGCCGATTTGCATAATTTTTTTTTCCTACACGCAGCTAGCACTTTGCTAGCTGCGTGTAGTACGCGATCGCCGCCGATTCGCCGCTACCCGCCGCGCCGAGCCGCCCCCCCCCCCCGCGCAGCCTGGCCAATCAGTGCCAGGCAGCGCTAAGGGGCGGATCGGGATTCCCTCTGACGTCACGACGTCCGTGACATCATCCCGCCTGGTCGCCATGGCGACCGAGGAAGCCCTGCAGGAAATCCCGTTCTCAACGGGATTTCCTGCATACTCTGATCGCCGAAGGCGATCGGAGTGGGTGGGGGGATGTCGCCGCTCAGCGGCTATCATGTAGCGAGCCCTGGGCTCGCTACATGATTTAAAAAAAAAAAAAATTAAATAAAAGTGCAGCGCTGCCTCCTTGCCGGATTTTTTATAACGGCAAGGAGGTTAAGGTGCAGCCCATCCCTGCTGTAGAACCTGTAGCCGACTGCAAAGTCTGCCCAGTTCTCCAGGAACCCAAACCCTTCCTTCCTACACCAATTTCTCAGCCACTTATTTAACTCCCTAAGCTCCCTCTGTCTCTCAGATGTAGCATGTGGCACTGGCAGTATTTCAGAGAACACCACCTTGGAGGTCCTTGCTTTAATTTTATCTCCAAGTACCTGAAAATTATTTTTGAGGACCTTCCATCTCCCACTAACTTTGTCATTGGTGCCAATGTGTACCATGACAGCTGGGTCATCCACAGCCCCACCCAATAATCTGTCAATTCTTTCCGCTACATGCCGAACCCGAGCACCCGGGAGGCAACAGACTGTACGGCATTCACGGTTTCTTCGACAGATTACCCTATCGGTGCGCCTAATAATTGAATCCCCTACCACCAGTACCTGTCTAGCCTTAGCTGCACTCCTATTCCCTTTCTCGTTACAGCAGTCTGCCCCTCGGTTGCTAAGGAGCACATCCTGCTGCAGCATTGCTACTCCAGAATCATCCTCCACAATATTACGCAAACATGCATACTTATTAGTGAGGGACAACTCGGGACTAGCCTCCCTGCCACTTTTTCCCCTACCCCTTCTAACTGTGACCCAACTAGCGGCTACCTCTGCTTCTTGCTCCGGCTTTACTCCACCCACCTCATCTTCACCGGTTCCATCCAGTGTCCGGATCGTGAGATCCAAGCTCATCTCCATGTTGTGTATGCGTCTCAGTGTTGTGTACACCTGTACACCTGTATATTAGATTTCACCATTTTTTTTGCGACAGTGGTCCTTAAAGGGGGGAGGGAGGTGGCCCCTACTGAGACAGTTTGTAGGTATCTTCTTTCTCATCCAAAACTGCTGGATTTTTGTCCTGAAGTGTGGGGTCACAGCTTCAGGTGGTGAAAATACCTCAAGAAATGTCAATAAATTGCAATTCACAAAGATAAAAGCATTTGGTAAATCACGTTAAAGTGCTCAGTATTTATCTCCTGCTCTGACCAGACAGTAACTCAAAATTTCAATTCGGTAAAAATTGATAGATGTAGCAGACAGCCAATAGGGAGAGCCAGACAGCCCTATTGCTCATCACATTTGATCCAATACTCTGGTGGGACTTCAGAACAGCGGAGCAGAAGAGACATTTAAAAAGGCCTTTCTTTATCCTTTTAGATGTGCACATCTGTATGCTGATACACAGAAGTGCTCTGTCTAGTTAGCACAGATGTACATCTTAAGGGATGCTGGGGATGCACTGGACAGAAAATAGAACGGCTCTTACACAGACTTGTAAGAGAAGACTGATAGCTTGCTGCCTGACCTGCTCCACATTTGGTGAGAATTTTGTTAGAGAAAAGAGTAAAATACCAGATGCGGTATTTTACCGACCTAATTTTACCGAATTGCCCTTTAGTGAATTGAGGACATTGTGCAGTATAAAACAATGTGACAAATCAGTAAAATGTGCTCTGAAATTGAGCAGGGTTTCTGGATGGTGCCAGAGCAGGACATCCCTGAAATATGGTGCCACAAATGGAGATGTGTGTATTAACTCTAACTGACTATGGATTGCAGTAATACATGATAAGAATCCTAAACGTGCATCAATTAATTTAGGATACAACCATACTATTTTTAAGCAGAATACAACTATAATATGCAACAATAATACCCTTTTCAGGGAACTAAATAGCTCTTCAAAACTGATAATACTCCTTCAGGGATGCAAACAAGTAATAATGTAACCTGTTCTTCCCCACAGATGCAAGTATATACGAAGAGTTAACAAAAAAGACATTCGGGTTGATTCACTATAACAAATAGCGTGCCTTATCAGCGTTAACATGCCTTATCAAAGTTAACACGCCCAATAGACTGCCTGTCAAGTTTATTGTAAAAGTGACAGGCAGCCTATTGGGCCAATAAAAGTGCAGGGATAATGTCAGCGGTGGCTGGATGGTGTAATGGTTAAGGGCTCTGCCTCTGACACAGGAGACCTGGGTTCGAATCTCGGCTCTGCCTGTTCAGTAAGCCAGCACCTATTCAGTAGGAGATCTTGGGCAAGTCTCCCTAACACTGCTACTGCCTATAGAGCGCTGCCTAGTGGCTGCAGCTCTGGCGCTTTGAGTCCGCCAGGAGAAAAGCGCGATATAAATGTTGTTTGTTTGTCCTTTAAAGTGATTGGACCCACAGGGGCTCAGGGCAGGACATCATTGCCAATTAGCAGGCATAAGTTCCTAGCGCTCCCTATGCTACTCTGATAAGGCGTTAACCCTGACAAGGCACACTATATTAGTGAATCAAGTCCCTTGATTGGATGGCATAAAGGTGACACAATGTGGTATGCCTGGAATAGGGAGAAGCCCATCGCTGTAGGTGGCACAGATAATGTAGAGCCAGCAGCAATGCTTGCAGTGATGCAGTAACTCATATATGGTGCATGAAGGGCATGCATATGGATCAGTGCTTTGGGTAGAAGTCTAAAGTAAGGCAACCCGCCAATAGTATTACTAGAGAAGAGCCTCCAATAGTAGCTGCTGTAGGTAAAAGTCTACAGTGACTAATGAGAAATCCAACCTTATGTGCCAGGTTTTTATTTATTAGAAATGATTATCATTTGGTATGTATATAGTTCTGTCATCTTTTGCAGCGCTTTTACAGAGTATATAGTCTTGTCACTATCTGTCCCAATTAACTTATCTGTATGTTTTTGGAATACGGCAGGAAACCCACACAGACATGGGAAGAATAAAAAAACTCCATGCAGACAGTGCCCTAGTTGGGATTCAAACCGGGGGCCCACCGGTGCAAGGCGAAAGTGCTATCCGCTACACCACCGTGTTAAAATTTCAACAGAATTGCATACCAAACATCATGAATACCCCTAGAACTCATCTACACATCACAATTATTACAGAATAATAATAACCATAAAAATATCTAAAACATAACTTTAGCTTCATTTAAAAGCAGGAAGCATAGAATTCCCTCTCCGAAGCTGAGATAATCGGTCACCAGCTGATATCCACAGACGGGATGACTACAGGACAGCTGCAGGAGGCACATTATAATCCACTGGTGGTAAGCTTTCCTCTTTAGCCATCTCTGGTCAGTCAGATATATCGTAAAGGAGGACAGAGGCGCCAAAAGAATAAAATCTATTATTAAAAAGTTTAAAAGTGCTGAACAACAACATTTTTTAGCCCCACGCCCCAGGTACTGGAAGGAGGATTGGAGAGGGGGGAGGGGGGAGCCTTGGGGAGATCCAGAATATACACCCAGAAAAAGAGGACCAGAAGGGGGTGTAGAGCAGGGAAGAGGAAACAAAAGGAGAAGACAGTGAGGGGAAAAGGGGTGTTTAATTTAAGTGGGGTGGCCCTTAATCAAAAGGAATTAAAACTGTTGGATCATGGCTTGAAGTACGCCCCAAAAAAGAACCTTAATAAATTTCAGACTTACATTGATGTTCAGAAGTATATAAGAAAACTAAATGTGAAAAAATATTTTATTCAGAAGGAAGGACCCACGAGTAGAGTGAACCAGATCTCTAGATTTAGAAATGCTTCTGTTTTTAATCCCCAAGATTCTTCGAATCTCAATGCCGTGGATATTTTTAAAGAGAGAGTATTAGATGATCTGAGGAAAATTGAACCAGGTAAATTCCAACAGGAGAAAGAGTCTATCGAGAGCTTAATTAAAGAGAAAGACTTGGTAATTCGAGCTGCAGATAAAGGGGGGGGGAGTGGTAGTATTAAGAAAGGATCAGTACTTTAAGGAGCTGGATAGGCTGGTGTATGATGAACAGACCTATGAGAGACTAAGTGGGGATCCGACAATTAAAATCAAACGAGATCTGGCCCTGATGTTGGATGAGGGCCTCCTGAATGGTTTAGTTGACCGGCCTACAGCCGGTTTTTTGGCGCCATCTGCGCCTAAGGTTCCTGTTATTTACCAACTCCCAAAGATTCATAAACATTTGGTGGACCCTCCGGGACGCCCAATCCTGAGTGGGGTCGGATCCATTACGCATCGATTGGGCCAATATATAGATTCTTTCTTACAGCCCATGATAAAGACCCTACCAAGAGTTTTGCTGGATACAAAGCATACAGTACAGATATTGGAAAACCTGAACATAGAGGGAGAGATTTTGATGGCAACAGCCGACGTGAGCTCTCTCTATACGAATATCCCGCATGAGGAGGGTGTAGAGGTGGTTGCGTCGCTGCTGGAAAGCCAGAGCGATCTTCCAACAGCGTTCATTAGATTTCTTATGGAGCTGCTGGAATTCGCATTGAAGAATAATTATTTCTGGCATAGGGGGGACTATTTTAGACAGGTCTTCGGATGTGCCATGGGGTCGTCCTTCGCCCCCAGTTTGGCGAATATATACATGGCCCGATGGGAGGAGGAAGCCATAAGGCTGGGAGGGGAAAAGATAAAACTTTGGCGAAGGTACATAGACGATCTGCTGATCTTTTGGGCAGGAGATGAGGTAAGTTTCCATACATTCATAGAAGAGATTAATCAGATTAGACCAAATATCCAGCTGACAGCCGAATGCAGTCCATCTCATATTCATTTTTTGGATTTAGATATTTTCAGAGACCAGACGGGTTTTAAGATGAAATGTTTTTTTAAGCCGACGGATCGGAACGGTTTTATAAACACGCAAAGTTGCCATCACCCACAGTGGCTTAAAGGAGTCCCAAAGGGACAATTTATGCGCATCCTGAGGAACTGTTCTGACAGTGCAAGCTTTTTTGAACAGTCTGACATTATTAAAAACAGATTTGTGGAGAAAGGATATGATAGAGGATGGCTGGATAGGCTTCAGCTGGAGATAGCCACAGTGGATCGTAGAGGATTGATTTATGGGGAGAGAAAGGGTAATATGGAGGAGCAGAAACCCTTTGCTTTTATATCTGAATTCTCTACCCAATATAGAAAAGTAGAACAGATCCTTCGCAGACATTGGGGAATTCTCCAGAGTGACCACATTCTGAAGAGTATCCTTCCAGAAAGACCGTCCTTTGTTTACAGAAGGGCCCCTAATCTAAAAAATTTGGTTGCACCTAGTTGTGTAGCCCCCCCTGTACAGAAAGAATTTGTGGGGTGGCAGACCCCAGGTTTTTTCCCTTGTAGGAGTTGCAAGGGTTGTAGAGAATCGAACGGAGGGAGAAAGGTAAGTATCCAAGCAAACTCTAATGGGAGAGAATATAAAATCAGGCAATTTATTACATGTGCATCCGTGGGGGTGGTGTATGTAATATGGTGTAGTTGCGGCTTGCAATATGTGGGCCGCACCACCAGGACATTAAAGGAAAGAGTTGGAGAACACATAAATAATATTAAAAAGGGTTTTGAGCAACACAGTTTGTCTATGCACTTTAAATTGAAACATCAGTGTGATCCAAGTAGAATGTTCTTTTGTGGAGTGGAGAAATTAAGAGGTTCATGGAGGGGTTTTAATAAAACGAGGGAGATTTCTAAAAAAGAAGGGATGTGGATTTTTAATCTAGATACCCTGGTTCGAAGAGGTCTTAATGTGGAATTTGATATAAATTGCTTTATTAGGAATGATTAATATAGGAGGGAGGGCATATTAGGGTAGGCATAGAAAAATGCTGTATTAGTTGGATTTGTAAGTGATCACTCTGTTTGATGATAGCTGAAAACCGTAATTCAGATGATTGGAACGTAGCGCTGCATTTTCCATTTTGGAAGATAGCGGCGGAATTCCGGAACGGCATTCTCTCTATAGGCAGAGGTTATGGTGCGTCTTTACGACGCTTGGCATCAGAGTCTATTTGGTGAGTGAGTACGGAGGGGAGGGTTGATTGAGCCCAGTAAGATCAGAGAGGACTATACACATGCGCAGGAGAATTCCTGTTTGCATGAGTGAGGGTACAATAAAGTTGGTTTAGGAATGCCCAAGGGATAAAAATGCCGGCATAGCGTCTGACGTCAGCCCCTGATGAGTCAGATCTCTGACGAAACGCGTAGGGCGGAGCTACGTCGGACGCTGCTGGCGAACACGGAAATACCAGAGAAGTTACTCAGGACGCGGAGGTTTGAGGCGATGATCAGCGGAGTGGTCACCCGGGGACCCAACACTGTATAAAGCGCTGTTATCAAGTCTCCTAAGTGTGAGTGCAATCTGGCTTTTAGAATTTTTTTAATAAATGATTTTATACTATTGAGCTTTCTTAGTCCCGCAGTACCTTGACTGAGGAGAGGCATACGGATTTTTGATACGGATTTCTGATAATGTGTATTAAGCCCCACTGGCTTTAAATCTTACCTCCGAAAACCTAAGGAGGCCCATTGGGTGAGTGTGGACACGGAGGGGGTGTGTCACGGCGCTCGCCAGTGGTGTATTAAGGCTATTTTTCATCACGGTCCATTGGGATATTGAAGTGGTGGTGGTAATGCTGAGAGTTTAAACGGAGTTACACTATATGCCTTTTTCTCTGTTTATCTATATATCGTGTTGATCCTAAACGGAGTCTATACAGGAAGACCTAGATGATCCAAGGTGTCGTGTTTAAAGGGACTTCGACAGACACGTAATGGACATTGAATTGGTTTGATTGTGGACTTCTTTGAGATCTGGAGCGCTACTTGCATGCTTTTTGTTTAAAAGTGCTTTGGAGGCAGTGGTGGACTTACCTCCTGCAAACAGACACAACAGGCTGTGTATTCAAAATAAAGCAGATTTATTGGTACACTTCAGGGGATATTCGCAACGCGTTTCACAGGCCTAAACCCGCTTCATCAGACAATAGCTAGGAGTACACAACAGCAGACTGTCCGGGTAAAACCTGGCGCCAGGTGTTACCCGGACAGTCTGCTGTTGTGTACTCCTAATAGCTATTGCCTGATGAAGCGGGTTTAGGCCTGCGAAACGCGTTGCGAATATCCCCTGGAGTGTACCAATAAATTTGCTTTATTTTGAATACACAGCCTGTTGTGTCTGTTTGCAGGAGAAACGTCCACCAATGCCTCCAAAGCACTCTTAAACTTTTTAATAATAGATTTTATTCTTTTGGCGCTTCTGTCCTCCTTAACGATATACCTAATATCCACCCCTGGTGGAGGGGGATACCCCTTTTTCTTCCTGTCTACAGAGAGCGACTTCTTAATCCTGAGTGAGGTCAGGACAATCTCCTCACCTGCCTATACAGTGGCTGCCTGGAGGTAACCTTGGTTTGTGAGTATATTGTTGTACTCATTTTTCATAATACCCATTATCAGTACTTACTACACTATATTTGGCTCTCAGTTCTCTCTTTTACATATATCTGGTCAGTAAGAGGCTAATATGGGTACATGAGGCTCTCTATACCTAATATAGTCCTATCCACGGTCCAGATTACAGGCAGGATAGATTCTTTGAATCCATTTATTCATCTCTAGTAAACGTTCCATACAAATTATAATAGAATTATCTGCTAGCTAAGCATGAAGCAGTATTCCATGCCATAGATTGTCTTACAAGCCAAGAGACTTATCCCTAAATTATTCATCAAAGTAAACTTCAAACTGCCCCAAAATAATTTACCATGCTGGGTAATAGGAAGAAAGGGTAATACATCATTATTTCTTTGATGCATTACAATATATAGCTGCATTGCATTAACTTCATGATCTGTACATATAAAGAGCACAGGGGGAGAGGAAGATTTAAATGTGAACATTCTTGAAGACAATAGAATTTTATATTCTGTGACCTCTTCCTTCATGCCTGATCGTCTGTCATCTGTCTTATGTAAGCGGTCAAGAATTGATGTACCTGGTTTGTGTGCGAATATATTTCATTTTGTAAATCTATTTTAGTGCATCAGGTTTATGCTATGTATTAATACAGTAATGTACCTGGCAAACAGAACATGATGTCAGGTAATACTGCATAATATGTGTGCGCTGTATAAATAAATACTGTAAAACTAGGAAACACTATCAAGCATAGCTGCAGTTACATGGGTAACAGCAAGGAGCAATGGGCTTGATCCATCAAGCTGCGCTGCTAAAGCAGCACAGCTTAAGAGGAGTGCGAGCTCAGCACACGCTATGCTGTGGTAGTGCACTGGTAACTTACGCATCCTCCTTGTAACTAATGGCCGCTCCACTCATTCCGCCCTGAGCCCTGTCGGGTCCAGTGGCTTTCTAGGACGTGATCCCCGCACGTTGATTGGTCCAATCGACTGCCTGTAAAGTGATGGGCAGCCAATCAAAGCACCGATATTCCTTCCATTAAAGCCACTGGACCCGCAGGGGCTCGGTGGGACGAGAGGAGCGGCCATTAGTTACAAGGAGCGCGCATAAGTTACCAGCGCATGCTATGCTTCAGTACCGCAGTATAGCGTGCGTTGAGCTCGCACTCCTCTCATTAAGCAGCTTGATGAATCAAGCCCAATGTAACCAGACAGTACAAGATATTAAAAATAGCCCTACCCTCCTTAAACATTTTTTTTTTTTTTTAAAGAGGAACTGTAGTGAAAATAACGAGGAATATATATATATATATATATATATATATATATATATATATATATATATATATATATATATATATATATATATATATATATATATATATATATATATATATATTTTTTTTTACAATTTTCATTTATATATTATTTGATCAGTGTTTGCCAGTTCTGAAATGTATCACAGGTGGAAACATCTTTAGTCCAGTCAGGTGATCTATTGGGGATTTTTTTTCCCTTAGATTTCTAAAGTCAGTGCAAAATATATCTGGTCTCCCAGAATGCTCTGGGAGGAGAATTCCGTATAATTGAACAGCCAAGGCTAAGCATCACTGGGAGGGGCTTGGCATCATGCCAATATACAGCAATATATAGAGAGAGGTTTCTGGTGTTGAAACCAAGATAAGTAACATAAAAATAAATAATCTATTACATTTTACTATATGTGATACAGTGCCTCTTTAAATATCTAAGTTCCTATGTTATATGGCAACTAGATAACATTTTTTAGAATATAAATAACCTGCTGCTTAAACAATATCTCCCTGTTTAAATGGAATAAAAGGTGTCATATTTTGTAACTAAACTTTTTTCAAATAAAGTTTAATAAAAAAAAAAAAAAAAAAAAAGAGCCAGCTTCCTCAGTTGTGGAACGAAACGGATTGGAGCTCCCTGCAGCAGCCTCTGCTGATGTAAAGCACATATCATGCACCTTGGTAGACACTACACTTGGTAGAGACTGCCTATTCAGCACAGTCACATGATTATTTTTCCTTTCCTTCACCCAAAAAAATATGAAAAACATATCATTATAAACACTACATTACATATATCCTGATTAGCAAGAAGTACATTGGGTTTATTAAGAAATACATTTGGTTTATTAGCGTAAACCTGAAGTGGGCAGGATGCAGATGCTGCCAGATTGATTTCTTCTTAAACAATACCAGTTGCCTGGCATCAGTAGAGTCTGAATCACACACCAGAAACAAGCATGTGGCTAATAAGGTGATATTTTAACATCTTATCAATAAAATGCCTTTTAAGCCATCAGAAAGCAAGAAAATACTTTGGTAATTTTAACAGTACTTTTTGGTACTTTTTTAATTGCCGAGTGCTAAATGTTTTAACTTTTTTTAAACTGAAAATGAAAACACATCTCCAAGGAGAAAACTAAGGAGTAAAATGAATTGAAATAGGGCCACTTTCGTCAGAAAGACCTGATCTGAATGTTTGTTCAGGGTCTATGGCTAAACGTATCAGAGGCAGAGGATCAGTAGGACAGCCAGGCAATTTGCATTGCTTAAAAGGAAACAAATATGGCAGCCTCCATACCCCTCTCACTTCAGGCTGTTTGCACACTATAAACTGGCGGCAGTGATGCGGTGCATCGCTTCTGCCGCACCGCCAGAATACGTGGTATTCCCCATCTGGCATTGGGTCAAGTAGGATGTGATGCATGCTTGCGGTCACTTCCTGCTTCGGGGTATGCGGAAGTGCAAGAAAGCATATTGTAAAAATACGCTTATGCGCATGTGCGCCACCACCAGGTCGAGTCAATAATTTTTAAAAAAATCCCCGCATCGCCATAGACCACGTGTCAAACTCTGGCCCGCGCCAGAAAACTTGGCCCGCCGCTACTTTTTAAATTAACATTAGCTGTGGCCCGCGGCGCTTTCAAAGCTGGCCTGCTGGCATGCTAGAGGGTCCGCCCCGTCCCGCCCATCATCCTCACGTGAGTTGATAGAGCGTTGCTACGCTCTGTCACTCACCTGCTCCACCTCCCGAATTGCTCCGCCTCCTGTCACCTCCCGATGACGGCCCAGCTCCCTCCCTCCCTATCTTCGCTGCTGGCGGCGGGCCGTTGTCCTCTCTGGTGCGCCGGGTGGCGGCAGCTCTGCACACCAGCGTGACCCCCGTACTGATCACAGGAGAGCTGTGTGTCCCTGGCTGCTGACGCGCATATACAGGAAGTTCCTGTATACGCGCGCCAGCAGCCAGAGACACAAAGTTCTTCTGTGTCATTCTCCAGTGCGGGGCTCACGCTGGTGTGCAGAATACAGAACTGCCACCACCCGCCACATCGGTGAGTGCAACGGCCAGCGGGCTATTACTGGGACAACTTCCTACCTACCTATACATGGGCACCTACTTTTTGCCTGGCTACCTACAGTAAGGTACCTACCTTTTGCCTGGCTACCTATACTGAGGCACCTACCTATAGCCTGGCTATCTATACTGAGGCACCTACCTATTGCCTGGTTATCTATACTGAGGCACCTACCCATAGCCTGGCTATCTATACTGAGGCACCTACCTATAGCCTGGCTATCTATTCTGAGTCACCTACCTATAGCCTGGCTACCTATACTGAGGCACCTACCTATAGCCTGGCTATCTATACTGAGGCACCTACCTATAGCTTGGCTATCTATTCTGGGGCACCTACCTATAGCCTGGCTACCTATACTGAGACACCTACCTATAGCCTGGCTATCTATTCTGAGGCACCTACCTATAGCCTGGCTACCTATACTGAGGCACCTACCTATAGCCTGGCTATCTATACTGAGGCACCTACTTATAGCCTGGCTATCTATTCTGAGGCACGTACCTATAGCCTGGCTATCTATACTGGGATACCTACCTATTGCCTGGCTACCTATATTGGCACACCTACCTATTGCCTGGCTAGTGGCTACCTATGCTGAGGCACGTACCTATTGCTTGGCTACCTATACTAGGGCACCTACCTATTGCTTGGCTACTTATACTAAGGTACCTACCTATGCCTGGCTACCTATACTGAGGCACCTACCTATGCCGAGCTACCTATACTGAGGCACCTACCTATGCCTGGCTACCTATACTGAGGCACCTACCTATTGCCTAGCTACCTATACTGAGACACCTACCTATTGCCTAGCTACTTACACTGGCACACCTACCTATTGCCTGGCTACCTATACAGAGGCGGCTACCTACCTATACTGAGGCACCTACCTATGCCTAGCTACCTATACTGGGACACCTACCTATTGCCTATCTACCTATACTGGGGCACCTACCTATGCCTAGCTACCTATACTGGGACACCAACCTATTGCCTGGCTACCTATACTGAGGCACCTACCTAGGCCTGGCTACCTATAATGGGGCACCTGCTAAGCCTGGCTACCTATACTGAGGCACCTACTTATGCCTAGCTACCTATAGTAGGGCACCTATGTCTGGATAACTATACTGGGACACCTGCTATGCTTAGCTACCTATTCTGGGGCTCCTATGCCTGGCTACATATGCTGGTGGCACATACCTGGCTAACCTTTACTCTGGGCAACTATGCCTGGTTAACCTAAAAAGGTTTTTTTTTGCACCGCAGTTATGACGTGCGATGCAAATTGTGGGGTGTTGTGCGATCATTCCAAATGGTAGGGAAAGAGGAAGGGGGGGGGGGGGGGAATAAATATGGCTGTCGGCCCTCGACCTGGTTTAAGTTTTAACTTTCGGCCCTCCGTCTATTTGAGTTTGACACCCCTGCCATAGACTAACATGACTTCTGGGTCGACGCAGATCACCGCAAGTCGCCGCAGAAGATGCGCGGTAATGTAATTAACATATAGACAAACATGGTTTGTACCGCACAACTCGCAGAGAT
Source organism: Hyperolius riggenbachi (assembly GCF_040937935.1). Classification (NCBI taxonomy): domain Eukaryota; kingdom Metazoa; phylum Chordata; class Amphibia; order Anura; family Hyperoliidae; genus Hyperolius; species Hyperolius riggenbachi. Next base: position 218,445,654 of record NC_090649.1, on the reverse strand, counting down.
TGCGTGTGCTAGGATGCTAGGGTTGAAAAGGACATTTTGCACTTGAGAAGAAAAGAAACCCTTTTAGAGCAGCAGCACTCAAAAATATGAAAAATACATGTGTATATAATAGAAAAATGATAACAATTCTTTATTACAAAGTCTCACGGTGTATAATCACAATTAACATAAAAAAAACATAAAAACATTTAAAATGTACCCATAAAAGTACTCCATATCCATTACTATCAGATGCAATCAAATAATAGTGAGTTTGACCAATCAAGTAAGTCTGAAGATGCAGTTGGACACGGTTGCCTATCCTTTCCTGATGCCACCATACTCATACCTGGGCTAAGTATCCTATTTTTTGTTACACTATGCACTTCATCTAGTGGTTGTTTCCACCATCTTTACACTTTGCCTGTTATCCTTTGTTTGACACTTCCAGATCTGGATAGTCCAGACCTGCCTCTTTTGCTGCTTTATTTTTGTATTTTGCACTTTACCTATGGTAATCACCAAATGTTTACTGTTCACCTATAGATAGTTGTGTACTAGGCACTAGGTCACTGCTTAAACTGAACCCGGGTTCAACGGTTGCACAGGGAACTCTCTTGTTCCCGTGTGCAACTGCATCTTTAGACTTACTTGATTGGTCAAACTCATTATTATATGATTGCATCTGATATTAATGGATATGGAGTACTTTTATGGGTACATTTTAAATGTTTTTAAATTGTTTTAAATGTTTTTATATTTTTTGATGTTACTTGTGATTATACACCGTGAGACTTGTAATAAAGAATTGTTATTATTATATACACATGTATTTTTCATATTTTAGAGTGGTGCTGCTCTAAAAGGGTTCCTTTTCTTCTCAGGTGCAAAACGTAATTAACATAGATAAGTAATAGGCAAAGGTAAGTAATTTTACTTGAGTCAAGCATCTTGTATGGACTCAATAGGGGTCAGGTCTCAGCAAAGGTTTAATGCTAAACATACCAAAGTTTTACCACTCTTTGCCAACAGCATCTCCAGAGACATTCTGCTAAATGACCCTCTTGTCTCAATATCAGCTGTAGTCTTCTCATATGACAATTGAGTCATGCTGAAGCACTGTACCAAGCTTGTTACTGACCTCCATGAACAAGTTCAATAGCCCAGCTTCACTGCTGCATTTGATGTTGTATATGACCTTGAAATGCCTCTCATTTTTTGAAATCATCACTCGGCTAGTACTGATGATTCTATGACCATTCCAATTTATCAGTATTTACTTGTGCCAGATTCTCATTACTTCTCCAGTTTGCTTCACTAGTTCCCATCTATTCTAAAGGAAATGCTGGGGCATTTTTTTAGAGAAAGAAATTGTTCTCAGTCACCTAATTTGCCTGATGTGTATTTCCTCTCTCCCTGTCTGCACTTCAGTCAGTTGGGAAATAATTCCATTTTCTTATGTTATCAGAGAGAAAGAGTTTAGGAAAGTACCCAAACTCCTGATAAGTCCCAATTTAGATGATTTTATTTAATTATGTAGTAAAACAGATTGTCTCGTTTAGGCCCTACAATTTCTCATACATTTATAGATATGTACAGATTAAATATTGGTGTTTGATTACATGTTAGGCAGGTACTCCTATTGACCTGCTGTAAGTTGAGCCAAGAATGCCTTCTTTGCTGAAATTTTAAGGTTTCAAACTCTCTTTAACTTCTTGCCACCACTCCACGATGGCTGCCCCAGGACCACTCAATGCAGATTGGCGTGAAGTCCTGGGGGCGTGTTTTGCAGGAGATCTCACGTGCTGATGCGTGCAAATCACCGCTTGAAGTTTTCTTTCACTGAGAGGGTCGGGGAGAGGCGGAAATTCGGGGAGATTGATGCGACTGGTGGCAGAACTACAGAGCAAAGCTCTGCCTCCCCCGGGCAGCAAAATCCACGACCTGAAAAGTCGTGGAATTTTGCCCCGGGATTTGGGGGGTTTAATCACATCGTTCTGTCATGGGAATGCGGTGTTTTATCTCTGCACATATTGTGTAACATAAATGTCAAGTAAAAAAAAGGATTTTTTTAAGGCTTCAGATTTTCTTTAAACCATTTAAAAGCAGATTGGCGAAAAACTGGTATAAAAGTCAAACAGTTGTTCAGAGCAACCAATCAGTCTCCTTGTTTTGGGCTTTTTTTTGCCAGTGGTCTATGCAATGTCCATATGTTCCTTTCAGTCAGTTTTGGCCCTGAGTGAACAGTTTGTCATTATCTCTGTGATTGGGTAGGTTGCAGTGACCTGTGGACTCAATAGTTCTAGTGACAGTTTCTTCCAGACAGAAGGCAACAGAGAACACATCTAAACAATTATGATGAAAAAAAAATCAAAAAGACAAAAATGTGACGTTCAGAAGATGCGCAAGTATAAGGAATATATATAAGGAATATGTATAAGTAAATAATAAATGTTTAAAAATTTACCCATGAGCAGGGGCGTAGCAATAGGGGTTGCAGAGGTTGCGACCACATCGGGGCCCTTGGGCCAGAGGGGCTCTGAAGGGCCGTCCCTCAACTACAGTATTAGCTCTGTATTGGTCCTGTGTTCATAATAATCACTTCTATAGATACTTTGGATAGTGGGAATCATTAACAAACTGTACCCCATTCCCTTCTTGCACCTCTGACACTGTAGTTGCCATTGACAGGTTTTGGTGCATCGTATCAATTGTTATGCTTGGGAGGGCCCCATTGTAAAACTTGCATCTGGGCCCACAGCTCCTTAGCTATGCCACTGCCCATGAGAGAACTGCAGAGATGGGAGAAACCATTTATGAGACAACTATAACATGGACAGTACACACAGGGTTTCATGGAATAGTACAAAGAAAGCTAACATTATTTTGGATTTATACAGTGCCAGCATCTTCCCTGGTGCTGTACTATAGAGAGTGCATAGTATATACAGTTACAAAATTATAAAGGGATATAGATATTTAAAAACTGATCATGTCAGTTAATGGATTGACTAAGGTTAATACTGTATGATGCTGCTGCATTCATTCCAAGGTGCCTTTTATTAAATGTGCAGACTTCCATGGCTGCTTAAAGGACCACTATCGCGAAAATTGTAATATTTAACATACATGTAAACACATACAAATAAGAAGTATGTTTCTTCCAGAGTAAAATGAGCATAATTACCTATGTTGCTGTCACTTACAGTAGGTAGTAGAAATCTGAAAAGACCGACAGGTTTTCGACTAGCCCATCTCCTCATAGGGGATTCTCAGGGTTTTGTTTATTTCCAAAAGCACTTAGTGAATGGCAGTTGTTCCGTCCAGCTGACAGAATAGTGTGCAGCGAGCACAGAGGCTGTCCAGCATTATTCTATAAATCCTTTTCACGGAATGTCTTTATAAAGAATAAAAGCCATGCTGAGAATCCCCCATGAAGAGATGGACTAGTCCAAAACCGTTGTTCTAGATTTCTACTACCTACTGTAAGTAACAGCAACATAGGAGAAAAGTAATTTATGGTTCACTTTACTCTGGAAGAAAAATACTTCTTATTAGTATATGTTTACACGCATTTAAACATTTTCACGATGGTTAAAGGAACACTATCGATTACCATGTTTTTTTAACCTGCGATTGAGACAGTTTCTGAAGTGCTGCTAAGTAGTGATGTATACATTTCACTTGCTTATCTCTTGTTTACTGTATCAAATTCCTTTCACTTTTAACTGACGCCTGAGGGGAGGGGAATCCCTCACACTACATCTGTTAATCCTGTGTGTAAGAACGCTCTCACTAGCTGCAGCTGCCTGTGTCCTGTGTCTCTGACTGAGCTGTCTGCAGAGAGCAGAGGAAATGTAACTTGTTCATTGTGTGTGAAACCTGACACCACAGCTTTTCATACTGTTTTTGCTTTTAGAGAAAAATACTCTTTAGTCTGATATGCATAAAAAACACTGGCTGTGCATTGTAGCAGACACCCCTTTTGCAAATGATTTGTTCCAATAGAGCTAAATCCTATACACAATGAATTAAAGCTTTTGCCTCTGATATTTAACATGAAAAGTAGGAAAATGTTTACACAGCTACTTAGACATTATTTGTACATTGTCATTTTAGAACACCTGGGTATTGATACTGTTCCTTTAAGTAAAGGGATTTTAATCTGGCCATTTGGTTGCAGATATCTGAATATTAGGAAGATGACGTTGGCATTATGTTTAGCACCATTTTCCCATACTCCATCACCATAAACTCTATAACACATTACCTATACCAAACTATAGATGAAGGTGGGAATGTAGATTATGAATGTCATCCAAAAAGCTCATGGCTTTCCTCCAGGAATTAGCATGGTATCAGTGGCGTAGCTAAGGAGTTGTGGGCCCCGATGCAAGTTTTACATTGGGGCCCCCCCAAGCACTTTATACACAACAATTGATACGGCGCACCAAAACCTGCCATTGGCAACTACAGTGTCTGAGGTGCAAGAAGGGGATGGGGAACAGTTTGTAAATGATTACCATATTCAAAGTATCTATAGAAGTGATCATTATGAGCAAAGGACTAATAGAGAGGTAATACTGTAGTTGAGGGAGGGCCCTTCGGGGCCCCTCTGGCCCAAGGGCCCCGATGCGGTCACAAACTCTGCAACCCCTATTGTTATGCCCCTGCATGGTATTCATAGCTGCAGATGTTCACCAAACCTGTTTACTTACCACAGTATTTTATTTTCCATCACTTTATTCCCTTGCTTGCATATTGAACTCCAAGGCTATTTAAACATCTGGTAGCAGAGGCATGCTTAGGGTATTTGACACCCAGTGATGAGTATTTACAGACCCTCCCCCCTTACCCTCACACACACATTAAGCACATTTTTGAGGGGGGGGGGGGGGGGAGCATGCTAAGTGCATTGTGGAAAAACCTTTGGAAAAAGCAGCATGGCCATGACATGATGTGGGCGCAGATGATAGGCTGATATCAGTGCTTTCTACAGATATCTTGGAACAAAAGCAGACTGCATCTCCGGGATTGGCATTGGCCAGTTTGGTCAGTGGGTTTATGACCCCATGAAAATTCAACTGGGGGAGACATAGGAGGGGGCCTATGGAGGGGGAGGAATGAAGTCAGGCCCCCCTCCCTGCATCTCCAGACTCCTCACAGCATCACCCTGCTGCCCGCACTGTACTTCTGGCCAGGTGTCACCCCTCTCATGGTGTCACTCAGAGGTCCACTGCTTTCCTGTGCTATTCAGAATACCTCTTGCTATTACGAGCAGGTAGTATTATATAAAGCCTAAATCTAGACAGTAGACTAATGTCTACTGAAGAGTAAACAAATGTGCAATATTTCTTTTGAGAGGGAGAAAATGTCACATTAATACAGCATACATAAACATTGATAGTACACCTGCACTTGTCGTCTTTACTGTTACAATATGCTGTGAGTAGAACATATTTCACAAGATTTCTACTTAAAGAGAAACTCCGACCAAGAATTGAACTGTATCCCAATCAGTAGCTGATATCCCCTTTTACATGAGAATTCTATTCTTTTTCACTTACAGACCATCAGGGGGCGCTGTATGACTGATAATGTGGTGAAACCCCTCCCACAGGAAACTCTGAGTACGTACTCCTGGTAGTTTCCTGTCTGTGAACCTTGTTGCATTGTGGGAAATAGCTGTTTACAGCGGTTTCCAACAGCCAAAAAAAGCATGCAGCAGCTACATCACCTGCCAACAGTAAAAATGTCACCATGTAATAAATGTCAGAATCTAAATCAGGGATTTAAAAGATTTTACAATGGGAAAACACTGACAATCATTTATACATAATTATTGTAAAAATGAAGCATTTTTTTAATAAAATTTTTTCACTGGAGTTCCTCTTTAACCATTACTGCCGCCCGGACTGGAAGCTCACGTCCGGGCGGCTGCGGTGCCGCGCTTCGGCGCACTCCCGTGCGCGATTGCGGGCACGCCCCCGTGGTGTCCCCCGGTAGCCCTGGGATCAGTGAACGGGAACAAGATTCCCGATCACCGATCCGTGTCCCCAGCAGAAAAACCGAAGCGCTCTTACAAGAGGCTTCAGTCTTTCTGCACGTAAAAAATTCTGCATCCCCCTTGAGCTTCCGCTTAGCGAGAAGCACAAGGAGGGAAAAAAAACTCAAGGTGGCCATCTTGTGGCCAAATAGTAAAACTACATCTACATATTTTTACATTACAATTTCCACATATAATAACATTAAAAATTAACTATTTCCCACACCAAAATATTACCCAAATAAAATTTTTAATGGAAAAAAAAATTACAATAAAAAAAAAAAAGACAAATAGTTACCTAAGGGTCTGAACTTTTTAAATATGCATTTGAAGGGGGTATACTACGAATATTTTTTTAATTATAAGCTTGTAAATAGTGATGGATGCAAAATGGAAAAAATGCACCTTTATTTCCAAATAAAATATTGACGCCATACATTGTGATAGGGATGATAGCGAATGAATGGGAAGTGAAAATTGCTCTGATGCATAAGGAGAAGAATCCTCGCGGGCTGAAATGGTTAAAGGAAAGACTCCTTTAAAATTCAATATCTGGTTGGATAGAAAACACACACACACACCATAATTCACAGAAGTGAGAACACTTCTCACATTTTTTTAAATACTTGAACCGCTTCTGGACCAGGCTAATTGAAATCTTCAACCTGTTTCACTATGACCGCAGAGCGAGTGGGCTTCAGCAACAGGAGAGCGGCGCGAACAGCGAGTGCAATGGGTCCACGTAGCATGATGTCAGCGAGCCTCGGTTTTTGTACCAGCAGTCTCTGGACCTTCAGGGCGCTTTCACACCGAGGCGGTGCAGTATTTTTACCGCACCCTACTCCCGTTCAATTAAAGTCTATGGAGACTTTATACTATGACGTTACGGTGCAGCGGAAGTGACGTTTTTTCGCCGCATCCCCGATGCAGGTCAAGAACTAGGTTAAGTAAGAAAGAGGCGGCACACCACTGGCTGCAAAACATTGCCTGTATTGTGGAACAGTGACACTACATGTTACAGACACGCAGGTCCTTCATCAGGTGCATAACCATTATACATCTGATGAAGGACATGCATGTCCGTAACATGTAGTGTCACTGTTTCGCAATACAGGCAATGTTTTGCAGCCAGTGGTGTGCCGCCTCTTTCTTACATTTGGTTCTACCCAGACCGCTGGAGCAATCCAGTGGAGGCCAGGCTCCAGCTTACTCCCACGTTCTTACACCTCTGCTATCTCCTTGGAAAGTCATCTGTGCAAAGCAAGAACTATGTTAAAGCTGCGGTGCTGCATCGAGTTGAGGCGATCTGTGTCGTGTTCGACTATGACGACACATGGATGCAAACAATTACTGACGCAACGTCGCGGTGCACATGTGTGGAAGTGTATTTAAATGAAACAATCCACTTTCGCATACCCCAAGCAGGATGTGACGGCGAGCACGTGTCACATGAAGGCCTGTTTTTGATGGTGCGATGCTGTGCATCGTGTGCGACGCACCTCTGATGCTGGTTTGTGGTGTGAAACAAGCCTAAGGGCCAGGGTGCCTGTACCCATGTCGCAAGACCACGGAAATGACGGATCAATGCTCAAAAAATCGTCAGTCATCTGGAAAATCGTGTGGTGGGTACGGGCCTTATGGTTGTAGAAGTAGTCATCTATACTGCACAGCAACTGTATAGCAGAGAATTGGCTATTGTATTTTGCATGTCACATTTTTCAGCAATTAAAAAAGGTGCTTTGCCGATTCTCTCTTACCAAGTAGCCATTTTTCAGAGACACTCTGCATGTCTTGAGGCTTCTTCCCCATAAACAACCCAATACAGATCTTTGCCTGGCGGAGAGTCTTGCACAGTTTTCCTCCACACAGCTGCACCAGTTCAGAGAGCTTGTCACATGGAGGTTCACTGCTTGGGGCTATAAACAAAGGCGGCACACTGGACAGGAAGTCCTGATAATATTCTCCAGCTGATAGATGGCGCTGTAATCTGCAGATCTGTAAGAAGGAAAATACCAAATGCATTATAACCACATATATTCACTATATTAACGGACATGGAAAAATATTAATTCCCAGTATGGCAAAAGACAAGCTGAGCAGAATTAAAGCCTGAACTCAGACCGTCCTCTCTGCTCTTAAAGATACACAACAGCTTAATAACCTTTAAAGAGAATCTGAAGCGAGAATAAATCTCGCTTCAGACCTCATAGATAGCAGGGGCACGTGTGCCCCTGCTAAACCGCCGCTATCCCGCGGCTAAACGAGGGTCCCTGTCCCCCCAAATCCCCTCCGTAATGCGGGGGAGTGCTTCCTGGTTGGGGCAGGGCTAACCGCCGCAGCCCTGCCCCCACGCGCATCTGTCAGCGCGTATCTCCGCCTCTCCCCCGCCCCTCTCAGTCTTCCTTCACTGAGAGGGGCGGGGGAGAGGCGGCGATGCGCCGCTGACAGACGCGACTGGAGGTAGGGCTGCAGCCGTTAGCCCTGCCTCCAGGAGCGACCAAGTCTGCGACCAAGTGTCGCAGTGGGGGGTTTGGGGGTCAAGGGACCCCCGTTTAGTGGCGCTATTTCGGCGGTTTAGCAGGGGCACACGTGCCCCTGCTAACTATGAGCTCTGAAGTGAGATTTATTCTCGCTTCAGAGTCTCTTTAAACAAAAAACATTTCTTTGATACACTTGATACAAATCCTAAAATAAATCTGCATTGTTTCTACTTCCTGATTCATGGAAGCAGACATATGTTAACATCCTGTACTTTCAAATCGCCTTATCTGCCATATGCAGTCATGTGACAAATGGGAGAGATCAAATTACAATTTGTGATTAGACACAAATGAGGGGGAATTAAACAGGCTAAACTCTCTAAATACATACAGGGTGCTTTTTTTCTATGCATTTCTTCAGTCCTGTGCAAGAGTTCAGGTCCACTTTAAAGGACACCTGAAGTGAGAGGGATATGGAGGCTGACATATTTATTTCCTTTTAAAAAATGCAAATTGCTTGTCTGTCCAGGTGGGCTTAAAGAAAACCTGTAATGCCATAAAAAAGAAAGAATTTTACTTAGCTGGGGCTTCTGCCAGCCCCCTGCAGCCACTCTGCGCCCACGCCGTCACTCACCGATCCTCCGGTCCCCTGTCATGGCTTTTCATTTCTTATTTGTCCTCATCCGCGTTCCCGTCGTCGGGAGCGTCTTGCGCAGGAAGAGAAAGTATTTACTGCGTCTGCGCTTTTCGTTCATGGCGCCCGGAGCGCAAGTGAGGTCGTATGTGGCCAGTGCCACACAGGCACAGTGGCCCACGACAAAGGAAAGCAAAAATGAGCTGCGGTGGGGAGTAAGAGGATCGTTTTGTCCCGGCATGAGCAGAAGACGTCTGTAGGGGGCTGGTAGAAGTCTCAGGTAAGTGAAACTTTCTTTTTTATGGCATTACAGGTTTCCTTTAAACAGACCTTGAGCTACACACAGTTCCTCTCTATAATTCTCAGCTGAATAGAAATGTAAGAGTGCTACATCATCAAAAGGTGTCCTGTCTACCAAATAAAACACTCTTGCACACTACATGCGATTCCGATTTGTGGTTTTTAATCGATTTTAACATGCAATTCCGATTTTTGCAATTTTTAATCGTTACTGCATGTTGCATTTTTTTCAGCGTTTTTCTTTTGATAGCATCCAGGGAAAATCGGAATCGCAAATTGGATTTGCAGTGTGCAGGGGGCCTTACAATGGTTGGTGGGAAATTAAATGTAAAACAAAAATAACATAAGATTACAAAATGGCTGTGGAGCACTGATATGTTAAGTCAACCATTATACTTAAATATTGTCTGTCCAATCTCCACCTTAGCCTTCAATTCACAAAGGGCTGTTCCTTAAAAAAATCAGGTCAGTAAAATACCGCATTCACTAAGATTTTTACACATGCAGTAAAAGTTTGGTAATTTACTGAAAAACATGGCTTCAATTCACCCTGACCTGTTCGATAAACAGTAGAAGTATAACCAGCTGTGGAGTCGGTCTCAGCAGCAAGCTGCATTCTGCTATTGGTGGTCTTCTTTAACATTTTTTTCTTTTAATAGACTGAGTTTAGATAAACTTTAAATAAACATAGGACAAATAATGCTTGGATGATTTCACCAGTTGCTCCTCGGCATCTGGGAACAGGAGTCTAAAGTGTTAATGTCTAGAAGACTGCAGGGGAAACCTCTTCTGTGCCAGCTCTCTTCTCTGCAACCTGGGGGAGAGAAAATTGTCCCGCCCGGCAGTATATCGGCACCAATGGAGGCAGTAGCAGGACAGGATGACTCCTATTTGCTGTCTCCTTTGCCTGTAACATTTTATCAAATACAGATTGTTGGTTACCAACTAATGTAGTTTGGAGATAAATACCAAACATCTCAATTGGTTTTATCAAATGCTCTAATCTTTGGGAAATTGACATTTGCTGAAATGTATTCAGGTATTTACTGCCGAAGTCAGTAATTTACCTCACTGGTCGGTAATTTCTTCTTGCCATCTGGTGAATTTGGTGTGATAGGCATGTTACAATACAAGGGGAAGCCTTGTTAGGTAAACTAACCATTGGTTTAGTCCCCCACCCCCCCTTCCTCACTCCCCCGTTTGCCCTGCTCTCCGTAAATACCAAGCCTGTGACAACTCGCGCTGTAACCTCTGTTCCTCCAGCTCGGTTACTTCAAAAGGCCCCTCGCACTCTGCCCTGCAGGCATTCAGAGTGTACACAGCTGTGTAAAGAGCCGCTCTTCTGCACATGCAATTGCTGCTGACCTGCTTCTGCTGTTATGGCTGCGCAATGAGTCAATCTCCCTGTCAGTGCAATCATTGATGCTCATTTGCGGTCACCGCATGGTGCAGAAGAGCGGCTCATTACACAGCTGTGCACATAGGGAGACCGCTGTCTCCCTGAATGCCTGCAGGGCAGAGTGCGAGGGGCCTTTTGAAGTAACCGCGCTGGAGGAACAGAGGGTACAGAGCGAGTGTTCACAGGCTTGGTATTTACGAAGAGCAGGGCAAAAGGCGGAGGCGGAGGGGTGGAGGACTAAACCAACGGTTAGTTCACCTAACAAGGCTTCCCCTATGCTGGATTTCTAGTTGCAGAAGTCAGTCAGCGTTTAGTGCAGGGGCTGACTCTACAAGTTATAGTGAAATGTGAATATTTAAAGGTACGTGCAACAAAATGAAAGTAATTACACACTGAAGCTTCTGTATTATTAATGTAACTACCATGGGGGTGATTAACCACCCTGGCGTTCTGATAAGATCGGGAGGGTTTTTTTTAAATAAAAAAAAAAACTATTCCATGCAGCCAACTGAAAGTTGGCTGCATGAAAGCCCACTAGAGGGCGCTCCGGAGGCGTTCTTCAGATCGCCTCCGGCGGCCAGAAGTAACACGGAAGGCCGCAATGAGCGGCCTTCCGTGTTTCGCTTACCTTGTCGCCATGGCGACGAGCGGAGTGACGTCATGGACGTCAGCCGACGTCCTGACGTCAGCCGCCTCCGATCCAGCCCTTAGCGCTGGCCAGAACTGTTTTTTCCGGCTACGCTGGGCTCGGGCGGCTGGGGGGACCCTCTTTCGCCGCTACACGCGGCTGGCAAAGTGCCGGCTGCGTGTGCTGCTTTTTATTTCATTCAAATCGGCCCAGCAGGGCCTGAGCGGCAGCCTCCGGCGGTGTTGGACGAGCTGAGCTCGTCCAGACCGCTCAGGTGGTTAAAAACTAATTGTTTTGCGATAGTGGTCTTTAAGTGTGAACTGTGCCATAGGAAAACATGGGCATTAGTTTAACCATTTCAGCCCGCGGGGATTTGTCACCTTATGCATCAGAGCAATTTTCACCTCCCATTCATTCGCTAATAACTTTATCACTACTTATCACAATTTATTGATCTATATCTTGTTTTTTCCGCCACTAATTAGGCTTTCTTTGGGTGGTACATTTTGCTAAGAATTATTTTTTTTATAAATGCATTTTAACAGGATTAATAAGAAAAAAATGGAAAAAATTAATTATTTCTCAGTTTTCGGCCATTATAGCTTTAAAATAATCCACGCTACCATAATTGAAACCTATGTATTTTATTTGCCCGTTTGTCTCGGTTATGACACCATTTAAATTTTGTCCCTATTACAATGTATGGCGGCAATATTTTATTTGAAAATAAAGGTGCATTTTTTCTGTGTTGCGTCCATCACTGTTTACAAGCTTATTATTTAAAAAAATGTTTGTAGTATACCCCCTTCAAAAGCATATTTAAAAAGCTCAGACCCTTAGGTAACCATTTGTCTTTTTTTTTTGTAATTGTAATTTTTTTTTCCATTAACCTCCTGAGCGATAATCCCGAGCTGAGCTCGAGGTATATCGCGCAGGAGGATTTCTCAGGCCCTGGTGGGCCGATTTGCATAATTTTTTTTTGTTGCACTTTGCTAGCTGCGTATAAGTTCCGATCGCCGCCGCTCGCCGTGCAGTCCCCCCCCCGACCCCTTGCGCAGCCTGGCCAATCAGTGCCAGGCAGCGCTGAGGGGTGGATCTGGACTCCCTCCGACGTCACGATGTCCATGACGTCGGTGACGTCATCCCGCCTCGTCGCCATGGCGACCGGGGAAGCCCAGCAGGAAATCCCGTTCTGAACGGGATTTCCTGCTTACTCTGATCGCCGAAGGTGATCGGAGTGGGTGGGGGGATGCCGCTGCGCTGCGGCTATCATGTAGCGAGCCCTGGGCTCTCTACATGATTTAAAAAATAAAAAATGTAAAAAAATAGTGCTGCGCCACCTCCTGGGCGATATAATTGTATCGCCCAGAGGGTTAAAAAATTTATTTGGGTAATATTTTGGTGTGGGAAATAAACAGTTAATTTTTAATGTTATTATATGTGTAAATTGTAATGTAAAAAAATATAGATGTAGTTTTACTATTTGGCCACAAGATAGCCACCTTCAGTTTTTTTTTCTCCTTGTGCTTCTCGCTAATCGGAAGCACAAGGATGACGCAGAAATTTTTACATGCAGAAAGACTGAAGCCTCTTGTAAGAGCGCTTCGGTTTTTCTGCTGGGGACATGGATCGGTGATCGGGAACCATGTTCCTGTTCACTGATCCCAAGGCTACCAGGGGAAAGCCACAGCAGAGCAGCCGCCCGGATGTGAGCTTCACGTCCGGGCGGTAGAAATGGTTAAAGGGAACCTGAAGCGAGGAAAATTATTTAAAATAAACACGACGTAGCTGCAAATGAATATTACATACTAACCTCACCATCAGTTCCTTTCAGAAACTCACCATGTTCTTCTTACAGTGATCCCTTCCAAATCTGACAGTATTTTGTCAGAACTGAAATATACCAGTTGCTGTCAGTTATATATCAGCAGCTGTCAGTTACAACTGAATGTGCAAGGTAATGTCCATACAGTTTGGTCTGAAAGTGGCAATTACACAGTAGGACATACGTATCCAGCTACCAGATTTAAAGGATAAATCATTAATCATACTCCTCACAGCAATAAGTAAAAAACTATAAGTAAAAAACAAAAAGTAAAAAACTTTTTATTAAACATTAGAATACAAAAATTGAAGAGTGCTATTAAAAACAGCATGGGATGGCCACCCCGTCACAACCGCCCATTACAGCTCATCACACACCCACACACACATACCATGGCCGTATTTGGATCACACTGAGGTTAGGACTTGTAAGAGATCAAAAATAATCTCCCAGGTAATGTCCATGTTTCCCTATGGCTCAAGTGGGTGATATTACAGTTAAACAGTGTGCTGACCAGGAAGCTGTTAGGGGATAATGGCCATTTTTAAAATGGAGGATGGAGAATTCCATTGATCACAGTGGACATACAGGACGAAGGAGAGGAGAAAGAGATTGAATAGTAGACTACACAGGAGATAAGTATGACCTGTGTATAGTTATTTTGACTTTTTATTTTCAGTTCAGGTTCTCTTTAAAAATCAGTTGTCCTTTCAATTATAACTGAGAGCAACTGATTAAGGCTATGGTAGGCACATTACATTCTGACTACGGTAGAGCCCCTTTTCAACCACTTCCCGACTGCCCACTACCTATGGGCATCAGCAAATTGGCAACCCCAGGACCGCCTAACGCCAATGGGCAGCGGCACCTGGGGGACTGATCAGCCAGGGATCGTGCGCATAAATGCGCGCACATCCGCTTGCATTAGGCTCCGCCCACCCGCAAAGTCAACCCGCTGGCGGGTTGTTAACCCTCGATCTGCCGCTACAAAGTGTATAATACACTTTGTAATGTATACAAAGTGTATAATACAGGCTGCCTCCTACCGTGGTGGTCTCAGTGATCGAGGTATGCACCCAAGCACACTGGTCCTGTCCCCCGATCGCCCACAGCACCCCTCAGACCCCCCTGATCACCCCCTCAGACCACTGTTTGCACCCAGTCACCCCACTAATCACCCATCACCCTGTCACTATCTGTCAACGCTATATTTTAGATCAGGTCCTAAACTTCCCCATGGGGGCTCCTGATCACCCCCCCCAACCCCCTCAGATCCTCCCCAGACCCCCCCGTGTGTACTGTATACATCTATTCTCCCCTGTAATCACCCACTGATCACCTGTCAATCACCCCTTGTCACTGCCACCCATCAGATCAGACCCTAACCTGCCCCTTACGGGCGCCGGGCACCTGATCACCCGCCCACACCCTCAGATCGCCCGCAGACCCGCCCTCAAATCACCTCCCAAGTGCATTGTTTACATCTGTTGTCCCCTCTAATCACCCACTGATCACCTATCAATCACCCCATCACCCCCTGTCACTGTTACCCATCAGATGAGACCCTAATCTGCCCCTTGCGGGCACCCAAACACCCACCCACACCCTCATATCGCCCTCAGACCCCCCTGATCACCTCCCCAGTGCATTATTCACATCTATTCTCCCCTCTAATCACCCACTGATCACCCATCAATCCCCCCCTGTCACTGCTACCCATCATACCCATCAGATCAGACCCTCATCTGCCCCTTGCGGGCACCCAATCACCCACCCACACCCTCAGATTGCCCTCAGACCCCCCCCTCCCCCCTGATCACCTCGCCAGTGCATTGCTTGCATCTATTCTCGCCTCTAATCACACCCTGAACACCTATCAATCACCCCGTCACTCCCTGTCACTGCTACCCATCAGATCAGACCCTAATCTGCCCCTTGCGGGCACCCAATTACCCGCCCACACCCTCAGATCGCCCTCAGACCCCCCCGATCACCTCCCCAGTGCATTGCTTGCATCTATTCCCCCCGCTAATCACAGCCTGAGACATCCATCAATCACCACCTGTCAGCCCCTAGCACATCTACCCATCAGATCAGGCCGTAATTTGCCCCGTGTGGGCTCCTGATCACTCAGCCAAACCCTCAGATCCCTTCCGATCACCTCCCCAGTGCATTGATTGCATCTATTCTTCCCTCTAATCACCCCGAGACACCCATCAATCACCTCCTGTCACCCCCTAGCACTCCTATCCATCAGATCAGGCCCTAATCTGCCCCCTGCAGGCTTCTGATCACCCGTCCAAACTCTCACCTGCCCCACGGCAGTGACATAATTTTCTTTTTCTGATCACTGCTGGTCTCTACGACTTAATTGTGGCTGAGACCAACCGTTATGCCACACAATACGCAACCACCAATCCAAGAAGCTACCATGCCCAGCCTTTTCGGTAGAAACCACTCCAAGTTTCCGAATGTAACATTTTTTGGGGCCTTCTCCTTAACATGGGTCTAGTCAAAAAGAATGTATTGCGGTCTTATTGGTCTACACACCCAATACATAACATGTCCATGTTCTCTGCTGCCATGTCCAGGTCACGATTGAACATCCTGCACGTCCTGCACTTCAGTGCCAATACAACCTGTCATCTAAGAGGCCACCCTGCTTATGACCGGTTCCACAAAATTCGGCCCCTCATAGACCACCTGTCATCAAAATTTACCCCTGAACAGTCATTTTGAGGCATTTGGTTTCCAGACTACTCCTCACGGTTTTGGGCCCCTAAAATGCCAGGGCAGTATAGGAACCCCACAAGTGACCCCATTTTAGAAAGAAGACACCCCAAAGTATTCCGTTAGGTGTATGATGAGTTTATAGAAGATTTTATTTTTTGTCACAAGTTAGTGGAAAATGACACTTTGTGAAAAAATAAATAAAAATCAATTTCCGCTAACTTGTGACAAAAACCAGAAACAGCTTGTAACGGATGCGAACGGATCCAATGGTAACCAATGAATCCATTCACATTGCTTCATTCTAATGGATCAGTTTGTTTTTTTCTACAAAACGGGCCACATTCACGAGGCATAACCAGAATGGTTGGTTACGAATCAAAAACTGATGCCCAACAAAAACTGATTCATTTCATGGACCAGTTTTTACAGGGATCAGTTTTCGATCCATCCAGTGCGAACTCAGCCTAAGCATGGTGGTTGAATTTTGTCAACATAGCTGGGGATTAGCGGCAGTGAATCCATGGCTACTTATGCTGGGATACACAATGAGATTTTTCATCAGATTTACTGTCCGATCGATTTCCATTCACTTCTATGAGAAATCGATCGAAATTAAGATCGTACCTGTCGGAAATTATTTATCGTACCATCTATCTGCCAAAAAATCTCATGGTGTATTCCCAGCATTGGCTCTGTACTGTATCAAGCAGTAAAACATTATTGGTTGTAGCTGCCTGATAAACTCCCATTCAGATTTCTGCTGATATCTGATAGGAGACTGTGTTGGTCAAAGTGATACATTGAAACGTACTACCCAATCAATTACACAGTAGCTGAATCAATCTTGAGAAAGATAAAATACCATATGTTAACTTTTTACAGCTTGTCTGCTTTATGTTAACTTTTTACAGCTTGTTGTAGGCTTCACCATCTTACACGGTACAATCTTCCGTCAGATCAGATCTATTAGACAGATCTATCAGATAATTTCCAACTGGTCCAATCGGACTGTGTAAAGCCTCATCTACACGGTACAATTTTCCGTCAGATCAGATCTATTAGACGCATCATTAGATAATTTACAACCAGTCCAATCGGATTGCGTTAGATTTTGCAATAGATTGTGGGTACTTAAGCAAAATCTATCGCAAAATTGATCTGAAACAATTTGGACATCTACACACGATGTAATTTCTTATTAGATCCATCTAATAGATCATCTATCTGATGGAAAATTGTACCATGTAGATGAAGCTTTAGATTTTGCAATAGATTTTGGGTATTTATCAAAGCAAAATCTATTTCAAAATTGATCCGAATCAATTTGGACATCTACACACAATGCAATTTCTTATTAGATCCATCTAATAGATCCGTCTATCTGATGGAAAATTGTACCGTGTAGATGAGGCTTTACTTTGAAGGTTTCAGTTATTAGAAAGCAATTATCTTGTCAGAGTTAATCACATTTTAGCGCATTTGGGTGTGCTAGTCTAAAATTCTGACATATAATGGGGGAAAGGCAATAGTGCAAAAAATGAAGTCTACAAATCAGGTGAGACAGTGTACTCTGATAAATCAAAGCTTACTTGGAAAAAAGAGAAAAATGTCATTTGTAAGTTATTTCTGAAAACATGACTGACTCAGGATAAGAGCATTTTTCAGAATTAAGAATGTGTGTTGAGGTTACCATGAATAATGTTTGGGTTGGACACATAAGACTTCCTCTGTGTGCCAAGTTAGTGAACTGTACTAATAGGGTAATTTATCAAAGCTGGAAGATGTGCTGCACCTCTCCTGCTTTTCAGCTACTCTCAGTTATTTGCTTAGCAGAGCAGTTAGAAAGCATCAGCAACTGACATGTCTCTTTATTAAGCAATATAAACAACCGCTTCATGTTACCCTCATGTCATAACATGGAATCAGTAACTAGCCAATGAAAATGACTGGTAGTCAGAAAATTAATGACTTAAAACAAATATCTTGCATACCAATCTTTCTGTAAGTGAGTATGGGAAAAAAACTCAGCAGTGAAGAAGAAGTACAGAATTACAAGATATACACTTAAATGATGAAACCACTGCTTGGAAATTAAACGGTCTGTTTTGTAAACAGGCTGTGATAGCTGAAAAATTACCCTACCTACAGGTACCACACACTAGGATCCAGACAGTGAGCATGGATGACTTAACAAGCTGGGCGAGACCACAGTGACTAGGGCGAGAAGGATGCTGTACTCTGTTACAAATCTATCATCTTCTCTATAGAGGACTTTTGTCCACACACTCTCTGAAAGAAATCAGTGTTCCTGGTCTAAGTATATATTTCTCTTCACCGTCAAAAAACATCTACACAACACAATGGTGTCAATTCATTAACCGGTTCAGCACCGCAGTGCCGAAAATCTCATGCATCCGAGCAACGTTCACCTCCCATTCATTCGCCTATAACTTTATTGCTACTTATCACAATGAATTGATCTATATCTTGTTTTTTCCGTCACTAATGAGGCTTTCTTTGGGTAGTACATTTTGCTAAGAATTATTTTTTTCTAAATCCATTTTAACAGGAAGATTAACCCCCTTGGCGGTATGAAAAATACCGCCAGGGGGCAGCGCAGCAGTTTTTTTTAAATTTTTTTTTTTTAAATCATGTAGCGAGCCCAGGGCTCGCTACATCCCCCCAGCCCCGCCGATCGCCTCTGGCGATAGGCGATCAGGAAATCCCGTTCAAAGAACGGGATTTCCTGGAGGGCTTCCCCCGTTGCCATGGCGACGGGGCGGGATGACGTACGTCGGGACGTCATTGGGAGACCCGATCCACCCCTTGGCGCTGCCTGGCACTGATTGGCCAGGCAGCGCAGGGGTCTGGGGGGGGGCCGTGCGCCGCACCGGATAGCGGCGATCGGGCGCGCGGCGGCGGCGATCGGGGTGCTGGCGCAGCTAGCAAAGTGCTAGCTGCGTCCAGCAAAAAAAAATTAAGAAAATCGGCCCAGCAGGGCCTGAGCGGCACCCTCCGGCGGCTTACCCCGTGTCCAGCACGGGGTTACCGCTAAGGAGGTTAAGAAAGAAATGAAAAAAAATTCATTATTTCTCAGTTTTTGGCCATTATAGTTTGAAATTAATATACGCTACCGTAATTAAAACCCATGTATTTTATTTGCCCATCTGTCCCGGTTATTACACCGTTCAAACTATGTCCCTATCACAATTTATGGTGCCGATATTTCATTTAGAAATAAAGGAATCTCGCCAAAGGACCGGCACCACTCGATGTATTTAGAAGCTCTTTATAACTTTATTGGCATCAATATGATAGTGACAGATGCTGTTTCGGCAGCCATGGGGCTTTATCAAGTTGCACAGGATCATCAGTTGATCCTGTGCAACTTAATAAAGGCCGATGGGGGCCGAAACAGGGCACTTGGAAGAAATTTAGAAATAAAGGTGCATTTTTTCAATGTGCGTCCATCACTATTTATAAGCTTATAATTTTAAATAATATAATAACATACTCTCTTGACATGCATATTTAAAAAGTTTAGACCCTTGGGTAACTATTTATGTTTTTTTTTTTTTTTTTTATTATTGTATTGTTTTTTATTTTTTTTAATAAAAAATGTATGTGGGTAACTTTTGGTGTAGGAGGGAAACTGCTTATTTTAAATGTAAAATATTATAATTGTTTAATTTAAAATGTATGTTGGTGTAGTTTACTATTTGGC
Organism: Hyperolius riggenbachi; assembly: GCF_040937935.1. Taxonomy (NCBI): domain Eukaryota; kingdom Metazoa; phylum Chordata; class Amphibia; order Anura; family Hyperoliidae; genus Hyperolius; species Hyperolius riggenbachi. The sequence goes on along the minus strand of NC_090649.1, from coordinate 218,425,906 downwards.
CACAAGATGGCCACAGTGAAAAAAGTCCTGGATGCAAACGATCTCGCATCCAGGAACTTAAAAGCAGGGGAGATGTTTCCTGGGGGCAGAAATACCGCGCTCTCTGGATAGAAAGCGTCGGTATTTCTGCGGGGAAGTTAGATCGGTGAATGGGAATTATATTCCCATTCACTGATCGGGGGGCTAGCGGCGGGCGCGCGCACCCGATCGAGCGCACTATGCGGCGGGAGCAGCAGTGCCTATCTGGACGAGGAAGCTCGTCCAGATAGGCCGAACTGGTTAAAAGGCTGTGTGAAAGAAAAATCTTGTTGGGAAAATACCGCATTCGGTATTGTAGACTTTTGTGTGCTAATTCATAAACATTTTCACAGGTGTGATAAAGTGGGGTAAATTACCGTAGCCCATTGACAAAAACCTTTGCGGTAACAGCTTGTTACAAGCTGTTCCGTGCAGTGAGGGCATTGTGAGGCATCCTGACATCCCTTTAGATGTGCATGTTGTGTTATACTGCCTCTGCTGGCTCTGAATCTGCCTATTAGTCTTTCTTAACATTCTATTTAATTGCCACAGCTTAGATTAACTTCCAAGAAACTTTACAGATGTCCTGCTTGGGTGATTTTCCCCACTAGCTTCTAACAGGTACCCAGGAGTTTAAAGAGCCACACAGCCTAAGGTATTCAGAGGAAGCCTGTTTTGTTCTGATCCCGCTTTGCTGCTGCCTGGGGGGTTGCAGGTCCTATTAGATTCCATCATCCAAACTTGCAGGAGACAGGGGCTGTTTGTATTGGCTCACTGCTCATGTCAGTCACAGCTGCCTCTGTTTCTGCCTGTGAGTCAGGCTCCCACAGTCTACTCTTTGCATTCATTTTGCCACTTCAAAGCAGATGGTATTGCTTTGTGGCTTTACCGCTTGTTGTCTGCTTTATGAATTGATATTTACTGACGTGTTGAGATAATTCCCGCACAAATCGGTAATTTACCTCACTGCTCGGTAACTGTAGCTTTTCATGCGGTAACAGGGTTTATGAATTTACATTTTGCTAAGTGCTTGGTAAAGTCAGCTGTTTTCTGCATTACCAAATCCGGTAATGCTTTATGAATCGACACCATAGTCCCTTCTTTGGCAACCAAATCCCTCTGTCCCTCTTTCAATAGTCATGTATAGATCTGTGCAAATATATATATATATATATATATATATATATATATATATATATATATATATATATACTGTAACAAGCATGGATATGGAGGCTGCTGACTCGCAGGGGGTGACTGCAGCCGCCTCTCTTCCTGGCTCTCAAGTGTTATCCGTTCCCTTGGCGTCTAGCACGCCGGGAACGGTGTTGTCTACAGCTCATAGGGTGTCTGTCTCGCGCGGGCGCGCGCGGAGACAGGACCTTTATGCGGGCAGAAGGCGCGTCAGCTGACCTGACGGTCGGCTGACGTCACTGGTGCCTCTCGTCGCTTGGATTGGCGGATTCCGTGGTGGGAGTGGCTGGAAGCGTACCTCCGCTTCATAAGCCTCCAGTCTTCATTCATTCCCTGTCTGCTGTCGTGAATACTTTGTGTAAGCGCTCAGACCTTAGACTAGTGCCAGGTGTTGAAACCAAGGACTTCACACCAAGACTAGGATTATTGTTATATTGTATTTGCAGACCTTAGACTAGTGCCAGTGGTGGAAACCAAGGACTTCACACCAAGACTAGGATTTGTTAATTGTATTTGATTACCTGTGTATGATTCTGGCTATATCTCTGACCTTGCTTTCTGCTTAGCGTTTATGTACTTCTGCCTATCTGACTAGTTGCTGAACCTTTGCCTGTCTACTCGTTATCCTTCTGCCTTACGATTCTGTACTGATACAACCTCTCTGTTGCAGAACTTGGCCTGTCTGACCTACTTACTAGTGGGCCCTCGCCACTGTTGAGGCACTATTGGCTCACCAGCTTCTCTGGTGAGATAGTCTCTTATTGCTCTATTAGTGACTGATAGCACCTTTCCAGCTCCACTGGAAAGGTCTGATCAAGTCTATACAGTCACTCACGCCTCTAGTACCTTACCAGCTCCTCTGGTGAAGGACTAGTCTGTATATTTCTATTCTCTTTCTGTTTGTACCTATTCCAGTCCTCTGGAAAGGTCTGTGCTATTTTATACATTCAGTATACTGCTAGGACCTTACTAGCTCCTCTGGTAAGGCCTCGCAATACTAATAAAGTTACGGTTGCACCAATACACAACTCTCTCAGTATCTTGACCAGCTATACTCGCATTATTGGTGATTCTGCAGATCACCACATAATCAGACGTCTGAGTTGCAGCACCCAACCGTTACATATACCTACTGAAAAATCTGTTTAACCCATTCGCGGTCCGTTGTTTTCACGTGAGAAATGTTCACCTCCCATTCATTAGCCTATAACTTTATCACTACTTATCACAATGCACTGATCTATATCTTGTTTTTTCCGCCACCAATTAGGCTTTCTTTGTACTGTAAATGCATTTTAACAGGAAGAATAAGAAAAAAATGGAAAAATTCATTATTTCTCAGTTTTCAGCCATTATAGTTTTAAAATAATACATGCCTCCATAATTAAAACTCACATATTGTATTTGCCCATATGTCCCAGTTATTACACCGTTAAAATTATGTCCCTATCACAATGTATGGCGACAATATTTTATTTGGAAATAAAGGTGCATTTTTTCCATTTTGCATCTATCACTATTTGCAAGTTTAAAATAAAAAAATATAGAAATATTTCATCTTTACATTGATATTTAAAAAGTTTAGACCCTTAGGTAAATATTTACATGTTTTTTTTTCTTATAGTAAACATTTTATTTGGGTAGTTTTGGGAGGGTGGGAGGTAAACAATAGATTTATAATGTAAATGTCTGTTAATTTTTTATTTTTTTTTACAGGTGTAGTATTCCTTTTTGAGTATTGCAATGAGTTTGCTTACATGACGTTACTCTAAGCGTAGCACACGCTTAGAGTGACGCATCGGGAAGGGAACAGGCAGAAAAAGCACAGCTTCCGAGAGAAGCTGTCGCTTTTTCAGCGGGGGAGAGGAATCAGTGATCGGGCACCATAGCCCGATACACTGATTGCCTGGCTACCGAATCCGCGGCCGGGAGTGCGCGTGCACGCGCGCAGTAGCGCGCATGGTTCCTGGACGTAGAAACTACGTCCAGGAACCAAAATAGGTTAAAGTGAACCTCCAGACTAAAAATCTACTCAGCAGCACTGAAAAGGCTCGGTGTTTCTTTAACAGTTTTACAGCATCAGAACTTTGTTTTTCTTACCCAAGCCTCATTTTTAGCTGCACAGAAGGTAAGCTCCCCCATCAAAGAAAACTGCCCTGATTCTGTGCAAAGCATGATGGGATTTCTGATGCTGTTCTCGTTGCCTAGCGTACGCAGCTGGGAGGGGTGATCAGGACCCAGGACAGGTGGAACTGTGTCTCATGCTCCGTCACCTCCTTTCAACCAAAAAGATGGCTGCCCCCATGAAATCACAAGCATTTGCCTGCTCTTTTAAAACAGGGTGAGTAAGAGATTATATTACCTATTTTAACCACTTCGCCCTATCTGGACGGATATATCCGTCCAGATGGGCACTGCTGCTGCAGCCGTGTGGTGCGCGCGATCGGGCGCGCGCCCGCGCGCGCCCCCGCTGCCTCCCGCTGCCCCCCCGATCAGTGAATGGGAATATAATTCCCATTCACCGATCTAAGTCTCCGGCAGAAATGCCGACGCTTTCTCATCAGAGAGCGCGGTATTTCTGCCCCCAGGAAACATCACCTTCTTCTTATAGTTCCTAGATGCGAGATCGTTCGCATCTAGGAATTTTTTGAATGTATAGAAATAGTAAACTGCACCCACATACCTAAATTAAATAAAAAAATATATTATATTACATCTAAAATTAGCTATTTACCTCCCAAACTAAAATTACCCAAATACATTTTTGTATTTAAAAAAAAATAAAAAAAATTACAATTAAAAAAAAAAAAACTACATAAATAGTTACCTAAGGGTCTGAACTTTTTAAATATACATGTCAAGAGAGTATCTTATTAATTTTTTTAAAATTATAAGCTTATAAATAGTGATGGACGCAAATTGAAAAAATGCACCTTTATTTCTAAATAAAATATCGGCGCCATAAATTGTGATAGGGACGTAATTTAAATTGTGTAATAAGCGGGACATATGGGCACATAAAATGCATGGGTTTTAATTACTGTAGCATGTATTAATTTTAAACTATAATGGCCAAAAACTGAGGAATAATGATTTTTTTCCATTTCTATCTTAATCTTCCTGATAAAATGCATTTACAGTAAAGTGGCTCTTAGCGAAATGTACTACCCAAAGAAAGCCTAATTAGTGGCGGAAAAAACAAGCTATAGATCAATAAATTGTGATAAGTAACGATAAAGTTATTGGCGAATGAATGGGAGGTGAACATTGCTCGGATGCTTAAGATTTTCGACGCTGTAGGCTGAAGTGGTTAATTAACATAACTAATGTAACTTAATAACAGTATGTTTGTTTAGGCTAAAGGTCCTCTTCAACTGACTCTAAACCAAGGGTGTCAAACTCAAATACAAAGTGGGCTGAAATTGGACACTGGGATCTAGTCGCTGGCAACCTCAATGTCTACTGGCCACCTTCCTCCCTTATAAAGTTCGCTGGTGTCTAGAGGTCCTCCTCCCTCCCCAATATAGTCCCCTGGTGTCTAGTGGTTCTCCCTCCCCATATACTGTACATTTCCCTGGTATCTAATGGCCCCAACACTCCCCTATACAGTTTCCTAGTGATTAGTGCTTTCTCCCTACCTTCCCCATATGGCTTTCCTGGTGTTCTAGGGCTTAACTTCCAATATAGCTTCTCTGGTGGTTTAGAGTGGGCCAAACATAATGCAAAGTGAAACCACTTGAGGGCTAAATTTACTGGCTCTGAGGGCCAGAGTATGCTCTGAACTTCATTCCTATCTTTTAAATTGATACATGTCTTATTCTCAAATGGTAAAATGTAGTGATGTCGCGAACCTCCGATTTTCGGTTCGCGAACCCTGTCTGCGAACTTTCGCGAACTTCCGTGGAAGGTTCGGTTCGCGGAAAAGTTCGCAAACCGCAATAGACTTCAATGGGGAGGCGAACTTCAAAATTTAGAAAAAATTCTACCGGCTGGAAAAATGATAGAAAACATGTTTCAAGGGATCTAATACCTGGAGGAAGACATGATTCAGTGAAATACACATCAAAAGTCCCAGACAAAAATCTAGATTTCACATAAACCCCTATTTTAAGGTCACAAATCTCATTCAATGTTCAATTACAGGCTTACACTACTTTACAACATCAGGCAGTGTATCCCTCACTCCCTCTCTCCCTCCTCCCGGAGGAGGGTCTCATCTTCCAGGGAATTGTAGAATTTCAAAAGCCAGCTCATATACCTTGGCTGGGAATTGAACCCAGGTCTGGGTGTTTGGTAGTCAGCTCTCTTAACCGCTATACCACCACCAACACTACATGCAGAAGGCAGCCTAGCATGTACCGTTATGATCTATCCTAGAAAAAAATGAGCTTGCTTAAAGATTTGTAGGCTTTTAAAAGCCAGCTTACATACCTTGGCCGGGAATTGAACCCAGGTCTTGGCCGGGAATTGAACCCAGGTCTTGGCCGGGAATTGAACCTAGGTCTGAGTGCTTGGTATTTAACAATATAGAAACAAGGCTGATTGTTCAAGGATACTTAACCATCTTACCCACATAAAAGATAATGGGCGGGGCCAACCCCAATAATACAATATTCCCAAAGCAAATCCAAACACATATGGGTTACCAGCCTCCTTAATATGCAAAGTATCAAAATTTATTATCCATAAAGAACAAGAAAAATCTCCAAACATATACAATATGAAAAAGAGCAGTTGTGATTCAAGACAGTTTAAAATTGCATATGCAAAACCAATTTCGCCATCTATGCAGCAAGAATAATTAAAACCTGATAGTGATGCATAGAGTTATCCTGCATACACACTCCAAGCACTCCGCGCTTCCATACTGGTGCCAAATAATTAGTGTAGTGATGGGGGCCCCCCTATTTCCTTAGAGTCCAATCATTTGGCTTACTCCAAGCAGCCGCTGATGACACATAGAGCTCCAATGTTCCCTCTTATAATGCTTGTGATCCTGGGACTGGGCAATATGATCCTCAAAGGTACAACAGTTCATGCATTACTGTTTAGGGGGAACACGAAACAGGATAGGTCTCACCACAATGGTTACTGGCGTCCTCTCAGCTCTCCTACACGTGTGTGGTGACTTTATCAGCCGCTGAGGAATATCCCCGATACACGTAGGACCCTCTTGGCATTTCACTCTCACCAGCGGTCAGGTCACCTCACTCCGGGACCAGTCCAATTAGCTGTTGGCACTACCGGAGATAGGGGGAAGAGGCAGGACGCTCAGAACGCTGCCAGCGCGGAAGCGCGGTCCGTGACACAAGCTGCGTGGCTCCGCCCACCGACGTTTCGCGTCAAGTGTGACGCTTCATCAGGGTGTGATGAACACACTTGACGCGAAACGTCGGTGGGCGGAGCCACGCAGCTTGTGTCACGGACCGCGCTTCCGCGCTGGCAGCACGTGTAGGAGAGCTGAGAGGACGCCAGTAACCATTGTGGTGAGACCTATCCTGTTTCGTGTTCCCCCTAAACAGTAATGCATGAACTGTTGTACCTTTGAGGATCATATTGCCCAGTCCCAGGATCACAAGCATTATAAGAGGGAACATTGGAGCTCTATGTGTCATCAGCGGCTGCTTGGAGTAAGCCAAATGATTGGACTCTAAGGAAATAAGGGGGCCCCCATCACTACACTAATTATTTGGCACCAGTATGGAAGCGCGGAGTGCTTGGAGTGTGTATGCAGGATAACTCTATGCATCACTATCAGGTTTTAATTATTCTTGCTGCATAGATGGCGAAATTGGTTTTGCATATGCAATTTTAAACTGTCTTGAATCACAACTGCTCTTTTTCATATTGTATATGTTTGGAGATTTTTCTTGTTCTTTATGGATAATAAATTTTGATACTTTGCATATTAAGGAGGCTGGTAACCCATATGTGTTTGGATTTGCTCTGAGTGCTTGGTAGTCAGCTCTTTTAACCACTATACCACCACCAACACTACATGCTGAAGCCAGCCTAGCATGTACCATTGTGATATACCCAAGAGAAAAATGAGCTTGCTCTCTCTCTCTCTCTAGGACTTGATGGTTGTAAGCTGAAGATTCACTTCAATGGCATCAACGGATACCAGCAGAATTTCACAGGCAATTTCGGAATTCTGTTGGATTGAAAAAGCAATTCCGTTCTGACCAGGCGGAATGGAATGACCAATTTCCGCCCAAAATTGCAGAAAATACAATTCCGTGGAAAGCGGTGACCATCCCTACTAGAGAGAGAGAGAGAGAGAGAGATGAATCTACATGGCTATCTGGGGTTCTCTTCGGACAACTGTTGAACACAAAAGACAAGGCCATGCCTGGGTGGGGTTGAACCACCATCCTTTTAGTTAACAGCCAAACACGCTAACCAATTGTGCCACAGAGACTGTGTTCTATTCCTGGCCAATGTGAGTTGGCTTTTGACATACTACACATCCTTAAGCAAGCTAATTTTTCTCTAGGATAGATCATAATGGTACATGCTAGGCTGCCTTCAGCATGTAGTGTTGGTGGTGGTATAGCGGTTAAGAGAGCTGACTACCAAGCACTCAGACCTGGGTTCAATTCCCAGCCAAGACCTGGGTTCAATTCCCGGCCAAGGTATGTAAGCTGGCTTTTAAAAGCCTACAAATCTTTAAGCAAGCTCATTTTTCTCTAGGATAGATCATAATGGTACATGCTAGGCTGCCTCCCACATGTAGTGTTGGTGGTGGTATAGCGGTTAAGAGAGCTGACTACCAAGCACTCAGACCTGGGTTCAATTCCCGGCCAAGGTATGTAAGCTGGCTTTTAAAAGCCTACAAATCTTTAAGCAAGCTCATTTTTCTCGAGGATAGATCATAATGGTACATGCTAGGCTGCCTTCTGCATGTAGTGTTGGTGGTGGTATAGTGGTTAAGAGAGCTGACGACCAAGCACTCAGACCTGGGTTTAATTCCCGGCCAAGACCTGGGTTCAATTCCTGGCCAAGGTATATAAGCTGGCTTTTGAAATTCTACAATTCCCTGGAAGATGAGACCCTCCTCTCTCCGGGAGGAGGGAGTGAGGGAGGAAGGAGAGTAATAACAATTAGCTAGGAACAAGCCTATAAGAGCCTAGCTAAACTCTCCTTAGCAGAGTCTGTCAGCAGCTGTCCCTTAACTAATTAGTGTAGGCAGACTAGTGAGTAAAATGGCACAAGGACCTTGCTTTGTATAAGGGGGGGAGGGGCTCCAAGAGTGAGTGCAGTCCGATTGGCAACAATGTGTCTGCTGACTGTGATGTAGAGGGTCAAAGTTTTGCTCAAAAGAGCATTATGGGGCGAATCAAACTTCCGGGAAAGTTCGCCTTCGCAGGTGAACGCGAACCACCCGAAGTTCGCCTGGAACCGTTCGCCGGCGAACCGTTCGGGACATCTCTATAAACATGAAGAAAAGTATTGAAGATAGAAAGGACCGTTGTGGTTTGAATTCTGATCGTTCTCAGTTTTCTTTATAAATGATTTATAATTTTCTAAAACTCAGAATTTGTAGCAATGAATTCCCTATGGTACAGGTAAGCCTGAATTAACGTGACAGCACGGTGGCATAGTGGTTAGCACTCTCTCCTTGCAGCGCTGGATCCCCGGTTTGAATCCCAGCCAGGTCAACATCTGCAAGGAGTTTGTATGTTCTCCCCGTGTCTGTGTGGGTTTCCTCAGGGCACTCTGGCTTCCTCCCACATCCTAAAAACATACAGATTACATATGGCTAATGGCCATTAACTATGGCTTAAGTACAGTTAATTAGCTTCCCCCTAAATTGGCCCTAGACTATGATACATGCACGACTACATAATATACATACATAGACATATGACTGCGGTAGGGACTAAATTGGTGAGCCCCTCTGAGGGACAGTTAGTGCCATATAAATACTCAACAATATAAATATATATCAGGCTGAGTACCTCTAAATGTGTGCTATAGTTCACTGCAAACACACAGAACACATTTCCCCCTTGATATTCATGATGTGGAGGAGCCACAAGACAAATCACTTTCAAAAGGAGGACTGGAGAGAACTCTTCTGGTCTATTATTTATGCCTTTCTTTATTTTTCAGGTGTTTGGAAACTGTTATTCCAATAGAGTTGTTTACTGCAATTAGAGCTATCAGGCACTAGAGGGAGGAAGAAGACCTCAAACCATAGGCCTGGTTCCATGGCATCTGGGGCCATCAGAGAAAGAGAAGTGTTTAAATGATGATGAAGCTGGACTACAGTCTACTACAGTATGAAAGAGATCAGCTTAAGGTCCGATTCCTTGTTCCATAGCATATACCTGTTTGTATTTTGCATGAAGCTATTTTCACAATAAAATTAAAATAAATCAAAATTACTTGTATTGGGGTGCTGAAATAAAATAATAACAATAGTAATCACAATGTTTTTTTTTTAAAGTGATTTATTGTTGTCCAGTGTCTGCCATGTCCAGGCAGCTCGTGGTGAAAACTTTCCAAGGAGTGACTAAAACAAACAGAACAAATGGTAGTTTAGGAAACAGCTATAATCTGCGAGAAGTTTGTATTGCTGTCCCTCTATTCCTGTTCCCAGCTCGATCAGTCTTATTTCATAGCCACCAAGCTTCACTGTGTTCCCAGGAACAGGAAGTGAATGAAAATCTCTCCAGACAGACAGCAAAGAAACCCTAAATTAGGCCCGTTCAGATCACAAATGCGGATGGCCATGCGTGCGGAACGCGTGCGGACTGCAACGCGTACGAACGCATGGCCATCCGCGTTTGTGTGCGTTGCGTGGCTGATCCCATCACTGAAAAGTGAATGGGACAGCCACGCGTTTTAGCAAAATCTGCGTGCAGCATGCGTTCCCGGACCGCACAGGTTCGGAACGCATGCAGTGTGCACATCAGACATTGCACTCTATGCAATGTCTGATGTCGTGCGTATCGGCCACCTGCACGCGTTTCCAAAACGCGGCTGGAAACGCGTGCAGTGTGAACGGGCCCTAACCACTTCACAACTGAGGGGTTTTACCCCTTCAGCATCCGAGCAATTTTCTCCTTTCAGCGCTCCTTCCATTCATTCGCCTATAACTTTATCATTACTTATCACAATAAAATGATCTATATCTTGTTTTTTTCACCACCTAATAGGCTTTCTTTAGGTGGGACACTATGCCAAGAATTATTTCAGTCTAAATGTGTTTTAATGGGAAAATAGGAAAACATTTGGAAAAAAAAAACATTTTTCAGTTTTCCGCCATTATAGTTTTTAAATAATGCATGCTACTATAATTAAAATCCATGTAACTTATATGCCCATTTGTCCCAGTTATTACACCATTTAAATTATGTTCCTACTACAATGTTTGGCGCCAATATTTTATTTGCAAATAAAGGTGCATTTTTTTCAGTTTTGCGTCTATCCCTAATTACAAGCCCATCATTTATAAAGTAACAGTGTTATACCCTCTTGATATAAATATTTAAAGATTTCAGTCCCTAAGGTAACTATTTAAGTTTTTTTTTTTATTGTAATTTTTTTTAATTTATTTTAATATTACAAAAAAAATATTGGTAACAATTGGGAAGTGTGGGAGTTAATGAGTTAAAATGAATAGTGTAAATAATGTATGTGTATGTGAAAAATGTTTTTGGGTGTAGTATTACTTTTTGGCCACATTTTTTTCAGGCGTCCTACAAGTGTCGGAAGGACGCTTGCAGGAAGGGAGGCTGGGAAACTGAGTTTTTTCACAATGCTCGCGCTGCTTCTCATAGAAGCATGCCGATAATTGCGGGGGCAGAGATCAACGAACGGGAATGGATTTTCCCGTCCATTGATCTCCGGGCAAGCGGGCGGCGGCGTGTACGATCGCGGGAGTGCGGACAGCGGCGGCAGCGGCGGGGGGTGCGTATATCTACGCTCCGGGTGGGGAACTGAAGTCCAAAGGAGCGTAGATATACTGTACCCGGGTGGCGAAGTGGCTAAAACACTAAAGGTAGCCATAAAATGTACATGCGTATCCATGGCCATTACATTGAGAAGCCGCTGGTGCAGTGCAGTCACTGTAAATCAGCCCTTATACATGGTATATTTAGATTTATGTCTGGAGTTGGGCTTTAAACATAAAAAAAAAATCTTAACACTACTACTAACATACAGTAGCTTCTTATGTGTTCAGTGTACTTACAGAATAAATCATATAGTGGGTTGGTACACAAAGCTGCAGTAATAATTGCTGTGTGCAGACAATGAATGGCAATATTATCATTACTACCAGCAGTAGGTTACCAGCGTAACTCATGTTAACCTGCAACCAGTAGTAATGGTAATATTGCTGTGTGCTGCCTGCAATATTACTGCAGCATTGTGCATAAACCCCCTGAAAACCTGATAAGAAATGGAACAGTGTCAGTTTGCCCTACCTGGAATTACTTCAGCGATTGTTGCAAAGTTTTTTTTAAAAAAAAGAAAACAATCCCTTCTCATTTTAGAGCGGTTTCAAAATTCCAGTGCTAAGAATCAGGGGTGCTCATCCGAATTCCGGATATCCGGGTAACCCGGATTTCCGAACATTTTTACGCTATCCGGATCAGATTCTGGATTTCTATAGAAATCCGGATAGCTATCTGCGGATATTTGGCCGCATAACCCAGATATCCGCGGATATCCGGATCTGAAATACTGTAACTAAGGAGATGATGTCCTGGAGCCAATCAGAGGGTTCCCAGCAGAAGCCCTAGCAACCAATCACAGAGGGGAACACTGGCCAGCCCCCCTGTATAATAAGGAGGGCTGCCATGATGAGACATATCGTCTTAGCTTGGTGAATGCTCACTGAGAGACATGCTCCAATGCTGGTGGCCTAGCAAGGGGGCTGTTCACAGTTATAAACCTAAAGTTGTTCAGTGATTAACCCCTTCACTACTATCACTACACTATTGTTAAATCGTGAATTAACTTGATTGATGTCATAGTGTGACAGTCAGAGTGTGTGCTCCAGTGCTGCTGGGCCTAGTAGCAAGGGATGTACACAGTGATAAACTGTTCAGTGATTAACCCCTTTACTATCACTACACTATTGCTAAATCGTTAATTAGCTTGATTTATGTCATTGTATGACAGTCAGTGTGTGCTGCAGGCAGCTGCTATGTGTCTGTGTGTGTGCTTTGCACAGACCAGGCCAGCTGCTGCCTGCTGGCCAGCTATTAGCCTTAGGTATAGGTTAGGTAGGTTAGGCATTAGGGTATAGGATTACTGTGTTATTGTGTAGTTAGTTAGTTAGTACTGTAGTACTGCAGTCAGTGTGCTAGTAGTTAGAGTAGTAGTACTACTGTGTTAGCTTTCTACAGAACTGCTGTGCTGTGAGCAGTGCCAGTGTGACAGTGTGCACTAGTGTCTTCTCCACTGTCTAACTGTCACTCGGCACATGTCACTTGCCACGTGTCACATGCCATGCGTCACATGCCACGTGTCACATGCCATGTGTCACATGCCACCTGGCACTTGCCAAGTGTCACGTGGCACTTGCCATGTGGCATGTGCCACTTGGCAAGTGCCACGTGCCACTTGGCAAGTGACACGTGCTAAGTGCCAATTGCCAAGTCCGGCATGCTCCTGGCACACGTTACACCTTTTGCTGCTGCATTGCCCTACTCCTGCTGCCTGTGCAGCTCTCACCATCAGGCCAGGGTGCCACAGGCCACTGATACCACCTATATTTAACCCAAAACACAATTGCTGCGTACGTTTTTGGAGGTGTCTTGGCTGAAAACTGTCATGTCCCAGTTGTGCGGTTGGACTTTGGACACAATGTGGGCTGCACAACCGCTGTCTGGAACCTAGGCCTAATGTTAATTGACATTTTATTTTTGGGAGGGGGGGCATTTTAAGTCCCCACATCATCAATTAGTGTTCCCCTTTAAAAAGTAATGATGCTACATGCCTTATTTACCCTTAAAAAGTTTTTAAAGCAATTTTGTAACGATCGGTGTCAGCACACAGAGAGAATCTGATTATTGATGATCTGCAGTATCACCAAGAATACAGATATATACCTGATTATTGATGATCTGCAGAATCACCAATAATACAGATATAGTACTAACCTCTGGACACCTGTATATAACGTGAGTGTTTGGTGCAACAGTATTTTACTGTAATCCACCTGATGAGCAGGATGTCCTTGGCAGTATGGACAATACTGCTCTTGTAGAGAAGCACGAGAACCCTCCAGCAGCCTGAGATCTTCCAAGGGGTGGAGTCTCAGGCTGAAGTAGGAAGGGCCAGAGAGTGAGTGACACCTGAAGGTGGATGTCACTAACTGATCTGGAGACTATCTCCTAAAGAGGGGAGATAGCTCTCGAGGTCGGGCAAGCCGGGTTGGCAACACACGGACAAATAAAGTACAAAGACAGAAGGCTGGTTCGGTATCCAAGACAGGCAGGGTTGGCAACAGATAATCAGATATGCGTGGTACCGAATCAGCGAGCAGAGGGATAGTCAGGAAAGCAATAGGTCATAACAGATATCAAACAATGCCTAGTCTTGGGTGTAAGGTCCGTGGTCCCTACACCCTAGAACTAGTCTGAAGTATAACAGAATGATAACACAAGTTCCCTAGTCTTGGGTGTGAGGTCCGTGGTCTCTACACCCTGGAACTAGTCTGAAGTATAACAGAATGACAATACAGTAGTAATCTGGCTCAGTGTGAATTCCCAGGTCCTCCTGGTTCAAACACACTGTTGGATCTGACTAAGGTCTGAGTGCTTCCACGTAGTGTTCGCAACGGCAGACAACTTGTGACTGTCCAGCCGTAACTATATATAGAGTAGCGCGCTCTGGCGCCACCCCTAAGTGATAGACCAATAGCCACTAGTTCTGAGGTCAGCTGACTGCCTGGTCAGCTGATCCCCCCCTTGGCCGTCATAAAAGTTCTGCCTCTCAGCGCGTGCGCGCGTATTCCTGAATCTGTGTGAACTAACAGACCCAGCCACACCAGCCGCATGCTGCTGCGTGCAAACCGCCGCACTGGACGCGGAACCAGCCGCCCCGCTATCAGTACATGTGGCGGCCCTTCCGCGTTCACTCCCAGTACCAGACTCATGCCTCTGCGTGTAACCCGCCGCGCTGGATGCGGAATTAGCAGCCTTGCTGTCAGCACACACGGCGGCTTTTCCGCGTTCTCTCACAGTACCCCCCCTGAGGAGAGGACTCCGGACACTTCCCACCAGGCTTTCCAGGATGCAAGTTGTGGAATTCCTTCTTTAATTCCTCTGCGTGCATACGACAGTCTGGCACCCAAGTTCTTTCCTCTATGCCATACCCCTTCCAGTGAACCAAATACTGTACGGAGTTCTGCACAAGCCGTGAGTCCAGAATGTTTTCAATTTCATACTCAGGTTGGTCATCAATCAACCCCATGGGCTGGAAATGGAGTAGAAGCCACTGGCAATGGGGTGAACTTAGGTGATTTTCCCGTCACCACCTGAAATGGGGAAAATCCTGAAGAGGAACTTTTCAGGTTGTTGTGTGCAAATTCTGCAAACGGCAAAAATTTGACCCAGTCGGTTTGTGCATCTGCAACATAACATCTCAGAAACTGTTCCAGGGACTGATTGACTCTTTCGGTCTGACCATTGGTCTGTGGGTGGTAGCCTGATGAAAAAGAAAGCTCCATGTCTAACTGATGGCAGAATGCTCTCCAAAACTTGGATACAAATTGGACTCCCCGATCTGACACTATATTTTCCGGAATGCCATGCAGCCGAAAAATATGTTGGATGAAGAGATCAGCCAATTCCTGGGCCGAGGGGAGTCCCTTCAGGGGGACAAAATGGGCCATCTTACTGAATCGATCGACTACCACCCAAATGACCGACATGCCCTCAGACCTGGGGAGTTCGCCCACAAAATCCATGGACAAATGGGTCCACGGTTCACTCGGAACTGGTAAAGGCTGCAATGTTCCCACAGGTGCCTGACGGGAGGGTTTGCTCCTAGCACACACTGCACACTCTCTTACATACTCCTTACAGTCTGTTGCCAATGACGGCCACCAAGCACATCTAGCAATGAGATCCTGAGTTCTGGTGGCCCCAGGATGCCCAGCATTCTTGTGGGAATGGAACAGCTGCAACAGTTGTAGGCGAAAAGGCAATGGTACAAACATGACCCCCTCAGGCTTCCCTTCTGGAACATCTTGTTGGAACGGACTTAAAGTGACAGCCCAGTCTTTCCAGGTCTCAGTGGCTGCCAGGACCACTTTCTGAGGGATAATGGTCTCTGGGTCTGAGGGCTGTGCTGTCTCGGGCTCAAAACACCTGAATAAGGCATCAGCCTTGATGTTCTTACTACCAGGGGTGTACGTGCTTACAAATCTAAATCTTGAGAAAAATAACGACCACCGGGCCTGTCGGGGGCTAAGTCTCTTAGCGCCCTCAATGTACTCTAAATTCTTGTGGTCAGTGTAAACAGTAATGGTATGTTCTGCCCCTTCTAGCCAATGCTGCCACTCCTCAAAGGCCAAGTTGATGGCTAGAAGTTATCTATTGCCTATATCGTAGTTTTTCTCTGCGGGTGAAAACCTACGGGAGAAATAGGCACAAGGATGCAGTTTTCCCTGCAAACCGGAACGCTGAGACAGCTCAGCCCCTACCCCTACCTCTGAGGCATCTACCGCCACAATAAAGGGGGAGGTGACGTCAACATGTCTCAGTATGGGTGCAGAACAGAACAATTTCTTCAGAGTGGAGAAAGCAGCATGGGGCTCTGGGGACCAGTGATGAGTATCTGCCCCTTTCTTGGTGAGACTGGTGAGAGGTGAAATCACCGTAGAGTACCCCTTTATGAGCCTCCTGTAGTAGTTGGCAAACCCCAGGAATCTCTGGAGAGCTTTCAGTCCCACAGGTTGAGGCCACTCCAAGACAGCGGAAACCTTTCCAGGGTCCATAGAGAGGCCAGAGGTCGAGATTATGTACCCCAGAAAGGCGACAGGGGTCACTTCAAAAATGCACTTTTCCAACTTAGCATACAGCATATTCTGTCTTAACTTCCGTAACACAAACCCCACATGTTTCCTGTGTTCTGAGAGGTTGGATGAAAAAATTAGTATGTCGTCTAAGTACACTAAGACGAATTTGCCCAAAACCTCTCTGAAGACCTCGTTAATCAGCTCTTGGAAGACGGCCGAAGCGTTACACAACCCGAAGGGCATCACCAGGTACTCGTAATGCCCGTCGGGTGTGTTAAAGGCCGTCTTCCATTCATCACCGTCCCTGATACGCACAAGGTTGTATGCACCCCTTAAATCCAGCTTCGAGAAAATCTTAGCATTGGTGACTTGGGTAAACAAATCGTCTATTAAGGGCAGAGGATAACGATTTTTTACTGTAATTTTATTTAAGCCCCGATAATCAATGCATGGACGGAGGCCTCCATTCTTTTTCACAAAAAAGAATCCTGCCCCTGCTGGTGACCGAGAGGGACGAATAAAGCCTTTAGCTAAATTTTTTCGGATGTATTCTTGCATAGCTAATTTCTCGGGCCCAGATAAATTATAGAGATGACCTCTAGGGGGCATACAACCAGACCTGAGATCAATGGGACAATCAAAAGGACGGTGTGGAGGAAGTTTATCTGCGGACTTGGGACAAAAAACGTCCGCAAATTCTGAATACTGGTCTGGCAACCCCTCCATGTGAATCTTGGTTTTACCCAATGTTACCCGCACTAGACCATGATGATAACAATAGGTAGACCAGCTCGTTAGCTGACCTGAAGCCCAATTGATCTGAGGAGAGTGAAGTTGTAACCATGGCATACCAAGAATGATCGCGGAGGTTGTCATCTGCAAGACCAGAAACTGTAGATTCTCTCTATGTAACACCCCCACCGTAACCCTTAACTCTGGGGTCTGATATAGAGGGTGTTTACTCTGCTGAGGAGAGTCATCCACTGCAGTGACCAGAATCCGTTGTTTCAACTGGGAAATGGGAATTTCCAGTTTCTTAGCAAAATTCGTAATCCATAAAATTAGCTGCTGAGCCAGAGTCAATGAAGGCCTCAGTAGTCTCTGTCTTATCCTTCCAAGATATAGTACAATGGAGGAGCAAACGTTTATCATCTAGAGGTAACGACTGCGCGCCTAGGGTATTACCTCCGATTACACCTAGGCGGCAGCGTTTCCCGACTTCTTGGGACAACTCTGTACTCTATGACCCTCCTCTGCACAGTATAGACAGAGCTGCTCAGTCTTTCTGCGCCTCTGCTCTACCCGAGACAATTTTGACCGACCAATCTGCATTGGTTCTGGTGAAGGTGAAATGGGTGGGGATGAAACAGATGGAGGCGCGGCGTGGGAAACATATCTCACATTGTTCCTACCCCGAGTCTGTCTTTGATAACGTAGGCGACGATCAACCCTGACTGCTAATGAAATGGCCTCATCAACAGATTTCGGCTCAGGATGACCCAACATTAGCTCTGAGACCGCGTCTGATAGCCCTGACAAAAAAGTCTAGAAGTGCGAATGAGCCCCATCTAGCCGAAACTGCCCATTTTCTGAACTCAGCTGCATAAACTTCAACCGGATCCCTGCCCTGCCGCAAAGTCTTGAGCTTCTGCTCCGCGGTAGAGGCAATGTCCAGATCATCATAAATTATAGCCATAGCTTTAAAAAATTCCGGAACCCGAGGCCAAAGCCTCATTCCCTGGCTGAAGATTATATGCCCAGGTCTGGAAATCCCCTGACAACAGAGTCTTAATGAACGTAATCCTCTGTGTCACGGTTCCCGAAGAATTAGGTCTCAACTCAAAGTACGATAACACTCGATTTCTAAAGTTCTGAAAGTCAGATCTGTGGCCAGAAAACCTTTCGGGCACAGGCATACGTAAGTCTGTCCCTGGAGGAGATCACACTGTATCCACAGCCGTCTGTAGGACGCGTGCAGACCCAGACAAGGCATTGATCTGGGTCTGATGACTGTCAAGCACTTGGATGAAATTCTCCACCGAGGTGGTGAGTGCATTCAGACGGCTGTTGAGTGCGTCCATTTGGTTTTGGTCTGCCGTTCTGTAACGATCGGTGTCAGCACACAGAGAGAATCTGATTATTGATGATCTGCAGTATCACCAAGAATACAGGTATATACCTGATTATTGATGATCTGCAGAATCACCAATAATACAGATATAGTACTAACCTCTGGACACCTGTATATAACGTGAGTGTTTGGTGCAACAGTATTTACTTTGAGTAATCCACCTGATGAGCAGGATGTCCTTGGCAGTATGGACAATACTGCTCTTGTAGAGAAGCACGAGAACCCTCCAGCAGCCTGAGATCTTCCAAGGGGTGGAGTCTCAGGCTGAAGTAGGAAGGGCCAGAGAGAGTGACACCTGAAGGTGGATGTCACTAACTGATCTGGAGACTATCTCCTAAAGAGGGGAGATAGCTCTCGAGGTCGGGCAAGCCGGGTCGGCAACACATGGACAAATAAAGTACAAAGACAGAAGGCTGGTTCGGTATCCAAGACAGGCAGAGTTGGCAACAGATAATCAGATATGCGTGGTATCGAATCAGCGACCGGAGGGATAGTCAGGAAAGCAATAGGTCATAACAGATATCAAACAATGCCTAGTCTTGGGTGTGAGGTCCGTGGTCCCTACACCCTGGAACTAGTCTGATGTATAACAGAATGATAACACAAGTTCCCTAGTCTTTGGTGTGAGGTCCGTGGTCTCTACACCCTGGAACTAGTCTGAAGTATAACAGAATGACAATACAGTAGTAATCTGGCTCAGTGTGAATTCCCAGGTCCTCCTGGTTCAAACACACTGTTAGATCTGACTAAGGTCTGAGTGCTTCCACGTAGTGTTCGCAACGGCAGACAACTTGTGACTGTCCAGCCATAACTATAGATAGAGTAGTGCTCTCTGGCACCACCCCTAAGTGATAGACCAATAGTCACTAGTTCTGAGGTCAGCTGACTGCCTGGTCAGCTGATCCCCCCCTTGGCCGTCATAACAGTTCTGCCTCTCAGCGCGCGCGCGCGTATTCCTGAATCTGTGTGAACTAACAGACCCAGCCACACCAGCCACATGCTGCTGCGTTCAAACCGCCTCACTGGACGCTGAACCAGCCGCCCCGCTATCAGTACATGCGGCGGCCCTTCCGCGTTCACTCCCAGTACCAGACGCATGCCTCTGCGTGTAACCCGCTGCGCTGGACGCAGAATTAGTCGCCTTGCTGTCAGCACACGCGGCGGCTTTTACGCGTTCTCTCACAAATTTAAAGGGAACTTCCGGTTTTTCTATCCGGATATCCGAATCCGGCTGGATAGCCCGGATAATGTGTTCGGATATCCGCATGAACGCGGATATCTAAACGTTCGGATTCGTGGATCTGGATCTGGATATCCGGATCAATTCGGATTTTAAAAAGTGGTATCTGAGCACCCCTGCTAAGAATATATTTTCTGCCCCGTGCTGTAATTATGATTTGTACTCCAGACTTTGCACTGCAGCCATGGTTGTGAGATTTTAAATTTAAATTTCAAGTTGTTTTTATGCAGAGGTAGATGACTGAAAACTAAAATGGAACAGTCATTTTAATGACAAATACAGGAAAATAATTTCTCTGGTTTTCATGGTCACATACTACCCAGCAAGCTCATGGTGAACCAGAAGTCCTAGGAGTGTGTAAGGGGCTACAATGGATCAAAAACCTCTCTTACTAAAATGTAAGGAAAACAAAAGTTTGATCCTCATCAGTGCATGGCTGTAACTCTGTAACTTTGGGGGTTTCAAGTCCTACTCCATAGAGCCACATTAATCCAAGCCATGCACTGATCAGGATCAACCAATCTAAAACAGCCTGGATGCATGTTGGATTATTGTAGCTCTGTACAATTAACAAGCTGACACATCATTGCATTCCAGCGGTTCTAGAGGTGTGGTTAACTTACAGGGACAACAAAGGATGATTTGCATATTCAGCAGTGATGCATCGTGGGAGACATTATATGGGGGCAGCACAGTGGTGTAGTGGTTAGTGCTTTCGCCTTGCAGCGCTGGATTCCCGGTTCGAATACCAGCTAGGGATTGCCCTGAAGTTTGTATGTTCTCCCCATGCCTGCGTGGGTTTCCTCCGGGCACTCCAGTTTCCTCCCACATTTCAAAGACATAAAGATACGTTAATTGGCTTCCCCCTAAAATTGGCCCTAGACTATGATACATGTACTACAATACATACATATGACTATGGTAGGGTTAGATTGTGAGCCCCTCTGAGGGACAGTTAAGGGACTAGACAATATAATCTGTACAGCACTGCAGAAGATGGCACTGTATAAATACTAAATAATAATAATATGCTCATTCCAACCTGAATTACCGCAAATACCTTCTGTTTTAAAGAGACTCTGAAGTCTTCCCTGATTTTCTCTCATCAGCCTGTTATGAGTTAATGCCTAAGTGAAATCTCCACATCCCCATGGCAGAGGAGTGATTTATTACTCAGAAAGATTATGCTGCCCAGGCTCGCAGGGCTTTTCTTCCTGGACAGGCAGAGCTTTCAACTGTAGCTCTGCCTCTCTGCAATCAAACTCCACGGATCTCCGCCTCCTCTCCGCCCCTCTCAGTGAAAGACGACAGAGGGGTGGGGAGAGGCGGCGATCAGCAGAGATTGACTGGGGAGGACAGCCTAAAGCTCTGCCTCTTCAAGGAAGTGAAGCCCTGTGAGCCTGGGAGCTTTGCAGGGCTTACTCCTCTGTAATAAATCTGTCATCTGCCGCAGGAATGCGGCAATTTCACTTAGGCATTAACTCCTAACAGGCTGGTATGAGAAAATTAGGGGGAAAAAAAGACTTTGGAGTCTCTTTAAGAAGGCAAATTTTTGTTTTGCTTAATATTTTAGAAAGAGGGCTTTTTGATCGTTTGTAGCCTCTTACATACTCCTAAGAGTTCTGGTTCACCATGACCTTGCTGAGTACTCTGTAACCCTGGGTGTGTCAAGTCCTACCCCATAAAGCCACATTAATCCATGACATGCACTGATGAGGATCAATCAATCGGAAACAGTCTGTATTGTCAGGTTTTCAGATATCAGAATTTAATAGAGATTTATTAATTGAATAAAACATAATAAATGTATTTTAAAAATGTAGCCTTATAGGATTGCATGGTTTATTATAGATATTACCAAGTGTATCCTGATTTTTATTATATATGCATGCATGTTTGATTTATAACATGGATTGTGAGAAATAGAAATGTTTTACTCAGTGACCAGACACTTAAGAACCATATTTACTAGAATAACATTTTGGACCATAAATGGTTGTTCTCAAACAGAGCTGTTGACCAGCTGAATTGGCCCAAAGAGCTAGTCTTGACCAGTTTTATGTGTTAAGGAAGTAAAAGAAAGGAACATTTAATGAATTGTCAACATAGTGTTGAACATGGTATTAACAGGTCAATAGATAATTTTTTTATTTTTTTGAATAATATATCATATGAGTGTGCCCCCTGCTGGAGGAAATTACACATCCAGAAATAATGTCACATGATGTATATAAAGCTGATAGTTAAATGAGCTAGTTAAATAGAAATTTGAAAGAATACGCCCACCAACTCCAGTTGGATCTTAGTTAATCCGTGGAGGTTGGATTATTGATAAAAGGAAACTATCCAAGGCTGGATAGTCTACTGGTTAAGGGCACCGCTTTTGACAAGGGAGTTCAAGGCAAGACTCCCGAACACTGCAGGGTGGCCACTTAAGCACGTCCCAGTGGCTGCAGCTCTTGAGCGCTTTGAGTCCGACAGGAGAAAAGCATGATACAAATATTCAGATTATAAATAATGAGTGCAATGGACACTAGAGACACTCATTTAAAAAGAAGACACTCATCATTTCAAAAGAAAAGAGACTCTCCTCTGCAGACACACACTTTCATTCTCTGAAAAAAGGGACATACTTTCAGACAGACAGACGGAAAAGACTCTCACGCCCTACCAGCCTTGAGGCTACTCCCAGATCGGATTAGCAGTGCAGACCTTACAAGATTCCTTACTACATTTTATTGGTAACTATAAATGTTTAATTATATCAAAGCCAACTAAGTTAGGGGCTTGGATTTTCAATGATTCTATACCTAGTATAGAATACCCTGAACATGTGATCCGTGTTTGATTTGGGCTCATTTTTCACTACATTTTTTATTAATGTAAGTTTTTCCTCCAAGCTTATATAACTTGTTTTAAAGATAAAGATTGGTTGACATATAAAGGTTTCATCTACAGACGAGGTCATAACTGCATACATTTCATATATCTTTTTCTTTGATTTAAAATCAGATTTTTTTTAATAAAATAAGTGTTTACATATCAGTTAACTTTAAGCTTGTTTTATATATATTGAGGTTTTTAGACCAGCTAGATCTGCTTCCATATTTTTCCCTCGTTAGATTGCGTTTTACAATCAAGCCTTGCAAATGAGATAATATGTCTGCCATTTTGTGGTTGCACAGCCTGTTGTGATTGATTGATTTTATTGGTTAATATCTGTGGTCAGCTTTGCTCTGAAGTGTATAGTTAGCTTATACCGAGAAGTACCTTGTGGTTATTATTATTTGGTGATTATTGTTTGATTCTTATTATTTGATTTGTAATCATTCTGACAACTTGTGCATTAAATAAATTAATTTTAAAAGTAAAGAGTTGTCCTGACTTTTCACTCTTTGTACCAGTAGCTTGAGAAACTCGCTATAAGAACTTAAGCTTGGGTGTTTTAATGTAATAAGACTCCTCCCATTTTTTTTGTAGGAGGCCTTAGTTTTTGATTTTATACATATGGCTATAGTTTATATAATCGTATCGTAGAAACATCTGACAGTATGCATGTTGGATTATTTTGGCTCTGTACAATTAACAAGCTGACACAACTGCATTACAAGGGTTTTGGGGATGTGGTTAGCTTACAGGGACAACAAAGGATGATTTGTATATTCAGCCGTGATGCATTATGGGAGACATCACATGCTCACTCCAACTGGACTTATCGCATATACCTTCTGTTTTAAGAGGGCAAACTTTTGTTTTATTCTGGTTTCCATGTAAATGTATGGCAAATGTCTGCAGCTTGGAATTGGGAACTTTGTTGATTTGGACTGGCTTAATTTCAAGCTGCATACTGTCTGCATTGAATTTGATTTTTTTTTTTGAATGACTGGCTTAGCATTGACTGACAAATGTTATGAATGTTTACTACAATTTTGCCTTCTTCAAACAAAAGGTACTTGCAAATATTTACCGTAGCTTCACATGAGCAAGAACTTCCTCCCATAATACAAAACTAATGCCTGGCGCACACCTTTTCATTTTACCACCTCCATCTAGTATGACGGGCATCAGACATTGAACACTATGAGAATATTGTGACGTAAACCCTCATACTACATGGTGGTGGTGGTAAAATTGGTCAGTGATTGGTCAATCATAATTGAAAGTGTGTACCAGGCTTTAGGGTACGTGAATACCTCCAATTTTCATTGGACAAATTTAGCATCTCCATGTGATATGAAAGATTACCTACACAATCTATTCATCGCATTTGTTGGCCCTCGTACTGCATAGGAGTGGTAAAATTGTCCAATCAATAATGGAAATGTGTATGCACCTTAAAGCCTGGAACACAATATTTATTGGCCAATTTTACCATTGCCTTATAGTATGACGGCCAACTGGTTTTGAATACTATTATAGAGATTGTGTAGATAAGCTCTCATACTATAGGTATTACAACTGCCCATTCTTTGTCCAATCAAAATTGAAAATGTGCAGCACGTTTTAGGCTCCGTTGCGTTAGACAATATAATCACATTGCTAATGCGATGCAATTATATTGTAATGGTACGTTCACACTGGCATGTTAGCAATGCGGTGCAATGGAATCTGTTGGCATAATGCAAGGCATGCTGTGAGGTAGCAGACAATGCGTGTGTGTACACTTTCAGTGAAGCATAGGTTTCATTAAATATATGTGAGTAATGCATGTGCTGCCATAGCAACTCTCACATCCTCTATAACACCCCTGTGTCCCTGCGTCACGCTGTCCCTGTGTAGCTGAGTCCGTGCTTTTCGCTACTGCGCATGTGCGTAGCACGGACCCAGCCTCACAGAGACAGGAGGACGGGGACGGGGCCAGGGAGCAGAGTGGGCGGCGTGTGAGCAGGCGGCCGGGTGTGCGGCGTGTGAGCGGGTGGCCAGGTGTGCGGCAGGTGCGCTCACAATCTAATCCCTACCATAGTCATATGTCTATGTATGTATAGTATAGTGTAGTGTATGTATCGTAGTCTAGAGCCAATTTAGGGGGAAGCCAATTAACGTATTTGTATGTTTTTGTATGTGGGTGGAAACCAGAGTAACTGGAGGAAACCCATACAGACACAGGGAGAACATACAAACTCCTTGCAGATAGTGCCGTGGCCCCTGGCTGATATTGGAATCGGGTACGCAGTGCTACAGGGTGAGAGTGGTACCCACTATGCCACCATGCTGCCGACTACACCACTGTGCTGCCCAATCGTGTAGTGTATGTATCATAGTCTAGGGCCAATTTAGGTGTAAGCCAATTAACTGCTGCACAGTGGGCAGCAAGGTCCTGACAATAGTAAAGGACTTGCTAAAGTGTGGAAAGCTTTAAATAAATGCCAAGCCTGCACACATGGCTAAATGCAGTACAAGTTACTTTTCTTCAGACTTTTGAGAACATTCTTTCCTGTCAGCCCTCAGCACAGCTTTTACTGGTCAGCACTCTGCACATGCAGTATTATAATTCCACAGCTGCACACAGACTGATTTTATCCAAATAACTGAACTGAATGTGCATTCCCTTAAATTATTGTAGGATTAGCTTATATTTATTGAAGCAAACCCTAAAACTTGAGATAACATTTTCCTTTTTGCCCCTGAAACTATTTAAATTAAATGTTCACACACTGGTCTGTCTGCATGGGGTTTTCATCCACTTTGTGAAGCAATGCTGATGTTTCTTTAGCCAATTCAACTACTTTGTAAGGGACACACCAAATTAAATAATGTTATTTTGACCCTTTTAGAATATTTCAGCAATTTATTAAAGAAAAATAAAGCCTGCTTAGAAACGTAATAAAACGTATAATTGCGGATAGACAAAAACGAATATAAGAATATAAGGCTTCCACAAAAATGTCAATAGGCAGAGTCTGGATCCAGATTAAACATGTTAAATTAAAAAGTAATAAAAGGGCTGATATAATGCTCCAATTTGTATTCTTTAGTAACTATTATTCACAGAAAAAAGAACTGCAACAAATAAAGTTATTATATTGTGCATATAAAAGTACAGATACATTTCTGCAGTCCACTGGGGCAGACCACTACGGTCTCCAGCCTTTCCCGATCACCTTCCTCAATGCTGACAGAAGAAGAGTATGTACTGAACAGTGTATATACCGAGGCATGAGATAATAAGTACATCATTCATTTCCTTCAGTGGCAGTAGGAGACCGTACAGAGTAGTGATTGGTCGTTCATGAACGAGCCGGCTCTTTGCTGTTAACGACAAGAGTCGGCTCTCAGTTTTGAAAGAGCCGATGCCTCAGCCGCCCCACACAGCTCTGATTTGCTGTGTAATTAAGAGCGCTAAGGCATGCTGGGAGATGTAGTCCTTCTCTTGCAGCTTGTAGGAGTGTATGGGGCGGACTAGAGCAGTAGCAGGAGGGATTGCCCCAGTCAGCGAAGCAGTCTGGAGTTGTCATGGAGATGGGGGCGGGGCTTTTCCTCCAATTCTGAGTGGTGTCCAGTGATATTTAATGAAGAGCCAATTGAGAGCCGTAAGAGCCGGCTTTTTAATGGGAGCCGATTCAGAAGAGCCAATTCTCCGAGAAGAGCCGGAATTCCCATCACTAGTACAGAGCAAGCCATGTCACGTGATCAATCTTATAATATCATCCCTATAAGTCAGTATAAAACTGTGGCTGGATAGTGTAATGGTTAAGGGCTCAGCTTCTGATGTAGGAGACCTGGGTTCAAATGTTCCTATTCAGTGAGCCAGCATCTATTCAGTAAGGAGTTCTTTGGGTAAGACTCCCTATCACTGAGTGTGCTTTAGTGGCTGCCTTGCAAGCGCTTTGAGACAGGATATAAGTGCTATACAAAAAAGCAATTAAAGGAATTATTAATCATACATGCAGAGATGGATTAATATATAATGTTTCATTAATGGCAAACATGCATATCAAACATGCTAGAAACTATCCATGTAAGGGAATGGCCCAAACAATACTACCTGTAGCTGTAAAACATACTTCACAATAACATTCTGTACAGGAGCTCTGAAGCTGCGTACCCACCTGGCGATTTTCCTGACGATCGTCAATTTTTAAATGACATTGCGAGGTGGGTACAGGGGCATGATTGCGAACGTTGACATATTAAGAATAAGCAGTGTCTCTTCCTTGGGGCTTATATCTCACTATGGAGAGGAGGCTGACCAGAACTGTAAGCTTATATCAAATTGGTTATATATTGGTCACATAGCCTCACAAAGTATACCAAGTTGCCATTTATTGTATCAAAATTCATAAGAGACACCAGGCCTCACATAGATATAGACACCACAAAACAAGTCATCACAGTGAAAAAACACACATTTAAAACCAATGATCGGATTGCATAATTGACGCAGACTGCGTTGTCAATTCACATAAATTTGATTGAGTAGATGTAGAGGCGAACCATATCTGGCCAGATAATATAATTCAGCCACACTCAACTTCCGTCCGCGCACTCACTCACCACACATACATGTGCCATGTTTGTAGAATATGGGGGCCCCCTTAAAGAATCAATTCTCCAACAGTTCAGTCCGCATAGAAGATGACATAAGGACTTGTAATGTCGGCCGTCTATTTCAAAACATGAAGGATTAGCTCTCACCCAACTTTAACATGGACATCCAGTCATCGGAGTTCCGCTGCGACATGCAGTGTGGTCCAGCCGCTTGGATAGCTCAAAGGAATAATACTGTCAGCTCCATCTGAGCCGACCGCTCCACCGCGGAAGACGCCAAGCCGGAGTTCCGTGATCCACGTGTGTGGATGGGTGCTGCAGGACACGCAGCCGCGTCAGCTCCGCCCACCGACGCGTTTCACGTCCGCAGTGGACGTTTCATCAGGGTGTGGTCTTGCAACTAGACGTCACCTCTTATGTAGTACTACAGACTCCGCCTTCTGCATCACATCACCATGTCAACCATTTGTGTTCATAACACGGCAAGAAGCATATGACGCGGACTCCTTATGTTACGTTCCACATTGTAACTGTATACTCATAGGTTAAGGGTGGGTGCTGCTGCACATACATCAGCACTTATATCGATCTCATTCAGAACTGTTCATCATTTCACTTAGTTTACATTGAATGCAGTCCAACAATGCTATTTATAGGCAGAAATAGAAGGAAGGGATTCATGTCCATCACGTTCACTTGTGTAACTCTCCATCATTACTTATCCCATCACTACAAGCAGGTCTGTTTGATAGGCTAGGTACATATGGCTTTCCAATGAATTTTGGTGCTATCATTTCCTCATCCTATCATTTTCCATTTGCATCCATATATAAACATACACATGAATGTATGGATGTTAGCAGCAGGCACATAATGTCCCTAAAGGCACCATCACCACTCACTGCGGATCCATTTAGACGCCATGCTTTACCCATCCAAGTAGATAATTTAAGATAGGGGAGGAGACATTCATAATTATAAGTTCATTTCCATAGAATATGCAATGGTATATAAGCCCTAAACTGCATGAAATACAGTATCATAGGTGAACATTTTAGGAGGTCAGTACAGCTGCTCTTCAGGCATATCTGTTGGCTCTAAGGAAAGGGGAAAGGGGAAAGATCCAGTTCAGCATTCAAACCATTGGGTACCACAGTATTAAGTTTGAAGATCCACATTGCCTCCTTGCAATAAAGTATCTCATCAAAGTCACCTTGTCTATTTGATATCTTTAATTTATAGATCCCTTTAACTGTGGTTAAACTGTTCTGATGGTACTCTTTATAGTGGCCATAAATGACCCCAATTGATTTACCTTTGGTTATTTTCGCAAAGTGTTGGAGTACTCGCTCCTTTAGGGCCCTTTTGGTCTTGCCGATATACTTCAGCCAGCAGGGACATTGTATCATATACACCACCTTAGTGGTGTCACAATTAATGAAAGATTTAATGGAATATTCCTTGTCGCCCCTGCTATCTTCGAATATATCGGCACGATCAACATGTGAACATAGCTTACACTTGGAGCACTTAAACATCCCCATAGGTTTTCTACTGTCAAGCCAAGTTGAAGGACCTTTTATTAGTTCACTATGTACTAATCGATCTTTCAGATTAGGTGCTCGTCTTGCTGTTAGTAATGGTCTCGGACCCATTATTTTGGCAACTTCTTTATCTGACGTGAGTATGGGCCAGAATTTGTTAAGTAGCTCGCGTAAGTTATTCCAGTGGGCTCCAAACCCTGTTACAAGGCGCATATGTTCCTCCTCCTCAGACTTGGGCGGCATCCCTCCTGGTGTTAGCAGCTTTTTCCTATCCAGACCCCATGCTCGCCGTAGAGCATTTCGAAGCAATGAATGTGAATAACCGCGTTCGCGAAAACGTTGGTACATGCTGCGTGCTTCTTTTCTGAAATCCTGATCCCTGCCACAATTCCTCCTAAGGCGGAGGAACTGCCCATATGGGATTCCCTTCTTCAGAGACGACGGATGGTGGCTGGTTGCATGCAGGACAGTGTTGCCAGCTGTTGGTTTACGATATGATGTTGTAACAATTATCTCGCCCTCAATTCTCAGCAAGAGATCTAAGAAGGAGATCTCTGTGCCGGACGTAAAAGTCAGACGGATATTCTTTGTATTGCCATTCAGTTTCAGTATAAATTGCTCCAATTCTACAGCTGTGCCCTTCCTGACCACCATCACGTCGTCAATGAATCTGATCCTGTTCCCAGAGTCCCAGATGCAAACATGCATAGGCTGGTGCACACGACGCCCCCATCGAAGTCCCACGCAGCTGTTGATAGTATTGCCCATCAAAAACAAAGCAATTCCGGGTAAGGATTAGTTTCATGGCCTCAACAATAAAAGTATTGTGGGCCGTTGAAGAGGGATGCCGCTCGCGAAGGAAAAAGGACATTGCCCGGAGACCCTCCTCATGGGGAATCGACGTGTAGAGTGATTCCACGTCGATCCCGACAAGGATGGACCCCGGGGGCACCCTGAATTCGGCCAAAACACCCAGAACATCACGTGTGTCCTGTATGTAGGAGGGCAGAGCCTGGACTAGAGGGCAGACTTTTTTGTCCACATATTGTCCCAAACGCTGGGTTGGACTTCCAATCGCCGAGACGATTGGTCGTCCTGGTGGATTGGTCATGGATTTATGGACCTTAGGAATGACATATAGCGTTGGTACATTGTAAGTGACCACAGACAGATACTCAAATTCTTTTTTAGTCAAGATTTTTTCAAAGAGGCCCTCATCAAGGAGACTATTGACCTGTTCCTTTATTACCGGGAAGGGATTCTCCCGAAGCTTTTGATACGTACTGGTGTCTTTTAATTGTTGCATCAGAACAGTTTAAGGGGAACCACAGTTAAAGGGATCTATAAATTAAAGATATCAAATAGACGAGGTGACTTTGATGAGATACTTTATTGCAAGGAGGCAATGTGGATCTTCAAACTTAATACTGTGGTACCCAGTGGTTTGAATGCTGAACTGGATCTTTCCCCTTTCCCCTTTCCTTAGAGCCAACAGATATGCCTGAAGAGCAGCTGTACTGACCTCCTAAAATGTTCACCTATGATACTGTATTTCATGCAGTTTAGGGCTTATGTACCATTGCATATTCTATGGAAATGAACTTATAATTATGAATATGTCTCCTCCCCTATCTTAAATTATCTACTTGGATGGGTAAAGCATGGCGTCTAAATGGATCCGCAGTGAGTGGTGATGGTGCCTTTAGGGACATTATGTGCCTGCTGCTAACATCCATACATTCATGTGTATGTTTATATATGGATGCAAATGGAAAATGATAGGATGAGGAAATGATAGCACCAAAATTCATTGGAAAGCCATATGTACCTAGCCTATCAAACAGACCTGCTTGTAGTGATGGGATAAGTAATGATGGAGAGTTACACAAGTGAACGTGATGGACATCAATCCCTTCCTTCTATTTCTGCCTATAAATAGCATTGTTGGACTGCATTCAGTGTAAACTAAGTGAAATGATGAACAGTTCTGAATGAGATCGATATAAGTGCTGATGTATGTGCAGCAGCACCCACCCTTAACCTATGAGTATACAGTTACAATGTGGAACGTAACATAAGTAGTCCGCGTCATATGCTTCTTGCCGTGTTATGAACACAAATGGTTGACATGGTGATATGATGCAGAAGGCGGAGTCTGTAGTACTACATAAGAGGTGACGTCTAGTTGCAAGACCACACCCTGATGAAACGTCCAATGCGGACGTGAAACGCGTCGGTGGGCGGAGCTGACGCGGCTGCGTGTCCTGCAGCACCCATCCACACACGTGGATCACGGAACTCCGGCTTGGCGTCTTCCGCGGTGGAGCGGTCGGCTCAGATGGAGCTGACAGTATTATGCCTTTGAGCTATCCAAGCGGCTGGACCACACTGCATGTCGCAGCGGAACTCCGATGACTGGATGTCCATGTTAAAGTTGGGTGAGAGCTAATCCTTCATGTTTTGAAATAGACGGTCGACATTACAAGTCCTTATGTCATCTTCTATGCGGACTGAACTGTTGGAGAATTGATTCTTTAAGCGGGCCCCCATATTCTACAAACATGGCACATGTATGTGTGATGAGTGAGTGCGCGGACGGAAGTTGAGTGTGGCTGAATTATATTATCTGGCCAGATATGGTTCGCCTCTACATCTACTCAATCAAATTTATGTGAATTGACAACGCAGTCTGCGTCAATTATGCAATCCAATCATTGGTTTTAAATGTGTGTTTTTTCCCTGTGATGAATTGTTTTGTGGTGTCTATATCTATGTGAGGCCTGGTGTCTCTTATGAATTTTGATACAATAAATGGCAACTTGGTATACTTTGTGAGGCTGTGTGACCAATATATAACCAATTTGATATATGATTGCGAACGTTGCCTAGCGTTGCACCGATGACGACGGACCAATACATCGCGGACTGGATCTTTGAGATTCCTGACAACACAGCGCAAAGTACCACGGAAGATGGATGAAGTCTCACTCGCACCGTCGTGTACGTCGCATGACCTCCCACTTTAACCCGCCGACAGGAAGAGGCGTTGCTTTTGACCTTCGTCAAGGGGACGTCACTGAACCCGTCGGTCGGCGAGTACGCAGCTTTACAAATCAATCAAGACACATACAGAGATGAGGTTCAGTATTTTCAGCCATCAGGGTGTGATTGTTATTCCCATACCCACCTAACTGCAT
The DNA here is from genome assembly GCF_040937935.1 of Hyperolius riggenbachi. NCBI lineage: Eukaryota > Metazoa > Chordata > Amphibia > Anura > Hyperoliidae > Hyperolius > Hyperolius riggenbachi. The sequence goes on along the minus strand of NC_090649.1, from coordinate 218,394,111 downwards.
CAACAGCCTATCTGTTCCCACCCTACTTTTTCCCTTTTACACTTCATCAGCAACTCAACTATATCAACTTTCTATCTGTCACCACCACCAGTACTCTACCCCCATCAAAGTCATATGCATCTTGGTGGTCAATACTAATTGGTTTAGGTTACATTCACAGTGAGACTTTGCAGAACTGTGTTATAACGTCTTATAATGCAGCTCACCGCACTGCAATGATAGTCCTATGGGACGTTCACAGTGTGACATTAGCGTCGCATTGTAACATTTAGCGTTATGGTAACTCACTGCTTCAGTGGGTTACCTCTACCCAAAGACTTAACAGGTACAGGAAAGAGTACGTTTCATCGCCTGTATGATTTACTGTACCTACTGTATTTGACGGTAACGCAGCTTTAATGTGCGTTACTACTTTTCTTTGCGCTGTAATGCTGCGTTGTGAATTAAACTTCGCATTACAAGGCAATGTTCCACTATGAATAAGCCCTGAATGTTGCTCTGCATTATCTTCTGGGTTGCTTTTGTGATTAGAAGGCTTTTGATTTTTCTTTATCTGTTCATAGATTGTTTATATCTGTTAGGTTTGCCCCTGAGGAAGTGCTCTTCAGCCATGGAATGAACATCTTGCTCCTTTGCAGATGTGGATGCTGTTGCCCGCTAACTATATAACAGCTTTCCATGCCATGTGCACCGCAAATATTTCCGGGTGCGACATCCGTCGTACTCAACAAAGAAACTGATTCTGATTCTATTTCTAAAGGTGTAGTGGAATGATCAATGGCAAGGCAGGGTTGAAGCCAACAATAATCAATACTGCTCTATGGGTAAATATATATTTTAAACAAGAAACAGACCCAAACAAAAGAGCTCATGAATAAATTTCAATAAATTGTGCAATCTATTCATATGTATTTGGTAGATCTGTTCCTTGTTTAAAGTGTAGTGGAATGATGCCTTACAGTTTGTGATTTATTGCACATTGGGTTTTTGGAGGCTTTTCTAAATTCTTATTTCAGTATCTGCATATACACAATTGTGTATATTATAATTTATAGTTTTTAATTAACCTATCTACTTTCACACCTAACCGCATCGTTTCACCAGTACCTAAAAAAAAAAAGCAGCTGAAATCTTAATCTAGTGGATAACCTTAACCTTTTCCCTACCTGATGCTTAATCCTAAATTATCTTTTTCTCCCTAAACAATGCCCAGTTTATCTCTTTCGATTATTAAAAAAAAACAAAAAAAACTACAGTGCTGCCCATATTTATTCATACCCCTGACATATTTTGACAAAGTTAATTTTATTCAACCAGCAAGTCATTATTTGACGGGAAATTACATAGTTGTTTCCCAAAAGAAAATAAGACGACGTACAAAGGCATTATCGTGGAAAAAACAACATTTCTCAGCTATAATTTACATTTGAGCAAAAAGTGTCCAGTTCAAAATTATTCATACCCTCCTCAATAATCAATAGAAACTCCTTTATTGGCTATTACAGCAATCAAACGCTTCCTATAATTGCAGACCAGCTTTTTGCATGTCTCCACAGGTCTTTTTGCCCATTCATCTTTAGCAATGAGCTCCAAATCTTTCAGGTTAGAGGGTCTTCTTGCCATCACCTCGATCTTTAGCTCCCTCCACAGATTGTCAATTGGATTCAAGTCAGGACTCTGGCTGGGCCACTCTAAAACATTAATTTTGTTGTCTGCTAACCATTTCTTCACCGCTTTTGCTGTGTGTTTTGGATCATTATGCTGAAATGTCCACTGGTGCCCAAGGCCAAGTTTCTCTGCAGGCTGCCTGATGTTGTCATCGAGAATCCACATGTATTGCCCTTTTTTTCCTGGTGCCGTTAATTGTGATTAGGTTCCCTGGTCCATTGGCTGAATAACACCCCCCCCAAGGCATTAGGTTCCCACCACTATGTTTGACAGTGGGGGAGGGTTGTTTAGGTTGAAGGCTTCTCCTTTCTTGCGCCACATGAAGGAAACCTCATTGTGACCAAACAATTAAATTTTTGTTTCATCTGATCATAACACAGAAGACCAGAAGTCTTCTTTGTCCAGATGAGCATTTGCAAAGGCGAAGCAAGGTTTGTGTGCCTTATCTGGAGAAGTGGTGTCCTCCTTGGTCTGTATCTGTGGAACCCAGCAGTGTGCAGTGCCTGTTTGATTGCCTGCCTTGAGACATTGCCAACAGCAGAGCCCAGATTAACCAGGATGGCCTTGGTGGTGATCCTAGGATTCATTTTCACCTCTCTCACTATTCTACTGGCCAGCACAGGTGTCACTTTTGGCTTCCGACCACATCCTCTGATATTTTCCACAGTGTGGAACATCTTGTATTTTTTTAAAATTACTTTGCACTGTAGCCGCCGGAACTTGAAAACATTTAGAAACGGCCTTGTAGCCCTTTCCTGACTTGTGAGCAGCCACAGGTCCTCACTGAGCTCCGTTGTCTTAGCCATGACTTTCCATAAACCAACTGCAGAGAGCTGCTGTTTTTCACCTCTTGAGTTGATTAAAATAGCTGTTCCAAATTAATCAGGGTAATTAGGATGCTTTAGAACAGCTTGGACTATTTGGAATGGTATAGAACTTTGGATTTTCCCACAGACTTTGAAGGGTATGAATCATTTTGGACTGGACACTTTTTGCTCAATTGTAAATAAAAGCTGAGCAATGTTTTTTTTTCCACAATAATGCCTCCTGTACATCGTCTTATTATCTTTTGGGAGACACCTATGCCATTTCAAGTCAAAAATGACTTGCTGGTTGAATAAAAGTAAGTTTAATTCAAAATTTGCCAGGGGTATGAATAATTATGGGCAGCACTGAATATTCACAATATACTATCCCTAACCTCTCCAAAATGTATTATGCTTGGCACACACCATACAATTTCCCATCAGATAGGTCAAAACGAATATTTCCAAAAGGTCCGATCTGAGTTCTCAACGTTTTTATATAGCACCAACATCTTCTACAGTGATGTACAGAGTATATAGTCTTGTCACTCAACTGTCCCTCAGAGGGGCTCACAATGTAATCGCTACCATAGTCATATCTCTATGTATCGTGTAGTGTATGTATTGTAGTCTAGAGTCAATGTAGGATAAGCCAGCTAAATTATCTATATGTTTTTGGGATGTGAGAGGAAACCGGAGTGCCCTGAGGAAACCCACGCAGATACAGGAGAAAATACAAACCACATGTAGATAGTGCCTTGGCTGTTATTCAAGCCTATTCCCATGGACCAACTGTCACCAGCTCCAGTCTTGTGATAGTAAAGAGAGGGCTAGTAGACACTGGTCTAAAACTGGCCTGAGCTTGGGTTTTGTTGCATAGGAGGTCATTTTTCAACTTTTATTCATGTTTCCCTAGTGACAATGTGGATTTTACTTTATACTTCAGGTCTGCTTTCATTCTGTTAACCATTGGGCACATCAGAGTATTTAACAAAGTCTTCCAAACTAAATGACCAGAAATGTTTTGTATTTTAAGTTAATGACAGAGCTACGTGCTATCGTTCTTGAAGCCTGATTTGTACATAGAAGACATTGTTATTGTTTTTGTTTCAAATGATCAGGTTCCTGTATAATGAGTTCATGTGTTCAGGATTTGTAGAACAGCTCCTTTAGGTCACCGTTTCCCCCTGGATGATGCTATTACCCTGCAAGAAACAACATCCAGAACCACGCCAGTCAGCAATTCTTCTTGCATCTGGTACTGTCATGTATTAACTATTACTGATGGGAGGGAATCACAAAATTATCTCAGGGAAATGTGTAGTTTTGTGAGAGAGCGTGAAATCATAATCAAGTAATAGTCTGGGAACAAAAAGTTTATTTCTGGTTTTCTCATTCTGAAAAGTTTCCAAATTATTAATACGGGTAATCGGGTGCCAGTCTTTTAACAGCAAGAATCTATCACGTAGGCACCACTGATGTAGCTTGCAAAGATGCCAGAGCTAATGAGGGGAAAAACAGCTCCCACATCTTAACTTGGCGCTGAGTTTCTACAGGGCTCTACAAGAAAAACTTGCTCCGAAATAAAAATTGTTGATTCCAAAACGCAAACATTTCCCAATATTCCAAAATACAAGAGTGGGAACTGATCAAACTGTCCATTTTTTTTAATATTAAATGAGCATACTCATCAATCAGTAAGATCCGTATGCTGCACATGTACCATTCACAAAGCTGTCAGCATATAGTACAATGCCCTACATCTTGCATACATACAGGAAGTTGGCTCGTGTTCTTGACGTGTTGGTTGCAGATGTATGCAGCTCACACATTCATTGTGTGTTGCTGTTGGTGCCTGATGATTTAGTAAATATTAGAGCAGGGCTTTCCATACTTACCCTTAAAGGCCCACTATTATGAAAATGTTCCTTTATTATTATCACCTATTCTGTAAAACCCTTAGTAATTCATGTCATACCAACAGAGTACAATTCCAAATATACTTAGTGATGGAAACTGTGGGTTTTAAGGCCTGATGGCTGCATTGCAATATGTACAGTGGTATCAGTATTGTGATCTTTACTTTCTCTCTCCCTGATCTTCCCTACATGGTCTCCTCCTCCTTCGGAGCTGCATGGACTAAATGTCACTTCACTTCTTTTACAAAGACTGCAGTTATATCTTGAGAATAAAACTGGCCATGCACTACACATTTCTTTGCCCAATTAGACCTTAGTTTTGACAAAAATGTCTAATTGGGCATTGTGGTTAACTACAGCACTGCGGTGGTTCTGCGACAGACCCACAGGCTTTATTACATGACCAGGATAGGCATTTTTTTGCAATCAACCTGCAATATCGGGTGTAATGTCGATCGCGTGTCAACTGTGTAGAATAGTGGGGAAAAAATGGTAGATGCTTGGCGTAAACTTCTCAAATGTTTAAATATAAACATCATTGGCTATCATTCATAAAGCATTAACGAATGCGGTTATGCAGAAAACAGATGACTTTACTGAGCACTTAGGAAAATGTCAATTCGTAAAGGCTGTTACTGCACGAAAAGCTGAAATTACCGAGCAGTGAGGTAAATTACCGACTTGTGCGGTAAATACCTCAACGAATGTCAGTAAATGTCAATTGATGAAGATTAGAACAGGCGGTAAAGGCACAGAACATCTGCTTTGAAGTGGTGATAAGAGTATGAAGTTTGTGCAGGACTTTGCTGGGAGCCGTGACTCACAAGCAGAAGCAGTGAGATCTCCTCCCAGGCAGCAGCAGCACAATAGGAACAAAACAGGCTTATTCCAGAATTCCTCCGGCTGTTTAACCTCTTGAGTTCCTTTGCCAATGATACGTGGGAGCTGGAGGTTAAAATCGCCTAAACATGGCATGTGTAAAGTTTCTTCAAGCTCTTCTAAGCTGTGGCAATTAAATAAAATGTTAATAAAGACTAATGCTAGGTACACATGATGCATTTTTTCGGTCGATTTTCTGTTCGATCGATTTTCGTTTTTTTTTCCGCTCAATTTCCTGCTCGATTCTCTTAACTTCTCTTTTCAATTTCCATTCACTCTTATGAGAAATCGAATGGTAAAACAATCGAAAGGAATATCGGACCCAAAAACATATCGTGTGTACCTAGCATAATACACAGATTCAGAGCAGATTCAGGGCTAGCAGAGGCAGTATAACAAAACATGCACATCTAAAGGGAAGTTGGGATGCCTCTTATATTGTAATACTGTCTCTGCATGTAACAACACAGACAACTACTCTTCTGCTGTTACTGACAGTTGGGCTTCGGTAAATTACCGCACCTGTGAAAAATTTTATGAATTAGCACACAAAAGTCTAAAATACCGAATGCGGTATTTTCCTGACCACATTTTTTTTTACTGCACAGCTTTTATAATTGATAGCCATTGCCTTACAACAAAGCCCAGAATTAAACCTATGATCCTGGCTTTACAGGGCTGGAGAACAGGGCCGGGCCGAGGCATAGGCTGGAGAGGCTCCAGCCTCAGGGCGCAGTGTAGGAGGGGGCGCAGAATTCATTCAGCTGTCATTCCTAATTGTGTTTGAAGCAGAAAGAAATAAGAAAAGGGGATACATAGCAGTGACTGCAAGCCAGATAACTAGATATTAAGGTGTTGGGGAGGTTGTGGGCCCTGTGGCCCTCTTAGTCTAATAGCAATCAGTGTTTGATGGCTCGGGTGGCAGGGATGGAGGGGCGCACTTTGGTGTCTCAGCCTTGGGTGCTGGAGGACCTTGTCCCGGCTCTGCTGGAGAAATACCGCTAAGTTACAGGGGCACTGCTTACTGCTTGAGGGATGGGAGGGGGACAATTATTTAAAGTTATACAAGCAATGCCTGCTATGGAGATAAAAGCGAGAAAAAATGAAGGCGCAAAACTAAATCATACTTAAATCATACATCTGTGCACCTTTGTGATTATGCAGAAAGAAGTCTAAGAAGCAGAGAGCTGAGTCTAGGGCACTTTTTGGATGTTTGTCTATGCAAGGAAGTAGGTGAAGTTGGAGAATATAGGCAGGTTCTGAGCCCCAGCATACAGCTGCAGTCTGTGTGTGAAGAAGTGACACTTGATGCAGAAAGCTCAACAAGGGGATGAGACTACGTATAAGTGTAGAGAGGGTAACACAGATGATGACACAGATACCACTTTGCTCATAGCAATGCAGCTGTCAGGCACTGAAAACTCACCCTTCTGAGGAAGAATAGAATTTGACTCTGCTGTTCTAACATGCATTACTACATGGTTTACAGACAGTGGCATAACTACAAATAACAGGGCCTGAGGCATACCTAAGCAGCTACAACACCCTTCATGTCCCCTCCCCCAGGTTCTGCATCTGTGAATACTCACTCAATCATCCCCCATTCCCACACACAACCTACACACTCTTTGCAGACCTCCACCATGTGATACTAAAATAAGTGTCATATAGTAGTGACAAGATGGAAGAACACAAACATTTAAAAGCTAGTAAACATTAAGGACTACAGTACATGCTATTGCTGCACCCTGGTTACAAATTTGTTTTTTATAGTGGTCCTTTGAAGGGTGTATACATTTTGTGGAAGAGAAACATCCTTCCGGGGCTAATACAGTATATACACTAAGTACACTGCAAGGGTGTTATTAAACATTGCTGTATTTTGTATTTCATTTTTCTGACAAGAGTACAGTGCTAATTTTCTAAGCTGCTAAGTAATGGTAAAAAAAAGACTATGAAGACAAAAAAAAAATCAAACTTGAGAAACAGAAATTCCACATCTAAGGGGAGACAGGGTAGGGAAAGATAGAGTAATAAGGTGAGGAGGTTAGGGTGACGTGTTTAGGAAGGGGTTTGTGTTGGGCCTGGTGTTATAAAATCAATTCTTTATTTTTATCTGGCAAACAAGTAATAAGGAGGCTAACCAGGCAATCCAAAAGTTACAAATACCTCTTACTTCCTTGTTGATAAATAATCATTCCTCAGTTTACCTTATTTGGTACATGTCTTATTTGGTACAGTGCCACATAAAGGAAGTTGCAGGGCATGCTGGGTTGTCTTTTTTTGCTTTTTTACTTTCCCCATCAAGAAAACACTTACAGGAGGTATCTTCAAACATTATCTAAATTTATTGAAATATGTATCATAAGCAGCCACATAAAACCCACCTTATTCACCCCTTTTTCCTCTTTTTTACTTTCCCCTCAGACTTAACTAATGCAGCCTGTAGCATTTTTACCTCCTGTTTTCCCCTCATAAACCTGTTCCTCTCCAATTGGCCAATATTTCTCATGCTTAGACAATGCACTTTCTAATGCAGAGCTGGGTGGGAGTGCCTGAAGACTGGGAGGAGGGCAGGAAATGCATACACAATCAGGCAGAGGAGAGCAAGGGAGGACATGACATCAGGATTGGCTTCAAGATAGACACAGTTCAAATGGAGAATCCTAAGAAGGATTTTCTCTCTTTTTTTTTTTTACTATAGAAAAATCACTAAAATCGAAACATGGACAGTGCAATACAAATGTTATGTAAGTAGAGCAAGTATTTATCTACTTATATATGTAGGGTTTTGTTCTGCGATAGTATGGCTGACAACTCATCTTTAAGGAATTTATGTTAGGAAGGGCTGGGAAGAAATGGAAAAATAAAGGTTATTGTAACGGGTTTCAATGGGGAAGATGGGTTAGGGCCTTGGCTAGGCATTAGGTAGTAGAAGGGCATCATGCCAAAAAAAAAAAAATAATGTCTGTTTTTGGATTTTATAGTGAGGTATATCTAACGGAGCAGGAAAAAATGGCACACAGCCATTATGGCGCGGCCATTCACTTTAATGTAATACGCTGTTTACCGGCTCTCATTGCAACATTATGGCACACAGCTGTTGTCATCCTGGAGTGTGCAAATTATGATGCTGGGAAATTAACAGTGAGTGCCATAATAGTGTTACGGCACAACGGTAAGGAAATAGACATAGAAAAGATTTTTGCATGTTCCAATCTAGTTAATGCTACTTTTTTATTGATAGAGATGCACTGCCATCTATAGAGTAATAAAAGATATCACAACTGCATAATGTGTGCAAGGGCAAGTAACAAAAACTGCACTATTGTAACATTATTGTAACTTTTTAAACAGGAAGTGGGAACGCAGAATAAGGATAGCATGAGGACGAAAAAGAGAGGTGATTGGTCAAAGAGAAGCCACTTCTTTGACTAATCACTGCTATTTTTTGTCAGTTTGCAGGCACTAATTCCTTGTCTCTTATCCTTTTTCTGTGTTCCCACTTCCTGATAAAAAATGTTACAATATTATTACTATAGTGCAGTTAAAAAAAAAAGTGAAGACCAGGTTCGAACTTTCTTCCAAGACTGTACCTATAGCACTGTGCTATACTTTTTGCATGAAAAAGTTATCAGAGAAAACTTAAGTACTAGAACTAGAGTACTAGAATTGCTATGTTATTAACGGTATTTTGAAAGAGTAAATTAACACCGTGAGCCATTTTTTCCTGCTGCCTTCTTTCACTGTACCCGTATTCAACGCATTTGAGGACATTACCAAGAAAATGATTTCTACATGAACAATAAAAGTTTGCTTTCTTAAAACAGAAAGAATTTGCAATAATTCCGGTTGGAGATGTATTCAGCAGTGATGCACTGGGAGACATCTCAAGCTCACTCCAACCTGAATTATTGCAAATTCTTTCTGTTTTAAGAAAGCAAACTTTTGTTTTTCTTAGCATTTTAGTAAGGGGGCTTTTAGGACCATTGTGTCCCTTACACACTCCAATGAGTTCTGGTTCACCATGAGCTTGCTGGCTAGTCTGTACCCCAACATGAACAATACAAATGCAGCCGTTACTAAGGGCTTAAGAGAGCTGATTGCCGGCTGGACATCACCTGTAGCAGGAAGACCTTATTTGGTGCATTAGATCTTTCTAGTCATCTGTTGTTTTATGTGTTGTCCCGAATAAATTCCAGGTGACAGCTTTGCTGCTGGTACTCTAGATTAGTGGAGGCTGGGTGCAGACATTGGAATCCTGCATTAATAAGCACACAGACTTTATCGACCTTTGACATGAACTGGACAACTGAGTGTATCTGGTGATATCACATGGCAGTTTAAAATGATGGCTTGAATTGTGTGTTACAGCCTTCAGGCAATAGTGTCTGAAGTGTCCAGTTTTAGAGGAAGGTGGGCTAATGGATTATGTCCTTTCAGTGCAGTGGATAGAGCAGAGGTCATGTAAAACGTTCCATGTTTGTCTGCTGGTAGCCATTAAATTACATTGACACACATTGTTATTCAGATCTCTGTTAAAGGAAAAGGAATAGGCCCTGGAGCTGGTTGTTTACAATTAGCAGACTGGTTTTGCTGTAGAAAGCATATTGTACATGGAAATTCCATGTTGGCTGTAATCAACAAAACGTCTGCCAATAAAGATACACACAAGTGGATTAAATATACAGAAAGACCAGGAAGATAACACCGTGTGTTTGAGGTATGTAATCAAAACAGACATTTGTGTAAAAGTGTATACAATCATCAGAGTCTGTTCACACTATCTTTGTCTTTAACATAGCAGACAACCGATTTGGAATGGACATGCAGAAAGAGCTCATGCTTTAGTTTACAAGGTAGCAAAATGCTATTGTGGCTCTTTAAAGCAAACCTGAACTGAAAACTAAAGTCAAAATAAAACACACACGTCATAGTTATCACCCGCATAGTGTAATCATCTATCTATTTCGCCTCTCTAGCATTCTGTTTGTCCACTGTGATCAAATGCATCCTCCATTTTGAAAATGGCAATGACCCCATAACAGCTTCCTGGTCAGCACACTATTAAACTGTAATATCGCCCCTGTGAGCCATAGGGAAAAATGGATATCACCTTGTACATCAGTTGTCCTTTCAGTTATAACAGACATCAACCAATATATTTCAGTTCTGACAAAATCTTGTCAACTGGAAGGAATCGTCGTAAGAACAAAATGGTGAGTTTCTGAGAGGAACTGATGGTGAGGTAAGTATATAATATTTATTTGCAGGTACACAGTGTTTGTTAAATAATTTTACTTGGTTCAGGTTCCCATTAAACTACTTACACCAGTTGATAAAATACTATAACATTTAACAACTTAAATGTGTAATAACAAAAACAGTGCTGTATATTTTTTCACACACACTTAGGAAGGAAGAGGAATCTATATAAAGAAGATCCCTAGAATGGAATCCACAGGGACCAAGGAGAAGGGGACGGACTCGAAAAACACAGAGAAGATCAGTGAAAGAAGAAATTAGAAAGATGGAAAAAGCCTGTAACGAGATGAAGCAAATAGCAACAAATACAGTAGATCTGAATCAGGGGCGTAACAATAGACCCTGCAAGGGATGCCTCCGCAGGGGGGCCCAGAAGCAACAGGGGGCCCGTGGGGGGAAAAGTTTGAGAGACTGACAAACTAAGGGCATGGAGAGAAAAACATATTCTGCTCTCACACCACTGTTATATTGACTGCATGTGTCCACCATACAGATAAGGACTAATACACACTTTGGAATTTGTACACTGTCCCTGCTCCCTAGGGTTTGTAAAAACATCTGTTTCACACTACAAAAAAGTTCTGTTGACTTCATGTACAACCTTACAAACAAAGGAGTCACAGATTAAAAAAAAGGTTGTAGACTGTCCCTATTCAGCAATCACTCCAAAGGGATTCCTAGATTCTTATCACACACAGGCTAATGATCTTATGGTCGTCTGATTACTTTTACAACACAGTGGAGTGGGTAATATTGATGTCTGACTGCCGCTGCCTCATTGAGAGCTTGTTGTCAAATACTGAGTCCAAGATCCTGTAATAGTTTCAATCAGTGACATTCTGAATGATTTGCCAAAGTTACAGTGAATACTATATATTATGTTCAGCATGTCATTGTTGTTCCTCCATATACAGTAGCATGTGTTCTCATGTAGTAAAATCATACGGCTGTGTGTGTATGTATATACTGGGAGCAGAGCAGCGACGAGGGACTTGTCAGCTGCAAGGGGCTGGAGGAAGCCCTGGGTAAGTAGATCTGGGGGTAAAATAGATTGCCTGCCATTTCCTTTAAGTATAAGTGTTTTTATCTGCATGGGGAAAACACATTGGCCCTCAGTTTTCCTGTGCAGAAAGCGAGGGAGGTGGTGGGGGGGCCCATCCAAAGTTTTGCAGGGGGGCCCAGTGATGTCTAGTTACGCCCCTGATCTGAATGGAAAGTCTTCACGCACGCCCTATGCTCCACTAGGAGTAACAGAATCAGATGATATGCTGTCCAAGGAGACACGTTTGTTTGTATGTATGTATGAAATGCTGTAATTTGAGTAGTTTGTAAATAGTGAACTGTCTGTACAAAGTAATTGGGTCACGACAAGCTCCAAATAAAGTGGTAAGTGGTGGATATAAGGTATTAAACTAAGAAGCACTATCTAGTCTAAACACACTCTATGGCCACATAAGGTGGTCAAATGTTTTTTGGAAGGAAAGGGTTATGGGATGTGAACCGCTAAAGCAAGAACTTCCCTTTTGATGAATAAAACACTCAGCAGCCTCCAGTTACCTGGCAACATGCAGATGAATATTGCACTGGCAAAGAAAACAAGTCACAGGCCAGGAAAAACAAAAATCAGCCATGTTGCTGAAAGAGAAAGTCTGGCAACTGTGCAAGGTCACAAAGATACAGCTAGCAAGGGTCAACCACAGATAGAACCCAAGATACTTTCCCAAGACACATTCTTGTTCTATCTTCTGGCTAATCTGACATGACACCAGCTGCTTTTTTGATTTATCTGACCACACTTGCATGCAGTAGAGACCGTTTATTATCCAAACAAAAATCAAATAATACACATGGCACAAAATGCAGTTTTAATCAGTAGTAAAGACATCACATAGTGTATTTAGCATGTGCCAAAGGCCACATTTTGTTATGAAAGCAGTAAAAAGAGATGGGAACGTATTCATGTTGAGTCCATAAATAACTTATAAAAGGCCATAAATCTTACACTCCGGACCAAGCATTTCAACAACTGTATGAAATATGCCAATAGGAGGGAAAACAATCTTTCTTCAGTCTGACAACCTGGACCTTGAAATAAGAGCTCTATGGAGGAGACAGAAAACATATAGCATCTGCTGCGCTCTAATCCCATTAGTAGGAGGGATCATGGGACTAAGGTTAGCAGCTCACCCTCATGTACTGGACACTGATCCATTACATAAAAAAAGGAAAGGGTTTGAGTTAGCCAGGAGTCAGGTCTCTACAGTAATCACATAAGTGATTGACAACCAGGGGCATAAGGAAAGTTGTAGTATGAGACCTTTATTGGGAATGCAGTGTTACTGAGCAAACAATGGAGGTTATTCATACAGTTCAGAAACTAAGAATGTCATTATTTCGTACATCTCAGATTGTCATTGCTGAACTATGGCTTCCAGCAATCTCACTTCAAGAGCACAAGCAATGTTTCCTAGAAAATGAGATATACTGAAAACATGATTTAATGTGTGAAAATAAGGGCGCAATAGCTAAATGTCAACTGCACTGTTACACCCCCCCCCCCCCCCCCCCAAAAAAGCAAAAAAACAATCACACATCAGGCTTGTGCGTCCCACGATGGCTTTGTAGGAATTTAACAAGCATTTCCAGCTGTGTGTGTGAGGGTGACAGTGCTTACCTGCTGAGCAACGATGGTAGATGCAGATCATTCCAACTTCCAACATGCAAATTGTCCAGCTTTAAACTTGGCAAAATTGACAGCATGTGCATTTGATTGGTTCATTTCCTAGCTGCTTACTAATTTGAATAAAATTTGTATGCTGCAATTATTTCCATCTTACTAACAATTTGTACTGCTGAGTAAAGTAAACCTATTTACTATATGCAGGGATTGTTTAAAAATTATCCCTGATAGTTGGTACTACACATATAATTAATTATCTCAAAACTTTATTTTCACTTCAAGTTGACTTACTGTTTGCACTACATTTGGGTGCCGCCAAGCTGCCAGGGCTTATTTAAACACCTGCACCCAAGTCCAAAAGGTATGCTTTGTGATGGTGCTTTTATTGGGTTACTCCATCGATCAACAATACTTCATCTTTCCTACACCACTTCTTCATGCCTACTCCTTACCTCCTCTAATGTACCCCCTTCCTTGACACAAATCGCTAGCCTACTCCTCAATCGTAATTAACCTTCACCAAATACCCTTACCCCTCCTAAAATAACATCTAACCCTATCCTCTTAGGTATTTGGCATTACATTACCCCATTCATAGCAGATTTCGACCATAAACTGTGGTGTCACGATCATCTCCATGCAGGGCCATGCAGAGGATTCTCAAGGGGGGGTGCTCAAATTTGAAAAAGGGGCCCTAATCGATAAATCGTGCTAAATTGTGTATGTCATACCCCTTCTCCAGAAAGCACTAGGCAGTCTTAACCCCCCACCACACACACACACACACACACCTTTATAGAAGTATCAGGCAGACTTTGTGTCTTCTTCCAACCAACTTCTTTGGTGCCACCATCCTCAAATCAGCAGTCATAGGTGCGCACTATTAGAGTGGGCACAGTGGAGCCTGATGTAAGCATGGATTCACCTTTCATTACTGGGACCTATGTCCCTCTAGATCAGCACCCAAGCTTCTTTTCAGGCAAAGAAGCAGTGGTTGCCAATATGCAGTGGTTGCTAAGCATTAGTAGATGCAAAACTGCAGTAAGTGCCAAGGTGCAGTGGGTGCCCAGATGCAGTGGATGGTAAGACGCAAAGGTCCAGTTTGTGCTAATTTGCAGTGGGTGCCGATGTGCCAAAATAAAGTCCGTGTCAAGCTGCTGTGGGTACCAAGGTCCAGTTTGTATTGTGTGTTTATTTGCAGTGGATGCTATGCTGTATTGCGTGCTGAATGAGTAGCAGAAGGCGATAAACAATAGTGGGTGCCATGTGAGTGCTAATTGGTACAGGGAGCCATGTGAGTGTTGGACATGAGTGAGCAGGGAGTGCCATGTGTGGTCTGGATGTGTGCCATGGGAGAGAACTGAGTCTCATATGGGTTCAGACCAAAGGGTTGGTACTGGTTGCTATTTGAGTGCTGGCCATGGATGGGTACTAGGTGCATATAATGGCTTTGGAACTTTGTGCTGTGTGAGTACTGTGCCATGTGGGTGTTGATTATGGGGGTTATAGGGTGTCATGTGGGTCTTAGGTGCAAATACTGAGTGCCAAGTGGGTTCTGGGAGCGAGTACATGGTAACATCTGGGTAATGGGTGCTGGCTAGTGGGGTATTTGTTGTCATGTGAGTGCTAAATGCAGAAGCTGGGTGCCATGTGGGTTCTGGGTGCTGCACAGGGTGTCATGTGCATTCTGGCTGTATGGGTTGGTGTCAAGCATCATGTAGGTGTTGATTGCAGTTACTCAAACCCTTGTGAGTTCTGGGTGCAAGTACTAGATGTCATATGTGAGTGTTTGGTGTTTGTTCTGGGCACCAAGTGGAGGCTTAGTGCAACTGGAACTACTGCAGATGAAACATGTGGGTGTTGGGTGCAGGTGCATTGGTGTGAATACTTGGTGCATTGCCTGCACTAGGTGCTAGCTATGGGTAGGCATTGTGTGTCATGTGGATTCTGAGTGCAGGTACTTTGGGTGCTAGTACTGGTTTATGTGAGTTCAGATAATGTGCAAGTACTGTGCCAAGTGGGTGTGAGTACTGGGTGCCAGCTATAGGGTGAATGATGCAAGTACTAAGTGCCATATGGAGGTCGGATATAAGTATTAGGTGAAAGTTGCTTGGTGCAAGTACTGGGTGCTTGCTATAATGGGGGTTACTGGTTGAGTGTAATGTGGGTGCTGAATATTGGTGGGATTGCGGTGGGTGCAGGGAGTGGGAGGTCACTGTGGGTACTGCTATGAATGGCATAGTTGCTGCTAGGGGAGGTAGTGGTCAGTGTGGTTGCTGGGGGAGGTAGAGGTCAGTGTGGGTGCTGGGGGAAAGGTAGGTCACTGTGGGTTCTGTGGAAGGAAGAGGTCAGTATGAGTGCTGGAGGAAGGGGAGGTCACTGTGGGTGCTGGGAGAGGTCATTGTAGTTATTGGAGGAGGGAGTAGTTGTGGATGCTGTGTGTTGGGAGAGGTCACTATAGGCGCTGCTTTTGGGATGGGAGGTCCCTGTAAGTGCTGCAGGGGACAGGAGGGTAGCCTCTGGGGGAGGGAAAGATCACTGTGGGTGCTGGGGGAAGGATAGGTCAGTGTGGGTGCTGGGGTAGGCAGGATCACTGCTAGATTTGGGGAAGGAGAGGTGATTGTGGGTGGTAGGTGAAGGGAGAGGTCACTGTGGGAGGGAGAGGTCACTGTGGGTGCTAGGTGGAGGGAGAGGTCACTGTGGGTGCTAGGTGGAGGGAGAGGTCACTGTGGGTGCTAGGTGGAGGGAGAAGTCACTGTGGGTGCTAGGTTGGGGGAGAGGTCACTGTGGGTGCTAGGTGGAGGGAGAGGTCACTGTGGGTGCTGGGGAAGGAGAAGTCACTGTGGGTGCTAGGTGGAGGGAGAGGTCACTGTGGGTGCTAGGTGGAGGGAGAGGTCACTGTGGGTGCTAGGTGCTAGGTGGAGGGAGAGGTCACTGTGGGTGCTAGGTGGAGGGAGAGGTCACTGTGGGCGCTAGGTGGAGGGAGAGGTCACTGTGGGTGCTGAGTAAGGGAGAGGTCACTGTGGGTGCTGGGGAAGGAGATGTCACTGTGGGTGCTAGGTGCAGGGAGAGGTCACTGTGGGTGCTAGGTGGAGGGAGAGGTCAACGTGGGTGCTGGGGGAGGGAGAGGTCAACGTGGGTGCTGGGGGAGGGAGAGGTCACTGTGGGTGCTAGGTGGAGGGAGAGGTCACTGTGGGTGCTGGGGGAGGGAGAGGTCACTGTGGGTGCTAGGTGGAGGGAGAGGTCACTGTGGGTGCTAGGTGCAGGGAGAGGTCACTGTGGGTGCTAGGTGGAGGGAGAGGTCACTGTGGGTGCTAGGTGGAGGGAGAGGTCACTGTGGGTGCTGAGTAAGGGAGAGGTCACTGTGGGTGCTGGGTGCAGGGAGAGGTCACTGTGGGTGCTAGGTGGAGGGAGAGGTCACTGTGGGTGCTGGGGGAGGGAGAGGTCACTGTGGGTGTTGGGGGAGGGAGAGGTCACTGTGGGTGCTGGGGAAGGAGATGTCACTGTGGGTGCTAGGTGCAGGGAGAGGTCACTGTGGGAGGGAGAGGTCACTGTGGGTGCTGGTGGAGGGAGAGGTCACTGTGGGTGCTAGGTGCAGGGAGAGGTCACTGTGGGTGCTAGGTGGAGGGAGAGGTCACTGTGGGTGCTAGGTGGGGGGAGAGGTCACTGTGGGTGCTAGGTGCAGGGAGAGGTCACTGTGGGTGCTAGGTGGAGGGAGAGGTCACTGTGGGTGCTAGGTGGAGGGAGAGGTCACTGTGGGTGCTGGGGGAGGGAGAGGTCACTGTGGGTGCTAGGTGGAGGGAGAGGTCACTGTGGGTGCTAGGTGGAGGGAGAGGTCACTGTGGGTGCTAGGTGGAGGGAGAGGTCACTGTGGGTGCTAGGTGGAGGGAGAGGTCACTGTGGGTGCTGAGTAAGGGAGAGGTCACTGTGGGTGCTGGGGAAGGAGATGTCACTGTGGGTGCTAGGTGCAGGGTGAGGTCACTGTGGGTGCTAGGTGGAGGGAGAGGTCACTGTGGGTGCTGGGGGAGGGAGAGGTCACTGTGGGTGCTGGGGGAGGGAGAGGTCACTGTGGGTGCTGGGGAAGGAGATGTCACTGTGGGTGCTAGGTGGAGGGAGAGGTCACTGTGGGAGGGAGAGGTCACTGTGGGTGCTGGTGGAGGGAGAGGTCACTTTGGGTGCTAGGTGCAGGGAGAGGTCACTGTGGGTGCTAGGTGGAGGGAGAGGTCACTGTGGGTGCTAGGTGCAGGGAGAGGTCACTGTGGGTGCTAGGTGGAGGGAGAGGTCACTGTGGGTGCTAGGTGCAGGGAGAGGTCACTGTGGGTGCTAGGTGGAGGGAGAGTTCACTGTGGGTGCTGGGGAGGGAGAAGTCACTGTGGGTGCTAGGTGGATGGAGAGGTCCCTGTGGGTGAGGGAGAAGTCACTATGGGTGCTTGGGGAGGTAGAGGTCAGTATGGGTCCTAGGTGGAGGGTGAGGTCAGTATGCCACACTAGGATTCCTATCCAGGCCTCTTCACCTGAAAGTGCCTCAGGCGGAGCTTCTCGCGGGTGGGCGGGGCTTAACGCAGTAGGGGGCGGGGCTTATTTTGCGCGATCAGAGGGGACTTTTTTGCTGATTTAAAAAAGGGGGGGGGGTGCCTGGGCACCCAGATAGTGTTGGGCGAACAGTGTTCGCCACTGTTCGGGTTCTGCAGAACATCACCCTGTTCGGGTGATGTTCGAGTTCGGCCGAACACCTGACGGTGCTCGGCCAAACCGTTCGGCCATATGGCCGAACTAAGAGCGCATGGCCGAACGTTCCCCGAACGTTCGGCTAGCGCTGTGATTGGCCGAACGGGTCACGTGGTTCGGACCCGAACGCGCTCTGATTGGCCGAACGGTCACGTGGTTCGGGTAAATAAATACCCGAACCACGTCATATCTCCGCCATTTGTCTGTGGGTTTAGCTTTGGGTAGGCAGGCAGGGTAGTTCGCGCTCCAGCCACGCTAGCCAGGGTCCCCCCTGTCATTGTGTCACTGCTGGGAACAGTAGTACACCGCTTGCTCAGCCACACTATATAGCATTCTGTTTACTGCCACTCTGTGTACCTCGCTCAGCCACACTATATAGCATTCTGTTTACTGCCACTCTGTGTCTGCTGGGAATAGTAGTACACCGCTTGCTCAGCCACACTATATAGCATTCTGTTTACTGCCACTCTGTGTACCTCGCTCAGCCACACTATATAGCATTCTGTTTACTGCCACTCTGTGTCTGCTGGGAATAGTGGTACACCGCTCGCTCAGCCACACTATATAGCATTCTGTTCACTGTTCTGTGTCTGCTTGGAATAGTGGTACACCGCTCGCTCAGCCACACTATATAGCATTCTGTTTACTGTTCTGTGTCTGCTGGGAATAGTGGTACACCGCTCGCTCAGCCACCCTATATAGCATTCTGTTTACTGTTCTGTGTCTGCTGGGAATAGTGGTACACCGCTCGCTCAGCCACACTATATAGCATTCTGTTCACTGTTCTGTGTCTGCTGGGAATAGTGGTACACCGCTCGCTCAGCCACACTATATAGCATTCTGTTCACTGTTCTGTGTCTGCTGGGAATAGTGGTACACCGCTCGCTCAGCCACACTATATAGCATTCTGTTTACTGTTCTGTGTCTGCTGGGAATAGTGGTACACCGCTCGCTCATCCACACTATATAGCATTCTGTTCACTGTTCTGTGTCTGCTGGGAATAGTGGTACACCGCTCGCTCAGCCACACTATATAGCATTCTGTTCACTGTTCTGTGTCTGCTGGGAATAGTGGTACACCGCTCGCTCAGCCACACTATATAGCATTCTGTTCACTGTTCTGTGTCTGCTGGGAATAGTGGTACACCGCTCGCTCAGCCACACTATATAGCATTCTGTTTACTGTTCTGTGTCTGCTGGGAATAGTGGTACACCGCTCGCTCAGCCACACTATATAGCATTCTGTTTACTGTTCTGTGTCTGCTGGGAATAGTGGTACACCGCTCGCTCAGCCACACTATATAGCATTCTGTTTACTGTTCTGTGTCTGCTGGGAACAGTAGTACACCGCTCGCTCAGCCAGAGTATATAGCATTGTGTTTACTGCCACTCTGTGTACACCGCTCAGCCAGACTATATAGCATTGTGTTTACTGCCACTCTGTGTACACCGCTCAGCCAGACTATATACCATTGTTTACTGACACTCTGTGTACACCGCTCAGCCAGACTATATACCATTGTTTACTGAAACTCTGTGTACACCGCTCAGCCAGACTATATACCATTGTTTACTGCCACTCTGATTCTGCTGGGAACAGTAGTACACCGCTCGCTCAGCCAGACTATATACCATTGTTTACTGACACTATATAGCAGACTATATAGCATTGTGTGTACACCGCTCAGCCAGACTATATACCATTGTTTACTGACACTCTGTGTACACCGCTCAGCCAGACTATATACCATTGTTTACTGCCACTCTGATTCTGCTGGGAACAGTAGTACACCGCTCGCTCAGCCAGACTATATACCATTGTTTACTGACACTCTGTGTACACCGCTCAGCCAGACTATATACCATTGTTTACTGCCACTCTGATTCTGCTGGGAACAGTAGTACACCGCTCGCTCAGCCAGACTATATACCATTGTTTACTGACACTATATAGCAGACTATATAGCATTGTGTGTACACCGCTCAGCCAGACTATATACCATTGTTTACTGACACTCTGTGTACACCGCTCAGCCAGACTATATACCATTGTTTACTGCCACTCTGATTCTGCTGGGAACAGTAGTACACCGCTCGCTCAGCCAGACTATATACCATTGTTTACTGACACTCTGTGTACACCGCTCAGCCAGACTATATACCATTGTTTACTGCCACTCTGATTCTGCTGGGAACAGTAGTACACCGCTCGCTCAGCCAGACTATATAGCATTGTGTTTACTGCCACTCTGTGTACACCGCTCAGCCACACTATATAGCATTGCGTACTCTGCCAGTCAGTGTGTATATTGCTGGGATCAGTAATACTCCACTCACCGTCAACCACTATATGAGCTCAACATGAGTTCCCCAGAGACCTCCGCTGTGAGCAGCACTCCCAACAACAGCAACAGCCAACGCCCCACGCAAGCTATAACATCCACCCCAGCAGCCAGTGGTCAGCAGCAGCCCTCCCCGGAGGAGAACGTTGTGTCCATCAGTCCGTCGCCAGAGCGATTAATGAGGGCTGCCATTGAGGAGATGATGGGGCCTGATGTGGAGGAGGAGGTCTGGCTCAGGCCAGCATCCCAAGTTAATATTGAGGACGATGAGGGGTCTGTGTCTGGGGATGTTGGGGTGGCAGAGGTGGTGGGTGGGTCAGACTCAGGAGAAGAGTTGTATGATGAGGATGATGATCGGGACCATCTGTATGTGCCTCAGAGTCCGACCCCGGAAAACATGTTGTATCGTGTGTTTAGGTACTAAAATCTGCGTTCCCTCCCAGTAGTGTTGGGCGAACAGTGTTTGCCACTGTTCGGGTTCTGCAGAACATCACCCTGTTCGGGGTGACTATATAGCAGACTATATAGCATTGTGTTTAATGCCACTCTGTGTACACGGCTCAGCCACACTATATAGCATTGTGTTTACTTCCACTCTGTGTCTGCTGGGAACAGTAGTACACCGCTCACCCGCCACTGTATAGCATTGTGCTCTGTGTCACTGCTGACAATAGTGGTACACCGCTCACCCACCACTGTATAGCATTTCTGTACTGCCACTGTACTGCTGCCAGTCAGCGTGTACTTTAAGGATAAGTGAAATGAGGAAGAAATCCGGTGAAAGAGGGAGGGGCAAGGGAAGAGGTGTTTCCCCTGACGGTTCACGTACAGGCCACAGGGGAGCACCCAAGAAAACCCACTCAATACTGCCCATGTTGTCCAGGACAACAACCCTCACAGATCCAAAAGAACAGGACCAGATAATTACTTGGATGACCTCTCAAGCGTCCAGCAGTGGGTTAAGCAGCACCAGCACATCACGCACGAGGTCCGAGTCCTCAGCCAGTTAAAGTCTGGGCTTTCTTTGAAGACTGCACTGAGGATGTTACCATGGCGATTTGCAAGGTGTGCAAGACCCGCCTGAGCAGGGGGAAAAGTATTAACAACCTCTCCACCACCAGCATGAGCCGCCACATTCTATCCAAACATCCCACTCTGTGGGCAAACGCGGCAGGACAGGGTACCACCAGCAACACTGCCTCCCTTGGGTTCACCAGACTCACCACCAGACCCGCCTCAGCAGCAGCAGTAGCCCAGCCATTGCGTGGTTCACAACATTCACAAACATCAGACGATGCTGACACTGTCACTTTCCGGACTAGTGCTCTTGAGGTCTCCCAGTGTTCATCAAACACAACAACCAACAGCCCTTCGGTGTGCAGCGCTACGGTTGAGTTGTCTGTCTCTGAGATGTTTGAGCACAAGAGGAAATTGCCAGCAAATGACCCCCGGGCCGTGGCAGTAACAGCCAGCCAGCATAGCCAAGCTTCTGGCCTGCGAAATGCTGCCATATCGAGTGGTGGAGACAAACAGCTTCAAGGGCATGATGTCAGTGGCCATCCCACGTTACGTGGTTCCCAGCCGCTACCACTTTGCGCGCTCTGCAGTGCCTGAGTTGCATGAGCACGTGGTCAGCTAAATAACCCGAAGCTTGAAGAATGCCGTTGCCTGCAAGGTTCACCTCACCACTGACACCTGGACGAGTGCGTTCGGCCAGGGTCGATACATCTCCCTTACCGCGCACTGGGTGAACCTTGTGGAGCCTGGCAGCGATTCCTCACCTGCTACGGCGCGGGTGTTGCCCACGCCGCAAACAGCTGGATAACAACAGCAGCACCTACCTCTCTGACTCCTTCTCCTCCAACGCATCTCAAAGCTGTACCTCATCCGGAAATGCTAACCCAGCACCAGCAGCAGTAGGATCGTGGAAGCAGTGCAGCACAGCTGTTGGCATGCGTCAGCAAGCGTTGCTGAAGCTGATCTGCCTTGGGGATAAGCAGCACACAGGGGAGGAAATTTGGAGGGGAATAAAGGAACAGACGGATTTGTGGCTGGCACCGCTGGACCTGAAACCGGGCATGAAGCTAGACACCTGGCACGAACTGGCAATGTACGCAATAGAGGTGCTGGCTTGCCCGGCAGCCAGCGTTATGTCGGAACGCTGTTTCAGTGCTGCCGGAGGCATCATCACAGATCGGCGTATCCGCCTCTCCACAGAAAATGCAGACCGTCTGACTCAAATTAAAATGAATCAATCCTGGATTGGAAACGACTACGCAACACTCCTGGACCCCAACCAAGTAACATGACCGATGAACATCTGGGATGGTTTAGCGTTTCCGGTCCCTGTTTATTGAACCTCTCATCTGTATTACATTTATGACTGCATGGCGGCAAAAAGCATTGCTGCTATATCCGCACGCTTTTTGTCCCCATGCAAGGCCTGGGTTGTTGTGTCTCACAAAGCGTGGCCTTCTCCTCCTGCGCCTCCTCCTGTTCCATCACGTGTGCTGCTGCTGCTGCTGCTGGGTTACCGTTGCCGGTCCCTGTTTATGGAACCTCTTATCTTTATTACATTTATGACTACATGGCGGTACAAAGCATGCTATCCGCACGCTTTTTGTCCTCATGCAAGGCCTGGGTTGTTGTGTCTCACAAAGCGTGGCCTTCTCCTCCTGCGCCTCCTCCTGTTCCATCACGTGTGCTGCTGCTGCTGGGTTACCGTTGCCGGTCCCTGTTTATGGAACCTCTTATCTTTATTACATTTATGACTACATGGCGGTACAAAGCATGCTATCCGCACGCTTTTTGTCCTCATGCAAGGCCTGGGTTGTTGTGTCTCACAAAGCATGGCCTTCTCCTCCTGCGCCTCCTCCTGTTCCATCACGTGTGCTGCTGCTGCTGCTGCTGCTGGGTTAGCGTTGCCGCGTGGTCCCTGTTTATTGAACCTCTTATCTTTATTACATTTATGACTACATGGCGGTACAAAGCATGCTATCCGCACGCTTTTTGTCCTCATGCAAGGCCTGGGTTGTTGTGTCTCACAAAGCGTGGCCTTCTCCTCCTGCGCCTCCTCCTGTTCCATCACGTGTGCTGCTGCTGGGTTAGCGTTGCCGCGTGGTCCCTGTTTATTGAACCACTTATCTTTATTACATTTATGACTGCATGGTGGTACAAAGCATGCTATCCGCACGCTTCTTGTCCTCATGCAAGGCCTGGGTTGTTGTGTCTCAAAGCGTGGCCTTCTCCTCCTGCGCCACCCTCCTCCTGTTCCATCACGTGTGCTGCTGCTGGGTTAGCATTACCGGTCCCTTTTCCTGGAACCTCTTATATGTATTACATTTATGACTGCATGCCGACAAAAAGCATGTTACCTGTGCAAAGAAAACAGACATTTCCCGCATTTAAAAGACAGTTTTCCCTTTGAAACTTTAAAATCGATTTTCTCAAAAACTATAAGCTCTTTTTGCTAAATTTTTTTTTCCTCTTGTACCCACTCCCAAGGTGCACATACCCTGTAAATTTGGGGTATGTAGCATGTAAGGAGGCTTTACAAACCACAAAAGTTCGGGTCCCCATTGACTTCCATTATGTTCGGAGTTCGGGTCGAACACCCGAACATCGCGGCCATGTTCGGCCTGTTCGGCCCGAACCCGAACATCTAGATGTTCGCCCAACACTACACCCAGAGCACCCCCCTCTGCACGTGCCTGTCTCCATGTCTTTCCACAGTTCTGTTTGTAACACTAGTCCGGACTAGAAATGTTCTAGGACATCAACGCTAACTGATTAGCATTAAGTGGTTATCATTTACTAGAGTAAGTTCCATTTCCTAGGTTATTGGATAATTGAATGTTTAGAACATTTTCTTGTCATCCTTATGCTTGTAACTATAGTTGATCTATTTCTTTTAGCTGTCTTGAAGTAGACTAATATCACACAGTGCGCCTTGCTTGAATTAGAATGTGATAATCAGTCTAAAGAACTTGTGGTTAGGATGGGCCAGCTGATGTAATAATTGAGTAAATATATTGGGAACAGGTGTCTTTAGAATGCCCTAAATAAATACATAGAGCTAATGATGATGAAGAGAGTTTTACAGTTTTATAAACTGTCTGCATGTCTCCAGAATACTGCCAGCTCTACATGTGGTATTTATTTTGTACTATTGTACAATTGATGTGTTTTTGTGAAAAATACAAGCTATATTGCTCAATTTTAATGTTACGGTTTGTGTTCAATTATCATTACTGTCTTTTATCCATAGAATATTTAGACATTTCAACACCCTATGACAAAATAGTTTAGGATGTATCATGTTGTGACATGATGGATCTCTTTAGACAATGAATAGCTGTGTACCAGATTGAAATCATGAGAATGGAAACTTCTAACTGCCACACTGTCTGTCAGCTCACTGATCACAAAAACATGGTGGCACAGAATAGATATTCATTCTGAAGCCATCATGACTTTAGGATTTCACAATACTGAGCACATCCAATGCTGCTTTCAATTAGGCTGAGAAAATGTTTGGCCTGAAAGAAAGATCATTTATTGCTGCCTATTTTGAAACTTGATATAGGTCATGGTTCCATCAACAAATACAGCCCTGTATAGCTGGAACTTGTGACCTAGAAATGAGTAGGTGAATGCATCTAGTTTCCAATCACCATATCTACTAATTTGCCTAGGCCATAATAAAACAGACAGGATTCCTGAAGGAGCCTGTATTAATAATAAGGAGATTATGAGATGTCCACATCCACCCAGGCAAATAAAGGGGGCCATTTTTTTATACTTTACCTATTCATAATACAAAATTTAATGTCACATTAAATATTCATTTTATCTTTTTCATCTGCATTATTATGTTTACTAAAGAAAATCAGACTGCAAACCTATCTTTGTATTAGTTGTTTAGCCTGTTGATATACCATTATCCTCTTTGGCCATTGAATATTTTATGCCTTACTCCAATTAGGGCTGGTTCACATGGGTGTTTTTGTGGTGTTTAATGCGGCATTTAAGACGCAGCGTTTTTTGGGATCTACTGCCGTCCTATTCAAGTGAATGGGAGCGTTTAGAGCTGGCTTTTGCAGGCTTTCATGAAAGCCTGGTGGTAGATCCCAGCATTGCGTCTAATCTCAAAAGCAACAGAGACCAGAACTGCTAGCCTTGAACGCTTCCCAAAAGCCTTCAAAAGCTAGTGTCTAAACGCTGGCGTTTGAACGTGGCGCCGAGCTAAAGCTCGGCAGAAGCCCATGTGAACCAGCCTTTTTAATCTGTAAAGTTGTATTAGGGAACTAGCATGTTATAGGGATTCAACATATAAACATTGTGCTCTCCCTTAACTCAATTCTACAGGTACTATTATGTTGCTTGAAAATGATGCACATACACGTATCTGACTGTTTGCTCATAGCACAGTGGGCCAGATTTATCAACGCATTACTGACAGTTTTTTCTTCTTAAATTGTTCTAACCAGCAGGAGGAACTGTTCTGCATGATGATAAGAAACTTCTTAACTCCTAGGTAGTAGTGGCAGTTTAGCGTGGATTTCTAGAGCTGCTGTACAGTTAAGAAGAGTGCAAATCCATTCCTACACTGCTGCAGATTAAGAAGTGCTTATTAAAAGTTCTTCAGATAATGCAGCAGTGATGACTAGGCATGATTTGTGAAGGGCTCCTCCCCCCTGCTGCCAGGTGTCCTGTGAAGCTGTTACAGCAGATGTATTGGTTACCACATTAA
Organism: Hyperolius riggenbachi; assembly: GCF_040937935.1. Lineage (NCBI taxonomy): Eukaryota > Metazoa > Chordata > Amphibia > Anura > Hyperoliidae > Hyperolius > Hyperolius riggenbachi. The sequence goes on along the minus strand of NC_090649.1, from coordinate 218,368,072 downwards.
AGGGACTCCGAGCAGTGCAGAAACTATGGAAAGATGCACATCATTTTAAAGCTCTCTTTCTCCTTTTTCCAATGATATATAAACCGCCACCCTACGCCTTTTAGTTTTCGCTATTTTCGCGATTGAATTTGCCGCGGCCGCGATTTCAATCGCGAAAATAGAGAAAACTAAAAGGCGTAGGGCAACGATTTAGGTGTCGTCAGAAAGAGGAGAAAGAGAGCTTTAAAATGATATCCATCTTTCCATAGTTATATTGTATTACACAGGGCGACTTTTTGTCAAAGTCAGCAGCTGCATTCAGCAGAATGGAGCTGCTGACACTGGGGAAAGTGTCGTCCTGTGTAATACAATATAACTATGGCTTGATGGATATCATTTTAAAGCTCTCTTTCTCCTCTTTCTGACGACACCTAAATCGTTGCCCTATACCTTTTAGTTTTCTCTATTTTCGCGATCGAAATCGCGGCCGCGGCAATTTCAATCGCGAAAATAGCAAAAACTAAAAGACGTAGGGTGGTGGTTTATATATCATTGGAAAGAAGATAAAGAGAGCTTTAAAATGATATGCATCTTTCCATAGTTTCTGCACTGCTCGGAGTCCCTTTAACAGCAATTCCCCTCACATACTGCACTGTCTGAGAGGCCTTCCTAACTCATCCTAGTCCTTACATCTTAAGAATGAATCTGCACTATCTAGTGATTTCTTAGGATGCCTGAAACAATTTTGCACGGATTTCTAAAAACCTACTAATATTTTGTCTCAGACACTCTTGATAAATGTCCCCCAGTGACTGGCGACACACGGGATCCCTACTGTGTAGTTAGCCAGCTTATCATATTCTGCAACATGCAACTAAACAAACCACTATTTAAAGCAAACCTGAAGTGAAAATAAACGTATGAGATAATGAATTATATGTGCAGTAGAGGTAAGAAATACAAAATGAGTAGCAAAGAAAAAAAGTCATTATTTTCCAGTACATGAAGAGTTAAAAAAACATTATCGATGCAAAACAGCTTCTCTGAGCTTATATAATAGAGAACAGAGGCGCCAAAAGGATAAAAGGGGTTTTAAAGGAGCTTAAAAGCCAAAACTTGGTAATTAGAGAAGGCCGTGGTGGACTTACCCCCTCCAAGCAGACACAACATGACTGTACATTCAGTCTATTTATTAACGAACTCCAGATAAAACAAAGCAACGCGTTTCACGGGTCAGCACCCGCTTCCTCAGGCAATAGAAAAAGGAGTTTCAGCATCTAGCAAAGCAAACAGCACTCAGCGCCTCTGCCTGCCTATAGCTTCTCTGAGCTATAGGTCAAATACAGTCCTGCTTTCTGAAGCACTTAAACAGGCAAGAAACAGTGAGAGACAGCTTGAGAAGGTTTTACTGCAGGAAAGTTCAAAGCGTCATTACTTATGCTTTGATTTATAGCTTAAAGAAAGAGTGTGATTTTAAAACTGTAACAGTGTGATGCAATGTTATTAAACAAAAAAAAAAAACTATAACTGAAAATGAAAAATTTTTACTTTTTTCTTTGCTACTAATGTTCTATTCATTATTTGTACTACACATACAATTCATTACATCATACATGTTTTTATTACTTCAGGTTTGCTTCAAGTGGGATTAAAATTCTGTTTTTAAAATAACAGAAAAATTATTTTATATCAATTGAAATGTATGCAAGTCATTGGGCTCCCCCCCCCCCCCCATAAATAATGATTGCACTGTCAGGAGGATGTACCTGTTTGAACCTGAAGTATTTCCAAAGCCGAGAAAGGGGAAGAGTTTTTTTCAGCTATTGCGATTTTGTGAGTGATTTTTGAAGCAATTATGTTTTTCATGCAGAAGTATTCACAAGATGGATGCTTACCCAAGATGAATAGAAAGAAAAGAAAATTATTTTCCACGATACCAGGCTTAAAACAGAGGACAGGGTGTTACAGGTACAGTACATTTATTGTGAGGGTGCCAAATGTATTTTTTTTTATTCATCATGTATAGCGTTTGAAGAGATTCTGTAAGAAAGAATGTGCACATGGGGGTACTTACATCGACAGGGGGAAGCCTCTGGATCCTTATGAGGCTTCCCCTGTCCTCTTAAGCCTTTGGGCTCCAGCACTGGCAGCCCCTGAACAGCAGGCAGAAATATTTATTTTTCGGACTATAAGATGCACCGGACCATAAGACGCACGGGACCATAAGATGCACCCAGGTTTAGAGGACAAAAACCAGGGGGAAAAATACTAAACCTGGTGCATCCATGGTTCAGGGGCATCTTATGGACCTTCTCCCTCCAAACCTTCTCTATCTAAGCTACACTGCCAAACTACACTAACCCTTGCTGCCCTCCCAGCTACACAAACTACCCTACACTAACCCCTTTGATACTTCCTGGTTTACTGGCACACTTACTAACACCTCTGTATATACCCCCTCATATACTATTCCCTCTGTATCCACTTGTTACACACTATGCCCTCTGTATATACCTACCTGTCACACAATATGTCCTCTGTATATAGCCCCCTGTATATACCCCCACTGTATCCCCTCTGCACAGCACTCACTAGCAGGCATGCTATAACACAATGTGTAGAAGACAGGAGGAAGAGGAGCATATGGATATCAAGAAATCAAGAAAGCTTGAACTTACAATAAGCACAGCAGGGTTTCCCCACTCACTCCCGAAGTCTCTGGCGCTGTGTCCCGCCTAGTATCTTCCCTTCTATCTTTCTCAAAGTGATCTGCAGCGCGCACAGAGCAGTGAAGCCTCCATGCTGCTTCCTGCTACTGCTGTCATGTGTAACCCGGCGCACATGCGCCGCCAGGTCGTGGAGTGAGAGGGCTCTAGGACGGAAGCCGGTGGGCACCAAATTGCTGAAGATGGATGAGAAGCTGAGGGACATCGCGGCCGGAGATGAAGGAAGCCCTGGCGGAGATTGCGACCAGAGATGAAGGAAGTCCTGGCGGAGATCGCGGCAGGAATGGTGGACATCGCGGCCGAAGATGGAGGAGGCCCTGGTAGAGATCGTGGCAGAAGATGGAGGAGGCCCTGGTAGAGATCGTGGCAGAAGATGGAGGAGGCCCTAGCGGAGATCGCGGCGGAAGATGGAGGGAAGCCCTGGCGGAGATCGCGGCTGAAGATGGAGGGAAGCCCTGGCGGATATCGCGTCCGAAGATGGAGAAGGCCCGGGCTGAGATCGCAGCAGGAATGGAGGATGTTCTGATGGACATCGTGACCAGAGATGAAGGAGGCGCTGGCGGAGATTGCGGCCAAAGATAGAGGAGGCCCTAGTGGAGTTCGCGGCTGGAAAGGAGGAGGCGCTGGTGGACATTGCAGCCGAAGATGGAGGACCGCCTGGCAGAGAGCATGACCAGAGATGGTGAAGGGGCTGGTGGAGATCGCGGCCAGAGATGGAAGAGGCGCTGACAGAGATCACGGCCGAAGGTGAAGGAGATGCTGTTTCAGGAATGTGAGGGAGAAGACAGGGGACTTGGAGCACGCGGCTGGATGGGTAAGGGCTTCTGCTGCGCATTCTGCATTCTGTACTCTGCCGTACATTCAGACTATAAGACACAGGGACTTTTTCACCCCACTTTTGGGGGAGAAACAGTGCGTCTTATAGTCCTAAAAATACGGTATCTATGCTCCTGCGCAGGCGCAGTACAAGCTTTCCCTCAGGCTCAGGCAGAAATAGCTCAGCCTGATCAGGTCTGCTCTACTGCGTAGGCGCACGCTGAAGCCCTTACTGCACTTGCATGGTTGGTGGATTTTTCAGGGGCTGACAGTGCTAAAACCCAGAGGAAGAAAATGACTGAGGAAACCTCATTAGGATCCAGAGGCTTCCCCCTACTGAGGTAAGTACCCCATAGGGGCACTTTTTTTCCTTACAGTTTCTCTTTAATCCCGCTTAAAATACATAATTTTTAACATAAGTTTCAGTGTGCAGACTACTCTTGTAGTGATCACTTTAAAGGTGGCCACTAACGGTCCAATTTCTAGCGAAAAATCGTTCGAGCGATCAGAAATTCTGATCGGATTGGTTGTAAATAACCTCCATTGATGGACACAATCGATTATGAACGAGTGAAAAAAATGTCGTCCGAATGAATTTTCGTCGAACCAAAATTTGGAATTTCTTGTTGGTTGTGTTAAGGTGGCCACTAACGGTCCAATTTCTAGCGAAAAATCGTTTGAGCGATCAGAAATTCTGATCGGATGAAAAATCGTTCAATACACCATCAACTAACCAATCTTTGCTTCCTATTTATCACGACCACCAAGAAAATCCAAATTTTCGTTCGACGAAAATTCATTCGGGCGACATTTTTTTTCACTCGTTCATAATCGATTGTGTCCACCAATGGAGATTATTTACAACCAATCCGATCAGAATTTCTGATCGCTCGAACGATTTTTCGCTAGAAATTGGACCGTTAGTGGCCAGCTTAACATGACTCTCATGAAAAGAACTCTAAATGAATTACTTATAAACAACAGACTGGCACAACTTACACAAAGTGAGGCAATAACATGCAGCCTTATATGGATGTGGTCAGCACACTAGGCTGTAAATGCCTTTGAGAAGTTTGCTACACGTAAATAGTTTCATCTGCTCTGTAAAAAGATAGTGATGTGTCACTGCTATAAAAACGTGGAAACAAAAAAAAGTATGCGCACGTAAATCATTATTCACAGTGACTTACTTAAAAACAATGCCCAAAATGTCTTTTGAACTAATCGATATGAAGGAAGTTTCACACGAGACAATGAAAAATGAGACGGAACTAGATGACGGGCTTGTATTCCCAGCACCAATAAACATTACATTTACTGAGAAATGATTTTGCATTGCACCTGATTTTCTTTCCACCAGTAGAAGCTGCAGTAAACACATGACCCTGTATATTGGAGAACAGCAAATTGTCAGCAATTTCCTTCCGTTCCCCCCCCCCCCCCCCTTTTTTTTTTTCACCGGGCACATAAAACAACATAAGAGGAAAATTACACTTGCAGACTTCTAACAACAGATGACTCAGTAGCACCTGAAAATATGTTTCACTGGCATTCTGAACTTCCTGCCTCCTGAAATACCAAACAAGTTGTGTTTCCTTTACAAATAAGCTATTACATCAAACCTTGTCCCTATAACTTCCGCATGTGTCTCTGATCCAACATTTTTTTTTGGCAGACTTATGGATATTCTAATTAAAGAATGGGAGAAAACAAGCATCATTCATCTACTGTGCCTCACAAAAACAAGACCATGTTTTCAGCTTCCAACGGTGAAAACAATTGAGAAAACAAAAAAACTTACTGCACTGGGTGGAAATAAGATCAGGAAAACAGGCTGAGCAGGTAAACACTTTCTATTCAAAGTTGTATACTGCAAAGATTTAAAAGAAAGATCTTTGATAAAGCTTAGGTTCCTTTGTGGTATACTTATGAAAACAATAATAAAGTAATATTCCACATTTGGTAAGAAAAAAATTGCTATGAACATGTCAATGCGGCACATTACTTTATTTTCTAAGTGATGTAATGTAATTAAAAATGAACTTTCCATTTCAACTTGAAGACAAGGATAAGACCTGTACACACTGAAAATCACCAAGTGCAATTTTAAATGCATTGACATTTTAAAATCACATATGGTGCAGTTATAAAATTACATTTTCGCTTGCGTTTTTCTTGATTGATTGGCTAAAAGTCCAACAGGAAGTTGCAAGGTCTCCTGGGATTTGACCTAAAAAAAAAACGCAAAGCAATTGCATCGCATTTTTGTATGCGATTTTTCAAATGCAGAGCTCAAAAAGTGCTGAAGTCAGTGGTCACTGCAATTGCAAACTTCTAAAACCGCATTGCACTACTGTGTACAGTTCATCATGATTTTCATTATTATTAAAACGGCTTTTCAAATTGAAAAATCGCATGCAATTATAAAAATGCAGCACAACACAGTCAAATCTAATACTGACTGTACATTTAAGTAATACTCATATGCAAGCATGACATTTATAATCTGAGTAAAGAGTAGACAGAAACAGGGCCGGGGCTTCCATAAAGGCAAAGGGGGAAATTGCCCCAGGGCCCCCAAGTGTTGCTAGATGCCCCTTCACTTGTGCTCCCCAGGGCCCTTGCAACATTTTGCCAGCATAGCAACTAATTGCCCCATTGTATTGCTCCATCCGTTTTCCACATCTTCATCCCTGATCACCGCCACTTCTCCATGACCCATTACAGGTCATTAGGCGATAACATGTGCCGGGTCCCTGCGAGGATGAAGACGAGAGTGCATGGACCAATGGAGCAGCACACCTGGGACAAGGAGTCGCTATGCTGACAAAAATTATGCGGGGCCCCGGGAAGTACAGTAACATTCAGAGGAGAGATCTGGGGGAGGGCGGCAGTTATTATGCAAGGGGCCCATGGGAGTGAATATGCTGTAGGAAGGGCCCCCCCCAGGGTAATTTTTCCCTGGGCCCCTTGTTCAAGGCTATTTTATATGAGATGAAGTCCTCACTTGTGTTACTTTTCCTCGAACACTGTTCAGCTGCTCTAGAGCATCTTTTTAACTGTTTAGTGGCTTTGGTCATCCAAGGTTGGCGACTGACACGGTGGGGGCGGACATTGACAAGGGGGGCGAAGTCATCCATGACTTTTGTAATGGAGCTGTTGTAGTGTATAGCAGCGGAGTCTGGGTCAGTGAAGGATTGTGTGAGGAGAGGTGCCAGGGCATCAGAGACAGATTGCATGTCTAGATTGCGATAGTTTCTGCGAGTATGTGAGCGTGCTTTTGCCAGGGTGGTAGCAAAAGAGGAGGAGAGAGAGAAGTTAAGTAGGTTATGGTAAGAGAGTGGTAGTGGATCACTAGTAAAGTCAGTGACAGAGCAGAGACAAGGCATTTTCACTGCAGGCCAGGTAAATCACTGAGGAAAGATTCTTACCCCCCTCCCCCCATTTCTGTGTAGAGAGCAGTAACGTAGGTAGGTTAATTTCCCAGAGTCCTTTGGGACATATAGCTGTGTGACATCATTATAGCCTAGGCTAGGCATCACTGGGAGGGCAGGATTACATACCAATATATAGCAATATATAGGTTATAAGAAGGGTTTCTGATGCTGAAACCAGGATAATTAGGGTAAAAATGGGTATCTATAATTATTTATTATTTTCTGCTATGAGTTGTTATGGGTCCTTTTTAAATCTCCTGGTAGAATGAAACAAGTTTCCGAACATTGTCATTTGAAAACATATTCATAGAAGATGTTTAAATATGGTGAATGCAGGGGGGCGCATGCGCGGCGCCAACAGGATAAGACATGTCCTGTGTGAGCTCCGTGCCTGAGTAGCATAGCGGGCTTGACTACAGCAGAACCGGGAGGCAGACCAGCCCCACCACAACACCTCTACCTCCGGGAGATGCCCGGGAAAGGAAAGAAAGCAAAAAAGAACCGGGAATCCTTGACACAGCCGACTTTACCGGCGTTGCTCTCCACGAAGCGGCCCAAGAAAGCAGACAAAATGGCGGCGGCGGCCTCCACTCCTAATACCTCTTCTGCTCAAAGTCCGCAACATTCCAGCGACCTAGACTACCCGATTCCGGTGGGCTACCCACCACACACGGAACTCTTGGCTAGCATAAGAGAGATGCTGAAATCCGAGCTAGCTTCCGCAGTCTCGGGGATCACTACGCAGATCCAGGAGATTGGCGGGAGAGTTAACGACCTGGAAAAAAGGGTGGATTCCTGTGCCAATGCCTTAAAAGCAGACAATACCAGACTAGACACGCAGGATACCAGAATCTCCCAGCTTGAGAGCAGACAGGAGGATTCCGAAAATAGAGACCGGCGTTCCAACATTAGAATCCGAGGTCTGCCGGAAAATATCACAGCGATCAAGGAAACGTCCCTCAACCTGTTTCGTCTCTCCTACCACAAGTGGATCCAGTTAACTTCAGAATGGACCGTATCCATAGGGCGCTTGGTCGCCCACGAAACCCAGATTTGCCAAGGGACGTGATACTTAATTTGCACTACTATGATATAAAAGATCAAATAATGATGGCGGCCAGGAACTTAACCAACCAAACCGGGCGTTCCCGCATCAGTCCGTCTATACGCAGACCTTTCACCCCTAACGCTGCAGAAACGAAGGCTACTACGACCGATCACCCAAACACTGATACGAGAGGCCATCCGCTACAAGTGGTCTTTCCCATGCGGCCTACAATTCCAACTCAATGGTGCAATGCAAACAATCAAAACCGTAGAAGCTGGAAGATCTCTCTTTGAGTCAGCGGGCATACAAGTAGAACAAGCCTCTACCTCGCCTCTGACCCGCCAGGATCCGATACCACAGCATCCAGAAAGAGAATGGCAGACCGTTAATAGGCGCAGATCTTCGGGACAGAACTCTTCCACGTCCCAAAGCCCCCAGCAATCTCCAGCCAGATGAGTATAATTTGATCGCTGAAGTCCTTATCCTTTGTTCCCTTTGGCATACGTTTCCCTTCACCGCTTCTGTTACTTTCAGTTAATTCCCGTAATCTGTTTTGACTCCTATACATCCGTGCCCTTATTTAGTCTGGGCCCCTACTCCAGGATATTGTCCCGTTCAGCCATAGTTACTCGTACAATGTCCCCCCTTTTTTACTTTATCACAAAGGCCCAAGACCAGAACCTGGAATAGGACTGCACCTTTTACAAACTGTGCTCCCTACCCACAGCTGAAAAATCGCCATCTACCACTCTCCAGAACCTCCCTACGGCGCTTCATACGCGACCAATGTAATCTGCAGACTGTGGCCGTCTACCACCCATTGGTCGTTAGTTTATTGTTCAAGGAGCTAACTACTCGTACCTATAGCTGAGCTCCTTTCCTCTCTAAAGCTTACTACATGTCTAAGGGTGCTGCACTTGCATTATATTAATGTTTACTACTGAACTCGATAAAGGTGTATCATCATGTTTTATCTTTATAGGTCTCGATACTGCCTTACCGTTCCTAATTGTGTTTAAAAATTATATGTGCCCATGCTACTCAGGGTTCACTTGCTGCCCCACTCAGGAAGTGTGTTAAGAGGCAGCTATAATATGGCTGCCACTTCCAGACCTCATATGATTCGGGTCACCGAGTTGACCCACAGTTTTGGACCAATATTTTGGTCCATGTTGTTCTTGTTATTGTTTTTTTATGTTCTTAACTTTCATTACGGTACACCAACTATTGTATTTCCAAGAGGGGTCTCCATAAGCATGCTTAGCATATTAACCACATTAGTTTGCAATGACTAAGGAAGCTGGTAATCTTGAGCTCAAAGTTCTCTCCTTAAACGTTAGAGGCTTTAATTCACCCCAAAAACATAGAAAAGCCTTCCACGACCTAAGCAGGGAGCGCCCTGACAATCTGTCTCCAAGAGACACACTTCTCCCATCAATCTGTCCCTACCTACTTCGACAAACGTTACACCACGACATATATAACTACTGCCCCTAAAAAGCTCTGAGGGGTACTCATTTTAATCAGAAACTCGCTGCCGTTTGAAGTCACTAAAACTGTATCTGACAAATATGGCAGATATGTCATATTACACGGCAAATTATATTCCTGGAACATCCAACTCATTAGTTCATACTCCCCACCTGAAAAAGCCTATAAGACATTTCAGCTTATTCATAAACAGATCTCGATTTACCCTAATACACTCTTCTTGTGATGTGGCGACTTCAACCTAACCATAAATGACAAAGTGGACAAATCCAAACAGTCCCCAGACAAGCTCAGCAAAACGCAAAGGATGCAACTACAGGAATCACAAGAAAACAGCTTTCTTGTTGATGCCTGGAGGGAACTGTATGGAAGTAAAAGAGGCTACACACACTACTCTGCAGCCCACAACTCATATGCAAAAATTGATCACATATTAATTTCTTCCTCCACAGTTCCCCACTTGAACTACTTGAGACATATCCCAATTCCTTATTCAGATCATGATATCCTGTTGACTAGTCTCGATCTAAACACATCTGCCTCACAATTTAAATCATGGAGACTTAATGAAACGACCCTCCTCAATTCTGAAACTCGAAAAGAAATCGCAACTGCGTTGCAAAACTACTTTGACAAAAACGATACCCCTGACGTATCTAAAGCTATGGCTTGCCCACAAAGTCGGCATTAGGGGTAAATTGATCCAGATCACCGCTAGAGCCCGTAGGAAGCACACTGAGGATCTCAATAACCTTTATTTCAAACTCCAGAGACTCAGATCACTCCACTAATCTCACCACTCTCTATTTCTGCTGAAACAGATCAAGGATACTGAGCAACAAATAAATATTTTACTATCCGACTCAGTAGAGAAAGCCCTCTCATGGACAAAGGCTCGCTATTATAGATATGCAAACAAGCCCGATACGTGGCTTGCCAATAAACTCAAAGGCCTAAGTAAGAACAGATCCATTTACAAACTTCAAAATTCTCAAGGTAAAATCACGAGCAACCCCAATGAGATACTCCGTGTGTTCCACGATTTCTACAAAAAACTATATACTGATTCAACCATACCCCAACAACAAAAGATCCACAACATGCTACAGACAATCAAATTTCCCACGCTAACTCAAGATGCCCAAAAAGCCTTAAACTCACCCATCACAGCTGAGGAACTTTCTATAGCCATTGGTAAATTAAAATCTAAAAAAGCACCGGGCCCTGATGGCTTTACAGCTATGTATTATAAAAAATTCAATGGAATATTAATTCCCCATTTAATGGAGTTCATCACTGACCTTTACAAACATAAACTGACTAACACTGAATTCCTTGAAGCCCATCTCACCTTAATCCCAAAACCCGACAGAGACCCACTACAACCTAAAAACTACCGCCCCATTTCCCTACTCAACATTGACTACAAACTCTTTACCGCCATCCTAGCTACGAGATTGAATATACTCCTCCCTGACCTCATAAACAATGACCAGGTAGGCTTCATTCCATCACGACAGGCTACCGTCAACATTAGACGGAATATAGACATCATCGCACATGCTAACAAGACAAAATCACCTTTAATGACACTCACCCTTGACATAGAAAAAGCTTTTGACATGATCTCCTTGCCTTACATGTTTACAGTTCTCTCATACTTAGGAATATCAGGTCAATTTATGTCCTGGCTACGCCAAATTTACTCCTCGCCCAAAGCCTTGCTGAAACTATCAGGCTCACCCAATATGCCCATCCCAATCAACAGAGGCACACGCCAAGGGTGCTCCCTCTCTCCTGCAATTTTTGCAATCATAATAGAACCCCTTGCCTCCCTCATCCGCCTAAACAAAGACATACAAGGATATAAAATATCAAATGAAGAATACAAACTAAGCATGTTTGCTGACGACATTATACTCACCCTCACTAGCCCAACCACATCCATACCTAACCTGCTAAAGACGCTCAAACACTTTGAAAGTCTATCAGGACTAAAAATCAATTACGACAAATCAGAAGCAATGTTCTGCAACTTCTCAAATCAATCAGCCCAATACATATCAAATTCCAACAACTTCCAACTTAGACTACACTATACTAAATACCTGGGCATCAAGTTAACTAAAACCTACGACTAACTGTATCAATGGAATTACATTCCTCTACTTAAAGACCTACGATCCATGCTCAGGTCGTGGAACCACTACAAGATCTCATGGGCTGGCAGAATCGCAAGTGTCAAGATGACCCTCTTACCAAAAATCTTATATTTCTTCAGAGTCCTCCCGACTCCTGTCAGACCCAATGACCTTCGAGACTTACAAAAAGACATAAGTTATTTTATCTGGGAGGGCAGACGCCCCCGTGTCTCCCAAAAAGTTATGTATTGGCATAAAACCAATGGTGGCCTATCTGTGCCAAACTTAATCAAATATTATAAAGCAGCTCAATTAGCAATCATTCCCACTATATATGGGGACGCCCGCGCTCCAAAATGGGTCGAGTTAGAGAACCTACTCCTACACCCCTTATCCTGGAGAGGTATTCTATAGTCCAACTACCCAAATTACAACCTATTAAAACACATTTCAGTAACCATTTACCACACCTTTGGTTTGTGGAGGAGAACCCGCTTTAAAGCTGCATTGCAATCCAAACCTTCCATTATGACGGAACTCTTCCACAACCCAGATTTCCAAGAGGGACAAACCTTGCAGACTTTTAAATGGTGGACTTCCAAAAACATTCGCACACTGCCACATCTCTTGATGAGAGGAAGGGTCCCCACATGGTCACAGTTTCTTAACCATCTTAGCGGTATGGACGAGCTCAGCTCGTCCATCACCGCCGATGGCTGCCGCTCAGGCCCTGCTGGGCCGATTTTGACGAAATAAAGAGCAGCACACGCAGCCGGCACTTTGCCAGCCGCGTGTGCTGCCCGATCGCCGCCGCTCTGCAGCGATCCGCCGCGAGCAGCGGCGAAAGAGGGTCCCCCCAGCCGCCTGAGCCCTGCGCAGCCGGAACAAATAGTTCCGGCCAGCGCTGAGGGCTGGATCGGAGGCGGCGGACGTCAGGACGTCAGCTGACGTCCATGACGTCACTCCGCTCGTCGCCATGGCGACAGGAGAAGCCAAACACGGAAGGCTGCTCATTGCGGCCTTCCGTGTTAATTTTGGCCGCCGGAGGCGATCGGAAGAACGCCTCCGGAGCGCCATCTAGTGGGCTTTCATGCAGCCAACTTTCAGTTGGCTGCATGAAATAGTTTTTTTTTTATTTACAAAAAACCCTCATGCAGCCGCCCTGGCGATCTTAATAGAATGCCAGGGTGGTTAACATCCACAGACCCCCCAGGTTAGAATGGCTTCGAGCCAAGCAGCTGCACCATTTCATTATGAATCTAGACCTCCATGGCCTTAACCTAGCCCCTTCCTCGTTCGAAAGCACCTGTACCCATGACCATGAGAAAAGGGATGCTATCTATACTTTACTCAAACCTTAATAACCCCCCGCCCAACTTCAAGCACAAGTTTCAATTAGCCTGGGAACAGGATCTCCACATTACTCTAGACAATGAGGAATGGACTCAGTGTTTGGAAACCCTATCCAAGGGAAGCATGCAAACATCAAACATGGAAATCTCCATACTCCTACTACATAGAACATACCTTGTTTCCGCAAGGTTACACGCAATAGACCGCTCCAGAGATCCTTCCTGCTAACACGGGTGCCGGGTACCAGGCACCATGCTCCATGTTTGGTGGTCCTGCCCCAAAGTTTCATCCTTATGGAGAAGGGTCCATGCACTGATTAGCTCTACGATCCGTATTATAAGAGATCCTAAAATCTTCCTCATGGGGTTCAAACCGAAGTCAATTCCACATGCCCAACATAAATTAATGCAATTTATCTTTTCTTGTACTAAAGCCCATATAGCCCACTCATGGAACCAGCCCCGCCTGTCATACTCGAAAGTCCTAGACAGAATTAACCACACATTAGTTTGCGAACGAATTAATGCAATAGTTTTGGACAGATATAACCATTTTATTAAAGTCTGGGATCCATGGATAACTCGCCACCTACCTAGAGGCACACAGATCCTACTGCCCGTGTGAAAAATTTTGTACGCAACTATCAGCTTATCAGCTTTACTTTTGAGAATGTCTCCTCCATACATCCCAGTTTTTCATTATAATGAACCACTGTGATGCTTGTTCAGACCCCCCATACCTACCACTCATTAACCACTTGAGGACCGCCCCCAGCCGATGGGCGGCGGCAAAGTCCGGGCCCAAACGACCGCAATACGCCCATCGGCGGGGGCGGCTGCGGGAGTGGTTATGCGGCGATCGCGTCATTCGTGACGCGATCAGCCGCCGGGGACTGGCTCCGCCCACCGCTCGTAGTAACCCGCCGGCCGTTCGGAAGCGCCGGCGGGTTACTAGCACCCGGATCGCCGCATTTACATTGTATAATAGGCTTTGTAATGTATACAAAGCCTATTATACTGGCTGCCTCCTGCCCTGGTGGTCCCAGTGTCCGAGGGACCACCAGGGCAGGCTGCAGCCACCCTAGTCTGCACCCAAGCACACTGATTTCCCCCCCCCTGCCCCCTGATCGCCCACAGTACCCCTCAGACCCCCCCCCCCCCTGCCCACCCCCCAGACCACTGTACCCAGTCACCCCCCTAATCACCCATCAATCACTCCCTGTCACTATCTGTCAACGCTATTTTTTTTTTATCCCCCCCCCCCGCCCACTGCCCTCTCCTGATCACCCCCCCACCCCTCAGATTCTCCCCAGACCCCCCCCCCCAGACCCCCCCCCCCCGTGTACTGTATGCATCTATCCCCCCTGATCACCTGTCAATCACCGGTCAATCACCCCCTGTCACTGCTACCCATCAATCAGCCCCTAACCTGCCCCTTGCGGGCAATCTGATCACCCACCCACACCAATAGATCGCCCGCAGATCCGACATCAGATCACCTCCCAAATCCATTGTTTACATCTATTCTCTCCTCTAAACACCCACTAATTACCCATCAATCACCTATCAATCACCCCCTATCACCACCTGTCACTGTTACCCATCAGATTAGACCCTAATCTACCCCTTGCGGGCACCCAATCACCCGCCCACACGCTCAGATTGCCCTCAGACCCCCCTTTATCAATTCGCCAGTGCAATATTTACATCTGTTATTCCCTGTAATAACCCACTGATCACCTGTCAATCACCTATCAATCACCCCCTGTCACTGCCACCCATCAATCACCCCCTGTCACTGCCACCCATCAATCAGCCCCTAACCTGCCCCTTGCGGGCAATCTGATCACCCACCCACACCAATAGATCGCCCGCAGATCCGACATCAGATCACCTCCCAAGTGCAGTGTTTACATCTCTTCTCTCCTCTAAACACCCACTAATTACCCATCAATCACCCCCTATCACCACCTGTCACGGTTACCCATCAGATTAGACCCTAATCTGCCCCTTGCGGGCACCCAATCACCCGCCCACACCTCAGAACGTCCTCAGCCCTGATCACCTCGCTAGTGCATTGCTTGCATCTATTTCCCCCCTCTAATCACACCTTGAGACACCCATTAATCACCTCCTGTCACCCCCTAGCACACCTACCCATCAGATCAGGCCCTAATTTGCCCTGTGTGGGCTCCTGATCACTCGGCCAAACCCTCAGGTCCCCCTCAGACCCCCTTCCGATCACCTCCCCAGTGCATTGATTGCATCTATTTTCCCCTCTAACCGCCCCCTGAGACACCCATCAATCACCTCCTGTCACCCCCTAGCACTCCTATCCATCAGATCAGGCCCAAAACATCCTGTCATCTAAGAGGCCACCCTGCTTATGACCGGTTCCACAAAATTTGCCCCCTCATAGACCACCTGTCATCAAAATTTGCAGATGCTTATACCCCTGATCAGTCATTTTGAGAAATTTGGTTTCCAGACTACTCACAGTTTTGGGCCCGTAAAATGCCAGGGCAGTATAGGAACCCCACAAGTGACCCCATTTTAGAAAGAAGACACCCCAAGGTATTCTGTTAGGTGTATGATGAGTTCATAGAAGATTTTATTAGCGGAAATTAGATTTTTATTGTTTTTTTCACAAAGTGTCATTTTTCACTAACTTGTGACAAAAAATAAAATCTTCTATGAACTCACCATACCCCTAACGGAATACCTTGGGGTGTCTTCTTTCTAAAATGGGGTCACTTGTGGGGTTCCTATACTGCCCTGGCATTTTAGGGGCCCTAAACCGTGAGGAGTAGTCTAGAAAACAAATGCCTCAAAATGACCTGTGAATAGGACGTTGGGCCCCTTAGCGCACCTAGGCTGCAAAAAAGTGTCACACATGTGGTATCGCCATACTCAGGAGAAGTAGTATAATGTGTTTTGTGGTGTATTTTTACACATACCCATGCTGGGTGGGAGAAATCTCTCTGTAAATGGACAATTGTGTGTAAAGAAAAATCAAAAATGTGTCATTTACAGAGATATTTCTCCCACCCAGCATGGTTATATGTAAAAATACACCACAAAACACATTATACTACTTCTTCTGAGTACGGCGATACCACATGTGTGACACTTTTTTGCAGCCTAACTGTGCTAAGGGGCCCAAAGTCCAATGAGTACCTTTAGGATTTCACAGGTCATTTTGAGACATTTGGGTTCAAGACTACTCCTCACGGTTTAGGGCCCCTAAAATGCCAGGGCAGTATAGGAACCCCACAAGTGACCCCATTTTAGAAAGAAAACACCCCAAGGTATTCTGTTAGGTGTATGATGAGTTCATAGAAGATTTTATTTTTTGTCACAAGTTAGCGGAAATTGATATGTATTGTTTTTTTTTTCACAAAGTGTCATTTTCCGCTAACTTGTGACAAAAAAAAAATCTTCTATGAACTCACCATACTCCTAACAGAATACCTTGGGGTGTCTTCTTTCTAAAATGGGGTCACTTGTGGGGTTCCTATACTGCCCTGGCATTTTAGGGGCCCTAAACCGTGAGCAGTAGTCTAGAATCCAAAGGCCTCAAAATGACCTGTGAATAGGACGTTAGGCCCCTTAGCGCACCTAGGTTGCAAAAAAGTGTCACACATGTGGTATCGCCGTACTCAGAAGAAGTAGTATATTGTGTTTTGGGGTGTATTTTTACACATACCCATGCTGGGTGGGAGAAATATCTCTGTAAAAGGACAATTGTGTGTAAAAAAAAATCAAACAATTGTCATTTACAGAGATATTTCTCCCACCCAGCATGGGTATGTGTAAAAATACACCCCAAAACACATTATACTACTTCTCCTGAGTACGGCGGTACCACATGTGTGGCACTTTTTTGCACCCTAAGTGCGCTAAGAGGCCCAAAGTCCAATGAGTACCTTTAGGATTTCACAGGTCATTTTGCGACATTTGGTTTCAAGACTACTCCTCACGGTTTAGGGCCCCTAAAATGCCAGGGCAGTATAGGAACCCCACAAATGACCCCATTTTAGAAAGAAGACACCCCAAGGTATTCCGTTAGGAGTATAGTGAGTTCATAGAAGATTTTATTTTTTGTCACAAGTTAGCGGAAAATGACACTTTGTGAAAAAAAACAATTAAAATCAATTTCCGCTAACTTGTGACAAAAAAAAAAAATCTTCTATGAACTCACCATACTCCTAACGGAATACCTTGGGGTGTCTTCTTTCTAAAATGGGGTAATTTGTGGGGTTCCTATACTGTCCTGGCATTTTAGGGGCCCTAAACCGTGAGGAGTAGTCTTGAAACGAAATTTCTCAAAATGACCTGTGAAATCCTAAAGGTACTCATTGGACTTTGGGCCCCTTAGCGCAGTTAGGGTGCAAAAAAGTGCCACACATGTGGTATCGCCGTACTCAGGAGAAGTAGTATAATGTGTTTTGGGGTGTATTTTTCCACATACCCATGCTGAGTGGGAGAAATATCTCTATAAATAGACAATTGTGTGTAAAAAAAAATAAAACAATTGTCATTTATGGAGATATTTCTCCCACCCAGCATGGGTATGTGTAAAAATACACCCCAAAACACATTATACTACTTCTCCTGAGTACGGCAATACCACATGTGTGGCACTTTTTTGCAGCCTAACTGCGCTAAGGGGCCAAAAGTCCAATGAGCATCTTTAGGCTTTACAGGGGTGCTTACAATTAGGCACCCCCCAAAATGCCAGGACAGTGAACACACCCCACAAATGACCCCATTTTGGAAAGTAGACACTTCAAGGTATTCAGAGAGGAGCATAGTGAGTCTGTGGCAGATTTAATTTTTTTTTGTCGCAAGTTAGAAGAAATGGAAACTTTTTTTTTTTTCTTTTTTTTGTCAGAAAGTGTCATTTTCCGCTAACTTGTGACAAAAAATAAAATCTTCTATGAACTCACCATGCCTCTCACTGAATACTTTGGGATGTCTTCTTTCCAAAATGGGGTCATTTGGGGGGTATTTGTACTATCCTGGAATTTTAGCCCCTCATGAAACCTGACAGGTGCGCAGAAAAGTCAGAGATGCTTGAAAATGGGAAAATTCACTTTTGGCACCATAGTTTGTAAACGCTATAACTTTTACCCAAACCAATAAATATACACTGAATGGGTTTTTTTAATCAAAAACATGTTTGTCCACATTTTTCGCGCTGCATGTATACAGAAATTTTACTTTTTTGAAAAATGTCAGCACAGAAAGTTAAAAAAATCATTTTTTGCCAAAATTCATGTCTTTTTTGATGAATATAATAAAAAGTAAAAATCGCAGGAGCAATCAAATAGCACCAAAAGAAAGCTTTATTAGTGACAAGAAAAGGAGGTAAAATTCATTTAGGTGGTAGGTTGTATGAGCGAGCAATAAACCGTGAAAGCTGCAGTGGTCTGAATGGAAAAAAAGTGCCTGGTCCTTAAGGGGTAGAAAGACTGTGGTCCTGAAGTGGTTAATATAAATAGACTGTACCGCTGTTATCAAAGTTCTGTACTACCTTTATATGTGTAATTATGATATATGGCGCCCATGTTGGGTAGCCATGTTTCAATGCCTGTAACCATTTTTATGCATACTTGGCCCTCGGGCCCAATAAAAGATTTTGAAACTAAATATGGTGAATGCAACAGCAGACATAATACATTTCATATATCATGTATTGCCTTCTTTTCTAAGTAATGATACCTTTCATAGCACTATCTTATTAGAGCATTTAGAGCCCTAGCCCTGCACAAGACTGAATGTGTGGTACGTGCCTTCATAACGTGCTGCATACATGAAATACGAAGTCTGTTGGGCATCTGCACGTACTCTAGAATCACAGTCGTGCTTGAGTTGTCATTCTTATCTATGCTTTCATTACTCACCATATTTTCTCTCGTATACTCCTTATTCTGCATTATTTTTTCTATCAATAAATCACACCCTCTGCTCCTTGAACTTTCCATACTTACAGTTCTACTTTTACTTCTATCACATTCCACATTAATTTACCATCTGGGGTTAAAGAGACTCTCCCAGTCTTCCCTCTATTGTACTGTCCTGTAACAAATTATACTTACTTAACTTTGTTGTCTCAAGCTTTATTTAATTTAAAGTGAACCTGATCTTACCTAAAATTGACCACCTTTTACATTCTGCATGCGTCCGATTCATCCTTTCAAGAACAGCAATTGAGATGGCTGCACGGACATCAAGAGAACCGAAGGGGACTCAAAGAATGTTGAGGGACCTCACAGACTACAGGGGGATGGAAGAATACCCAGGTAAGTAGGTATGTTCGACCTAGGAAGTAGGTCTTTCCTCCCTCGCTAAGCTGTTCCCACCGGCCAACTGTCACCATCTCTCGTCAATTGGGCAGCAATCCAGTGACAGTTGGACAATGGTGGCAATTTAGGGAGGGTGGAAATGCTGGGGACAGTTTATGACTCAGGCCTGAATCCAACCTCATAAACCAACCAACATTGAACAAGTGAACATGAGTAGTGCTGCTTGGACACAATCCGTGATCACGGCATACCCATGATTCACAAGCATTTTTTCACTATCCGACATCGTGATCCAAATCCGTGATCGGGAATCGATCACGGCAGTCAATCATAAAATTAAGCCCTTATTTAAAGTATTTGGGAAAAATATCCGTGATTATCACCTGAAGACCCGCCGACTTTAATGGTTAATAGCAAAGCCCCCTTACATGGTAGAAACACCAAATTTGCCAGATATGTTAAGAAGAATTCTGGGAACAAGACGGAAATTTTTTTTTTTTTTTAAAAAAGACCTTATGGTTTTTGAGAAAATTTTAAAGTTTCAAAGGAAAATAGTATACATTTAAATGCGGTAATAGCAGTAAATGACAGTTAATGTACTTACCGCATTTACATGTATACTTTTTACCTTTGAAACTTCCTTTGATATTTAAAATCGATTTTTACAAAATCTGTAAGGTCTTTTTGAAAAAAAAAAAATTCCTCTAGTTCCCACTATTCTTCTTAACATATCTAGCAAATTTGATGTTTCTACCAAGTAAGGAGGCTTTGCTATTAACCCCTAAAGCCGGTGGGTGTTGGCGGTTTTTAACCATTTTTGCCTTTTGGACGTGACGATCACTGATTCTTATAACAGTGACTGCTTCTTATCAGAGGCCACGGGGTCTTTCTGACCCCCCCAAAACAAATCATGTCCTTGTGCTTCCTGTAAGTAAGCACTCTTGCTTACATGATGGGAATTTCACAAAATCACTGTGGCCATCTTATGGCCAAATAGTAAAACTAGATGCACATACATTTTTTTTCCATACAACACAATAAATTACATTTAAAGTTAACAGTTTACCTCCCACACCCGAAAAATACCCAAATAAATTTTTTAAGAAAAAATAAAATAAGTTACAATAACAAAAACAAACAAATCGTTACATAAGGGTCTGAACTTTTTAAATATGTATGTCAAGAGGGTACATTACTAATATTTTTTAAATTATAAGCTTGTAAATAATGATGGATGCAAAACTGAAAAAAATGCACCTTTATTTCCAAATAAAATATTGGCACCATACATTGTGATAGGGACATAATTTAAATGGTGTAATAACTGGGACAGATGGGCAAATACAATATGTGGGTTTCAATTATGGTACCATGTATTATTTTAAAACTATAATGGGCGAGAAATAATATGTTTTCCATTTTTTCTTAATATTCCTGCTAAAATGCATTTAGAAAAAAAAATTCTTAGCAAAATGTACCACCCAAAGAAAGCCTAAGTGGTGGCAGAAAAAACAAGATATAGATCAATTAATTGTGATAAGTAGTGATAAAGTTATTGGCGAATGAATGGGAGGTGAAAATTGCTCAGATGCATAAGGTGAAAAACGACTGAAGGCTGAAGTGGTTAATCATGAACACTTTTTTCATTAAAAATTTTAAAATTAATTTTCTCAAAAACTATTAGTTGTTTTTTTTTTAAATTGTTTAGGTTGTAGCCACTGATCACCTTTATAATCCATGCAATTTGGTGATTGTAGCATGTATGGGGGCTTTGCTATTAACGTTAAAGTCAAATCTGTGTTCACGGTATCTACATGTAATCATGACTAAAATCCGAATCGAATCCAAGGCTCCGATTCAAATCACAATCACGGCATATCCAGATTTCGATTCTGCCGTGGCCAAATTTACTCAAATTCATGTTTGGGGGTATCCAAGCATCATTGAACATGAGTTCACTTTAATCAAGATCATTTAGGGATCTCCTTCACCTCATCAAGTTAGGCTCAATATCCATGAAGTCTCTACATAAAATGGAACTAACTTCAAAATCAAACTGAAAATAGTTAATGCCTTTTTGGTGGACTGTTAAAAAAAATCTATTCACAAGTTTAGGAGAAAGCAAGAAAACAAGATCCTGTTAGATCCTCTGCAGCTGAAATGGAACTTGTGGTAGAAGAGACTTAAGGGGAAGATAGCAGTTTTCAAAACTGTAAACAATAGCTGACCACAGCTTGGTCAGTACTGCAGCTCTGGACAGTCTCGTGAACACTACTTCCTGCTACATCATATTATCTGCTCTGCTGTGTGCAGTCCTCTACTCTTCTCAATCTAGCTTCTGAGATAACTTAACACACAAAGCAGCTGTCTTGTCTCTGCACACAAAGCAGAATTCAGCCCTCTGTGGATTGATAATTTTCATTTCCATCGGACACAATGGCATCCTTCTGTTCCTAGCACAGTCATCATATACATCAGTATAGATATCCAACATTTTTTTTTGCCATTGAGTTCTGACGTGTTTTCAAAGCGTACGTATTTTACTGGAGTATGTAAATAAGTTGCTTTGCTGAAAATTGATCAGCATTTTCTTGTATCTGCCCGTAGGAGGAAAGTCTACCACTACCTCCTCATTTTTAAATCTTTTTATCTTTCTGGCACCTCTGTATCCATACTACGTGTTTTCAAAGCGTTACTTTCATATTTTTCCCATTTTTAACACAATTTAGCAGAACTATATAGCAACTACATCAATCTTCTTTATTTCACATCACAAATGTAAATACACCAAATTAATCCAGTAACAATGGGAAGAGAGATGATCACAGTATTCTAAGTAAATATTGTCCAGAAAATGGAAGGAAAAAATAAAAAACTTTGAAGACACGAGTAAAAAAAAAAAAAAAAAAAAAAAAAGGAATTGTGCATATACTGGCAACCTACTACTGGACAACTGAAGCTAAAGGATATGGAGGCTGCCATAATTATTTCCTTTTAAGAAATACCAGTTGACTGTGAATGTAAATCAGGGAGAGGAAAGATTTTACAATGGGCAAACACATATCATTTACACATAACTATTGTAAAAATGAAGCACTTTTTTATTACATTATTTTCACTGGAGTTCCTCTTTAAGAATATTCATACCTCAGCAAATAAACAGATAATGGTTTAGGCGGTTACATTTCATAACTGTTCTGTTTAATAGTTATTGGCATGTGCTAAATACTGCTTATCTGACACTGATAAACATCACTTTTGCTAATCTGAAACACTATAGGAGATGTAGGTCACACAACACTGCAGTTTAAATTTCCAGACAGTGGAATCAAAAGAAATGTCACACCATCTTTAACAAGAATAACAAACAAAGGGATAGTACAAAGCCAAAATACAAGATAAAAGTTCAGGAGTAAAACTGCTGTAAAGTTGAGTAGTTTGGTGCTGACACAAGACCAACCTTTCTCAAAGGATATTGCTGACAGGCTATACAGACTGACCTATTTCTAGAAAATTATAGCTTCCTGAATTGTCATGCTTATCCTTTGCCTTTGTACTATCTGAGTTACTGACCCAGGACAAGTAAGCACTTGTGTTCTAACTTTGCTCTGATACCAAGTCCAGGACGGTGGCGTAGTGGTTAGCGCTCTCGCCTTGCAACACTGGTTCGAATCCCAGCCAGGTCAACATCTGCAAGGAGTTTTTATGTTCTTCACGTGTCTGTGTGGGTTTCCTCCGGGTACTCCGGTTTCCTCCCACATCCCCAAAACATACAGATAAGTTAATTGGCTTCCTCCTAAAAAAATTGGCCCTAAACTATGATGCATGCACTACAAGATATAGACGTGTGACTCTGGTAGGGACTAGATTGTGAGCTCCTCTGAGAGACAGTTAGTGATAAGACAATATACTCTGTACAGCACTGCGTAATATGTCGGCGCTATATAAATACTAAATAATGATAATAAAAATATAAGTCCAGTGAGCTTCTTACAGACAGTAAGTACTGAAAATCAAAAGCAGAGAAAATTGTTTTGATAATGATGGTTGAAAGAAATATGCTGGTAGAAGATTAAAAAAAAATAAGAATTATGATTTTTAGGAGGGGCGCACACTTGCCTCTATGATATCGCAGACAATTTTCCATTTTTCCAGCGGAATGCAATCGCATTTTCAAGTGTGATTTTTCTATTTTGCAGCAAAATACATAATTAAAACGCTTGCGGCATGTGGAAATAAAGGCTGTCCAGGATTTATTTATTTTTACACTGGATACAAACATGAAATGGAACACAAATGAATGCAACACAAAGTGAGACGCACATTTTCTGTCCACAGCAAAATGCCTACGTGTGCTCCCTGCCTTAGTAAGTCTAATGGTGCCCATATGAGGTACAATATAAATGTTCGATTTTCCCGTTTATCCAACCAAAACAAACAAATCAAATGAAAGTTGAAAATAATCTTTTTTTTAATCAAGAAAAAGGAATGATTATCCCATTTTTTAAAAATCAAAATCCGATTGAAAATGCTGGAAAAATGTTATATTCGATCTAACGGAATATTTGAACGAAATTATCTATTCTAAAAAAAAAAGAAAAAAATAGTACCACGTATGGGCACAATAAAATACTTTTTCTTTACAATCCAGGCTTTCAGAGGCTGAGATCACACTTGTCCTCTTCATGTGTGTTTTTTTGCACTGCAAAGAATGCACTCGCACAGACATCCCATGCAATTCAGAGGGGGGTTTACGTTGTGCATTGGTTAAAAACAGCTTGGTGCTTTTTGTTTTTTTTATTTATTTTTCATGTGGCAAGTGCTTTGTACTAAATGAATGCCCTTCAGCAAGCTGTTAGTGTGAACATAAAACCACAGACATTGGGAACCGCGCACATAGGATGTCCATGCAGTGCATTGCTACATTCCACAGAAAAGGCAAGTGTGATCTCCGCCTTACAAACATATCTATAAAAAAGGATTTATTTATTATACATACACAAAATCACATTACATAAAGTGAAAGTTTACAAGTAGTTCTTACTTATATTATTTAATGAGCATATTCTTATTGTTGACTTTTGTCTGATATTGAAGAGAACCCGAGGTGTTACAAAGCTTGAAGAGTAAAAGAGGAAAGCCTCAGGATCCTCCGGAGGGATCCCACACTGTCCTCCAATCCTCTGCCACTGCCTGGGGCCATCTGGAACACGTGCTCCTCTTTTGGTATAAGCACGGCTGCACAACACCGATACACGGGCCGATCCAGCTTACTGTGGAGGTGCTGCCATACTCACACTGTCACAGTCCACACCACACATCTCCACAGATCAAGGGCTGTGATCACCAACTAATCACAAACTCTCTAGCCTTTGCTGTCCACTCTACTGTACTCTGACAGCAGTAAGCAATCCTTGTTATGCAAGGAAACAGGAAGTGGTGAACATACATTTTTTTTTATGTTGCCTGCAATATACAGGGTCATTTTCAGCCCTTTGTAGGGCCGGATTTACCATAAGGCATTGTAGACACGTGCCTACAGGCGCCTGATGATGGAACGGCCAATCACTTCTCTACCCTAGTGCCTTCCTCCCTCCTTCCCTATGCAGAGTCCTGAGCAGAGCGTAAATGAGAGGTTACTCACCCAGCTCTCCACTGCATTCCACTGACGAGATCTCCCTTCTTTTGAGGGCACCTCTAGCTACTTAATCCTGAGGTTCCTCTAGCTACCCAAGATGGGCAAGGGAAAAAAAAGGAAGTGACAGCTGGGCCAGCCAGCACACTTGTGGTGTGGTTCAGCGGGTGATTTGTATGTTTGTGGAGGGCAAAGTCTAGGGAGCCAGGACATCTGTGCCTAAAGGCTCCAGTGATATAAATCTGGCCCTCGTCCTTTGCAAATTGACTGAAGATTGCCTTAGAAATTACTGGTACTACCTTATGACTTACTGTGGAACGTTTGTTGGACTATACAGTACTGTACTACAGAGGTTGATGTAGTGGACAGGGCTCTTGTCGAAGATGTTTGGGATGTTCCCAGCACTGGAACGGTGGAGGTAAGGGGCACAGAGGCTTTCGCCTCCTGAGGTAAATAACCATTTGGGGCACTTTTTCCCTTCAGGCCTCCTTTGAAATCAGAATACGCATGACATGCAGACAATTAGCATTACCCAGTTTCACAGAAAAGGAATAGTTATTAATATAAAATCCATGGAATCATCTAATGAAGAAGCAAAGTGTGAAACTCATATCTACACATATATGCTCAGTTTGGCTAAATGTGCAGCATGGTCTTTGCTATTGAGGATGCAGGCACTGCTGGTCAAGGAATTTAGGGATAGTTGCCCAGTCTGATAAAAAAAACCAGCCAAATCAGGAAACTTTAATCTTATGTCTGTAATCGGCCAATTATTCAGACTACGCTAAACTGTATGCACCTATTTCTATTGCTTGTAAGTACATCGCTGCAGCTGGATATGAAGGTTGAGGATTATCTGTTACATCTTGCAGCCTGAAATGTTATCTGTTTCTGTTTTATATAATCTAACTGGCAGATTCACAAGACAGATTGGTATTTACAGCATGAAAATGTTGGCTCTTTTGCTTAGTATAGATTGCTTTGAACCTAATGTTAGAGAAACTGCTAAAGAGATTTATCTGAATGTTTTATGCAACTTTTATAATTTATCAAGTGTGCATCTATTTCTCTTTTTAAAGTAGAAGTGGACCCAAACCAAACATTTTTTTAATTCAGAATATTTAGTTGCACCGCTCTGACACATACAAAGATAAATAAACACTCCTTCAAGCCTATGAGCATTTCAGTGCATACTTTTCACCCTTCTCTTTTCAATACTAGGGTTATACAGGTGGCAGCCATTAGCAATTCCTCCTTTGCTGGAGACCATCTACTAAACCAGTTTGCCGGATTCTGTCCCGGCAATATGAAAGGAAGGGAGGGGTTCCTTCAATAAATGTAAACTATTTTATATTTGTCATCATGCAGCCGAATAAAAGGCTGCTATTTATTATTATATTTTAGAAAATAGATTTTATTTCTCAAATCTTTTATTTTTAATTTGGGTCCACTTTAAGTGGTAAGTAAAAGTGAAGCAAATACAACTGAAAAATACCATATCAGACGACACCTTCTCTAAACATGCAAGGTCACTCTCCAGACAGCAGCGATAACACAGCTTGCCACACTATAGGCTGTGTGTGGACAGCCAAATGCAGTTGAACTCCACCCTGCACATGTTGCAGAGGTTTTGTAAGCATCACAGAGCGGTCAGCACTACCTACTGGAGTTAATCCCTAACTCTAATCCATCTAGTGTTCCTGCTGGACAACTACGCTACATAGTCAAAAGTAAAGGTGCCATGGAGCAGACTAATTGGCTTATGGCACAAGCTCAAGGTCTAGGGACTGAAGGAGGAGGAGGAGGCAGTACCTGAAGAGCCTCGACAGGAGCAAGAGGCAACCTATCAGGAGTGCCATTGATTAAGGGGTGGGGCGAAACAGAGCAGCAGGAGGACAACACCGCTATCTTCAGCAGCCAGGAAGAGGTGAAGAGGGGCCACCTATTCCAAATGACTAAACATATGGGGTGCTCCCTCAGGAATGATTGCCAGATAACTGCCACTGAGGAGATGGAGGCCTACTGTTTGACCACCCTTTTACATCCATTCTGCAAGGGGAAACTGGCACAGCAACTCAATATTCACAAATAGGAGTAACGGTAGCCATCACCCCTGCTGGATAGACTGGATGGTGTACGCCTACATGGGGTCTGTCAGTGCGTCTGACACCATGAACACTGACTATTCCAAGGGGTCATGGGTTGCCAAGCAGGACATCCATCCAAGCTCACTTAGTTCACCTTGGGAATGCTGTACAGTCAGTCATCCAGTATGATATCTGAGCCAGCTTTAAATGCAGCAGGTGGGGTTGTCACCAACAGGGCCACCCATCTGTCCACAGAAATAGTCCTGCACCAGTGCTGATTTCCGTCCACCCACTGCTGTATTCTGGGACTGAAGGCGCCTCCTGTCTCTCCCTCTCTTTTGTTCCCAAAGTCTTCTCTCTTAGGAATCACACACTAATTAATTATGAATATTTATTATTTATATACACACACAAACACATATATATATGATCATCTGTTTATTATGTTACACCCAATGATCAGATAAATATCTTCAGTAGCAAGATATACTATTTTGTAGTTAAGCTGACTGTGGCAGCAAGTTGGCATTCAGATAATTATTTCATTAACCACCTTAGCGGTATGGACGAGCTCAGCTCGTCCATTACCGCCAGAGGGTGCCGCTCAGGCCCTGCTGGGCCGATTTTGATCAAATAAAAAGCAGCACACGCAGCCGGCACTTTGCCAGCCTCGTGTGCTGCGAGCCGCGAGCAGCGGCGAAAGAGGGTCCCCCCAGCCGCCCGAGCCCTGCGCAGCGGGAACAAATAGTTCCGGCCAGCGCTAAGGGCTGGATCGGAGGCGGCTGACGTCAGGACGTCGGCTGACGTCCATGACGTCACTCCGCTCATCGCCATGGCGACGAGGTAAGCGAAACACGGAAGGCCGCTCACTACTTCTGGCCGCCGGAGGCGATCAGAAGAACGCATCCGGAGCGCCCTCTAGTGGGCTTTCCTGCAACTTTCAGTTGGCTGCATGAAATAGTTTATTTTTATTAAAAAAAACACCTCCCGCAGCCGCCCTGGCGATCTTAATAGAACGCCAGGGTGGTTAACATTGCCTTTATATGTGAAAAACAAAAAATATACTAATCATAAACCTTTTGTATTTCTTTATCCTGGATATGTGGCCTCATGAAACCTTAACAAATCCTGCTTTTGTGGCATTACATCTACACCTGCACATTAACGTATGGTAATATGTTGGTAATATGTTGAGTATAACTAATTGGCCACTGATGCCTGCCTGGACCCACTCCAATTTGCTTACAGGGCAAACAGGTCCTCGGATGATGCCATAAACACCAGCCTGGCGTACATCATGGAACACCTGGACAGACCTGACACCTATGCAAGGATTCTCTTCCTTGACTTCAGCTCTGCTTTTAATACCATCTGCCCCAACATCCTACATGGCAACCTCACTCAACTTGGTCTCGACTTCACCCTATGTGCTTGGATTAAAGACTTCCTCACCAACAGGACACAACTAGTTAAACTCGGCAACGGCTCCTCTCAGGAAAGAACCACCAACACGGGGGCCCCGCAAGGTTGTGTGCTGTCCCCGTTCCTGTTTTCCTTGTACACGAACGACTGTTCCTCATCCACGAACTCTGTCAAGGTCGTTAAATTCGCAGACGACACCACCATTCTTGGCCTCATTGGGGATGATGGGGAGAATGACTACAGAAACGAGATTGAACGCATTTGCAATTGGTGTAAGGAACACAATCTGGTACTGAACGCAGGGAAAACAGTTGAACTGGTTATTGACTTTAGAAGGCGCCCTTCCACAATCAACCCTGTCTCCATTGAGGGCACTGTGGTTAACAGGGTGTCTAGCGTACGGTTCCTGGGCACCACCATCACTTCCTGAGACAACTTAGGAAGTTTAGAATGTCGCGGGAACTGTTGACTTGCTTCTACACGGCCACCATTGAGTCGATCCTATGTTCCTCGATTATCGTATGGTATGCTGGTGCCACTGCAAGGGACAGACTCAAACTTCAGAGGGTTATCAACTCTGCGGAGAAGATAATAGGGTCACCCCTGCCACCACTGGACCTCTTGTTCACCTTCAGACTGTGGTCCAGGGCAAATAAGATAGTGAACGACCCTTCACACCCTGGCTGGCACCGCTTCAATCGGCTTCCCTTAGGCCGTCGCTTCCGCACCATCCCCACTAGAACCACCAGGCACAGGAATACCTTCTTCCCTCAAGCTGTAATGCACCTGAACTCTCGCTCTCTCTCATGCGAAGCCCGCTAGCCTTCCACTCTCGCCACTCCTGCCTCGTGGCATAGCTGAATTTGTGTTTTTTGTCTTTCTTTGTATCAATGTATCTGTATGACTAACAGCCGCTTGTAAACTGTTGTTCCCTGCCATGCCGTGTATGCCAGAAATAATTCCGGGTGTGACACCTGTTACACTCGGCGAATAAAAGAGATTCTGATTCTGATTCTGACAAACTATGCTGATATTCATATGTTTGAAATATTGATTTCTCTCATCACAAACAATGGGCCATATGCAATTCAAGGTGATAAGAAGTTCAAAACATTCTCGATTTCAATCATGTTCTAGCGTAAAGAGCATAGTTTGGGTGATTCTCCTGTGTCCCGAGCAATGGACAGCATTACAGCATGGCTACCTCCCTCCCCACGGGAGATACGTGTGCACCCAAAATCCGACAAGCAGGCTCCTGGGCACTAACCCAATGTCTGCCACTGCATGTCAGGTTTTCCTTGCACCCTCACTTTGTGTCGACCCACTGTGACTGCCGCTCTTTTCCACCGCTTCTTTACTAAAGCCCCAGCAAAAGCAGCTTCCCGCTTTGACTGAGAATCAGGACGATTTTCATTGGTCTACCAAGTGGACGAATGAGGAGCCCTGAGTTGAGCTATGAAGATGCCTTTCCGGATCTCCACCAGTAAAGAAGAAGCAGGAATGGAGAGCAGAGACAGCGGAAACAGCAGGTCAGTGTAGAGTGTCAAGGAGCAACCGTGCCAGGAAAGCCCGTCGCTGAGTGAGCTCCAGGGTGCCTTAAGTGGCTGGATAGTGTACTGGTTAAGGGCCCTGCCTCCGACACGGGAGACCAGGGTTCGAATCTCGGCTCTGCCTGTTCAGTAAACCAGCACCTATTCAGTAGGAGACCTTGGGCAAGACTCCTTAACACTGCTACTGCCTATAGAGCGCATCCTTGTGGCTGCAGCTCTTGCGCTTTGAGTCCACCAGGAGAAAATCGCGATATAAATGTTCTGTGTGTCTGTGTTTTGTTTAAGTGTGTCTACGTCAGGAAAGTCGGCCAGGAAGAGATTGTTCTATCAGAATTTAAAGGAGAAAACAGAAAAAAAGAAGTAAAAGAATAAAGAAGTGATAGATGAAAAACAGAAGAATAATTCCCCCCCCCCCCCCCTAATAAAGTTCCAATTTATTTTTTTACAATAAAGGAGGTTTGCTGTCAAAAGTGATCCACTATACCCATGTACCTGGGAGGGGACAGACATCTGGGGGTATATATATATATATATATATATATATATATATATATATATTTTATATATATATATATATATATATATATATATATATATATATATATATATATATATATATATATATATATATATATATATATATATATATATATTCTCTTGAGTTTTGCTGTTACTGTCACAGCTGTTCTATTTCCTGCTATCAACTTCTTATTACAAGAAGGTCCACCTCTAATGCCTGGTAAACACCATGGGAAGAGGGTGGAGGTGCCCAACAATATAAAAAAAATAAAAATAAATAATAACAGCTTAAAATGAAGAGGCAGTGGTGCCACTCACTTCTTCTGAAGAAAAAAAATCCAATGACAACTTGCTTTAACCACTTCAGCCCTCAGTCATGTTTCACTTTATGCATCCAAGCAACTTTCACCTCCCATTCATTCGCCTATAACTTATCACAATGAACTGATCTATATCTTGTTTTTTCCGCCGCCAATTAGGCTTTCTTTGGGTGGTACATTTTGCTAAGAGTTACTTTACTGTAAATGCATTTTAACAGTAAGAATAAGAAAAAAAAAGGAAAAAATTCATTATTTCTCAGTTTTCGGCCATTATAGTTTTAAAATAATACATGCCTCCATAATTAAAACCCACGTATTGTATTTGCCTAATAGTCCCGGGTATTACACCGTTTAAATTACCATATTTTTTGGAATATAAGACGCACTTTTTCTTCCCCAAAACTGGGGGGAAAAAGTGGGTGCGTCTTATATTCCAAAGGTACGGTATTTTCGCCCCATAACATACTTACCGGATCCTGCCGCCACGATCCTCGCCTCCTTCGTCTGTCCGCTGTCATCCAATGTCGCAGCAGCCGTCATCAGAGTGTCCAGCAATCCCATCCAGTATCCCCGCTCTATAAGTGTCCAAGTTGCCGGCTCCTCTTCACTGCAGTCATGCTTGTATGCAGACTCGCGGTGATCACGCGCTGCCGGGGCCGCCTTCCTCCATAGTTACGGCGTCCTCTTCTTAGATACAGTGCCCTCTTCTGTGTGACGAGCGGCGCATGTTTTAAATAAAATTCTTTGTTCATACAAGAATTTCCCTTTAACTGTGCTTCTCATACCCAAACAGTGACGGGAATGCCACCGTATGCCAGATTGGTGGTTGCAATCTGCTTGCTGCCTGAAAAGTGTGATTACCGTATATACTCGCATATAAGTCGACCCACGTATAAGCTGAGGAATCCACTTTTCCCTCAGAAACCAGGAAAAAAAAGATTGGCTCGCGTATAAGCCCCTTCCCCAGTATAGCTCCCTACACAGTAGCCAGATGTGCTCCCAGTACAAATCAGCCCCCCCCCCTCCCATAGCCAAATGTGACCCAAGGATGATACAGCTGCTTCTCAAGATGCCACTAGATGCCGTCATAGATATGAGACACAGAGATTTCTACACAGGAAGAATCCCCCCGATCATTGCACCACTGGCACGTTGCTGGCACACTCCACTCCACAAGCCAGTAGACACAGATAGTCTTGAGCAGTCTCTGCACACCATGTTGCAGGGGATGGGGGCAAGGACACAGCAGGAAGCCAGCTGGCAAAGCAAGCTCACTAGTGCATGATCCTTACACTCCTCTGCCAGTAACAAAACCTGCTCCACCAGCCGTTCTGGTCCACTGACCCGCATATAAGCCGAGGGGGTAACTTTCCAGCACATTGTTTGTGCTGAAAAATTAGGCTTATACACGAGTATATAAGGTAAATCTCCTTACACAGATCATTACCCTATGCTTTGACATATTGCACTATTGGCTCCTGTTTTTCTCTTTTGTGTTTCCTTTGGTTCCTGGATTGTCAAGGTCCATCCCCTTTTCAATGGTACACACCATGCAATTTGATGTTCAGATTGATGTGTCAAACTGATAATGTCTGGTCTGCTCCCGATCAAGAAAGGGATAGATTTTGTTAAGTACTGATCTGATAATCGATCCTGTTCTCAATCGGGAGCAGATCAGACATGTTGGAAATTATCAGTTAATATATACCTGTTAATATGAAACCCTGCTATTGCTGGTTTGGCCAAAATAAAGTGACTCAATGCTGCAGAGGATTTCCATCTATACAGTTTCTTGCCAAATACTCCTATCTACCAATCCTGCTATTTAAAGAGACTCCGTAACAAAAATTGCATCCTGTTTTTTATCATCCTACATGTTCCAAAAGCTATTCTAATGTGTTCTGGCTAACTGCAGCACTTTCTACTATGACAGTCTCTGTAATAAATCAATGTATCTTTCCCCTGTCAGACTTGTCGGCCTGTGTCTGGAAGGCTGCCAAGTTCTTCAGTGTTGTGGTTCTGCTATGAACTCACTCTTTCTGGCCCCTCTATGCACACTGCCTGTGTGTTATTTAGATAAGAGAAGAGAGAAGCTGCTCTAATCAGCTGGATAAATCGTCCTCTGAGCTGGCTGGGCTTTCACATACTGAGGAATTACAAACAAGGGCAAAGCTGTTTGCAAGAAGAAAAGAGCAGCCTGAAACTTCAGTGCATGGGAGAAAGAAACACACAAATGATCTCGAGATTCAAAAGGAATGCTGTATACAGCCTGCTTATGTATGGATGTATTTTCTATGTGTGGACATACTGTACATCAACCTACTTCCAGTTTTGGTGGCCATTTTGTTTGTTTACAAACAAACTTTTTAAAACTGTTTTTAACCACTTTTAATGCGGCGAGGAGCGGCGAAATTGTGACAGAGGGTAATAGGAGATGTCTCCTAACGCACTGGTATGTTTACTTTTGAGCGATTTTAACAATACAGATTCTCTTTAATGCTACGGAAAACTGGACCTACCAAAACTAGTAGCACAAGATACAGTGAGATTATCTCACACAAGCTAGTTCTGAGAAGAATTGGGACAGCTGTGATTTTTATCTCATCCTGGGGTGTATTGACTGAACTGTAGTAAGCAGAATAACGTGTATAAAGTCTTACCACACAATGAGTAGAGCATAATGCAATCAATTATACATAAAGCATTAGGCTCTGCTCATCATACGTAAGAAAATGTTGTTTCTGTGCAAGTCAGTAATTTTACACAACACTGCACGCTGTACATTTTCACATTTCCTTTAGGAACATTGGCAGAACAATTTCTTTTTTACCCTAATGTGTTAAAAACTTTAATACATTTGTTTCCATATAAGATGAGGCATTTCTCTTCTATGGAAAATTAGAAATATGTTGGAGCAAATAAATCACATTCTGAGCAGCGCTGTTGAGGCAGCTTTATCTATCTAATGTTCAAACCTCAGTAGCTAAAAAGCTGATTATTTATAATTAAATTGGATCTTTTTTGCTTAGTAAGACAAGATGTATCCAATTCTTGGGAGTTAATTAGAGAACTAGTAGAAAAACATAAATTCTTAAAAAAATGTTTAAAAATAGCATACAATCTGCATTTATACTTGCACAAATACACAAAGTGTTGCAGCTATATTCCCATAAAAATGTATGCCTTTCAGGGCTCCACCATTCTATATTGTATGCTATCTGACATTCTGCTCATGGTAAGTGAATTCAAAGTAAAATGATGTTTACTGTTGTTCATCTGTGGCATAAATGGTAAAGTAAGATGACTGCCAGTGACTTATACGGTACGTGATGCAGGAACAGAGAGAGAGCTCCTGGAAAATACTACATTAAATTATACCTTTTTGAAGGATCCAACATTGGACAATTAGCAACCTATACATTAGTCATATACAAATGATCCAGATTTCCTGATGTCTGAATGGAGTGTTATTGTTATGTTATCTTTATCACACTGTATTTCTGTAAGGATATAGGAAAGAACCTACAGTATGTCTAGTGCTTATCTTTCTCATCAGTTGTCCTTTCAGTTATAACAGACAGCAACTGATATATAACAGCAGCAAATGCCTTTAGGCTGGTTTCACACCAAGACGTTGCGTTTTAGGGGATGTTATGGTCGCATAACGTGCCCCTAACGCAACGCCTGGTGCTCTTTGATGTGGAGCTCACTCTGGCATCCGTGATGCCGCAATGCGTACTCTTGGACGCATGCGGCATCACGCGGTCCCGCCTGGCCAATCGCCGCACAGAGCGGCCGCTCCAGGAAGTAAACACTGCACGTCACTGAGCGCAGTGAATATTAATTAGCCATGTGCCTGGCCGCTCTCCGCTCCTCCCCAACATTACTGAGCATGTGCAAGCAGTCTAACGCAGTTCTGCCGCTTATAAAAGTACTGCATGCAGTACGTTGTCTTATGGCGCAGCGTTACTAAGTAACGCAACGTGGGCACTGTGAACAGCCCATTGATTTTTCATTGCTGTGCGTTGGGGTGCGTTACAGGCTGCTCTAACGTGCGCCTGTAACGTCCTACTGTGAAACCAGCCTTAAAGAGAACCTGAACTGAAAATAAAAAGTCAAAATAACCAAACACCGGTCATACTTCCCTCCTGTGTAGTCTACTACTCAATCTCTTTCTCCTCTCCTGTGTCCCATTTGTCCACTGTGATCAATGGAATTCTCCATCCTCCATTTTAAAAATGCCATTACCCCATAACAGCTTCCTGGTCAGCATACTGTTAAACTGTAATATTGCCTACTTGAGCCATAGGGAAACATGGACATTACCTTGCACATTCAGTTGTAACTGACAGCTGCTGTTATATAACTGACAGCAACTGGTATATTTCAGTTCTGACAAAATATTGTCAGAAATGGAAGTGATCACTGTAAGAAGAAAATGGTGATCTTCTGAGAGGAACTGACAGTAAGGTTAGTATGCAATATTCATTTGCAGCTATGTCATGTGTTTATTTTAAATTATTTTACTCGCTTCAGGTTCCCTTTAAGGCCGGTTTACACTGAATATTTCCATCCA
Organism: Hyperolius riggenbachi; assembly: GCF_040937935.1. Lineage (NCBI taxonomy): Eukaryota > Metazoa > Chordata > Amphibia > Anura > Hyperoliidae > Hyperolius > Hyperolius riggenbachi. The sequence goes on along the minus strand of NC_090649.1, from coordinate 218,332,665 downwards.
TTGCCACCCAGATGTGGTGCCATTATGTAACAATGTAACAAGCAATACATCCATATATATGCTGAACACACTACTGCATGCATTTCTGGAAGCGTTGCAGTTGTACTGAAATTGTATACTATCTGCAGTGCATTGGTCATGTGACACAACGCATCTGTCAAAATGCATGCAGTAAATCAAGCCTTAAAGCAAAAAATTACTTAATTATAAAAGTACAGCTATCTATTTTACCCCAGAAGTGCATCAAAAGAAAAGTCTAAACCTTTCACCTGTTAAAAGCAGAAATGTGGCAACTATGGCCTAGCATCCTTTCAGTACACCATGAAGATTGTAAACAATAGCAAGACTGTGTGGACGACTTCTTGGTGGTTATACCTCCAACCACCAAGATTCTGCAATGAGAGAGACCAGGAGCCCAATGGTGCAGTATCATTGGAATAAAAATGACTTTGAAAAGAGTAGTAAATTATACTCACATAGATGGGCTGCACGCTTGCAACCACCGTCCCTGCTCGGTATCCCAAGTCTGCTAATGTAGGTGCTGGTCAGGCCGCTCTCCTCGATGTATTGAAACACGTAGTGTACAATACTTAACCAGGAAGAGTTGGACTATTACTAGAAAAAACTGTAGGAGGCACCCTAAAGATGCTTATAACCTAATTAACGGGTATAAGATTATGAGTAATTTGATCTTACCTCCATTAAAGAACAAATCGCATAAGATAGATGCAATATTTATTGATGCACATTGATGCACACTTAAAGGATACCCAAAGTGACATGTGACCTGATGAGATAGACATGTGTATGTACAGTGCCTAGCACACAAATAACTATGCTGTGTTCCTTTTTTTCTTTCTCTGCCTGAAAGAGTTAAATATCAGGTATGTAAGTGGCTGACTCACTCCTGACTCAGACAGGAAGTGACTACAGTGTGACCCTCACTGATAAGAAATTCCAACTATAAAACACTTTCCTAGCAGAAAATGGCTTCTGAGAGCAGGAAAGAGATAAAAAGAGAAATTTCTTATCAGTGAAGGTCACACTGTAGTCACTTCCTGTCTGAGTCAGGACTGAGTCAGCCACTTACATACCTGATATTTAACTCTTTCAGACAGAGAAAGAAAAAAAGCAACACAGCATAGTTATTTGTGTGCTTGGCACTGTATATACCCATGTCTATCTCATCATGTCACATGTCACTTCGGGTATCCTTTAAGTCTTATGTGCATCAATAAATATTGTATCTAGCTTATGCGGTTTGTTCTTAGATGGAGGTAAAATCAAACTACTCCTAATGTTATACTTCTTAATATTCTAAGCCTCTTTAGGGTGCCTCCTACAGTTTTTTCTAGTAAACAATAGCAATGTCATCTCCTGAGCACCTACGTACCAAAAGAAACTAGAAGGCAGACAGGAGGGGGTGTTCATGATGGCTAGAGATGGGGATTCTACTAGTCAGGAACATCACAGCCACCGGATACTGTTACCTCACTCCATGGCAACAAAAGCCTTGCCTGGAAATTCTACCTTCCAGCTTCTTCAGGTAGACAGGAAATGGCATCATTTTTTTTTTAAAAAAATTACCTTTGTGGACTAGAGGAGCAGTAAGCCTCAGTGACCAGATCCAGTATCCAGACATATTAGGTAGAAAGTCTATATTATTTTCTTCATGTACTTTGGGGACAGTGGAAATTACCATAAAGTAACTACACTACATCAAAATAGTGAATTATCATTCAAGGTTCATTACATATAAAGAAATTACAAAATCAAAGGAATGGTCTGATCTATCAGTATGGGGTAACGGAGACAGTTCTTTTTCCAGAGACTGACAAAGTATGTTGTGCTATAACACACAGAAATGGAACTTCTGCTCGGTTTGCACTGAGCCAGATCACAGCCTGTTCAGAGCAGACAGCAATGCTCCCAATTACTGACAGGAGGATGCTGCAAAAGCCTAGTAAACATTCTTCTCAGAATATACTGTGGTGGATTTTTCTTAAATCTTTGGGCAGATTCTGTACATAGCTTCACATCCTTATCAGGCCTATGTCAACACCTTGCAAGCTTTATAAGGAAAGGGAATAAATCTACACTGTGTCAACGTCAGAGGTCTTACTGCATGTTTTTCCATCCTGGCTGAGCTAATATCTCAATACAATGGATTAATAATACAGTATATATACATATTTCCTACATATATATATATATATATATACATAATTTCCTAAGATTGTTGGCAATAATTTTTCCTTGAACTCCGATTGTCACTTCTGCCGCATCTGATTCGGATCTCGGCTATTTAATAATTGAGCCCCAACATTGATTGACACCTGCTACCCCTGATGCCCGTCGTTTGGCTAAATGGTAGCTGAACTCCGGAGTCCAAAGCTCCCAAATTAGGCACTCAAGCCATAACTGCAAATGTACATCGCGGTCTATGGCAGCGCCTAATTGTCCTAATGCTGCTGGTGCCCAGTTTATGCATCTCACTGATTCACCCATTTCCTGTCCAGCTGCCTATGCCTCCATGTGCACCCACATAATTCAGTATTTCCCCTCTGATTCCTGCCTTTCACATTCTGCTGACCATGTCTCCATGACCATGTGCATCCCTGAAGTTCATTGTCCTGCTCGTCATTCCCATTACATTGCCCATTTCTCTTATGTACACCCATCTTATTCAATGTTAATTCTAAATAATGTGCCTTCATGTGTATCCTCATAATTCAGGGGGCATATTACTACGGCGCCATTTATGCTGGATGCGCTGCGTCTATCGTGGTCTACTCAAGCCTCTACCAGAAAGAAGATTTGTAATCCTAGACAGTTCTTTGGTTGTGGCGGTGATTAAGTTGTCCACTGTAAATAAGTAAGTAGTGGGTTGTCATTAGAAAACGGATGCTAAGAACAGGACACAGTGGCCAGCAGTCCTGCAGCTGCTGTCATACAGAACTAGTTGATGCACACATAATCTTGTGTGACTTTTCACAGTCCAGGTACATAAATATGCAGATGTAGTTCTATAGATCCATGCACAACAGTATGTATTTATGGCACTGCAAGTACTGGCACAAACCTTTTCAACTAATTGCTACTAGATGCTGCAATAAAGATGCCCATACACTGCTCGACTGGTGATTAGATAAGGAAAATGATAGATATTATTATAATTTTGAATTTATATTGCGCAAGCATTTTTTGTGGTGCTGATACCAGTTGTTTACCTGATCTACCACTTGCATCACTTTGCACTCTAGATGTCTAGATATGACCCGACTTTTTGCGTGTTTTTTTTCCCGTAATGAGCAATCGTTTTCACAATTTAATGACACAAGTACATGTGCGCGATTAAAAGAACTATGTTTTGCGATGCTCTGCAATTATGACCGTCACAACGTATCAGATTTTTAACATCCCTGACTACACCCCGTGCAAAGAGCTGGAATTATTTAGACTCTGGTTCGCGCCCATTGTGTGCCATCTCCTGCTCGTGTGATAAGAAGATGGGTCAGGGAATGCTTGTTTGTCAGGTCATGTCGCTGTGGATTCCCCGATCCATCTTCCGGTGATCATGTAGGTTTAGATAGATTTCATCCAAAATCTTGTGTAATTTCAATCTGGATGCTGCAGCAGCTAGCTTTGTATTGTTTGATGTCCAAAGCCCCCTGTACCCTGGCCAGATTGATTGCACAAAAGAACAGACATGTTGGGTCTATCACTGAGTATATAAACCATATCAACCAAAATTAAGCACACACAGATATCCTCTGGCCAGTCATTTGATAAAGGGCTGCAATCAGAAATGGGCATGGTTACTTTGCAAGCTCCAAAATGGAATTTGCAGTTCTTTAAATACAAAATTAAATTTCCAGTGTGGAGTGCTGAATAAATAGTGCTGTAAAAGACACAGGGCTGGGCCAAGGCAGAGGTAAGAGAGGCTCTCGCCTCAGGGCGCAGTGTAGGAGGGGGCGGACAATTCACTCAGCTATCCTTCCCTGTTGTGTTTGAAGCAGATATAAATGAGAAAAGGGGATACATGGCAGTGACTGCAAGCCAGATAAGAGATTAAAGGGACACTTAAGTCATAAAAAAAAAAAAAAAAAAGTTTTACTCACCTGGGACTTCCAATAGCCCCCTGCAGCTGTCCGGTGCCCTCACCGTCTCCCTCCGATCCTCCTGGCCCCGCCGGCAGCCACTTCCTGTTTCAGTGACAGGAGCTGACAGGCTGGGGACGCGAGTAATTCTTCGCTTTCCTGGCCACAATAGCGCCATCTATGCTGCTATAGCATATATCATATACCATATAGCAGCATAGAGGGTGCTAATGTGTCTGGGAACGCGAAGAATCACTCGCGTCCCCAGCCTGTCAGCTCCTGTCACCGAAACAGGAAGTGGCTGCCGGAGGGGCCAGGAAGATCGGAGGAATACGGCGAGTGCACCGGACAGCTGCAGGGGGCTATTGGAAGCCCTAGGTAAGACTCATTTTTTTTTTTGTTTGACTTAAGTGTCCCTTTAAGGTGTTGGGGGATTGGGGTTCCTGAGGCACCTCTTAGTCTAATAGCAATCAGTGTGTGACGGCTGGGGTGTGAGGGATGGAGGGGCGCACTTTGGTGTCTCAGCCTTGGGTGCTGTAGGGCGTCCAGTGAAAAATAGTGCCGGTTAAATAATGGCGCTCCCTTCTGCCCGATATTTGTTTAAAACGATATTTATCGTTTTAAAAGGTTAAAATAGTGCAGACCTTGTGAACGTAATTTATCGTTTTAAAACCTGCTTTTTTTTGTTCTGCCTGAACGATATTTATCGTTTAAAGCCCTGCTTTGCTGCTGTTTGGAAAATGTCTGCCCGCCGACTTTAATGTTTAATAGCAAAGCCCCCCTAAAAGCTAGAAACACCATATGTTTTTCAAAAAGACCTTACAGTTTTTGAGAAAATAGATTTTAGATTTCTCCTTCTGACCGTGGGAAAATTAAACGCCTGCCGACTTTAGCGGTTAATAGCAAAGCCCCTTTAAATGCCAGAAACACCAAATTTGTAGGGAATGTTAAGAAGAACAGTGGGAACAAGAAGACATTTTTTTTTTTTAAAAAAGACCTTATACTTTTTGAGAAAATCGATTTTAAAATGTCAAAGAAAAAAAGTATACATTTAAATGCCGTAATGACAGTTATTAGGGAAACAATTCCCACCGACTTTAGCAGTTAATAGCAAAGTCCCCTTAAATCCTAGCAACACCAAATTTGCAGGATGTGTTAAAAAGATAGTGGGAAACAATATTAAAAAAAAATAATAATTTAATTTTTTTTTTAATGTTCAGAGTTTGGGATTTTTTTTTAAATGCTGTGGGGTCCCCCCTCTGGAGGCTTTGTAACCCCTTGTCTCCCATGCAGGCTGGGATAGCCAGAATGCGGAGCCCCGGCCGACTGGGGCTTTGCACCCTGAGCTATACCAGCCCGCATGGTCCATGGTACGGGGGGGGGGGCGCTCCGGGGGAGAGGGGGGGCAAGCCTTCCCCACTCCCCCCGAGCCCTTGTCCAATCCATGGACAAAGGGCTCTTCCCCACCTCTGCCCCAGGAGGAGGTGGGGGCGACAACTCCCGGGGGGGTTCATGGTGGCATCTGAGAGTCCCCTTTAAGAAGGGGAACCCAGATGCCTGCCCCCCTCCCAGAAGAAATGAGTATAGGGGTACAGCTTACCCCTTACCCATTTAAAATCTATTTACTCAAAAACTGTAAGGTCTTTTTGAAAAAAAAAATGTCCTCTTGTTCCCAATTTTCCTCTTAACATAACCTGCAAATTTGGTGTTTCTAGTCTTAAGGGGGCTTTGCTATTAAACGTTAAAGTCGTCGGGCAGACATTTTCCGAACGGCAGCAAAGCAGGGCTTAAAACGATAAATATCTTTCAGGCAGGACAAAAAAAGCAGGTTTTAAAATGATAAATAACATTTTGACGGTCGGCACCATTTTTTAACTTTATAAAACGATAAATATCCTTTAATAATGATTTTTTTAATGAGGCGCCATTTTTATAACGCCCACGCCTGGTGCCATTTTTCACTGGCTCGGCTGTAGGACCTTGTCCCAGCTCTGAAAAGACACACTGTCATTTTTTTTAATACTTACTCTATTTTCCAATATATCTGAGAAATTCTGTATTACATCCAGTTTGTCAGTCAGCTACTCTCCCATTTTTATAAAGGTAGGTAAAAGTTCTAGTGAGTTATTGTGTTATAAATTCAAGCTCTCAACATTTTAAACAATACTGTGCACCTAATTAAACAGCATTTAAGTATTACTGAGTGCAGAAAGTAGAACATATGACTGAACATGATGTGCTGTTTATACAGGCTACAACTAAATGCCACAACAAATAATGAGTCCAGTAAACAAGTCTTGGCATTTGTTCCGGTAAACACTTTAAAAATTGACACGTATGCCTTCCTGAGGAACCCCTGGAGACCTACAACCGTCACCTTGTCTCTTCTGTCAGGAAGCTGCTGTTTTCCAAGAATGAGGAAGGGAATCGTTACCTTGCACAAGCTACGTGAACAGGCTGGAATGCCAAAAGCTCAGTTACTCCGGACAATAACTTCTAGGGGCTTACCAAATTCTGAGTCAGTGACATATAAATACTTAAAGGGGAACTGAAGAAAGAGGTATATGGAGGCTGTCATGTTTATTTCCTTTTAGACAATACCAGTTGCCTGGCAGCCCTGCTGATCCTCTGCCTCTAATACTATTAGCCATAGCCCCTGAACAAGCATGCAGCAGATCAGGTGTTTCAGTGGATCAGACTTATAAGTCTGATCTGACAAGACTAGCTGCATGCTTGTTTTTGGTTTTAATCAGATACTACTGCAGAGAAATAGACCAGCAGGGCTGCCAGGCAACTGGTATTGATTAAAAGGAAATAAACATGACAGCCTCCATATAGCTCTCTCTTCAGTTCCCCTTTAAGGCAGTTTATTAGTGTCCATATAAATTACTGATGAGAGCAAGCAGAGTGCCTGAATGGATTAGAAAAGTAACCTGAAGGTGAAATCCAATATAAGGACTGTGGAAAACGCCACAGATAATTTACATAGGCAGCGTTGTGGTACAGGGCACCATATATAAAAGTATTCCTACAAAGAACAAAATTGCTCCCCCATAGCCACTAATCAGTTTCAGACTCCTAGAGAACCAATCAGTTTCAGACTCCTAGAGAACCAATCAGTTTCAGACTCCTAGAGCATATTTTAAAGTGTACCCAAGGCGACAGGTGACATGAGGAGATAAAACATGTAAGTTCAGTGCAAAACATTAATAACCAGGCTGTTTTTCCTTCTTTTGTTTTGCTGCCTGAAAGAGTGAATTTTCAGACCTGCAAGTGACAGCTTCTGTCTTGTCGGGAATATAGTAAACAACACTGAAAAGCAAATTACAGCCATTAAAGTTTTCCTGTCACTAAAAAGTGTAAGGGACAGCACTCAAGCGATGCAGGGGACAGGAGCGTGCAGCGGAACCACCCATATACCACCTGGGTTTGCAATCCAGCTTCTCCAAAATGATCCAGCACATCTCTTTTACAAAATTGCTTTATTAGATCTCTATAGGAATATACATAAAAGCTGTACAGTGGCTACGATCCACTATTTCAACCCTCCACTGTCCTTGTTCATGCCACACAGCGTGAACAAGGACCGTGGAGGTTTGAAAGTTTCAATCTACTTTGTAAAACGTTTAAAGTAGTAGTAGTAGTTGCTAAGTCTAGTTGACAAAATAGTGTGCAAGTGAGTAGGGAGGCTGGCTGGTAAGAAAAAGCTTTTGTAAACAAATAAAACCCAGAGAGTCCCCATGATGAATAGATGGACTAGTCCAAAACCCGTTGGTTCTGTCAGATTTCAACTGCTTTTTTCACTGGAGTGGTCCTTTAACCATTTATGCAATGTGGACGTGAGCCTCATGTCCGCAGTGATAGCTGCTAAAGCCGCAGGGACACACTAGTCACGTCCCTGCCGTTTGGGGGGCTGTGCAGGCACTCGTGCGGGCAGATGCCCGCGATTGCAATTTTACAGGCAACAGAGGGGATTGGCTGTCCCCAGTCCCCTGTGCTAGTCCGTACATGTCTGCCGAGAATAAGCACTGTTTCTGTTCGAAAACAGTGTTTATTCTTAAATAGAGCCGCCACGCTTACTTCCCTGACGATTTCCATCGCCGAACGTTAGATTTATGAATGGGAACAAAGTTCCCAATCATTAATCTCCCTGCCTGCAGGCCACCCGTGATCGCAGGCTTCCATTGAAGCCTGCATCACTTCCCTAATTACAATGTGGCAATACATTGTTTCTATGTAGCGTACTTCTACGCTACATAGGATTTGCTCAGCAGGGACATCTTGTGGCCAAATAGTAAAATTACATCTACTGACTTTAGGGAATAAAAAAAAATATGTATGTCAAGAGGGCCCATTATAAATTTATGGGCTAAAAATTAGCGATGGATGTAAAACAAAAGAAATTTACATTTCAAAATAAAATATTGTCACCATACATTATACTAGTGATATAATTTTAATGTTGCAATAACCGTGACAAATGGGCAAATAAAATGTGTGGATTTAATTATGGTAGCATATGGTTTTTTAAAACTATAATGGCTGAAAACTGTGAAGTAATGATTTTTTCCATTTTTTTTAATTAATTATTCCTGTTAAAATGCATTTAGAATAAAATAATTTGTAACATAATGTACCACCCAAAGAAAGCCTAATTGGTGGTGGAAAAAACAAGGTATAGATAATTTCTTTGTGATAAGTAGTGATAAAGTTATTGGGGAATGAAAGGGAGGAGCAATTAAATGGCAAAATTCCTTTCGTCCATAAGGTGAAAAATACCAGTGGGTCGGGCCAAGGCAGAGGCAAAAGAGGCTCCAGCCTCAGGGCGCAGTGTAGGAGGGGGCAGTCAACTCACTCAGCTATCATTCCCTATTGTGTTTGAAGCAGAGAGAAATAAGAAAAGGGGATACATGGCAGTGACTGCAAGCCAGATAACTAGAGATTAAGGTGTTGGGGGCCCTGGGACACCTCTGTCTAAGAGCTGGAGTGGGAGGGATGGGAAGGCGCACTTTGGTGTCTCAGCCTTGGGTGCTGGGGGGCTGAAATGATTAAATATAAATAAAACCATAGGATATTTAATACGTCATTTTTTAGGAGTAGGGAGGTAATACAATAAAAACATGTTTATCTTATCAGTTTATTTTCACCTTGGGTTCACTTTAATGATTGGTAACTAAGGGAAAGTAGCCTGCATTCTCAGTAAGTACAATAATCTGTACATTGGGGGCAGCATCTGTGTCAAACCTGACCCTGGCCTCTGCCTTTCTGTTGGCATACTCTAACAAACACCTGTGATCTTAAGGTTAAAGAAAAACAATGCACACATGCTTACAACCTATTTCCAGTGTTTTGGGAGAAGATTATTAGAGTCTGAAAGGTAACTGATAGTTTTTCCAACTCTAAACCCCAAGCTGTTTAACAATAACCTTATTCTCTGACTTCTTTCTATACCTAATGTTGGCCATAGATGATAAGACATATGTGCAATTAATTACATAGCAAATCGTCTTTTGTGTTCGTCTTTTGTGAGCATATATCAGGATTTATACTTCCCTTTTGGCTCCAAACTATTTTCTATGGGAACTGTACTATCTCCTTTACCACCTTGATGTCATGGTGTCCAGTTTGTTTGTTTTTATACATGCTCTATTGCACTTTACTTATAAAGCTGGTATAGTCCAGAGGAAGAGAACTTATGTGTAATGAAATAGGTAGAGAACTATATATACCTATATATACCTAAGTATACTTGAATTCTAGGCCTCAGGTACTAAAGTCTAGTAAAGACTTGAGATACAGGGTCTCTTTAAGCAGAGTTTCTTGGAGAGAAATTATGCAGTCATTTACAAGAAACATGGTCCTCTAGGACACATAATGGGTTATCAGGTCTAACTGTACCGACAGACGACGAAACGGTAAACAAAGCCAATGTTTGGAAAACATTGCATTCTTCGCAACTAGGTTATAAAGCATTGGTATATTAGATGATGAGGTGGGTCACATGCCCATGCCCGCCAATTGTAGGCTTGGGGGTATGGCTCGGGTGCTGTCAGAATTTAACTCTTTGAGGTTCATATAAAATAGGGAGACAGGATGGCAGGAGCTACTGCTGGCTTCTGACTTCTGGCTGATGACTTCCCCTTTCTACTCTTTTTGTAATGTCTTGTCATCTTATCTAACTGTATGCTGTATATAGGCCTAAGTGCAACGTAGTATAGATGTAACATAAGTGAAAGCCTGGTTTCCATTCAAAAGGAATGGACCAAGTACCTGTAACGCAAAGAGGACTTACTACAAATCAATTGCTTTGCTGAGGTGTAACGAACATGTAGAGATAAGCATCTGCATATCTGTTTACTGAATAAACTCCTGAAAATTTGACGACGTTTGTGAAGTCCTATCGCCTATGCTGTTTGCTGTGATGAGAGTCAAGTTATCACACTTCCTGTGATATGGTGCCGAACGAAGGTGTAGTGTTGTTGCCAATAACAACCAACGTATAAGTACTTACATTAACTTTTCACTATATTTGATCCTGATTTCCTGTGATTCAATTGGCTTTGATGAAAAGGTACAGTCTGTTTCTGCCATACATTATTGTTCGTTATGTTGGATACCTAAATAACCTTTTATCTCTATAGAGTGGTGGTATTTGTGTTATGCAATACACATGCTGGTAATTTTAGAGAAAGAGCACCGACATAGAAAGCCAGCATAAACGTTCATAAAACTTGATGTAAAAATCGCTCAGCTTGTTTACAAGGATGAAAAGTCCTTGTAGACAGTTATAAGAATTGTTCTTGTAGACAAGATGGATGGATGGATGGAGAAAATTTACAGTATGACTGCATCAGTGACAGTTTAACCTTGGTTCATGGAACAGTTGGCATTACCCACAGATATTGGACATAATCAATGATCATAATAATACAGCCTTAACTTTAAAATTACCGTATTTTTCTTCTATAAGACGCACCTAGGTTTAAAGGGCAAAAACTAGGGAAAAAAAAAATGAAACCTAGGTGCATCCATGGTCCAGGAGTGTCTTATTGACCTTTCCTTCCCCCTCCCCCAACAACATGTCTCTATCTAAGTGACACTGACAAGCTAACTAACCCCTGCTACTCCCCTAGCTACACTACACAACAACCCCCCCCCCCCCCCATCCTCCCCAGCTACACTAATCAATCACTACAATAAAATGTCAGGTTATCTCACCATGGGTGGCGGTAGCTGGGTCCCTCTGGTCTGGGCGTTCAGGCTGAAAATGATTCTGTTGATGTGCGCAGAGGGGAGGCAGCAGCGTGTTCCATAGTGTTCCCATGCGGCATTGAAGCAGCCGCTGTAATTACCCGTAATGTATTTCCTCTAATCTTCATCTTGATTAATGCCCAGCATTAGTCCAACAGCGCAGCGCAATCCACATTGTTCCCATGCGGCATTGAAGCAGCCGCTAATTACCGGAAATGTATTTCCTCCAATGGAATGCCCGGCATCAGTCCCGCAGGCAGCGCGATCCACATTGCTTCCAAGCGGCATAGAAGCAGCCGCTGTAAATATCCGCATTGCTGAGCCGTTTGATTCCCCTCTTCCTTCATGCCGGTATCAGCGCGATCCCAGCTGACAGGCACATCTTCAGCCGCTATAGCGGCAGAGTCCTCAGAGGCTTCCGTACTGAAGTGTTTACTGGCGCCCTCTCATGACCTGCGACCCACGTGGTCATGAGAGGGCGCCAGTAAACACTTCAGTACGGAAGCCTCTGAGGACTCTGCCGCTATAGCGGCTGAAGATGTGCCTGTCAGCTGGGATCGTGCTGATACCGGCATGAAGGAAGAGGGGAATCAAACGGCTCAGCAATGCGGATATTTACAGCGGCTGCTTCTATGCCGCTGGGAAGCAATGTGGATCGCGCTGCCCTGCGGGACTGATGCCGGTCACGTCGGAACACCCGGGCATTCGATTGGAGGAAATACATTTCCAGTAATTACATGCATGGGAACAATGTGGATTGCGCTGCGGGACTAATGCCGGGCATTAATCAAGATGAAGATTAGAGGAAACACATTGCGGGTAATTACAGCGGCTGCTTCAATGCCGCATGGGAACACTATGGAACACGCTGCTGCCTCCCCTTTGCGTACCGCAATAAATTAATTACTGTAAACAAACGCCAGAATTGCTACATTTGGACTATAAGACGCAGTAACTTTTTCTCCCCACTTTTGGGGGAGAAAAAGTGCGTCTTATAGTCCGAAAAATACGGTAGTGTTGTTGCTATCTGGCAGTTCTCTAAATATGCTAAGCCCTAATAGCCAGGACAAAGTCAAAGAGATAATTGCTCTGACATAGATTAGCCATAGTACTGCCCCATACATTGATTCACATACAGATAACAGGAAGACATAATGTCTGAGGTGAAGAGGCCAAGTAAAAGTGTTCATGAAGAGAGTCGAGTGACAGCACAATGATCACAGATATGAGGCTATGAACAACAAACATTAGATGGTGGTAATAAGAAACGAGGAGAATGTTTTTGGGGAAAAAAATAAACCATATACAGTACAGAGTACTGACAAATACTGACATAACATCTCCAACATAGGAAGTCATTGTGGACTTGCTTAGCAAGAATAACATAATGCTGCTGTTAGTGTGGTAAACAACAATATTAAAACAGAACTCTGACTGCTCAGTTGTAAATGACTACCGTATATACTCGCATACAAGCCGAATTTTTGACCCCAAAAAAGTGGGTCAAAAGTTGGGGGGTCGGCTTCTATGCGAGTCTGGTGCTGGTGGTCCGAGCCTCCTGCACTTCAGCCAAACCCCCCCCCCCTCCGTGACCGCCGCTACCGCTGCAATTACCTTATCCGGCGCCGCTTCTTCTATTCCCCTCCTGTCCGGCTCCATAATTCACAGCAGCGCACTTCACGGCGGCTGCAGTAGAGCGAGAGAGTGGTTCCCATAGCAACCGCCGCTAGAGGAAGCCGCGCTCTCCGCTGCTTCCTGTCTCATCACAGCAGCCGCCGTGAAGAGTGCTGCTGTCCTACGGGGCCGGAGAGGAGGGGAAAAGAAGAAGCGGCGCCGGCTAAGGTAAAAGCAGCGGCGGCCGCGGGGGAGAGGGGAGGCGGGGGGCACTATACTAGCGATACTGGGGCACTATACTAGCGATACTGGGGCACTATACTAGCGATACTGAGGCACTATACTAGCTATACTGGGCACTATACTAGCTATACTGGGGCACTATACTGGCTATACTGGGGCACTATACTGGCTATACTGGGGCACTATATTGGCTATACTGGGGCACTATACTAGCTATATGGGGCACTATACTAGCTATATGGGGCACTATACTAGCTATATGGGGCACTATACTAGCTATACTGGGGCACTATACTAGCTATACTGGGCACTACACTAGCTATACTGGGACACTACACTAGCTATACTGGGGCACTACACTAGCGATACTGGGGCACTATACTAGCTATACTGGGCACTATACTAGCGATGCTGGGGCACTATACTAGCGATACTGGGGCACTATACTAGCGATACTGGGCACTATACTAGCGATACTGGGGCACTATACTAGCTATACTGGGCACTATACTAGCTATACTGGGGCACTTTACTAGCGATACTGGGGCACTATACTGGCTATACTGGGGCACTATACTGGGGCACTATACTGGGGCACTATACTGGGGCACTATACTGGCTATACTGGGGCACTATACTAGCTATATGGGGCACTATACTAGCTATACTGGGGCACTATACTAGCTATACTGGGCACTACACTAGCTATACTGGGACACTACACTAGCTATACTGGGGCACTACACTAGCGATGCTGGGGCACTATACTAGCGATACTGGGGCACTATACTAGCGATACTGGGGCACTATACTAGCGATACTGGGGCACTATACTAGCTATACTGGGCACTACACTAGCTATACTGGGGCACTACACTAGCTATACTGGGCACTATACTAGCTATACTGGGGCACTATACTAGCGATACTGGGGCACTATACTAGCTATACTGGGCACTATACTAGCGATACTGGGCACTATACTAGCGATACTGGGCACTATACTAGCGATACTGGGCACTATACTAGCTATACTGGGACACACTAGGGGAATAAGGGGACCAGCATTTCCTACCCCCGGCTTATATGGGGGTCAATCATTTTTTACTGTTTTTAGGTAAAAGTGGGGGGTCGGCTTATATGCGGGTCGGCTTATATGCGAGAATATACGGTATGTGTAGTAAGCGAGCACAGTCTTTTTCCCGGAATAAAGTAACCTACAGTTCTGGATAAATGTACTTTTTTGCTACACAACATTTGAAGAAACATAATTATTAGCTGCACTCTAAAATACTATTACTCTTATCTTTTTGTATCAATCTTCTGCAACACTTTACAGTCATGTCACTAATGGTCCCTTAGAGAAACTTACAGTCCTATCCCAATCATTCCACCTATTCATTTCCCTATCATGGTCTAAAGGTAGCCATACACTGGTCGATTTGCCATCAGATCGACCAGCTGACAGATCCCTATCTGATCGAATCTGATCAGAGAGGGATCGTATGGCTGCCTTTACTGCAAACAGATTGTGAATCGATTTCAGCCTGAAACCGATCACAATCTGTTGAGCTGCTCCTGCCGCCTGTGCCCCCTCCCGTATACATTACCTGACGCTGGCTCCCGGGCGTCTTCTCCACGCTGCACCGCTCTGTTCTTGCTCCATCTCGGCGCTTCCTGTGTCACTCCGTGACCAGGAAGTTCAAATGGAGCGCCCTCTATTTGAACTTCCTGGTCACTGCAGTGACACAGGAAGCGCCGGGATGGAGCCGGAACAGAGCGGTGCAGCGCGGAGAAGACGCCCGGGAGCCAGCTTCAGGTAATGTATACCTGATCGGATCGGCCGCCGCTAGCGACGCGCACCCTACCCGCGGGCGATCGAGGGTAATTTCCCGCATGGCGCAATCGACGGACCGATCCGATTTCGGGAGGAAATCGGATCGACGGGTGCGTTTAGCGCGAACGATTGGCAGCAGATTCGATCCCAGGATCGAATCTGCTGTCGAAACGGCCACGAATCGGGCCAGTGTATGGCCACCTTAAGGCTAGTTTAGGGAGGAACCCATTTATCAGTATGTTCTCTTGAGGAAGTATTGCACTTCAGGACCCGGCAAGGAACCGAGCAGTCGTGCATCAAGTAAGCATAACAAAAACTAGGAAGCTTCACCTCTCAAATATAGAGTGTTCATGAATCTTTTCTCAAACTTGTTTCAACTTGTGACACCTTGACAACCACATTTATACACAGATCATGACCTGTTGCCTATATGTAAACGTTTCAAGCATTATGAAATATAAAATAAAACAAAGGCGGCCCTTTTCACACTTACGATCGCAAAATGATAGCAATTATTGTGAGCGTTTTGCCTCTAATTTTTTTTTGTGATAAATAAATCCGCTGGCACCATCTGTATTATTAGCTCTTTTTATTCAGTACTGTCACATAAGCAAAGCCACGATGTTACGGAGTAATCTCCTTTATCAAGTGGGTGACAGACTGACATACTCACATGCATTCACAATCAACTTATACCCTCACTCTATTACAGCTCTATTACAGCCAATCATCTATCTATATTCAAATTGTCCATTCACATTACTCCAGCCAACTTGGGGACCGGATGGGGAACTTAAAGAGAGTCTGAAGCGACAATAAATCTCGCTTCAGAGCTCATAGTTAGCAGGGGCATGTGTGCCCCTGCTAAACCGCCGCTGTCGCGCCGCTAAACGGGGTCCCTTCACCCCCAAATCCCCTCGGTGCAGCGGGGGAGCGCTTCCTGGTTGGGGCAGGGCTAACCGCCGCAGCCCTGCCCCACGCGCGTCTGTCAGCGCGTATCTCCGCCTCTCCCCCGCCCCTCTCAGTCTTCCTTCACTGAGAGGGGCAGGGGAGAGGCGGCGATGCGCCGCTGATAGACGCGACTGGAGGCAGGGCTGCAGCCGTTAGCCCTGCTTCCAGAAACGACCAAGTCTGCGACCAAGTCTTGCGGGGGTGGGTTTGGGGGTGAAGGGACCCCCGTTTAGCAGCACGATAGCGGCGGTTTAGCAAGGGCACACATGCCCCTGCTAACTATGAGAATAAATCTCGCTTCAGAGTCTCTTTAAGGCTACGATAGTGGAGCCAATCCCTGTGACCGCCATGAACCTCGTGACCATCTCAGGAAGTGCAGGAAGATAAGGTGTGACCGCTCCGTTCGGAGCGCACACCCTCCTGCCGCTCGTCATAGCCTCGTCTCCTCCTCCTGATCGGCGGACCAGATAGGAGACAGGGCTACCAGCATGTCATCTCTGGCACAAAGCCAGAGAGGAGCGACCAATCGTCGCAGCGTGAGAGCACCGCCCCCTGGCACGTCATCCACCAAAGTCCTCCCCGACCTTGTCACTCAGCAACCAGACCAAGCGTTGCTATGCAGCCTCGCTCGGTCTGACGCACAAGCGCAGGGGCCGGTAAACAAAAGGCAGACAGCGGCATCAGCCGCAGCGCATGCCCCCGATGGAACCCCACTTTCGATGATCTGACATCTTAGCTGGCTCACATTATGACTACACAATGCAAAATGGTGAGAAACTGCTTGATCTGCCAGTTTTTTCCTAATGGCATATTTGTGGGAGGACAGACGCACCTTGAAATTGGTAGTCGTCTGTCCCACATAGACAAGTCCACATGGACACTTTGAAAGGTATACAATGTATTGCGAGTCACATGTGAAGCAGCCACGGATGTCAAACCGGTTTCCAGTTAGAGGATGAACAAAGTAGGGACTTCTAATAATAGAATTACAATGGACACAATTTAAGTATGGAAAAGTGCCTCTACGAGAGGACTCGGGTGGTCTTACCAGACTTCTCATCTCTGCATGTGTCAAACGATCTCGGAGAGTAGGTGGTCTTTTGTAAGACATTAGTAGAGCAATTTGAAATTCAGCCACAGAGGGAAGAGATTGTGCCAGCAGTGACCAATGCTTTTTAATGATTTTATGTATTTTATCACTGTATACATTGTATTCCAATATAAAAGGTAAACGGCTGGCAATACTCATCCTCCCTCTCCGGTTGTTCTGTCTTTGGGTAATAACTTCGCGTCTAGCTGTCTCTACCAACTCAGCAGGATAGGCTCTTGCTAAGAATTTATGAGTCATCTCATCAAATGTAATTTGTTTTGTCATTGTGTCTCCCACTATTCGGTCGACCCTACGGAACTGGCCCTTAGGGATTGCATCTTTGGTTTTAATCGGATGGAAACTGTCGTATGACAGTATAGCATTGCGATCTGTGTGTTTAACATATAAATCTGACACCAATGTACACGCCCTTGAAACGAGACCAGTGTGTCCAAGAAATTAGTTTTGGACCGCAGTGTACCGTCAAACGGATAGATCCACATTGGGTATGTACCTCTGAAATGAACATATCTAGGGCCGAACTGTGATTTTTTTTTTTGTGATAAAGGTGAAAAAAAAAATCACTGTACAATTTTGCAATTTTTGAATGATCTCAATATATATTTTCAACTACAATTCAATAGTGATTGCTCTAAAATCGCTATAAAATGCTGCATGTAGCGCGTTTACATTTACCGTGAGATGAAAAAACTGCACACCTTAATCCAAGTGTTGCTGGTGCAGGATCCTCAGCAATCGTAATCCACAGAAGAGAAGTATGGATCCGCACGCAGACTTATGCAGGAACAGTGAAACCTTTAATGTCCTATCACACACATACAATAATCTGACCGTAAGGTTTCACTGTTCCTGCATAAGCCTGTGTGCGGATCCATACTTCTCTTCTGTACATTTACAGTGAATCGCCGGCAATCGTGGCAGTGAGATCACTGCCATATACTTTTAATTGCACTAGCGCTTTAAAAAGCACTAACGATCACCGGCTATTTGTCAATTAGCAGTAAACGCCCAAGTGGAAGGGCCCTTTTCCACTTTTGGCTTTTTGTGATTCAACTTTGATTGCTTGCAGATTGCAAAACACTAGGTATTTTCACACACAGGTAAACCGCATGGGGACATTTCCATTAGTGCGCAGCATTTGCAACGTGATTTTTATGCATTGCAATTGTCGGTTATGCTACACTTTTCTCTTGATTTGCTATATATAGCACAGAATCACAAGAAAATTGTGCTGCAATCGTGGTGCTATGTGATTCTTTTGCAATCTGGAAATTAAAAACAAAAATTCCTGCCTGTTTGTTTTCCCTCCCATTGCCAATCACAATTGTGCCATACACCTGTTGGGTTTCTTGGAGGAATTGTGGAAATGGAAATTGAGAGAAAGACTAATGCAGTATGATTGCATTTCTCAGTAGTTAAGGGCCCCAATTGTTGAATAGATAAAATTCTATCAGGCAAGAATGGGGCAATATTTCACTTACAAACTACAGCAATATGTCAGCTACTAATCATTTACTGAGTGTCCTAAAAAGAAGATGTGATGCAACACCATGCTAAACATACTCCTGCTTCAACTTTTTTGTTTTTGCTAGGTTGTCTTTGCACAATACAGACAGCAGGAAACAAAGCAAGCGCTCACCAATATGGGCCGCATCTGAATGACTCACCACCTCATATGCACCGCTTAAATAGCTCAAATACACACTCAGCAATCAGACAGATGCAAAACATATGCAAAACTAAACTAAATACTTACCATGCAAAACAGGATAGCACAATGGGTGCTGCTAGCCTGGTAGTTACAGAACTGTGGATAAAAATATAGGTAAAAGGCTGCGCATCCCTGACCCAATACTGTACAATTGAATGGTTAATCGCTGTGGCGCACACCGCCCCCCCTGGACTAAAATGTATGCCCGCATCCAAACAGTTCTGTAACTACCAGGCTAGCAGCACCCATTGTGCTATCCTGTTTTGCATGGTAAGTATTTAGTTTAGTTTTGCATATGTTTTGCATCTGTCTGATTGCTGAGTGTGTATTTGAGCTATTTAAGCGGTGCATATGAGGTGGTGAGTCATTCAGATGCGGCCCATATTGGTGAGCGCTTGCTTTGTTTCCTGCTGTCTGTATTGAATGCAAGTTACACATTTTAGCATAGCAGCTGCCAGGGTAAAGACATTTGCTTTTAACTTAGGTCAGTTTAGTGTTAGGACATCTGCTCTGGAGATTTACCTCAACGTTGGTGCAGATGTCCAGTATATCTATATTTTTTCATGCAAAACTATGATGGAAGCTAAAATTTCTCCATAGACCAGTATTGCATTGTTTGGATGCGGGCGTACATTTTAGTCCAGGGGGGGCGGTGTGCGCCACAGCGATTAACCATTCAATTGTACAGTATTGGGTCAGGGATGCGCAGCCTTTTACCTATATTTTTATCCACAGTTCTGTAACTACCAGGCTAGCAGCACCCATTGTGCTATCCTGTTTTGCATGGTAAGTATTTAGTTTAGTTTTGCATATGTTTTGCATCTGTCTGATTGCTGAGTGTGTATTTGAGCTATTTAAGCGGTGCATATGAGGTGGTGAGTCATTCAGATGCGGCCCATATTGGTGAGCGCTTGCTTTGTTTCCTGCTGTCTGTATTGAATGTAAGTTACACATTTTAGCATAGCAGCTGCCAGGGTAAAGACATTTGCTTTTAACTTAGGTCAGTTTAGTGTTAGGACATCTGCTCTGGAGATTTACCTCAACGTTGGTGCAGATGTCCAGTATATCTATATTTTTGCATGCAAAACTATGATGGAAGCTAAAATTTCTCCATAGACCAGTATTGCATTGTTTGGATGCGGGCGTACATTTTAGTCCAGGGGGGGCGGTGTGCGCCACAGCGATTAACCATTCAATTGTACAGTATTGGGTCAAGGATGCGCAGCCTTTTACCTATATTTTTATCCACAGTTCTGTAACTACCAGGCTAGCAGCACCCATTGTGCTATCCTGTTTTGCATGGTAAGTATTTAGTTTAGTTTTGCATATGTTTTGCATCTGTCTGATTGCTGAGTGTGTATTTGAGCTATTTAAGCGGTGCATATGAGGTGGTGAGTCATTCAGATGCGGCCCATATTGGTGAGCGCTTGCTTTGTTTCCTGCTGTCTGTATTGAATGTAAGTTACACATTTTAGCATAGCAGCTGCCAGGGTAAAGACATTTGCTTTTAACTTAGGTCAGTTTAGTGTTAGGACATCTGCTCTGGAGATTTACCTCAACGTTGGTGCAGATGTCCAGTATATCTATATTTTTGCATGCAAAACTATGATGGAAGCTAAAATTTCTCCATAGACCAGTATTGCATTGTTTGGATGCGGGCGTACATTTTAGTCCAGGGGGGGCGGTGTGCGCCACAGCGATTAACCATTCAATTGTACAGTATTGGGTCAGGGATGCGCAGCCTTTTACCTATATTTTTGTCTTTGCACAATGTTCTATTTAATAGGGTTTGCATAATTAGCAAATCATTATTTTTCATTTCATTTTGCAGTGTCACAATTATTGTTTGGAAATGGACCGTGCGTATGCAATATCTGTACCACTCTTAAGTCAACTCTACAGCATAACTTAAACCATGTTTTATTTCCACCGTAAATACAAATTTTGTCGGTGCCATTATCATAATTTTTAGTATTTATATAGTGCTGGCATCTTCTGCAGCTTTTTACAGAGTATATATAGTCTTTTTCACCAACTGTCCCTCAGAAGAGCTCACAATCTAATCCTTTCCATAGTCCTATGCCCATTGTACTCTAGGGCCAATTTAGGGGGGAATCCAATTAATGTATCTGTAGATTTTTGGGGATATGGGAAGAAACTGGAGTGCCCGGAGGAAACCAATGCAGACACAGGGAGAACATACAAACTCCAAGTGCTAACCACTACGCCACCATGCTGCCCATAAATACTTTGAGTTTTTTTTTTATACCAATCAAGAGTAGTGTATAGCCTCCTACACATGCTAAACAAATCTCAGCCAAAGCTGCAGGTTAGGGCCTTCTCGGCCAAGAATCTAGCATGTGCACAGGTGTCCCCTAAAGTTTGCAGAAGTCACTTAAAGAAACACTATCAATTTACATATTTTTTTCAATTGAGATAGGAATTGTTAGGGAAGTGCTGCTAAGTACTGGCATATACATTTCACTAGCAACCTCTTTGTTTACTGTTATCAAAATACGTTCAAACTTTACTGCCGCCAAAACTGAAGGCAGAATGAGCCATGAGGAGAGGGGAAATTCCCCTCACACTTGATCAGTTAACCCTGTGTGTAACTCTGTGTGTGAGAAAAGAAAGCTCCCAACAGCTGCAGTTTCTATGTCTGAAGCGAGTAAAATTATTTGAAATAAACACATGACGTAGCTGCAAATTAATATTACATACTAACCTCGCCATTTTCTTCTTACAGTGATCCCTTCCAGTTCTCACAATATTTTGTCAGAACTGAAATATACCAGTTATATATCAGCAGCTGTCAGTTACAACTGAATGTGCAAGGTAATGTCCCCGCTGGTCCCACAGCTCTCCCTCTTCTCTGCGCTGTTCCCTTCCTGCTGGGGACATATACCACTGCCTACATATACTGGGACATATACTTCTGACTATATATACTGGAGACATATACACCTGCCTACATATACTGGGCACATATACACCTGGCTACATATACTGGGGACATATATCCCTGCCTACATATACTGGGGACATATACACCTGCCAACATACACTGGGCACATATACACCTGCCTACATATACTGGGGACATATACCCCTGCCTACATATACTGGGGACATATACCTCTGACTACATATACTGGAGCACATATACCCCTGACTACATATACCCCTGCCTACATATACTGGGCACATATACCCCTGCCCACATATACTGGGGACATATACCTCTGGCTAGTGGCTACATATACTGGGCACATATACCCCTGGCTACATATACTGGGCACATATTCCATTGGGGAAAAGAATATAATTTCTTATCAACACACGATACATGTGTATCATGTATATAACTATATACATAAAATTACTGTGGGTATTATAGCTTTACTTAAAATCCCCCAGTTCAACAATGACATTGTAATTGGGGATAATAATGCTATAATATAGATGAATAGTAGTTTGCTAGCAACTTAATCACCAGAAATGCCCATCACAGAAAAATTAATTGAAATTTCAAATAATTATTAGGAAAGGAAATGACTATTATTTCCTATTAAAGGAAATGGCAGCCATTTTCTAAGCCCTCCAACCAGCAGAAAAAAACAGAAATCCCTGAGCTTAGCTGTACGGCATATTGCAGGGACGGGGGCCAACAAATTATTTACGTTATATAAATCCCATGTTTGTTATATTGTACATTTGTATCCCCTGGGGCATTTAAGCGGTTAACTCAATAGGAAACAGACACACAAAGGCAGTTTCAGCGTAATAACATGAACGTGGCATATGTCTTCAGCATCTAATGTAAGAGCATAGTCCAAATCTCCATGGAACGTTTACTGTGACAAAAATGCATACTTACCATTTGCAAATTGGAACTCTAAGTCTGGTTAAATCAACACAGATAACAATGGTAAAACATATACTGTTATGCTGTGCCATACCCACTGCTGTTTTCATTAATGTGGCACAAAACAAGAAAAAGAGGGACTTGTTCTCAGAGTTCAGGGATGCATACTTGATCTAGAAGTAAATGATGAGCCAGTCAAAAAACATCAGACAAATCTCCTCTACATTTTACTGCGCTTGTGGTGAACAGAAACACGATGTCCATGCTACACAGCTCTGTGAGTGAATGGTTGTCAGGCCAGATGTCTTCCCTCATCTCTAGATCACAGGAACAGCAGGGTATCTCTTAAAAGCAGGGCAATATCATCTGCCCACGGCTTGCCCAACGCTTATTATGCAGTTGAAGTTGCTAGCCAACAAGTGCTGTAAATCATTTTATTGCGAATATAACCTCAGGCACTGCTCTCCTAGTGCAGTTTTTGGGCAACAGCTACATTTATGTCTTTACACTTTTACTTTGGTGACCTGTCAGGTCATGAAGAACCACTGAAGCTGAAGAAAAGTAATGTTTTCATCAAGAGAAAAATGTATCAAGGGCTTAAAGCACGCCTGAAATAAGAGGAATATGAAGGCGGACATACAGTATGTATTTCCTTTTAAACTATTAAAATTGCCCGACTATCCACCTGATCCTCTGCTTTTAATACTTTTTAGCAGTAGTGTAACTATGGAGCTTGGGGCCTCAGTGCGAGTTTATTGCACTCTATTGATATGGACCCCAAACATACCAAGGACAATTGCAGTGTCAGAGAAGTCTATTTAGAGTAAGGAAAAAGTTTTTGCTAATGATTACCACTATGTATTGCACATTAAGAGGCGTTCATTACCAGCATAGCACCAATGAAAAGCTAATGGATGGAGGGCCCCTAGTGCACCCCTATGATCCAGGGGGCCCAATACGGTCGTTACCTCTGCATCCCCTATTACTACGCCACTGACTTTTAGCCATAAACCCTGAACAAGCATTCAGAAGTCTGACTGGATTAACCGCATAATTGTTTCAGGTGTATGATTCATCCACTACTGCAGCCACAGAGATCAGCAGGACTGCCAGACAACTGGTATCATTGCTTAAAAAGAAATAAATATGCCAGCCTTCATATAGCTCTCACTGCAGGTTCACTTAATGCTAAATACCGTACACACAATGCAACTTCCAGTCCGACTAAGGGAAATCAGAGGATTATTTCCAACATGTCCGATCTACTCCTGTTCGCTAACGGGATTGATCTTCCAAAATTGTCATGGGAAAATTGATCCTTTTATTGAATGGGAGCAGTTGGGACATATGCACACGATACAACTTCCAATCAGATTACCCGTGGATTGGTCAGGAAACTGAATCATGTGTGTCTAGCATGTAAAATGGACACCACATAGATGGCAATGTTAATTGGGGCAATGGCGGCACCCAGTGTATAATTTGACCACTGGAGGCAGCGCAGATATTAGAGGGGCAGTTTAGCGGTGGAAGGCAGCACATATATCGGCAGGGGGATAGATTAGTGTTAGGAGTAGGCAAAAGGAGGGTTATTGTGAGAAAAGGGATAGGTTAATTAAAATTAATGTAACTGTATATAACTGTAAAAATGACGGATATTTTACTTTTGGCATTAGCTAGTGCCAAATAGAATATTGGTAATTTTACCAATATTCTTTTAGCAGCTTCACCCGGCGCCCAAACTACCATGGCGCCCCTTTTCAGAATATACTCCTGGCCAGGCCTCAGCCCTAGCTATCAGTGCTCTCAGATGTAAAAACTATCTTGGCTACTTTTTGGCTACATAGTCTAGAGGCCACAGGACTAATGAGCACCCTAATTTCCTCATGAGAGAGGATGCTGAATGTCAGGCTTGCCTTGGGACATCACCAGGAGAGGCAAATCCATGTTTTCTCTCATCTCAAAATCCAGTTAAATAGCATAAGAGCACAAAACTATAAAATACAGGGATATGAAGTAAAATGCTACATCCATACACTAATACCCTGTATAAAATATGATTAAGAGCCGAATACAATCTGCAAACGCTGAAAGAAGAGAAAACTACATGCCTTTATAGAAAGGCTGCTGTCATGACATAAAAATCAGTCTGGGAAAAGTTCTTCAGGATGAAGGGATTGCCATAGTCAATTTGTCCAATGTAAATAAAAAGCACTGAATTGCTGAGAGAATCTAAGAAAATGGACTTCTGGGACTTTTTGGTTAGGAAATCGTAGTGGAGGTTAAGTTATGCAACCCACACAGCAACAGCACAGAATGGAGAATTCACATGGGGAAATTATAGTGTAGTTTGACCCAAATCAGTGACAGCATAATATAGTCTGACTAATAGAGCACTACAGCCACTCCGTATCCTAAGAGGCTACGCGCTTACCAGGAAGTGCCAAGCTGTCCAAAGCAGGGGGCTGCAAATTACACGGTCTGGCACATGCTTCCTGATACAAATTAGATGTGACAGCTTTTGTGATTGGAACACCTTCATTTGCCCGTCAAACTATTCACACACAATGCCTCATTAAACTCATTAAAGTGTTTGCAATACATTGCTGCACTTCATGTGCCACACAACAGGGGTTGTGGAAAATGACAGATGAATTATAAAATAAATATTTCTGTTTATGGGTATCTGCGAGTTAAATGCATTCCCAGAGCAAAATAAGACATATATACCGGTATTTCCTTTCAAGATGAATCTTTTGAAGAATGTTGTCAAGTCATTTAAAGTTGGCACCCAAGCAATCAAACACCATGGTATTCACTGTAGAAGCTAAACCAGTAAATATTAAAATCAGAAAACAATTCATACTGCTATTAACACACACTCCCCCCTGATCATCAGAACTAAGGAAGTGAGAAAGTGGTACCCGGTCATGATGGCTTAATCATGATTCATGATGTATAAATAGTTCATGTGCAATGCACAAAACTCAGTGCACTGTAATAATGGCTATATTTCACCAAATTCACGGTAGGATAAAATTCAGCAGAAAGACATGGCTTCAGCTGATACAGCCATCACTCTCCCCATGCATGCCCATGTGACTACAGGGACATGTATATGACCACCAGACAGCTTTCAGTCACTGAAACTGAACTGGTGTCACACGGGTTACTTTTTCCATTTTACAGAAATTCATTTTTTCACATTCGGTTACAATAGCATAATATATATATATATATATATATATATATATATATATATATATATATATATATATATATATATATATATATATATATATATATATATATATATATATATATAAACTTGGGCTGTACATTCAACTTCTATACAATTATTTTTTCTTATATAGCTTTGGGTAGAATATTAAATGAGCACTGTAAGTTTGTTATTGCAGTCTGCCTCCACTTTTTCCTGTACGTTGTGAACCCTGTGGGTAGAACAGGAAGCGCGTATAATTCTACAAACATGGGCTTAGCAAGATAGCAAGATGTAAAGTAGAGGTTCCAACTCTTCTCCAGGACTGCCAATCAAGTATTCTTTGTTGTTTGGCTTTAAATTTTAGATAATAAAATAGTATATTTGGAAAATGTACGTGCTTGTTTGGAGTTCCTTGGAAATTTAGCATACCTAGGCAATTATTTTACTTCTTAGATAATCTGTTGCCTGTGGGTTACGTGGAGTATGGTCAGCACGCCATACCCCAAGTAGGAAAAAGGACCCAGGAGCCCTTTCGGTAAAAACGGGGCCTATAATAATAGATGTATTTTGCGGCATAATAGGAAAATTTGGATGCTTGGCAGTGGCCACTAGCAGGCACCTCAGGGCGCCAAATTTTACCTATTTTGCAGCAAATTGCAGCTTTTTAGAATAGCTGCGATATGATGCTTTGAAGGTAAATCATAGTGACAAGAGGGGGCAATTTCTGCAGACGCTTGCAGGAAAAAAAATGCCTTTCGGATAACAAAGTCCACGAGCCATTTTCTTTCCCACAAGCCTGTCTGTGGAAATTGCCCCCTCTTGCCACTATTTACGTTCACAGCTACATACAGTGGCTTGCAAAAGTATTCGGCCCCCTTGAAGTTTTCCCCATTTTGTAACATTACTGCCACAAACCTGAATCAATTTTATTGGAATTCCACGTGAAAGACCAATACAAAGTGGTGTACACGTGAGAAGTGGAATGAAAATCATACATGATTCCAAACATTTTTTACAAATCAATAACTGCAAAGTGGGGTGTGCGTAATTATTCAGCCCCCTTTGGTCTGAGTGCAGTCAGTTGCCCATAGACATTGCCTGATGAGTGCTAATGACTAAATAGAGTGCACCTGTGTGTAATCTAATGTCAATACAAATACAGCTGCTCTGTGACGGCCTCAGAGGTTGTCGAAGAGATTCTTGGGAGCAACAACACCATGAAGTCCAAAGAACACACCAGACAGGTTATTGAGAAATTTAAAGCAGGCTTAGGCTACAAAAAGATTTCCAAAGCCTTGAACATCCCACAGAGCACTGTTCAAGTAGTGTTGGGCGAACAGTGTTCGCCACTGTTCGGGTTCTACAGAACATCACCCTGTTCGGGTGATGTTCGAGTTCGGCCGAACACCTGGTGGTGTTCGGCCAAACTGTTCGGGGTTCGCCCGAACTGCAGAATGCATGGCCGAACATGGCCGAACAGGGCCCCTGTTCGGCCGAACAGGGCCCTGTTCGGCCGAATACTGCCCCCCTATGCCCCCTATGGGGTCGCAGGCATAAGGGGGGAGCATGCCCCGATCGCGGGGGGGGGGGGGGGGTCGGAAATTCCCCCCACCCCCTCCGCTAGCGCTCCCCCCTCTGCCCGCTTCCCCATACAAAAAGTTTGAAACAAGTTCAATAGTACCTGGGCTGGTGGCACTGGCTGGCAGTGGAGTGAGGAGGAGTCCGAGTAGCAGAGTGACGTTGAGGCCGGGCAGCGGGCGGTTCAGCGCTAGTACCCTTGTGGTACTTCCGCCCTTTCTCTGACCTCACGTCCTCTGCATACGAGGGTACGCATCACGCGTACCCTCGTATGCGTCATCACGCAGAGGACGTGAGGTCAGAGAAAGGGCGGAAGTACCACAAGGGTACTAGCGCTGAACCGCCCGCTGCCCGGCCTCAACGTCACTCTGCTACTCGGACTCCTCCTCCTCCTCACTCCACTGCCAGCCAGTGCCACCAGCCCAGGTACTATTGAACTTGTTTCAAACTTTTTGTATGGAGAAGCGGGCAGAGGGGGGAGCGCTAGCGGAGGGGGTGGGGGGAATTTCCGACCCCCCCCCCGCGACCGGGGCATGCTCCCCCCTTATGCCTGCGACCCCATAGGGCCCCCAAAATGGGCATGTTCGGGGGTCCCATTGACTCCCATTGAGTTCGGCGTTCGGGCCGAACATGCCGAACATCTGGCCCATGTTCGGCCTGTTCGGCCCGAACCCGAACATCCAGGTGTTCGCCCAACACTATGTTCAAGCGATCAATCATAAATGAAAGGAGTATGGCACAACTGTAAACCTACCAAGTCAAGGCCGTCCACCTAAACTCACAGGCCGAACAAGGAGAGCGCTGATCAGAAATGCAGTCAAGAGGCCCATGGTGACTCTGGATGACCTGCAGAGATCTACAGCTCAGGTGGGGGAATCTGTCCATAGGACAACTATTAGTTGTGCACTGCACAAAGTTGGCCTTTATGGAAGAGTGGCAACAAGAAAGCAATTGTGAACAGAAAAGCATAGGAAATCCCGTTTGCCACAAGCCATGTGGGGGACACAGAAAACATGTGGAAAAAGGTGCTCTGGTTAGATGAGACCAAAATGGAACTTTTTGGCCAAAATGCAAAACGCTATGTGTGGCGGTAAACTAACACTGCACATCACTCAGAACACACCATCCCCACTGTCAAATATGGTGGTGGCAGCATCATGCTCTGGGGGTGCTTCTCTTCAGCAGGGACAGGGAAGCTGGTCAGAGTTGATGGGAAGATGGATGGAGCCAAATACAGGGCAATCTTGGTAGAAAGCCTCTTGGAGTCTGCAAAAGACTTGAGACTGGGGCGGAGGTTCACCTTCCAGCAGGACAACGACCCTAAACATAAAGCCAGGGCAACAATGGAATGGTTTAAAACAAAACATATCCATGTGTTAGAATAACCCAAAGTCCAGATCTAAATCCAACTGAGAATCTGTGACAAGATCTGGAAACTGCTGTTCACAAACGCGGTCCATCTAATCTGACTGAGCTGGAGCTGTTTTGCAAAGAAGAATGGGCAAGGATTTCAGTCTCTAGATGTGCAAAGCTGGTCGAGACATACCCTAAAAGACTGGCAGCTGTAATTGCAGCAAAAGGAAGGTTCTACAAAGTATTGACTCAGGGGGCTGAATAATTACGCACACCCCACTTTGCAGTTATTGATTTGTAAAAAATGTTTGAAAGCATGTATGATTTTCGTTCCACTTCTCACATGTACACCACTTTGTATTGGTCTTTCACATGGAATTCCAATAAAATTAATCCATTTTTGTGGCAGTAATGTGACAAAATGTAGAAAACTTCAAGGGGGCCAAATACTTTTGCAAGCCACTGTACCTAGCTTTCGGAAGAGAAGAAGGGGTAACTTTAGGAGGGGGATTTAGGGATAGGCGCCACCAGGGATGGCTAGGTTTAGGCACCACCGGGGGGGAGGGGGGGGGGAAGTCTTATTGTTAGGCACCACGGGGGGGGGGGGGGGGGTTAAGCAGGGGCAGTGTCTTAGGGTTAGGCACCACTAGGAGAGGGTTCTGTGTGAAAGTAGGGTTAGGTTTAGTCATAGTAAAATACCAATATTTTAATATCAAAATGCAGTAGTAGAATATCGCTACGTTTAGCCATATTTTACTAGCGGCAATCCCCAGTGCCCATTTTTCCAGATGCCTTTTTTACATGTATGCTGCTATACCTTCATGCATGACAATATCAGGATCTGTATTTCTTTCAGACAGGAGTGATGGGGGAGAAGATTTATATTGGCAAAGGAGTGTGATTGAAATAGACTATGACAGCTGACCACTCGTACTTGAAAATTATCACATAGTTTATCACAAAGTCCCTCTAATTTCATGGATCAAAAAAATGCACAGCCATGTCCAAAATATATCCGTTTTATTATAGTTGTTTGGGCACAGAGATGTTTGCTTAAAGAGAAACTCCGACCAAGAATTGAACTTTATCCCAATCAGTAGCTGATACCCACTTTTACATGAAAAATATAATGATTTTCACAAACAGACCATCAGGGGGCGCTGTATGACTGATTTTGTGCTGAAACCCCTCCCACAAGAGGCTCTGGTACCGTACGGTACTCTGGGCAAACTGCCACAATGTAACAATGACACACACAGGAAATGGCTGTTTATAGCTGTCTGTTAAAGCCAGAACAGCTACATAATCTGCCCACAGTAACAATGTCACCATGTAATACATGTCAGAATGTGAATCTGGGAGAGGAAAGATTTTACAATGAGCAAACTCTGACTAAATCATGTATACATAATTATTGTAAAAATTAAGCACCTTTTTATATTAAATTATTTTCACTGGAGTTCCTCTTTAAGTCCCTTTCACATGGAGCAGTAAAATTACATTTTAAATGCTTTTTCAGTGGTTTCCTATAAAGATGATAGTAAACCCATATAACCCAAAAATACCAAATTATTTTTTAGCATTGCACAATCACACAGAAAAACAGAATCTCAAAATGTTTACATAATGTGTTCTAATAAAAAAAAATAACTCTTTGGATATCCTAAGTTCAGCAAAGTTGAAGACATGATATCAGATATAACTAATTACACCAAAAGTGTTTAAAAACAAAACAAAACAAAAAACAATGAAGGCTTGCAATGGCTGTAATTAGAATTGTGAGTATATGCTGCAATATTCTTGTAAGGATAAATGCAGCTGCACACATATAATCCTAGACAATTACATAAAAGCAAAATAAAATACACTGACTCCTTGACAGTTTTTCTTTTCAATATTTTATGGATGAAAATAGAACAGAGGCTCCAATGACAATTAAAACAACAATGGCTATTTTGATGGTAACCCAGCGTAAATAATGCAAAGCCCTGGGTCTCAGCAAATTATTTAGCTATAACACTTAGGTTCAATTCGGGAACAGTGTGCCCTGATGAAGGCAGGAGCCAAAACCCAGGTGGTGATGTATATACTTTTACATGTAGCAGTAGAAAATTATACCGTGTTAGCCATCAGTTAGGCCTGAAACACACCAGAGGAGTTTTCTGAGCGTTTTGAGTTTTTAAATCTGCTGCTAAGGTTATCCTATGTGTCTGTGCACACTGGAGCAGTGAGGTTTTGTAAAAAACCCCATAGCATTACATTGGGAAGAGCTTTTGAAACCTCTAAAAGCTCTTCCCAATGTAATGCTATGGTTTTTTTTAGAAAAACCTCATTGCTCCAGTGTGCACAGACACATAGGATAACATTAGCAGCAGATTTAAAAACTCAAAACGCTCAGAAAAACTCCTCTGGTGTTTTTCAGGCCTTAAAGACATACAACATATAGTTGAAGGAGTATACATGTGGTATATAGGTTCTTGGAATAAGCACACATCCAGCAAGCTGTTCAATATTTTTCTTTTTTGATAAACGTGGTTATGAAGACCATTACTGTTTTGAGAGTTTTGTTATACTCTAATGGCTCATATAGTTTGATGAGCTTCAAACTCTTTATCTTGTACATCTTTACAAAATGTTTCCTACACCAGTGTTCTTTTGTTGCCAGACTTGTCCCCTTGGTGACCCATCGGTGGTATCACTTCACTGTGGTATCACTTCACTGCCAGACTTCGAGACTTTGGAAATCGTCTGATTCCATTCTGCTGGACTGATTCAGCCCTAGAAGGATGACCATCTGCTGTAAGGATGAGCCTACCAGTGCTTATCCTCTTCCTATGGTGGTAATGGCTGCTTTCTGCATTTGATTAAACAAGTTTCCCTAAGTAAAGGTGGCCATCTGATTTGTTGACTTGGCGGCCAATCGTCCATCCGATTTTACCATGATGGTCAGTGCTGTCAAGAGCATGCCAGATTGACGATTCAACCAATTTTGGTCTGAAATTGGTTGAATGTATCAATCGGACACACTGGGAAATCTTGGGCTGACACGCTCGATTGGGTGCGTGGCTGTAACGGAATGCAATAATCGTGAATGCAGAACGCAATGGAAACCCCCGGCTGCTGCCCCCCCCCGCCCTAATATTTTATGTTTCCCCAGGTTCCCATGCATTTAAACCTGTAATGCTGTCCCCCGAGTGTCCGCACCGTATTTTCGCATTAGTGTCCCACCTGACTACCAGCATATTGCACAAGGCCGATTCCCGAAAGATTTCATGCTGAAATCGATCTGGAATTGGCTTGCAGTGTATAAGCAGCCAATAGATCTCTCTCATCACTTTCGATCAGAGCGAGAGCTGTCTCTTCTGCCCATCATCGCTACATGTATGGGCACCATAAGTGTATGAGTCCTTGCACAGGCACCAACCAGAGACACAGTCTTCACTATAGTCTCCACTTTCTCTCCCCATATCCAGGAAGTGCAGCCAGCCCTCTACTGGATCTTACCCACGGAGGAGTAGTGTTGGAACATACAAACAGTGCATGGACCTTCACTTCACACAGAGACTGGAGTGACTGCCAGAGCAGCGTGAGCCATAGCTGGAGGATTACAGAGCGCTCTGCAAGGTGAATGATGCGCGTACGTTAAAAAGGGGCGCTGGGAAAAAAGGGCGCCGGGTTTTTAACGATAAGCATGGATAACGTTTAAAAATGTATTGTACTGTATTTCGTTTAAAATTAATGTTTTTTAAAGTTATAAATCATTAAATAATGTGCATTAAATCGGCAATTGTAAAAACGTTAATCTTTCGTTTAAATAGTGAAACGTATAATAACGTTTAAAAAAAAAATTACTAAGTAACCCTCCCTGTACCTACCCCTAACCCCTAGACCCCCCTGTTGATGCCTAAACCTAAGACCCCCCCTGTTGGTGCCTAAGTAACCCTCCCTGTACCTACCCCTAACCCCTAGACCCCCCTATTAGTGCCTAAACCTAAGACCCCCCTGTTGGTGCCTAAACCTAAGACCCCCCTGTTAGTGCCTAAACCTAAGACCCCCCTGTTGGTGCCTAAACCTAAGACCCCCCTATTGGTGCCTAAACCTAAGACCCCCTGTTGGTGCCTAAACCTAATACCCCCCTGTTGGTGCCTAAACCTAAGACCCCCCTTTTGGTGCCTAAACCTAAGACCCCCTGTTGGTGCCTAAACCTAAGACCCCCCTGTTGGTGCCTAAACCTAAGACCCCCCTGTTGTTTTTTTCGTTTAAAAATAATGGAAAAAAAAAAAATTAAAAAAAAAAAAAGTACTGTTTTTCGTTTAAAAATAATGTTTGGAAAAAAATATTGTACTGTTTTTCGTTTAAAAATAATATTTAAAAATGTATAAATCATTAAATAATGTGTAATCATGAGAAACAGTAATAAAACATTAAGTCTCCGGGCGCCGCTTTTAAAACGTTAGTTTTCTCCAGCGCCCTTTTTTCCTATCGGGCGCCCATTAAACGATATTTATTATAGGAGTAAATGGCGGCGCCCGATTTGTCCACTAGCCTCAGGCGCCCGAATTTACTGTTTCCGAATGATGCTTGCTACAGGCAAAGGATTAGGCAACATCATAACTATTAGAGCATCAAAGTCCCACTAAACTAAAGAGCATCTGGTTGGTGCAACTGAAGAAGGTATTATTTCATCCACTACACTAACAGAAACGATGTGCCCATTCCATGTTGAGACCATTGATTTAAGCGGCGGAGACACCATGACTTGTTTCTCGGTTTCCATTAGTAGTCTTGAGAACCAGTCCCCTGGCTGCTCCACTGCACTGTAACTTACACTTTCATTTGATTTCGATTTGCACTAGGTAAACACCCTATTCTGCCTGATTAATGCCCCTACAATAATTGTTTGTCAAGTGATTTGCTTTTTCCAAGAAGTAACATTTAGGGTTGTTTTTCATCCTGTGCTGGCATGTGGAAATAAATACATCTTGTCAATAGGAGCGATGTTTTGCACACAGTCAGGACCGTGAATCGTAGCTATATTATTCAAACAAAACACGTTTCCTGCTTAGGTTTACTTTATTGTAGATATTATCGCTTAAGTCTTTTAAAGAGAAACTCAAAGGTAAATTTGACCGCTGTTTTACAGGAACCCACCTTGGCAAAATGCAGCTCTGCTTTACTAGATAGAAAAGGTGGTCACTGTGGGGATACCACAGTCATCTGTATGGTCACAAACCTGGATGCCAGAAAAACAGAAAGATTTTCTGGTGTCCATGCTTGTGACCATATTTTAAAAGCACTTGACCTGAAGAAGTGGGCTGAAACCCGTGAAACACATTCTCCTTTAAATCGTGCTGAATAAATAATTTAATCTTTTTCCATTAACCCTGTGGTTTGGGTTCTTCCATCTGGAGTGGTAAAGACACTTTCCTCCCTCTTATTATTTTTTTGCTTCATCACATTACCAATGTTTGGGTGGCTCCACCCTCTAACTACTGCTTTACTAGATGACTGCGCCAGGGGCTTGGTGGCAAGGCTGCATACTATGGAAAACATGGGGCTTTTTGAGAAACTGTTTGCCTCAGCTCTTCGTCTTAGAAAGTGGCAACTCACAGCCTCAGCTGAAGTTATCACAGACCTCTTTTTCTAACAGTCATTGGCCACTTCTGATTCCAGGTCCATTCTAGGACTTTCACTTTAGCTTAACCACTTCGCCATATCTGGACGCATATATCCGTCCAGATAGGCAGTGGTGCTGCAGGCGTGTGGTGCGCGCGATCGGGCGCGAGCCCGCGCGCGCCCCCGCTGCCTCCCGCTGCCCCCCCGATCAGTGAATGGGAATATAATTCCCATTCACCGATCCAAGTCCCCGGCAGAAATACCGACGCTTTCTCATCAGAGAGCGTGGTATTTCTGCCCCCAGGAAACAACTTCTCTTCATTTTAGTTCCTAGATGCGACATCGTTCGCATCTAGGAACTTTTTGAATGTGGCCATCTTGTGGTCAAATAGTAAACTGCACCCACATACCTGTATTGAATAAAAAATACATTATTTTACATCTAAAATTGGCTATTTACCTCCCAAACTAAAATTACCCAAATACATTTTTGTATTAAAAAAAATAATAAAAAAAATTACAATTAAAAAAAAAAAACTACATAAATAGTTACCTAAGGGTCTGAACTTTTTAAATATACATGTCAAGAGAGTATCTTATTACATTTTTTAAAATTATAAGCTTGTAAATAGTGATCGACGCAAATTGAAAAAATGCACCTTTATTTCTAAATAAAATATCGGCGCCATAAATTGTGATAGGGACGTAATTTAAATGGTGTAATAAGCGGGACAAATGGGCACATAAAATGCATGGGTTTTAATTACTGTAGCATGTATTAATTTTAAACTATAATGGCCAAAAACTGAGAAATAATGTTTTTTTTCCATTTCTATCTTAATCTTCCTGTTAAAATGTATTTACAGTAAAGTGGCTCTTAGCAAAATGTACTACCTAAAGAAAGCCTAATTAGTGGCGGAAAAAACGAGATATAGATCAATTAATTTTGATAAGTAGCGATAAAGTTATTAGCGAATGAATGGGAGGTGAACATTGCTTGGATGCATAAGATTTTCGAAGCTGTAGGCTGAAGTGGTTAAAGCGGACCTGAACTCAGAAAATCCTCTCTGCTCTAAAAGATAAGCAAAGATAAGATAACCTTTAACCTCCTTGGCGGTAACCCCGTGTGTGACACTGGGTAAGCCGCCGGAGGGTGCCGCTCAGGCCCTGCTGGGCCGATTTACTTAATTTTTTTTTTGCTGGACGCAGCTAGCACTTTGCTAGCTGCGCCAGCACCCCGATCGCCGCCGCCGCGCGCCCGATCGCCGCTATCCGGTGCGGCGCGCGCCCCCCCCCAGACCCCGAGCGCTGCCTGGCCAATCAGTGCCAGGCAGCGCCGAGGGGTGGATCGGGTCTCCCAATGACGTCCCGACGTCGCTGACGTCGGTGACGTCATCCCGCCCCGTCGCCATGGCGACGGGGGAAGCCCTCCAGGAAATCCTGTTCTTGGAACGGGATTTCCTGATCGCCTATCGCCGGAGGCGATCGGCGGGGCTGGGGGGATGCCGCTGAGCAGCGGGTATCATGTAGCGAGCCCTCGGCTCGCTACATGATAAAATAAAAAATAAATTTAAAAAAAACTGTTGCGCTTCCCCCTGGCGGTATTTTTCATACCGCCAAGGGGGTTAAAGTGAAAAATTATTTGTTACAGCTGATACAAATCCTGCAATCAATCTGCAGTGTGTCTACTTCCTGCTTTCATGGAAGCAGACATAGGGTTAACATCCTGTGTTTACAAATGAGTTGCTCTACCAAGGCAGCCAGCTGACACAGCTGAGAGATCAAATTACAATTGTGATTAGTCACAGATGAAGGGAATTATGTAAATACAGCTACCTTAAAGGAGCAATTTCCTAAAAAAAAAAAAATATAATAATGAAAGAAGGTAGAATCTGTCAACAGATCTTCTTTATAAACATAATGTATTTGTGAATAGAATGTGCCCATACATACAGGTCAGACACTAACGGTTTGTGGGCAGCCTGAGCTATACAGCCATTTTACAATTCTCAGACTCTCATACCCCCCCCCCCCCCCCGGAGCCTTTCACTATTTCACACTTTCTCTATTTCCACTCAGAACTCCTTACCACCCTTTCAGAAGCTGCGGCTGTTCGTCTGAGCTTTAAAACATTTCACAGTTGCTGAATGATCCAATACAGCTCAGCAGCATGCTGTCTTAACTTGACACTCTTTTTTGCAATCCCTTTAAGGCATTCTGCACCACTTATAAGGGCCTTATGTGAATAAAATGTTCTGGCCTGGCATGTAGCTTGTTCATTTGGCACACATCACTTCATTACATGTATACAGCTTTGAACATTCTCATAACTGTCTGTTAAACAGAACTTGTACATTGAAAATATTTCCAGTGATAATACAAAGGAGATGTTACATCTGTTTAGCATGATGTGAGGGACTGTAGTGTGGATGCGTGACAGCAAAGTGCTATTCTCCAGGAACACTGTCAGGATGGCATTTACTGTCACTTCACACTGATAAGCAACAGTAAACCATCCATGACCTATACTGTATTCAATACTCAGACTGAAAAAGTGAACTGATTCACTAAAGATCTCTGAGGATGGAGAAAGTACCTATAAGACTCTCCGTCCATAAGACGCACCCAGGTTTAGAGGGGAAAAACCAGAGAAAAAAAATATATATACTAAACCTGGTGTGTCCATATTCCAGGAGAGTCTTGTACATGTTACCCCTCAAATGTTGTCCTCCTGTGTCCCATCGTCTCCCCATGTGTCCTCTGTGTCACCAATACTTGCCCATGTGTCCTCTGTGTCCCTCATACATGCCCCATGTGTCTCCCATGCCTGCCCTATGTATCCCCTATGTGTACTCTGTGTCCCCAATACTTGCCCCATGTGTCTCCCATGCCTGCCCTATGTGTCCCCCATGCATGCCCTATGTGTCACCCATGCATGCCCCATGTGTTCTCTGTGTCACCCATGCACACCCCATGTGTCATCTGTGTGTCCCTCATACATGCCCCATGCGTCTCCCATGCCTGCCCTATGTGTCACCAATGCATGCCCTATGTGTCACCCATGCATGCCCCATGTGTTCTCTGTGTCACCCATGCACACCCCATGTGTCATCTGTGTGTCCCTCATACATGCTCCATGTGTCTCCCATGCCTGCCCTATGTGTCCCCTATGTGTCCTCTGTGTCCCCAATACTTGCCCCATGTGTCTCCCATGCCTGCCCTATGTGTCCCCCATGCATGCCCTATGTGTCACCCATGCATGCCCCATGTGTTCTCTGTGTCACCCATGCACACCCCATGTGTCATCTGTGTGTCCCTCATACATGCTCCATGTGTCTCCCATGCCTGCCCTATGTGTCCCCTATGTGTCCTCTGTGTCCCCAATACTTGCCCCATGTGTCCTCTGTGTCCCTCATACATGCCCCATGTGTCTCCCATGCCTGCCCTATGTGTCCCCCATGCATGCCCTATGTGTCACCCATGCACACCCCATGTGTCATCTGTGTGTCCCTCATACATGCTCCATGTGCCCTGTGTCACCCATGTCCGCCTTGCCCGCGTGGATTGGAGACCTCCTTCACAGCCGCGCATCTCGCTCTAGTGATCGGCATGTGGTGATTGCGTCATTATCACATGCCGATCACTAGAGCGAGATGCGTGGCTGTGAAGGAGGTCTCCAATCCTCGCGGGCATGGCGGAGAGGTAAGCCGCTGCAGATTAACACCCGGGGGGGGGCCAGCCAAGACATGGAGGAGGGAGATAAAGCAGGCGGAGGAGCGGGCATATTATACACTAGCGGGGACACGCAGAGATCAGGCACACAGCGGGAGGGGGCATGTTACACACGCCGGACACATTACAGGCATGGGGAGCGGGCAGAGGCATATGTCGGGTGCAGCCACACAGGCAGGGAATTCCCGACGTGGCGGCGGGCGTTTTGTAAGTCGGGACTTTCCTGCCTTTGCCGTATAGGACGCAGGGACTTTTTCCCCCTATGTTTTGGGGAGAAAAAGTGCGTCTTATACGGCGAAAAATACGGTAAGTAATACATCCATGCAGAGTTTGAACATTCAAAGGGTATTAAAGTTGAACTACAAGGAAGCACATTCAATATGCCCCAGGTCTTATTACACTGATATATTAAAGACATGCTACAGTCTATTATATTATATTGTAATAGCAATAGTAGCAACAGCACATACAGTTCTGCTGGTTGGAAGATACGGCAATATGAGGGCTGTCAGTGTGACCTTGCTGTTCTATCTAGGCTGATATTGTGTTCCCATAAGTTCATTGTAATTGTTGAGCCTGGTCACTACTTACTGAATGTTGCATGCAACACTGTTCATCCCTGCTGCTGCCAAACAACTGCCAAGTACAAATGCCTGCCAACTGGCAATCATTAACAAGAAAAGTGGATAGCTTGCTCAACTTGCAATGCTAGGTCCTAGATTATCTTTTCACATCCCAAAAATATTCTAGTAGGGTAACTGGCTTCTCTCCAAATTAGACTTAAGGTGGCCACACACACACCATACAATGAAAAGATCAATTTTTTCACCAATTCGATAATTTCAATCAGTTGTCCCTAAAAATCGAGAGCTTTTCTTGGTTTTCGATCGATAAATCCGATCAGATTTCCTGTTTTTTTTCGATTTTTAGAGATTGGACATGTTGGAAATTTCAGACCAACTTTATCAAGAATTGTATGGTGTGTGATGGACTGTCGATTATTTCATGTACAGTTCCAATCAATTTTTTTCTGACCTTTCAATTATTTTATTCCTGAGTGGAAAAAAAATAACATAGGAGTGTGGTACATTGGTAACATTTTTGAATTGTTACAATCAGTCAGAAAAATTGATTGTTATTTTTGAATTGAACAGATATTTAAAAAATTGTATGGTGTGTGGTGGCAGTTATTATCAATCATATTTGTACATGAATTTGACTAATTATTCTTGTCTTATGAAGCCCAAGTAGTGTGAAATGTTTTTAATAATTACTACATGCTCTCCTTCTCCTCCTACTATGCTACTGACAATAGTGCAATACTGTTTAAAAATTAACAAAGATAACCCTAAGTACCCTTGCCCACACCTTAGAAAGTGGTACAAATTGCATACATTTAGCATGTGTTTTATGAACTTAATCATTTGAATGACTTATTTGCTAAGTTTTGTTTTCTACCTTTTGGAGGTTCCAATATGAGCAGCTGTTTGTTACAATTATGGATGGGTATTGTCAGTACCAAAACAAAAGTGGTCCATAAACACTTCCAATATTGTTACTTCTCTTATGGTTCACCTGGGTCATTAGCCAGAAGCTATGTACCTCTTGCAAAAATGTATGAGTGTTCTGGGCT
The DNA here is from genome assembly GCF_040937935.1 of Hyperolius riggenbachi. Lineage (NCBI taxonomy): Eukaryota > Metazoa > Chordata > Amphibia > Anura > Hyperoliidae > Hyperolius > Hyperolius riggenbachi. The sequence goes on along the minus strand of NC_090649.1, from coordinate 218,292,847 downwards.
GATCCCAATCCTCCAACAAAGATACAAGGGGGAATGGTATAAATTTCATGTAAACAGATAGACATACCCCCTGTACATTATTATTTGATTTTGTTATACATTCCCCAACTCTTCTGTAGTGATCTCAGAATTAATCGCTTTACCCCGTGCCAAATTGGGCTCATCTCTCTGGAGTGCTTGCACTGTTCAAAGTATATAGCTCAGAAATCAGGTATTTGTATTATCCTATCACATTCTGAACAAATACAGGATCTTTTCAAAAAATTAGCATATTGTGATAAAGTTCATTATTTTCTGTAATGTACTGATAAACATTAGACTTTCATATATTTTAGATTCATTACACACAACTGAAGTAGTTCAAGCCTTTTATTGCTTTAATATTGATGATTTTGGCATACAGCTCATGAAAACCCATAATTCCCATCTCAAAAAATTAGCATATTTCATCCGACCAATAAAAGAAAAGTGTTTTTAAAACAAAAAAAGTCAACCTTCAATAATTATGTTCAGTTATGCACTCAATACTTGGTCGGGAATCCTTTTGCAGAAATGACTGCTTCAATGCGGCGTGGCATGGAGGCAATCAGCCTGTGGCACTGCTCAGGTGTTATGGAGGCCCAGGATGCTTCGATAGCAGCCTTAAACTCATCCAGAGTGTTGGGTCTTGCGTCTCTCAACTTTCTCTTCACAATATCCCACAGATTCTCTCTATGGGTTTTAGGTCAGGAGAGTTGGGAGGCCAATTGAGCACAGTAATACCATGGTCAGTAAACCATATACCAGTGGTTTTGGCACTGTGAGCAGGTGCCAGGTCGTGCTGAAAAATGAAATCTTGTTTATCAGTACATTACAGAAAATGATGAACTTTATTACAATATGCTAATTTTTTGAGAAGATCCTGTATGTTTAGTTGGTCTGCTTTGCAATTTGACCCTATATTATCATCAACATTTATAGTACCCAGCTCAGAGCAACACAAAGAACAACAGTAAGAGAAAATCACTGTAAAGAATTGAGTGAGAGGAATACGGAGGTAGCCATATTTATTTCCTTTGGACAACACAAATTGCCTGGCTGTCCCGCTGATCCTCTGCCTCTAAAACTTTTAGACATAGACCCTGAACTAGCATGCAGGTCAGATGTTTGACTGTATTAGCTACGTGCTTATTTCAGGTGTGTGATTCAGATACTACCGGTGCTTAAAAGATCAACAGGACTACCAGGCTACTGGTATTATGTAAAATGAGATAAATATGTCAGCCTCCATAACCCTCTCACTCCAGGTGCCTTTTAAGAACTCTGTTTGTGAACTGATTGAAAATATCTTTGTGGATACAACATCCCACCTTGCGCCAGAAACTGTACATTTGCCAGGATATCCTCAATGGAAATCAATTAGTCATAGGAGACATTCTAAAGTCTCTTCTCCAGAGAGTTAGGATTAACGTTACTGTTTGAACCAAGGTTCTCAGTTAGATTATCTAAAGGGCTGTACATGGAGGGGAGCACTGAGCCAAGAAAATTTTGACTTTAATGTTGAAGATTGTTTATCGGCTCCCAGCACAGCAGGGACATATGACCAACCAATAGCTTCCCCATATTGAGGTAAGTATGTAACTTGTTTTTGAAAAGGTTACAGGACCCTCTAGTGGATTGGGTCACCCCGAGCTGCTTCGTTACTCTGAGGTACCCTTTAAGACACACTGAAACACACACAACCTGTAAAACGCATATGCCATTGTATGTACACCTTTCAGATTTGTAGTGTGAAAGTGGGCTGAGTGTTATTGATTTATCAATGCATACACTCTACACAGATAATATAAAGCGTTATTTACCCTGTCAATTCTCATGATCTATCCTTGCATTCTCTATTATACTTCAAAGTTACATACTCAATTTCCTACAAAATGATATAGGCTACAAAACATGTTCTGACACGAAAGTGCGAGGAAACGGCTTGCCAAGCCAAGAACTGTATATGTCTCTGTAAACATCCTTATCAGCTGCTTTTAAATAATCTTTCTTCCCCTCCTGCAAGTAACACTGAACCTGAAGCATGCTGGTATGTGGAAAAATGCACATTGTGTAGAAGACTGAAGCAGTTGTCTTGTTTGATCACAGCATGTTTCATGTTCCAAGAAAGGCAAAATGTTTAAATAAAAGTGAACTGATAATAAAAGATTAGGCTAAGCCATGAATGAAAAATCAACAAACTGAAACAATTCAAAGCCACTAACTGTGTGAAGAGCCAAGTTATGATGAAATATAAATATTGCAGTCTAAACCATCATTTTTATTGTTTAAAGAGAAACTCCGACCAAGAATTTAACTTTATCCCAATCAGTAGCTGATACCCCCTTTTACATGACAAATCTATTGCATTTCACAAACAGACCATCAGGGGGCTGTATGACTGATTTTGTGCTGAAACCCCTCCCACAAGAGGCTCTGGTACCGCGGTACTCTGGGCAAACTGCCACAATGTAACAATGTTCACAGACAGGAAATGGCTGTTTACAGCTGTCTGTTAAAGCCAGCACAGCTAGAAACAGCTACATAACCTGCCCACAGTAAAAATGTCACCATGTAATACATGTCAGAATGTGAATCTGGGAGAGGAAAGATTTTACAGTGAGCAAACACTGACTAAATCATGTATACATAATTATTGTAAAAATGAAGCACTTTTTTTATTACATTATTTTCACTGGAGTTCCTCTTTAAGACAAGGATATAAAATTATAGCTAATGCAAATTGTGAGGATTGATAAGTTTTCATAAAATATTGTCAGAAATGCTATATTGCAAAAATATATTGTCAGAAATGCTATATTGCAAAAATATGTTGTCAGAAATGCTATATTGCAAAAATAAATAAGATACCCGGCTTAAAAAAACCTACACACAATTTCAAATCTACATACACACTGACCTTGCTACATTGCCTGGAGACGCTGGCATGATTATTTCCAAACTCCGCTATCCGGGGTGCCTTTTTGGGACAACACTTGGCTTGTGTTGATCAATTCCATGCCCCAGAGTACTCCGGATCAAGCATTCTGTTGGCTCAACTGCACGGGACTTTAGCAAGTATACATCCAGTCTTCCTTCTGCCTCTTACTACCCTGCATGCACGCTTCATTGCTGGACTGCTGTGCTTCGCCATACATGCTTTTTTAGTACAGCCTCATTATATGCTACAGCCTTGTCCATGCTTTAGGAGCTCTCTGCCTGTTGATATATGCTGCTTGGCGGACTGTTCTTCTCATACAGTTGTTAGAATGTAAGTATATTTGAATTCTAGGCCTCAGGTACTAAAGTCTAGTAAAGACTTGAGATGCAGGGTCTCTTTAAGCGTAGTTTCTCGGAGAGAAATTATTAAGTCATTTACTAGAAGCATGCTCCTCTAGAAGGACACATAATGGGTTATTAGGTCTAAATGTCCTGACATTCAGACTACGAAAAGGTAAACAGAGCCGATATTTGCAAAACATTGCATTCCGTGCATATAGGGCATAAAGCACTGGCGCACTAGATAGATGATGTGGGTCACATGCCCATGCCCGCCAATTGTAGGTTGGGGGGTATGGCTCGGGTGATGTCAGAATTTAACTCTCTGATGTTCATATAAAAGTAAGAGACGGGATGGCAGAGGGATCTTATTATTATTATTTTTTATTTATATAGCGCCAACATCTTCCGTAGCACTGTACATAGTACAAACAAATAATGGGGAACAAATATACATGAGAAATACAAGACACTGTACAGTCATGACATTGAATAGAATAAATACACACACATACATAGTTGATGTGTTGTTGGTACATGTACATATGTTAAAATTACAGCAGTATGAGAAACACTAGGAGGAGGTCCGTGCCCTTGCAAGCTTACAATCTAGAGGATCTTCTTCTTCTGCATGCTATCCTGCTCTCTACGCTTCCTATTTAGAATAATAGCTTCATGACTGCATGCTGTAAATATATGTGATGTACATAGGACATAGGAAAGACTGTTTATACTCTGAAGAAATCAACAAGCAACAAGAGATGCCTGATGGAATACTTATATAACTCTGATTGCTGAATAATCCCCTTAAAGGTGAAGGTGGCTGTCTCCGCTCTATCTCCTGTATGCTGTCGTTGTGAGTTGCAGCTCTAATGAGTTGCTGGTGCCGGAGTAAAAGGTGTGTTGTGCTGTTGCCAATAGCAAACAACGTATAGGTTCTTACAACATTGTATGTGATTGTTCATTGAGGTCTAATCAGGGGCGCCGCGAGGCATAAAGCAGACCACGCGGCCGCTTGGGGCCTCAAGATCTTAGGGGCCTCGGCGGCTCCGTGACGTCAGCGTGACGTCACTGTTTTCCCGCAGCCCCGCGGGGCTGGCAGAGCAGAGCAGGGCTACGGGAAGATGGCCACCGCCGAAGCCCTGCTCTGGAGACTATTTGTTCCCTTTAGCCCTGCAGTGCATTCAATCAGCGCGGGAGATTGGAGGAGGGAGGGAGCTCCATGGGAACTGCGCGCCTGAGGAGCCGGCCGGGAGACGGGGAGAGAAGACTTCTGCCAGTGCCAGCCTGCCAGGTGAGTAAATTATTTTCTTTTTGCAGCCCTAATTGCGTTTATCTGCTAAAAATGTGCCCTAATTGCATTTGATATCTGCTGAAAATGTGGCCCTAATTGCATTTGATTTCTGCTGAACTGTGCCCTAATTGCGTTTGATTTCTGCTGAACTGTGCCCTAATTGCGTTTGATTTCTGCTGAACTGTGCCCTAATTGCGTTTGATTTCTGCTGAAATGTGGCCCAAATTGCGTTTGATTTCTGCTGAAAATGTGCCCAAATTGCGTTTGATTTCTGCTGAAATGTGGCCCAAATTGCATTTGATTTCTGCTGAAATGTGGCCCAAATAGCGGTTTTATTTTCTGGTGTCTGGGGTAACTGTTGCTGCATTTATTATTTAATGGTCATAGTTGGCTATATTTGCTGTGCTACGGTTAAGCTCCGCCCATACATCATGGCCACGCCCATCTTTCGGCGCGGCGCGCTGCGCACGCCTCAATCACCCCCACATCAATTTTTCCCCGCAAACAGCACCGCCCCAATCCGCCCTCCCACATGTCATGGCCACGCCCACTTATGCAGGATAGCCACACCCATTTTTCGCTTCGCGCGCCGCAGGATAGGGACACTTGCTACAGTCCGCTTGGGGCCACAAAAACCTTAGCTGCACCCCTGGGTCTAATAGTGGATAACCTTGTTTGCAACTTCTTGCCTCCCCTTCCTGCTATTAACCCATCAAGCGTATGTTCATGGCCATGCCGGATTGTTGCTATTCCATTTTGCATGGGGTTGGAGTCGATGTTATCCTATCAGTTCCTGGATTAATGCATTTCGGCCCTTTCACACTGCCACATTTTCATTGTGTTAACCTTTTTTACCGCAGGGTGATGGTAAAGCAATGAAAGTCAATGGGCCATTTTTATAGTGGATACAATGCGATGCGGCGGAAGTAGGCGATCGAACGCTAGGGCAACAGCACGTTATGGGCCAACATCTGTGATGACATACGTTGGCTGGAACTGGAAGCCATGTAAGTCAATGGTGCTGCAGATATTTTAAAATTTGTCGTGTCAGCGTTGCAGTGCACATGCATGGAAGCAACATTTTTCAGTATATCTGCGTGCAATAGGTATTTCCACCACAGGAAGAGAGCGGTAGAGAGCATGATTATGGGATGTTTTGCCACCATGAATTACAGTAAAAGGCATTACAGCAGGTATCTACGAGGCTTGATTTTAGCGTTGCGGTGCAATCATTCGATCGCAACACGCAGTGCATTAAACACTGGTTGCTAATGTGACACCGGCCACAATGTTTTGGACATTTGCTTCATATATGTTTTGAACTGTCCCTATAAAGAAACACACAGGCAAATATGGATGTCTCATGCTATGTCCCCAAGACATATTTTTATTTCTTGTATATGTTTGTATTTCCCTATGTCTAATGTTATTAATAAAACATGTTAGTACTTTTGCAAATGGTCTCTTGCATATGTCTATGATTTCAACTACACTTTTTCATATCAGCTACAGACACAGTTACACACTTTCTATAACTTTTACCGGAAAAGATTATTTTAGGAAGGATCACTGTACAGACACACCTCTCAAAAGACAGTTCAGTACTGTGAAGAGAGGAAGTAGGAATATGAGCAAGAGATGCCCTCAGTGCTAAGAAGAAGGGAGGGAAGAAGAGAAGTGAGAGTAACCACACTGCTTAGACCAGGGGTGTCCACACTTTTTCGGTTCGCGAGCTACTTTAAAAATTGATGAGCCTGACTTCCGGGGCGGAGCCATCTGCTGTGGTCGCATCTTACACGAGCTCCCCTTGACTCGTCTTACCACAAGCAAATTAACGGGGATAAGGAGGCGAGCAAGATACTAAATTGGTGTCAGCTCCTCACCGACCTCCCGGGAGTCAGTGCCATCATTTGTAGGGCACTTGAAACAGTGTTCCCCCACTTGCCATACCGCCACGAGGGCAGATCGAAGGCGCCATCTTGGATCCCGCGCTGCAGAGGAGTGGTAAGGTCGCGTCTGCTTCGCTCTGCTATCCGGAACAGGAAACTCTACCGTCACCTACACAAGCCACTTCGCTGCAATTGAAGCCACCTGCCCTTGCCTCTTGGATACTTGGACAGGCCGAGCTGCGCTCCGCATAGTGACATCACCTATCTCCGCAGCTGTTGTGGGGCCTCTTAAGGAGCGAATCTGCGGAAACCTCGGTGGTGTTTTCTGGCTGTCTCCATATTAGCCCTCTCTCTTGCTGCCCCAAAGATATTGCCACAGAAATAAGACACATCTGCACAGTGTAGTGACTGGGGCAGAGATCTGCTTTACCCACTGCTAACTGATCGGAGTTGTAATATATAGTGTCTGAATCTGCTGCCATAATTAGCTTGCCATCTTAATACTGCACTGTTTGCCTGCTTGTTAATTGTCAGCTGTGGCAACTTTCTACCATACAGATGTAAGGCAGCAACCCTGCATTTACCCTGATTTCTGCCAGCTGTGAGATAAGCTATTGTCTTTGATTCCTTTTTTTTCAACTATTTACTGCACGGCTGCAACACCTGTTTTCTTGCATGGACCATCTCCTACGCATCAAGTTCTACTATTTGCTTAGATCTTGGAAACAGCAAGATCCTCATTACATTAATGACCAGGGTGTCAATTACCCTTGCAGTTCCTAGTCTGCTGTGATTGCATTGTGCTTCTTTTGATCTTTAAGCCTCATCTACACTGGTAGATGAGGCTCCGATCCGGATCGCCTCTTCCGCGACCCCGCACGTGCCTGCCGCGTCCCTGCTCGCCGCGCGTGCCCCGGATTAGACTCCCCGCTCGTCCCTGCCGGCGCCGCTTATCTTCCGCTCGATTCCCTGCCATTGTCCCCTCGCGGGGAGCGAGCAGGGAATCGGCGGTGGGTAGATCCGTCCTGTCGGATCTTATCATAAGACAGCTTCCACGGATCTGCATGTAGACGGTTGATACCACTGCATAGCTGACCTTGATTTGAGACCACCACAAAGCTTTTACATAGACCTTTTTTCCCAGTTTTTCTTTTAAGTTTGAATGGGTTTAGAGATTATTTATATTTCAGGCATACGCATTACTTCTGATCTATACTGGATCATAGTAATACTGCATTTTTATCATGGTTGTCCTTTGCGCTCTCTAAATTTTCTCATTTAGTATTTACGATATCAAAAATTGATAAATATGTGTAAAAGTCTTCACCAAACCGTACCCCAGAGTCAAACCGGGCACGCAGTCCACTAAAAAGACAGGGCCTAGTTCACCTCAATCGACACAATCTAGTCCCCGATCAGATATAGCAACAGAGGATTGGGACACAGACCCTAAGGGAACTCAGACTAAGACGCAGGATGTAACTTCTATAGCAAAAGAAGTCTCGGCAGCATTAATCCCTCATTTTGATAAACTATTTGATTCTTTGGAATCAAAAATGGAAAACTGCTTAGAGTCGATCACTTCTAATACTACCAGAATTGCAGAGTGACTATTGAATCTCACAGTGGTACAATCTCTAAACTCCTAGAGAAACAGGAAGATCTGGAAAACAGGTCTCGTAGGTCAAATCTGAGATTTATTGGGATTCCTGAATCCTGCAAGGGCGCTGATTTGATTACTTTCCTGACCTCGGATCTAATGTTTGCTCTGAATCTTAAAGTGAACCTAAACTGAGAAGGATATGGATTTTCCTTTTAAAATAATACCAGTTGCCCGGCTCTCCTGCTGATCCTGCGTTTCCAATACTTTCAGCCACAGCCCCTGAACAATCATGCAGATCAGGTGCTCTGACTGAAGTCAGACCGGATTCGTTGTATGTAATGAGAAAAAAGAAGAAACAAGAAGAACAAGAACGGATTCGTTGTATGCTTGTTTCAGGCGTGTTATTCAGCCAATACCGCAGCTAATGCAATCAACAGGGCAGCCAGGCAACTGGTATTGTACAATGAAAAATCCACATCCCTCTCAGTTTAGTTTCCCTTTAAACTCTGTTCCAGTAGGAAGATAGAAAGGGCTCACAGGTTGGGTCCCGACTCCCAAAGAAACCTACAACGTCCCCGCCCAGTAATAGCCAAATATTTACACTTCCTCGATAAAGAGGATGTTCTACAGGCTTTCCGAAAAGTGGGAGGGGTAACAATAGAAGGGAATAACATTTTAATCTTTCAAGATTTTTCTGTTTATGTCTCTCAAAAACGCAAAGAGTTTGTCCCAGTATGCAAACATTTGTTTGACAATTCCATTAGATTTGCATTATTGTACCCAGCAAAACTGAGAGTCACCCTGAATAATGAAACACTTTTTTGTTGACCCTAAAAAGGCCCTTGCTTGCATAAAACAACATTTTCCTGATGCTTCTGGAACATGAATGACTCTAATCACTTGAAAAGTGACTCCTATACTATATTAATAACTGGACTAATCCTGCAAATACGTTTTCTATAAATGAGGATGTACTGTTTCTTTTGGCCATCACTAACTTGGTCACTGACTTTTGTTTTTATTAACGCTTTTGGGTTGTTTATTTACCTAGCTGAATGTTTGTTTCATTTGTATTGGCTAGTTACTTCCCCAACGGGGATATCTTTGAAAGGGGGGGTTGGAAAAAATTATTTAAAAAATGGAAGGAGAATTTTTTGAGGCACTGTGTATTGGAGGACAAAGAGAACCCCACTTATGTTAAGGAGGAAAGGTGTTTTTTGTGCACTGCTGGGAGATCACTGAAGACATGGGGTGCAGCTGGGACACCCCATATCTCTCAATTTCATAGATAATACCCCTTTTTTTTCTTTTTGGTAAGTTCTAGATGAATTTAGAAGCAGCAGAGGCTATTACTATTATTCATGAACGTTCCCACTTCAGGTGTGTATCATGGAATGTAGGCGGGTTGAATCACCCAATTAAAAGGCGTAATTACTTCATCACCTTAGAACTCTACATCCTGATCTTGTTTTTCTACAGGAAACTCATTGTAAAGAAGGTGACATAGCAATGTTGAGAGATTCTTGGATTACACAACAATACTCTTCCACTTATACGAAAAAGCAAAGGGGAGTAGCAGTGCTATTGAGTAAACATTTGATATATCAAATTCATAGAGTAGATATTCATGATGACAGTAGATTTTTATTGATCCAATTAGAAATCTCAACCAAAATATATACACTTGTTAACATATATGCCCCCAACCATCCCAACAAGAGATTTTATACACAATTGATAAAAGATCTTTTGGAACAGGATCTTCTTAGTCTGATTTTACTAGGTAAAGTCAATTTATCCATAGACACTCCATTGCAATTATGAAATTATTTCCGACAAATTGTCCCGAATAGATCCTTAGCGTGCACTAAATCCGACATCTAAAGAATACACTTGCTTGTCTTCGGCCCATAAGACCCTCTCCAGGATCGATTATGTGCTTTTGATTGATCGACTTTTCCCTTAAGTTCATAAAATTGAAATAAAACCTATAATTATTTCAGACCATGCCCCAAGAGTACTACATTTATTCCTTTCATCACCCTATAAAACCTTGGCACTTCCCAACTTACTTATATAAATCAGACCAGTTTTAAAGTTTTATACAAAATTCCTGGCAGAATTATATGGATGATAATTTTCAACGTATTGATTCTCCTGCCCTGTTCTGGTGTACAGCAAAAACGGTCTTGAGAGGACAAATTATCTCCTTTGTTTCTAAACTGCAAAAGGATCAGGAAAAACGGTATTCCGACCTTTTTCAACAAGTCAATAAAACCTATTCCCAATATAGGAAAGACCCAGAGCAGGGTAGAAGACAACGTTGTCAAGAAGCCGTTTCTCTATTAAACTCTTTCTTAGCCATTCAATCAAAAAAGAACCTTAATTGGTCCAAGCATAAATACTTTCGTTGGGGAAACAAACCTGGCGCTCGTTTGGCAAAAATGGCCAAACCTTCCACTCGCAAAACTCACATAATATCTATCAGGGACCCGGAGACTGGTCTTAAAATGACGTCAGAGAAACAAATTATGGCTTGTATAGAAAAATTTTACTCTAAATTATATCAGGCTGAGCCTTCCAATTTACCCCTCCTTTACAAACTATTAGAGAAAACACACCTAACGAAATTGTCTCAAACTCAACTAGATATGCTTAACGCTCCTGTTATACAAGAAGAACTAGAAGGGGCAATTAAGTCCATGGCCAACCATAAGGCTCCGGGCCCTGAAGGGTACCCAGTAGAATTTTTTAAAATGTTACTCATCTATATCGCTGACTCTGCTTGACCTTTATAATAACATTCTTGTTCATAATCCAAACATTCCCTATTTCACTAACGCATATACGTCCCTAATCTTAAAACCAAAAAAAGATCCAGAGGAATTGAACTCATATAGACCCATAGCACTCCTCAATGTCGATTACAAATATTTAACCAAAATTGTATCAAACAGATTGCATCAAATTCTCCCAGCTTTACTCACATCTTCAGTTAGGTTTTATTAGAGGGAGAAACATCACGGTAGGTATTAGGACCGCCATAGCAGCCACTGTCAAGGCCCGTAATTCTAAAGGCATTTTATTGAGTTTGGACGCAGAAAAGGCCTTTGGCAAGGTAGCCTGGCCGGCCCTTAATGCCATTATGTTTAAAAGGGTGATGGGAGAGGTTTTTATTAGATTTATTCAATGGATTTATAAATGCCCCATGTCAGGAACCGACCCCGCGGCGCACCTGCAGATGCGGTTCCCGACTGCGGGTTTGACCAGATCGAGAGGGGAGCAGCCTTATTCAAGCTAAAACAAGGCTGTGACCCCTCAAACACTTCTCACTGCCACCACTAGCTGTTGCTAGACACACTTCTCACTGACGTCGAGCTACTCGCACTGGCATTTTCGTACGTTGGGTCAGCTGCGTGCTTTAGGCCAACGTATGACAAACGCCCCCCACACACGCACAATTGCAATCTTACACTGTAGTGAAGCAAACCACTAACAGTCGTTCCGAACGATACTGTTAGCCACTCCGAGACTTCCCACTCTGCTGTCGAGCGCAGAAGTGTCCCATACACACAATGCAATTACAATCTTATACGGTAGTGTTGCTCAATCATACAATTAGGCATGGACTTATACACAGTTACACTTCAGTCTCTTCTAGGCTATGAGTATTAGCTTAGTACAGCAGAAGTCAAACTTATTATATAACGATTTAATATTCCAGGAAAAAAGTGGAACAATGCAGAAAATAATATATATACAAAAAAATGTACAAAAACAAAGTAAAAAGTCACAAAATAAAAGTTACAAGGATAAAAGTTACAACGATACACACAAGACAAGTTTGCAAAAATAAAAGGGAAATAACGTTACCAGCGTAGGTTAGCACGTGGTTGGCGGGAGAACGCCTTTTCTGATTCGCTCGGGATCATCCCTAGCTATGCGCTACCTCCAAGAGAAGATCTGTGACTGTCCTAGCTGCTGTTTTATAGCAAAATGTGTGCCCCGGGGCAACCCCAATGTCCAGGTCCAGGAATAATTCAATTTCCCGTTTAACGGGTGCAACTTCAAAGCGTTCCTGTGTTAGTGTTTGATCTTTTCAGAGATTTCAAAACCCTTCCATAAACTTAATTTCTACAAAAAAAAAATTGTATCAAAAGGACTTCAACCCTTCACCCACTTCCAGTAGGCTGTCATATGTAAATTTCAAACATTCCTGTGTTAGCTTCCACTGTCCCCAACCTCTGGTAGTCTTGCTTTGTATATTGGGACAATGGGCTGTCTCCAGATTTCAAAAGCCCTGCAGACCATCCTATTCTTCCTCAAGTGGCTGCTAATTAGCAGTTTCCTGATACCCCAGGAACACAAAGCAAATGTAGTTTCACAGACAATCACACCTGAGACAGAAGATTAAAGGTGACGGGCTAGAGGCCTAATGAGCCATTTCCTCGCCCCAAGCTAGCAACTCAAGTCAACAGCTCCCTTCTAGCAGACATACACGTGACACAGGCAGAAAAATGAGAGAATATGTTCCTGTATTAACCTTAACATCATCAGCACCCCAATATATCACCACACCCACCACATCCTTAATTGTTAATGATCAATTATCTCAACCAATTACATTGATGAGAGGTGCAAGACAAGGGTGCCCCCTTTCCCCTTTACTTTTTAATCTGGTCTTAGACCCATTACTTAGACTAATTGAGCAAGTCCCCTTTTTTAAAGGTATCAAAATAGGAACTGTAGAGATCCGAGTCATGGCGTTTGCTGATGATGTTCTGCTCTATATTAGTAACTCCAAACGTGCAATTCCTGATCTCCTTAAGTTAATAGAAGAGTTTGGGTCGGTATCTGGCTATCAGATTAATAAACAGAAATCTCTGGCACTTTACTTATCCCCGAGGACAAAACCAAAATGGTGGCACACTATACCCATCTCTTGAGCTAAAACATTAATCTACTTGGGTATCAGACTTCCTAAGTCCCCGTTTTTTTTGCATATTTTAAATTTTACTTCAATTGTACAAACCATTAAACGGGAGTTTTCTTCCTGGAAACGGTTAATGTTATCTTTTCTGGGCAGAATATACCTCATAAAGATGATAGCCTTCCCTAGGTTGCTCTTCCCTATACAGGTCCTTTCTTTACTTAGTTATCACTCAAAAAGAACTAAAAGAAATGTATAAGATGTTCACTGAATTTATTTAGGGTGGGAAATGTGCTAGAATACGAAGATCTACTTTACAACAACATATGAGCAATGCAGGGGTTAACTTTCACATTACTGAACATTATAATCAGGCATCACTACTGCGTATCTTCATCGATTGGATTCACAATACTTTATTGTACACTTATACTGAACTGGATCATAACCTTTATCCAGATATTGACCTACTAGCAATGATACATATGCATAAAGAATGTCTACCTACAGAATTATTAGATAATACTCTTTTATTCACGGTATGGCAATTGTGGCACATGCTTGGATGAACTCACTGCCTTAACACACATCCCTCAGTTTTCCTTCTTGTCAGGAAAAACCCTGATTTTCCTCCTTCATTAACCTCTAGAACTTTTCAGGGATGGCATAGCATAGGACTCACAGATATAAAAATTTTTAAAATATGTCCTCACGCCGATACTTACACTCAAATACATTGTTGGACAAATATCCCTTTTTGAAGGATAACCCTCTAGCGGCACTTCAGCTCAAATCCTATACATCACAGATCATCTCTAGGTTATCTGATAGGGACTGGGATAATACACTGGACACCATGTTGTGGAATTTGAACCTGCCTAAAAAAGTGATTGCACAATATTATAACTTCTTGTGTCCGCATATTGATTATGGGAATCAAAACATTAACATTGCTAAATGGTCATGCCATTTTCCCCATCTAGAACTTGCTACATTAATCAAGAGTTTTCGATACTTTTCGCAAGTGCTACCTGCTTCCTCCTATAGAGAAATGTTTTTAAAGCAGTATCACTATGCCTACATATCTCCAGAAAATCTTTCCGTATGTCTCTATCAGATTCTCATTTGTGCCTTAAATGTGGTTCTGCACATGCAGACCTATTACATAATTTTTGGAGTTGTAGAGAGATTAAAACGTTTGGGAATCAAGTGGTAACTTATGCTACAACCCATCTCCTAAATTACGTGCCATTTACACCTGACTGGGCACTCTTTAGTAAGAAGCTCGCTGTGATCATTTCAGCAGTGGCTCGGAAGACCATATTGCAGAACTGGACATCTTCTAATCCTCCCACCTTAACACAATTTAAATTAAAATTATACCAAATTATACCATGTTTTTCTTATGGACTGGATAGAGACGTCCTTGCAAAAAGATGCTCTCACTAAGCGTTTTTTTTGAAGTGTGGGAGTTTTCTTATAGAAACCCTTACTTCTCCCCTAAAAAAACAAATCATTGACTCATTTGGATTAACACAATGGTATCTAGAGAGACTGCTGGTAAATGATCCACCGATAGTGATTTCTCCTAGTTAATGATCCTCTGTTATTATTGGGACCTCCCTCCTCCTCCTTTATAATCTACATGTTAATGTACATAACAGTTGATCATCTGAGGTGACTTATTAAAAACATTTGGGTATCCTAATTGTTACTATGTGAAGTGTCAACCTGCATATATATTTTCATATAATGTATTGTTTGGTCACTATGCACATCATTTAATGACTTGTGGCTCACAGTGCCTTCTGTCATGTTATGTCATGTTATGTTATTATGCAACACTATATCTAGTGTGTGCATATGCCTTTAAATAGAGACTCATCACTTCCACACACTTCCACGCATGAATGGATAATGGGAAGGCTCAAGGGAATATCACTCTGGGGCTCCCCATGCAAATGGTTGTTACTTTGTCTACAGTGGGACATAAATCTAACTGAAAAGTGAAATTTCCAGAGGCTGTCACTGGGCCGGAGACCCTACACTTCTCCAGGTGCATCTGACAGCAAGAGGGACCATCAGAAGAAGTCTACAGTCACTGTACTCACCAAGCTAAGCAAGAACGAAAAGTAGTATTTTTTGTAATATAACCTGCATGCCAGGAGCTCAGAGGGTGGTGCAAACAAACACGTTGCACTAGTAAAAGAAATGTGCTGTTTTCACCTTCAAAACATCTTTAACTACCTGCGGACCGAGCGAGTACAAATCTACTTGGGGCAGGGGGCGCTGCGGTCCTGACCGGACGTAAGCTCTACGTCCCATTGACCGCGCGCCCCAGCCCGTCCGCGACGCTCGGTCCGCTCTGCCCCCACCGCAATCAGCTGCCCTGCCGCCTCTATGACGGCAGAGCACTGTGAGCCGGGCAGGAGCCGTTTTCATTGGCTCCTGGCCCTGTCATTCACGTAAGCCGTTTCCATTGGCTTACATGAAGTGACAGGGTCAGGAGCCAATGAAAGTGGCTCCTGACCGGCGCACAGCGCTCTGCCGTCATAGCGACGGCAGAGAGAGCATCCTGCGGCGGGGACAGAGCGCGTGTACGGCGGGAGCGACGGAAACTTGCGGCGATTCGTCAGGAAGCGGCGGTTTGCTGGACCAGCACCATCTGGTCTTTAAGGGGGCAGTGGGTGGGTGCTGGTCCAGAAAGGGTTAAAGTGGGATTACACAATATTAAATTTTAGCTTCAAAACATTAAACACAGTAAAAATATGAACCATTGTAAGACTGGTCTGATGTCATTTGAATGCATATTTACACCTCACTGAAGGCTGCCGGACAAATAGACTTGTATTTAAAGAGGAACTTCAGCCTAAACAAACACACTGTCATTAAGTTGCATTAGTTATGTTAATTAAAATACTGTAGATAGGTAATATAATCTCTTACCCGCCCTGTTTTAAAATAACAGACAAATGTTTGTGATTTTCATGGGGGCAGCCATCTTTTTGGTTGAAAGGGGGTGACTGAGCATGACACACACACACAGTTCCAACTGTCCTGTGACCTGATCTCTCCTCCCAGATACGCGTGCTAGGCAACGAGAATGTTAATATCATAAATCCCATCATGCTTTGCACAGCATCAGGGGAAAAATGCCCCTGCAGATTTCTTTGGTGGGGTGGAGCTTAGCTTCTGTGCAGCTAAAAATGAGGCTGGGGTAAGAAAAACAAAGTTCGGATGCTGTGAAACTGTTAAAGAAACACCAAGCCTTTTCAGTGCTGCTGAGTATTTTTAGTCTAGAGGTTCACTTTAAGTAATTAATAAGCAAACAAAAAAAGAGTAAGTTCTTGGTTTACCCTAAATACAGCGGAAGTGTTTCTAGCTTGTTTACACAGGGTAGTACACTTCCAGCACAATCAGATAATGCTGGCTGGCAATGGCAAGCTTATGAATTAGCAGCTAAATAAAGGGAAAAACTTGAGTGTTAACCCAGCCAGTACCTTGAAACCACTCAAATAGTTTTAGCTGTTAATTTTATGATATGTTTAATACTTTAGTTAGACCAGGGATGTCGAACTCAAGTCCTTAAGGGCCGAGGTCCTCACACATTTTTGGCATTGCTCAAATTAATTAATGAGACTGAATCATGAATGGTGTGGTTCATCAAGCGGAACACAATACTCCATTTCTCACTCCGTCATAAACACTGGCATGGATATGGCTCTCGGGGACTGGAGTTCAACACCTGTCGTTCAGTCGTTTTCACTTTACGCATCCGAGCAATTTTCACCTCCCATTCATTAGCCTTTAACTTTATCACTACTTATCACAATGAACTGATCTATATCTTGGGCTTTCTTTGGGTGGTACATTTTGCTAAGAGCCACTTCACTGTAAATGCATTTTAACAGGTAGAATAAGAAAAAAACAGAACAAAATCATTATTTCTCAGTTTTCAGCCATTATAGTTTTAAAATAATACATGCCTCCATAATTAAAACTCACGTATTGTATTTGCCCATATGTCCCAGTTATTACACCGTTAAAATTATGTCCCTATCACAATGTATGGCGACAATATTTTATTTGGAAATAAAGGTGCATTTTTTCCGGTTTGCATCTATCACTATTTACAAGTTTAAAATAAAAAATATATAGAAATATTTCATCTTTACATTGATATTTAAAAAGTTTAGACCCTTAGGTAAATATTGACTTTTTTATTGTAATTTTTTTTTATTTTTATAATAAACATTTTATTTGGGTATTTTTGGGAGGGTGGGATGTAAACAGCAGTTTTATATTGTAAATGTGTGTTGAGTTTTATTTTTTTTACTTTTAGTTGTAGTTTTACTTTTTGGCCACAAGATGGCGGCCATGAGTTTGTTTACATGACGTCACTCTAAGCATAACATACGCTTAGAGGGACGCATGGGGGACGCAACAGCCAGAAAAAGCGAAGCTTCTGAGAGAAGCTGTCGCTTTTTCTGCGGGGGAGAGGAATCAGTGATCGGGCACCATAGCCCGATTCACTGATTGCCTAGCTAACGAACCGCGGGCCGGGAGCGCGCGTGCATGCGCGCGAACGGCCGCGGTAGCGTGCGGACGTGCACATGTCCTCATGGGCGTAGCTAGTACGTCCAGGAGGCCAAAGTAGTTAAGCAGCTTAATATACAGTGCAGATGACAAAAAGATCATGAGAGATAATAATAAAATGTAGAAAATAGGTTTTCTCCCAGTATTAACCCAGTGATGACTAACAAGGTGAATTGTCAGGTCATCAGTTTCACTTTCTGACTTCTTTGGGAAATGAATATTTTCTATGCATTTGAACAAACATATAATTTGGTCACAGCCACCCAATTTAATAGAATTAGCAAAGCACTTCAAATGATGGCAAAGCTACGGCATTTGGCTTTCTCCTTTCCCAAACTGAGTGGCTGTTAAAAGAGGAGGTGATGCAACAGTGGTAAAATGTCCCTTATTTAAACATGTTGCTGGCATTGCATTGAATACAATATTATTTATCATTCTCAACATCTGATGTGTTGTCTTTGTACAGTTTTTAATTAAACATAGAATCCAAGATCCAAGAGTGTTTTATATATACATTTTACAGGCACCATTTTAAGGATCTGCCATTTAACATAGATGCTCTTTGTTTTAGTAACTTGATGCATAGCCCTGAACTGATCCAAATTGGGATCACCTTCATAGGATTTGATCGATAATAAATCATCTGTGTCAAAAGATTTTTCACTTAAACAGTCCCCCACAAAGTCCAATTTGTGGAATTTGTGCAGCCTGCTGTAGATGAGCAGGGAACAGAAGGGGTATTAGCAGTCTGAAGCCTGCCAGGGCTCTAAAACCAGAGGCCGGACAGACTTCATAAAAATGTCTGATGTTTATTATTAAAGATTTGTAAGTTATTTAATAAGTTAGTTTTTAAAGTGTACCAGAGACAAACTTAATGAAACTATTTATAGATACCTGGGGCTTCCTTCAGCCCCATCCGCACGGATCACTCCCACATCCTCAGTCTTCTCCCTCTTCTGCACTGGGTCCTGTTAGTTTGGCCAGTCGTGGACAGTCTGAGCGAGCGCAGTGCTCTCCCTCCACTCCCTCTGGCAGAGAATAGTACTGCCTAGGTGCAGTACTATTCTCCGCTGGAGTGAGACAGAGAGAGTGCACTGCACTTGTGACAGGAACTAACAGGACCCAGTGCAGAAGAGGGAGAAGACTGATGGCGGTGGAGTGGGAGTGATCTGTGAGGATGGGGCTGGAGGAAGCCCCAGGTATGTATAAATATTTCAATTAAGTTCGTCTCTGGTTTCCTTTAAGGATAACCTATGCAAAAACAGTAAGAACCACGGCCTTTGTTTGCCATAAACATGATGTGATCCCAGTTATTTCATTATTATTAATGCGTAGAGTGTTAACTGTACACATGTGCTGCCTACGGACCCATAACCATATATAAGGAAAGATCAAAAGATGACAGCTTTAAGAGGTACTGTATGTGGTCAGGTAATGGCTTTGGGCAGAGGAAGAAACTCTCACCCTGATGGCAACTCATAATCTGTCCCACTGTGTATATAAATACTGTAGATAGAAGTTCCAAAACAAAATAGATTTTGAGTCCACAGATTGCTTTATCATACTTTGCTACACTTTTCAATATACAGTTATCTGCTATTCTAGTTGTCAGTGTCCTTTAAGGATAACAGAGAAGTACATATTAGGAAAGCCATGAACGCTATAGATCTTCCAGTCATTGTATAATCCCCTCATCTGTTCCCAAGGGAATCTAAGCTGTCTGGTTTCTTTCTCAACAATATGCAATAGAAACCTCAAAATACAAGTTCCCCAGAAACTGACAGTGATTTTACAACCAAACCAATACCACAAGAGCTGGTATATACATGTTACAGTTCCTAGAAAAAAAAACTGGATACAAAGGATCAGAGGGAGCTTCAATCATTCTGTATCACACTTTTTAAATAACCTATTCAAAAGCAATTTGTCCTCCAAATAGCAAATTTAAATTAGTAAAATGCTTAAAATGTTCCTAATCAAATAAGGAATACCCAGGTAAGCTGATGGTTACCCAGAACCACTAGAAAAGTATAGGGGGCTAAAAGAGACCGAAAGCCCTCCTACTGAAAAGCAATGCTGACTATAATTTACCTACTTAAAAAAGAAGGTATTTATGATAATTCAGCTGTAAGTAAGCAACTGTGGGTTCCCATGATGCATCACTCCTGAATATGTAAATTATCCCTTTATGCCCCTGAAGCCAGGCCCACATCCAGAACCACTGTCGTATGGCAAGCCTATAGCTTATACATTTTACAGACACACATCAACCCATCATGCAGACAGCCTGTTTTGGTCTTTCTGGTCTCTATGGGATAGGGTTTGGACCAGTACTAAGGAATACCCAGGTAACTCCTGGTGACCGTCTGTATTTAAAGGTGTAGAAATCTGAGACAAGGTCTGGAGCAGCTTAAGAGAGCTGCAGCCCGGCTGGGCGTGCTCAGTAGACCACTGCACTGGCTACCAGTAGAATGGAGAATACTCTTCAAGATTGGACTGCTGACATTCAAATCCCTGCACAATCTGGGCCCTGGATACATGAAGGACCGGCTAAAGCTGCACCACACCTCTCACAACCTCAGTTCAGCAAGTTCTATAAACTTGGTCACTCCCAGAGTGCACCTCAAAAAATCTGGAGATAGAGCCTTCTGTCATGCTGCCCCTACTCTTTGGAACTCCCTGCCACACCCAGTAAAGACAGCACCATCCCTGGAGCTATTCAAATCCAGACTGAAAAGCCACCTGTTTAGCCTGGCATTTCCAGACTTATAAAATTCTTCCTCTGTGCCTGAGCCATGCTTATGCGCTTTGAGTCCCATGGGAGAAAAGCGCTTTACAAATGTTATTTGTTGTTGTTGACCCAGAACCACTAAAGAGATCGACTGTATATTCAGGAGTGAGGCATCATGGGAAACCACAGTTGCTCACTTAAAGTGGACCTGAACTCTACCACAGGACAGAAAGAAAACATAGATAAATGCAATCTGCATGTATTTAGAGAGTTTGGCCTATTTAATTCCCCCCTTATTTGTATCTAATCACAAGTTGTAATCTGATCTCTTGCCTAGGGCACCTGACTGCCACGGCAGATAAGCCCATTTGAAAGAACAGGCTGTTAACAATATGTCTGCCTCCATGAATCAGGAAGTAGAAATAATGTAGATTTTAGGATTTGTTTCAGCTGTAACAAAGAAATGTTTTTTGTTTAAAGGTTTTTATGCTGTTGCGGATCTTTTAGAGCAGAGAGGACATTTTGAGGTCAGGTCTGCTTTAAAGGATACTTGAGGCTAAAGAAATGATTGCATCTTTACTTATTTGGGGTTTATTCCAGCCCCTAGAAGTCTCAGTGTCCCTCACCACAGTTCCACTCACACTTCTTCTGCTGTCCCCTCCATAGCGGCTTCTGTGCATGCGCTACTTGCACTCCCCTGCCCGGGTGCCTTCTGCGAAGGGCCAGAGCTACTAAATTTTACTCCTAATCAAATAAAGCACTCTCTTCTACAATTCTCCCCAGAGGTGATCCAACATTCACAAATGCCCTTTCTTCCTCTGTCGTTACAGTGATACTGTGTCTCTCTATTACCCTGTCTTATATAACATGTTCAACCATTTGTACTTGAGTGCTCAACCCACCAAAATGCCATCCTAGTCATGCTGCACTAGTTCCATTTTGAAATTTGGATGGCACAGGATTTCCCGTTGAATACCAATAAGACTGCAAGAAATGAGCAGCAGCATTCCTGGTTCCCCAGCAACTGTTATGTTCTGTATTGGGTGGACAGGAACATCTAAACATAAGACGGTGGACCTGTACAGTCACACAGCCTATTATTTAAAAGACGACAAACTGACTATGCATAGATGAACAGTCCCACAACATGGCTCACACATTAATTGGAGAACCTAGCTAGTTCCTCAACAAACAGTTGCTATGGGGACACACTGCTTCAGATGCTTTTTCATCCTAGGATGAAGTGGGAAGGACTGGAGGCAATAGTGTTGGAGCAGACCACAGTCAAGCTGAACATACCATTTGTAGCTGGATGTTAGATGGGGCTTGAAGGCTATATGCAGATGTGAGCATAATTGAAGTAAAGGTGCCCACTAATGATACAATCTTTTTGTACAATCTTACCATTCCTATGTAGTATGAGGGGCTGCCTAATGTTTAAATTCAAAGTGTATTCACTCAGTGTACCCTTCTACTACATATATTTGGTAAGACAAAAACAATAACAAAAAATGTATCATTAGGTGACACCTCAAGACTAGAGATTTCAGTGTCCTCGTTACAGGATTTACATTACAAAGTCCTCATTACATCATTACATTACAGTGTCCTCATTACTTTATATAGGAATAATAACACCAGCAAATTAAATAATGCAAATGCATTAAGTTGCTGGTGTTATTTCTGTATACCCCAGTATAGGTAGTCAGGTATGGGTGCCCCCAATATAGGTAGCCAGCTGTAGGTGCCCCCAGTATAGATAGCTATCTATACAGTGGGATGCAAAAGTTTGAACAACGTTGTTAATCATCATGATTTTCCTGTGTAAATCGTTGGTTTTTACGATGAAAAATGTTAGTTAAATATATCATATAGGAGACACACACAGTGATATTTGAGAAGTGAGATGAAGTTTATTGCATTTACAGAAAGTGTGCAATCATTGTTTAAATAAAATTAGGCAGGTGCATAAATGTGGGCACTGTTGTCATTTTATTGATTCCAAAACTTTTAGAACTAATGATTGGAACTCAAATTGGCTTGGTAAGCTCAGTGACCCCTAACCTCCATGCACAGGTGAATCCAATTATAAGAAAGAGTATCTAAGGGGGTCAATTGTAAGTTTCACTCCTCTTAATTTTCTCTGAAGAATAGCAACATGGGGGTCTCAAAACAACTCTCAAATGACCTGAAGACAAAGATTGTTCACCGTCATGGATTGGGGAAGGATACAGAAAGCTGTCTCAGAGATTTCAGCTTTCTGTTTCCACAGTTAGGAACATATTGAGGAAATGGAAGACCACAGGCTCAGTTCAAGTTAAGGCTCGAAGTGGCAGACGAAGAAAAATCTTGGATAAACAGAAGCGACGGAATGGTGAGAACAGTCAGAGTCAACCCACAGACCAGCACCAAAGACCTACAACATCATCTTGCTGCAGATGGAGTCGCTGTGCATTATTCAACCATTTGCCCCACTTTACACAAGGAGATGCTGTATGCAGAGGAATCCTTTTCTTCACCCACAGCACAAACAGAGCCGCTTGAGGTATGTTAAAGCACATTTGGGCAAGCCAGCTTCATTTTGGAATAAGGTGCTGTGGACTGATGAAACTAAAATTTAGTTATTTGGGCATAACAGTGGGCGTTATGCATGGAGGAAAAACAACCTAGCATTTCAAGAAAAACACCTGCTACCTACAGTAAAATATGGTGGTGGTTCCATCATGCTGTGGGGCTGTGTGACCAGTGCAAGAACTGGGAACCTTGTCAAAGTTGAGGGACGCATGGATTCCACTCAGTATCAGCAGATTCTGGAGACCAATGTTCAGGAATCAGTGACAAAGCTGAAACTGCGTCAGGGCTGGATCTTTCAACAAGACAACGACTCCAAACACTGCTCAAAATCCACTAAGGCATTCATGCAGAGGAACAAGTACAACGTTCTGGAATGGCCATCTCAGTTCCCAGACCTGAATATAGTTGAAAATCTGTGGTGTGAGTTAAAGAGAGCTGTCTATGCTTGGGAGCCATCAAACCTGAATGAGCTAGAGATGTTTTGTAAAGAGGAATTATTATTATTGATTTATAAAGCCCCAACATATTCCGTGGTGCTGTACAAAGTAAGAAACGAACATGGGGTACATAATACAGACAATGGTGTACACTAATATACAAGATACATAATTAGTGACAAAATACAAAAAATGATACAGCATGCAGAATACAAAATACAGAAGTGGTAATGACAGTGATAAAAGTAACATGATGAATAAAATGTATAATGATTTCCAAGACACAAAAGGGGGAGAGAGCCCTGCCCTTGCAAGCTTACAATCTAAAGGGAATGGGGGGAAACAAGAGGAGGGGTAGTATATGATAAAATATTTAAAGGCAGTGTGTTTTAGGATAACTAGTAGGAGTGCAATTTGGTCTTAGGACAAAGGGAAGTGGCCTAGGGTAGCGCATATGCTTGTTGGAACAAATACGTTTTTAGAGAGCGTTTAAAAGTAACAAAGGTTGGCGAGTGACGGATTTGTTGTGGGAGGGGATTACAGAGAAGGGGTGAAGCGCATGCAAAATCATGTAAGCGGGAATGTGAGGAGGTGATTCTAGAGGAGGACAACAGAAGATCGTGTGCAGATCTGAGATTGAGATTGGGTTTGTATCTGGAAATGAGTGATGATATGTACCGGGGAGAGAGATTGTGGAGAGCTTTGTAGATTAGGGTTAGGAGTTTGAACTGGATCCTCTGGTTAATTGGCAGCCAGTGAAGAGCTTGACAAAGGGGGTCAGCTGAGGAAGATCGAGAAGAAAGATGAATGAGACGAGCAGATGAGTTCAGTACCGACTGGAGCGGGGCCAGTTTGTTAGAAGGTAGTCCACAAAGTAGTACGTTGCAGTAGTCCAGACGAGAAATGGTCCAAAATACCTTCAATCAGAATCTAGACTCTTATTGGAACCTACAGGAATCGTTATGAGGCTGTAATTTCTGCAAAAGGAGGATCTACTAAATAATGATTTCATTTCTTTTTTGTGGTACTCAAATTTATGCACCTGCCTAATCTTATTTAAACAATTATTGCACACTTTCTGTAAATACAATAAACTTCATTTCACTTCTCAAATATCACTGTGTGTGTCTCATATATGATATATTTAACAGACATTTTTTATCGTAACAACCAACGATTTATACAAGAAAATAATGGCGATTAACAACGTTGCCCAAACTTTCACATCCCACTGTAGGAGTTACTAGTATAGGTTAGCTATGTATAGATGTTGCCAGTATAGGTTAGCTAGGTATAGGTGGCCCCAGTACAGGTAGCTAGCTATAGGTGCCTTCAGTATAGGTAGCTAGGCATAGGTGCCTTCAGTATAGATAGTTAGGTATAGGTGCAGCCAGTATATGTTGTTAGCTAGGTATAGGTGCCGGAGGGGGGAGATGCGGCCTCAATGGGACTCAGCCGCGGGGAGGGGGGCTTGACATCTCCATCCCCCCTCTCCCCTTGGCCCCCCTCAGTGCTCCCTCCTTTTGCAGAGTAAATGCAGTGGAAGATTGTATGAACAACTCACCTTCCTTCCACTGCAACCGTCGATCACTTGCCGCTGGTCTCCTCTGTCTGCACAGCCGTGCTTATACACTTTCTACTTCCTGATTAGCAATATAGACGCTCCTGGAACATGGAAGCACCAGATTTAGTATATTTTTTCCTTGGTTTTTGCCCTCTAAACCTAGGTACGTCTTATATGGCGGCAAATACGGTACCGTAAAAGTATTAAAGGGAAGGTCCAAGCAAAAAAAAAAAATGAGTTTAACTTACCTGGGGCTTCTACCAGCCCCATGTAGCCATCCTGTGCCCTCATAGTCACTCACTGCTGCTCCAGTCCCCCGCTGGCAGCTTTCTGACCTCGGAGGTCAGGGCCGCATTGCGTACATTTTTACGCATTCCCGCTAGTGCAGGAACATTAACATATACATTTTTACGCGTTAGTGGTGCAACGCATACATTTTTGTTACTGCACTAGCTGGAATGCGTAAAAATGTATGCAATGCGGCCCTGACCTCCGAGGTCAGAAAGCTGCCAGCGGGGGACTGGAGCAGCAGTGAGTGACTACGAGGGCACAGGATGGCTACATGGGGCTGGTAGAAGCCCCAGGTAAGTGAAACTCATTTTTTTTTTTTGCTTGGACCTTCCCTTTAAACAAGAGTTTATTAAGGTTAAAAAAGTAATAAAAAAAAAGAAAAAAAAAAAGAAAAAAGCTAAAACTCATAAATTGGGAACATATAATATGTATACCCGCAAATTACCCTTTCACAGTCCCAAGGGCCTCCCCTCTCTTCCACAGAAGTGTTCAGCTACAGGGGGCTGTAACCAGTATTAATAAATCGAGGTGTCAAGGACAGATGGGGGAGTCAATTTAGGAAAATCATTTTAAATGTTCAAAAGATTCCGAAATCTTAATGAAGCAGGATACGGAGTCTAAAAGACTAGTGAATTGTGTGTGTGACCTGGCTGCAGAGATACTGACAGACAACATAAAGCAGACTCAGCTTGGAGTTAACTACTTCAAGACCACAGCAGGCAGCATACAAATGTCCTGTATTGCTTACACGGAGAGCACATACTATTTATATAGTGCCAACAACTTCAATAGCACTGTACATTGTACAAAAGAAATAGTGGGTAGTGTGTATACATATACAATCAGGGCATCCAGCAATACAAATACAAACATTGTTGAGTGGTTTGAGACATCACCAATACTAATACATGTTCATATGATAAATGACAGGAGAATAAGAAACACTAGGAGGAGGTCCGTGCCCTTGCAAGCTTGCAAACTGGATCGTAGTGGGTTGGAGAGATTATGGAAGGAGAGACAGGCGTTAGCTGATGAGGCAGTAAACCTCCTATAGCAATTTATTGGCTTGTCTGAATAGGTGTGTTTTGAGAACCCAGACTCCTATATATCAACTGCAACTCTAATCATTGTTAGTTCTATAAAAGCGGAATGAAGACATGCAGTCAAATGCCTTGTTATGAAGTGTACACTCCTCCCAGCATCAGCAACACAGAGGAGGATGGTTCTGCCTCTCATTGTATAAATACAAGTGCCTGTAAGCAAGCTGAACTAGGTATTAACCGAAAGCACTTTACTGGCTTGTTCACATTAATGGCGATTTAAGTTTTTTTTAGCACTGGCGATTTGAAAAATCGCCTTAAAAGCACTTGTGTGATGTTAAACTTATGTAAGTGTTCTCACATAAGCAATGAGCTTTCTACCCATTTGCAAACGCGGCTCCTGCACCATTATCAGAGCGGTTGCGATTCAATAAAAAGGATAGGGAAATCGCGAAGCGTATGAAAAACCACTTTGAAAAGCGATTTTCCGAGTGCTTTTAATGAATAAATACATTGTATTTATTCATTTCCGGGGCAAAGAGTTCACTTCCTGACTGATATCAGGAGGTGGAAAAAAAAACCACAAAAGTGCTTAGAAAAGAGCTTTACTAAGCGCAAATCGCTCAGAAATCGCTTAGAAAAGCGCTAACAAAATTGCTCAAATCGCTCAGCGCTTGCGATTTATAACGTGAATAAGGCCTACCACCTTTATTACTAAGGTTGCCACACAGACTACTGTACAGAGCATTTACTAATTTTTCTGCACATAAAACTCATCAGACAGAAGTGCACTTGTGTTAAAACATGGTCAAATGTGGATGTGCTTGCACTTCGGAATTGTTTATTTTGATTCCACTCAATGTCACAAGGGTTTTCCTTTAAAATAAATGCAGCTATGCATTTAAAAAATGCACCACAAGCACAATGTGATATGACTGTTACAATGGATTTCAAATATATAGGTGATTTGCCAAAGACAAACATTTGAAAAATGCAAAAAAATGCATGTAGTGTGAAAGAGCTTTAACAAAGCAGTTTTAATAATGTACACTTATGTACATCAGTTTAAGTATATGAATATTATAACTGTGTTATAATATGTGTTATGAGAAATAGCCGTTTATCAGCTAATGGCTGTTTACTATGCACTCTGAGAGACCAGGTGTTCTTTTTGGAACAGTAAATTAACCTTCTGTAGTGATGCACCTGCCAGCAGTAAAGTTGTCACCAACTGTGATAAATGTCAGAATGTAAATCCAGATGAGGAAAGATTTTACAATGGGCAAACAAGGACTATATAGTTTATAACGTAATATTTCAAAAATAAAGCAATTGTATTTATTATGTTATGTTCACAGTTAAGTTCCTCTTGAAATGTGAAAACTCGTTGTGTGGACTACGAGTAACTCATAATCAAAATTTAAATTAGACAGCACTGCCCGCGGTAGAGAGGGGTGAACTTACCCATGCCGCCACTGCCTTAGCTGATGCGCTCCACTCGCCTTCCACCTCACTCCCATGCTTCCTCCTTCAGCCTGAGGAAGCATGGAAGTGACATGGAACGGGAGTGGAGCGCATTAGCTAAGGCGGCAGCATGGGCAAGTTAAGCCCCCCCCCTCAGCCGTGTTTACGAGTAGCTATGTAGTGCACATCACTAGTGAAAACATGCAGTTGACTCAAGGAGAAGAGATGCTGGCGAAGATGAAGGCAGAAGGACACAGACTGAAGAAGGGAGTGTGCAGGCGAGAATGGAGTTTGCTCAGCTGTGAGTACTCTGCGGTGGCCCCAGGGGACCACTACTCACTTGAAGGGAGACCCAAAAGGGGCCATCAGCTGACTCTGGGGCCCTGTGATATCACAAGTTCATCCCTATAGAAGCATGGGCCCTGCTGGTAGAAACTTAACATAAACTCAGGATGCAATTTAATTGCAAGTGTGTGGACAATTGCTGTGTGTAACCATGCTCTTGGTTTGCCAGTACATAGACTGTGGTCCTGAATGCTGGAAAATCTATGTACAGTATGGGGCTGGGAGAGTGGTGACTGAGCCATCCGTGGCATTCTCCACAAAGCATCATGCAAAAGCTGCCAACATTGTGTGGGTTATTATCTCTATAACAAGAACGGACAAATATCAAAGCTTAGTTGTAATGGCCATGGTTGCCCTAGGTTCTCTTTAAGATCATCGTAAAAAAGCATTTACTGATTCTAATGAAAAAAAAAAGTATTCTAATTTTTGAGTATTCACATGCAGGATAATAATTATACGTAACTTCTTGTGGGTTGTTGGTTTTCCCAAGACTTCCCATTAGAGAGCCTGTCTGGAATCCCCCTCCACAGATAAAACGGTACAGCTCAGCCTCTAATCACTCTGATAACAAAGCCTAAAATAGTAAGACCAATGGACGAAATTGCTTGTAGCTACTTTGCAGGGGCTGTGAACAAGTCATTAAGAGCTGCTAAGCGCTTGATATTCACAAGCCAAGGCAATCTAGCATGTCAGAGTAACAGACAGAAACCTTAGTGCTTCTCACTTGCATATACTGGCACAAAACCTTCGACACTGAACAATATTTAAAATGGAGAAACTCTTCACTTCCAACACCAGGGATAGTAACCAGGAGGGCTAGCCATGCCCACCTCCCTGGCATACAGCCTATGTTATTCAATAAAAAGAAAACAAATCTTCAAATTACATTATCTTTGATGCAAAAGTGGTAGCAGTATGAGAACCACTCAGAATGACTCTGAGGGCTAATGGGATGCTAAGCACAAGTATGTGATACAGTGCAGAAACAGTCCCCTACTACAGAGCCAAAAAGATCTCCTGAAATAGGCAAGAAGGCACATCATGCACAACTTTCAGCAATAGAGCCCCAAGTTTGGATCTGCATGAAGTTTGCATGCTCTCCCTGTGATTTCATGGGTTTTTGCTTTCCTCTCCCAGCCACAAAACACACTGTAAAATGAATGGTCTTACCCTAAAACAGGACTTAGGCCAGTAGCATAACTATAGTCCTCAATCCCTTGCCATACATCAGAAGTTGTAGGATGCCAGCATAGAGTGCGTGGCTGCCAGACAGAACTAAGGAGATCCAATGCAGTGCTGGAGCACATTATTATTACACTGCCCTCTGCACTGCTCTGCAAAGTGTGAAGGTGAAGTTGAGGGGAAAAGGCCACATGCCAATTTCTTCATTGGATTGTTGTTACACCCTGTGACTATGGTATGGGCTACACTGAGCTCCTTTGAGGCACAGTTGTTGACAGGACTATGTACTCCATAGAGCATTGTGTAAAATGACAAATTATAGTGCTATATAAAATAAATAACTTTTTTATTCTGTGATCCAAACAAACATATGCTGAGGGTTGGAGTTAAAGCGGATCCGAGATGAAAACCTATAACAAGTAACTTGTCTATATATCTTATCTAAAGTTTAGATAGTTTCAATAGATTATTTCTTCCTGTGATACAATGACAGCAGCCATGTTGTTTGTAAACATTACACACAGGTAAGCTTATCTGCCTCTTCAGCACTCAGCCTGTGAAAATAACCTAATCCCCCCTCATCCCCTCTGCCTCTGAAATCTCTGGTTAGTAATACCTCCCCCTAATCCTGCACATGAGCCCTTGCTACTGTCTGAAAATGCCAAGGCTCTCTGAAAAGCTGTGGGCGAGGCTTGTTTAGTTTATAGGGAATAGAGTATTAAAAAAAACAAAAAAGTATTTGGCTTGAGGAATGCCCTATAAACAATAGGAAATGAACACAATTATACAATGAGTAAAAGTTCATCTCGAATCCACTTTAAGCAGTTATTGTTGCTCTTCCCACTACTGTGCTTTAACCCTCTTGGCGTTCTGATTCTTTCCGGATTTTAGGGTCTAAAAGCAGTGCAATTTTTTTGCACCCTTTCAGACCCTAAAACCTGGAAAAAATTATGCTGCCAGGGAGATCTGCAGCAGCCCAGTAATCACTCACCTCCCTGGCTCCAGCGCTGCAGTGAAGCATCCATCCTTCGGGTGGCACTGCAACGCTAAAGTGAAATTTCCAGCTGTCGTCATGACGACAGCCGGCAATCTCACCAGCATGAAGCAGAGCCCCGGAGAGGAAGAAGAATGCCAGTCGACGTCAGGATCCCCAGGAGGTATGTAGAAACACTCCCACTGCGCGCATTGCTCAGCATTCAGCCTCCGGCGGCTACCCCAAGCAGAGGTCGGGATCACCGCTCTTAGCTGCTGTTTTCCACCCCGGCCCTAGCTCGGGATAACCGCCAAGGAGGTTAAATGAAAAATAATTTATTTTAGATGTTTAAATAATATATTTAAAAAGTACAAAACGCAGTAACAATAAGTAACCAGTCCGACTTCATTTTGCCTTGCTGCAACTTTACTAAATTTTGATGAGGTACTTCACTCTTTGTACTGGAATAATAATAATGAGAATCTAATGTTTGAATCTCATCAGGGGCTGCAAGGCAATGTTTATTCTTATTAAAGCAAACCTAAAGTGAAAAAAACCTTATGATATATTAACCACTTCAGCCTTCAGTGTTTTTTCACCTGATGCATCCGAGCAACTTTCACTTCCCATTCATTCACCAATAACTTTATCACTACTTATCACAACGGATTTATCTATATCTTGTTTTTTTCAGCCACCAATTAAAGTGAACCTCCGGACTAAAAATCGACTCAGCAGCACTGAAAAGGCTTGGTGTTTCTTTAACAGTTTCACAGCATCATAACTTTGTTTCTCTTATACAAGCCTCATTTTTAGCTGCACAGAAGAAAACTGCCCGGGCTTTTTTCCCCTGATGTTGTGCAAAGCATGATGGGATTTCTGATGTTGTTCTCGTTGTGCTGTTTTGGTGCAGTTTTTTTTTCTTACATTTTGAATTTGACATTTGAAGCCTAGCGTGTGCAGCTGGGAGGGGTTATCAGGACACAGGACAGTTGGAGCTGTGTATCCTGCTTCTTGTCACCTCCTTTCAACCAAAAAGATGGCTGCCCCCATGACAAAGATGGCAGCCCCCATGAATCACAAACATTTGCCTGTTCTTTTAAAACAGGGTTGGTAAGAGATTATATTACCTATCTATTCTAATTAACATGACTAATGTAACATGATGACAGTATCTTTGTTTAGGCTGAAGTTCCCCTTTAAGCTTTCTTTGGGTGGTACATTTTGCTAAGAATGCATTTTAAAAATGCATTTTAATGGGAACATTATGAAAAAAAGTGAAAAATATAACTATTTCTCAGATTTCAGCCATTATAGTTTTAAAATAATACATGCTAACATAACTAAAACCCATGTATTTTATTTGCCCATTTATCTCACTTATTATACCATTTAAATGATGTCCCTATCACAATGTATGGCGTCGATATTTTATTTGGAAATAAAGGAGCATTTTTTCTGTTTTAGGTCCATCAATATTTACAAGCTCATAATTTAAAACAAATAATAGTAATATACCCTCTTGACAGATTACTATTGATATTTTACATAGATAACAACCGAAGCTTTCTTTTAACTCTTCCAGTACTGGAAAACAATATCCTTTTTTTCTTTTCTACTAATGTTTTATTTCTTAGCTGTTCTACACATGCAATTCATATCTTTAGTTTTGCTTCAGGTTTGCTTAAGAAGCTGCAATGCACATTACTGTATGTATTCATGCTCATAGCCCTCATTATTTTGAGTAAGGAGCCAAATGTTTCATGAATATTTAGCTATGCCTATCACCATGGTTTATCATAATAGAGAAACTGAGACAACAGACTCAGAAATAATAAGATGGCTTTAATAAATAAAAAAAATGAATCTAACAAATCTGTTAAAGCTAGGGTACATTTGATCAGTGTTGAAACTGCAACATTCATTAGAAAAAGCCAGATTTTTCTAGATCCACATAGGTAGGTGTAAAGGGGGATAGGTAGAGTGGGCAGACTTGGCATTCAAACAACATTCCCAGTGCTTTGCACAGAATCAAGCAGTACAGAGCTGGCGGTAACAGTAGTTATACTGGAATTGCATTTATTTTACATTTGAAGGAATTTCTAGTGGTATGTAGTGGTATCTAGTTAAACTGTCAATATCAGTCAAAAATTGATTATTTACCTGATCTACGGCCCATCTGCCAGCCTATGGGGGGATGAAGACACAAGCAGACCATGAGACCTTCATATCAACAGATGCAGCAGACTGCAGCAGAAGATAATCTTATCTTCTGGTACTGGGTGGTCAACTACTTTACTTACTGCAGTCCACTACAAGACCACTCCAAACATGATTAGTTGTTTTTCTGCAAACACACTGCTAAAGGGTGAGCAGTCACTTACTACAAAGGCTGAAGAACCTTGTAGCCATTGCACTAGTACAGATAGCAGGGTGAATGGCTTCATTTATCCTCATTAGTATAAGAGTGTCTTCCATAAATAAATTATGGGTGTCCAATACAGCCTACTCCATTAAATGCAGGAGAAGAGAGTGGCATAATTTGAGAAACTAACACTATTTGTACATTTATTTTTGCTGATAGACTTTTTGTGGTGCTTTGCAGGGAAGAAAAAAAGAATGGAATGGCTCTAATTTTTCACCTCTGTCCATCAGAAGAGATCACACTAAGGGCTGGGTTACACCGAGAGCGCTTTTTCAAAGTGCCAGTGCTTCAAAAAAACGTGTTTGTATGGGCTGGTTCACACCACAGCAACGTGATTTTTTTTTCCAAATGCAAACCTAGGTCCTGCAGCATTTTAGAGGCAATTTCACCTCAATGTAAAGTAAAGGAAAGCTGGAAAATCACTTTAAAATTCCCTGAACAGAGCGATTCTCAAAGCATTTTTTGCCAAAAGCTGTTCACTTCCAGGTCAAAGTGTACTTCCTCTTTTGCCACAAAAACGACAAATTCGCAAAACGCAAACACTCCAAAATTGCTAGGGACATGCCAGGAATCACTACTGCAAATCGCAACAAAAAGTGATTACGCTTAGAAATTTGGGGTGTTCACTATCTGTAAAATGTATTTGTATTCACTTAACTTGCAGTGCTGTTTTGGGGTTATTGGACGGAATTGGATCAATGGGAAGAATCCAATGCAAATTAAAACAAAAAAGATCATATATAATCTCTGTTCATGTAGTGTCCTGGCAAGGACAGAAAACCAAATGTACAAAATGATGGTCTTGGAATAATTGGACTATTGCAGCAGCTAAGTAGATAACAGTAGTACCCCAGTTCTACCTGACAAGTTGCAACAATCTAAAACAAATCCACAACACTATTTGATTGCATTATAAAACAATCTTTATTGTAAGTACCAATACATGAATAATATTGACCCCAAGCCTGGCACAGCATCTACCAACTAACCTGTATAACCACCAACACACATTTACACTGCAGTCACCCCCCCCCCCCCTCAACTGCAGTGAGTTTGGGCACACAAAAAAGGATTAAAATGGCCAAAATAAAAATCCAGAGTTCCTTAATGAAGAATAATCTCTATGAAATAATTAAAAACAAAAGATTCAATAAAATAAAAAAGTTTCTTTTCTGCAAAATGCGTAGGAAATTCCCATAAGTTTAAAGGGAAGGTTCAGGGACTATCTAAAAAAATAAAAATCCATTTCCACTTACCTGGGGCTTCCTCCAGCCCGTGGCAGGCAGGAGGTGCCCTCGGCGCCGCTCCGCAGGCTCCCGGTGGTCTCCGGTGGCCGACCCGACCTGGCCAGGCCGGCGGCCAGGTCGGGCCTCTTCTGCGCTCCATGGTGCGTTCCACGCCGGCGCGCTGACGTCATCGGATGACCTCCGGGTTGTACTGCGCAGGCTCAGAACTACTGAGCCTGCGCAGTACAGCCCGGAGGACGTCCGATGACGTCAGCGCGCCGGCGTGGAACGCACCATGGAGCGCAGAAGAGGCCCGACCTGGCCGCCGGCCTGGCCAGGTCGGGTCGGCCACCGGAGACCACCGGGAGCCTGCGGAGCGGCGCCGAGGGCACCTCCTGCCTGCCACGGGCTGGAGGAAGCCCCAGGTAAGTGGAAATGGATTTTTATTTTTTTTAGATAGTCCCTGAACCTTCCCTTTAATAGTGGCTGGTTTACACAACGTGATCGAGTTAAAAACACCTCATCATGAAGTATCAGTCAATATGAATGCTATGCAGTATTAGATAGCAATAAGTGATGTACTTCTCTTGTGATGACAATGCAATGAATGCACAGATCTGTGCAAAAGTGTGGCAAATAACAGTCATGTAAAAATAAAGTGAACCTCCAGACTAAAAATTTACTCACCGCATCAACTGGTGCACGGAGCATAAGTGAATCAGGTACAAATCCTGAATGACTGCCGGTGCCTTGTCTCAGCCGGATTGCTTCTACGGCTAATGGAATCGTCCAAACAACAAAAAGAGATGGCACACAACTGGCTGCAACAAATCTTGTTGTATTCACGAACAAGTACATGTTACGGAATATTACATCCTACATCAGGTGATAAACACCTGATGAAGGATGTAATATTCCGTAACATGTAGTGTGCACTTGTTCGTGAATACAACAAGATTTGTTGCAGCCAGTGGTGTGTCGTCTCTTTTTGTTGTTTGGACGTAAAAATTTACTCAGCGGCGCTATAAAAAGGCTTGGTGTTTAACAGTTTCACAGCATTAGAACTTTAGAGTTTTTCTTACCCAATGCTTTATTTTTAGCTGCACAGAAGCTAAGAGCCACCCCATCAAAGAAATCTGCCTGGGCATTTTTCCCCTGATGCTGTGCAAAGCATGAAGGGATTTCGGATGTTGTTCTCATTGCCTAGCGCGCGCAGCTGGGAGGGGTGATCAGGACACAGGACAGTTGGAACTGTGTCTCATGCTCCCTGTCACCTCCTTTCAACCAAAAAGATGGCTGCCCCCATGAAATCACAAACATTTGCCTGTTATTTTAAAGCAGGGTGGGTAAGAGATTATATTACCTATCTTTTTTAATTAAGTCATGTAACATAATGACAGTATGTTTGTTTAGGCTGATGTTCCTCTTTAAATGCAGCTATAGAGTTTGCCGTAACTACTTCCTGATGACATTTGCTGGTAAACTGAACTGTAGTTGCACAGTCCAACTGGCAAAATAGTGTGCAAAAGGAGTAGTGGGGCTGGACATCTTTGTGTAGATCCTTTCCAGGGAGTGCTTTGGTAAAGAAGTTAATAATATAGTTAAAGAGACACTGAAGCGAAAACAAATATATGATATAGTGAATTGGTTGTGTACTATGAATAATTACTAGAAGATTAGCAGCAAAGAAAATATTCTCATACTTTTATTTTCAGGTATATAGTGTTTTTTCTAACATTGCATCATTCTATAATATGGGCAGATTACACAACACTCAGGATTCAAAATGAGTCTTTCAGAGCAGTCTGTGAAGTAATGACCTCTCCTCTAGCAGAGGAAAAGTAAATAGTCCAGGAACAGTTGAGATAATAAAAGTCAGATAACAGCCCTCTCCACGACTAACTTAGTCGGAGAGCTTAATGGCTTGTTTGCATAGAGGTAACAACTGGAGTTTCTCAACTCTTTCTGTACTGGAAACAATTAGACTGATGTATCTGATCTTAATGTTTTATTTCTTAGCTGTGCTACACATACAAATCATAAGATCATCATTTTTTTTTCACTTCAGTGTCTCTTTAATAAAAAAGTTAATATTGAGAATCTCCCATGAGGAAATGCTCTAGTCCAAAAAAAGAGAGGTCAGCTTTTTACGGTCTACTGGAAGTGACAGCAAATTAGACAAAAAAGGGTAATTTAAAGTATATTTTCTCTGGGAGAAATGCACCTTCTGCATGTACGACTTTTATATTTTACAATTTTTCGTGATAGTGATCCTTTAAGTGGAGCTGTACATGACTGGCTCATCTAGAGACTGTCATATAGGACTTTGAACTTTTTTTGTCTTTGGTAGCTCAATTATGACATTTATATTACATTCTGTGTGCAGCTGAGGATCTTTGTTGTCCATTTTCCTTTTGGGGGGGGGGAGGGGGAATGGGCAGTAAATACACTGGACATAATGTGTCCATGTGAGACTGTGGTAAGGACGTTAGACTTAAACTTGCAGTGGGGCAGAACATTATGAGCATTGTCCGGTGAACTTAATGTGCTAGCACTATAAATCTTGAGACCTGAACATATGGTACGCATACCCCAGGGGGTGTGTATGAAGGCTGTGTAGGGTACTTGAACTTGTCACAGTCATCACATTGTAGTACGTTTTTAGCTGGAAACAATACTACATCATATAGAAAGCAATCTGAATGAGGTTGTTTGTTCAACCAAAAGTATAAAGGACTACAGTATTGGGAAAATATTTATAGAGCGCTCAGACTAAATGCACATCCATGAAGGGGTAGGTGATGAGACGTTATCCACCACAGAGGGTCATTTATAAAACAGTACATGCCATAATAATGATAAGAAACGCTTATAAATACTGACAAGCAAAACAATGATTATTTTGACAACAGATTTTTTTTAGCATGTACTGACTTTCGAGAAATGAGCTGATGATATTTAAGCAGATGTATTGGCTTTCTGCTCTGGTGTTTAGTATGCCAGCATCCTCCTGCTTTTTTTTATCATTCATTCACTTTACCATAGGGGAAGTGACTGCTTCCCGTGCACACAGCACAAGGGACTGACATGAACTGCAGGTCACAGCTGCAATGCTGCTGTTGTGCGACACAGCTTCACATGCTCTCTCTAGACTTCTCCCCTTGACATTCATTCCCAATATATATTCTATCTAAAAAGGTTCAAGAGCACTGTCTCATGTAGGCGGGGTTCATACAGCTCTGCCTGTAGTTGATGAGGGGAGGTACAGCTTGGCTTGAGCACATGTTATCTTTCTTGCTGTTCAGAGCGAAGTGCTTCAGGTTTCAAAACTCTCACTCAAAGCAAAGCAAGGCAGTATTCATCTGGAAATAGCAGAAAGAAAACTTCAGTGTCTGGGCACACCTGAAAAGTCAAGACTTGTTGTGGATATCTGAGCATCACCTGTATTTCTCCAGTCCAGAGAAAGTAAAGTAAGATGTGGCTTGCTGCTGTCACTGTGCTGCTGGTGGTTATGAGGAGCTTTCATGTGGGTCTGGCACAGAGTCGAAAAGCTGTGGAAAGTACAGGGAAGAAGCAGTATCAGGTGCAGCATGGAGCATGCAGCTATACCTTTCTGCTGCCAGAGGTAGACAACTGCCGCTCTACCCCTGCCAATCCCTATGTGTCCAACTCTGTACAAAGGGATGCCCCTCTGGACTATGATGACTCTGTGCAGAGATTGCAACTTAGCATGGAAAACAACACACAGTGGCTTCTGAAGGTGAGTTTGACGTTTCACTATTATACATGAAAAAGTGTTCAGAAATAACAGTTACTCAGCAATGGGCAGAAAAACTAAAAGTACATTATGCGTAAAATGTAAGTATAGCAGCATAATATTCCTGTGCCAGCAGAACCTAAAGTTATACTATGCTGAAGATGAACAGGAAGATGTACTAACCTTTAGACTAGCAGAAACAGCATCAGAGCCATAGTGCATTTTAATATATATATATATATATATATATATATATATATATATATATATATACATATATATATATATATATATATATATATATATATATATATATATACACACACACACATATATATATATATATATATATATATATATATATATATATATATATATATATATATATACACACACACATATATATACATATATATATATATATACACATATATACATACTATACTATACTTACTATATTATGATAATATGTAGAATAATCCGAAGTATGCATTAGAAAACCATACTAATATATATGATATGATAAACTGTTTAGACACAGCTGCTAGTGTAACAGCTGATATACTTGTTTGATTTTTAAGCATTATTTATGTACATTTTTCAGTCATTCTATTCATTGCACATATGCTATGTATAAACACCAGAATTGTAGCCTGATGCATTCTTGCTATACCACCAATGTGTTGCAGTGCCAACTTTGTTTTGTCCACACCACTGAGCATTACCCTCATTAATGTTTCTATAATTATGGAGAACTTTCACATATTCAAGTCTACATAAATCCAACGTACAATTACTAATACAAAAATACACATGGAAGCAAGTCTGAAAAAAAAAAATTGAAGAAAATTTAGTGAAATAAGGGTTTTTAAGAGACATGGTATTTTAACAGTGTCCATTTAGTTTTAAATTTTTAATAGACAATTTTAGTGCTTGCTGTCTAATGTAAAAGGCAGGAGTTCTTAAATTGGTTCAGTAACCAAGAGGGTGACTGGGAGGAAAGTTCAAAAATAATTCTTATGCTAAAAATCTTTACTACGTACAACAAAAAAAAAGTTTTAAGAAAATCAACAAAAAATACATTTCCACTAGAACAAAAATATATGGATGATTTTTGAAGTCTTATAAATTTCTGAGTGATACAGATTTTTTGCATTATATAAGCAGTTTTGTACATGAATTATACAGACAAAATGTAATTGTACATCAATAAAAAAAACCCTCAGCCTGGATATGAAGCAGTTCAAAAACGTGTGCGCTGAGGGTGTCACATTTTGGATTAATGGTACAGGAGCAATACTCACTGTAGTAACAGCCATTTTGAATAATTAATCATAGGGCCTAGAGAATGCAGACATGTCCTGACTTAGCAGATCTCTGCATCAGACTAAACACAGGTCAACAGTTTTTTTTGTACGATCAATACTTACTTCTGTATTGTTTTAACAAACTCTATAACACTGATGTTGCTTCACACTTGTCAGAGTCACTGCTGTAATTGTTCAAGTATTTAGTGTGATTTCTCATAATAAGGGAACTCCGTATAAAAGATACATATGTTATGGCTCCAACATCAGGCACACTCTGCACCCACATAGTCAGGATAAGGGCGAGCTCGACCACCCACAGGTGAGCCCGGTGCAGCAGCTGTCTCTGATTTGCTGCTTAGTGTTGTTCCGCAGGCATGGTGGATTTACCTACAATATAGTCTGTAATGCAGAACAAGTCCATTGCGGCTGTTGTGAAGTCCCCCTTCTCTGTGTCTCACACTGAACAGAAAAAAAGAAAAATACAGTCTGTACAGTACTAAGAGTGCAAGGCAATAAATCATCTTTATGATTGTCACATGAGGGTTGTGTAAATGGATGCATGGAGCAGGGTTCACGGAAGGTCCATGGAGGGAATATTCTCATGGTGATTGCAGGCTGAGAGTTCACCACTCCAGAGCTGCAGAATGTGCTTGATCATAACCGGATGCAGCATTTTTCATCTTTATTTATAAAATAAATATTTCTCTTCATTAAGCCAAACTAAATGTAGTCTCAAGCATATGTTTTATGGCACTGTGAAATAGCTGCCATTCTTTGTGCAAACTTGTTTCTAAACACAAACCCATCTCAGCTAATTCAGCATAAAGCAGAACAAAAAGTACTGATGGTGTGCAAAAGTGCCTTCACCAAAAAGCAAAGCGTCATCAGTCTGAAGCAGAGCAGTAAGAACTAACTGGTTGCCAAGGGCAACTAAAGATTAAATATGCAACTATAGCAATTACTGTATACTACACAGAACTATATCAATAGCACATTATATATATATATATATATATATATATATATATATATATATATATATATATATATATATAAACTTTGTAAGAATAATTATAAATTCTGACTTTGTTAAACTTTTATTAGACAAACCCATATGATGATTTATGGTTGGAACACACTAAGCAGAATTGCATATGCGTTTTTCACTATGTGCTATGGAAAACGCATATGCGATTCTGCCTAGTGTTTTACTACCCTAAGTTATATTTAAACACTCATTGTACTTCATTTATTTTAATGTTGTTCTTAATTCACTGAAAGTTTTCTTTGTGGTCTACAGATGTTTAGAGACAGATTTTAGTCATTTTTCATGGGTTAAATGCCATCACCTTTACTAGCCAAGCATATTTTAAAGTTACACCTTCTATCATAATATATAGTGTGGACTGTCAGAGTGAGATTTGGCCTACTGACTTCTCATAACAAACTTCAGTAAAATTCCTTGGATAAGGTATAATCATGTTACACCTCTGTACGAATAGATCAATTTGCGTGGAGCACTTTAAACAGTTAAAAAAACTATCCGTTCTAATTGGAGCCAAGTAATTGTCCCATCTGTTTCCATTTTGTTGGAGCAATTTGCTTTTAGACTGGTTTTTATGTACCCTATTTGTAATGTAACTTATGGCATCTTAGAACCTCCTCAGGTTACAGCTGTAGCCACAGGTCAAGTGGAATTTAGATGAAGAACTAGTTTAGTACCATTAAGAACCCTAGCACCAGCTTCTAATATGACCTTGGGCAGTGATTACCAAGTCTCCATATATCTTCTTCCTAAATTACACTGAAATTTGCTCAAGCATGAATACCTAATGTAAGTAAATGTTTATTGCATGTCCTCCTTTCTAAATGTTTAATGGTCTACACAAAAATTAGTTTCTCTTAAAGTAATTGAAAAAAATAGAGCTCTAACTTTCCAGATCCCCGCCATCTTCCTTTTAACTAGACTTTCCAGTTTAAATTTAAAGAAGTTAATCATTTATGTACAGCAAATTTTTTTTTTTTCAAAAAAGCTTTGGAATTCAAAGAGCAGCATGTTTTCATCATTTTATGCCGACATTGCTACCCATTTTGTCTCTGAGCTATTGTGATGATTCATTCAGGGAAACTTAGATCAGTTAAAAAAAATCAGATATGAAGCACTTCTAGGAAAAAAAAACCTTAGCATTTACTATAACCAATGTTTTTTATAAGTGTCTGGAGCATCTGAGCATACTAGACTATCAATAAATGCTGCAGATAATTGACTAGTGAGAAAAATAATGATACAGGACTCAGCTTTTATGGTTTTGTTTATACCCAGATAAAATGTAGCAGAAATCTTACGGACATTTAATAAATCAGAGATGGTGGGCTACACAAGCAAGAAGCCAGCATGGTATGTTTTCGAAAGTGATAAGAGTATCCTTTTAACACATGCATGAACTCACACATCACATGAGAAAACAAATCTTTAGTTTAAAAGCTTCTGCACTAAGGCCCATATCTGTATTGTCACGAATGGCAATAGGCCAATTATGTCTGTGCTCAGAATCTCATTTATAGTGCCTACAAAGCAAGCCATTTGAATTATCTGAAACACCATTCATGTGCAAGAGTTGTAGGGAATTAAAATGTAATAGGGAAACCTTGCCATTATATGTTGCTCTCTTAAAAAAACAACCCTTTAAAGCGGACCTGAATGTCCTCTCTGCTCTAAAATATAAGCAACAGCATACTAACCTTTGAAGAAAAACAGTTTTGTTACAACTGATACAAATCCTGAAATAAATCTGCACTGTTTCTACTTCCCAATTCATGGAAGCAGACATATCATTAACAGCCTGTGCTTTTAAATGAGCTTATCTGCCGTGGCAGTCATGTGACGCAGGGGAGAGATCATATTACAACTTGTGATTAGTCACAGATGAGGGGTAATTAGACAGGCAAAACTCTCTAAATACATACAGGGTGTATTTCTCTTTGTTTTCCTTCTGTTCTGTGCAAGAGTTCGGGTCCACTTTAAGACAGTTTGACCTTTGTGAGTAATGATGTAATGCCAGAAAGTCAACTGGTCAGATAATTCCACAATGGGAACAATAATACACCCACAATTTTATAATAGTTGGCTAGTAAAACCGTGTTGGAAAGGCCATTTGTGGTGCAACCTCATAATATAATTTGGCGAACTGAGGAAATTATTCTTGGTAGCATTGCTAGGGCTGGGACTGTTGGCTACATTGGCCAACAGATAAAGACTCAATTCCTACAGCACTGCTATACAGGAATGTCTAGGGTAGTATGGGTTAGAGAACACGGGTTCCCTAGATACACTGGGATTTTTAATAGGCCAATAATGCAGCTAAAATATCCCACCATCAAAATTGAGAGAACAGTATTATGCAGGAGAACAGAGGAGCCAAAAGGATAAAAGGAAGCTAAATGAGCTTAAAAAAACAAAGTCTTGGTAAATAGAGGAGGCAGTGGTGGACTTACCTCCTCCAAGTAGACACACAAAGACTGTAGTAAAGACAGTCAATATATTTTATTTATGAACTCCAAATATGCAACGCGTTTCGCA
This sequence comes from Hyperolius riggenbachi, assembly GCF_040937935.1. Lineage (NCBI taxonomy): Eukaryota > Metazoa > Chordata > Amphibia > Anura > Hyperoliidae > Hyperolius > Hyperolius riggenbachi. Next base: position 218,250,339 of record NC_090649.1, on the reverse strand, counting down.
GGTTTGATCCCGCTTCATCAGGCAATAACAACGGAGCAATAGCATATGTGTTCAGTAGAAGAGCCAGGCACCTCTGCCTGAGGTGCCTGTGCCTGACTGTCTTTACTACAGTAAAGACACAGGAGACCTGGGTTTGAATCATGGCTATGCCTGTTCATTAAGCCAGCACCTATTCAGTAGGAGACCTTGGGCAAGTCTCCCTAACACACCTACTGCCTATAGAGCGCGTCCTAGTGCCTGCAGCTCTGGCGCTTTGAGTCCGCCAGGAGAAAAGCGCGATATAAATGTTCTGTGTCTTGTCTTGTCTAAAGGTCCATACCCACGATGCAATTTCTTGGGGAGATGTTTTTACGAACAATCGTTTTTGCGAACCATCGTTTAATGAAAAATTGTCAAATGATGTTTAATGACATGTGACTACCAACGGTGATCATTTTCATTGACTTACAAACATGGCAGATCACTGGACGAGCGATCATTCACATGTTCATTGGCTTCCGTGGAAATTACCGCAATCATTTAAACGATCGCTCTCACCGCAAGGTTCGCTCATTGTTTATGCAATTGGTGAAAATGCATTTGGAGGGATCGTTGGTCTTCGATTTATCCCCGATGCACCTTCACGTGAGAACTTCAGATGTAGTAAAATGGATAGCTTAGTTCCAATTAATGAACTATCAAATCAATCAAGCACAGATGCAGCGTGTGATTAATTATGCATACAAGCAACTATTGGTAAAATTCCCCAGAAACAAGCTTGGAATTTCTGTAATGAATTCAGGAAGATTTCAATAGTGCACTACCACCATACACATTGCTGGTGTAGTTAAGCCTTTAATGTCATATTGGACAATGTGTTGAGTTATATAATTTGTGTGTGGGGCAGTATAACGGTCAATAAGCTATATTACTTTATATCAAGCAGTTAGAAAGAATAAACAAAGGAAAAAGTTATAGGTATGCATCAGGGAACTGGGAATAGAATGTAATTACATTTTTCTAACTGGAGTCATATGATATATCAGTGAGCCACACTGGGCCACATAAATTATCTTGTACTGGTGTTTGGAGAAACACAAACATTTCACATTTCTCTTGTAGACTTCAGGCAGGAGCCAGTGTTAGTGACCTGATGTGTATAGGCATTTTGCAGGCTTGGGGAATGGAGATTGAACACACATGTTTGCTCTACATGCTAAAAGAAATGTACATTCTTACCAACAATGTTTACAGGAATGTGACAAGGAGAATGAAAGGTCTCGAAAATAATTTGTGGAGCAAGGATGTGTCAAGACCAAATTGCTTTGGCAATTTATTCAGTGCACAGGCTTTTAGTTTCGGGAAAAGGCCAGATATCAGCCATGTGATGTATGATGCTGACAATTAATAACATACACAGAACATCATCTATTTTGCAATAAAAAGATAAAATGGTTGCTCTTATTTTCCTCCTATAATAATTAGATTTTTGTTGGAGAAGACTTCATAAAATGCTAAACTAGACTGGGGAGAAGGGGAGAAAGGAAAATGCTTTTAGAAACACTAACTTCTATGGCCACCATCATTTTCTTACCAGCTCCTGAAACACTTCTGAGTCCTGGGGCAGTGTTTTGGTGGTAAGAAATTCCCTATACCTTTGTATGGAGCTGACTATTTTAAATATGGTCTTTGGGTGTGCGCACAGATCCTGTTAGAATGACATTACAAGTTTGTTGTGTTAGAGACTGATACCTATTGATGGCACCTAATGAAGTGGCGGTAAATTGGGTGTCGGGGGAAAGACGCTAGAAGAATAATTGTAAGATTACATAATATGATAATAGATTATCGGTAATTTTTACTGATATATTACGGTCACTCAACCTACCACTAATCTAAATCAGTGCCTAACCCCAACAGACCTCCCACCAGCTCCAATCTCCTCCCATATCAGCACCATATTTGCCGCCAAATTAACCCTCTGCCAATATTGTCCACGCTGTCTAACTCCAATTAGGCGCTAGCAGTTCCCAAATTACCTACTGAGCACCGCTACAGTTGAACATAAAATTGGGATTTTTTAAAGGGAAAATCTTTCTAACTCTTGGCCTAATTATGAAGGGTAACACCAACAGCTTCAGCCCCATATAAAGTCCGTATTCCATAACAGAAACCTCTATCCAGTTTTTTCAAGGCTAGGAAAGGTCAAATTATTAGCGTTAGGCTTTTGCGTAGCTCTAGGATTACTTTAGTAGTTAGTTTTAGATAATGATCAGGTCAGGCTTAGATGAAAGGGTATAGGTAAGTATTTAAGTATTTCACAAATAAAGGGTTAAGCTTATGCCAAGGTTAAGGTTAGGGCTAATAGAAGGGGTGAGAGGTTAAGGCTAGAGCCAGGAAGATAAGAGGCTGGTGTTGAGGCAGGTAGAGACTTAGTATCATGATTAACAGGGGTAACTCAGTCAACTAAAATCCAATACACAAGTGAACCTCATATACGACTATTCGTTTCTCTATGAAGTAAAGCTGAGTATACACATCCGATAAAAATCTTTGCAAACTGAGTAATTAATCTGCCGCATAGATTTATCAGGAAGGTTTGAATGACGCATCATTCTAAAAATGCTGTACACATGCAAAAGATCAGTTCATGCAAAAGACACATAATGCTTTCATAGTTTATTTACTTCCTTCTTTTTCATGCATGTGTATGCACACAAAAGACTTCATTCACGCTAAGTTCAATGAATTATCATCTGCAGAACAGATCCACTGATATGAAGCTGAAAGATTGAGAGATAAATCTCTTTTGTCGGTAGCTATTGGCAGATTAACATTGATATTTCATTTTCCAAAGACGTTTATCTCTTGTGAGTACCCAGATTAAGTCACCCAGAAAAACACTGCAACTACAAGCAAAAGCAGCACGACAGTTAGAAAACCGTAAATTAAAAAAATGCACAGCACAGTCTTTGGTGGGTTCACTTTAATGATGTACAGTCTGATTCTGAAGAACTCATCAATATCCAATCAGTCTGATCACAGTTAGAGGTCAGACATGGCAATGTCACTGGTGATGTGTCATCACCCCTAATTTCCACTGCTATGATCTGCATAATACAGATGTCTGGCTCACAGGCATAACATATGGGCCAAGTCAATTAGCCAAATGAATACTGCAAAACTATAGACTCTGTACTTGACAGGATAAGTGGCTAGGTCTGGTGGCATGTGTTCAGCAATCCTAGAACACAAAACTATTTTCTTTTAAGGATTATTTTTCTCTTATTAAGTATGCAAGGGAAACAAAAGCAGGCATTCCTTTAGGAATAGTCTTCATATAATCTGCATTACATTCCTGCACAGCAAGTGTTCACTGACAGGGTCAAAGGGATTTTGTACTTGGGATTAGCTGAGGGAAGTGGCAATCACTGGATGCAGAAAGGTGGGGTCAGGCAATCATTTTACAAATGTCATCCAAGATCTGGTTGTTCACATGTCGACACTAAGCATGTGCTCTAGAGAATAGGATTAGATTTCTCATGGAACCTGCATGGTTTCAAGTTTTTACATAAAACTAATGATGCAAGTAGCTGGACATGACAGCCGGACAGACATACTCACTGAACATTTCACATGCAGAGTTCATGCAAGACAAGCATTAGAAGGAAAATCTATTTCATGCCCATGATAGTCCAAAAGCATTTGAAGGAGATGGGGGGGGGGCACACACATTCTGAGCTGACTGCCACCATAGGCTTGCTTCATGAACAATTGCCCCTATGAAATGCTGAAGCAATCTTGAAGCATCATGCCTTAGTGGCTCCTACATGGAGATATATGGATCTGAACACTGGAGAGAATTCCAAGTTTACCAGTTGACCAATAGCTGTCAAGTTTGTAGGAAGTCAGGAAAATACACCTGTGCAGGTTCTCATGTATCCAGGGCCATGGCATATTCAAGAGAAAAATAAGATAACTTGTAATGGATATCTTTGTTTTTCTAGACATTTCATCTCTTCTATAGAGTAACCTTTTTGGTTCTAAGGAGTTAGGCTGGTTTCACAGTGGGACGTTACAGGCGCACGTTAGAGCAGCCTGTAACGCAGCCCACCGCACAGCAATGAAAAATCAATGGGCTGTTCACAGTGCCCACGTTGCGTTACTCAGTAACGCTGCGCCATAACAGAACTTACTGCATGCAGTACTTTATAAGCGGCAGAGCCGCATTAGACTGCTTGCACATGCGCTGTAATGTTGGGGAGGAGCGGAGAGCGGCCGGGCACATGGCTAATTAATATTCACTGCACTCAGTGACGTGCAGTGTTTACTTCCTGGAGCGGCCGCTCTGTGCGGCGATTGGCCGGGCGGGACCACGTGATGCCGCATGCGTCCAAGAGTGCGCATCACGGACGCCAGAGTGAGCTGTACAACGCGGCTCACTCTGACGTCCACATTAGAGAGCACCAGGCGTTGCGTTAGGGGCACGTTATGCGATCATAACGTCCCCTAAAACGCAACGTCCTGGTGTGAAACCAGCCTTAGGGCTCAAATCCACTAGAAGCCTTTTCTAAGATCTAGTGACTTGTAAAGCTGCTAATGCAATGCTATGGGTGATTTTTATAAAACCACATCGCTCAAGTTGGATCACACTCATAGCATACCATTAGCTACAGATTTTCAAATTACAAGCGCTTGGAAATGGCTTAGTAACGTACTGCTAGTGGGTTCCAGGCATTAAGGACATTCCTAGACTTTTGTACTTGATGGGCGAATGACTTTTTTCAACCAAACTAAATATGTAACTATGCATGCTAGAGATAATCTACTTATTTCAGCCAGTAGTCTAGATGATAGCTGATTGCCCCTATTATGCAGATGATAACTCTTTACTGCCAGCCTGAAGATATGTTCTGTCACCAAAATGTCAAGGCAAACATGATAAAACAGCACTGTAGGTTGGACACTGATCTGAGGAAGGCAAGCTGAACTTTTTGGACAGAGACAATGAGTGGTTTGCAAAGAAAGTGAAAGATGCCAATTACGTCATAATGGAACAAGCACCCCTAACAGAGGAGGGGCATTTGACACCATTTGTCATCAATGTGTAAAAAGAGTTTTATTGTGTGTGCCTAGACATTTTTGGAAACAGAACACCGCTTCAGTCAGGCACTTAGGCCGGGTTTCCACTGCTGCAAATCCGGGCCAATTCCCCGCCCACAAATTTGGATGGATTTCAGCAGCCTATAGAAGTCTATGAGAGCCATCCGAATTTGTGGCCGAGGAAAAATCTAAAGGCCCTGCAGCATAATTTCGTGCGTAGCTGTCCGAATCCCATAGCCGCCCATAGCACGGCTAGAGGGATTCAGCTGCGAGAGGCAGCAGCTGTGCCGTCATCGCGTCTTGCAAGACGCATGCCGCCGCACAAATGGAAACCTAGCCTAAAACAATTTACACAGGCATAATATTATCAATTTGCTAAACTACTGGTTGAAGTAAGTGGATTACCTGCACTTATGGTGACCATATAAAACAACTATTTTAATTTGGATAGGTTGAGGGAATATGCCTATGAGTTAAACAGCAATAAAAACCCTTCCCATATCAACCATAACTATGTAAAAAAAATACTTTTTTCACAAAGTTCTATTTTCCACAAGCAGCTGAAGGTGGGGAATTCACCGCCTGTCAGCTGCTCCAATCCGACAGACGGGGCCTGCTAGTGCTTAGCACAGGCGGCCACATGTAGTTTCATTTGAGCACTACGGTTACTGTGCTCAGATGTGATAGGAAAAGTTGTTCAGTCGTTGGGAATGCGGCTGGCGTATTAAACATGATATGAGCGGTGTTACCAAATGCTGCCATTCGGCTGCATGTTATTGCACCTGAATAGCACTTGTGGCCGACAGCTTGGAGGATGAACTGCTTGACTAAGGAATAGTTCAGCCATCAGTGGAAAAGAGGCCTAACAAATTCTAACTACATTGGGGATAATACACCATGATTCTTCACCTGTTTTAATCTATATTCACCCTATGTTACATTGTTATTGAATTAGTAGACAGAATGAAGCATACTGCTATTTTTTCTGATTACACCAAATTTTTATACTCAGTAGCATTGTAGAATATTGTTGGATTTCTACAAAATGAATTCCAACATGAATGTTGGAAATTGAAATCAGTGTTGGTAAATGTTACAAACCCAGGCCTACAAGTAACCTTGCAATCTATGCAATAAACTTGGTAGCAGGCATATTGGGCATATGCTTCTCCTGGACAAATTGGGTGCCACTATTTACTTGTTTAGGAAATATCTGGAAGACGGCTCCAAAGGGGAAATTTGTTTGCCCAGCGGTGCTTGATATTTAGCATTTTTCCAGGCTATTTTTTCTGTTTATTTTTCGGTGTGGTTAGGTTTCAGGGTGAGTGTTTGTGTGAGAGGAGGGTTAAGGATTAGGCATCAGGAAGTGTGTTGGGGGTGACCGTTAAGGGTTAAGCGTGGGGGGTAGGGTTCTGTGTGAGAGTAGGGTTATGTTTAGCTATAGTAAAAAAAAAATCAGTACGATATTTTACCATTGTAATTTAACACAGTCAATTTTAGAATATCGGTAAATGTACCAACATTCTACTATCAGCAGTTTCCCAACACCAGATTTTCCCTGGAGGCCATGTTTCACATACATGATAATCATACTACATTTGTGGAAAACAAAACCAAAGGAGGCCAGGGAAGAGTGGATAACAGTAAGATAAGCAACAGCACTCTATGCCAAGCGGCAGCAAACCCAGCTAGCATAATTTAGCGTAAAGCAATGGAGATAAAACAACATGCAACCATAGCAATTAACACTATAAATCACTTCAGGCCACAGCCCTGAGATAGCTTTGGGCACTGTATGATAAGCTGAACTTAGATCATATGAAGAATATTCAACCTAGGGAACTCACTAAATAAATAAAAGACATAGCTGGTTTCACAATCATCATGTAAGGTTGGAAAGGCACGACATGGAGATGATTAATTTGATACATTCAAGTTCAATACAAAGACAAAATTTAATTTTTATCTCAAAAACCGTACAAAGGTTAAGTGGAATTCACTTTCATATACAGGAGAGAAGATTTTGCTGTCAGTGTAGGATGCAATTCTTCACATTGAAAAGCTGAGTTAAAGCCATGAAAAAGAACAAAACAATGAAGCTATAGGACATCTGTGGAAGGTAGCCAATTTGCATGTCTCTCCACAGTCATCTTCTTCGCATAATAATTAAAGAATATTGGTAAGTGTGTACGAGCATTAAAAAACAAGGGCACCGATAAATAACTGCACTTCTATTCTGGAAGATTGCCATACTCACTAACAGGGGCGTAACAATAGACCCTGTGAGGGATTCAGCTGCAGGGGGGCCCAGAAGCCACAGGGGGCCCCGTCCTGAGAGACTGATGACTTCAACTGCTCAACCACTGATAACTGAGTGAGTGCAATAAGCTGAGGCTGGGAACACACTCGTCTGTCGTTTTCTGCACACCATATGTGTCTGTATGCGTGAAACCATGCACGTTTCATCACGGGGCAGGGGGGGGTGTAGGGGTGTTTGATGGGTAGGGGCCCCATCCAAAGTTGCGCAGGGGGGCCTAGTGATCTCTAGTTATGCCCCTACTCACTAATATACTCCCTGTACTACCTGTAAAAAGCTGTTCCTGGTCTGTGAGCGTTTTCCTCATGACCTGTTCAGGGCTGCTTTACATAGACAGTAAACAAGAATATAGGGTTAGCTTTAGACACAACTATCACACTGCAGAACTGCAACATGACCGACCCTAACACAAACCATTAACACAACTTGTATATTCTGCGCACCAACCAAATAAAGGACCATACTGCGCGCGCAAGCAAAACGACAGACTGTACGACCGTATTCAAAACAAGTACATTGTTCAAACTACGTTGTACACACATGGCCATCTGCACAACATCAGCTCAACAGTTGTGGGAGTTGATCCGGCGTATGGATAAGGCTAACCGCCAGCTATCAGTCACTCCACTAGTCACACGCCTGTATGTCGCCCAACAGACCGAATTCAGACAACAATCAGGCCTGTTTGGTTGAGCGTGTGTACGGGCCTTAATACTGAAAGTAAATATTTCACACTAATTGGGAGGGGTGTCTATTTGCAATGCTAGTTAGTTGGGAAGTTTTAGCTATGCTTTAAGTTGTAGAATGCTTTCCTGCATAAAGTAGCAATGGCAAAATAAGTAAAAAAAAAAATAAAAAAAATAAAAAAAGGGGTAAAATAAACTATATAAACTTCACATCTCTCATAGAAATGGAAAAGTCTATGAATGATTTAGAGAAGCACCTGTTCAAGATTTTGGAGTAAAGTTATTGCCTTGAAATACAGCTTTTGAGTCAGACAATGACAGCTGCCATCTGAGGAATTAGCTTGGCAATAGATTCCCTTTAGCAGTCTCATAAACATGCAGAAAAGATTACAGATGTACAGTGATGAGTACTCATAAAGGCAAATAGCTGCTGCATAGGCTTATTAGAGGTCCTCTTAAAGTGAATGGGAACCGCATTTAAAAAAAAATGAAGCAAATACTTACCTAAGGAAAGGGAAGGCTCTGGTTCGTATAGAGCCTTCCGTCTCCTCTCTCGGTGCCCTCTATCCTGTGCTGGCTCCCCCCGTTTCAATCCCCTGCCGAAAGGGTATTTGGAAGTCTTCGGGAGCCGTGTCCTCCCGAAGACGTGCGGCTCCATACTGCACAGGCGTGAGCGTGCAAGAGAGCGTGCTTGCGCAGGTGCAGTACAGGGCCGCCCTTCTTCAGGAGCACTCTGGCTCCCTGAAGACTTCTGAAGCCTCCTTCGGCCGGGTAAAGCAGTATTTGACTAAATTAGTGAAATACTGCTACCGGGCGAGCCAACACTGGAACGGGACCCAGAGCCTTCCCTCTCCTTGGGTGTCTGTCTCATTTTTTTTTAAATGTGGTTCCCATTCACTTTAAAGGCTGGTTTACACTAAGCAATTTAGCAGCGTTTCAGCGATTTGCAGATTGCTGGTACCCCTACGGGACCATCCTCACTGCAGCATTTGCGACTTATACATCGCAAATGTGCTGCATGCTGCATTTTGGGAGTGGTCATGATGCAATCCTGATTCCCCTGAATGAGAATCGCAAGAAGCAAATGCAGAAAAATTGTCCAGCAAAATCTACTTCGTTATGTGATCTGTGAGTCTGAACCTAGCCTTATGCTGGGAACACACGTTTCGTTTTTGTAGGAAGAATCGTTCCAGTAGATGCCTTTGATTGATAAATTCTATCATGTCAGATTCTTCGCTCGATTGTTTTCCACTCGATTTCTCATAGAAGTGAATGGAAAAAAGATAAGAAAAACTAGTGGAAGATAAGAGAATTGCGCAGAGAATCGAGCGCAAAAAAGGCATTGTGTGTTCCCAGCATTATATACTCGTGAGATACATTTTCATCCTTCAGATCTTTATTGGAATCCAAACTATCAGACAGCATTATTAGGCATTAGTTTGTGTACTTTGTCAGTGGTTGTGCCCAAACTCTTAACCTTTTACGCACACTGTTTGTTTGTGGTAGGTAACACTGAATTTCTGTGAAATAAAGGATCACATTAGATGTTTGATCTTTGACTCTTCTCCATCCTTCATGACACAGTTTTCATAAACAGAGGTCAAGCATTCGTTAAGGGCAAACACATCTAACAAGGCTGTTTGCTTCAGCACCATAATCAATTCCTTACATTCCTTGCTATAGACAGTTCTCCTCACTGCTTGTCTATTTCATTTTAACGAATGGGGTGGTGTGGAGAGAGACTACAGCCAGAAAGATCCCATGATTCATCATTGTAGACAGCAGGCATGACTGAAGAAAATGCCAGATCTGACAGCAAACAAGAGACCAGCTATCGACCAAGTGTATGAAACAGCACTGGTGGTCTTTGCACTCCCCTTTTTATTGCTTAAAGTTTTGGATCATTAACATTTTAAACTAAAACATAAGGTTGAAGCAGAATTTAAGGAAAAATATTACTTTACCATTATTATGAAATATGGATTATGGATGTCCTCTGTATTGGCTTACCCCCAGGATCACTGGAGTTTTACAAGTATACAGTACCTATTTAGTAAGAAGTCCTTGGGCAAGACTTCCTAACACTGCAGGGTGGCCCCTTGAGTGCACCATTAGTGGCTGCAGCTCTTGAGTGCTTGGAGTCCGACAGGAGAAAAGTACCATACAAATGTTAGGATTATTAATATTACAAAGAGATGATCGGCAATTAAGGGAAATGATACATGGGACAAGTGTACAATGTACATTTTGGAGCTCTATTTGTTCCTTTCTGAAGCTACACAAATCCGTACGGACTCGTATAACTTAAGAAAGGAGCAAGTAGAGCTTCAAAGCATTTTACATGTCCCATGTTATATGTTAATAAGTGAAAATGCAATTTTTGCAGGAGACTTGTGCCAGTCATCTCTTCGAACTCTATTGGAACTTCCTAGCGTGCTGCTAGATTGGCCAGAGCAGGGGGCGTAACTAGGGGGGTGCAGCGTTTGCAGCTGCAGGAAGGCCCAAAGGTGTAGGTGGGCCCAACTACTTATTTTCCCTTTTTCTGATATTCCAGATCAGGTGTTATGGGTGTGAAGATCCTGGGGGCCACACGTTTTATGATCCTTGTGAGATGGGCCCCCAGGCTCTCAGAGCCACCAATAAGAGGCAAAGGAAGGGTTGTGAACATTAAAGTGCCCCATTGAAGTTTTTCTGGGGGCCCTTTGATTTCTAGAAATGATATGCAAACAGACCGAATGCAGCACAGGTAATAAATCAATCTCACACTTTGTCCATTAGGACCGAACCTATGAGTACTTCTGGTGATATAAGGTCAATCACCTGTGCTACTTTGGTCCATAAAAGTACATAGGACCAGTGCGCATATATGTAGAGCAAATAAATTAGTGCAAGTAAAAGAGTGTACCCTGTCGTCCAAAATGAATGTTTGAACTTGTAAATATACAATGAGAAGGTAAAATGTTCCCTAGCGATCAGATGTCTTTGCTGATCCCCCCCAAACAAACAGCACGTCACACAGGCATCCCTGAGTGGGTGCGTGGGGTGTAACTATTCCCAACGTGTGGGTACAGTATAAATGCAATAGGTACAGGTGCGTATACACCAGTAAACAAGTCGCAATGAATGTATAGTGGAGTGCTAGAGTCTGGTGCAATGTGCACACCAGACCACACAATGCTATCCAAGCAACTCACACTAATAGGTGTATACACTCATACTGATAAAATACGCACCACCTTCATGGAAGGTATAAGGCTGAGGAATCAAGAGTGCATGTATATCCCGTGCAAGTGTATGTCAACTAGGACTAGTTTCACTCATCTAACTGAGCTTCGTCAGGACAAAAACACACATGATTTCTAACAATTTTGTATCACTTTGCAATAGAAAAAGCACCAAAAAGTAGATAAAAAGGTACTATCAGAATTATTTTAAATATTTGTTTGCTTGCTGGTGGTTTAAAAAGGCATTTTATTGACAAGTTTAAAAATATCACCAAGGAGAATACTCAGGTGAAAAAGTTATTTGCATATGGACCTGTGCATAAAAAATAATAAACAGACAACCCTCCACCGAACAGGCAAAAAATCGCACAGCAAGGGAGCCCAAGTCAGAGCTGCTCCGCACTTCTGTGCAGTCCGCAATAATCCCAGGCAGATGCATCTGCCGCAGGCTACGCCGATCCGCGCCACTCGCTCCCTGTACACAGGGAAGAAGTATGGCGTTGCCCATTGGGCTGCAAAAGACCAATGGTAATCCTCAGCAACAGATAAAAATCTCCCTGCTGCTAGGGAGAACTGGCCTAATGTAGCCTATAGAGAGCCCCATGCTCCTGTCAGCCTTTGGGCTAAACATAGAGGGACCGAGAGGTGGTGGGACAGTTGATTGGCGACCGCTTCGAACAGTGGGTGGATGGGGAGCACACAGTGCAGTGCGGATGTAGAATGGACATCCTCTTAGCAAACGCGCTTACCGTATCTATTTTGCATCCGCTGAAGTGGGAATCAGCTTTACTGACTGCAAGAACAGAGGCTGATCTGACTTCATACATATTTGTGCAACAAAGCCCGTAACACATCTGTCCACTACCACCATAGCTGCTACATCTCTCATTAATCTTTTTGCATTTGTTTTCAAAGTGTTAAAGTCTCCAACATGACAAGAAAGACAGCGGAATGATCAAAACATATCAGAGCTATACAGTAAACTCATTATTAGAGTAATAACCTGTATCTGTTCATACTTGCACTTATTTACCACAATAATACAAAATATTTTACTTGACAAAATTCATGTGAACACTTAAAGAGAATCTGTATTGTTAAAATCGCACAAAAGCAAACATACCAGTGCGTTAGGGGACATCTCCTATTACCCTCTGTCACAATTTCGCCGCTCCTCGCCGCATTAAAAGTGGTTAAAAACAGTTTTAAAAAGTTTGTTTATAAACAAACAAAATGGCCACCAAAACAGGAAGTAGGTTGATGTACAGTATGTCCACACATAGAAAATACATCCATACACAAGCAGGCTGTATACAGCCTTCCTTTTTAATCTCAAGAGATCATTTGTGTGTTTCTTTCCCCCTGCAGCTATCTTCCACTGAAGTGTCAGGCTGTTTCTTCCTGCAGAGTGCAGACAGCTCTGCCCGTATGTAATTCCTCAGTATGTGAAAGCCCAGCCAGCTCAGAGGAGGATTTATCCAGCTTGTAAAAGATAAGAGAGAAGAGAGAAGCTGCTCTAATCTAAATAATACACAGGCAGTGTGCAGAGAGGGCCTGGAGGGGGGAGATGCATCACAGAACCACAACACTGAAGAACTTGGCAGCCTTCCAGACACAGGGTGACAAGTCTGACAAGAGAGAGATAAGTTGATTTATTACAGAGATGGTGATAGTAGAACGTGCTGCAGTAAGCCAGAGCACATTAGAATAGCTTTTGGAACTTGTAGGATGATAAAAAACAGGATGCAATTTTTGTTACGGAGTCTCTTTAAAGAGACTCTGAAGCGAGAATAAATCTCGCTTCAGAGCTCATAGTTAGCAGGGGCACGTGTGCCCCTGCTAAACCGCCGCAATAGCGCCACTAAACGGGGGTCCCTTGACCCCCAAACCCCCCACTGCGACACTTGGTCGCAGACTTGGTCGCTCCTGGAGGCAGGGCTAACGGCTGCAGCCCTGCCTCCAGTTGCGTCTGTCAGCGGCGCATCGCCGCCTCTCCCCCGCCCCTCTCAGTGAAGGAAGAGTGAGAGGGGCGGGGGAGAGGCGGAGATACGCGCTGACAGACGCACGTGGGGCAGGGCTGCGGCGGTTAGCCCTGCCCCAACCAGGAAGCGCTCCCCCGCATTACGGAGGGGATTTGGGGGATCAGGGACCCCCGTTAAGCCGCGGGATAGCGGTGGTTTAGCAGGGGCACACATGCCCCTGCTAACTCTGAGGTCTGAAGCGAGATTTATTCTCGCTTCAGACTCTCTTTAAGCTCAACACACACCATACACTCTTGGTTGTACAGATTTACCAAATCTATGTAGTATAAGGGCCAACAGATTGAAAATACCTTGACTGATTGATTGAATAAGCTCTTATACTACATGAAAGTGGTAAGATTGAACAATCAAGATTGTATGGTGTGTGTTGAGCCTTAAGGTGGCCACACACTATACAATTTTTTAAATATCTGTTCAATTTAAGAATTGCAATACATTTTTCTGACTGATTGTAACATTTCAAAAATCTGACCAATGTACCACACACGTATGTTCAATTTTTTCCCCAATTATGATAAAAATGCTTGGAAACTCTGAAAAAATTGCTAGGGTGTGTATATTAATAAGTTGACAATCTAACACACACCATACAATCTTTAGAAAGATTGAAGAAAAATATCTGGCATTCCGGATCGCTAAAAATCGAAGAAAACGGGAAATCCGATCGGATTTTTCAGTCGAATGAAAAAAAAGCTTTCGATTTTTTCGGGAGATCAGATCGTTTTTATCGAATTGCCGTAAAATCGGATCATTTTATTGTATCGTGTGTGGCCACCTTTAGATACCTTGATGTTCACAATCGTAAATGACCGTAAAGTCATGTAAGCTTCTGTACCACTATCTCATGGGTAGCGGTAACACAAACAAAAATGTGTCTGCCATGTATCTGTATTCCTGTGCTAAAGGTAGACTTGGTACTTTGGTCTGTTGGAATGTTGGTATCAATGGCTTCAGATGACCGGCTGCAGGGTTTATCTGCTTTCACAAGCTGATCAGAACAAAGCAAAGATTACAGCAGTCAGACCTGCAATTCACAATGCCACTACCAGTCTTTCTGATAGAATATCTGTGTATAAACCTTTCTGATGTTTTTTTTTTTTTTTTTTTTTTTTTTTTTTTTTTTAACACGAGGGAAAAACTAAAAGACCTCCTGCAGTGGTCACTGATGTTGGGGAATTTCCAGACCATCTGATCACTTTTTCCTCTCCCAGCACTATGTGTGTGTAATAGGATGTCAGGCTGTCCTGCAGGTATTGTCTTTCCTAATGACACTGTAAGAAGGCAGATTGGGTGACAATCATACTATCAATTGAGCTATCCAGCGCATCACTGTGCCGAGAACTGTACCCCGTTCACTTTTTAATTTTAATTTACACTCCTGTTTATACTTATTCTGTTATCTACACTTTCTATCCCTACTCTGAGCAATCGTATGTGTCAAACCCAATTCTGGCACGACCCAGTCGTGCTCGGCATTTAAAATATTTCTGACTCTGATAAAGTGTACCTGAGCTGCAATAGATAAAGATAGACAGACAGCCAGACAGATAAATAAAAAGAAGGGCTACCCTCCCCAAGACACTACCTGAATTATAAAGAGCCACTTACACAATCGCTGGAAGAAGGTGTATTCAGTGCAAATTAGTGATAAGTCTGATTCTTTGTGATTGAAGCACTCCATTTCAGAAACATATTTATTTTGCCACGTACAACAGGGGCTGTAGCCAAAATTATTTTTGCCACATACAGAGTCGGTAATGGTACAGCAGATGGACAAAGTAAAACCTGCACAGAACAGCATATTGAGTAGACATAACTCTTACAGTAGAACATATATACTGTAGAATAGGCATATGCCCATGGAACATAATAGAGAAGGACCAGAGGGGTAATCCGAGTGCTATGTGAATGGAATCGCCACAATTGTTTGCAGCACTCAACTGCTCTGCAGTTGAGTATAAGATAAGAGAGAAGAGAGAAGCTGCCCTAATCTAAATAACACACAGGCAGTGTGCATAGAGGGGCCTGGAGGGGGGAGTTCATAGCAGAACCACAACACTGAAGAACTTGGCAGCCTTCCAGACACAGGACGACAAGTCCGACAGGGGAAAGATACATTGATTTATTACAGAGACTGTGATAGTAGAAAGTGCTGCAGTAAGCCAGAACACATTAGAATAGCTTTTGGAACTTGTAGGATGATAAAAAACAGGATGCAATTTTTGTTACAGAGTCTCTTTAAGAGAGAGACGGACAGAGTCCTGGTGTTGCAGCAGTGACCTGCTGGCTGGTGGCTTGTTTGAAAGACCTTCATGGCTCAGAAATTCAGTCCCCGACTTGTGGCCTCGTCCAGCGAGATGAGCCGGGAGGCCTGGAACCTAAGGTCATGATTTCAGCTGTGGGTAGCAAGGCAGACAGGCAGCAATGGTGGGATGTGGGTGTCGCAAGCACCCTCTAGTGAAAAGATACAGGAGACAAAAGCGGGAGCCCAATAGTGTAGTATGTCAAAAACAAACTGGGATAGTAGAAAGTAAGACACTACTCACAAAGGTGGGTTGCAGGGGGGGCAACCGACCACAGGAAGCAGGTGGAGACAACAAACCCGACTCCACTCAGGGTGGTCACTGGGGACCTGGATGCGGTCACTCTCCTTGGAAAAAGAAATAAGACAAGAGTCCACCGTGGTGGAAACCACGTGTGTTCTGTCTCCACCCCTCAAACAGGTGAGGTAAGGGGGTATGTTGGCACAATAAGGGTATAAGAGGCGCCCTGGTGTAGTATAAAAGAATCTAAAAACAGTTTTTAGATGCTTTTATACTACACCAGGGTGCCTCTTATACCCTTATTGTGTTAGACAAGCAGCAAGTTCATGATGGTTCATCAGCTGGAGGTCGGAGCCGCGGTAGCAGTGACGACCAGAGCCACGTGGGCTGCAATCCACTGTAGTCCACGTGGCGAGACCTAAGAGCCACAGCAGTGTTGAGGACCGGGTCCCCTGTAGCTGCTCATCGAGGATGGAGGCGCAAGGGCATTGGAGCGCAGCAGATGCCAATGCGCATCAGCAGCGGGATTCCCTATGACTGTGCGCAGGTGAGTTGGAAGTGGAGGGTGGCAGACTGAGCTGCTCGACAGTGGCAGCAGTTGGTGTCATGGCCAGTGAGCCAGCTCTGTCGTCTCCCGACTGTGGCAGGTTCCTCCTTCTAGTGTGATGATCCCTAGAGGTGAACTCTAGACTCCCTAGGCAGCAGTCAATGGATGATACAGGGCAGGGGTGGCAAATGAGCCTGCATCTGGATCTGCATTCCTGTGACCGGGACACTGCAGAGGTAACATGTCGGTACCATGCCTATCAGCTGTTCGTGTCCTAACCGTGGTAAAATCTGTAAGCCACACATCAGGTAGGGGGAAAAAAGAGTAAAAACAGAAAAGGCCGGAGCCCTGTGGTCGCGGCAACCATTCACTGTGCTATCTTGGTACCCCTTTCTCCTTTCTGCTGATTTTCTGAAATGGAAGTGATAGACAGTCTAGGTAATTACATGGGAATGTGGAGAGTTTTCTACTGTTGTCGACTGGTAGCAAATCGACAATCAGGAATAAGGGTGATCTGAGGAATGGGGTTATCAAAGAGTTCTGTGATGAATCATAATTAAGAGGAGTACAAATACCCTTGATATATAAAGCCATCGAGAATTCAGGTATACTGAAAAGGTAGTCATACATTACTCGATTAACCATTGAACATTTACATGATCATCTTTATTTGGCAATCAATTAGCGTGTGCTTGATCGAAAATTGATTGACATCAAAGAAAATTGATCCACACACTCCAAGTGAGAGCCTATGCAATTATCCTTCACTATCGATCTGAACAATGGTGTACCTCCATGCTCTAAAATAAAAAAATCAATATTGTGTCTACTCAAATCATGTCAACAGAATGACATGAATGGAAGATAATCGATTCTTCCTCGATCCGATAAAATGATTGAATCTAGTGGTCAATCGTACAGGAAGATCAAAGAATGCACAGCTCCCTTAACGTCTAACAAACAATAAGAGTGTGGGCTTTAGTTTAACTTCACATAATGACTTACTGTTGTAAAAAGCTATGTTCACTGTTGCAGTGCAACAATTGTATTTATTTACTGAGTTTTGCATACATTCTTATTCCATTAGTCACATGTTGGTTATATGTAATTGTGAAGAGTTCCGAGGTCCCTCTTTATCTTCTGAATTTACAAGTTTAAGTTCAGAAGTACATCCAGTACAGGTGTGATTATTGGGGTGCATTTTGATTGCTTTCCATTGTTCTTGAGGCTGGAGGCCACAGGTGCATTATCTGCCACAACATCTATTTGGATAGGCCACAAGCCTACTTGAAATGAAAACTCAATTCACTTGCTTGTTAGGACTGACTGGCCTGGCACTGGGAAGGGATGGAGCGACTTCAGGCTGTAATCACTTGCTGGATATCCCCTATTTAACTCTGTACCCATGAGGGCAGATAGCAACGAAGGTAACATAGTTTAAGCAGGTATTTTGCTTTTCAAGGAGTTATTGAAAGTGTAAGTGTGATTTGCAAAGACATAACATATGCGTATGTTTACACTCACTTGACAGCATTCAGTTCTTTGAAGGCTGCAGCACCCTTAGTGAAAAAGAAGTATGTTATGCAAAATAGAATGCTATCTTTCTAGGCAGTGGTGATTAGAAGTTCAAGCTGAAATCAATGCCAGTGGTGTAATGCTTAGTATACACAGGAAGCGATAGGTATTGTAGAATCTAGATTTATTTATTTTTTAAAGCCACAGGGCCCTGTTCTACTGATCGTGATTTAATCAAATTTTTGGATTGCAAGGATACTGGCAATTAAATGTAAATCACTTTGCCCCTTTTCCACTAATGTGCAGTAGACAGTGGTATGTGGGGGATGGGTGGAAAAACAAAGGGTGGGGGGAAAACGCACTCAGGTAGTCATTCAATAAAAATGGCCAGCCGGCCGTGGAATATTCTCACCTAGATCTGTGGCTGACTGTCCCATACGGGGTGGCCAGCAGAAAAGCTTTGTCCCACTTGGCCGGGGACCAAGTCTTGGCAGAAGTCCTCCTCCACAAGGCGTGCACTAGTTTCCACTAATATGATTCAGATTTTCCCCAAATCTCTACATTTGCATTTGGGAGCAATGGGAGAGCAAGAAGATCCCAAAACAAATGCCTTGATCATTTTAACCATGACCCCCCCCCCCCCCCCCCCATCTTCACAGCATTTAGGCCCAGTGCACACCAAAATCCTCTAATGCTAGAGGTTTTAGAAGCAGATTTCAGAGTGTTTCCTAGGCATGTTTAGAGACATTTTCTAAATATGCCTAGTGTTTTCAGGAGCGTTTTTGTGTAGCACATTTCAAATATTGTTACAGTAAAGCTGTTACTGAACAGCTTCTGTAACAAAAACACCTGGAAAACTGCTCTGATCTAGCGTTTTCAGGGCGGTTTTCCACGTTCCAATACTTTAACATTGAGGCAGAAACGCCTCAGAAATCTAAAAAATGCTGCAGCCCCCGAGTTTGCATTTGTGGAAAAAACGACCCGCTCTGGTGTGCACCATCCCATTCATTTTCATTAGCCATGCGGTTTTTCCCCTGCAAGCGTTTTAAAAAATGCTCCAGAACCGCTCTGGTGTGCACCAGCCCTAAGACAGAACCTGACATGAAAGGTTCTGGCTTTGACACTAGACATACTCTTTAAGTAAACCTTTATTGTGAAGGGTTAGAGTTAGTTGAGACAGCCTGATAGTGTATGAAGTAACTTATTGAATAAAACCTTGTACACACACTGGATGGTCTTTGGCTGAGATGATTGTTTTTAGGCATCTTGGTCAAGAATCTCGTGTGTCTACTGTCTTGTGTGTGCACAGATGTAGGTCACCTCTGTATTGCCTCTAAACACTCAATTCATCCTCTGATATTCTCTTGCCAAATAAAAAAAATAATTTATATGAATATACTTGTAGGCACACCTTCACAACCCTTTGTGTTTGCATTTGGCAGCTTGAAAGCTACATCCAAGACAACATGAAGAAGGAGATGGTAGAGATGCAGAAGGATGCTGTTCAGAACCACACATTAATAATGATGGAGATAGGGACAAATCTGCTGAACCAAACTGCTGAGCAGACAAGAAAGCTGATTGATGTGGAAACCCAGGTAAATATACTGTACACAAATGTCACAGTCACTGTTGGCCCTGTGATACTATACAAAAAATGTCAGTCATGCTTGTTCCTATAATACTGTACACAAATGTCACAGTCATGTTTAGCCCTATGATACTGTACATAAATGTCACAGTCATGGTTGGTCCTAAGATACTCTACAGACGTCAAAGTCATATTTGTCCCTATGATACTGTACATAAATGTCACAGTCATGTTTTGGCCCTGCGATACTGTACACAAGTCACAGCCATGTTTGGCCCTATGATACTGTACATAAATGTCACAGTCATGTTTGTCCCTATGATACTGTACACAAATGTCAGTCATGTTTTGCCCCATGATACTGTACACAAACCATATTTGTGTTTGGCCCTATGATACTGTACACAAATGGCATGTCATGTTTGGCCCTATGCATTTACTGCTGATGCAGTGTTATCATTTACAGGAAAATGAAAACAAACTCATTTTACCTTACGGTATATGTGAAATATAAGGAAAAAATGTTTTGGCAAACAAGGTTGTGTAAACTAAGTTTTATTTATGCAAAATATGTCTGTCATCCTCCCGCACAGAAACAAATGAGGTCTGTAACACGCTCTATAAATCTCTGATCAGATGCTGGCTTCCATGCTTGCCAGACAAAAGTAGATCTGTTTTCTATAAATCAGCACAGCTACATATGCTGTCATATATCCCATGTACCATGGCTTGTGTTAAAAGCTGTAGTCAAGTACAATAATATATAGGTCTTGTGCATAAATGTAAAATGCATAAAAAGCTTTAACTACTTGCCGACTGCTCCAATTGGCGTGAGCAGTGCGGCAGCCCCAGGACTGCTCCACGCCCATTGGTGTGAACGGTCTTCTATGGGGCTAGCAGGAGATTGCACGACCGTTGCGCGCGCATCTCCTGCTCGGGGTGCAGTGCTCTACCCCGCCTTCAGTCTCCGTGCGGCGACCGCCGCTCGGAGACTGTTAGACGGCAAAGCCGCCGTCTATCATGGCAGTACAGCGATGCGATCTAAGGCAGCGCTGTACTGAGGACAGCCATGTGACACAGCTGTCCCCTCCAGAGTGTCGGCGGTGATCCGCTGTCTTAGGCTGAAGCCTATGACAGCCGATTACAATGAATGGCCAGCAGAGGGAGGGTGGGCGGGGTATTCAAAAAGTAAAAAAAATAAACATTTTTATTTAAAAAAAATAATATTTATAAAAAAAAAAACACTGGAGGGGATGATCAGACGCCACCAACAGGAAGCTCTGTTCTTGGGGGGAAAGGGGGGGGGGGGGGGGTCACTTGTGTGCTGTGTTGTGTGGCCCCACAGCTTGGCCTTAAAGCTGCAGTGGCCCTATTAACAAAACATGGCCTAGTCACTAGGGGGGTTTGACACAGCGGTCCTCAAGAGGTTAAATGCCTATATCTGGAAATTTACTAGCAATAAGTGCCATTTCGTTTTAGGGGTCCTTTGAACATACCCACAAAAGCTTTATCAGAGCTTGCAACAGCAATGTGGAAGTGGAGCTCTAAAATAAAAAACGTCATCCTTTAGTAGCAAAACAGCGGTTAAAGATGGCCACACATAATTAACTGATTTTTTTTTTTTAAGAATGACAAGTAAAATCTAACACAACTATCTGCTAAAAATTAAAGGTGTCCACTAATGATACAATTTTATTATTAGACAATCTTACCACTTCTATGTAATACCTATATAATCCATTCAAAGTATGTCCACTCCGTTTACACTTCTACTACATAGATTTGGTAAGTTTGCACAGACAAGATTGTATAATTAGTGGGCACCTTACAACAGAGAATGGAAGTGATGAAAAACAAATGTTCTCTAGCTTTAAAGATATCTATGGGATAATAGACTACTGTCACTTGGCACCCCCTTTCTCTGTTTAGCAAACAGCTGTGTTGGATATGTGTTTTCTGTTGAATTTGCATTATTCATTCCACCTTATGATACAATTGGTGGCGTAGCAATAGGGGATGCAGACGTTGCAACTACAACAGGGCCCCTGAACCAGAGGGGGCCACTTGAGGCCCTCCTTCATCCATCTTATTAGCTTTCATTGATACTATGCTGGTATTGAACACTTCTATATGTGCACTGCATGGTGGCAATCCTTAAACTGTTTCCTTACTCTCATTACACCTCTCTGTCGCTGAAATGGTCCTTGGTAGGTTTTGGGGCTCCAAAACATGCACTGGGCCCAAACCCTTTAGTTACACCACTGGATACAATCCATGCTGCTCTATAGAGGACCAAGCAACTTTCTGTAGGGGTTGCAGGACCAAAGGCCAACTGTAGCTCAGTGCAACCATAAATGATCGACCATACTGTAAATTATGGTTTTAGGAGACAATAATATGAAGTCTGTTTAAAAGGATTGTTCAGTAATATGGGCAAATTATCATAAACTCTCTTGTTGTGAATATACCACATGGTTTCTACTACAATGCAGAGATCTGGGCAATTTTAATCAAGCATCATCTACTCTTAATTACAGTAAAGTTACATATATAACCGTGGGAATACATTCACACTGAATGCATTTCTGATTTTCCAAAAAGGCAACCGTAGGTCTGCTGCATTTTTCCCTGAGTTTCGATTGAGGTCAACATAGTGAAAAACGCTAAATGAAAAATGCGTTTTTAGGTGTGAAAAAACCCTTACATTCACTTATACTTTATCTTATCCAATTTTGGATTTAGTTGGGCTTTAAAACAAATATAACTCCCCTCCAATTTATCTACACAAGGATAGTAGATTCATAAGAAAAGAAGCAAAACAATTTTGCTTTCCCAAGGTCACTGTGAAATCATATCCTCAAGTAATATTTAACATTGCGGATATGAGTAACTAGGTCTTCCTGTCAAAAGAAACAGATGAAAGAAGTCCGTGTGATAGTTCCACAAATAGTATTGTCTGAACAGCGTGTGGCATGATGAGGCAAATTTTGCAAGCATTCAAAGTATTGTCTTCCTTCCGAGACGTGTCAACAATAAATACCATTCCTCAAAGCACAGTGATCTCAGCAGAAGCGTGACGTCTTAGAAAATAAAACATTTTAAGATCGCAGTCATACAGCAAACATATCTCAGAATGCCCCAGTGATGTATCATTCCTTGTGTATGTTAGGACTTTATAAAAGAATGCATTTCAAAACGATGTCATTTCCTTTCTGGATTCTAAACAGGTATTCAAGCAGACAAGTCGTCTGGAGCTCAAACTGCTGGAACACTCATCTTCAACAAAAAAAATGGAAGAACAAATATCTAATCAAACAAATGAGATAACAAAGTTACAGGATCAGAACAGGTAATCTGCTTGCACAGATTATGCACAGAGAAGAAGTGATGTTGTATGCTTGAAATAAATGGACCCTCCTAGAATAAGATGAAAGTGAAACTCCTCCCATAATGGTTTTGTTTTGGGTATTGGAAAATATATGACTCTTTCAGGTTATTATTGTTATCTGGGTTGCAGATGAGAATTAGGCCAGCCATACATGCAATCGATCAGGTAGTAGTGATTGATGCTACCACCCTTTCCACCTAGATTTCGGCAGGATTTTGAATTAGAATCCATTGAACTATGAGTGTTCTACAGCTCAGCATGGTAAAGCACTATGTTCCCAGTGTTCTGTACCCTTCTGCCAACATCTTGTCCACCCACATGGACATTTCTGACATGACAAACTGTCTGAAACCAAAAGAAAGTATCAACAGAGTATGTTGGGAGCAACAGATAATAGGAATTTTTTAACATGATCAAAATGGATGGAAAAATAGATCAGTGTATGGCCAGCTCGCACGTTCTGTGTCAATGACCACTTTAGTTAGGAGATTATGTCAATAAAGACCTACCCAACTGTGGTAACAAAAAGAGAATTTTAGTACAGTGAGAAAATGTTAATATATTTAACAGGCTTTTATCATTGTATGGGCTCGATTCACTAAACCGTGATAACTGATATCACAGTCGCGCTAGCGTTTTGCGCACGTTATAATGTGCATAACGTTTTCATGCGCAATCCAGAATGTTCTTGCGAAAACAAACGTTTTTGCGTGAAAATTCGAAATTGTGTGTGAAAAACGTTACGCCCGTTATAACGCACAAAAACCAGTAGCGTGACCACGATATCAGTTATCACGGCTTAGGGAATCAAGCCCAATGTGTCCTTGAGGCTAAGTTCACAGTGGTCAGGTGCATAACACACATTATAACGAGTGTGAATTGCAATGGAGACTAGGCATAGATTTTAATACAAAGCCTGCATGCAGCGAGTTATATTCACGCGATCAGTTACAACGCAGTACAGTGAACAGCTCCATAGCATTGTATGGGCAGTGAGTTGACAAGCAGAATTATTCTGCAATGCAACTGAGCACTGTGAACTAGCCCTGATGATGAAATTCTCTTTTTCGTTCCAATGCCTAAACATCACATCAGTCATAGAACAAACACAGGAACCCCAATGAGGTAATGAAAGAGTCAGATGTATCTCATTTGCAATAGGATCCGTTCATACAAGTTTATCTAGGAGTTGAATTGAGTAACAGCATTGGTTATATTTTTGCTTTAAAAAAAAAAATCTATTATAGGAAATCCAAATTGAATTAATTTGCTCTAAATTGAATTAAGGGAATTTTCTTTTCTTTGCCCAGTTCCTTACATTTCAGTTGTTTGATGTTGTTCCTAAATAGGACTAACTTCAGAATCACTCTAACCATGATGTAACTTAAGCAGCTGCTAAGCATTGGATTGGTCACACTCTTCCTCTGGTTTCCTGACCATAGAGTGACAGAGTTGTTTTGAACACTGCGGCACAGCGTCGGGTAACGTCTATTCATTGTACACGGCTGGTGTGCAAACAGCCTAACACAATGTTTTTAACAAGGTGATTATTACGGTGATCATGCTCATTTCCCCAGTGATCAATAGAGGAAATACCATCTGTTTTCATAAAACAGTAATTGTGCCAGAGTTCAGGGGTTCTTCCTCAGGACGGAGATAAAAAGCATTTCCACAGACACAATGACATATTATTCCTTCTCTTGCTGTCTAATACATCCCGTCCTGTGCCTGGAATATTTATGTGATGTGAAAAATAGAGCAAGACTAGACTGCAGAGTAAACATGCACTGGAGTACATTAACACAAACTCACATACCAGCAGCATTATAGAGGGGCAAGACAGTCAATTCTGGAACTGAAATGTCTACACAAAGCTTAATTTATAATTGATATAAGAGAAAGTCAATGGTTTTATCAAGGATTATACAGCCAAGCTGCTTTTATCACTGTGCATACACATATGTACAGTACAGCTAGGGCAATAGATTATAATTCCTATACTTGTATATCGCTTTTCTAGTGTCGGACTCAAAGGCCTTGTACCCATGCTAGATAGTTGTTGGCTGAAGCAGCTGGTCGGGGGCACCTTTGGCAAAAATCGAATGTGTGTACGGCAGTCCCAAGGTGGTGGCAAGAGATCCAGCCTGCCGGATTACCTCATCCAAGCGCAAACTGACGCTATTGTTGTGCTCCTTATCCCTCCTGCTCCACGCCAGTCCATAGTACACCACATCGTTGTCCCTCCACTCCCTCCATAGCATCAGGACACAACTTGAGTCTGCACTGTCGTCCAAGGCATCATCCATCGCAAATATATACAAATCACATACTGCAAAAACTGGTTTTCCAACCGGCTAAATTGTCATCGATCACCTTTACAATCGTTCGCAGTTGATTTGGAACATTAACAGTTTATTTTCTGCCAATCCAATCACCTTTATGCGATCTTTGGATGATCCTTTCCTGAAAAATGTTACCTTTAGTGGCCACCTTACTGCTAATCTGGGGGGGGGGGTAATTAAATATAATATGTGTGAGGAAGCTGCAGTGTCCTGAAGAAACCCACACAAACATGGGGAGAACAGGCAAACTGTATGCAGATAGCGTGCTGGTCCCGTTTTGAACCTGGGAGACTGGCGCTGCATTTCAAGAGTACTGTACATTATACTGTATATCCAAACTGAAGCAAAAATGTAAATCCTACCTAAACAATTATCCTCCTTGTTTGCATTGTCCATGAACAATATATCTAACTAGTTGCTAAACAGTGCTTTACCAGTGGTGATTTTTTTTTTAAATAAATCAACCAGCATATTGAGTAACATTACATAAATGAAAGAAACTAAGAAGGTTATTTGCACCAAACCTTCTTTCTAGACCTGTAATTTACATCTATCATTTGTCATAAGAAGACATCAGTCCTTGGTGCACCTGGTTTCCCCAGAGATGAATTAGCATGCTCTCTAGTAAAGCCTCTATTTGTCAGGACTGCATACCACTGCCTGCTAGAGAAGTCCCACATCTGAAATAAATACAAGTTGACAAAATAAAGATGTGATAATAATGCTGACTTAATCAGCATTAGCCTGTAAAAGGCGCATTCTGGATGCCAGGGTTAAACCACGTTATCTAGACTTCCATATGTATTAGGTTAGTGAACATTTTTAACATTCCAGTAGCTACATCTGTTATAAATAGAAAGTAATAAATACCCTCTTGCTGACTGAACAGACAACCGACATGGCTTTTGTCACCTTTCTAATGCTTGAAGAATAAAGTACTAGACTGTGCAACACAACACGGCTCAAGTGAAATCAATCAGCAGACAGCTGCTGGAATTTACACGTGACACATCAAATTAAATAAGATCTCAAGACACTCTTAAAGGTCTGTTCAGCATTACTGGACAAATTGTAGTGTGTAAAAGCATACTTTCAGATTCCTGCTATATACAGATACGTGAGCTTTATGCCCATTGATGTTATATTAACGGGAGAGAATTTTTTGTGTAACGGTCTCCCATTGCTTGCTTTATATAGGACTCTCAAGTAATTTATAAGGACAATATGGGCATCTTAACCACCTGAGCGGTCTGGACGAGCTCAGCTCGTCCAACACCGCCGGAGGTCGCCGCTCAGGCCCTGCTGGGCCGATTTTCATCAAATAAAAAACAGCACACGCAGCCGGCAGCCGCTCATTGCGGCCTTCCTTGTTTATTCTGGGTGCCGGAGGCGATCGGAAGATCGCCTCCGGAGCGCCCTCTAGTGGGCTTTCATGCAGCCAACTTTCAGTTGGCTGCATGAAATAGTTTTTTTTTTATTTAAAAAAAACCCTCCCGCAGCCACCCTGGCGATTTAATCAGAACACCAGGGTGGTTAATCAAATATGCAGAAATCTTAGAACAGCAGTTGGGTAGATTTTTTTTTTCCTGACAAAGAAATTTTGATTAAAAAAAATAAAACCCTGCAAGTTTTCCTATAGATATCCCTTGCATGTCACCTTGTGCGAGTGCACGGACCATGTTTACGTTAATTTATTCTGAATAGACTCCAAGCAAATATGTAGTTCAAATAAACATTTCCCCATTTTTTTTAAAAGACTGTCTAACTGGTTGCTGTGAGTAAGAGCTTCACGATCACTTAAAGGACACCTAAAGTGAGAGGGAGATGGAGGCTGCCATATTTATCTCCTTTTAAACAATACCAGTTGTCTGGTATTCTGCTGGCCTCTTTGGCTGCAGTAGTCGGAATCACACACTTGAAAAAAAGTATGCAGAAAATCCAGTAAGGCCCGATTCACAGTGGAAATCAGCAAACGCTAGCAAAATCATTAATGTTTTGCAAAGCAATTTCCTGCGATATTTCACTGGATGGGAAAGCGATTTTGGATCCATTGCGTTTTGCGAATCTTTAACATTGAAAAGCAATCGCTCCAAAATTGCAACAAAATGCTGCATGCACCACGCAAATTGATGTTGGTCGCTACAGTAAGAACACTATGACAGCCTCCATAATCCTCTCACTTCAGGTGTCCTTTAATCCAATTCATTGTGACGCCTATTTACAAACAGAAATCCAATGTAATGCAATCTACATGGTTTTCCCTCACAATGTCCACCTAACACTCTAGGGTTCCTCACAATTCCATCCCTCCAGTAACTCACTAGATCTACTACCTCCAGTGATGCCATTCCACTAGTGCTTACAGCTGGGCTCTCAATGTCTTTCAGCGGAGGACTGAACCATGATTACATCCCACTGACTTCTCAGACACCCCTTAGATTAGACCAGGCACATGCACCACTCACCTGTCTCTTCATTGCCTCTTGAGGGAGTTGGAAGGTTTTTGTTAGAGACATTAGATTCATATCCAATTCTCTTCATTAGCATGAGCTGTGGCTAATGTTGGAGTGATGCAGTGCATTTGGGGGGGGGGGGGGGGTGCCACACTTCAATATCTGCTCAGGGGGTTCCTGCAAGCACCCAAAGGGGACTATGATAGGGGATTGTTTACTGGTCCCTGTGACTTTCTTCACTATGGGAGGGAGTTGGGCCCCATGGGCAAGTGCTATGATCTATTTGGCTGCAGTAGTGTCTGAATCACACCAGAATAAGCACGCAGCTAATCTTATCAGATCTGACAAAAATGTCAGAAACGCCTGATCTGCTGCATGCTTGTTCAGGGTCTATGGCTAAAACTATTAGAGGCAGAGGATCAACAGGATAGCCAGGCAATTGTTTAAAAGGAAATAAATATGGCAGCCCCATATCCCTCTCGCTTCAGTTGTCTTTTAAGTGGGTGATTTTAGAAGGAAAGCAAAAAAAAGTAATTCCTAGAACTGAGTTTAATGCCAACTATAGCAAGTAAGATCTGTCTTGTCATTTTTCAACACACTCTGGAAAAATTAAAAACTAAATTTGCTCTGTAGGAAACACATTTCGACAAACACTTTTAACAAGTGGTTTTACTTTAGCTTAATCTGATAAGGAATTTAAAATGTTATTTGTAGATTAAAATGGCTTTCACAGTTAGCAATATCTTTTTTGATGGGCCATTTCAGATTTTGAGGTTTAGACATTAGGAATGTCCCTGGCTTTAAAATCACCACAGCTGTATTCCGATTTCTTGAATGTATAATCATCATAATAACCATTATTCATAAACTTGGATTCCATTTTTAGTTAATATGTACTGAAGAGCTTCTTTTAAAATGCCAAAAATATGACTTTTTATAAACATAAAATAGCCTGGTATCCCATTGCCTAAAGAACGCCCATGACTAGATGCATATGGCTACTACACAGAAGAATCATTAGCTGTCCAACAATCTATTCTTGGAAAAGATTTGTAAATGTTGCCAGCAATGCTCTTTTTCAGAGACGTATGCGCTGTTCCACAAATGGGAAAGTAAGTTTGGCAGAAAAAAAAGAGAGAAGATAAAAGAAAAAAAACAAAAAACAAACACTTTTCAGCACATGCTCTTAGGGCCCGTTTCCACTAGTGCGACGCGATTTCGCCGGCATTCCGACGCTTGTAAAAACGCATGCGGGTGCGTTTCCGCATGCGTTTTACCCGCGATTTCGCATGCGATTTCGCATGGCAGGGTGCCATGCGAAATTAACCATGACACTGCCAGGACAAAATAACATTGGGAAGGGTGCGAAATCGCACGCGAAATCGCGGGTAAAAACGCATGTACCAAACGCATGCGTTTTTACTATTAAATACATTAGCGGCGATTCGCACGGATTCCCGACGCAGGCGAAAACTGTGGGTCCCGCCGTGCAGATTTGGCCCGCTGCCAAATCGCTCCCGCACGCCGCACAGGTGGAAACAGCCCCATCCACTAACATTAGCTATGCGAATCCGCATGCAGTGCCCGCATGCGGATTCGCCCTAGTGGAAACGAGCCCTTAGATTGTATGTTCTTTTCAGCAGGTCACCCTGCTCCTTGTGATTGTTCATCTTTGTAATCTATGTTACATTATGTATAGTGCTGTGCAATATTGGTGCTTTATAATTAAAGAATCCAAAGGCATAGTTACAGCCAATGCACACTAGGTGACAGCGTTGGTGTCTCAGTAGTACTTGGCTGTATGGCTATTTGTGTGAGTAGCAACAGTATTTGGCAAAAAAAAGGTTACGGTTTCTATAAAATTGTTTTGAGAGCAATTTTTATATATTACCTAAGTGTTTGTTACTAGTTTAGAATGGTGGGCCACATAATGGCTAAGTGACCAGCAATCTATAGCAGAATGCACTGCATTATACAGGATACCCAATTTTATGTTAATTATCAGCATCAGAAACACTACTTATATCTATATATATTGGTATGTAGCCCCACCCTCCCAGTGATATTTAGCCTATGCTGTTTAACAATGCAGAATTCTCCTCCAAGAGCATTTTGGGAGACCAGGTGTTGTTTCTCCTGACTTTGTAACACACAAGTAAACAAACATTTCACAGTGATGCACCTGACAGCAGTAAAGATGTTGCCACATGTAATACATTTTGGAATGTAAATCAGAGTGAGGAAAAATAAATGAATATTGTAAGTTATATTCAGTAACGTTCCACTTTGAGTGCTGACATGTCTCAGACCTGCAGTGGTATTGGCTAAATGGATTAGAACCTTAGTTGAAAGTTTCCTATCAGATTTTAGATATTACTAACAAAATCTAAAATAATATGTTAATGACCAGGCCTAGATTAACCAGCACATCAGTGTTACTAAGCATGTGAATTAGACATTATGTATTTTAAAGTATGTACTGTGTATATGTTTTAGCATTATATAAGACACATATTGTCCCAACATAATATAATGCTATAGCTCTTCTTGGTCCTGCCCTTTTATTATAAGACCTATAAGCAAAAACAGTTGTTTGTATCACAATATAGACCTTATGATCAGGCCTGTATTTACCTCACTTGAACCTACAAACCGCCACCAAACTGCACCACAAGTGTGCTGGCTGTCCCAGATGTCACTTCTCCCTTACACATCATGGCTAGCTACAGGTGCCCCTTAGTATTAGGTAGCCAGAAGTACCCTCAATATTAAGTAGCTAGAGGTGTCCCCAATTATTAGGTAGCTAGAGGTGCCTCTGACTAAAGAGAGATCTCATAAGTGGAGTGGCAAGAGCAGGGTGGGTAACCTCATTTACAGTCACATCAGGACTCTGCATAGGGAAGGAGTGAGAGAAGCATCAGACGCCTTTAGGCACATGCCTACAGTGCCTTATGGTAAATTCGGCCATGCTTATTTTTCAGGTCTTGCCTTTTGGCGAGTCAGACACACAGATGGAGTGAGGCATAGGTATAAAGCAACGTTTGCACAGTCAGAAGTCCCAACAATATGTTTCTATATGTTATGAAAAAATGACAGGGCCAGTAAGATTTATTGTTTATGAACTGCTGTGAACACATTAAAAACTCTTCAGTCTTCATGCAATATACTTTTTCTCCAAGTTGATATTTTCAAGTTATAAATAAATTGGCAATTAAGCCAAAAGCAAGCAAGGAAATACTCAGAATAATGTAGACATTACTTTTCACCTACTTTTTGGTACCTTTTCAATTGCAGAATGCAAAAGTTATCTCCCCGGAGAAAACATAGGAGAACAAGTGAATTGGATTGGGATCTATATTTTTTTGCACAGACCTGCAATAATTGTATACCTTACAAATTGTGTTAATTCCACTTCTTTTCAGCCATTTAGAAAAAAAAGTGCTAAATATGGAAGAAAACCATTCCCAACAACTCCAGATAATAAAGGAAGAAAAAGATAAGCTGCAGAGTTTGGTACTAAAACAAAATTCTATAATTGAGGACTTAGAGAAGCAGCTGGTAACAGCATCTGCAAACAACTCCCTGCTGCAGAAACAACAGCATGATTTGATGGAGACTGTTCACAATCTGCTCACTAGGATGGCGCCACAAACAGGTAACATGCAACTTGCACGCATTTCTCTTCATGCTTCCTTGCACTGAGTATGGAGAGTCTTTTTAAACTGTTAGTGTGGCTGCTGCTGATGCCTGGCTTACATAATGCTGCTGTTTAGACTGCTAGGGAGGATGGCGCAGACTTAAGCTCTCCAAGAAGACTGCAACCTATAGCAATCATTGAATTTTGTAAGTGATTTGTTTGACATTAGCTAATTGAGAAGATTATGCATAGGTTAAAACAAGGTTTGTCCCCGAGGGGCTACACAGAGCTCGGGGACACGGCTGTCCCCCTGGGGGACAAGAGAGAGATCGGCTCTCATAGGCTGAAGCCTATGACAGCCGATCACCTGATCGGCCGGCTGGGGGGAGGGAGGGGTTTTCTGAAAAAAATCATAATTAAATAGTAAAAAATATAAAAAAAAACAACGATCAATATTGATAAAAAAACAAACAACTGGGGAGCGATCAGACCCCACCAACAGAGCTCTCTGTTGGTGGGGGGAAAAGGGGGGAGGAAATCACTTGTGTGCTGTGTTGTGCGGCCCTGCAGTGGCCATTTTAGCAATAATTAGCCTGGTCTTTAGGGGGTTTACCACTGTGGTCATCAAATGGTTAAAGTGTACCAGAGCTCTAGAAAATAAAAAGATTGATACATACCTGGTGCTTTCTCCAGCCTCATATGCTTTGATCGCTCCCATGCCGTCGTCCTCAGTCTTCTGCAGCGTCGGTACCGGGTCCCCGCACTGCCGTCAGTCAGAGCCAGTCTGACGTAAGAGAAGGGTGCCCTCTACGTATCTCTCCAGCACACTTCTCCTGCGTAGACTGGAGCCGACTAAGGCCCTGTTCACATTTTTTTTTTGCAGAGCCGGCCGTACGGATCCGGCCATCAGGATCAGGAAAAACTGTCAGTTTTTACCGCTGTCAGTTTTCCATTTATTACTATGTAGCTGCAAAACCTGTGAACCAGGCCTTACGGAAGTGCGGGGACCGGGTACCGGCACGGCAGAAGACTGAGGACGGAGGCGTGGGAGCGGTCGGAGCGTATGGGGCTGGAGGAAGCCCCAAGTATGTATAAATCTTTATTTTCTGAGTCCCTTTAAGTGAAACTAATCTGCCCAGTTTAACTTACCCAGGGCTTCTTCCAGACCCCTGTAGTCCTTCAGATACCTCGCTGTCATTATGCTCTAATCCATTTAGCAGCTGTGCCCCTCCAAAAGCTGGCCAACTAAACCAGTTGCTGGCTACTGCGCATGCACGGCCTCGGCTGCATGACTCTTAAATCACACTCTCAATGGGGTGCCCTCTGAGAGAAATGCTGCAGTTTGGTTTGTGAAACAAACTCAGTAAAGTCTGTCATACGTCAAATATAATCAACATTGCTACAGAGTAAAAATTGATTCTATCACCACCTAAGTTGCATATAATGATCACACACTGAGAAATCACACATTTTTTATCAAATAACAAAGGATAATTTTTTCAAAGATTTTATTCTGTTTGCATAATAAAGCAATATGGCCCCAGCAATTTCTAGTATTGCTGTCAACATATTAAGTACGATGAAGGCACTACAGAGCAAAGATGCCACTACAAACCTATTAAGCGTACTTCCTCAAGTGTTTCCTAACAAAAGGCTCCATAATTTATTAACCACCCTGGCGTTCTGATAAGATCGCCAGGGAGGCTGCGGGAGGTTTTTTTTTTAATAAAAAAAAAACTATTTCATGCAGCCAACTGAAAGTTGGCTGCATGAAAGCCCACTAGAGGGCGCTCCGGAGGCGTTCTTCCGATCGCCTCCGGCGCCCAGAACAAAACCTTGTTTTGCTTAGATCGTCGCCATAGCGACGAGCGGAGTGACGTCATCGACGTCAGCCGACGTCCTGACGTCAGCCGCCTCCGATCCAGCCCTTTGTTCCGGCTACGCTGGGCTCAGGCGGCTGGGGGGACCCTCTTTCGCCGCTGCTCGCGGCGGATCGCCGCAGAGCGGCGGCGATCGGGCAGCACACGCGGCTGGCAAAGTGCCGGCTGCGTGTGCTGCACTTTATTTGAAGAAAATCGGCCCAGCAGGGCCTGAGCGGCAGCCTCCGGCGGTGATGGACGAGCTGAGCTCGTCCATACCGCCCGGCTGGTTAAAGGACACCTAAAGTACAAGCGCCAAAATGATCCACAGGAGAGCCAGGCAACTGGTATTGTTTAAAGGGAAATAAATATGGCAGCCACCATATCCTGGTCACCACAAGTTCCCTTTAAGGGTATCAGCCCACATCTACAGTCTAACTATTAGTCCTTAAAGTATGAGAAATAAAGTTACTGACCAATGAGGAATCTCAGGAATACAACTCACTACTTTCCGTGTGACCAATCAGATTGGATCTAGGAAACCACTGACTGCTTTGAAATGCATTTTCACATGAAGAAATAAGTGGTTATCTATCATATGCTTGGTTTCTATTGCCCAGGCTTGTAATGGGTTTTTTTAACCTCATGTTTGAAACCAAAACTCAAGGTTACAAATGTAAAAAGCTGCAGAAGTATGCATGTAAGCACACGCCAAGCAAAGCTAGCAATCCATCCTACATATCTACAGACGACTCCATGTTATCAAAAGTAGGCGCATGTTGCATTCACATTGAACTCTGTAGAGCAAGAATGGCTTAATGCCTGCAACAACACCATATCTATTTAACCCAACGTTCTATGACATCAACATAGCATGAGACATGAAATAAATAGCCATCCGCTGCCTATACATACAAAGTTTAAATCTACATTCTGCAATAATTCTCGACTTGGCCATTCTTGTCCTTAAAGAGCCAATTTACACAGTGGGTTGACCCTGTGGGTTAAGCCACAGAAGAGACAAAGATTATCTGCCCGTCAAGTACTGTACATGAACTTGAATATGGTCATCCACAAGGGCAGTTAAGTTTATTGGTTGCTGGATGTTTCATAACCATGCAGTAAGATGAGCCAAAGCAGCTTTATGCAACATTTGGTGGGTTGGTTGCTGCCAGCGTGTATGTTACTGAATTAATCAGGCTCCTTTCCCACTGGAAGTAAAATCGTTAGCTTTGCTTAGCTGAGCGGACACAGATGGGTATATCGAGTAGGTGGCAACAGAGAACACTGATGAAAAAATGATGCCCAAATGTAACAAAATGATCAGTTTAAAAACTGAATTGGAACAGTTTTTACAGGATCAGTTCTTGTTCCATGCAGTGGGAACCCAGCAATGTTGCGCAGTCACCCCCTTTTAGAGCTGCATGTTGAAGCTGCAACTGCACAAGCAATAACCAAAAAACTGGAAACCTATTATCCGCAAAATATATCGGTGACATGAGCATGTTTCTAAATGAAAAGCAATTATTTTACTAACCTCAACTAACTTACCTCTAGAGGTGCACTCTAGCCTCGGCTTACTGTATCCAAGTAAAAATAAAGCCAACTTCTTAAGTGTTCACTGGAAAGTGCCACAAAAAATTACATAAATGGTTTGAAAAAATAAAGTGATTTTGAACTGAGTAGTTCTATTTTTCTGGATACAAACCAAGTGAGATTAGCTTAGGACAATAACAAAATTGTTATTTCAAGTGTTGTTAAACTTTGGATCATAAACGTAAGAACATAATACTTTCCAGATACAGATGGGTATTAAATTTAGAAACTGACATCGTGCCCTGCTCTATACTGTTATTTTTTCAAAGCAGAAAAATAACAGTATAAAAAAAATAAGTGCCTTATCAGATTTCTCGTGCCTGTGATGCAAAAACATATGTGAACTTCATATTCACAACTCCCATGCAGACAAGGAGAACACAGTTGATTTCCCTCATGCGTCACTGTCATTCTAATTTCCTGCTGTTACTTTTACCAACAGGTATTATTTTCCATCAAAGATACAGTCTCGAAGCCACCCTTCTTAATTTCGTTTATCAGATGTAGACTGTTTGCTTTCCAGCTACCAGAGGGGAATGTAGAAACCTCTGCCAGGACCACCAGCTTTAACTTGTGACTGTAGAATGGTCTCATATATATATATATATATATATATATATATATATATATATATATATATATATATATATATATATATATATATATATATATAAAGGCTGTAGAACTTATACACCAGCGCATCAGCGAGCTGATGGATGGCTCAGACTGTACTGTAACCAGTCAAAAAAGAGCAACTTAGAGAAGGTGGTAACTCTACAAGGAGAAGACTTTGGTCCTTATTAAATTCACTCCATCTCCTAACTTTTCTCTTAGGAGACATTTGAACTTGAAAAAGTACTGCAATTAAAAAAGTACTAAAAGGAAGGTGAAGAAGTACTACCAAAATTATTTTGAGTAATTTCTTGCTTGCTGGTGGCTTAAAGAGAACCCGAGGTGTGTTTAAAGAATGTTATCTGCATACAGAGGCTGGATCTGCTTATACAGCCCAGCCTCTGTTGCTATCCTAAACCCCACTAAGGTCCCCCTGCACTCTGCAATCCCTCATAAATCACAGCCGTGCTGTGATGCTGTGTTTACATCTGTAGTGTCAGTCTCAGCTGCTCCCCCGCCTCCTGCATAGCTCCGGTCCCTGCCCCCGTCCCTTCCCACCAATCAGCAGGGAGGGAAGGGATGCAGGCGGGGACTGGAGTTCTGCAAGAGGTGGGAAGAGCAGCAGACTGACACTATAGAGATAAACACAGCCAGCTCTGACAAGCTGTTTGTCAGCAGCGTGGCTGTGATTTATGAGGGATTGCAGAGTGCAGGGGGACCTTAGGGGGGTTTGTGATAGCAACAGAGGCTGGGCTGTATAGGCAGATCCAGCCTCTGTATGCAGATAATATTCTTCAAACCCACCTCGGGTTCTCTTTAAAGGGCATTATATTGACTACGTGTAAAAATATGACCTAGAAGAAAACTTAGGAGAAAAAGTGAATTGAATAAGGACTTTTGTGCTCTACGGAGATTTGGCCTACAACTGGCAGCACATTACAGGTCCTCTTAATACAATCTGAAGTGTAATTTGACCAGTGCTGACATTCACTTCCAGAAAGTGAAAGTATGGTCAAATGTATGCATGAGGACCACAGTTACACAAGTTTAGGTTTTCACTGTGAATTTGCAGTTTTAACTGTGAACTGTGTGACATCTGAATTACATGCACATTTCCAGAATACAACCATGACAAATTAAAGAAACAAAGTACCCCCTGGCATGGCAAAGCTCCTCTCAAGTACCCCTTGACTACAGATCTATTTAAAAACAGTACATGGCATTTGTTTGTAAGCATTTACTATTTCTTCTTATTAGCTAAAATACTAATTTGGTGTTGCATACCTAGGTTTTGTCATGTAGCAGAATGTAAAGGTTTTTGCAATAACAGCATTCTGCATACTTGTAATTTATGTTGAATACCAAGGTAGGGTTGTTGGCTGTATAGTTAAAAAACATTTTGAATGTAATAAACATTGACTGATTTGATTTAAAAATAAAACAAAATAAAATGTACAGTAGATATCTAGAACAAAGGAGATGCTAATGGATCTATTTTCGCTGAAAGTCTCAAACCTTTAGTAATTTGAACGTTTTTTTCTTTTAATTTTAGCACCAAGATCTTCATTTGTTGCCAAAGAAGAGCAAATAGCATTCAGAGACTGCGCAGAAGCCTTTAAATCAGGACTGACATCAAGTGGCATCTACACATTGACATTATCAAATACAACAGAACAAGTCAAGGTAAGCAAATTTATGAGTAAAGATCATGAAATATGACACTTGTCTTGTGAATGTCACATTTGTGATATATAAAAAGCCTAGCAATTATCAATGGCCATTTCAGCATGAGAATGACCCAAGACAAAACTGCTGTGCATTGGTAATATTTGGCCATAAATTACCTGATAGATGGTCAATGTCAGTTTCAAGAACAAAGCAAATCAGGTGGTCCAAATATTAATGGTTTTAGATGTTTCACGAAAATATTTGCAAAAGCAGTTTAACCAATAATTCATCCAAAACTTTTTTTCAGTTTTGTCAAAGTGAGGAGGGGTTAGAATCTATTATTATTATTTTCTAAAGCAACAACATATTCAGTGGTGCTGTATAAAGTCATATATGCTAATTTCTACTGCTGTCTGAGCCCCAGGGTGTCACAAAAGAATTTGGGCAGATGGTGGCCTCACATGGTAGTGCCGTTCCAGCTTACTTCTGTAACACTGCGTATAATAATAATTCTTCTATACAGAGACACTGAAAACTCCAGGCAATCAATTTAGGGCCCAAAAATACATACTGTGTGATATAAACCTGTCATTAAAATAGCAGCTATTACCAAATAGGTTCACCATAGATCACCAAACTGGCTGATGGCGGGTGAGATCACCAAGCTGACCAACCTCTGTAAGAGCAATTCCCGCTAAGCATTTAAAGTGACCCTGCAGTGGGAGGCTGCAGAAGAGGTTAGTGCGCCACAGACAAAAGTAGTAGATAAATGAGATTTCTTCATGTTGCCCATAAAATTTGTGTGACTCTGAGGAACCCAGGTGAATTGTCTGGGATACCTATTCAAAGTCCACCTATACTCAAAAAAACAAACAAAAAAAACTGACAGCAGAACTAGTGCCATGATTACAGCTGTGCCCTGGCTGTTTTACAGGCTAATGCACCTATTTTTCCACAGTGTAGTTGATGCGGCTTGCCCCTCTGCACAATTCTTGGGTTTCAATCGAGACCTAAAGCCTCATCTACACGCGTAGATGACGCTCCGATGTGTATTATCAATCGAGCCGCATTGATTGATAAGATCCGACAGGTCGGATCTCACCACCGCCGATTCCCTGCTTGTTCCCCACGAGGGGACAATGGCAGGGAATCGAGTGGAAGATAAATGGCGCCGGCGGGGACGAGCGGGGGATCGAATTCGACGCACGCGCGGGCGAGCGGGGACGCGGCGTGCATGCGCGGGGATGCGGAAGAGGCGATCCGTCGGCTAATCGAGCCGCCGGATCGCCTCGTGTAGACGAGGCTTAAGACTTCATTATTGTTGGCTATATGTGGACAGTAGTGGTCCTAGCTCCCATAGATCATCATTAGTCCATGGGAGGGGATACCTGCTTTGAGCATACACCTCTTGTCTTTTGTTAGACTATGGGAGCAAGGACCCGACCAGATCCAGGCAACAGTAATGCCGTCCTAACTCCCAGGGGAAAAGCCAAGAGGCAGAGGAGTGGAGCAGGCTGAATCCATTACACTGCAGAAAGGTTTTGGCTGATACAACAACTAGTGTTGGGCGAACAGTGTTCGCCACTGTTCGGGTTCTGCAGAACATCACCCTGTTCGGGTGATGTTCGAGTTCGGCCGAACACCTGACGGTGCTCGGCCAAACCGTTCGGCCATATGGCCGAACTAAGAGCGCATGGCCGAACGTTCCCCGAACGTTCGGCTAGCGCTGTGATTGGCCGAACGGGTCACGTGGTTCGGACCCGAACGCGCTCTGATTGGCCGAACGGTCACGTGGTTCGGGTAAATAAATACCCGAACCACGTCATATCTCCGCCATTTGTCTGTGGGTTTAGCTTTGGGTAGGCAGGCAGGGTAGTTCGCGCTCCAGCCACGCTAGCCAGGGTCACCCCTGTCATTGTGTCACTGCTGGGAACAGTAGTACACCGCTTGCTCAGCCACACTATATAGCATTCTGTTTACTGCCACTCTGTGTACCTCGCTCAGCCACACTATATAGCATTCTGTTTACTGCCACTCTGTGTCTGCTGGGAATAGTGGTACACCGCTCGCTCAGCCACACTATATAGCATTCTGTTCACTGTTCTGTGTCTGCTTGGAATAGTGGTACACCGCTCGCTCAGCCACACTATATAGCATTCTGTTTACTGTTCTGTGTCTGCTGGGAACAGTAGTACACCGCTCGCTCAGCCAGAGTATATAGCATTGTGTTTACTGCCACTCTGTGTACACCGCTCAGCCAGACTATATACCATTGTTTACTGACACTCTGTGTACACCGCTCAGCCAGACTATATACCATTGTTTACTGACACTCTGTGTACACCGCTCAGCCAGACTATATACCATTGTTTACTGCCACTCTGATTCTGCTGGGAACAGTAGTACACCGCTCGCTCAGCCAGACTATATAGCATTGTGTTTACTGCCACTCTGTGTACACCGCTCAGCCAGACTATATACCATTGTTTACTGACACTCTGTGTACACCGCTCAGCCAGACTATATACCATTGTTTACTGCCACTCTGATTCTGCTGGGAACAGTAGTACACCGCTCGCTCAGCCAGACTATATACCATTGTTTACTGACACTCTGTGTACACCGCTCAGCCAGACTATATACCATTGTTTACTGCCACTCTGATTCTGCTGGGAACAGTAGTACACCGCTCGCTCAGCCAGACTATATACCATTGTTTACTGACACTATATAGCAGACTATATAGCATTGTGTGTACACCGCTCAGCCAGACTATATACCATTGTTTACTGACACTCTGTGTACACCGCTCAGCCAGACTATATACCATTGTTTACTGCCACTCTGATTCTGCTGGGAACAGTAGTACACCGCTCGCTCAGCCAGACTATATACCATTGTTTACTGACACTCTGTGTACACCGCTCAGCCAGACTATATACCATTGTTTACTGCCACTCTGATTCTGCTGGGAACAGTAGTACACCGCTCGCTCAGCCAGACTATATAGCATTGTGTTTACTGCCACTCTGTGTACACCGCTCAGCCACACTATATAGCATTGCGTACTCTGCCAGTCAGTGTGTATATTGCTGGGATCAGTAATACTCCACTCACCGTCAACCACTATATGAGCTCAACATGAGTTCCCCAGAGACCTCCGCTGTGAGCAGCACTCCCAACAACAGCAACAGCCAACGCCCCACGCAAGCTATAACATCCACCCCAGCAGCCAGTGGTCAGCAGCAGCCCTCCCCGGAGGAGAACGTTGTGTCCATCAGTCCGTCGCCAGAGCGATTAATGAGGGCTGCCATTGAGGAGATGATGGGGCCTGATGTGGAGGAGGAGGTCTGGCTCAGGCCAGCATCCCAAGTTAATGTTGAGGACGATGAGGGGTCTGTGTCTGGGGATGTTGGGGTGGCAGAGGTGGTGGGTGGGTCAGACTCAGGAGAAGAGTTGTATGATGAGGATGATGATCGGGACCATCTGTATGTGCCTCAGAGTCCGACCCCGGAAAACATGTTGTATCGTGTGTTTAGGTACTAAAATCTGCGTTCCCTCCCAGTAGTGTTGGGCGAACAGTGTTTGCCACTGTTCGGGTTCTGCAGAACATCACCCTGTTCGGGGTGACTATATAGCAGACTATATAGCATTGTGTTTAATGCCACTCTGTGTACACGGCTCAGCCACACTATATAGCATTGTGTTTACTTCCACTCTGTGTCTGCTGGGAACAGTAGTACACCGCTCACCCGCCACTGTATAGCATTGTGCTCTGTGTCACTGCTGACAATAGTGGTACACCGCTCAACCACCACTGTATAGCATTTCTGTACTGCCACTGTACTGCTGCCAGTCAGCGTGTACTTTAAGGATAAGTGAAATGAGGAAGAAATCCGGTGAAAGAGGGAGGGGCAAGGGAAGAGGTGTTTCCCCTGACGGTTCACGTACAGGCCACAGGGGAGCACCCAAGAAAACCCACTCAATACTGCCCATGTTGTCCAGGACAACAACCCTCACAGATCCAAAAGAACAGGACCAGATAATTACTTGGATGACCTCTCAAGCGTCCAGCAGTGGGTTAAGCAGCACCAGCACATCACACACGAGGTCCGAGTCCTCAGCCAGTTAAAGTCTGGGCTTTCTTTGAAGACTGCACTGAGGATGTTACCATGGCGATTTGCAAGGTGTGCAAGACCCGCCTGAGCAGGGAGAAAAGTATTAACAACCTCTCCACCACCAGCATGAGCCGCCACATTCTATCCAAACATCCCACTCTGTGGGCAAACGCGGCAGGACAGGGTACCACCAGCAACACTGCCTCCCTTGGGTTCACCAGACTCACCACCAGACCCGCCTCAGCAGCAGCAGTAGCCCAGCCATTGCGTGGTTCACAACATTCACAAACATCAGACGATGCTGACACTGTCACTTTCCGGACTAGTGCTCTTGAGGTCTCCCAGTGTTCATCAAACACAACAACCAACAGCCCTTCGGTGTGCAGCGCTACGGTTGAGTTGTCTGTCTCTGAGATGTTTGAGCACAAGAGGAAATTGCCAGCAAATGACCCCCGGGCCGTGGCAGTAACAGCCAGCCAGCATAGCCAAGCTTCTGGCCTGCGAAATGCTGCCATATCGAGTGGTGGAGACAAACAGCTTCAAGGGCATGATGTCAGTGGCCATCCCACGTTACGTGGTTCCCAGCCGCTACCACTTTGCGCGCTCTGCAGTGCCTGAGTTGCATGAGCACGTGGTCAGCTAAATAACCCGAAGCTTGAAGAATGCCGTTGCCTGCAAGGTTCACCTCACCACTGACACCTGGACGAGTGCGTTCGGCCAGGGTCGATACATCTCCCTTACCGCGCACTGGGTGAACCTTGTGGAGCCTGGCAGCGATTCCTCACCTGCTACGGCGCGGGTGTTGCCCACGCCGCAAACAGCTGGATAACAACAGCAGCACCTACCTCTCTGACTCCTTCTCCTCCAACGCATCTCAAAGCTGTACCTCATCCGGAAATGCTAACCCAGCACCAGCAGCAGTAGGATCGTGGAAGCAGTGCAGCACAGCTGTTGGCATGCGTCAGCAAGCGTTGCTGAAGCTGATCTGCCTTGGGGATAAGCAGCACACAGGGGAGGAAATTTGGAGGGGAATAAAGGAACAGACGGATTTGTGGCTGGCACCGCTGGACCTGAAACCGGGCATGAAGCTAGACACCTGGCACGAACTGGCAATGTACGCAATAGAGGTGCTGGCTTGCCCGGCAGCCAGCGTTATGTCGGAACGCTGTTTCAGTGCTGCCGGAGGCATCATCACAGATCGGCGTATCCGCCTCTCCACAGAAAATGCAGACCGTCTGACTCAAATTAAAATGAATCAATCCTGGATTGGAAACGACTACGCAACACTCCTGGACCCCAACCAAGTAACATGACCGATGAACATCTGGGATGGTTTAGCGTTTCCGGTCCCTGTTTATTGAACCTCTCATCTGTATTACATTTATGACTGCATGGCGGCAAAAAGCATTGCTGCTATATCCGCACGCTTTTTGTCCTCATGCAAGGCCTGGGTTGTTGTGTCTCACAAAGCGTGGCCTTCTCCTCCTGCGCCTCCTCCTGTTCCATCACGTGTGCTGCTGCTGCTGCTGCTGGGTTACCGTTGCCGGTCCCTGTTTATGGAACCTCTTATCTTTATTACATTTATGACTACATGGCGGTACAAAGCATGCTATCCGCACGCTTTTTGTCCTCATGCAAGGCCTGGGTTGTTGTGTCTCACAAAGCGTGGCCTTCTCCTCCTGCGCCTCCTCCTGTTCCATCACGTGTGCTGCTGCTGCTGCTGCTGGGTTACCGTTGCCGGTCCCTGTTTATGGAACCTCTTATCTTTATTACATTTATGACTACATGGCGGTACAAAGCATGCTATCCGCACGCTTTTTGTCCTCATGCAAGGCCTGGGTTGTTGTGTCTCACAAAGCGTGGCCTTCTCCTCCTGCGCCTCCTCCTGTTCCATCACGTGTGCTGCTGCTGGGTTAGCGTTGCCGCGTGGTCCCTGTTTATTGAACCACTTATCTTTATTACATTTATGACTGCATGGTGGTACAAAGCATGCTATCCGCACGCTTCGTCCTCATGCAAGGCCTGGGTTGTTGTGTCTCAAAGCGTGGCCTTCTCCTCCTGCGCCACCCTCCTCCTGTTCCATCACGTGTGCTGCTGCTGGGTTAGCATTACCGGTCCCTTTTCCTGGAACCTCTTATATGTATTACATTTATGACTGCATGCCGACAAAAAGCATGTTACCTGTGCAAAGAAAACAGACATTTCCCGCATTTAAAAGACAGTTTTCCCTTTGAAACTTTAAAATCGATTTTCTCAAAAACTATAAGCTCTTTTTGCTAAATTTTTTTTCCTCTTGTACCCACTCCCAAGGTGCACATACCCTGTAAATTTGGGGTATGTAGCATGTAAGGAGGCTTTACAAACCACAAAAGTTCGGGTCCCCATTGACTTCCATTATGTTCGGAGTTCGGGTCGAACACCCGAACATCGCGGCCATGTTCGGCCTGTTCGGCCCGAACCCGAACATCTAGATGTTCGCCCAACACTAACAACAACCAGGGCATGGCTATGTTCAAACCCTAGCCCAGCAGTCCTATTTTTAATTCAGACTTCAAATATAATTTAAAGCCCGTGAGAGATTGCAAGCCTTTTGTACCCAATAGATAGAATTGGCCTTTAAAAACGGTTCTCAATTTACCTACAGAAAAGACAAAACGTTTATGTGCTCCTCATTCTAGTAACATTTTATCTGTTTGTGAGGCTAATCGTGGAGTAATCCAGACAATGCCACTACATGGATGCAATAATAGTTCATGTGGAGAGAAAACAATCAGATATATGGTACATGCATTGTTGGGTTGGGGCTACTTTGATCAGTGGAGATCTCAATCAACATGCACTGTGCAAGTAAAATAAAAATAGTAGCACAAGGTTCAATCACACTTCTACTCATCTCTGGAAACAAAATAAAACAAACATGGTCTTGTACACATGGGGCACTCAAAAATATCAGCCTTTGGCTTTACTTTTATAAAACAAAGCATGCACTAAAAAATGAGCGCTAAGATGTTCTCTGTATAGAATATTTGTGTAATAAAGCTTTTATACATATAGTTCAAAACAAAAAAACTAATATTTAATGTAATGACCACAAATCCCTGTGCTTGCTCTTTAAGCCTTGGATTTAAAAGCAGAATCAGAAGTAGCAGCAGAAGAATGCATTCCTGATTGCTCTGATGGCTCATATGAGGATGTTCTGTAACTTTTCTTGGATGAATCCTAGTCCAGAAACTTCTAGACCTCTCAGATAATACAATAAGCCTAACAGCTATTTATACCCATGCACACGGAGGAGTCATAAAAATGACAGCTTGGAGTGAGGCATGTCTATAAACAAACATAAAATATTTATTACATCTAAAACACTTTGTGCTGCATATGCTTCCTGTGAACAAAACATGAAGCACACAAGAAATTGAAATTAAAGTATAACTCCAGCCCTTTTTGTTTTGGGTTAAGGTTTGATAAAGTAAAAAAAAAAAAAATCTATAGCAGGGTACAGCAAAGGAAAATACTATATTGGAGATAGAGAAGGACACCGCTATACAGTAAGGTACAGCAATTAGGGGTACTATCACAGGTAGCAATGTAAGGGCACCATAATTTTGGG
This sequence comes from Hyperolius riggenbachi, assembly GCF_040937935.1. Classification (NCBI taxonomy): domain Eukaryota; kingdom Metazoa; phylum Chordata; class Amphibia; order Anura; family Hyperoliidae; genus Hyperolius; species Hyperolius riggenbachi. The sequence continues at coordinate 218,205,509 of NC_090649.1, read as the reverse complement.
GAATAATCTAGACTCCCTCTAGTCTTCAAGCCATCTGTAAAAAGGTTGTAGTGCCCACAATCTTGTGGCTTTTGTCATAAAGAAATACAAAATAGGATTGGCAACGTAGCTGATACCATACTGAAGCTAGAGGAATTTAGGTATGTTCACATCATGTTTTTAGACCCCTTTACATTTGGTCAGGTACAGTCAAATCTGTAAATGATATGCCTCTCAAATGATGAGGACTGCTTGTAAAGGCCAGCTTTATAAACATTCAGGAACCATGAGGTATTTCTGTGACAAATTATGGACACATTATAAATCTTTTTCACAGAGCTTGCATTGTTGGTTGTTTATTTTTTAGTTCTTAGCATGAAACAGCCTTCAGCCCTGTCAGACATGCAGGAGCCTGAGGGCCACTCATTTTCCCTTCTTCTTCACCACTTGTACTTAGGACAAGGATAACAGAAACATTTCTTATTAGGGGTTGAAAGTCAAAAACTTTAAGAGTTACTGAGGTCTTTTTTTGGATTCTTACACTGATGTGCATCTGCAAGTCATTTTAACACTTTGGCTGTTAACTGGATTCCTTCTAGGATGCTGTGCCTAGGCAATGACAGAGGTGGCAGATTATGAGCAACTTGTATAAACACACACACACACAGACACACACAGACACAGACACAGACAGGGCCGGCCCGCTCATGAGGCGGGGTGAAACATTTGCCTCAGGCGGCAGATCTGGGGGGGCGGCACCCGCCCGTCCATGGACGCTGGGGCCGCCCGCCGAGCTGGAGGGGTAGCGGGCAGAAAGGGGGTATTGGGCCTAGCGGCGGGGAGGGGGGTCGGACCCCCCCCTCCCTCGCCTGGGTCCCCCGATCTGCGCTCCTCCTCCAGCGTAAAGTACCAGCCAGCGTGCATATGAGAAGAGGCAACGGGCGGGGGAATCACTCACCTTCCGCGTTCCATCGCGTGCTCCACTGACGTCACTTCCGGCAACGCCGCCCACTGTATTGTAAGTGGACGGCCTTGCAGGAAGTGACGTCGGTGGAGCGCACGATGGAATGCGGAAGGTGAGTGATTCCCCCGCCCGTTGCCTCTTCTCATATGCACGCTGGCTGGTACTTTACGCTGGAGGAGGAGCGCAGATCGGGGGACCCAGGCGAGGGAGGGGGGTGTCCGACCCCCCTCCCCGCCGCTAGGCCCAATACCCCCTTTCTGCTAGCTACCCCTCCAGCTCGGCGGCACCCCCCTCCCCACCCACCCACCCACGGGGGAGGGGGGGAGCGATTTTTTTTTCTAATTTTGCCTCAGGCGGCAAAAAGTCTAGGGCCGGCCCCACACACACAGACACACACAGACACACAGACACACACACACAGACACACACACACACACACACACTCACACACACACACACACAGGCTTAATAAGTAGCATGCTCAAGAAAAAAGCATCAACTTCAGTTTAGAATATATGGGTGCAACATTTGCAAAAATACATGTGATTGGATGAACCCATGTATAAGGGTCTTTACAAATGTACACAGTCGCTCAAGAAAAACGGTAGCTTATCAGGGAAGTAAAGCGTACATCAGTTATAAAAAGAAAGAGCCTACCATAACAGGCTCTGTCATTATAGGGGTGTCTCAGCATTGAATACATACCTGATCTGACATAATAGGGTCACAGGTAATGCTCCGACCCCCCCCCCCCCCCCTCCTTGGGAACACAGTCACAGCTATCTTTCCAAAGTTTGCTGGATCTTTTTGTAAACCCCCACAACAATTAGGCTGCATATACTGACCTGGGGGTGGGCCGTGGCAATGCAGATCTTGGACCCCCCCCCCCAAAAAAAAAAAACCAAACAAACAAACATGGCTGCAATTGGATGAAGTTTGGCTGATCAGGTGAGTATTTAAACCCCCCCCCCCTTCTCAGTCTTGTATCATTAAGAAATGACAGGCTCTCTCTTTTTTACTTTAGGTACGCTTTAAGTAATCAGATGGTGGACTGCTGCCTCTGTAGATCCTTTGTAAAAAAAATGCTGTATTTCTTCAAGGCATTTAGACATAAGACAACAATTACCTGAAATGTGTGCAGCAGATGACTGCTGGCCAATCTTTCTTGGAAAGAAAGACTAGTCGTACAGGTTAAATACACTTGGCTATTGCTGTTCAGTTTGTTTTGTCACATGAGGGGATGATCTCATGAGTATTGGTGTGGCTGAGGTTTGTCGAACATCTGGTCTCTATTGTTCCCTCATCGTAAACCCATCATGTCTACCCTCCAGTCTTCTGACAAAAGACCCAGAGGACAGTTGGATTGTGCCATAGGTCCAATCACCTCATAAGGTCTTCAGCAGCCTTTTTAACACACTTCGCATTAACAGCATCTGCTGGCCACTTAATGTTCTTCTCACTTCCATAGACTAGCAAGAATGAGCGGACAATGGGGGTTTTTTTTTGTCCGTTCTCCGCTCTTTGCTAAACAGACAGTGAACTATAAATAGGAGCCATTCACACTTATCACTCTGCAACTGATCCATATAACCTATGGGGGGGTAACATCTTCCCCGTGCTACAGCCGAACCACATTGATCATGTGAGCGACCCGCTCCCGCTGCCCGCATGTGGTCCGGCGCAAGTGGGAACACAGCCATACCTGCATTTCTGTCAGTCTGGCACACTAATCAGACACAGGCAGGATCATGAGAAATGAAAGGTGACCATGACCAGAACTCCAGAAAAATGAAATCACAATGAAGGGAACTGGAGGTACTAATCTTGCCCTTATCCTGTATATCTCAAAACAAGACATTCAGGTTAGCTTTTCAAATTAAAACGAACTGGATTGCTTTTTTACTGCAGTATTACGCATTTCACTACGATACACAATCAATGTAAACAAAAATAAACATTATTGTATTATTATACACTATATTTGCACTGAAAACGGGGAATTCATGATAAAAGGTAGTGTAAAACATCTTATAATGTATGGAAAATGAATTGCGCATAGGTATAAAACTATTTTGTGTTACCGTGATAACACAGCTCGCAGTTATCAAATTTCCTTGCGACTTAGTAACAGGCACAACCTGGGTACACATTAGCATTTATTTAATGCCAAGTATCATCATTACTACTGTCTTGTCACTGTGCACGTACATTAGTCAACGTTCCTTATTAAGCATTAAAAAAATTGGTACTGATGTTCAACATACAGCTGAATAGTATGGCTGCCAAACGCAGCAATTAAGTCCAGCTTTATAGGCTTTCCCTCTACTACACAAGGACATTTTAGTGTATTGTCCTTTTGAGACGGTACAATGTCAAAATTCAAGCAGGTTAATAACCAATGCTACATAGAAAGTGAGGAGAGAAGGGCCCTAAAATTATTTTGTTCTTTTGGTACCAGTATCTCTTATGTGTTGCACTAATTTATATTTAAGTGCACTGTATTCTGCGCGGATTACGTTTGCCAAAGCTCAAATGTTTCTAGATGTTCCATTTATGCCATACTTAAGCATGACTCGTTCTAATAATCATTAAAAGACCATCTGTCCTTCATCAACAATATTAGAGAACATTGATAGGAGGCCTCGTATGTTTTCTCTTCCATCACGTACTAAAACTGTTCAAAAATTTGAACCTCCTCATTACTAAATGCTAAATGATATTTTAAAAGTCAGGAAACCATTTTATATCACAATTTTCTTCCCTTTAAATAAATGCAAGAGACCGCATTCTTGCCTAAATTAACATTGACCTAATAAAACTTCTTGTGTTCTAATTAAAACAAACAGATCAGAGTCGTGCACTTCCTGCCACAAATGGAGAGTTTCAGTAAAGAAAGGAATTTTTATTTTCTAGTCAGTAACTATATGAGACTCGTGTGGTATGATCACACTGCTGTTCAGAAAGAACGCGGTACAGAACATCACGAGAAAATGTAATGTAAACAGTGTCTATACTTTTAGCATTCTGTAGAAGTCCAACTTATTTTCTTTGGATACTAAGACAAATTGTGTACATGCTCTGCCAAGTTAATGTATCATATGTATAACCTACAGGGAAATTATACTGGTGGTCTTGTGATCTCAAGAGAAGATGGTATAACAGAACATAAACTGCTTTAAAAATACAAACTGTATCCAATCATCATTTAGTAAAGCTATCTGCTATTCACTATTGTAAAGCATAAATGATGATGATGACAGTCCTATCTTGGATGATTACTGGAGAGCTTTAGGTTTTTGGCATTATAATTTGGGTGCCTTTTTAGGATGAATAAGGTTAGAGTAGGGTAAATGATATGGATTGTTAGTGTTTGGGTGAATCTGAAGGTTAAGATTAAGCATACAGTAGGGGATTAAGGGTATTGTTAGGAAAACTGTTTAAATGAGCACTACATTGGCAGAATTTTTATAACCTTGAGTTACATACTGACACACAAAATGATTGTTAATGATCATTTTGGGTGATCATTTAGGAACAATTGCTGCACACACATGCTGCTCTGTGAATGGTCAGTTCTGTTCTATGGGGAGGCGGTACCCCACAGGGAAGGGCACTGAAGAATAATGAAAGAGTGTGCACATCTGCAAATGCACTCCATTTTCACCCAAGATGATAACAGAATCATCTTGGATAACAAAAATCCAGCATGTGTACACAGATTAAATGGAATAGACCATACTGGTGCAAATGATCCATACTTTAAGTGTATATTTATTGTGGATACCGTACCCAGCTGTTTAAAGCGGAGCTGAACTCAGAACTCCTCTCTGCTCTAAAAGATACACAACAGCATAATAACCTTTAACCAAAAATATTTCTTTGTTACAGCTGATACAAATAAGTCTGCACTGTCTCTACTTCCTGATTCATGGAAGCAGACATATTGTTAACAGCCTGTGCTCTCAAATGACCTTGTCTGCAAACTCTGTCATAGGTAGTCATGTGCACGGGGGGGGGGGGGGGGGCAGATTAGATTACAACTGTGATTGGACACAAATGAGGGGGAATTAACCAAGCTAAGCTCTCCAAATGCATACAGGGTGCATTTCTCTATGTATTTCTTCAGTCCTGTCCAAGAGTCCGGGTCCACTTTAAACACAACAGAGACAAGCTCTAAGGCTTGGATCCTATTTCAGCACTCCTGTTCAGATCAGAGCGGACCAGTTCAGGGTTCATTCTGCTCCATTTTAACATCGCATTTGTGGGCAGACATGTTGCACCAAATAGGTGGCTAAGGGCAATGTATCCACTCGTCCAGGTAAACATAACCAGTCGGGAGTCTCAATCACTGATCAGTGAGCATGCTGGATCAGTGTACATGCCGATAGCCTATACCAGTGATGGCGAACCTATGGAACGCGTACCCGAAGCGGCACACGGAGCCGTCTCTGTGGGCACGCGTGCTGTGTCTGCCACCATTACTAGTCTTGATTAATAACCCCCGCCGCCGAGAACTCCGAGTCCGCATGTCATTTATCTAGAGGGGGTGGAGCAGGACTAGCATCCGTGCACGGAGATGCTTTTGAATGCTCCGCCCCCACCCCCTCCCCGCTCTGCTCACAGGGGCGCCTGGTCAAACGTCAGCACGTCCTGTCAGCGCGGGACTTTCAACTGGCTGCAGGAAGATCATTGGGGAGCTGCAGGCCGCCGAGAGAGGAGACTTCTGCCAGGTTTTACAGATTACAATATTTTCTGTTGAAAAACTGGCCGCATTACGATTATTTTCTAGTGAAACATTGCTGCATGATAGTTATTTTGTGTTGAAACGCTGGCCACATTACAATTTTTTCCAGTGAAACATTGCTGAATGACGATTATTTTCTGTTGAAACGCTGGCCCCATGACGATTTTTTTCTAGTGAAACATTCCCGCATGACGATTATTTTCTGTTGAAACGCTGGCCCCGTTACGATTTTTTTCTAGTGAAACATTGCTGCATGACGATTATTTTCTGGTGAAAGATTGTCACATTATGAATATTTTCTGGTGAATGATTGCCGCATTATGATTATTTTCTTGTGAAACATTGCTGCGTTATGATTATTTTCTAGTGAAACATTGCTGCTTTATGATTATTTTATGGTGAAACATTGCCTCATTGCGATTGTGTTCATGAGGGGAGGGAGGACCACGGGCGGGGGGGGGGGGGGGGGGGGGGGCAAGGGGACACAGGTTCTCTCGCTTGGAGTGACAAAATGGCTAAGGGCGCACACATGGGGTCGGGCAGCCAGTATTCAATATAAATAGCCATGTTGGCACTGATAAATAAGTCTATTTCGGGTTGCAGTTGGGGCACTCGGCCTCTGAAAGGTTCACCATCACTGGCCTATACAGTTGCAAGCACATGCATAACTGCAAGCTAGTGTTGTTCTTAGGTGCACACTAACATTTCCAGCATTGCATATGAACTAATCTTGCATTTATTTTTTACCTGCTAGCTGGGTTTTTAAATGTGCGTTTCTGTGAAAATGGCAGAAAGAGGTGGTGGGTAAGAGCAGGTGATTGCTTTGTGTCGGTGACGCAACTCCTACAATCTGGCAGCTTCATATTTGGGCAAATCTGCATCTGCATGAAATATCGAAACTGTGTGACTACAAAGTCACCTTTACCAATAACGAAAAACCTACAAGGGTGAGCTAGGACAGTAATTAGTCAAACGGTTTGCCATGCTGAGTATGTTGCTAGTAGTTGGGTTCTTTTACAAACAGGAAAGTTTTGGGCTAATACTGCATCCAAAGAGATTGAAATCCTTTGTGTAAAATAACACACAATGTACATCATCTTTACAGCACATAAAAACAAAAAATATTTTCTGAAAAATCAGACATGTTTTGATCAGGATCCTATTGCATTGTGAGCTGGAAAACAACATGCTCATATAGGAAAACTTGTAAACGGAGATCCTGTTTTCATTTTCCATTGTTTATGCCATCCACATCGGGGTCTACGAGATGCTACTAGACAAGCACTTTATTTTCTTTCTCGTTTTCACTCTTGTTTTTTCCTAACAAGCTAGATGGCTTCCTCACCGGCAAAAGCTGAAACTGCAGGGGCATAAGTCAGGGGAAGCTGCTGTGTGCTAAGTCCAGTAGAGGAATTTACCACTTGTTAAACACGCAGAGTACTTTAAATGTGTACACTACAGGTCATGGAATGATTGCAACTGCAAGAGACAAGCCATGGAGTACAGAAGCTTCAGACAGGAAAATAATAGACAGTCGAATGTAAAGAATGTAAGATATCTGGCACTGATAATAGTCTGTGCGTGAAATAAATTTTACCCAACACAGCTGTGCCTACTTCTAAGAACAAGACATTAATTTTAACGGGAGCATTGAACTTATTCTACTCGTTGTACTGCACTGCAAATCTTGCTCAGTGTAAATGCTACTGCACATCTTTCATATCACTCTCCCCCTTCCTTTTAGTTTTAAGAGATGAATTAGAGATAAGGCTTAAAAGACACTCGCACAGTATTTCTTAACTCCTATATAGCAATGCAGACCTAAGTAAACACAGACATCACTGAAAGACTTGAAGAGAAGGAGGTCGGGTGCAAAAACGATAAAACAGAAAAAAACATGAGAGAGATAAAACCAATATTCACAGAGTAGGAGTGGGTACTACCTGTTAACACAGCTGTGTGCATAAGGGTCTTTACTGAAACTGCAGACACAAATGACTACTCAACAGGCTCTGTTCTACAAGGTCATCATACCCTATAATTTCATCTAGATGTCATCTTAAAGCAGAATAATCCCCAGTGTAGCCTCGTGATGTCTATCCCTCCCAGTGTTATATTCTCTTCAAACATTCCACTATACAAAGGAGCTTGCAGGAAGCAATCACCATGGCCCCAGCTGTTGTGATAGCAGTACTGGCCAAATATTCAGATGCAACGATCACCTATTCTGGTCCAAGGACATTACAGTTACGTCCTCTGTGTAGCTGTCTGTGGCTGATAGGATGTAATTGTAACGTCCTGTAAGTCCCGCCACAATCGTACGCACCTGAGAGGTAAGATTCAGGTGTCATATGACATCTCCCCCTCCCTGATCAAGAGCCATAACGATTGGCTCCTAATCACGTGATCACTATGATCGCAGTCCAATCATAGTGATCACTGAAGCGCAGCAGCGACGTACCCCCGGCAATCATCCCTTCTCCTCTGCTCTCCCCTGCATCCAGCCTTGTTCTGCCTCTAGTGTTGGGCCCCGGCTTGATGACTTCATCAAACCGGGACCTGCAACTTAGTGGCAGTGCGGTCCTGGATGTCTGGGAAAGAGCCGCTGGGGTCAGCTGCTCCTCGCTGGATCTTAGGAGGTGAGTAATGGCTGCCACCTATACTGGGGACACCTATCTATACTGAGGACACTCATGTCTGACTATGTATACTGGGAATACCTATATCTGGCTATCTAAACTGGGGACACCTAAACCAGGCAAACTGGTCTGGTCCTGAAGGGAAATTTTAATGCCAGTCCCCAAGTGGTTAAAGGGAACCTGAGGTGAGAGGGATATTGAGGTTGACATGTTCATTTCTTTTTAAATAATGCAAATTGCCTAGCTGTCCTGTTGATCCTGTGCATCTAATCAGAGGCGTAGCTAGGGCTTTCAGCGCCCGGGGACAAAGACTATTAATGCGCTCTCTAAGGTGAAGCGTGCGGCGCGCTACGCGCCGCGCCAAAAAAGAGGCGTGGCCACATATTAAATGTGGGCGTGGTTATGGGTGGAGCCAAATGTGCAGGAAGTTAGCAGGTTCACGCTCACCCACTCTCCCTCAGTATGTACCTTCCAGCATGTTCCAAGACAAATTAAGCAATCATGCGGCCCCCAACATGACCAACTCAGCAATCATGAGGCCCCCAACAAGACAAATTCAGCAATCATGAGGCCCCCAACAAGACAAATTCAGCGATCTTGTGGCCCCCAACAAATCATGAGGCCCCCAGCAAGACAAATTCAGTAACCATGAGGCCCCCAACAAGACAAATTCAGCAGTCATGAGGCACATAAATAGACAGCATTTCACATAAATAGGCAGATGCCCCCTTAATATGGTAGACACCTCTCACCTAGCAGCAGTTCCCCAAAATACACTCAATCTGACAGCAGTGGTTCCCAAAAATAGATAGCCCCAGGTCTATAGGTGTCCCCAGAATAGGTGGCCAGCGGTATAGATGTCCCCAGAACAGGTAGCCAGCGGTAGAGATGTCCCCAGAACAGGTAGCCAGGGGTAGAGATGTCCACAGAACAGGTAGCCAGGGGTATATGTGCCCAGTATATGTAACCAGGGGTATATGTGCCCAGTATATGTAGTCAGGGGGTATATGTGCCCAGTATATGTAGTCAGGGGGTATATGTGCCCAGTATATGTACCCAGTATATGTAGCCAGGGGGTATATGTGCCCAGTATATATGTAGCCAGGGGGTATATGTGCCCAGTATATGGGTAGCCAGGGGGTATATGTGCCCAGTATATAGGTAGCCAGGGGGTATATGTGCCCGGTATATAGGAAGCCAGGGGGTATATGTGCCCGGTATATAGGAAGCCAGGGGGTATATGTGCCCGGTATATAGGTAGCCAGGGGGTATATGTGCCCAGAATAGGTAGTCAGGTGTTCCCCCCAGCAGGAGGGGAGCAGCGCAGTGGAGGGAGAGCTGTGAGCACCTTAGGGGGCTCTCCCTCGCTCACTCTCCCCTCCAGAAGTAATGTCCGGGTGGCTGACTGGCTCACCTGGGGGCTCCACGCATGCACCGGGCTGGGCTGGCTCGCTGGCTGGCGGCGCCTCTTCTGTGCTGACTTGCCGCTCTGCGCAGCGTTCCACTTCTATATGGACGCTGCGCAGCGGTGCGGCGGGCGACCATGATGTGTGACGTCACCCGCTGACTGCGGATGGGGATATCCGGATTCCGGGCCGGCTGGCGGTGAGCGCTGCCTAGCAGCGTGTATCGATTAAAAGAATTGTTTATTAAAAAAAACTGCAGCTGAGCTGGGGGCGCCCTTGGGGACCTAGCGCCCGGGGACACCCGTCCTACCCCGACCCCCCCCTAGCTCCGCGCCTGCATCTAATACTTTTAGCCATAGACCCTGAACAAGCATGCAGATCAGACGTATATGACAAATCTGACAAGATTAGCTGCATGCTTGTTTCAGGTGTGTGATTCAGACCCTACTGACCAGAATGATCAGCAGGACTGCAAGGCAACTGATATTGTTTAAAAGGAAATATGTCAGGTTTCATAGGTCTCACACCTCGGGTTCCTTTTAAATAAGCCATGATCAATGCATTTGCATTTGTCAAACAAAGGATGATATCAGTTCTTCCAACTGATGGGTAACATGGTCCAATGCTTTGCTACTTTTAAGGATGATTATAAACTATACTAGTATACTGTGTCAAATGTTAATATGCAGCCTCTTTAAATGTTAAGTTTAACTTTTTTTTTTTTTTTACTTACAAATGTGTCAAAATATTATCTTAAAGCCCAGCCTAACCCTTCCTGTTTCTATTTTTAGTAAATAGGAGATTATGGTATTATTTAGCGACCGTCCTATTTTAGGCAGACTTTCCAGAGAAATTCCCTTGGAAAATTAGCCAGATAATTGGGCACTAAGTGTGGAGCTGCCAGCAGACTGGGAGTTCCTTCATCAGGGCAAAGACGATCGCCTGACCACACCGTCCTCCCACTTCTGCTGAGAGATATCAACTTTTTGTGCCCAGCACTGCAGCTACAACTCTGCAGAGATCCACCTGGCTCAGTGTGTAATAAAGCATTCCATCCATCACTCATTCTCCCCAGGGTGTTTATAATAGTCACAACAAGCACCTATGACCTGTCTGTAATAAGAAACCATTCCTCACTGCTTTTATTTAACCTTTCTATGAAGACACTAGGGAACCTGTGGGAAGGGTTAAACGTTTTAAAAACGCACTGAGCAGTGAAGAACTAGACAGGAATTGGTGAGGACAATCTTGAGTTATAATTGCAGAGCTTGTCACCAAGCTAATCTCTCAGTAGCAGTGCAGAGCAGGTGAGCAGGGTCAGAAAAGTGCCTGCACAGAATGACTGGCTGGTGCCCCCTTCCAACTCATCCCTGACTAATGTGGGAAATGACTGAACAGGGGAATATAGATTGTTGTTCAGTCAAGCTTAAAAGCATCTGCATTTGGCACAGGAAGTCATCAATGCAAACCCATTCAGCAAGGTAATAAAAGGTAATATGGTAACGCAAAAAGCATTTATGTACAATGCACAAACCATTGGGCATTGCAAATTATGATATATTCCACCAATGTGCATTTAAAAACAAGACCCTGAGCTATGGCTTTAAAGCATCAGATGTAATATATTTGAGTAAATGTAGCAATCCAAATGCTCAAGTGTATATAAGGCCTAAAGAGGCATTTCCCACCCCCAGGAGGCAATGCAATGTGTGTAAAAATTAAAACGCAAACCAAATGGACCAGAAAAGAAAGCTGAACTGTGTTTTTTTTATTTTGTTTTTTAATGGAGATAATGTATGAGTAATTTTAAACTTTGTTATTAAACGGTTATGAAAATAAAGTTTAAAATCATTTAATGGAGAAATACAACCGAAAAACTGATTAGAATTCAACATGCATTTTTAAAAACACAATTTTCTTATATACAGTGAAGATGTCACAGAATCGAATCACAGAAGTAAGAAATAAACAAACCAGCAACACCCTGCAGTTTGGTTGAAGCATGAGTGTTATGTGGAAAAGTAACAATAATAAAATAAACATACAAATGTAGAACAGACATATGTGGATGAAAAATTATGAAATTTAAAGAATTGCTTTGAATAGGTTACTTCATGTTAATGGTCATATCACAGACTGTTGGTTGTGTCCGACTACCAAAATGACAGCTTCTTCAGAGGACCAAGAAGTCCAATCAGACCAAAGTAAACACTAAAATGTGCTGGTGTAGGAGATGTTTAACTAGGAACCTTCAATGTTGGGAGGGAGACTCAAGTATGAATCAGGGTCTTTGTCTAAAAAAGCAAGTGACATACATATGAGGATGGAGCTATAAGCACCGCAGCCAGTGCTGACACATGAGGTCAGCCGAAGAAGATTAAAATATTCTGATCTTTACAACCCTGACATAATGGAGGACTTTTATAAATCTTTCAACAATGCAATAATGATTGTGCAATAGACTAGTGTCTAGAAGTGCCAATTGCTTGTGGAGGTTCCCTTTCTTTATCCCCCAGCCTTCAAGGTCTCAAAGTTTTATATTTTTTTAGCATCTAGTATTTTTAGGTGTTATTTTTGATATATTGAATAAAGTATATTCTGCAACATTATGATAAATAGTAGTGGTGATAGGATTATTGCAGAAAATACATGTTGGGTTACGTGGACTTTGCAGCAACAATTTCTAAAACATCAAACTGGTTTGGCAATCTTTTAATAAAGCTTCTCTATTTTCCTTTCAGACATATTGTGACATGAAAACTGGGGGAGGTGGATGGACTATTATCCAGAAACGATATGATGGCAGTGTTGACTTCCACAGGACATGGAAAGAATACAAAAAGGTATGAACCTGAAAACCCACCAGCTAATTTTGAAAGTGGATGATCTCTTTAACACTTTGAAAGTTTGCCTTTTAACCACTTTACCCCCGCGCGTACGGATTTCTCCGCCCCTTTTTCCATCCTTTCACCCCCAGGGACGGAGAAATCCGTACTTTGCGCACTCCCGCCGCTGTCCGCGCTCCCGCTCGTAAACACGCTGCCCGCGCTAGTAAACACGCCGCCGCCCGCTCGCCCAGAGATCAACGAACGGGAAAATCCATTCCCGTTCGTTGATCTAAGCCCCGCAATGATCTGCTGCCGCTCGGCTGAGCAGCGCGATCATTGTGAAAAAATAAAGTCTCAGCCTCTTTCTACTTCCTGCAAGCGTCCGGAAGGACGCTTGCAGGTCGCATGAAACAAATTGGTAATGTTGCCATCTTGTGGCCAAATAGTAAAACTACACCCTAACCATTTTTTACCCACAAATAAACTTGTTTTACACAAAAAATTAACTCTTTACCTCCCACACTCCCCAATTTTTTTTTTTTGTAATTAAAAAAAAAAAAAAAAATTTACAATTAAAAAAAAAAACAAATAGTTACCTTAGGGACTGAACTTTTTAAATATTTATGTCAAGAGGGTATAACACTGTTACTTTATAAACTATGGGCTTGTAATTAGGGATGGACGCAAAACTGAAAAAAATGCACCTTTATTTCCAACTAAAATATTGGCGGCAAACATTGTGATAGGGACATAATTTAAACGGTTTTATAACCGGGATAAATAGGCATATACATTTAATGGGTTTTAATTACAGTAGCATGCATTATTTAAAAACTATAAAGGCCGAAAACTGAAAAATAATAATTTTTTTCCCACATTTTTTCCTATTTTCCCATTAAAACACATTTAGAATAAAATTATTCTTGGCATAATGTCCCACCTAAAGAAAGCCTAATTGGTGGCGAAAAAAACAAGATATAGTTCATTTCATTGCGATAAGTAATGATAAAATTATAGACGAATGAATAGAAGGAGCGCTGAAAGGTGAAAATTGCTCTGGTGGTCAGGGGGTAAAACCCCTCAGTTGGGAAGTGGTTAATAACTAAAGTCATTTTTATTGTTTGTAGGGATTTGGCGATCCTTCAGGAGAATATTGGCTTGGAAATGAACTTGTGTCCCAACTCACCAACCAACAGCGATACGTTCTCAAGATCCAGCTGAAGGACTGGGAAGGAAATGAGGCTTATTCACTATATGACCAGTTTTATTTAGGAACGGAGGCACAAAAATATAAGTAAGTTGTTTACAGACATGTCACCTTTTATCTATATACATTTTTAAAACTGTATTATTCCATTGGATAGAAAACTTCGGTCCTGTGTAGATTTATATACGCAGACAATACACACAGCGCACAAGAAACAACACTAAAGGTTTAAAGGATATGAATACTAAATAATAATAACAACATAAATAAAGTGTTATCAGAAGTTTTAACAATTAGGAACAGGGTTTAAGACTCCTTAAATGTTATGCTGAGGTACACTGTGCTGATTTGCTGGTACTGCAAACATTAGTGCAGGGCTTTTCAACCTGTGGTATGCATACCACTGGTGGTACTTTGCTGTTGGCCAGGTGGTACGCGTTGGGTTTGCCCGATGCTTAATCGCCTGCCTACCACTTATCCTAGTCCTGTCCTGCTTCCATAAAGTTCACCCCCACACTCATACCTCACTGCTCTGCAGCATAATGTACTTCAGACTTCACATCAGCGGTGAAGAGACAGCCAGGCGAGCTGTGCACAGTGACGGCACGTATACTTCAAATACAGTAGAAAATTCACACCTCCACACCCGTGTGGCAGTCCAGGGCACCTGGAACTGAATGCCGGTGCTGGTCTCTCACAGGTACACCACTCCTGTGTAGAGCAATGGCAGAGAAACACAAACAGACCGCACTCAGAAGGCTTGTTCAATCACTGTATTGAAAAATCAGAGCAACAGAGGCACACAGTGTGCCTCTGTTGCTCTGATCTTTCAATACAGTGATTGAACAAGCCTTCTGAGTGCGGTCTCTGTTTGTGTTTCTATACTTCAAATACAGGAAGTGACATCACTGTCACTTGACTGTGGCCAGGTTACCACTGATCTGAGGTCTGAACCATTCCGCATTGCAGCACAGCGAGTAGCGAGTTGTTGAAACCTTTCGAAATCACTGGTGGTATTAGAAAATTTTCATGCAAATTAAAGTTTTAAAATTTGCAAAACCGTTGAAAAGCCCTGCATTAGTATACCTCTCAGAGGATTCGCAAGTTCTACCTATGCAGGAGATCCAGTTTTTCAGAGTATGCCATTCACAACATCATCATCACTCATGTACACAACTAATCACAGGATGGACAAGTGGGGAGAGAGAGCGAGAGAGGCACCATGGTGCTTCTTTGGTGATATGTAAGAGCAGGGGTGGCAGCTGGGAGAACCAGTAAGGTTGCTCACATCCAGTTTTTGCGGTTTCTCTGGGGTATAGGAACGCTTAAATTATAACTGTAACTTAAAGAAAATAATTACACAGACAGTGTTCTCCCCAGACTTTTTTTCTAGCCGGGTGGGGCAATATGAGAAAATGCAGGGCTGGTGCTTCTGTGCACAACTCTGCTTATAACATAGGAGGAGGTGAGCCGATGACAGCCGGGTGCTCATCAAAAATAGCCGGGTCGAGCACCCGGCTAAAAGAGCCTGGGGGAGAACACTGCATAGGTCAGAAGGGAGAAGCCTGTAGATTGTCCAAAGGCTTCCCTAATCTTTTGCCACTCAGCTTCGTGGCCGCACACCCCTCCATGTCCAGAGTGGTTGCACAAGGCAGGCACCTGTGGGTACGTGCCTGCACAGTAGCATGGACCTGCTCATGCACAGAGAAAAAAGGCACGTACAAGCAGCTCCATTCTACTGTGCAGGAACGGGTCATACTTTGCGCCTGCGCAGTGCGGCTGCACTCATACATGGAAAGGAGTGCGGCCGCAAGCAATCTTCAACATCAAAGTTGAATATTGATTAGAAGACCTTAAAGCAAAGGAGGGGGCATAGGAACATCGGTGAAGCCTATTAACTTGATTACAGGTGTCCTTTAAATAAAGCAACAGCCACAAAGATGTGTAAGACCGCACACTAGCGATGTCGGGGAATAGGCGTGCAGCGGATCCACCCCTGTACCCACAGGGTATAGCGTACAATTTCTCCAAGATGATCCAGCACAGCTCTTTTAATCAGAAGATTATTTTATTGGATCATAAAAATACAAACATTAAAGCTGCATAGTGGCTACGGTCCACCGTTTCGGACCATCACAGTCCTTGTTCACGCCACACAGCCAAATGAACAACTGCAGACATGCTCTTTATATAGTCAAAGCTCCAACAGGGCAACCAATCAGAGGAACCTATGCAAATGACTGGACCTGATGGGGAACTACAGGGCTTGTCCACAAAGGGTGCCGCCCTCCCACTCCATTGGTCAAACATTTTGAAATGCATGATGTCACAGCAGAAACATAAACATATAAATAGAAACATTTCTAACTCTGATCTATAGCACCTGTTCAACATCTAAAAAGATCCTGGGAGGAATCCAGGGCATCCTGATGCAGAGGGCATGGGTTTGGACGTGTCATGTACAGTGTAAAAATTGGGTGTCACCAACAATTTTCGTTACCCGATCGTACTGGCTATTAGGAATGCTGACCACCTGATGACGTGGATGGAAGCTGTCAAAATGAAGCACCGAGTTCCTGTCCGTGCTAAGCTTCCCATCCTTTTTACACGTGTCCAAAAAAGACACTTTCTCCCGGTCCGCGTTGACCACCAAACGAATGTGTCTGCACTTGCTATGTAGATTTTCAACGAACGCTGTAAGGTTTAAATAAATTAAATAAGGAATACGACTTAAATTTTGTATGGTAGATGTTCCATGGCTCTGGGTTTGTTGTTTGGGGGTGGGGGGTGTCCTTTGGGTCCCCTTCTCATTGTCACTTTTGTATCATGGGTTCTTTTGCACTTTTTCATTATGCATTATTGAACTAGGGGTGTTATTTTATGGGTTGAGCCCAGGTCACCTATTGATAGCATTGGGCATGCATATTTTTGTCTGTGTCTGTTCCGTATTTTTATACACGTACTATGCGTCTGTATTTCCGCATCGCGGTGGCAATAGGACGCCAGTAGAGGCGTTATTGCGTACGTCCTTCCGCATTGGTTGTCATGTGACGGTGGTTGCCATGGCGACGGCGGGCAGCGCTCGGTGTTCTTTCGTTTACAGTTTTACACTGTACATGACACGTCCAAACCTATGCCCTCTGCATCAGGATGCCCTGGATTCCTCCCAGGATCTTTTTAGATGTTTAAGAGGTGCTATAGATCAGAGTTAGAAATGTTTCTATTTATATGTTTATGTTTCTGCTGTGACATCATGCATTTCAAAATGTTTGACCAATGGAGTGGGAGGGCGGCACCCTTTTGTGGACAAGCCCTGTAGTTCCCCATCAGGTCCAGTCATTTGCATAGGTTCCTCTGATTGGTTGCCCTGTTGGAGCTTTGACTATATAAAGAGCATGTCTGCAGTTGTTCATTTGGCTGTGTGGCGTGAACAAGGACTGTGATGGTCCGAAACGGTGGACCGTAGCCACTATGCAGCTTTAATGTTTGTATTTTTATGATCCAATAAAATAATCTTCTGATTAAAAGAGCTGTGCTGGATCATCTTGGAGAAACTTTAAATAAAGCATTCACATATTATAGTACACAAGTATATCTTCATATATGGCGTACAGCTTTTACTGCAGTTTATACTTCAGCCAAAGAATAATTTCTATTCATGGCTTGTTAAATACAAACCGACAGAGGAAACAAATCTGCAGGATTACAACTCATCCAACTTATCCCTTTGGAAGGGAACAACATTGGATTGTCTTCAGTCCAAGCCAAATATTTTTATCATTTGGTTCAAGTTATAACTTATTATTATATTTTTTAATGCAAGACATTCTAAATAGTTTGGGAGCAAGTGATACTTAAGGGTCACTTCCATCATCCAATAGCAGTTTTCCAAAGTAAATGCCACAGATTAAGCTGCTAAGACGGCATTTCCTCTTGAAATTTAAGCAGAAATGTGATACATCTCGAAAGTGCAGTTTAAATATAGCAACAACTCTCTATACTGTAATCTGACATATCTATAAACAGGGAAACAGAGAGGAATTCATTCCTAGGAACATAAACATTTCCTATATATAAAGCTTCTTAACTGCTTTTAATGAAGAGTGTAAAGGTGAAGATCTTATTTATTTTGAACATTAATTTTGAACTCTAGGCAGAAATATTTTTTTTAAAGTTTGGTTTAGATGTAACAAACCTTCATAAATGCTTTCCTAAAATAAATAAAAGTGTACCTTGTTCTATACACATTAATCCCACACTTCCTTTATGAGTGATTCAGCATTGTGAAGTGGAGTTTTACCTGACCCACTCAGTTGCACTATATCATCTTTGCTTTGTGTATGGGGGGTGGGGGGCTTGGCCCAGAGATAAACAAGTACTTTCAAAAATAAGAAGCCCAGGAGCAAGTAACATAAGAAATGATTTAACATTTTGGTTATTTTCCAGGGTGAGTATACATATTAATGTTTAGGAGATAAACCATTGTATTAATTCCTAATACTTCTACAAATTACCTTTTTAGATATCCCAAGGTTTTATTTTATGTTTAAATATTTACAAAGTCCATTTAATGGCAGTCTAAAGTGTCCCAGAGCTAAAGTACTGTATATGAACTAGTGACCTTTTTTATCTATCCCCTGCAGTCAAACGGTGTTCTCTGCTAGGCAAGAGCTTTGTGGCTGTAATTCCTTATCAGTGAGGGTTATGCTATAATCTGACAAGAGCATGATGGGAAGGAATGAGACTTGCATGCCTGAAGGTTAACTCGTTCAGGCAAAATAAATAAATAAATGCAGCCTAGTTATTAATATGTTTGGCACAGTACATTCACATGATTATGTCACATCACCTCGGGTACATTTGAAAATCGAGGCTTGTTTAGCTTTCACCAGATATACCTCCAAATACCAACTGCTAATCCAATAAATCCCAGCAACACCATTACCAACACAAACAGTGGACACTGTTTGCTGAAAACAGGGGAGAAAGAGGTCACATGATCTTTGCATGAATACATAAAGGAAAAAGGAATTGGAGACAAATTTTCAATGTATGCATACCATCTATGGGCAGCAATACCAGGATACATGCAGTTTTCATAAGATGTGTGCTTACTTAGCAGCATGTCCCGTCTGTAGATGTGTGTTATTAACCTCCTTGCCGGTCTAAAAAATCCGGCAAGGAGTCAGCGTTGCACTTTTTTAAAATTTTTTTTTTCTAAATCATGTAGCGAGCCCAGGGCTCGCTACATGATAGCCGCTAAGCGGCGGCATCCCCCCACCCACTCCGATCGCCTTCGGCAATCAGAGTATGCAGGGAGTCCCATTGAGAACGGGATTTCCTGCAGGGCTTCCCCGGTCGCCATGGCGACCGGGCGGGATGACGTCATAGACGTCAGAGGGAACCCCGATCCGCCCCTTAGCGCTGCCTGGCACTGATTGGCCAGGCTGCGCAGGGGTCTGGGGCGGGGGGGGGGGGCGGCTCGGCACGGCGGGTAGCGGCGAATCGGCGGCGAGCGGCGGCGATCGCGTACTACACGCAGCTAGCAAAGTGCTAGCTGCGTGTAGGGAAAAAAAAATTATGCAAATCGGCCCAGTGGGGCCTGAGAAATCCTCCTGCGCAGGTTACCCCGAGCTGAGCTCGGGATAACCGGCAAGGAGGTTAATCGGCAATAGTCCAGCTATTAACCAATTATAAAATTCTAAAAGAAATAAAGTTCTCCACTGTTTTACATCCATACAGAACCTTAAGAGGTATGACCCCTGGGTTACTTAAACATGAATTTTAGCAAGTTTTATGCTATTGAGCCAAAAATGACAATTAAAAACTTAACAGGAAAAACATGAAAATGTGCCTTATACATTATAAGGCAATGTTTATTTGAGGCTACTTTCCAGGTGGGTGAAGTCTAAGCTCCAATCTTAGCAGTAGGAATTCAAACTGGAGCACACATAGCAGGTGGCTGTGAAGACTTCTCAGTCCACTGATGCAGATATACCTGCCCCTTTTCTCACCACATGGAATGGATCGGGTTGGTTTGTAGCCTCAAGCCATTCCATAAAGGGTTCAGAGGTAAAAAGTCCCTTGAAACCTGGTACACTGCTTGAGACAAGTGACAGGGGCTCTGCCTAGTATTCTTTTCTTAGTCAGGTGAAGTAAAGCTATAACCGTGTAGTCAAAGCATGGATGTGATGACATGAAACCAATGTCACTGCTTCATGCCCCCCTTATTCTCATATGCTTTTTATCCCCCTCACAATTTAGTATCCCATCTTTGTATTGCTCTTCCATCTTGCAATAAATTCTGGGGCAGATTTATCAAAAACAGTTTAAGAGAAATAAAAACTGGTGCAAAAGTGGGTAGTTGGCCACAAGTCATGTTTGCACTTCATTTTTCCTTGTACTGCTTTCGATAAATCTTCCCCAGAGTCCTTTGCAAAATCTCTTTGTTGGTAGTCAGGTTTAGCTGACATTTCATGGCTGTACTGATGAACCTGATATACCACAATACTGCAGGCCGTAACGAGTATGCATTTTAAACAAGTCAAATTTGTTTTTTATATTCCCAAAAACACTACCCACATTTTTCTCAACACTAGAAGCGGTTTCTCTCCAAACACTGCAAACATTTCATGAATGAACGTAGCAACGGGATTTAAGGAAGAAACAAAATGAACATGAAGCCAGACCCTGGAAATCCTCACGTTGCAGATGGTGATAGATTCTTTCCACTTATGTGTACCGACAAAACACTTCACTTCCATCTAATATTCTCTTTCCATTTTCATTTACCACAGGATTCACCTCAAAGGATATACTGGGACAGCGGGCAAAATAAACAGCATAAGCCAACCAGGAAATGATTTTAGCACAAAGGATGCAGACAATGACAAATGTATTTGCAAATGCTCACAAATGGCGACAGGAGGTAGGAACTGTTTGATTTTATGGTCTTCCTATTTTTACTGGCACCTGCATGTTATATTATTTGGAGCATTTCATGGCTGACCACAGCAACTTGAATCCTCTAGCATGAATCACATGCATTCAGTAAACTAAATTCCTGATCGGAGAGGTTATAATAGAAGCAAAATGAAGTAAAGTCGTTTTGTAATAAAAATTAAAGCACATCTCTGAGCACATATCTAAATATACCATCTAATAGCTTAGTAATTGGAGTGCTAAAATGCAACTTTTTAGTGTAAAATGGGGTGCTCCCCTAAAAACCTTGTTGGAAAGCTCAAATGAGGCAAAAAAACTAACAAGGAAAGGGTTTTTTTGTTTAAACAATCATCTTTATTGGTGAAAATGTTAAGCAGTTTGCCTGCAACTTAAAATGTCCATTGCCAGGCTAGGGTCAGTTTCCTCTTAGCATATTGAAATCTTAAAACTACTCATCTACTATGTTTAAATTTCAAATTCTGCCTTCTCAAGAAGACATATGGTTACGATTGTAATGCAGTGAAGCTGGAAAATATAGTTTGGACTTTACTATGTGTAGGAAAACAAAAGCTCTGACTAGCCTACGCTACTGGCTGGCCAGACTGTGGTACTGGAACAGGCTCTGATAGGCCAATAGTGATTTTGCCTTAGATTTCATTTAATTCAATTAAATAATATTTTCACCTGTAGTAGTAATACACATCAAAGAAGCAAATCTGGCCTCTGTTCCTATGTATAGTATACTCGTAAGGAAATTGTACAAAAAGGCATATTTTAATGAAATTACAGATCTAAAACAAAAAAAAGCTATTTTTCCTGTGAAATGAATTTTGCATAGTCATAAATGGATCTTTTTTAATTGTTACTCTGTGCAAGATGGAGGTAATCGGGTATCTCAATATGAGCTCCTCCCAATAACCTCAATTCTGAGCCACCACAATTTTGATTTAGAAAACACCCCAGAACCTTACTGTAATAAATATTTTAAAAATTAAAAGATTGCATCTTGCTACTGTACCACATAACATGGGATACAGCACAATCTTTATTGTTCAGCTTCAGATTAATGGATATATGAAATAACTCCAGCATATAAAGGAAAAGGATTATTATATTGCTAATTAAAATTAGATAATTGACTAAAGCAGCTAATTCTTCTCCAAAACGGTCACTGCACTGCAATGAAACACCTGTGTTTTTTTCCGTGTAGGATGGTGGTTTGATGCCTGTGGTCCTTCCAATCTGAATGGAATGTATTATTCTCTTGGGCAAAACACCAACAAATTCAATGGAATCAAATGGTACTACTGGAAAGGATCAGGATACTCTCTGAAAGCAACAACAATGATGATTCGACCTGTTGACTTTTAGACATCAATAATATCGAGCTTAGTTAATTAAAGACAATCACCAGAACACTGGAAATGTCAAAAGCGCCGCCATTTTTTATTATAAAGACAATGGAACCAAACTCTGGCTATTGGACCACTAAATATTTTAGCTTTGCACGGTTTAAGGAGAACTTTTTCCAAGCAATCTAAGAATAAAATGAAAAACTGAACCATAGTTCCAACAAGACTTCGTGGCAGCTCTTCACACAGCTCCTTCTGCTGTGACTGACATTTTTACTGTGCTGTAAATAACTGGAACTGTGAAGTATCCTGTGGCATTCTACAGAGATACACGTGGCGTCTTTGTGGTGTCCTACCTGCCAACCACTTTGTACTATGTTATGTATTATTATTGCCTGTACATATTGTAAATGGAGTGTATACAGTCGTATTTTAATGTTATCCATATAAATAGGTAGGTGTCAGATAATATCGTGTATGGAATCTTAGTTACTATAACTGTTACACATTGGAAACAGTAGCATGTGGAGACAAGTGCAAATATCACATGATCAAGGTACGATTCCAGTTACAAATGAATCTCAAGTTCTCATTACATTTTATCCTATGGCCTTCTGTTGCAGAAGGAATAGTAACAAATCAAAGTAAACAGACTATTTATGGTCAAAACCACATTATTATTATTAATATTACACACTCCCTGCACTAAGTGTTGCTTCAGTTAGTTTTATACAGTATGTTTTCTGTTGTATCCATTTAGGATGTTGAGCATTGTTAATGACGGGTGTTTTTTTATGTTGCACACTATATGTAAATGTGTTTCTAGGCATACAAGGAGATGGTTACAAAAGAGAAGCACAGTATATATGTCTCCATCTGTAAATTACCTACTATTTCAATCAAATGCCATGGCAGGTTAGACTTTAAGATTTGATAATAAACAAACTTTATACTTTCCTATGTGCCACTCAAAAGATAGAAAGTCAAGTATATTTCGATAAGATATGTTGTTTCAAAAATATTTTGGTATAGAGATTTGAGAGCTAACATATACTATAATTAAATTCTTACAAAAAACTTAATTGTTAAAAAAAAACAACACAACACAGCAGGACTAGTGCTGTTTAGTTCAGAACTAGCCTGAAAAGGTTATGTTGCCTAATGTTAATCTGTTGATTGACAATCACAAAACCTGAAACTCTGACTATGCCCATAGACTTGAAATAAACTCAGTGATGATTTTGACAGGCCCTGCCATGTGATACCAACCAGTTTTGGACATAAAAATGGAGAAATAAGTAACAGCTATTAAGGTTAAGGAGAATTCGGGATGCACAAGCTCTATTAATATTTTAAGTACAGTTTTCTGTTAATCGTCACACTAATTCTACTCTCAGACTATCCCCACTCAACACTAACCTAGCCAAGTAAATCCTTTAAATCACCAATATTTACTTCTCTGAGCTGGGTTGGTGATTTCATTTATCTGTAACAACCGGTGCAGCAGCAGAAATCAGTCTCTCCAATATATTTTCTCCAGCAATTTATGTACAAGCTTTGGCTCGATAAACTAATTGTTCTTTAAAGAAGAATTTTACAAAGCATTAAATAAAAGCATCCTCGACTTATATCAGTTATTGCCATTCATATTCAAGAATTTTTTGCTTTCTAGTAATTAGCTTTAAAAGGTTAATTTAGGATAATTATTATTCAAAAAGTTTGTGTGCTTACCCTCTGTATAATTTGCCCACCAGTAAAATGACTCTGAATTTGTCAGTCAAGCTGTTTTTAGTTGCCTCTGGCTAAAGACAAAATCTCAACAATACACAGAAGTTTTGCTGCTGCTAAATTTTTAAGGCCAAAAAAGAAAAACAAAACAAAAACTTTGTACAAAATACAAATTACACCTTATTAACTTCCAATCCAATAACGCTTCATGGTATTCACCTTTAAATCCATTCAAAGTGCTTTCCAGTGAAAGATCAACCACTTGATCAAGGCAGATGCAAAAATAGTGATGACCTGTTTCACTAGCGGCATCATAAAAAATACATCTAATCAAAAGATAACCTCAGCTAAAGGGAAAGTACAGTACATTTTCTGTTGCAATAGCAATACTCATAGAATTGTTGATGGAATTAGGAAATTTTTTGAAGTTTGCTTTAGAATCGTTACTGTATTAAATATAAAGTTCTTTGATCAGCTACAACAGATGTTCCTGTGGTAACACTCGGCCTCCTTCAACTGCTGGCATATTTAGGCCATGCAAGCCCCGATTCCTAAAAATTTTCTCTAGCATAACAGGTTTTAAAAGGGGTGGGGAAAGTAAAATTAAACTTGATTATGTAACTTTAATTACCGGTAGGTATTTTGCTTGTCAGGTGCTGAAATGGTACATTACAGATCCATGTAATGGCTGGTGCTTAGCCATTCAGTTGCAGCTCTGACATCAGTACAACAATCATGTGTAGCTTATTGGAAAGTGAATAGAGCTTGGCTATAGTGTAACTCTGGCACACATAGCAACAATTTCCCTAGATGTGTGAATGTGCAGTATCCTGCTACAGTCAATGTACCAATTCAATCATACAGGAGGGTGAGAAGACTAATGAATCAGTGCTGCTATCTGCTTGACATGAAAAATTATTTTCACTTGAGTGGATTTAATAGACACTACTTTTGTACTTTCAGTTAATCATGTCTGAAAATGTTACATGCCATATATTTTTATTGTTTGAATTCTGGTCTTCAATAAACAATACAAAACAAAATGCCATAGAAAACAGCAAAGTCCAGTTTTAAAATCCAGGTATAAAATAATAATAAAAAAATCAAGCAAATCTGAAATTGGCTGATCTAATCCAGTTACAGTTTAAAACCCAGGCATGAAAGTCTGAAACACAAATACTTTACAAGGATTTCTACTATGCAATATAAAAAAAAAGTTTACCTTTCATAAAAAAAAATCATTATTTATTTTTTGAAAAAAAAAACAAAAAACATTTGTTTCATAGCTTGAACTTTTGTTAATAAAACATTTTTTTCTTTTTATATATAAATTCTGTGGGTCTTTTTTTGCTGTTCAGTGTTTCTGAAAAACTGATCATTGGCCAATTCTGTATGTTACTCTTCTTCAACCACTTTCGTTCTACTTTATGTTATCAGTTCTGTCTCTGTTCTGTTTTTATATGTATATGATTTATCGTCCTCATGCCTGTGGTTACACTGGAGTCCCCCTAAAGCTGTCTGATGAGTTTGTATTTCTAGAATTCTGACCTTTACAAGGCATTTAACTTTGAAGCCGAGAATAAATGTAGATGTTTTCTGTTTCTCATTACTAGCCTGCTGAGAAGAAAGAGCCAATAACTGCTTAACTATCTTCCTACTATATGCTTTGGGCTTTCTTCTTTGTAATATGTTGGGATATATCTGCGGAAAATATCACACCAAGTCTGATTAAATAAAATTTACTATAACTTCATTAAATTGATTGAGCTACATGTATTCTAGTCTCTAAATATTGTCCTTTTAGTAGGCATGAGAATGTACAGAGTACCTAAACACAACCATGAAAAAGAGATCGCAGTAGACTGCAGAGTGCACTAACACATCAACACAAAAGCTCGTCCGAGATGTAAACACAGTTCAGGCACAGTTTATTATATACACATTTAATAAAACATTATTTTCAATGAGCCATGAATAAAACAAATTAACAAAAATATAATTTTCTCAAAACAAAAAGGAAAACCACTTAGCCTGGGTCCACACTAGGCACGTTTGCAGGACGGAGCCTGCGGTCCGTGATCCTGGCAAACCTGAACGCAAACTGATCCATACTGCCTTTTTGCAGCATACAGTTTTGATCAGTTTGCGTTTTTTGGGACAAAAAAAAAACGGATGGAGGGGGAAGGAGGCAGGATGGGGGTGGCAGAAGGCAGCAGGGTGGGGTCACCTGGGTCCCCGTCCCTGCTCCCCCTGCAGCTAGTTTTAATAACTTAAATAATTTAAAATGAATCTAATTGTAGTAAGCGGCGAGGTAATGTAGCAAGCGGGGAACTTACTTCCTTGTGTCCCACCGCTGCCGTGTCACTTCCTGTAATGCCGCCCTCTGTTGTTCATTGGATGGCATTA
Organism: Hyperolius riggenbachi; assembly: GCF_040937935.1. Classification (NCBI taxonomy): domain Eukaryota; kingdom Metazoa; phylum Chordata; class Amphibia; order Anura; family Hyperoliidae; genus Hyperolius; species Hyperolius riggenbachi. The sequence goes on along the minus strand of NC_090649.1, from coordinate 218,179,314 downwards.
CAGGAAGTGACGCAGCAGCGGTGGGACGGAAGGAAGTAAGTTCCCCGCTTGCCGCCGCTTGCTACATTAGCTCGCCGCTTGCTACATTGATAGATTAGTTTCATTTTACATTAATTATTGAAACTAGCTGGAGGGGGAGCGGGGGCGAGGGACCCAGGTGAGGGAGGGGGTGCATCCCCCCTCCCCGGTGACCGCTGTCACTCCAGACCTGGCTGCTATCACCCTCCAGCATGGCGGCCCCCTCTCTCCCCACAGGCTGGGAAACAGAAAACGGATTCGTTTCTGTGTCCAAAACTGCCTGTGTAGAGAGTGATCCATTTTCCTATTGCCTGCCACTACCCCTGCGTGTATCCGGATCAAAAAGCTTTGTAGGAAAATGCAGCAAATCCGGACCTTTTGTTCAGGTTTTAAAAACAGGTCCCCGCAAATGCATATGGATCTGTTTTTCTTTGGGTGAAGATGGCTGCTATTTTTAACATTGCTATCCTTGGCTCCAGTTTTCATCAGGTGTTAAAACGGATCCACAGATATGTTACCGGACCAAGTGTGAACTAGCCGTTACTCTATAGTTCATAGACCCTGAGAAAACAATACTTGCCTGTTCACACTGGTCAGCCTGAAACCCTCCTCCTTTAGTCAAATGGGCATCCAGGAGGGAAGAGTGTGACTGCTATACCTCCATCCTAACTGACTGCCTATCATGGCTTTAGGCTGCGTGGGTGGGAGTGTGGGAGCTGCGTATTACTGTAAGATTTATCTTTTTTTGTTTACTCAAAATCACACTTTAAAAAAAAAATATTTTAATATGTATTTTAACTAGCACAACATTCTATTAACCTCCTTGGCGGTATGAAAAATACCGCCAGGAGGGAGCGCAGCAGTTTTTTAAAAAAAATTTTTTTTTTTAATCATGTAGCGAGCCGAGGGCTCGCTACATGATAGCCGCTGCTGAGCGGCATCCCCCCGCCCGCTTCGATCGCCTTCGGCGATCTCCGATCAGGAAATCCCGTTCATAGAACGGGATTTCCTGGAGGGCTTCCCCCGTCGCCATGGCGACGGGGCGGGATGACGTCACCGACGTCACTGACGTCGGGACGTCATTGGGAGTCCCGGGCCACCCCTCGGCGCTGCCTGGCACTGATTGGCCAGGCAGCGCTGGGGTCTGGAGGGGGGGGGGGCCCGCGCCGCAGCAGATAGCGGCGATCGGGCAGGGGCCGGCGGCGATCAGAGTGCTGGCGCAGCTAGCAAAGTGCTAGCTGCGTCCAGCAAAACAAAAATTATGAAAATCGGCCCAGCAGGGCCTGAGCGGCACCCTCCGGCGGCTTACCCCGTGTCACACACAGGGTTACCGCCAAGGAGGTTAAATGGTAATAAAAAATCCAACATCTCAGCCTGAATATTGGCATGAAGATGAAGCGTATGACAATATGATTTGTTGATTTTGTTATATTTTAAGCCCCAGCTCAGCTACCCATGTTTCTAAAGCATATGATAGTAATTTAGCATAACTGTAATGAGCAAAGCACAACGTTTTATGCATTGTGAGGAGATACTTTTTTTTGCAATAAATATATTGTAAGTACCTGGTAGACTGCCTTCTGTAGCTTCATTTCATGTAAAGCTAACAATACATTTTTTACTGATACCCCCCTCCTATTCAATCATCACATGAATAATGTAGTCATTTAAATAATCTTTCACAGACGCTCAGATCACCTGAACCAGTCCTTCGTGCATTGACAAGTATGCAAATTTACTTTCATGTTACAATGAAAATTAAACAAAATTACAGTGGGATCTATATTTCAAATTCTATCTTAGGTTAAGCATGCCTTAAACCTAGAACAACACAAAAGTCAGAAACGCAGGTATGACTGCAAGCAGAAATGATGAAACGAAGTTTGGCAACACCATTGAAGGGGTAGGCACATTATCCATAAAGACCACAGGGTCACAGGCTCAGATTCCAAAAGCAGAAAACATAAGACATACAGTATATAGACTTAAAAAAAAGAAAAGAAAATTTAGTTTGTGGGTGTCAACCTACTGTAGTAACAGCAGCTGAGGATACTGACCTCTATATCAGAACATGGTAAAACACCACCAAATTTTACTGCTGAGGTGTGTTGGTGTTGTACTATATTTAGACTTAAAGGATACCTTAGCCCAGTGTCCACCAACCCTGTCCTCAAGGACCACCAACAGTGCATGTTTTGTGAAAATCCACAGAGGTAGTTAAACAACTTTGCTGAGACACTAATTGCCTCACCTGTGAAAGGTTGTGGTTTTCTGCAAAACATGTACTGTTGGTGGGCCTTGAGGATAGGGTTGGGGAACTCTGCCTTAGCCCATAAAAGAAATCCAAAACAAGGGGGGGGAGGGAGCAGGCAGGTGTGGTGGACTCGTTTCATGCCCACTACTCCCCCTGTTCTCCTCTGTCACCCCATTTTTACGCGCCAACCCTCCAAAGCTACTTCCTGCGCTGCCCGGCGACATACGTCCTCGATCGTGCGGCCACGGCTAAGAGAGCCCTACGCATTCTCACTACTACGTAGTGCCCATGCACAAACTTTTCTGGTCACGGGCGCTCGATCAGAGACACGTGTCCCCATACAGTGCCTGCGCAGTCTTCCCCGATCCTCCAGACCAGGAAGTGGTTTCAGAGGGTCAGCGCACGAAAACGGATGGCAAAGGAGGAGAACGGGAGGATCGGTGGGCATGAGGAGAGTCCACTACATATGCATGCCCCTGTTTTGGATTTGTTTTATGGGCCAAGTATCCTTTAACCACTTAAGCCCAACTGGACGAGATTTCTCATCCAGTTGGGCTGCGCGCGCCCGCGGGCCCCCCCGTGCGCGCCCCCGCTGCTGGCCGCTAGCCCACCGATCAGTGAAAGGGATTATAAATCCCTTTCGCAGATCGGACCCCCCCGGAGAAAAGCCGACAGCGTCTCTTCAGACGCTGCGGCTTTTCTGAGCTCTGGTCTCCTTTCTTCTGCCTGGGAGCGAGATCGATCGCTCCCAGGACTTTTTGATTCTGGCCATCTTGTGGCCAAATAGCAAATTACACCTAAAAAAAAAAATTTTTAAGAATAAACCTATAAATATATTAAAAAAAACCCTGTTTACCTCCCACACTAAAAAATACCCACATACAAGTTTAATTAAAAAAAAAAAAATTACAATAATAAAAAAAAAAAAACATAAATAGTTACCTAAGGGTCTGAACTTTTTAAATATTCATGTCAAAGGAGTATATCAATATGATTTAATAAATTATGGGCTTCTAAACAGTGATGGACGCAAAACGGAAAAAATGCACCTTTATTTCCAAATAAAATATTGTCGCCATACATTGTGATAGGGACATAATTTTAACGGTGAAATACCCGGGGCATATGGGCAAATACAATACGTGAGTTTTAATTATGGAGGCATGTATTATTTTAAAACTATAATGGCTGAAAACTGAGAAATAATGAATTTTTTCCATTTTTTCCTTATTCTTCCTGTTAAAATGCATTTACAGTAAAGTGGCTCTTAGCAAAATATACCACCCACAGAAAGCCTAATTGGTGGCGGAAAAAACAAGATATAGATCAATTAATTGTGATGAGTAGTGATAAAGTTATTGGCAAATGAATGGGGGGTGAAAGTTGCTCGGATGTAAAAAAATTTCAACCCTTCGGGCTTAAGTGGTTAAGAACACCATAAACTCTTAGGTGCATTTAACAGATTATATGTTGAATTTGATAAAAAGATTGAATCTAAAGAAGCTATATTAAAACTTGCATACAAAACATGGGGTGTGGAATGTTCCCCTCTGTGCGATCTGGCCACCCTCTTTAGTATTCAGGCTGCTCCCACGACAGTCCACTGAGGATAAGAGAGAAAAGGAGGAAAGGGCACTCTGAGATACTATTGCTGGAGAGACTAAAAACTTCCAGGACTGGTCTCACCTGTTCGGAGTGTGGCTGACAAGGAGTGCCCAGCCAAGAAGCGCCTGCGTCCCTCTTAGACGAGCCGGGGACCGAGCTCTCCGAGAATCCGCAGGAGGTCACATGAGGCATCCGGCGTCACAGGGGGAGCGTCATTCAAGTCCAACTTGCCGTCATGGAAACCAGGGCATCAGCTCGTCACGGATGTAAAGCAAATGAGCGGCGCCTGGAAATGACAGCAGTTCTAATTGTAGCGAGCCGCTGGTGTAATTACGGGTAATAAGGGGACGTACAGTGGATTAAAATAGGATATTTACTAAAAAGGAGAAAACGCGTGTCACGGAGGGCTGCCCTCCGCTTTTTCAAGTCAGTTCAGTTGTTGGAGGAAAAAACGGGGGAGGAGGGGAGGGGGGTGAGGGGAGGGGGTGTAGGGGAGGGGGGTAGGAAAGGGGGGGTTGTTTTTCAATTAGCCATTCAAACTTGTAAGCTGTAGATGACTCCTCTCTTCTAGGCAATTATTTAGGCCTCCCGGCTCTAACTTAATCATGATTTAAGATTATTGGCAATCTATTACTGGCTTGGGGGTTGATAGTGTCATGACCTCTATTTTTTGTAACATTGTAGGTCTGGAGACAGTTTTGTTGTGAGAGAACTGATGCTCTCTCACATGCTGCCTCCACAAGTTCAGATGGGTAATGTTTTTCTCCAAAACGTGACTTTAAAACCACAGATTGCTTGAAATAATCATCAGTGCTTGTACAATTACGGCGCAGTCTCTTAAACTGTCCGAAGGGGACATTTCTTAGCCAGGGCTTATGGTGCGCACTACAATAGTCCAGATTCCAATCCGTGGGTTTGAAGTAATTAATGGTACTAATGACCATAGTTTCGGGATCCTTGTGAATCTCCAAATCAAAAAAATGAATATTAAAAGGATGTGTTTCCCATGTGAAGGTAAGACCCAACTCAGCATTCAAATATCCTAGATATTTATCCAGGTCCTCCATGGGGCCCTTCCTTACACACAAAATATATCATCTATGAAACGTCGATGGAGGACCAGGTTCGCGCCGGCCTTCATTAACCTACACATGGGATGGTTGGAGGAACAATTGGTGTGGACTGGCACCAATCCGTTCGGTGCGAACCTGGTCCTCCATCGCCGTTTCATGGATGATATATTGTGTGTATGGAAGGGCCCCATGGAGGACCTGGATAAATATCTAGGATATTTGAATGCCAACAAGTTGGGTCTTACCTTCACATTGGAAACATATCCTTATCATATCCATTTTCTTGATTTGGAGATCCGTGTGGATCCTGAAACTATGGACATTAGTACCATTAATTACTTCAAACTCACGGATCGGAATGGATATTTGGACTATTATAGTGCGCACCATAAGCCCTGGCTAAGAAATGTCCCCTTCGGCCAGTTTACAGGACAACTGTAGTAAGAGGTATATGGAGGTTGTCACACGCCCCCTAGTGGCCGGACCGCACAATGCCTTCCAATCGGTTTCAACACACAGACCATGCAATCTCGTGGTCGCAATCGGTGCACAGAAACTGCTGGGACTCGGCTGCAGGCAGACCAGAAGGAGGCGTGCGATCTATAAAAAAACAAAAATACTAGGCTGCCACCATCTCTTTCTAATGGGAAGAGAAGCCCAATCTGCCTGATACTAATACCTACAAATAAAACGGTTAAAACACACCCTGTTCTGACTAATAACTCCCGGTAGCGAATCTTCTCAAAGCAAGGAGTCGTTTGGTGTGGCTGAATAATAGGGGTATCTGTATCTAAATTTGTAGGGGTACAAATAAATGACTTTTAGAAGTCTATTATTAATAAATGCAATATAAATAATGAATATGTACAGAAAATCATTGAAATCAATAATTATAGAGACAATAGTAGCGCAGTATAAAAATAAAAGTAAGGGAAGAAATAAACAGATACTTAAAGGGGTTCTGTGGGGGGTTGCGGAGGAGAAAAACAGACACTTACCTTGGGCTTCTATCAGCCCCGTGCAGCGGTAATGTCCCACGCCGTCCTCCTCCCATCTGCCGTTCTCCGCCGCCGGCCCCGGTCTAAGTGGCATGGGATCCAACTGCGGCTGCGCTAGAGTGGCCGCGCACCGCTCGCTTCCGCCTGCGTCATCGGAAGCTTACTGCGCAAGCGCAGTACAAGAACCCGTTGTACTGCGCCTGCGCAGTAAGCCTCAGATGACGCGAGCGGAGGCGCGGCAACGCGCATTATTCGTCTGTGTGACAGCCGAATAATAGCCCGGTGCCGGCTGCGGGGAACGGCGGATGGGAGCAGGACGGCGTGGGACATTACCGCTGCAGGGGGCTGATAAAAGCCCCAGGTAAATGGCAGTTTTTTGCCTCAGAAACCCCACAGAACCCCTTTAAGCTCAGGTGAAAATGTCCTTTTGTGGAAGAAAATAGCCAAGTCCTTGGTTTCAGAGTCAGGGACTCAGCATCAAAGTCCAAACAGGATGGATGCCAGCATGTCCTCAGGCTGACAATTAGGTAATCTGGGTTGATGTTTCAAAGTGGAGGACATTGATTTTGCCATTTTTATACTCCTGACACAGTCTGAGGGAGTGGGGGCGGGAACCACACACCCCCTTAGAACCTAAGAGGAGCCATCCCCCTTCTCCTGGGGACTGAAAATCATATCTAACCATATATAGGCTCTATCTCACAGAACCGTACAGGTCAGGGCATATTTAATAACATTTTCAGGTCAGTCTGGATTTATCTAGCACAATGATACCAAACACAAGGGGCAGGGCCCCTGTGGTATCAGCAAGGTACTTTGAATCGGTCTACCTGACAGCCCATAACTCGGATTGTTCTGGAATTTTACCAGTGCCACGTAAGGTCCGACACACTCTGCGAGTTTGAAGGGCCTGGCAGCTTTGCAACACACGAAATATGACAAATATAACAGTTTATGGATTATTATAGACATCTAGGAGTTACAGCAGGTCAGTTCTAGTTGCTGGGATTTATCAGATCAGATAAGGGGGTCTTTGAAGTCAGGCCACCAGGGCTAAGTGTCAGACCCCTGTGGAGAGTTGGTGCCATGGGGTACCAACTCTATCCTTTTAGATTGGTTATGTCAAGCTCCTATCTGACTTCATCTGATGGATGGGTCCTTAACACAGCTGGGTGCCTGGGAAACTTCCCTGAGAAGGCTTCCTGCCATTTGGTTTAAGGAAAACAAGTTGTATTTTAAAAGAAAAAATGTCATTCTGACTGCTGCAGTGACTGCGCAGTCTAATCAGGAAGCGATCAGAAAACTGACTGCGTGGTTCTCACGCCTGTTCCGTGACAGAGGCTGCCATATGTATTTCCTTTTAAGCAATACCAGTTTCTTGGCTATCCTTCTGACTCTGTGCCTCTAATACTTTTAGCCATAGACCCTGAACAAGCATGTAGCAGATCAGGTGTTTCTGACATTATTGTCAGATCTGACAAGATTAGCTGCATGCTTGTTTCTGGTGGTGTTCACACACTACCTGTGCTAAATAGATCAGCAGAGCTGCCAAGCAACTGGTATTGCTTAAAAGGAAATAAATATGGCAGCCTCCATATACCTCTCACTACAGTTGTCCTTTAAGAGACTGCGCGCCGTAATTGTACGAGCACTGATGATTATTTCAAGCAATCTGTGGTTTTGAAGTCACGTTTTAGAGAAAAACATTAGCCATTTGAACTTGTGGAGGCAGCATGTGAGAGAGCATCAGTTCTCTCACAACAAAACTGTCTCCAGACCTACAATGTTACAAAAAATAGGGGTCATAACACTATCAACCCCCAAGACAGATTACCAATAATCTTAAATTACTCAGGCCAGGTAAATGAGTGCAGGGCAGTATTTGATAAATATTGGCCTATACTTATGAGTGATACAATTGTTAGGCAGGCTCTGCCTACTAGACCGAAATATATTTTCAGATGGGGCAAGACTTTCAGGGGTCATATAGCACCCAGTAAATTAAGCACAAGACAATCCTTCCCTAGAGATAGGACATCTGATAAAGTTAAGGATAAATTGGTTTGCTACCAATGTAAATCGAAACAATGCCTTTGCTGTAAGATCATATCTAACGGAGCACTTATGTTTAGCACCAATCCATCTGTGAAATATTTAATTAAGAGCTATGTGACATACCAGAGTTCCTATGCCATTTATCTGTTAAGTTGTTCCTGCAATCTAGCATATGTTGGACGTACCACTCAAAAATTTCAAACTAGACTAAATAAACATAGGTGTAACTTTAATAAGGGGGAATTAAAACATGGAGTATCCTACCACTTCCATCATGTTCATAATAGAAATGTTGATGATTTGAGGGCTACGATTATAGAGCAGGTCCATCATCCGAATAAATATGAAAGATTTTGTGTCCTTTGTAGATGCAAATCCTTCTGGATTCTCAAGCGTTAGAGCCGGGAAGCCTAAATAAGTGCCTAGAAGAGATGAGTAATCTACAGCTTATAAGTTTGAATGGCTAATTGAAAAACTACCCCCCCTTTCCCTCACGTTCCTCCCCCATTTTTCCTCGAACAACCCCCCGCAGCCCAACCCCCCCCTCCTCCCTGTCCATATGTCTCACAAACGCCACTGAGTTTTATAATTACTTTTGCATCTATTTAGTCATCTATTTTTGTTTTTGTTAAAATATAGAGGTATGGGACTTCCGGTTCCGGTGCCTGCATGTAAGGAGGACGAGAGCGGAGCTCCGACAAGCCTGACCCACTACAGCGGGAAAACCTCTCCAAATCACTCGGCACTTACACCGCTGAGTGGCTCACAATACAGCCTATCAACAGATCCGCAATGGACCGCTACCTGACTCGCTCGGCCCGCAAAGATCATGATCTAGCCGACACTCGCTCCAGAGACAAGATGGCGCCCACCTCGCGGAAACGCGGCCTACGCTCAGATGACCGCTCCTCACAGCCAGAATGGGATGAAGAGTCAGACGCTCCATCGGAAGACGGTAAGAGCGCATCTCCCCATATAAACTACAAGAACATGGCACAGGAGGTTATGAGAATCCTAGCCCCAGAGCTCCAATCCGCTGTAGAGGCAGCCATATCTAAGGCCCTCACAGGCATCAATCAAAAACTACACGCACATTCGGTTAGAATGGATGAAGCAGAAAAGCGCATCGCGCAGTGTGAGGATGACCTAGACAAGGCATTCCATACCATAGACTTCATTACCAGACAGAACAGAACATACCACAGTAGGATCGAGGACCTAGAAAACAGGTCGAGGCGCAACAACATACGCATTGTAGGCCTCCCTGAGACATGCGGTCCTGACACACTGATCGAGTTCTGCGAAACGAATCTGCCCCAATTGCTAAAGCTGACAGGAGAGTTTAAAATCGAGAGAGCACACAGAATCGGACCCCCTCGGGCCCCTACCTCAAGACTACCTCCAAGAGTAGTAATGGCACGATATTTAGACTATGGCGCCAAGGCCAAACTGCTACGCACATTTAAATCTGGCAACACTCCTCTCTCCTATGTCCAGAATCCGTCTATTCAATGACTATTCCCTGGAAGTGACTGAGAAGAGGTAATCTTTCACCAAGGCATGCTCCTTCCTAGCGTTAAAAAAAATCAAATTCGCTTTGCTATATCCTGCAGTGCTTAGGATCACCGATGAGGACGGAAAAACGCACTTCTTTAAAAGCGCCAAAGACGCAGACAAGTACCTGATGGCTAAACACTCGACCCCCTCTTCCCCACGCAAAACTGCTCCTCCGCAGAATCAATCGCCACCCAAGTCTCCTCGGAAAGATCCGGAGTGAATACACCTCCTAGTAGCATGGGCCTTACCTCAGAGCAGTATTCCCCTTTATGTTACTGGTCCTTTTTTTCTTATCTTCAAATAAACACTATATTATTACTTCCCATTACTGTCATACTGCTGTAGTGGGTAACTGAACTTCAGGCTTCGGATGCTAAGATGCCTAGTGGATGCAGGGAAGAAGCAAAGTTCTCTATGTGATCATTTTCTTAGTTACTGCCTGCCACACTCTTATCTCTATTCTTATCTCTATATTATTGTCATTGCTATTAGCTTTCTGTTTTACCCAACTTTCCCAACAATGGCTGATGCTATTACCAGCCGCATCTATAGATAGTACTATGTTTGTTGTAATTTCATGCACCAGGCTAATGTTTTTCTTTTTTTATAACTTGGGGTTTTGGTCTATGCTCGCTCAGGGGTTACTCCTCAATACACAACACGAAGATTATACACATCTCTCCCAATCTATAACTATAATTGATCTGATGCTTATAGCTGAACACCGCCCAATTTATACATATGGCCAATAAATCAACAATAAAAATAATATCCTGGAACATAGAAGGACTCAGATCCCCAATAAAAAGAGCCCAAGTATTACGCCACCTCAAATCTCTTGAGGCAGATATTGCCCTACTTCAAGAGACCCACCTAAAATCTCACGAACTTAATTTTATGAAAAAAAAAATGGGTAGCTCACTGCATGGGTTCACCCACACCAAATAAAAAAGGGGGAGTCCTTATCCTAATAAGTAAGTGACTACAATGCCAAGCAGAATCAATATATTGTGACACCCAAGGAAGATGTTCAGCTGTACGCATCACACTACCCGGGGATACAATAGTGATCTTTAATATATATGGACCAAATGAGGGCAAAAAAGAGTTTTACCAGAAACTATTACCTGTTATAACGCAACAGCTGCACTCTAATCTAATAATGGGAGGTGATTTCAATGATATTATGCATGTGATGGAAGACAAGACCTATGTAACTACAAGGCAGCTCTCCTCCCCCACTTCTATTACACCATTAGCTGAGATGGTTGAAACCCTTTCTCTACAGGACACCTGGCGATATCTCCATCCCTATGATCGGGAATATACATTCTATTCCCACCCACATTCCTCCTTCTCGAGGATAGATTATTTATTTGCCAATCGTTCACTAACTCAACGACTGATAGACGCAACTATATCTGATCTCCTTATCTCAGATCATTCGCCCACAATAGCTACATTTACCCAACAAACCCTCAAAGGTAGCGACATTCTCTGGAGGTTCCCAACCCAATTATATGCTGACGAAGAATTCCACCTTCTACTTCAGAACTGGTGGCTAGAATATCATCACGATAACAAAAAACATGCAGATACACCCCAACTATTCTGGGATACTGCTAAAGCAGTGCTAAGAGGCCGAATCTTAGGTTACACTTCAGCAAAAAGAAAAAAAGCAAACGAAGAATATAATAAACATGTACAATTATCCAGAGAAGCATACCGCTCCTATAAAAACACACCCTCTACTCAAAATAGAACACAATGGCTTAAAATCAAATCCCAAACAGATCAATGGCTCAAGATGAGAGAAATACATATGCAACCGTACAAAAAGTTGCAATATTTTAAATATGGCAACAAGGCCGGTCGACTACTAGCTGTAATAGCCAAAGGAGGATTTGACCCCTTTCCTATCTCAGCAGTACAGGACGATACAGGTATGCTAAGAAATCATCCTAAAGAAATAAATACCATTTTCAAACAGTACTTTGCCAATTTATACACTTCTCCCTCCACAAGTAATAAGGCAAACAGTGCTCAGATCCACAACAACGTACATCTACCCCAACTAGACCCAGAAGAGTTAGCCCAACTAAACGCTCCGATTACAGTTCAAGAAATAACGGCAACCATCACCAATCTAGCAAATAAAGCACCAGGCCCAGATGGCCTCCCTTCGGAATTTTACAAAATCCTCAAGATACAGATATCTCCTACGCTAGAGACTCTTTACAATGACATACTATCTGGTAAAAAATTCATCCCCTCAGGGAAGGAAACCTATATTAAACTAATACACAAGAAAAACAAAGACCCCTCCCTACCGGAATCCTATCGCCCCATTTCCCTCATAAACCAGGATCTAAAAATTCTCACAAAACTTATGTCAGACCGACTAGCCACCTTTATGCCGAAACTTATCCATAATAACCAAGCAGGATTCATTAGAAGCAGATCAGCAATATCTAATATTCGCAAACTCTTAGTGGTCATGGAACAAGTTAAAGCCTACCCCATTACTCATCAAAATGCAGCTATATTGCTGCTTGATGCACAGAAAGCATTTGATGCAGTGAATTGGGACTGGCTTACCCTTACTCTTGACAAGATGGGATTCTCAGGCGAGTTCCTCAATTTGTTCAAATTAATGTATGCCACACCGAAAGCTCGTATCTACACCCCAGGCTTCCTCTCAGACCCCTTTTCACTTCAACGGGGCACCAGGCAAGGATGCCCCCTCTCACCCCTGCTTTTTAATATTGCCCTTGAACCCCTTACTAGACTAATTGATTCGGTCATACCAGGATTTAAAATAGGAGAGACAAGGGTATCCCAAACATTATTTGCCGATGACATCCTTATTTTTCTAACCGATCCCCTCATGCAAGTCCCAAATATACTCCAGATAATAGCAGACGTGGGAAAAGAATCAGGATTTAAAATAAATCAATCTAAAAGCGAACTACTATACCTTTCATCCAAAGCCCATATCCCCTCACCTAACTCATTAGGACTACATATAACAAAAGGTCCAGTTACATATCTTGGCATACAATTAACTAGAGATCCTCACTCCCTCTACCAACTAAACATCTCTGCCCTTATTCCTAAGTTGATATCCCAAATACGCTCCTGGCACAATCTTCCTTTAAATGTTACAGGACGTAGTGCTCTAATCAAAATGATCACCTTTGGCAAATTACTGTATCCTATGCAGACCCTTCCGCTTTTATTAAAACATAAAGATATTATACTACTCAACAAAGAGATCGCCAGGTTCCTGTGGAGAAACAAAAAACCCAGAATTGCCCTCCACAAATTACAGTTACCTTAAGAACTGGGGGGTCTAAATCTGCCCAATATAAGGCTGTACAATTTAGCATGTATGGCACGTCATATTCGAGACTGGATGTCTCACACCTCTGAATTCTCTAACTATGACTCTGAAAGCTCACTAGCCGAACCCTGGACTCTTCCAGGCCTGTTACATTCTTCATGCCCTAATCTCCCCCTCAGATTGAAACACAATATAGTGATTAGAGACACAATAGTTACCTGGAAGGAAATACGGAAAATGTTTAATCTCCCATGGAGAATCTCCAAATATCTACCCCTATGGGGCACACCTGACTTTTCGCCAGGAATGCAACATGATGCCTTCATTAGATGGGAAACTAAAGGCATCAAATCCTTAGGCCAGTTATTCAACATTAAGGAAAATCGCTGGTGGACATTCTCTGAGTTGAATAGATACTGGGGTATACCGAGATCAGATTTCCTGATGTATGGAGAAATACGATCCTACACACATAAACATCTGAGCTCTGTGTCCTCAGTGTCAAGGTTAACTCCATTTGATCGTTTCCTTCAACCAGGAACCGAGAGACAATCCCTATCCCATCTGCATAGAGGCCTACAAGATCTTAATTCAAAAAAATACGATTCCCAGGTCTTTCAAAGATGGACAAAATACTTCTCTCATCCCCAACTTACAGATACAATTTTAGAGGGTTTGGGTACATACAAAAGCACTATCATTAGCGAAACGTGGCCAGAATCTAACCTTTTCTTATTACACAACGCCAAATACGCTTTCAATATTAAATACAAGCAACCCCCCCCAACAAATTATAAGCCCGAATGTCCTAAGTGTGAACATCCCAGTGTTGACTTAGCACATTGTATATGGTTCTGCCCGAAGATAGTACGTTTTGGGAACAAGTCTCTCGGTTCCTGGATAGACTTGGATGTGGCCATCATATATGTAATCCAATATTATTTCTTTTCCACTCATTTGAAAAAACTGATAATAATCCACCGAACCCCCCCAGAACCCCAGACATTCTGCATCTAACTCTTGCTGCAGCAAAAAAAGCTATCTACAAAAGATGGATATATCCCTCCACCCCCACCATTCAAGATGTTAAGGATGAAATGCTAGACTTGTATGTTATCTATAAAACTGACACTTTGCTCCATAAAGAAAAGCAGGCTAAAAAGTTTTTCAGGAGATGGAAGCCGTGCATTTAAATAATGTTTTCTCGTGAGGAGATTAACAGTTTAATGGAACCTTTCAAATATACGTCCTGGTATTGTACTGAACAACTACTAGGCACCCTGGGCCCCTTGGAAATAACACCTTAAAGTCTTATCCCCTGAGCCAACCCAATACAGCTGGATCATGGATAATAATTCCCTGAAATGAGAGAGCATAGACCTATTTGTTTGGGGAGGGTGGGTATTTAAAACTTTTTTTAGGGTTTCTGTTAAAGCATAAATTGAGCTAACCTTTTCTATTTGTTAGTAACATCATTTTCTGCACTAGGATGGACTACCAAAATGTAGCCTCCCAATGTTCTAGCCGTTACAATCCAACTGCAAATTAAATCATATTGTTGTTCACCTAAGGTGCTGTTCAAGGACTAGAACATTGAACTATACCCTCCTATTGTATAACTGAACACTGCTATTGATGTTACTGTTAAATATAAAAATCCAAATAAAACATGTTTTAAAAAAAAAATATAGAGGTATGGTGGCCCTCTTTTAGGCCACATTTTGAATATATTTATGTTACAGCTGATAGACATTGCACATAAAAACAAAAATAAAAACACAGATTTATAAATTACCAACTTCAAAAAAACTTTCAGAAATTATATATCTTTTAATAAGAATCTATCTAACTTATGCAATATAATCAACCTAATAGGTATCTCCCTCTCCCTCTTTTACATAGTTATTTTGGTTGAATAAAGACATACGTCCATCGAGTTCAACCAGTACAAAGTACAACACCAGCCTGCTCCCTCACATATCCCTGTTGATCCAGAGGAAGGCAAAAAAAACCCTTACAAGGCATGGTCAAATTAGCCCCAAAAGGGAAAAATTTCTTCCCGACTCCAGATGGCAATCAGATAAAATCCCTGGATCAACATCATTAGGCATTACCTAGTAATTGCAGCCATGGATGTCTTTCAACGCAAGGAAAGCATTAAGCCCCCTTTAAATGCAGGTATAGAGTTTGCCATAACGACTTCCTGTGGCAATGCATTCCACATCTTAATCACTCTTACTGTAAAGAACCCTTTCCTAAATAAATGGCTAAAACGTTTTTCCTCCATGCGCAGATCATGTCCTCTAGTCCTTTGAGAAGGCCTAGGGACAAAAAGCTTATCCGCCAAGCTATTATATTGCCCTCTGATGTATTTATACATGTTAATTAGATCCCCTCTAAGGCGTCTTTTCTCTAGACTAAATAAACCCAGTTTATCTAACCTTTCTTGGTAAGCGAGATCTTCCATCCCACGTATCAATTTTGTTGCTCGTCTCTGCACCTGCTCTAAAACTGCAATATCTTTTTTGTAATGTGGTGCCCAGAACTGAATTCCATATTCCAGATGTGGCCTTACTAGAGAGTTAAAAAGGGGCAATATTATACTAGCATCTCGAGTTTTTATTTCCCTTTTAATGCATCCCAAAATTCTGTTAGCTTTAGCTGCAGCGGCTTGGCATTGAGTACGATTATTTAACTTGTTGTCGATGAGTACTCCTAAGTCCTTCTCCAACTTTGATGTCCCCAACTGTATCCCATTTATTTTGTATGGTGCTAGACCATTGGTACGACCAAAATGCATGACTTTACATTTTTCAACATTGAATTTCATCTGCCATTTATGTGCCCATATAGCCATCCTATCCAGATCCAGTTGCAATATGACACTATCTTCCTGAGAGTTGATGATTCTGCACAATTTTGTATCATCTGCAAAAATAGCAACATTGTGCCTATTGAATTTGCTTCATAGCTCTTTTTTGGACATTTGGGTTCTTATAAATGTTACTAGCATTGGGGTCCCTTCAATGCACTAAATTCTAATAATCACTATTTCTATTACATCTAAGCATATTTTCTTTATATCTTATTTCTATTCCAAGTAGCCTACTGGTATATCAGTGTTCTCTTTCCTAGACACCTTGGTGTTTTTGTATCTAGTTTCTTTGGATCACCTACTTATGCTATTTTGCATAGGTTTTGGTTCTGCGCTTTTATAATAAATGCATGGTTATTGCCCCTCTATTTGAGGAATTACAATTCTTCTATGTCCCACCCTTGCAATGCCCATTGGCCAATTCCCTATGATGTATGATTGTCCAACCTTTTAAAAGCAATGTGGGTTAATATATGTGTACAACTGGCTTGAAAAAGCGGAGGCGGACCTCCGTGAAACGCGTTGTCTCCTTTTTAATAAATATCCTATTTTAATCCACTGTACTACCCCTCATTAGCCGCAATTACACCAGCGGCTCGCTACAATCAGAACTGCTGTCCTTTCCAGGCGCTGCTCATTTGCTTTACATTCATGACGAGCTGGTGCCTTGGTTTCCATGACGTCAAGTTGGACGTGAATGACGCTCCACCTGTGACGCCGGTTGCCTCACGTGACCTCAAGCGGATTCTCAGAGAACTCAGTCCCCGGCTCGTCTAAGAGGGACGCAGGCACTTCTTGGCTGGGCACTACTTCTCAGCTACACTCTGAACAGATGAGACCAGTCTTGGCAGTTTTTAGTCTCTTAGTCTTTTAGTCTTTAGTCCAGCAATAGTATCTCAGAGCGCCCTTTCCTCATTTTCTCTCATATAAAAACTTGGGCACATTTTATCAATATTTTGATCATAATATTAATGCGCAGACATGTGACAGAACATCAGATAATGCACAATGTACTCACTATAACTCATTTTCCTGATCTAAATCTTGATAGTATATGGTGGGCTTTATACATGCTTGTCACTCCCCTGAACCATATGATACACTGGTGGAATCCTGCACAGGCAAAACAGGCCATGCAAACAGCAGGAGAACATCCCTCTCGGGCTCACATTTAAATTCTGTTCATTTACTAATAGTCTGAACACTGCATCAAAGGATAACAAGCTGTATACATTTCCTGCAGTGTCCATGAGGATTAATAAATGAGCTAAATATAAAGCAGTGAGTATGGGATTGTTTCCTATGGTGTACATTACTAGCGACATATTTTATAGAGTGCATGTAAGAATGTGGATTCTGCCCTGCTATCTGCTCTGATTAATGGGGCTCGTGGTGGCATAGTGGTTAGCTCTCTCATCTTGCAAATCCCAGCCAGGTCAACATCTGCAAGGAGTTTGTATGTTTACCCCATGTCTGTGTGGGTTTCCTCCAGGCACTCGGGTTTCCTTTTTACATCCCAAAAACATACAGATAAGTTAATTGGCTTCCCCCTAAAATTGGCCCTAGACTACGATACATACATAGACATATGACTATGGTAGGGACTATATTCTGAGCCCCTCTAATGCTGGGAATACACCATACAATTTTCTGTTAGATTTACCTGCCAGATAAATGAAGTTCAACATGTTGGAAATTTATCTATCTTACCATCTATCTGCCGAGCAATTAGGCAGTGTTCTACTCAGCAAGAGATAAACAGAAGACAATGCACCAGAGATAATGACCATTCACTGAGCGGATCGCTCAGAAACAGCCGTATCAGTCTGCAGACAGACTGTACACACGCCGGACTGTCGCTGGAACGCCCACCCAGTCCGGCGTGTGTACGGACCTTAATGCTGGGCATACATGGTGCAATAGTTGTTATCAACCGAGCTGCTGATGGCTCGATTGATAATATTCAACCTGTCCGATCACCGTGGCAGATCGATTCCATGCTCGATCCCCGCGGGCGGACAATGGAAGAAACGAGCGGCTGATAAGGAACTGCCCGCGGGGACGAGCGGGAATCTATCCACCCAGCGGCTCGATTTGGCGCAGAATTGCACCGTGTATGCCCAGCATTACAGAAGAATCTAACAGAAAAGGTTAAAGGCATTTTATTAGTAAGGTTTGAAAATACGTTCTTGGAGACAACTGAGGGGACAAGTTAATAGGATATGGGCCTATGTGTCTAAAAAACAGATTTAGGTTAGGTTTGGTTAAGGTAATATATTAGGTTACAATACAGTTAACAAAATACTGACATAGATTACAACTGAGCAGCATTTCAAAGATGGAGTTATGGTCAGGTACGGGGAAAATCCACAATAAAGAATTAGATTTAAGCAAACAAACGGTTAAAGTTAGGCCCTAAACTGAGATTAGAGCTACTGGGAATGGGGCAAGCCAGGACTTCAGCTAGAAGTCATTCAGCATGGAAATATTAAAACAGACAAGTTTCCAAACATTGGATAAATCAGTCATTCATACACTGGTCAAAAAGGTTAACTGCATTCCATGAGGGTCCTTTCCTGCCATTTGTTACCAACTCCATGGTGGCAGCTGCAACCTTCATTACGCATCTGGTACACCCAACAACACACACTGCAGCTCTTGTACGGTGTATTTTGCATATCACAACCATCAATATGACTGTCCATGAGAGAAAAGGTTGGAGTGGCCCTGGAGTGAAAGACAGAAGCTCATCTGGAGATGTATCAACAACAAGGGATTGTTCTTATGCGTCAAGTGGTGCATTACGACACCTTGACCTTATAAGTTTTTTTACGTCCTCTGGAACCAGGCGCATCGGCCGATCGCACATGTGACTGGCGCAGTGATTAAACATGTGTGTTACTTGGCAACCACTTTTGGCTGTTGCTTACATACATACTATGCCCACGATGGTTGGACGCATGGTGGTGCGCATTGTTTGCGCTCCACGTATGCGGATACATGTTGTGTCTGACACTTCCGGTTATACCGGATGTGATGTTGGCATGGAGGGACGCACTGGATGTGTTCCCATGATGAAGTTGATCGCGTCATTTGAGTGCGACCAACTATTAGCGCTGCGCTGTGTTTCCATTGGAGGTAACAGAGTGGGCAACACCCCTCTGTCCGCCGCTCATCCGGGAAACTTCGTGGAGTCTATTGGCTGATGGCTATGACGTCCATCTAGATTACAGGTGACAGGTAAATGACTCAAAGTACCTTTGCATACTATGGCATGTAGTCCCCCACCAGGTCCGCCTGTTGCTCCGCCTAGCAGGACACCGATTGGTGTTTTTATTGGGGGTGGGTTATTTAAAGGTTTGTTCACTGGTGTTTTCACTAAGGCTTCTGCAGTTTGATAAAGGGCATCGCCCGAAACAGCGTCTGTCATTGCCAAGCCGTACTTGATGGAATAAAAGAGCTTTGATACTATACTTTACAGCGGTGCCGGTCCTTTTTGATGTTTGGACTGTTGTGGGTCTTTGTGGGCACTCAGACCTTGACCTTGGCACCCGGATACTTTACTGCTGTGGTGCTCCTTCTAGTTGCCATTGTCCATATGATACATACATAGACATATGACTATGGTAGGGACTATATTCTGAGCCCCTCTAATGCTGGGAATACACCATACAATTTTCTGTTAGATTTACCTGCCAGATAAATGAAGTTCAACATGTTGGAAATTTATCTATCTTACCATCTATCTGCCGAGCAATTAGGCAGTGTTCTACTCAGCAAGAGATAAACAGAAGACAATGCACCAGAGATAATGACCATTCACTGAGCGGATCGCTCAGAAACAGCCGTATCAGTCTGCAGACAGACTGTACACACGCCGGACTGTCGCTGGAACGCCCACCCAGTCCGGCGTGTGTACGGACCTTAATGCTGGGCATACATGGTGCAATAGTTGTTATCAACCGAGCTGCTGATGGCTCGATTGATAATATTCAACCTGTCCGATCACCGTGGCAGATCGATTCCATGCTCGATCCCCGCGGGCGGACAATGGAAGAAACGAGCGGCTGATAAGGAACTGCCCGCGGGGACGAGCGGGAATCTATCCACCCAGCGGCTCGATTTGGCGCAGAATTGCACCGTGTATGCCCAGCATTACAGAAGAATCTAACAGAAAATTGTATGGTGTATTCCCAGCATTAGGCACAGTTAGTGACAAGACAATATACTCTGTACAGCGCTATGTAATATGTTGGAGCTATATAAATATTACAATAAATAAATCTATAGGTGGGTTTGCTGAAAGCAAAGCAGATTATTATGCCTGGCACAGATTTATCAGCCAAGGCCACGCCTATTGGTAATGTATTAACATTTCATGGGAACACCACTGGTAAAAAAAAATCAATGTCAGTTTTTCAGGTTCCCTAAGGCCCGGTTCACATTAGCGGTCGCCGTCCGGAATCGCCGTGTCGGAGCCGGACCGCATGCAGAACGGACGGAACGGACGCACGGCATAGCAATGAAAGCCTATGCGTCCGTTCACATGCGTCTGTTTCGTCCGGACCGGATCCGGACTCCGGCATAAGACCCAACATGCGCTATTTTTTGGTCCGGCTCCTCCGGCAGCCGTATCCGGAGCGGAGCCGGACTGCACCATCCGGCCAATTCAAACCAATGAGAACCGGAGAGCGCACAACACACTGGCTAAAAATCCGGATGTTCTACCCCACTTCCTATGCGTATTGTAGCGGCGATTTTGGATGGGGACACATGGGCAAGCATTTTGGAGTGGAGCAGCAGTGACTTTAAACGTGCTGGAGATGATGGCAGTATGTCGGAGGTGGAGGTGAGTGCTAAACAGCGGAGGGCCTGATTCCACAGGTCCACCTTCTGCTGACCTCCCAGACCCCAACATTTTTATTCGGTTTCTACTATCTTTTGCCAAACGGATCCGGATCGCATCCTGATGAACACCTGATGCAACCTGACTGGATCCGGATCAGAACCGTACGGTTCCGATCCGGATCCGGTCCGGATCCGGTCAGGTCATCCGGTCCGTTTGGCAGAGAACCGCAAGTGTGAACCGGGCCTTAGAACAACAGTTTTTACAAAAGGTAAAACTAAAATAAATAGACTGGCAATAAACTGCATTACCACTTATACAATTAACCAATTTAAATGTGGGTACTTTTGCGCTTAAACAAATAGCAGTAAAATACCTAATCATTTACAATCCCAAGGCCTGAATAAAACTATTTGGATTTTGTTTAAGAAAGCCAAGCAATATTACATCCCATGCCCAGATAATTTGTTGCTTTCAATGAAGTATACAGTCCTTATCCAATTAACTTTTTCTCCTGAGTTCTCTCCCAGGAGATCATTTTTATCTTATCTACAAGCAATGTCCGAGTAATCTGCACCAGCAGGGATCGCCTGTTGCCGGATACATGTGCTTGTCAGTTGTTTGAGCAACTGTGCTAAAAACCATAGCCTTCCTGCAGTGGCTAGCAGGCTCCTGGCTGCTTTCCGCCTTCCCCCCGCACACAAGCCGCCATGTCACCTGATATGGTAAGTATTTTAAAAGCCTGAAAATACGCCAAAAGCAAAGTCCTCATTATTATTCAGGCATGCCGGTTAGTTGAGACTTCCGGTTATCTTAGTTCTGGATAACGGGGTCGTTGTTATAATAACTTTGAAGCACCTACTGAAAAACTTAAAAAGCACTCAAAATTAGGTAAAATGTATTATTAAACTTACTGTGAGTATTGTCATGCATCTTGAGAGCATTAACCCTCCTGGCGGTTTGCTAAAAAATCGCCAGGGGGCAGCAATGGCGGGATCTCCTGGAGGGCTTCCCCCGCCATGGCGACGGGGCGGGATGACGTCATCGACGTCGTGACGTCAAAGGGGATTCCTATCCACCCCATAGAGCTGCCTGGCACTGATTGGCCAGGCAGCGCACGGGGTCTGGGGGGGGGGGGGCGGCTGCGGCGCGACGGATAGCGGCGGATCGGCGGGCACTGCACGCAGCTAGCAAAGTGCTAGCTGCGTGCAGCAAAAAAAAAAATTATGCAAATCGGCCCAGCGGGGCCTGTGCGGTGCCTTCCGGCGGCATAGCCCGAGCTCAGCTCGGGCTTACCGCCAGGAAGGTTAAAGGCATTTTATTAGTAAGGTTTGAAAATACGTTCTTGGAGACAACTGAGGGGACAAGTTAATAGGATATGGGCCTATGTGTCTAAAAAACAGATTTAGGTTAGGTTTGGTTAAGGTAATATATTAGGTTACAATACAGTTAACAAAATACTGACATAGATTACAACTGAGCAGCATTTCAAAGATGGAGTTATGGTCAGGTACGGGGAAAATCCACAATAAAGAATTAGATTTAAGCAAACAAAGGGTTAAAGTTAGGCCCTAAACTGAGATTAGAGCTACTGGGAATGGGGCAAGCCAGGACTTCAGCTAGAAGTCATTCAGCATGGAAATATTAAAACAGACAAGTTTCCAAACATTGGATAAATCAGTCATTCATACACTGGTCAAAAAGGTTAACTGCATTCCATGAGGGTCCTTTCCTGCCATTTGTTACCAACTCCATGGTGGCAGCTGCAACCTTCATTACGCATCTGGTACACCCACAGGGCCGGATTTGTGGGCAGGCCGAAAAGGCTCGCGACTAGGGCGGAGCCAAGGAAGGGGCGGGTTAAAAACAGACAGCAGTGTCCCATTAGCCTCCCATGCTATTTCCTACAATGATGCTGCAGTGTTAATTTGTCTGCAGCCGCCAGCTGCTTTCCTATGCACATAGTAGCATATCTGTTTGTGCAGCAGCGGCGGCTACAGACAGGGACAGAGCGGGCAGCTTTGCTAATATGACAGAAGCAGTGGCCGCATCATTGCAGCTCTGCCCGCTGTCATTCAATGGTTGTCTCTCCGCCCCCCTTCAGAATCAGCCTATAGAAGTCGTAGAAGAGGCTTTAGAAAAAAACTTCAGCTTCCAGCCCTTTGTATCCCCGCCCTCCTGCTTGCTCCTGCCTATCAGAAATTCTGAGGGGCGAGGATACAGGAGATCGTGCAGGAAATGAATTCAGCTTGAACATGTGTGTAAGGTAACTAGCTCTGCAAATCTACACCTAGCTGTAATGTATAGCTGCACTCCCCCTGCTTCTCCCCCTTCCTGTTCTGTGTCTCGCTGTTCCTTCTGCTTCTACACTGTTTAGAGCAGCATCTTCTGTATTCGTTGATGTGACGTCTGCCCTTCCCCAGCACTCCCTCCTAAGAAATACTGGTAGAGAGGGTTTGTTATGCCGCTGCGCTGGGAGTGATGAATAGACTCCCAGGGCAGAGGTGCAGACCTTGAAAGAAAAGTAAGTTTACGTTCCTCTGGGCAGGAGGGGAGGCTCACAGCCAGGCAGCACATTTCTGTACATCTACACTACAACTACAGCACATTGCTGTAAAACTAGAAACCAGTGTGTGAAATCCCTTACCACTGACACCCTCTCCCTATCCAGCACAGCATGGTCTTCTTCCTATTCCAATGGCAGATCCAAACTATCCTCTGTTCATTACACCTAGACACTTTAAGTGACCCAGAGATGAGTCTTGTGGCTGTTTTTTTTACTTACCCAGGGCTGCCTCCAGATCCATAAGCATAGATGCGTCCTTCGCCATCCTCCTGCGGGTCCTCCGTTAAGCCGCAATCTTCTCCAGTAAGCGGCTGTGTGACGTCATCAGGGGGCCTTCTGCGCTTGTGCGGACCTTCTGCGGCTGACGTCACTCAGTCAGACTGAGCCCTCTACCGTTTTATTGTGGCAGAACGAGGATTCTGGGCAGACTGCGGGAGGCTTGCGTGAGGACGGCGAGGGACGCATCCGTGCTTCTGGGGCTGGAGGAAGCCCCAGGTAAGTAAAAAAAACAGCCACATGACTCATCTCTGGTCACTTTAAGGCTCGGCTCACACTGTAGATAAAAAACTGGTCCGTGTAAAAACGTATCTGTCTCAGGCCTCTTGTATACTACATGTGATTCTGATTTTTTTTTTCTTATACGATCCAATTTATGAATCTGATTTAAAAAAGTACTGCATGCTGCTATGTTTTTAATCAGAATCAAAAATTGGATTGTATAAACAATTGTAATTGCATGTAGTGTGCAAGAGGCATAAAACGGATACGTTTTTTAAAGGTATCAATAATTTATCTGTTCCGTTAGCACATGGTCAATGTGTGTCCTTTGATCCGGAAAAATTGTAGACACAAGTTTTCAGTACGTTCGGAGGAACGGATCCATTCTAACAGAGCAATGGGAACGGATTAATAGGTTAATTGGATCCGTTAGAATCTGTTCCGTCACCATCCACTAACAGTGCGGTTTTTAGTTCCAATGTGAACCAGGCCTTATGCTGCATACTTCTGCACAGCTCCCAGGTGTTCTTGCATGTCATTTGACAGGTCAGGTGCTGTATAGAAGAATGCTGCTGCATAGCACCCCACTGCATTAAAGAGTATCTGTAGTGAAAAAAGTGCCCCGGGGGTTATATTACTCTGGAGGGGGAAGCCTCTAGACACTGAGGCTTCCATCGTCCTCCTTAGAACCCCTGATTCAGCTCTGGCCCCCTGGAAACTCGGCCCAGGCACACTACAGCTTCCACCGCTGGGTCGCCCTGAATAGTGCACCTAGTGCAGGTGCAGTAGCTGCTTTCCGCTTGGACTCCGGCAGAAATAGTGGAGTCCGATCAGGTCTGCTGTACTGTGCCCCCTTGTGGTCGGCTTGCGTCTGTGCTGTAAAGCAGATCCAATCGGGCTCGGCTATTTACGCCAGAGCCTGAGCAAGGAGCTGACACTGCGCCTGCATGAAGCTCAGTGTAAATATATTGTTCATTTCACTGGGAAAGGGGATGGGGGTGGGGGTGGCAGTGCTGAATCGGGGCAGCAGAGAAGGACAGGGGAAGCTTCATTAGATTCTAGAGGCTTCATCCTCAACCCCCCCTCCCCCGAGGTAAATCTATCCCAATGGCAGATTTTTTTCGCTACAGGTTTCCTTTAAAATTGCTCTGCTGTGCTACTCTGAAGTTTTATCTGAGCTGCGGCTACAGGGCAGCACTGGAGGGGACCTTTGGGATAGGATAGAAACGTCCCATGACCGGCCTAAATGCTTTAGGAAGTTAGGATGAGCAGAAGGAAAAGGGAAGGGGGGGGGGGGGAGTTGACAACGGGCCTAGGGTGGTAAAAAGTACAAATCCGGCCCTGTACACCCAACAACACACACTGCAGCTCTTGTACGGTGTATTTTGCATATCACAACCATCAATATGACTGTCCATGAGAGAAAAGGTTGGAGTGGCCCTGGAGTGAAAGACAGAAGCTCATCTGGAGATGTATCAACAACAAGGGGCTAGGAGCTGCTAGCCTCACATCAAGTGCCAACTCAATGACCAGAATGCACCTTGCTTTTACAAAGGAAAATGATATAGGTTTCTTTTTAAACAAATGTGAGATGCAACTGTATTTAACTTTCTTTGTTTGGTTTGTTGGTCTTTACTGTAAATGCAGCATGCATATGGTTATAACGGAAACAAAACCATTGCACAGTTATATAGATAACTGCCTCCATTAAATCATGATGGACAATAAGGAATTTGAAGAGTCCATATCACTTAAACAGATGCAAATAACTATGGATAATCAATTTCAAATTTGTTCTTGCACCAATGTAACAAATTGACGTGCAGGGATCCACTCTGGAGCAACAAGCAGTACGTAATGGAACTTCAAGATCCGCACCGTCAAAATAATATCTTTATGAAGTATAAAAATTAAAACATGATAAAATAGCGTGGGTCAGAGATGATGCACAGGCGTTTTGGACTTCCACAGTCCTTTCTCAAACCTTCAAGGACCCACACTCAAACCTTCATCTGGGTCCATGAAGGTTTGAGAAAGGACTGTGGAAGTCCAAAACGCCTGTGCGTCATCTCTGACCCACGCTATTTTATCATGTTTTAATTTTTATACTCAAAGATATTATTTTGACGGTGCAGATCTTGAAGTTCCATATGGATAATCAATTAGCAGGATTCATTTTTAGTTTGCAGAAGATAATGTGGAACTTGAAACTAAACCAAGGTCAGTGGTGACCACTGTTTGCATCAAACTCTGTAAATATTCATGCCATTGATCATAATTGTAAATGCATGGAAATTGGAATTCAGCATGTCATTTGGCCAGGCAATGTGCCATCACTTACTGTTGCTCCTGGGAAGTGGTCTGACAGCTCATACGGTTCTTCAGGAAGCCAGTGTCCACGCTCCAAAGACCACAGAATCTGAAAGAACAAAAAAAAGTGACAAGCTTGAACAAAATAATTCTGAGGAATTGGGGGTTACCCTTAAAGAGACACTGAAGCGAAAAAAAATGATGATATAATGATTTGTATGTGTAGTACAGCTAAGAAATAAAACATTAAGATCAGATATATCAGTCTAATTGTTTCCAGTACAGGAAGAGTTAAGAAACTCTAGTTGTTATCTCTATGCAAAAAAGCCATTAATCTCTACGACTTTCAAAGTCGTGGAGAGGGCTGTTATCTGACTTTGATTATCTCAACTGTAAGTGAACTAATTACTTTTTCTATGCCAGAGGAGAGGTCATTAGTTCACAGACTGCTCTGAAAGAATCATTTTGAATGTTGTGTAATCTGCACATATTAGAGAATGATGCAATGTTAGAAAAAACACTGTATACCTGAAAATAAAAATATGAGGATATTTTCTTTGCTGCTAATCTTCTAGTAATTATTCATAGTACACAACCAATTCACTATATCATATTTTTTTTTTCCGCTTCAGTGTCTCTTTAAAGGAATACTGTAAGGGGAGGAAGGGGGGGGGGGGGTCGGGGGAAAATGAGCTGAACTTTCCCAGGGTTTTCTAATTGTCCCTTGCAGACATCCTGTGCCCACGCAGCCACTCACCAATGCTTCGGCCCCTCCTCTGGTTCACTTCTGGAATTTCAGACTTTAAAGGATACCACAACTGAAATGTGACATAATGAGATAGACATGTGTATGTACAGTGCCTAGCACACAGATAACTATGCTGTGTTCCTTTTTTTCTTTCTCTGCCTGAAAGAGTTAAATATCAGGTATGTAAGTGGCTGACTCAGTCCTGACTCAGACAGGAAGTGACTACAGTGTGACCCTCACTGATAAGAAATTCCAACTATAAAACACTTTCCTAACAGAAAATGGCTTCTGAGAGCAAGAAAGAGGTAAAAAAGGGGAATTTCTTATCAGTGAGGGTCACACTGTAGTCACTTCCTGTCTGAGTCAAGACACTGTAGTAAGTGTAGGAGACAATAGCTTTATCTTCCCAAACCCACTACAAGCGGTTGTTGTCTCCGAGTTTCTGCCACAGTTCTTTACATCTTGACAAAAAAAAGTAAATAAGTTAGTAAGACTAGGCTTCTGACTCAAGTATTACAGCCATGCAGCACAGGCATTACCCTGAAACCCATGCTGGTAAACAACCAAAGAAAAATCTCACTTTTGTTCTTAAGCAGACGGCAAACAACTGATTTGTACCAAAAGCATGTGTCATTTTAGTAAGAATGCAGAAGTTCATAATGTCCACAGCCATGCCTTGCTTTAAAGGCATCTGATGAGCCCCAGTTGTAAAAACAAAGATTGTAAATGATCTGCTCTTCAGTTTATAGATGAACAAAGTGGGATGATGTAAGAACTATAGCTGAACAAGACAGAACCAATTCGGGTACATATTCCAAAATTTCCAATGAAAGGAAGTTATAGTTATTTTTTACCCACCCATTCTTCTTCTCTATTTGTGTGTGGCAGTGCCACATACACTTCTGTCTCCCAGCCTTCCACCCTCTATAATGCAGAGTAGCACAGGGAGAGCTAGGATAGTTGCCTATTCCGGGCCCTGAAACATGTCTCTTCTTCCACTTCGGAGAGGCTTCTGCCTAAGGTACTACAGCCATGCAGCATAGGCATCGACCTCATAGGATACGTATAAATCTTACACATATCTGGCCACATGTTTTCCCATAAATCATAATTTAATTCTGGTAATGCTCTACTGGTCTATGCTCTGTTGGTACTAGCAAAATTAAAATAAAGAAACTACGCACGGCCCACCATGCCGGGGCAGGCCGTAGCTGGGAGTGGCCACAGAGCTTCAGTCTCAGACTAAAGCGGATCCGAGATGAATAACTATCTATAACAAGTAACTTGTCAATATATCTTATCTCAAGTTTAGATAGTTTATTCCTGTGATACAATGAGGGGAGCCATGTTCTGTTTGTCACATTGTCACAGGCTGAGGGCTGGAGATGCCTCTGAAATCAATGGATAGTAACCTCCTCCTCCTGCCCAGACTGAGCTCCCATAAGCCCTTGCTACAGTGCCAAAGCACAAAAGCAGCTGTGGGCGAGTCTTGTTTAGTTTATAGGGAATTAGAGTATTAAAACAAAACAAAAAAAGTATTTGGCTTGAGGAATGCCCTATAAACTATAGGAAAGGAACACAATTATGCAATGAGTAAAAGTTTATCTCAGATCCTCTTTAAGGGCGAGTAAATTAACTTTTTTAATTCAAATTCACCTGAAATTTTTCCCATTGATTACCAACAGATTGTATCACTCTAATCGAATCAGCTAGCAATCTATTTACCAATGTGCCAGCCTGCTCGATAATTCAATTGATTTTGTCTGAAAATCAATCAGACAATGATTGGCGGTGAGTCTGAAGCAGCAATAGATTGACAGCCCATAGTGTTGCACTGCTTTGAGCTGCAATTCAATACATAATTTATGCTGAAAGCTATTTACAATCTATGTCCAGTGAGTTGAAGAATTTGAACCCCCTCTGATCGAATTCTAATCTGAAAGGGATTGATCTTTTGGCCACATCTGCTGCCCATCTATTAATGTGTGAGCATCGTAAGACTAAGGTTAGTTTCTGTTACAATGCCGTGATATAGTTTTGTGAACACATCCATGATAAATGCTTTATCCTGCACAGAATGAAGACATTACTTTTTCCTGAATAGTGCACAGTAAATAACCTTGAAAGCAACCATTTGTAAGATAACAGGAGTTCTACCTGCATCCACCATTTTTTATCATGTAGCAAAACGTACACTACTTTTTCATCACATATGATATAATCAGTAGTTGTACTTGTTGGTAGTAGTTGAACTAGTAGTTGAACTTGAGAACAAATTCCTTCCTAGCAACAGGATAAATTATGAAAGACCACATAGTAAATAAAGAAAACAACATTACAGACAAACCAGTTTCCTCCAAAAAGTAGCATAGCACCAGTCAACTGTAGCTACATGGTAAAAACGTTGTTTGCCTTACATTTCACTCTGTCTCTTAGACAAATGTTTCATGATAATGGTACTTTAAATATCTAGCGATAAATAAATACCTTGAAAAATAAGTCACTCAACCACTGTTCAGCCATTTCACCCTTTTCTGCCAAGATCAGCATATTATTTTATACTGTATAGCAGTTAAAGTAGTAGTTAAAGAAGCACAGTTGTAACCATTGCAACCTGGCGGAGGGGGCAGGCTTTGAGTACTCCTAAGGAAAGGAAGGCTTGAAGTTTACAGGAAAGAAGAACCTTAGTTGGGTTGCGGGGGTGGGGTTGGGACAGTTAAAAACAAAGTTCCATTTGCACATCAGTGCTGCTGCATTACTGACAATCGTCGTACTGACTTCTTGTGTATTCTCCTTCAGCCAGTGTTACATGTATTTAGAATTAGCCAGTCCCGGGGTCATTAGACTTGCTGGTGATCCTGTCTCTGGTTGAACCTGTCCTGAGGTGGAGCTGAATTATGAACTTATCTTACCATTTTAGATGACTTGCATCTATACCGTCAGCACATACACTGTACTTACAGTACCATGCAAGTAGGGTTCCAAATTCCAATATGAATTGGATGGCAGCTATGATCATAAAGCCAGATCAATGAATTCCACACTGTCTGGTGACTGACCCAAGCACCAAGTTTATGCAGTTTTTGTAGGTTAGCTGTATGCTGGCCATGCACAAATCTGGATTCAGCAAAAGACTGTAAACACAGAGACTATGACATGCTAAAGCTGAATAAAACAAGGTGTTCCAGCAAAATACGAGTCGAACAACGCATGTGTGTCACACATACCATAAAAATTGATAAGCAAACAACACAGTTTTACAATTCAAACCACTCTGGTCCTTTCTATCATCATCAGTTTTTCTTCATATTCACAAACGAAAATAAGAAATACAGCAATTAACAGATGGGAATAATGTTTAGAGTCAATTAAAGCACATCTGAAGTGACAAATGGATAGTGTACTGGTTAAGGGCTTCGACGCATTAACCAATCATTGCGCAGACCCAGACTCCATGGTCCTGATGTACAACCATGCAGTGTCATCTGCCTATGACGCCCTTGCTCCAGTTTGCATTAAACGGTCTACACCACTTCACCATGCACGGTGGTTTGACAGCTCACTAAAGGACCTAAAGAATGAAGTGCGCCAGACTAGAAAGGAAGTGGCGAAAATCTCAGAATTCAAAAGATTAACACACCCTTCTCTCTCACCTGGAAAGCTACCAAAATGTGATCACCAAGAAAAAATCCTCCTACCTATCACAGGAGATCGCAAAGGCCGCCAACAGACCAGCCCAACTATTCCGCACAGTTGATAGACTATGTAATCCATCCTGTCTAAAACCTACTATAACTCCCTCAAAGGAGCTATGCGAGAAATTTGCTTGCTACTTTGCTGACAAAGTATCCTCTATTCGGTCACTCATTCAGTCCACAGCACCTAAGACTTATACAACGCCTGGAAATAGTTGCAAAAACAACCTAACACCCTGGACTGACTTCAAAAGTATTAGTGAGGAAGAGATCTCAGACATCCTCCGCCGCCTCCGCCAGACAACCTGCGACCTGGACCCTGGACCAACTAAACATATGCTGAAATGCCCTGACCTGCTTGGTCCAGCATTTCACAAAATAGTAAATTGCTCTCTGCAAGCAGGGAGGTTTCCTACCTCTCTAAAAGAAGGAATCATCAAGCCCCTTCTTAAAAAACCTTCCATGGATCCAGATGCTATGAGCAGCTACAGACCTGTCTCCAACCTCCCCTTCTTAGGTAAAGTTATTGAAAAGGCTGTCTATCTGCAACTTGAAACCAGGCTGTCAGTAAACAACATCCTGGACCCTCTACAATCTGGCTTTAAGAAACACCACAGCTGTGAAACAGCCCTCATCCAAGTCTGCAACGATCTGCTCATGGCAAGGGACAGAGGGGAATGCTCCATCCTAATCCTGTTGGATCTCTCAGCGGCTTTTGATACAGTTGACCATGAAATCCTGCTTAACAGACTGCAGGAGTACTGTGGCATCAGTGGATCAGTCATCCAGTGGTTCAGATCATTCCTGACTGACAGAACACAGAGAGTATCCCTAGGACCTATAATGTCCAAACCTGCACCTCTACAATTCGGAGTGCCACAAGGATCAATCCTATCCCCTCTGCTGTTTGCAATCTACCTGTTGCCACTCGGTACACTTATCCTACGTCATGGCCTGACGTACCACTGCTACACCGATGACACACAGCTATACCTGTCCTTCAAACCTGGTGGAACAGACCCTACCCCAAAAATAAACTCTTTCTTAGCTGAGCTACAGGCATGGATGAATGATAACTGGTTGAAACTGAATGCTGACAAAACTGAGGTCCTGCTAGTCCAAAGCCAGCACTCGCCATCAAAACAGCTCTATCCTAAAGCAACACCAATCAGGATTGGGAATTCAGACATAAACAGCTCCAACCTTGTGCGCAGCCTTGGCGTACTAATCGATGGGGAATTGAGTTTCAGAAACCAAATTTAATCTGTAGTTAAATCTTCCTTCTTTCATCTGAAGAACATTGCAAAGATTAAACATCTGATTCCCCCAGAGGATCTTCCAACCCTAGTCCACGCCTTCATCACATCACGGCTGGACTACTGCAATGCCCTTTATGCTGGCCTCCCCAAAAAGGACCTGCGTCGCCTGCAATTAGTGCAGAATTCTGCTGCCAGATTGCTAACAAACCAGCCTCGCCACTGTCACATTACACCGACCCTTCGCTCACTGCACTGGCTACAAGTAGAATGGAGAATACTCTTCAAGATTGGACTGCTGACATTCAAATCCCTGCACAATCTGGGCCCTGGATACATGAAGGACTTGCTGAAGCTGCACCACACCTCTCACAACCTCAGATCAGCAAGTTCTATAAACTTGGTCACTCCTAGAGTGCACCTCAAAAAATCTGGAGATAGAGCCTTCTGTCATGCTGCCCCTACTCTTTGGAACTCCCTACCACACCCAGTAAAGACAGCACCATCCCTGGAGCTATTCAAATCCAGACTGAAAAGCCACCTGTTTAGCCTGGCATTTCCAGTTTTATAAAATTCTTCCTCTGTACCACAATGGTCGGAGCCATGCTTATGCGCTTTGAGTGCCACGGGAGAAAAGCGCTTTACAAATGTTATTTGTTGTTGTTGACAGGAGACACAGGAGATCAGGGTTCAAATCTTGGCTCTACCTGCCAGTAAGCCAGCACCTATTTAGTAAGGAGACATTGGGCAAGACACTGCATACCTACCCAGTGTATTACTGGATTCTATTATATAACTGTACAGGTCCCCCATGACATATAGCAATCCACCTGATCTTTTCCCACACCGCCTGTCCCTCTTCCTCTTTCCATTGAGAAGTACATGCTGCTTGGCTATAGCACAACATTTCTATACAGCACTCACTTCCTGAACTGTCACCCTAACAATTGGTCCATGATAGGGTGACATTTACTGAGTGTGTGTACACAGGGCCGGTTTAAGCAACAAGGGGGCCCCAGGGCAAAATAAACCTGCCCCCCCCCCCCCCCCCCCCAACAGATACCCCGGAACAAAAATCGTCATTAAGGGACCTTTTTTGCAGCTGGTATAGTCAGGGTGTGAAGCCCCTATCGGTCAGAGCTCCATATTCTGGCTACCCCAGCCTGCATGGGGGACAAGGGGTTAAAAAG
The DNA here is from genome assembly GCF_040937935.1 of Hyperolius riggenbachi. Lineage (NCBI taxonomy): Eukaryota > Metazoa > Chordata > Amphibia > Anura > Hyperoliidae > Hyperolius > Hyperolius riggenbachi. The sequence continues at coordinate 218,146,427 of NC_090649.1, read as the reverse complement.
TTTCAGGAGGGGGGACCCCACATAATTTTTTTTTTTTAAATTTCCACACTCTAAACATAAAAAAAAATATTGGAAAAATAGGAAAAAATGCCAGGGATCTTCATACAGCCATATTGCGGCTGTATAGCGATCCCTGGCCAAAGCGCTGCGGCTGCGTATAGAGCCCCTGGAAACCCCGTCAGGAAATTTATTGTGCTTTCGTTTGATGCATGGAAAATTACACTACCGTTAGGTTTGCTACTAAAAGTTACATTTACCGCATTTAAAAGTATACTTTTTTCCTTTGAAACTTTAAAATCGATTTTCTCAAAAACTAGAAGATCTTTTTGAAAAATTGTTTTTTCCTCGTATTCCTAATGATCTCCTTAACATATCCTGTAAATTTAGGGTTTCTAGCATTTAAGGTGGATTTGCTATTAACCATTAAAGTCGGCAGGTTTTTAAATGTGAATTTTTTTTCCTTTGAAACTTTAAAATCGATTTTCTCAAAAACTATAAGGCCGGTTTGAAATTTTTTTTCCTCTTGTAGCCACTGGGGGCCCCTACAAGCTCTGGGGCCCTGGGGCAGCTGCCTCCTTTGCCTCTACGGTAGCGCCGTCCCTGTGTGTACAAAGCTTAATCCCCCTTACAAGGTAAAGTTCAGGACCTCCTTAGAGCAAATACTCAAGTAAATCTTCCCCCATCGGAAGCCCCATACCAAATGGCAATTCACATAGCAGAATAGAGCTAATTTACTTCTAACACAATGTTCTAATACAACCTTTACCAACCAGAGTTCCACAATGATCTTTCAGTGGCTCTGTGTAACATTTCCTCTGTTTAGGAGGGTGCATATGTTTCACTGGATGAGAAGGTTTCTCATGGACCCCGTCTGCCTTTCTATCTACTCTTCACTTGCTGTCTGCCTGTCCAAAATTCCATCCTCCCACATAATCATTCATCACCAGATAATGATCAAGAGACTGTTGTGCCACATGGAAATCATGGTCTGTGATGAATTCATGTATGGGTGGTCAGTATTAAAGACAGACACTAGGTGACGAGGAGACAGAGAATCAGAGCCAACTTTAAAGGACAACTGTAACAAGAGTGATATGGAGTCTGCCATATTTATTTCCTTTTAATCAATACCAGTTGCCCGGCAGCCCTGCTGGTCTATTTGGCTGCAGTAGTGTCTTAACACCAGAAAAAAGCATGAAGTTAATCTTGTCAGATCTGACAATGTCAGAAACACCTGGTATGCTGCATGCTTGTTCAGGGTCTATGGCTAAAAGTATACTATGCAGAGGATCAGCAGGGCTGCCAGGCAACTGGTATTGGTTAAAAGGAAATAAAAATGGCAGCCCCCATATCTCTCTTGTTACAGTTGTCCTTTAGGGGCTTGGGCCCACTAACGCAGTTGTGTCCGCTTTTCAGCATCTGTAACATTGATCTGTAACTGAAAAGCGGACACAACTGAGTCAGTGGGCTCAGGCCGTAAACAAGCACATTCATGTCAATCTCTGTGGGGGAGGGGAGAGAAGTAGTGCCTTGGGCAAGTACTCAAACTGCTCCCCAGGGGTGGAGGCATGTATAGAACACTACACAATAATATTGGTGTCTAAGGCTCTGTTCACACTGCATCAATCAAAAATTGGTCCAATAAAAAGTAATCCATTTTCAGTTTCAAATGGAACAGTTTTTAACGATTGGTATATCTGCGACACATCTCTGACAGATCTGTTAATCCGAACAGATCCATTACGAGTGGACTGATGTGAACAGAGCCTATTGCTTTGCATAGGATCCATTCCATTTCATTCCCCTAAATGGAATGCTTTTGGTAGAATGTGAACTGAGCAGAATACAGAGCAATATAAAGGGGGTGTGAAGATATGGTTGTGTGACGCTGGTTAGATAGGCAACCGCGATGGAAAAATTTAATAATGCATTCTCGATTCTTCCAGAATTTATCAACAGTCCAGTTAGCATAGTCATGAGCAAATATTCCCCAGCTACAAACAGCAACAAAGAATACAAATCCACATGACTATAACTGCAAAGTCCATCCATAGCAAGGGAGACGCAGGTTCAAATGTTCACATCATCTCCTCCAAAGCTCAACTGACCTCCTCCTGTCTGTCCTATTAAGCTGATAGATAAACCTCTGCAGACTATGTGTCTCTCAGGCATTGTACTCATAGCAGTTAAGTATTGTACCGTGTTAGCCATCAGTAAAAGCAAGAAGTTTTGAATCAGGATGATCCAATTCACTGACTAACTTATAAGAAAAAAAAAAAAGTAAAGCAGGCCTTACACTACTCAATTTTACCTTCGCTATACAGCAGATTGGATCACTGTGATTGAATCTGCTGTGAAGTCGGTAACGCAAATGTTGCCTGAGTGATTGATTTCCTTTTTTGCTCTATTGCTCGGAGCGCATTGCTAGCGGCGTTCGATTGGGCAATGACCAACACTGAATAGCAGCAGTACTCTCACCTGTCCGCTGATGCGTGTCCTCCTGGGTCCAGTGCTTTAACTTCTTCTGGTGGGTCTCCTCCTCCCTGTGTCCTCTTCTCTTCCTGTCATGTGACAAACCGATGTTCAAACACTAGGTTTCGGGTCAGGTGTGTATGCTGCCGGCCCTCTAGTTTTTGTGCTTCAGCTCGTCACATTAGAGGAAGAGACAATGACACACGGAGGAGGAGACCTGCTAGAAGGAGATATAGCACTGGACACTGGAGGACATGCACCAGCGGACAGGTGAGATTACTGTTGCCGGCCGGGCAGCACAGATGTGGGGAAGCCTGGGGATGGCGAAGCAGGCAGCGGTTCCACAGATTTTAAATGGATTTCATACTGAAATGGATTCATAATCTGTGTACAGTGTGTATGGCAGCCAATAGATCCCTCTCGTTGAATCCGATCAGAGAGGGAACTACAGTATCTGATGGTCAATCTTGAGGCACTGTACACCTTGGCAAGAGATAACCAGAAGACAATGCACCAGACACAATGACCAGTCTAGCACTGTTCAGCACTTATGTATTCTACTCTACACACACTATTCAATACAGCAAACCGCAAAATACAATAAACAGCAGGAGCTACTCCCATATACTTATAACAATGCTTGACCAGGACCTGAACATTTAGTTCACTATACCTGAATGTTTACTATACCAAAGTTTACTATAACAAGATTATACTGTATATGTAGAATAAATTAATCCTATTAAATACATCTGATGTCAGTGTCCATTTTTTGTTTTTCTGTTTCTCAGAAAGTCATAAAAATATTAGTCAATGCAAGCTAATGGAATTTAGCACAAGGTCTTGCCAATTTCCCTTGAATAGGGTTGTGGGTTATTAGGCAGAATGCCTATTTATGAAAGCTAAGCAATGAAATGCTTTATTGCAAAAACATACTGCCAAACTAACGAAGCAAGGAAAAACAACACAGTGGCACGCACTTCCGTGTTCAAGAATCGCAAAATAACTAAAGGTACAAAAGGCAAAAAAGACAGCACTAGGTTCAAACAACAATTATTTTCATTGACATTTATTAACAAATATAAATAAAACTTTAAGCAATATTGTGGTGTCTCACTGTCCTGAATCCACATGTATCAGTTGATGCAGAAGAAGGTAAAACCCTTTACAAGGCATGGGCCAATCAGCCTTAAAAATGGGGAAAATTCCTTCTAGACTTCCAATGCCAGATAAATCCCTCGATCAACTTTGCCAGGAATTACCTAATAATTATAGCTGTGGATATCCTTCAATGCCAGAAATGCATCCAAGCCTTCTTTGAGTGCAGATATGGAATTTGCCAGAACTGTTTCCTGTGGAAGGATATTTCACCTTTTAACCACACTTACTGTAAAGAAACCTTCCTAAACAGATGTCAAAACCCTTTTTCCTCCTTATGTAGGGAATGTTAGAATCAAGGACAGAAATTTTGCAAGGTCAAACTGTTTTCAGTGCAATGCGGCGTTCGATGACCATACTTCAGGATGTCTAAAAATGGTGTTGCGACTGACACAGGTAGATTGTAATTTTCTATTCATTCAATGTTCCTTTCAAATCAGCTTCCAAAGATCAATAACGTTGTCTTTTTTGAAGGATGGGTGTGCACCACCTGAATGAATTTTATAGATCCTGTGAGTGGCAATGTCGGCGAGTGGAGGGTGAGTTGATGGTGTGTTTATTGCACACTGCTGGTGACAGCCATGCTTCACATCAGGTCTGCCACTGACTCCACCCATGTAAGTGCTGATTGGCCAGCACTCCTTGGGCAGTGTATTTAAAGATATGTGTGTGGATTTTTATATTGTCTTGGCTATTTGCAGTTTGATAAAAGAGCATTACTGCCTGAAACAGTAGTCTGTCACTGCAGCCCTGCTTTATACAATAAAAGAGCTATAAAAGTCATCCCGATGGTGCCGACCCATACTTCAAATCTGTCTGGTGTACCCATGGAGACATTGGGGAAGGGGTCTGGGCACACCATCATACTCATTGGGTGCTTCTTCACTTGCTAATCTTGCAAAGTTAAGTCATTTGTATGACTAGGTGCAATGCACCAAATTTCCATCCCATTAAGCTGTAAGTCATCTAGTGTAAGGCCTTCAGTCATCTGTGAGAAAACTGTATCAGCTAGTGCACCATAAAGGAAATTTTAAGTGAAATGTAGTAAGGCCACTTACCTAGGGCTTTTTCCAGCCCTCTGAAGACCTACTGGTCCCTCGCCATCATTCAGCAGTAATCTGTTCTTCCTCTGTCCCCCTATGAAGCTGCATGAAGGGCCCCATGCCTCCTCCAATGCACTCCCATAGCCGGGAGTATTCTGCACTTGTGCAAAAAGTCAAAATTGCTATTGTGAAAATGCTCCCAGCCATGGCAGCACGATTGAGGAATCGAGGAAGCGCATGGCCATGCCCATACATGCGTAGTGGCCCGTGACAGGCTGAGTCGGACAGCTTTCAGAGGTGAACCACAGAGGAATGGAGTAGCACAGAATAATGGCGAGGGACCAGGAGGACTTCAGGGGGCTGGAAGAAGCTCCAGGTAAGTAGCTGGCCACATCACATTTCCCTTATCACTCCCTTTAATGGCGACAAGATGTCAAAGTTCCAAATACAGGAATTTAACCTGGCACAGAGGTAAGTCACCTTTCTGTACTATGATCAGCAGCTATAACACCACTAAAATCTTTATCTGGTGGTTGGCTAGGCTGCAGCTGTGTGTTGCAATGGAATAGGTCATTAACAATGTCTCAACAAGCATTACTGGAGAAAAAAAAAACACCAATTTATAAGTACACTAAACTCATGTGCACCCAGTATAAAAAAGGAAGCAATATCTGAGTTATTAATAGAAAATGTACAAAAATTACAAAACAAATCTATATTCACAATTAGGCAAAGTACATTGGGCTTTGATAAGCTCACTCAAAGATTATGAAAGATAATGTAATTTTCTTTGCCACTTGAATTAATTAGCCCCAACTGTCAATGATTGATATCCCCTGCTTTAAAAAGCATGTGAAACTCAGTCTGTGATGGCTAATTTGTGGTAGAACCAAAATAAACAAATCCTGCACTGTCATTAGAAAAGAAAACAGTTTTGCATCAAAGATTGATGATGTGATGTGTACTTACGGTTACTAAGGAGCTCAATTAACCTCTTAATATCTTTTGAAGTCATTTTAGTAGAAAACTGACCTAAACCTTTCAGCCTGATACACACAGCCGGAGCGCATGAAGCGCAGGCAAAACCCAGGTCCAGGCACTAATCTGCAAACCAGAATCTACACTCACATTATGAGTTTACAAGTCTAAACTGCAATCAGAACAGTGCTGAAAGCAACAACTTTCCTATAATGAACTCATCAACAGTTGAATGTTTAGATTATATGCCTTCAAAAAGGCCAAGACTCCCTCGGCTGTTGTACCTGTTCCGGGTTCTTCCTGTGAGGGTCCCTGCGAGTGATTGAACCAAATTGCACAAACGTGCACAATTTATTTAGCACCAAAAGCGACCCAGAATTAATTACAAATTCCTCACCTTAACTCAGGCTTAAGGAGTTCTTGGTATGCCCATCGCTAATTACATAGTACAAAGCTGCTCAATTAGCTCAACTGTCCATAGTTAATAGTCGCGATCATAATCCCCTCTGGGTAACCTTAGAGTCTGATCTATCCCCACTGACCCTGGGAGGATTAATGTGGGCCAAGTCTTTGTACTTTTCATTTCTTAGGTGACAATGCCCAATGTCAGTCCCTTCTTTTGCTTTATGGAAAGCCTGTAGATTTAAATATCAGCTTCAATCCCCTGCTTCTCTGATGACAGAGCGATTTTCCAACCCTGATTTTATCCCGGGAGGTTCCCCTAGAGCATTTAAATGGTGGTTACTACATACGTTTACTACTGTTGGACAATTTACAAGAGCATTTAAAATCATGACTCCAAAATATTTTATACAAAACCATTACCTACCACCTTCCTAGTCACAAACAGGTCTTCCATTTCCTCAACACCATTGTACCTTCTACTGGCTCTCTCTCTTATACGGCTTTTGAAACTACATGTAAAGAGAGCCCTCTGAAAAAAAAGAGTCTGATTTCCTTTCTCTATTCTACATTAAATGATTTTGCTTACTCAAGTAAACCACTATTTTTAGCTGAATGTGAATCTGAAATAGGAGGTCAGGAAGTGGGCATATTGTTGTCGAACTCTCACTAAACCAAGTATGTTCTTTTCCACCCTAGAGACCTCATGTAAACTGTTACACCGAGCATATTTTACCCTGGAGAGGCTTCTTAGAATAGATAGCTGTAGGTCTCCCCTGTGTTTTCGGGGTTGTGGATCCATTGGCTCTCTGGCACGTCTGGTGATCCTGCCTTAGGGCCAAATCCTACTGGTGTTCTGTCTAGTATAAAATTAAGAGTGTTCTCTCTTGTCGTGTGCCTTTCACCCAAAGTGTATTCTTATTGGGTGATAAACCACCTAAGGGCCTGTTTCCACTACACGCAGATTGGATGCAGAAAAACGCATTCCATTGAATGCCTATGGGCCTGTTTCCACTAAACGCATTCATTGGAGTCAGTTTTTATGCATCCATTCTGCGTGTAGTGGAAACAGGCCCTAAGCTGAACTATCCTGCGCACAGATTTTTACAGAATGTAACCTCCACTGCCAAGAAAGTTCTAGCTCGTAATTGGTATTCCTCCAATTTACCTTCAGAGGATGTCTTTTCACTTGTCTCAGACATTATGCTAGCTGCCCATATTACCGTTTGGATAATATGCTGGGGTTCTTTAACACATGGTCTCCTTGGATCACATGGCTGGAAAACTCTGGCCTTTCCCACGATATGCACAAGTTTTAACTTTTTCTGGATAAACTATGCCCAATGCGGTGTCCCTGAGCCACTTGTCTTGATTTGATCATTGTATGTGATTATTATGTTTCCTTATTGAATGTTTCTTATAAAACCAATCTCAAAGTAACTACCTGATTTCTGAGCACCACAGAACAGCAAATAGTCAATTAATTTTATTTATTTTTAATGGAAAACATGGAGAAATATGTGTATTTTTAGGCACGGAAAAAAAATAGTAATCCACGAAACATCAAACGGTAATCATGAGGCCTCTTTCACACAAGCATTTTCAATTGTGATGAGACATTATCAACCTATCCCAATAACTGACATTGGACATCATTTTTTTTAAAAAAAAGGTATTTGTATGTTGTATCCTGAATCAGGATTAGCTACATACCTTTACCTTGTCTCTGTAAAGTTGCATTCTTTAGATATTCAGACTTCCTGGCTGCGTGGTTGCTACCACTCTACTGGCGGGAAGTAAGAATATCTGGGGAATATGACTTCACAGAGACAAAATAAAGGTCTTCAGCTAATCATGCTACAGATGAGAACATAAAAGCACTGTAGCATTTACATAAAAAAAAGACATTCAGAGTGGAGTTAAACTTTAGACCTCTTTCACAGAGGGATGTTGCATTTGATGCGACGTTAAAGTTGTACATCATGCCCCTAACGCAGCGCATGTAGGTTATGAAATTGGACGTTATTTTGCACTGCGTTATGTGTCTCTTGGTGCGCCGTTTTCGTCGCATACTGATAGAACGAAAACGGCGCATGCATTACATTTAAAAACAAAAAACATTACTGAGCATGTGCAACATACATAACGCAGCAAATGTATTGCTAAATGCACAGAGCACTTTCTAAATATTGATACACGTTACACACAACGCAACGTGTGCACTGTGAATGTCGCACAGACTTTGTATTGCTGTGCGTTAGTCCACGTTAAAACGTCGTCTAACGTGCGACTTTATCGTCGCACTGTGAAAGAGGCCTGAAGTATCAATTTATAAACTTATAACAAACTATAGTGTATTTTTGGCTTCAACTAATCTCTCTGCATCTCAGATTCATGAGAAAAATATGGGGTGGAGCCCGAGCACTGCCACCACGCGTGAAAACCAACCGCACATTACACCACAGCAGAGTGGGCAGCCATTCCTAGTGCCCTTACCAGGAAAGAAACAACCCACCATTACTAGCCAAATGAAATACAAAAACACATGGAAAGGCAATGCTTACAAGCAGCACCTCCTATTTACCCCGGTCTGCAGAGCAATAACCAGTCAGCCAATGTAAAGACACAATAATGTGTCCAGACGTGCAGTACTGAATCTAGAATGGACTGAACCAAGCAGTGGCAGCACTCGTGGCGGCATTAACATTGTATGATGCATCTGGCTTCTAGAAATTCCCAACACCATCTCCATATATTGTTATAAGCTGATGGGTTGTCAGTATCAGACTGGGATTTTGTTCTCCAAGCATAGTACCAGTAGTTTTTTATTCTTAAAACTGTCTGGGGAACAGCAAGATAAATGAGTGCAGGTGCCCCTGACAGTATGATGTTCAGTGAGGGACTTGCATATTTATTATTGGCCAATTCAGATTTTACACAAGTAGTTAACATGCAGAGGCGCAAAATGCCTGTAATGGTTGATGTGTTGAGACAAGAAAAAGGAAGTAATGTTAACACATGGCTCTGATGCTATGTCTAAGAACCAGATGTAGCATGTGAGAAGGTGACTGTGTTGCCATAAAGAGCTGAAAAGAGCCTGTGTGTGGTACAGGAAGACATTGGCCTGCATAAATGTGTGAGGAAAAGGAAAGCTAAAGAACCCTACACAAGAGAATTGTGGTTATTAAAGTCTAACAACTGCTGCATGGTGTTAAATCTCCAATTTACACTGAAAGCCTACCGCTGCGATGATATATGCTAGGCTTTCTTTAAAATATGTTTTTCTGCTGTGTAGATTGAACCAACCACACTGGAATATGTGCTAGTCATGGATTGTAAGAGTGCAAACTGCATTTGTTAAAAAGGGAACCTGAAGTGAGGGGGAATATGGAGGCTACCATATATATATTCCTTTTAAATACAGATTGCCTGACAGTGCTGCTGATCTCTTTGGCTGCAGTGGTGTCTCAATCACACACCTGAAACAAGAATGTGGTTAATCTTGTCAGATTTTTGTCAGGAACATGTGATCTGCATGCTTGTTCAGTGTCTATGGCTAAAATTATTAGAGAAAGATTCAGCAGGACAGCCATTGCTGTGTTTTTCTTTCATTTATAATGTATTTTTCCTTAAGGGCTCATTTCCATATGCACACTTTGAACCGCACTTATGGAAACGCGATTGCAGGGACATCAGGCTGATGTTTCCATACATGTGCTGCGATTCACCACTGAATCACAGCGCATGGTTGCTCGCGATCCCATTCATTATAATGAATAGGATCGCAAGCACCGCGCCCAGGGGAGTCAGGTGCAACCAGAGCAGGGACAAGGTCCTCTGGCACCCAAGGCTGAGTCACCAAAGTGCGCCCCTCCATCCTTCCCACCCCAGCCGTCACACACTGATTGCTATTAGACTAAGAGGTGTCCCAGGGCCCCCAACCCTCCCCAACACCTTAATCTCTAGTTATGTGGCTTGCAGTCACTTCCATGTATCCACTTTTCTTATTTCTCTCTGCTACAAACACAATAGGGGAATGGTAGCTGAGTGAGTTGTGCATCCCCTCCTACACTGCGCCCTGAGGCTGGAGCCTCTCTCGCCTCTGCCTCGGCCCAGCCCTGGGTGCAACGCAGAGCCTTGCTGAAGCACGACTCCTGCGCTACACTAATAGAAATGAGCCCTTAGGCATAAGTCTTACTGGATATGACCATATCTACTTCTCTTGGGAGCAAGATGTCCAAAATGTAGAAACAAGTATCCTTATACGTTACCCTAATCTTGCATTGTTTCAGTTGCATACCTACTGTGCGCACAAATGTACACTGCGGGGGGCGCATGCGCGGCGCCGACGAGGACACATGTAAGTCCAGGTCGCTCCGCTCCCAGGCTGATCTCCGACGGACTTTTTAGCAAAAATTAGCACACCTGCAGCCGGTGAAATCACAGCTACAGCTCCCCTAACATGCCAGGCAAAGGAGGAGACAAGAACGGAACGAAAATCTGCACCTCCACCCCGGCAAACAAAAAGACGTCACAGCAGACCCACCGCCCTGACAAAACCAAGATGGCGGACGAGCACAGCAGAGCAGCCCGGAGCGCTCCTAATACTCCGGACAGACAAAGCACATCCCCTCAGCATTTCAATCCTGACCTGGATGAAACGCCTCAACTGCCTCCCATGCATGAGGATTTGCTCACTCACATACAAAGAGTCTTCAGACTCGAACTAAAGGAGGCAGTTAAAAACATCACCGACCAGATAAAGGATCTCGGGCACCGACTGGATGAGGTGGAACAACAACTGGACGATATAGCAGACGCACAAGAAGCGGACAAACAGCAAATCGACCAGCAAGCTGATAAAATAGAAATGCTAGAACTTAAATTAGAAGACGCTGAAAACCGCAGCAGAAGAGCCAATTTGCGCATCAGAGGCCTGCCTGAAACGGTCGTGGACCTGAAGCCTGCGGCCTTAAACATCTTCAGCGCGCTTCTACCAAAGATGGATCCTGCGCAATTCCGCATCGTACGGATCCATAGAGCACTGACGAAAGTACGAAATCCTGATCTACCTAAAGACGTCATATTGAAATTTCAATACGAGGAGGTACGTGATCTGATACTAGAAGCCGCCCGCAACCTCACGACCCTCCCAGGAGCCCCGGCCTCCGTCCAGCTATATGCTGATCTGGCCTCAACCACCATTCAACGCCGTAGAAATATGCGCCCGGTGACACTATCACTCCAAAAGGCCTCGGTGAAATATAAGTGGGGCTTCCCCTTCGCTTTAATCTTTACCCACAAAGGTACCACATATACAAGTCGCTCTCCAGAGGAAGGCCGCAAGCACTTGGAACAAGCAGGGATCCAGGCGGAAGCTATGCCAATAATACCACTCCCGCTGCGCCCTGCCCGCCCGGCCAGAGTATGGGCAACCAGAAGAAAACGACTCCGGCCTGCACAGGCCCCAAGATCCAACGTGTGATTTACTACTACTCCTGGAAGCCATAAGATGCGACTAAAACCTGCGAGCTGAGGCCGGGTCCCCATGGGTCGGCCTCCACAAGTTCTTTTACCCGCACTCTGCCTATGTGATCCAGGCCCCGTTGGACTTTCCCGGATGGAACTGATCAACCTCTAGCAAACGGATGCGTGAGTACTGTGAACCCCATAAGAGATTTTGCCTCTCCCTTTCTAGCTCTTTACAAGAACTTAAGCCCACACTGGAAGCATTGATCTGAGGTGATCTGAGCCAGACTCGAGCTATGGGCCTCTACGATATCTGTTATTCTCATAAACTCTACATCTTATCGAGACCCCGAGTTCCATGAACACATTTGCCCTAATGGAGGTCTCGGCCACAAAGGCTTCTTACTTTATTTACCCAAGTCCCCCCTGCTCCAAACAACGTAACACTTTATTTATGTGCGCTTGTATATTATTCCACCTGAAAAAAGGTACCCTAGCATACAACTACCATTGGACACTAGATGGTGCTGCAGGACTACAAATGCTCTATTATTACGTTTGAAAATTTTAACATACTTTTCCTCCACAGGATGTCGGAGAAGCTGGGACAGGCAATGCTGTCCCCCACAAATGGTCAGAGCTGTCTGCACTATTTTATTGCTCTCAGCTCTCACCATTACCTTGAGGATGTTCTCCTCTATCCTAATGATCCATACTGTTATTATTACTGTTAAGCCATGTTGGCTATTCATTTTAAATGTTTCTAAAGGTTACATGCAGGTATTAGTCACACAGGTTGGCCAAAGGGGGTGGCCCGAGGGGGGGAGGGGCGGGGCCCTGACTGACATCTCAATACTTACCAATAGAGACCCACATATGCACTAAACCATGACCCAAGTTAATATACTATCACACAACGCAAAGGGATTAAACTCCCCAACTAAAAGAAGGAAAGCCTTTCTGGACTACCAAAAATGCAGCCCGGATATACTATGTATCCAAGAAACGCATTTTACTAAAACTTCATTCCCCAAATACTACCATTCCCTATACCAAAGACATTATGTTTCTTCAGCCAACACCAAACATAGAGGGGTTCTTACGCTACTCAAAAATTCACTGCCATTTGTTCTTGAAAATACTATAAACGATGACGAGGGAACCTATATAATATTGATTGGCACTATCCAGTTGCGCAAGCTCTGTATAGTTAACCTGTATGCTCCACCCGAAACTCCAATGAAACCTATTAACGAGATTCTCAAACACTTAGAAAAATACCCAACTCACTCTATTATATGGGCAGGAGATTTTAATATCGCTCCCAACCCAGGCCTAGACAGGTCACAACAACCCCCCTCATCTAAACAGAAACAGCTCGCCAGATCACTAGGTAAAGTCCTCAATGACTACCATCTGGTAGACTCCTGGAGGGAGCACAACCCTACTCTACGTAGCTATACATTTTTCTCCACTGCGCACCACAGCCATTCCAGGATCGATACAGTCCTCTTATCAGCCACCTTAATTCCTAACCTAATATTTGCCAGACACATGATTGGTTCATGGTCTGACCATGACATGGTCTGGACGGCCTGCTCCTCCCTGACTACCCCAATTACACGCCCACCATGGAGACTTAACGAAAGTCTGCTAACAGATAATGAGGTTGTTCTGGAGGTGGAGGAGCAACTAACAAACTACTTCCAAATAAACGATACGGGCCAAATCAAGCCTGATACTCTCTGGCTGGCCCATAAGCCAACTATACGAGGCCATCTCATAAAATTAGCCTCACAAAAGAAAAAGTCAAAAACAAAAACTCAGCTTAATCTAGAGCACAAGCTCTCTCAACTTCAAAGAGCTCATGCCTCCTCTCCCTCCAGATACCTATATAAACAAATAGTGGACACACAAAACCAGATAGACATCCTTCTCTCAGCACGAACAGAGAAAGCCATAAGATGGACCAAATCAAAAAACTATGTCCAATATAATAAGCCTAACACATGGTTGGCTAGAAAGCTCAGACAAACTCACGCTACCAATAAAATCTTACAAATTAGGAACAGAAAGGGTGAAATCACAGCAGACCCCCTCAAGATACACACAGAATTCGCCGAATACTATAAATCCCTCTACTCAGCCAACATCCATAAACAACAGCCCCTTACAACCAATACATTCTTCCAAAACCTAAAAACACCTGTCCTGAAACCTGAAAGCGCGGCAGCCCTAAACCTCCCAATATCAGACATGGAAATATTCCTAGCCATCAAAAAATTAAAAAATGGAAAAGCCCCTGGCCCTGATGGCTTCTCAGCTATTTACTATAAAAAATTTAAGAAACCTCTCATACCCTACCTTAAAAAGATCTTTAATTCCACCTTAGAAGGAAAGACCCCAGCTCCAGAATTCCTACAATCTACAATAGTAGTTATCCCCAAACCAAAACGAGACCCTCTCGACATTAAAAATTTCAGACCGATATCACTCCTAAACCTTGATTATAAAATACTAACAGCAATATTAGTGGCTAGGCTAAACAAAGTTTTGAGCTCGCTTACTCATAGAGATCAAGTGGGATTTGTCCCACTGAGGCAGGCCCCTGATAACCTAAGAAAAGTGATTAATCTACTACATATTGTCAAGGCCTCTAAGACACCATTTGCCTTGCTCTCCCTCGATATGGAAAAGGCCTTTGACACTATAGACTGGTCATTTATGCACACCACCCTGGCTAGGGCAGGTATCGGAGGCTCTTTTTTAAACGCTATCAAGTGCCTATATTCTAACCCTATGGCCCAACTTAAATTGCCCACTGACTCTCCCATTTCGATCCCTATCCGAAGAGGCACCAGGCAGGGGTGTCCCCTGTCCCCTGCCATCTTTGCACTAATTATAGAACCCCTTGCGAGCAGAATCCGTTCTTCTATGGACATACAGGGCATTAAAGTTAAAAATTCAGAATACAAAGCCAACCTATTCGCAGATGACCTCCTACTAACCCTCACATCCCCGCATACCTCTATTCCAAATCTACTCCAAGTAGTCAAACAATTTGGCCAACTCTCGGGACTTATATTAAATGTCAACAAGTCAGAGGTCTTATTTAATAACTTGTCCAAAAATAGCGCAGAGGCACTGGCCACAAAATTAGGACTTTCCTACCAATCAAAATACATTACATACCTAGGTATAAAAATCACAACCAACCCAGCAGATTTATATGCTTTAAACTATAAACCAATCTTCTCTGAGCTGAAGGCGGACCTAACAAAATGGAACTCCCCATCAATTTCCTGGTCGGGCCGCATCCACTCTGTACGGATGAACATACTACCAAGGATTCTCTATTTATTTAGAACCCTTCCAATACAAATAACCAAGGCCTCCCTTAAAGACTTACAAACCTCCATCTTTAAGTTCATCGCGAACAATAAAAAAAGCAGAATCAAACAATCTATTATGTTCCTCAATAGAGAGAGGGGGGGCTTGGTGTTCCTGATTTATACAACTACTATAGAGCAGCTCAAATTGCCCAATTGGCTCAGCTACATGCTTCCCACAATAGACCTCTCTGGGCTGACATTGAGAATGACCTACTAGCCCCAATTGGCCTGGCCGCTCTTCAGTGGTCTACACACCTCTCATCCGCGAAATATAAAAAACCCTCGCCCCTAACGGCCCATTCATTATTCCTCTGGCAAAGACTGAGATTCACTAAAAAGCTACAATCTGAGGTCCCAAAACAACTCCCAATATTTGGGAATCCTGATTTCCCACCTGGATGGGAGCCTCACCCCTTTCAATGGTGGATAAACCACAATTTTATCAAGTTGGCAGATTTCCTAGTAAACGATCGGCTCCCAGGGTGGACCGTATTCTGCTCTCACACAGCTTTCCCCCCCAGGGAATACTTCAGAGCCATACAAATTTACCACTTTATAAAAGGTATAGCGAACAAGACATCCCCTATCCCAAATCGTACTACGTATGAACACTGGTGTGATCAGAGGCCTCTTGAGGGAGGTCTTATATCTTACCTATATTCGGTGTTTTCACAACCTTTAGAGGCCGATAAAATTAAATCAATGAATGCATGGGAAGAAGATCTGGGCCAAACTCTCACTATAAAACAATGGGCCAAATGCTGTCTTACCTTAGCTAAAGGAAGTAATTATTACTCACATATCGAAACTAACTTCAAAATATTGCACCGCACCTACATTACCCCCCAAAAACTGCATATCATACAGAAGGATAAGTCCCCCCTTTGCTTCAGAGGTTGTGGACAGGTGGGGGACCTTGCCCACATATGGTGGTATTGCCCTATAGCAAAGAACTTCTGGGCACGAGTGGCCTCCGCCATAGGTACAGCACTTGAGATAGATATATCCCCAGACCCCCTGCAACTTCTGCTGGGACATAAGCCTCAGGGGTGGAAATATCCGCAACACAGATTAGCCCAACACGTTGCTAAGGCGGCCCGCCTCCACATTGCCCGCCAATGGCTTAAACCCTCTCTATCATTTGAACAGGCAGACAATACCATAATGAACATTCTTATCTCAGAAAGACTCCTAGCAATAATCAACGATACAACCTTGGCCTTTACCCGAACCTGGCAGCCATGGCTCTTGGCTTCGAACTCCCTTGGCCTGAGGTCCTGCGCCCTCTCATTTTAGGTGCTATCCCCCACCCTACGGTTGACCCTGCAGCGAATAATGTCAATGCCTGCATCTCCGGTTACTGTTTATTGATAATTGTTGTACTGATTATATGACAGAATGCCCTATGTTAAGGGTTAATTCAAAAAAGCTGTAAGTTTTTCATTAAAATTTTATTCAATAAAAAACTTTGAAACTAAATGTACACTGCGGGGTTGTAAGGCACAGCACAGAAAAGGCATGTGTGTTTAGCATATATGTTGTGAACTGCTTTAAAACCCAGTGCAACAGATACAATGTAAAAGGGCCTTCATTCGGTAAGGAAGAGCAGAGAATAAATGCAACAACCTGAAAAACAAACAGATTTTTTTTTAGATTTGAGCTCAAAGAAGTGAGAGCATCAGAATTCTAATGCCTTGCTACACACAAGATGCAGAGCTGTAGTCTATCATTTTTCTCAAGACACATCTCTGTTCACAGTTAATTTTTTGAAGCATTATTTTATATAGTGGACTAAAAGCACTATAGTAAAACACTGCATAGCGCATAAAACTAAATTCCATGTGATTGTTGCCCCTTGTTTAAATGCAATTCCCATGGTGCATCACATCAAGACAGTGGGCGGTGCTAAGTAAATGTGAAAATCTACCGGTACGGTAGAAAATCACTTCTAAAGTCATGAAATGTGGCAATACCTAGAAACATCGAGACAAGGAAACAGCCACTTCCCTCTGCTACATCATATAGAACACTATATTATATAAGATACATGTAATGTTCAGCAAAAAGAAAAACAAGAGAAAGTGAAATACCTGAAGGTCAAAACTTGTTTATATTTTACTTGTAAAGCCATAAATATTTCCAACGTATACTTTAAATTGCACAATTTTCATAGTGTTTACTTTACTCTAAAAGCCATTGAAAAGATTAATATGGAAGTGATGATGCAAGTGGAAGAGCCAATGTTATGTGTGGAAGAGTGTCTGCTGACTGATGCAGCCCTCGCGTTTTAAGCTTAAAGACAGTTATTTTCTTGTTGCATACTTCAGCTACAGGGATGAATGACAAGGAAAAAAGGGGTCCCTAGGTAGCAACTAGCATTTAGCAAACCTTGACACTCTTAAGCAGCAATAGTTACAGAGACATATAAGAGGTGGAAATGAAAACGAGGAAAGAAAACCGTAGCAAGTCAAGGAACTAAATTCTGAATAAAATGTCAACATGTTTGTAATCAAGGGATAATAAGAGAAAAATATTTGGAAAGGTATCTAGGATATGATAATTAGGGATGAGCAAGATCAGTGTAGTAAAAAGCAAAAGTGTCTCAGCGTGTGTGGTCGCGCAGACTGTGGCAAAAAGGGTATCACGCTGATACGTGATGAGGTAACGTACAAGTGTATACACAAACAGTAGTACGTAAAGCGTAGTCAGGATCAGGCCGTAGTCGTACACAAAGTCAGAGGTATCAAGGTACAGAGTAGCAAGGCAATATCATAGTCAATAAACAGGCAGAGTCATACACATAAGTCAGATGTCAGTCATATAGTAAGGATCAGGCAATAACGAAGTCAGGGACAGGCCGAGTCGAACACGTGTATCAGATGGCAGCGGTACAGAAGGACGAGACAAGAGCGAGGTCAAGAGGCAGGCAAAAGTCGGTACACAGATAAATATACAATAAGAAGTTACTTCAATATATTTCGATAATATATAATATAACTACAAAATACAAGACTGACTAGCTAGAACACATATATTGTGCATCTACACAATATATTAATGTAGCTCTCGAATCTCACTAGCTAGGCCAAGAACCAGCGAACTGATTAGTATCAAGGCCAACAAGCAAGTGAATACTCTGGCCTTAAATACCCAGGATGCAGAGCACAAGCTAAGCCCCCAGAAATGACAGCACCTCCTGCAAAAAGGTGTCAGCTGATGACATCACCGCCGACACCCTATTAGACACGCCTCCTCAGCCTATAAAGACAGCTCTAAGCTGCGCGCGTCCTGCCAGAACCAACACGCCGACCCACATCTATAGGGGAGCCGGAGACGCCATCATTCTGATTCACGTCTACAGGGAAGCTGGGATGCCTTTGATCAAAGAGGAAGACAAAGCGTGCTCCAGCTGCTCCAAACCATCAGAGCAGCTTGCAGAGACCACACCAGGTAGGTTTGTCACAGAGGGTTAACTCACTGGCTCATATATGCAATTCACTTTTTCTCATGAGTTTTCACCTAGGTGATATTTTCATTGTAATAATATGCCTTTTAAACCGCCAACAAGCAAGAAAATACTAAAAAAATAATTTTTATTGTACTTTTCACCAACTTTTGGGTAGTTTTTTAATTGTAAAATGCTGAAAAGTTGTTTTAAAGCGGTTTAACACCCAGCATTACAACTTTGCTTTAAAAGATTGCTTACAGCTTACAAACTATTATGCCAGATTTTTTTTTAAGCAGAAATTCACTGAATGGGTTAAACATGACATTTTAGTGTTGGATTTAACTAGGAATCCGCATCCGTTCTTATCTTTTAGTTACAAATGTATCTTTATTTGGAATACAAATAGACCTTTGAAAAGCCTGCCGGGGAAGCCCTCTTTGTTCTCTCAGAGCAGTGTTTGTTTGTTACATTGTAGATAGATACATTCAGGGCCGGGCCGAGGCATAGGCTGGAGAGGCTCCAGCCTCAGGGCGCAGTGTAGGAGGGGGCGCAGAATTCATTCAGCTGTCATTCTTAATTGTGTTTGAAGCAGAAAGAAATAAGAAAAGGGGATACATGGCAGTGACTGCAAGCCAGATAACTACATATTAAGGTGTTGGGGAGGTTGTGGGCCCTCTTAGTCTAATAGCAATCAGTGTGTGATGGCTGGGGTGGGAGGGATGGAGGGGCGCACTTTGGTGTCTCAGCCTTGGGTGCTGGAGGACCTTGTCCCGGCTCTGGATACATTTGTAACTAAACAAGCAAGCACGGAGGAGGATTTCTAGCTAAATGCAGCACTAAAATGTCATGTTTAATCCATTCAGTGAATTTCTGCTAAAAAAAAAAAATCTGGCATAATAGTTTATAAGCTGTAAGCAATCTTTTAAAGCAAAGTTGAAATGCTGGGTGTTAGACCACTTTAACTTGTTGCCGACCACATCACGCCGATGGATGTGGCTGCGGCGGCAGTCCCAGGACCACCTAATGCAGACGGGTGTAAAGTCCTGGGGCGGGAGCTCTGCTCCGTCATCAGCCTCCCAGCGGCGATCACTCTAGGAGACTGTTAGACGGCGCAGGGGTGATCCGTGGTCATAGGCTGAAGCCTATCACAGCTGATCACAGTGATTGGCTGGCGGGTGGAGGGGGGATATAGTAAAAAAAAAAAAATAAACACATTTATTTAAAAATAAATGACAAATATTTATCAAAAAAACCAAAACATCCAGAGAACTCTGTTGGTGGGCAGAAAAAGGAGGGGGGATTACTTGTGTGCTGAGTTGCATGGACCTGCAACGAGGCTTTAAAGCTGCAGTGGCCCGATTTGCAAAAAATGGCCTGGTCTTTAGGGGGGGCGTTTAAGCCCGTGGTCCTCAATTGGTTAAAGAGAAGAGGAAAATAATCTCCTAGGACATTGTTTCTCAACATTTTATTGGTATGTACCCCTTTTAAAACCCTTTACTCACCAAGTACCCCCTAGCATAATAAACATTATCACAAATACCCCTTGACAAATATATATTTAATCATAGTACATGATAACTGGTTCTAAAAAATGTCCAAGCATTTACCATTGCTTTTAACTAGTTAAATAAGTATTATTTTTTAAAACTCTAAATCTGTTATTCTTTGTTAAGTATATCAAGCCTAAGTACCCCCTGGAACCATCAGAAGTACCCCCTGGGGTACGCGTACCGCACGTTGAGAACCTAGGTCCTAGGAGATAGCTTAGGAGAAAAAGTTAATTGCATATGGGCCCCTGTCTCACGAAGCTGCGATTCATGCTTCTGTCATCCATTCCGACACTTCTGCTTAGGCAGCTTGAAGCCAGTAAGATGGAAAGCAGCATGCAACACAATGGCTATAAGTGGAAACATGGGTAAGGTAACCCTCCCTGCCACAGTCCACTCCCCCCATACAGGCCAAGACAGTTTCTCTCTTCATGAAAATGATCTCACGCATTCAAAATCATAATGTATCCAATGAATGGAAATGGAGGAAAACTAGAGTTAACCAGGATTTCCTACAGTACAAGACTAACCTGCTGCAGTTGCACACTGCCCTTGCTCAAGCTCATTGGAGCACAAGCTTCCAACCCCTGGCGTCTTTTTGCCACTTTCAACTTCCTGCTTAAACCCACCCCCCACCCTCCATTTCCTCCCTCTCTGCCACAGATTTAGCCACCCACTTCACCCCAAAAAAATTGTCTCCATCCATCAGTAAATAGCCAATCTTTACCTCCCCTCCTTGAATCTCTCCACTGGCTTCCTATCCAGTCCAGAAACAGATTCAAGATACTGTGTCTGACCTACAAATCTGTCCACAAAACCTGTCCAACCTACATTTCCGATCTTACTCAGAGGTACACACCTAGCCGCTCACTCCACTCTTCCAATGAACTTTGCCTGACCGCCCCCCCCCCCCCGCATCACCCAGTCCCATGCATGCCTCCAGGACTTCTCAAGAGCTGCTCCAGGACTATGGAACTCCCTACCTCCATCCATTAGGGCAGCCCCCTCCAACATCTTCAAGAAGGCCCTCAAAACTCACCTTTTCACTCTGGCCTACTACCCCTCACAAGTGCTCTAAACACACAGCTGAACTCTGGTCCCCTACCTTTCGTGTCCTTACCTCTCCCTCTAGATTGTAAGCTTTTGGGCAGGGTCCTCCTCCTTTTGTGTCCTACCTGATCATGCATCGCCATTACTGTGAACCCATGCTATGCATCTGAGTGAACCTAACTTGCCTAATCTCCATGCTCCCATCCAGTGACTGACTAAGCATTACCTTGTACTCATACTGTGCTGCATGATCTGGTCTTTTTTGTATTCCTGTATTGTCATTTTGCTGTATGTCACCCCTAAATATTGTCTGTAACCTAAACTAATGTCCAGCGCTGTGTAATATGTTGGTGCTTAATAAATAAATAAATGTATAAATCCAAAAAGCATAATAGTTTATAGTCCCTTATTTACCCAGATTATATAAAAAATATGCTTAGAGGGCATTCTACTCTTTAGACTTATCAGCCACCACTGGACCACACCGTTCTGGCACCTTAAGGACTAGAGCATTTTTTCACTGCATGATCAATGTAATTAGGTCACAGTGTTCACAGAGTTAGGAGCCAACAGTGTTTTGAAGTCATTAGTGTCATCAGTGGCAGTTCGTGGGATTGCAGTCAGACCCACTGTAGTTAAATTTACAATGTGTAAGGCTTAAACACCCACAAGCATGGCAAAGATTTAATTGTGCGTAGCCCCAATTGGTTAAACTAATTATGCTCTGTTAGATGCTGCTTTCTCCAGTACACATAGTAGCATCTGAATACCGCTGAACATTATTGCTTCCATGCCACAAGCCCCCAAAAAACATAAATAAAACCAGTGGTTAAGTGGTTCATGTCCTGATTTCACTTGTGGCTAGAAGGGGTACACTTCTGTTGGCAATGAGTAAATACAATAGAATAGCATAGAGTTATGGATTACAGGCAAGAAGTCTCTTTAGGTTTCAAGCCAGTGTCAGCTGGCATACACAGATGTCTCAAATATGAGTCTCAAGTCAGTGTTCTTCAAAGCTGCCCCCCTGATATAATGAACATGACATCACCTAGCCAGCAGCAGGATAGGAAGATTGTATCATACATGGCCACCTTAAACTGTGATTTCATACCCACTACTTCTTTAAAAACTATAGTATACAACATAAGCACATACATACATACATACATACATATATATATATATATATATATATATATATATATATATATATATATATATATACTACAAGACAGAAATCCGAGAATTCAGAGTTAAGCGATACCCTTATACCTGGAGAATACACTTCTTCATTTAATTAACATTAGAGAGAGAGACATGATAGATGCTCTAACATGGCTAGAAAAAAAACCCTGTAAGCTCGTGTTTGGTAAAATGCTCCCATGTGTCTCTTACTAGTTACTGGAGGATTGAGCAGTAGTTATATTTTGTTTCTGCTCAGAGAGAGACCCCACACTCAGAATCATATTGGTGGGCCTGAGGCAAGACATTATGGGAATGTGCTTTGTACTCTGCTGTAAGACAGTATAAGACGTGAATTGTTGAACCAAAGACAGTCCTTAACCACTTAAGGATAACAGGCTACCCCTTGACACCCCCCCCCCCCCCCGCAGATACCAGGCTATTTTTTAAGCGATCTGCAGCTTTATCATCTCGCTGCAGAGCCATACAACTGCGCACACAGATGGACCCCTCCTTTCTGCCTACCAAACGAGATTTCTGTTGGTGGGCTCTGATCGCTGCTGGCATGTTTATTTATTTTAAATAAAAATGTGTATTTTTTTTTTATTTTTACCTTCCCCCACCAGCCAATCAGGGCGATCCTCTCTCATAGGCATCAGCCTAGGAGAGGGGATCACATTTGGAGCCTCTCCAGGGGACAGCTGAGTGACAGGGCCGTAGATCGCAGCGCTGTACAATGTAAACAGACAGCGGTTTTGCTGTCTAACAGTCTGTTAGCGGTGATCGCTGCTGGCAGACTGTTGAGGGAGTGGAGCTCCATCAGTCAAGCGGAAAGGCTTGCAATCTCCACCCCAAAGACTTGCCACCAATCGGTGTTACACGGTCCTGGGGGAGCCACCTTGCGTCCGCCGATCGGCGTTAGGTGGTAGTAAGGTGGTTAAAGTGGAGCTATAGCAAGCTAATTAATTCTTCCACATTCTAATTAATGTGGCTAATTAATTCTTCCACATTCAAGGTGCTCTCTGATGCGTACATGTAGACACTAGTCTCGTCAAACATCACTGTGAAGGTGCTCTACTACAAACTATATAAATGAATGAAGGTGAAGGTTAAGCTTCCTCTTACTATAACTGCAATAAATGTGCAGCTTTACTGCATGGCTCCCACCATCCGTACCACAGACCTCCAGTGTACATTACATATTCAATGGGTCCTCTTCTCCTATAGAGTAATATCAACCTGCTGGATCTTCTTTGTGAGTATCAGACCCAAAGCTCTTTGTCCACTGCCTTCTGGCACACAGCGCACCCCCCCCCCCCCTCTCTTAAAATGCCATGGTGTTTCTCTATCTCGAATAGAGAAAATATCATGGCTTTTTTTCAGCAGGGGGTAGGGCTACATGTTAGAAGAAAGCAGAAACAGAGCCCTCAGATTCACAAAAAGAAGACCCAGCAGGTTATTATAATTTTATAAGAGAAGAGGACCCATTGAATAGGTAATGCACACTGGAGTTCTGCTTTAAAAGGAACCCAAGGTGAGAGGGATATGGAGGTTGACATGTTTGTTACCTTTTAAATAATGCACATTCCCGGCAGTCCTGCTGATCCTCTGTCTCTTAATACTTTAAGCCATAGACCCTGAAAAAGCATGCAGATCAGATGTCTATGATAAATCTGCCAAGATTAGCTGCAAGCTTGTTAAAGGTGTGTGATTTAGACCCTACTGACCAGAGAAATCAGCAGGACTGCCAGGCAACTGGTATTGTTTAACCAGTTAATGACAACTTCAAATCCTCCCCCCCCCCCCCAAAAAAACACTTGTAAAAAAAATCCGTTTTAAAAAAAATACATAAATAGTTGCCTTAGGTGTGAGGATATATGTGGTGATGATGATATGTACGGTAATATGCAGAACATAGCAGCCATATTGTATCGCGTGTAAGTCATATTTTCACCTTTTCTGTCTGTGCAATGTGTATGGCTGAAGGAAGCTGCTACTTGAGTTTCTGTATTCAGTTCCTCTGGAAGTGGACGCTGGTAATTGGATCTGCTGTAGGCCAGGAAATGGCTTATTAGGCAATAGCAGTTAGGTCCTTACCTTTGATCTGCTATGAAATACTGTATCATATGTGTATGTCTGCTAAAGCCAGTCTGGCTTTGGGGGAAGCTGTGATTGTCTGCATGAAAGTATGAAGTACGTTAGCATTCAGATACTCTGGAGACTGCGGCCGCCAGCAAGGATACAGGTAATTGGGTAACAACACTCTATTCTGTCCTGGATCTGCAGAACAGGTGTTGCACTGCTTTGAACTCTGTATGTGTAAACAAGCCAATATACAATCAGACTGAGTCTGGAAAGATGAAGTGTTTGAGTTGCTTTGAAGTCTGCAAAGTTCAAAAGTGGGACAGGAAAAACCTTGGAAGTTGCATATCACAGCCAGGAAGCCCTTACTACAGAAGTCCTTTTTGATGTGTGTGTTACAATACAATTTTACCTGTGTAAATTAGATCTATAGGGAGATGGGAAATGTCTGGAAAGTTAATTAAAACTAGTTCCTCCCCTTCCCAATGGGCTTGCAGCCTCAAGGCATATCTCCCAGCATACAAGGCAGGGCCAGATGCCTAAAAATCATCTTCTCTGGAGGGTGGCGCATAGCTAGAGATGATCCTGAGCGAATTAGAACATTCGTGTCCCTCCACGGCCCAGTTGGACATTTGCGCTGGTAAATGTTCAATTTCTGTTTATTCCCGTTTTATTTTTAAGCAACCTGTCTTATTGTGTATCTTTGCAACTTTTAGCTTTGTAATTGTTACTATGTTTTTGTAAATCTTTTGTATATATTATTTCTGCATTGTTCCACTTTTTTCTGGAATATTAGAACTTTTTTTTAATAAGTTTGACTTCTGATGTATTAAACCAGCACATAGCCTAGAAAGAAACTGCAGTGTAATTTACGTTACAAGTTCAGTGCCTGATTGTGCCTTGCTACTGTACGATTGTATTGTGTGTGTGGCATTCCCGTGTTTGGCCTAAGCGCAAAGCTGACCCAAATACGGAAATGCGGACTACGTGCAGATCACTCGACAGCAGAGTGGGAATCGTGGAAGGGTCTAGCAGCAGCTAGTGGCGGCAGTGAGAAGTGCTTTGAGGGGCGACAGCCTTGTTGTAGCTTCAATAAGGCTGCTACCCTCTCGATATGATCAAACCCGCAGTCGTGAACCGTATCTGCAGGCATGCCGCAGGGCCGGTTCCCTACATAGGGGCTTGTAATTATGGACCAGACAAAAAAACAAAAACAGAAAAATAACACCTACAATATATACACTCGCATATATGCTAAATTTTTGACCCCAAATAGTGGCCCAAGAGTGAGGGTCTCGGTTGCTGCACCTGGAAGAAGACGCACATTGAAGGGGAAGGGGGTTTCTGCACATGGAAGAAGGAGATGCACATGGAAGGAGAGCTGAGTTTCAGCATCACATGTCCGGGGATTCCTTTCTTCTCTGACGCTCTCACTGTGTCTATCTATGATGCCATCTAGTGGCATCTTGAGACACAGGGAAGAAGGGAATCCCTGGACATGTGATGCAGATACTCAGCTCCCCTTTACCCGCAGACAGCATTGCGGGGCCCCGGACATTTGACGCTGGCACGCGGCACTCCTCTAACCGACATCATTACAGGGGCCACGCCAGCCTGGACTGGACTGGTAAGTGAACGCTTCACTGCAGAAAGCTCTGCAAATCACGGGGGTAGGGGGCAACTCCCTCCCCTTCCGTGTGCATCTTACTTTTCCATGTCCAGCACCCCTTTTCCATTACATGGGCATCTCCCTCTTCCATGTGCAGCAACCCCCTTCCCCTTCCATGTGCGTCTCCTTCTTCCATGTGCAGCAATCTCCTTCCATGTGCGTCTCCTTCCATGTGCAGAAACCCCCTTCCCCTTCCATGTGCGTCTTCTTCCAGGTGCAGCAACTCCCTTCCCTTTCCATCTGTTGCACCCTGTTCCATGTGCAGCAACCCCCTTCCATGTGCAGCAACCACCTTCCCCTTCCATGTGCAGCAACCACCTTCCCCTTCCATGTGCAGCAACCACCTTCCCCTTCCATGTGCAGCAACCACCTTCCCCTTCCATGTGCAGCAACCACCTTCCCCTTCCATGTGCAGCAACTCCCTTCCATGTGCAGCAACTCCCTTCCAGGTGCAGCAACTCCCTTCCAGGTGCAGCAACTCCCTTCCAGGTGCAGCAACTCCCTTCCAGGTGCAGCAACTCCCTTCCAGGTGCAGCAACTCCCTTCCAGGTGCAGCAACTCCCTTCCAGGTGCAGCAACTCCCTTCCAGGTGCAGCAACTCCCTTCCAGGTGCATCTCCTTCCAAGTGCAGCAACCCCATTCTCCTTCCATGTGCATCTCCCTCTTCCATGTGCAGCAACCCCCTTCCATGTGCATCTCCCTCTTCCATGGGCAGCAACTTCCTTCTCCTTCCATGTGCATCTTATATGCGGGTCAATGACTTTGTCCTGCTTTCTGGGGTAAAAGTTGGGGGGGGGGGTCGGCTTATATGTGAGTATATACGGTATATTTCCAAATACTATATTGTCGCGATACATTGTGATAGGGACATAATTTAAACAGTTTAATAATCCGGACAACTGGGCAAATACAATGTGTCGGTTTTATCCACAGGAGAATGTTTAATTTTAAAACTATAATGGCCGAAAACCGAGAAATAATTTTTTCCATTATTTTCTTATGTTTCCCTTTAAAACACATTTAGAATAAAAAAAAATTCTTAGCAAAAGGCACTACCCAAAGAAAGGCTAATTGGTGGCGAAAAAAACGAGGTATAGATCATTTTATTGTGATAAGTAGTAATAAAATCATAAGGGAATAAAAGGGAGGAGCACTGACATTTAAAAATTGCTCTGGTCCGTTAGGGTAAAAACCCTTGGGGATGAACTGGTTAAAAGGAAATAAATACGGCAGCTTCCAAAGGTTTCACGCCTTTGGTTCCTTTTAATGCTGAACATTGTGAAGTTATGTTATTATTCCCATATCATAGCCTTATTTCAAGTGATTTACTTTGTTTTTTCAGATTTGAAAAAAATATAACAAGTGAGATTTTTACTCGAAGGAACTAGCAGGACCCTTAATCTGTTAGTACAGTTAAGCTTTAATAGTCCTTAAGGTGGCCACACACCATACAATGTTTTTAATATCTGTTCAATTTAAGAATTGCAATCAATTTTTCTGACTGATTGTAACATTTCAAAAATATGACCAATGTACCACACACCTATGTTAAATTTTTCCCCAATTATGATAAAAATGATTGGAAACTCTGAGAAAATTGCATGGGTGTGTATATTAATAAATTGACAATCTAACACACACCATACAATCTTTAGAGAAATTGAAGAAAAATATCTGGCATTCTGGATAGATAAAAATCGAAAAAAAACGGGAAATCCGATCGGATTTTTCAGTCGAATGGAAAAAAAAAAAGCTTTCGATTTTTTCGGGAGATCCGATCGTTTTTATCGAATTGCCGTAAAATCGGATCATTTTACTGTATCGTGTGTGGCCACCTTAAGTAAGAGGAGTACCTCTCCTCAGAGTAATAGTAAGTTATTGCTCTCTTTCACCATGCTGTCATTACTGACAGCTACACACACCTGTTTGATCATTCAGCAAAAATGAACCCATGCGTCAGTCACGTTTCCCTTACCCACACGCTATAAAGAAAACATATGGACCATTTATTACGTACCCAGTCATAGGAAACGATCCAACAACCTCTTGCAATTCCAAAGATAATATTCAAAGTCCGTCGTGGATTTCCAGAAATGACATGAGTGGTGCTTTCACAAACTTGATCTGAGAAAGTGAAGCCTCCAAACTTTTTCACAACTTGAATTACTGTATTTTGTTTCCTAAAATAAAAATAAAGTACTGGCATATAAGAAATGTACAGCTTAGTTTTTAGCCAAATCCGTTATTAAATGACTGCAAAGGTACTTTAAGAAAAATGAAATAATACAGTAGTGTCCCAGTTATCTGGGACTTTAGCAACCGGCAGTCTCACCTAACTGACAAAGATTGCTGGGAGTATTGACAGAAGAGAAGATCAATTTGTGAAACAGAGCCCTGGGATTCACAAAAAGAAGACCCAGCAGGTTATTACAACTTTATAAGAGAAGAGGACCCATTGAATAAGGTAATGTACACTGGAGGTCTGCTTTAAAAGGAACCCAAGTTGAGAGGGATATAGAGGCTGACATGTTTATTTCCTTTTAAATAATCATCTGATTATCTCGATAACAAAGCAGTCAGCTTAGCACCCCTGTTCTGGCCAATTATTGCAGGAAGTCTTCTACCACACACACTTTATGCCTTGGTTATCTTTATTATTCACTTCCACATTCCCATATCATACCGTTTGCCAATGTCCTCTGGCTGACTCAAGAGCTCAGCAAGTTAAACTCCCTGTTGGTATGGATGAGCATGACTCGTCCAGGGAAAAATAGCTGAAACCGGTATGGATGAGTCAGGGTGATCCAGCAGTTCTAAGGCAAGTTTCTGTTTTTATTTCACATGCATTTTTCAAATTAAAATTCACATGTGGATGCTCTGGAAACCTGCTTGTGAAAATTCCCATAATGTGAATTTTAATGTGACAAAAACTCAAGTGAAAAACCACATTTACTGCCAAAGAGTTGTAGAGTAGAAATATTGTGGCCTGGCAAAAGGGGAAAATTCAATTAAAATTTCTTTGACATGATTTTGTGTTTGAAACTTTTATTAAACTGGACCCTTGCTTGATACATTTTGGTAAGTCACAAGCAAAAATTTCATGAAAATTAATTGAACTGCTTTTTTTCACAAAGATCCAGCAGAAATTGAACACCAGAGAAGTTAATGGTGTTTTTGCGGATCTCCGCTGTCTGTCCTGCAAATATGTATGTGGGGGCATGCTAACAAAATAGGAGGCTGCATTATGCTCTACTATAGCATTGAAATGGAATCAAGCACATACTTACATACAAATCACGATACATTATCTCATTGTAGACAGATGACATTCATAGTAAGTTGAAGACACAAAGCATACTTTAAAGAGACTTCAGCAACTACGTAATTTCATAAAAAAAAATAGCTAACCCCATACTCATTTCAACTACAGTCCGCCACTAAGAAGTATCTTAGTACACCTGATCTCATCATCATCAAACTTCCTAAAAGACTAAATCCACAGAATAACTGATTAGTTATCTTACAATGTCTAACTGTATCTCACAAAAAGGGAGCACACTTCTTAAATGTTCGTAAATATTTTATTATAACTTTCATGGGCCAACACTGAAGAAATTACGCATTATTACACATATTATTTATATACCATAATAGTGTAATGCTGGGTACACATCATACAATTTTCTGTTAGATATACCTGCCAGATCGATTTTTTCCAACATGTCTGATCTGAATTTCGATCGGTTTTCCGATCTTTTTGTTTTTTCTCAAAAGTTTTTTATTGGTTTTGAATATAAAAAGCGGTAAAACAGTGCAATATCAAAGTGTGTTTTACAGATAACCACTTAGTGCAAATTTAAGTACAGTTTGAGGTACAACAGAATCTGCAAAGGCAGAAAATATTACATGTAGAAACATTATGGACATCAGCAGCACTAAGGCGACAATTACTGACATCCCAAGTCAACAGTAAACTTAATAGAATAGTGTTTGGAAAAAGGAGACCACCACAGAGAGTCGGTGGCTCAATGATCTTGACAGTTTGTACCTTTCAAATTTTTGTGTAGATCAGGGGTCGGGAGGGTGTCAGATGTTAGCCTTATGAAAATGACCCATGGGCTACTCCAGAAGTATAATAAGTGTTATATGGCTAGCTTCATTATTTAATGCATCATCCTGATGGGACAGAGGCCATCAGGGAGGAGGTAAGAGAGGAAGGAATAGAAGGAAGGAAGGAAAGTGTTAGGGGGGAGAGGATAAGAAGAAAATGGTGCCGAGCAACTGCCAATCCCATTGTGATGCCGGTTTTTCGATCTTTTTAATCATTTTTCGATCATGTTTTAATGGATTTTCATAGAACTGAAAGAAAATCAATAAAACGATTTAAAAAAAACTATCAGAAAATCAAAAAATTGATCGAAATTCAGATCGGACATGTTGGAAATAATCGATCTGGCAGGTAAATCTAACAGAAAATTGTATGGTGTGTACCTAGCATAAATATGCTGTTCCATCAAAATAACATGAAAAAAACAACGCATAAATATGCTGTTCCATCAAAATAACATGAAAAAACCAACGCACAACATAATCATATTAACAGTAACATAACATTTCAGCTTTTACAAATGGAATTGGCCTCTAAGGCTAGGTTCACATTATTCATGTAGCTAAATGCATGTTCTGTATAATACATTTCTATACATGTAAAGGATCACTATCACAACAAATTGTATAATACATGTTTAGGAATATTGTAAATAACTTTTTCTATGTTGCAGTCACTTACAGTGGGTAGAACAAATCTGACATTTTTTGGATTAAGTCCATCTCCTCATAGGGGATTCTAATAGTATTCATTTCAAAAGCACACACTGAACAACAATTGTTCAGTTCAACAGCTAGAATAGGAGTAGGGAGGCTGGCTTGCATCTTTATATGGCTCCTTTAGAGGGAGTGCTTTCGTAAAGAATTAAGTCAATACTGAGAATCCCACATGAGGAAATGGACTAGTCCAAAACCTGAAACATAAGAGAAAAGTAATTTATGGTGCATTTTACTGTGGAACAAATATACATCTTAGATGTTTGGGTATGCAGGTGTTTGAGATGTTTTCACAATAGTGGTACAATAACCAGTTCGGCCTATCTGGACGAGCTTCCTCGTCCAGATAGGCACTGCTGCTGCCGCCGGCTGGTGCGCGCGATCGGGCGCCCCCCGCGCGTGCTCCCGCTGCCCGCCGCTAGCCCCCCGATCAGTGAATGGGAATATAATTCCCATTCACCGATCTATCTTGCCCGCAGAAATACCAACGCTTTCTCTCCAGAGAGCGCGGTATTTCTGCCCCCAGGAAACATCTCCCCTGCTTTTAAGTTCCTGGATGCGAGATCGTTCGCATCCAGGACTTTTTTCACTGTGGCCATCTTGTGGCCAAATAGCAAACTGCACCAACATACATTTTTAATAAAAAAAAATATTTTACATTTAAAATTAACAGTTTCCCTCCCACACCAAAAATTACCCACATACACTTTTTTTATTAAAAATAAAAATAAAAAATACAATTAAAAAAACAAACAAAAACAACATAGTTACCCAAGGGTCTGAACTTTTTAAATATGCATGTCAAGAGAATATGTTATTATATTATTTAAAATTAGAAGCTTATAAATAGTGATGGACGCAAATTGAAAAAATGCACCTTTATTTCTAAATGAAATATCGGCACCATAAATTGTGATAGGGACATCGTTTAAATGGTGTAATAACCGGGACAGATGGGCAAATAAAATACTTGAGTTTTAATTACGGTAGCGTATATTAATTTCAAACTATAATGGCCAAAAACTGAGAAATAATGAATTTTTTTCATTTCTTTCTTAATCTTCCTGTTAAAATAGATTTAGAAAAAAATTATTCTTAGCAAAATGTACTACCCAAAGAAAGCCTAATTAGTGGCGGAAAAAACAAGATATAGATCAATTCATTGTGATAAGTAGCAATAAAATTATAGGCGGATGAATGGGAGGTGAACGTTGCTCGGATGCATGAGATTTTCTGACTGCGGTGCTGAACCGGATAATTGACTGGAAACACAGTGCAGTCATGTCGCTAAAGTACAACATTTGTGATATTCAGAAAATTAAAGGGAACCTAAACTGAGAAGGATATGGATTTTGCCTTTTAAAATAATACCAGTTGCCTGACTCTCCTGCTGATCCTGTGTCTCTAATACTTTTTGCCACAGCCCCTCAACAAGCATGCAGATCAGGTGCTCTGACTGAAGTCAGACTGGATTAGCTGCATGCTTGTTTCAGGTGTAAGATCCAGATACTACTGCAGCAGGACTGCCAGGCAACTGGTATTGTTTAAAAGGAAACCTCCATATCCCTCTCAGTTAAGGTTCCCTTTAAGGAAGCAATGCGTGCAAAAGGCATGATGCAGAAAAATAAGGTGCTATTGACGTGACTAATGTGGGCAGTACATTCTTATCCATGCATGGAGGAAAAACATAAATAAACATGGGTGGTGTTAATGAGGCCTAACTTTTTTCTACAGCACTATACAGTTTTTCTTCTAATGTGCTAAATGCTTGTGAGGGTAACAGGTAATTGCAAAGCTGCTGTCAGTCAGTAAATAGCAACACTTTTTTAGCTGACAGAACAGTTTCCAAACTATACTTGTACTGTCCAGGCATAGAGTCTTTCTGAATGCCCATCCAAACAGTAAGTGGTCTTTCACACAGAAAGCTAAACTATGCCCTTGTCAGACAATGTATACCAAGTATACTTAGCCTGGTTGACTTTATAAAGCATAGATGCGGTAAAGATTTGCAATACAGTACAGTATGGCCATCTCCACATCTGTATGCTTATCAGACAGTTCATAAGCCGGCCATAAGTGTATTTTTGGATATGATTTTGTAAAGCCTTATGGCAGCATTTTAAAACTCATTTGTCATTGGTTGAGACGGGGTGGAGTTACTCAGCAGCAAGTCTGAGCATTGCCACGATTACACTCGGTGTGCCTCAGTATGGTGGCCACCCATCCACTGCCTGTGCCCAGCTGGTGAACAGGAGCAGTTGGCAGGAGTGTGAAAGAGCTCTGACAAATTTGGTTTCTATTGCATATAAAAGGCTGTCCCTCTTCCTCCATCTGATCACCATGGGCTGCTCAGACACTAGTGGTTCTGGATCACCATGAGCTATGTGGCTATTCCATAGGTCCAAGCCCTATCACATATAGCCACATCAATCTAAGCCATGCACTGATGAGGAGAATAAGCTCTGAAATGGTTGTATGCCTGTTGGATTTGTG
This sequence comes from Hyperolius riggenbachi, assembly GCF_040937935.1. Classification (NCBI taxonomy): domain Eukaryota; kingdom Metazoa; phylum Chordata; class Amphibia; order Anura; family Hyperoliidae; genus Hyperolius; species Hyperolius riggenbachi. Next base: position 218,113,218 of record NC_090649.1, on the reverse strand, counting down.
TGGCTCTGTAAAATTTATAAGCTATAGGCTCACTAGACACCAGTAGTTCTGGGGTGTACCTGGTTTTTAGGGGCATGAAAAGTAGATTTTCATATGCAGCAGAAGAAGTTGCTATATTCATTTCCTTTTTGACAATGCACATTGCCTGGCTATCCTGCTGATTCTGAGACACTGATCCTGAACAAGCATGTTGACTGCATGCATGTTTCAGGTGTGCAATCCAATCTCTACTGCAAACAATGAGATCAGCAGGACTACAAGGCAACTGGCATTTGCACACAAAGAAGAGTGAAAGTTGGGCACTATACAGTTTATTTGCAATATGCAGCATATATTAACCACTTGAGGACCACAGTCTTTCTACCCATTAAGGACCAGGCACTTTTTCTCCATTCAGACCACTGCAGCTTTCACGGTTTATTGCTCGGTCATACAACCTACCACCTAAATGAATTTTACCTCCTTTTCTTGTCACTAATACAGCTTTCTTTTGGTGCTATTTGATTGCTGCTGCGAGTTTTACTTATTATTTTATTCATCAAAAAAGACATGAATTTTGTCAAAAAATGATTTTTTTTTACTTTCTGTGCTGACATTTTTCAAATAAAGTAAAATTTCTGTATACATTTTTGTCCAAATTTATTGTGCTACATGTCTTTGATAAAATAAAAAGCCATTCCGTGTATATTTATTGGTTTGGGTAAAAGTTGTAGCGTTTACAAACTATGGTGCCAAAAGTGAATTTTCCCATTTTGAAGCATCTCTGACTTTTCTGACCACCTGTCATGTTTCATGAGGTGCTAAAATTCCAGCATAGTATAAATACCCCCCAAATGACCCCATTTTGGAAATAAGACATCCCAAAGTATTCACTGAGAGGCATGGTGAGTTCATAGAAGATTTTATATTTTTGTCACAAGTTAGCGGAAAATGACACTGTGACAAAAAAAAAAAAAAAGTTTCCATTTCTTCTAACTTGCGACAAAAAAAAAAATGAAATCTGCCACGGACTCACCATGCCCCTCTCTGAATACCTTGAAGTGTCTACTTTCCAAATTGGGGTCATTTGTGGGGTGTGTTTACTGTCCTGGCATTTTGGGGGGTGCCTAATTGTAAGCACCCCTGTAAAGCCTAGAGGTGCTCATTGGACTTTGGGCCCCTTAGCGCAGTTAGGCTGCAAAAAAGTGCCACACGTGGTATTGCCGTACTCAGGAGAAGTAGTATAATGTGTTTTGGGGTGTATTTTTACACATACCCTCGCTGGGTGGGAGAAATATCTCTGTAAATGACAATTTTTTTGATTTTTTTTACACACCATTGTCCATTTACAGAGAGATTTCTCCCACTCAGCATGGGTATGTGTAAAAATAGACCCCAAAACACATACTACTTCTCCTGAGTACGGCGATACCACATGTGTGGCACTTTTTTGCACCCTAACTGCGCTAGGGGGCCCAAAGTCCAATGAGTACCTTTAGAATTTCACAGGTCATTTTGCGACATTTGGTTTCAAGACTGCTCCTCACTGTTTAGGGCCCCTAAAATGCCAGGGCAGTATAGGAACCCCACTAATGACCCCATTTTAGAAAGAAGACCCCCAAAGGTATTCCGTTAGGAGTATGGTGAGTTCATAGAAGATTTTATTTTTTGTCACAAGTTTGTGAAAAAAAAAACAATTAAAATCAATTTCCGCTAACTTGTGACAAACAATAAAATCTTCTATGAACTCACCATACTCCTAACTGAATACCTTTGGGTGTCTTCTTTCTAAAATGGGGTCATTTGTGGGGTTCCTATACTGCCCTGGCATTTTAGGGGCCCTAAACCGTGAGGAGTAGTCTTGAAACCAAATGTCGCAAAATGACCTGTGAAATCCTAAAGGTACTCATTGGACTTTGGGCCCCTTAGCGCAGTTAGGCTGCAAAAAAGTGCCACACGTGGTATCGCCGTACTCTCGATATTTCTCCCACCCAGCGTGCGTATGTGTAAAAATACACCCCAAAACACATTATACTACTTCTCCTCCTGAGTACGGCAATACCACATGTGTGGCATTTTTTTGCAACCTAGGTGCGCTAAGGGGCCTAACGTCCAATTCACACGGCCATTTTGAGGCATTTGGATTCTAGACTACTCCTCACGGGTTTAGGGCCACTAAAATGCCAGGGTAGTATAGGAACCCCACAAGTGATCCCATTTTAGAAAGAAGACACCCCAAGGTATTCCGTTAGGTGTATGGTGAGTTCATAGAAGATTTTTTTTGTCACAAGTTAGCAGAAAAAGACACTTTGTGGAAAAAAACTTGTGACAAAAAATAAAATCTTCTATGAACTCGTCATACACCTAACAGAATACCTTGGGGTGTATTTTTTTCTAAAATGGGGTCACTTGTGGGGTTCCTATACTGCCCTGGCATTTTAGGGGCCCAAAACCGTGAGGAGTAGTCTGTAAACCAAATGTCTCAAAATGACTGTTCAGGGGTATAAGCATCTGCAAATTTTGATGACAGGTAGTCTATGAGGGGGCGAATTTGGTGGAACCGGTCATAAGCAGGGTGGCCTTTTAGATGACAGGTTGTATCGGGCCTGATCTGATGGATAGGAGTGCTAGGGGGTGACAGGAGGTGATTGATGGGTGTCTCATGGGGTGGTTAGAGGGGAAAATAGATGCAATCAATGCACTGGGGAGGTGATCGGAAGGGGGTCTGAGGGGGATCTGAGGGTTTGGCCGAGTGATCAGGAGCCCACACGGGGCAAATTAGGGCCTGATTTGATGGGTAGGTGTGCTAGGGGGTGACAGGTGGTGACAGGAGGTTATTGATGGGTGTCTCAAGGTGTGATTAGAGGGGGGAATAGATGCAAGCAATGCACAGGCGAGGTGATCAGGGCTGGTGTCTGAGGGCGTTCTGAGGGTGTGGGCGGGTGATTGGGTGCCCTAGGGGCAGATGGGGGTCTAGTCTGGTGGGTAGAAGTGACAGGTGGTGACAGGGGGTGATTGATGGGTGATTGATGGGTAATTAGTGGGTGTTTAGAGGAGAGAACAGATGTAAACAATGCACTTGTGAGGTGATCTGACGTCGGGTCTGCAAGCGATCTGATGGTGTGGGTGGGTGACCAGATTGCCCGCAAGGGGCAGGTTAGGGGCTGATTGATGGGTGGCAGTGACAGGGGGTGATTGATAGGTGATCAGTGGGCTATTACAGGGAAGAACAGATGTAAATAATGCACTGGTGAATTGATAAGGGGGGGTCTGAGGGCAATCTGAGCGTGTGGGCGGGTGATTGGGTGCCCGCAAGGGGCAGATTAGGGTCTAATCTGATGGGTAACAGTGACAGGTGGTGATAGGGTGTAATTGATGGGTAATTAGTGGGTGTTTAGAGGAGAGAACAGATGTAAACAATGCACTTGGGAGGTGATCTGACGGCAGGTCTGCAGGCGATCTGATGGTGTGGGTGGGTGATCAGATGGCCCGCAAGGGGCAGGTTAGGGGCTGATTGATGGGTGGCAATGACAGGGAGTGATTGGTGGGTGGCAGTGACAGAGGGGGATTGATGGGTGATTAATAGGTGATTGACAGGTGATCAGTGGGTTATTACAGGGAAGAACAGATGTAAATAATGCACTGGCGAATTGATAAGGGGGGGTCTGAGGGCAATCTGAGCATGTGGGCGGGTGATTGGGTGCCCGCAAGGGGCAGAATAGGGTCTAATCTGATGGGTAACAGTGAAAGGTGATGATAGGGTGTGATTGATGGGTGATTGATGGGTAATTAGTGGGTGTTGAGGAGAGAACAGATGTAAACAATGCACTTGGGAGGTGATCTGAAGTCATGGCTGCGGGCGATCTGATGGTGTGGGTGGGTGATCAGATTGCCCGCAAGGGGCAGGTTAGGGGCTGATTGATGGGTGGCAGTGACAGGTGGTGACAGAGGGTGATTGATGGGTGATTGACAGGTGACAATAGATGTATACAATACACGGGGGGGGGGTCTGGGGAGGATATGAGGGTGTGGAGGGTGATCAGGAGGCCCCAGGGGGCAGTTAGAACCTAACCTAAAAAAATAGCGTTGACAGATAGTGACAGGGAGTGATTGATGGGTGATTGGGTGCAAACATGGGTCTGGGGGGCGGGCAGGGGGGGTCTGAGGGGTGCTGTGGGCGATCAGGGGGCGGGGGGGGGGAGATCAGTGTGCTTGGGTGCAGACTAGGGTGGCTGCAGCCTGCCCTGGTGGTCCCTCGGACACTGGGACCACCAGGGCAGGAGGCAGCCTGTATAATACGCTTTGTATACAATACAAAGCGTATTATACGCTGTGTATGCGGCAGATCGGGGGTTAACATCCCGCCGGCGCTTCCGTATGGCCGGCGGGATGTTGCGGCGGGTGGGCGGAGCCAGTTGCCGGGGGAAGCGCGCGTCATCAGTGATGCGATCGCTCCCCCGGCATGCCAAAAGGACGCAGCGCCGATGGGCGTATTGCGGTCCTTTCGGCGTCTACTTTGCCGCCGCCCATCGGCTGTGGGCGGTCGACAAGTGGTTAAAGTGCATTAGTGACAATGTGCAAAATGACCAGTATGATTTCAGGTGTGTCTACTTATAGTAGCTGTACTGTGGTCAAGAGAAGGCAGTGGGCGTCTATGGTAACTGGCCTCACGACTGGTAACCCTTGCTTTTTCCGAGGCTAGTGCCCCAACTGGTATTGTTTAAAAGGAAATATGGCCACCTCCATATCCCTCTCACGTCAGGTGACATTTAAAGCTGAATTATTGCAAATGCATATTTCTTTAACCAGTTCTGCTTTCAGTGTTTTTTTTCACCTTATGCGTCCGAGCAATTTTCACCTCCCATTCATTCGCCAATAACGTTATCCCTACTTATCACAATGAATTGATCTATATCTTGTTTTATCTTGCTAAGAATATTTTTTTTCTAAATGCATTTTACATGGAAATATTAAGAAAAAAATGGAAAAAAAATCATTATTTCTCAGTTTTCCACCATTACAGCTTTAAAATAATACATGCTACCATTATCAAAACCCATGTATTTTATTTGCCCATTTGTCCCAGTTATAACACGATTTAAATTATGTCCCTATCACAATGTATGCTGCCAACATTTTATTTGGAAATAAAGGTGCATTTTTTCAGTTTTGCGTCCATCCCAATTTACAAGCTTATAATTAAAAAAAATAATGGTAATATAACCTCTTCACATGCATATTAAAAAAGTTCAGCCCCTCAGGTAACCATTTATGGGTTTTTTTTTGGGGGGGGGGGCAATTTTTGTTGTGGGAGGTTAACAGTTAATTTTAAATGTAATAAATTGTGTTATGTTGATTTAGTTTTACTATTTGGCCACATGATGGCTACGGTAAAAAAAAATTTCTAGCCCTGTAAGCACGCACTCATATAGGGAGGACGTGAAACTTTTTTTTTTGTTTAGAAAGATTGCGGCTTCTCAAAGAAGCCGTCGGTCTTTCTACTGGGGACTTAGATCAATGAGTGGGAAGTATGCTCCCATTCATTGATCTCCGGGCTAATGGGCAGCGGCCTTTTGGACGTATTAGCAACGTCCAAAAGACTAAAGTGGTTAAGAAGGCAAAATTATGTTATGCATAACTTTTTATTTTTAGCAAGAGGGTTTTTTGGTCTCTTTGAGCCCCTTACACCTTCCTAGTGGTTCTGGGTCACTATGAGTTACCTGGGTATTCCATACTGCTCAGACACTAACAGGGGACTGTTTCAATTGAATTTTGATAAGGTAGTGAGGAAAAAAGAAAAGCTGCTAAAAGCAAAGCTTGAAAGCTAATATATGAGTGGTTACACAACACCCTAACAGAATATTTGCATTCAGTGTTTTTTGGTGGCTGTAATTTCAAAAATGTATAGGAGGGTAAAAAAAGAAATCTATGTTTTTAGTCTTTTTTCAGAAAGAGAATAGGTAGCAAAGAGAGGATGACTGATGCATGCCTGAAGTCCCCTTTTGGAAGTGACAACAAGGTTGCAATGACCCTTCTCCAGAAGAGGATAACAGTGATGTCTTTGCTGGAGCCACAACAGGATATGATAAGTGTGAGTGTGTTTTAAGAGGGAGGGACCTCTTCAAAGTGGCAGCAGTAGAGAAAAATATTTCGATCACTGAGATTTAACTTGTTGGGGGGCCGCGGCGGCATCCCCAGGACCGCCTAACGCCGATCTGCATAAGGTCCTGTGAGCGTGTTTAACAGGAGATCGGGAACGCTGATACCTCGCTGCTTGGATGACAGAGCTCCACCATCAGTCTCCCAGCGGTTATCGCCGCTAGGAGACTATTAAACAGCGAAACCGCCGTCTATTTACACAGTACATCGCTGCAATCTACTGCAGCACTGTACTGGGGACAGCCGTGTGACTCGGCTTGTCCCCCTGGGAGACACCAACGCGATCTTCGGTCATAGCCGATTGCATTGATTGGCTGACGGGGGAGGGAGGGATGTAAAAATACAACAAAAAAAAGCAATATTTATTCAAAATTAAAACAAATAAATATTTATAAAAAAAAAACCTAACACTCCAGGAGCGATCAAAGCCCATCAACAGAGAGCTCTGTTGGTGGGCAGTTGGTGGGCAGGAAAGGAATTGGGGGGGGGGGGGGGGAAGGGAGTCCCTTGTGTGCTGAGTTGTATGGCCCTGCAGCGAGGCCTTAAAGCTGCAGTGGCCTATTTTGTAAAAAATAGCCTGGTCTTGAGGGGGTTTTAAGCCCGTGGTCCTTAAGTGGTTAATTTATCTTAACACAATGGTATTTATCTATGACATGGTATTTTGTTTAGACTACTCATGTTAACAGTGGAGTAGTAGAAATGAATTGATTTCTTGTGTGCAAAAATTCAGTCATGAAAGATATGCAGCATTGATTTAGCTTTAGAAGTGTACAGTATACTGTAGATAAGGAACACACTCTGTAAAATGAATGACCCTATTATAAGGAATCTCCATGTATTAAGAAAGTGCTGGGCTTTTCACTGGAAACCCATCATAATTTGAGAAACGAGAATAATGGCTAAGTTTTGAATTACAAAAAAACTGAAAAAATAAAATGCAGAAGATTGCTAAATATTAACACAATCAACCATAAACATCCACACTTTCAATTTCAGGACTTGCTTGGGTAAAAATATAAGGACTGGGCACAGGTTTATACTGTATGTTGTACTTCACGTTTTAGTATACACAGCAGTTGAAATGGTTGTGCGACTTTTCTAAGTATGTAGAAAAACACTTAAATTTACGTCTATTATGATTTACTGTGTAAGAAATGACCTCCAGACGGGTCATATATCGCTCATTAACAATAGCATAGCTGCAGGGCTATAAGTTTATTCATATACATTACATTCAGGAAATTATTCATTGTTAGAATATAAGATCTGCAAATTACAAATTGTGAGTGATGTTTAAAGAGAACTCATGGTTCAGAATATACTTAAGGTGGCCATACACCATACAATCAAAAGATCCATTTTTCACAAATTCGATAATTTCGATCGGTTGTCCTGAAAAATCGAGAGCTTTTCTTTGTTTTCAATCAGTAAAACAGACTAAATTTGTTATTTTGTTTCCATTTTTGGAGATTAGACGTGTTGGAAATTTCAGACCAACTTTATCAAGAATTGTATTGTATGTGATGGATTGTCAATTACTTGATGTACAGTACCAATCAATTTTTTCTCAGCTTCCAATTATTTTATTCATGGTTGGGGGAGAAATTGAACATAAGTGTGTGTGGTACATTGGTCAGATTTTTGAATCGTTACAATCAGTCAGAATAACGAGATTGCTATTCTTGAATTGAACAGATATGATTATTCTTTAATCATCTATTGCAGCAGTTTGCACAGTACACCAATCAATTCATGTCACTAACTGACATCTAGACAAGCTCACAATCTAATCCTTACAACTGCCATGTCCTTATATCTCTTCCAGGTCTAGGGCCCATTTGGCACGCACACTTTTGAAGTAAAAAAAAAAATAGGTCAAAAGCCGCAACCACCTATTAGTCAACCCCCCAATGTGCCGCTGTAGCCTCTAATGCAGAGAGCGTGTTGGAGTGTGCTGCGGCATACAGTATATATCTACCTCTCCTTGGCCCTGCATCTCCTGTCACCACAGTGAGCCTGGAGCTCAAGTGGCTAGTTCTGAAATTGTTGGGAGTGACATGTGGATGCAAGCTGTAGCCAGGACAGGTAGTTACTGTATGCATGCTGCAGCACGCTCCTAACGCCTTGTGTTAGTGGTTTTTAATTATGCGATTTGACAAACTTTATCAATATCAAATACTGTTACTGTAGTTTGGTGCGGTGCTAGTGTTTCTTTTCTTCTTTGTGAATGATGACAGTGTCATCATCAATGTAATATTTTACAGTTCCAATCTTCAACTACTGACCAGTTCCAGGCACTCAGAAGTGTTTCTCTATCATGCAAAAGAGTTTTATGGCTTGTAATTAGACATTAGTGAGAGGTATGCACAGTCTGACTAATGTCCAACTGCAGAGAAAGTGTCAGTGTTATGTAAGTGAAATTTAATAACAAAATTGTTCACTTTGTATAGTTTTCAAGTTTCTGAACATTCAAATGTTATATGTTGCTAGTCCCCCCCCCCCCCCCCCCCCTTACTGCAATAGTTATTTTTCCTATTAAAGAGTACCTATCCTAGGTGGACAAACAAAAAAGGCTTATTCTGAGTAGTCACATGATGTAGGCGCAAGCCTGGATGTGGGAGGAGCCACAGAAGGACTATTAACTTCTGCTAGCTGTGTACATAAAAGCAGGATGAGTTCAAGTACAGTATTTAGGTTATAATAACAACAAGTAATATCAAAGGAGGTTTCAAAGTAAAAAATCCACTGCTTCATTTGAACCAGTTACAGACTTGTTCATAAAGCATTTAGCGTGAAATTTTATGATTCAATGAATTAGCAATATATTAATCACTGCAAAGATTAGAACCCAAAGATTTGCTGTTTGGTCCCATCCACCAACAGCTATACCATGTTAGGAAAAAATATATATATCTCAAGGGACTAGGATCAACGATCCAAAGTAGATTAATTACCAAACAAAAGAAAAAAGTAGTCCCCTTAATATCTCTCAATGGTACTCAAGCCACAGTAATTCTCAATAATAAATTCATATTTATTGCTAAATTCAAACAACATGATATTAAAAACAATTAAAAACAACAAAGAGGATCCCCTGGCCTCTTGCCATCCAAATTCCCTTGTAGTGTAATACAATATATTCACAGATCCGCTCAGTATGGGTTGGGAACCCGGGGTCTTTTAGTGCGCCGATCCAATGGGCGTGTTTAAATAAACAGCCACTTATAAATTAAATAAACAAGCTTAATAGCTGTATCGGCGTGACCAATGACTCAGGGAACCCAAAAGGTTCAAATACAATACAATAATTACTGCTGGTTTAAGAAAATGTGCAAAAATGCAAATGCATAAGGTGCTATAGGATACAATTCATGTAGGGTCATATTAGACATAAATAGTGAACCACAATGTGTTAACAGCATTACATATAAAATACAAAGTCCAAAGGGGACTATGATGGTGATAAAATGCTCATGGAGAAGGTGCAAGAAAAAGAACCAGTGAGAAAATAAGGTGATACGAAGCGGGGAACAGTCCCAAACAAGCCCAGAACCAAATGACCACGTGTAGTAGACCAAAAGCCCGCAGTAAATAAGTAACAGACAAGAATATGATCATATCAAGAAGACAATGCTTCAAACATCTGAGCAGAGCTTATCCTCGTATGGGGAAGAGGATGGGGCCGTGGGGATCCAGATCCTACCGGTTGCGCCAGAAGCTACCTCAGGGATAACGCTATCTATCAGCTAGTTGCTTAAATACTGTACTTCCGTAATGGACGCGGCCGCGTCATCGGCGTGATCAGGCGCGCCGTCGCCATAGCAACGGCGCTGCCGTATCCGCCCCTAGAACTACGGTGGCTCCTATCATTCAAAATTCACTGGAGGGAACTGGAGTCTCAAAACTAGCTCTGCAGAGACATCTAGTGGTGAATATAAATGATGTAAAGATAATAAAGGATGAGCTGGAAAAAGATGGAAAGAGACAGACTACCGAGGACATCTAGTGGTAGAGAAATAAACAGCATCCTTTCACAGTGAGCCAATATCAATATACTTATACTATTAGCCACAAGCCTGTATTACAAGCTAAGTATGGATTGGATACCAAAGAGAACAAACACATCCAATGGTTACATCCCACAAGCACAGATCCCAGATATATGTGCCAAACAGTAAATATAGCTATGTTTTTAGACAAAACACCTCCACATTAGGCATATAAAACATGTCCAAAAAGTCACATCCTCCTGGATACTCTATCGCAGCAACTTCTTAGAGGCCCATCCATGTGTCCATATGTAAACTCTTCACTGCTGGCCATAAGGCATTCAACATGAGGTAAGGAGCCCTATAAGTTCAATTAGGGGAAACATAAAGAATACAAAGCATTAATATCCATCCTTTGGAGAGACATATGTACATCTTTCCATCTTTTTCCAGCTCATCCTTTATTATCTTTACATCATTTATATTCACCACTAGATGTCTCTGCAGAGCTAGTTTTGAGACTCCAGTTCCCTCCAGTGAATTTTGAATGATAGGAGCCACCGTAGTTCTAGGGGCGGATACGGCAGCGCCGTTGCTATGGCGACAGCGTGCCTGATTACGCCGATAACGCGGCCGCGTCCATTACGGAAGTACAGTATTTAAGCAACTAGCTGATAGATAGCGTTATCCCTGAGGTAGCTTCTGGCGCAACCGGTAGGATCTGGGTCCCCACGGCCCCATCCTCTTCCCCATACGAGGGTAAGCTCTGCTCAGATGTTTGAAGCATTGTCTTCTTGATATGATCATATTCTTGACTGTTACTTATTTACTGCGGGCTTTTGGTCTACTACACGTGGTCATTTGGTTCTGGGCTTGTTTGGGACTGTTCCCCGCTTCATATCACCTTATTTTCTCACTGGTTCTTTTTCTTGCACCTTCTCCATGAGCATTTTATCACCATCATAGTCCCCTTTGGACTTTGTATTTTATATGTAATGCTGTTAACACATTGTGGTTCACTATTTATGTCTAATATGACCCTACATGAATTGTATCCTATAGCACCTTATGCATTTGCATTTTTGCACATTTTCTTAAACCAGCAGTAATTATTGTATTGTATTTGAACCTTTTGGGTTCCCTGAGTCATCAATGAATTAGCAACTCTCACCATTAAGATATTAATACTGTATATCATTACAGATTCCCCACTTCATTTAGTTTGTGTATCTGAAGTCTTTTCCTACGTTTTTTTAATTCTTAATTTATAAAAGTTAAACATGTAAAATCAAGTGTGAAAAGGACACAGAATTTACTCTACTTGAAGAGGTGCATAAGAAAAGTATACCCTGAAATGACACGGAACGCTACTACTATTATTATTATATAGTATTTATATAGCGCCGACATCTTACGCAGCGCTGTACAGAGTATATTGTCTTGTCACTAACTGTCCCTCAGAGGAGCTCACAATCTAATCCCTACTATAGTCATATGTGTATGTATGTATCATGTAGTGTATGTATTGTAGTCTGAGGCCAATTTAAGGGGAAGCCAATTAACTTATCTGTATGTTTTTGGGATGTGGGAGGAAACCGGAGTGCCCGGAGAAAAACCACGCAGAAACACGTACTGTCACAGAAGCCCTAGTGGCTGACCGCACTTAGCCTTCTAAACGGTGCCAGCGCACAGATCGTGCGAACTCTGGTCGCAGTCAATGCGCAGGAACCGTTAAGAATTAGCTGCAGACAACTCAGAAGGGAGCCTGTGAGACACGGGTAATTACAACGTCACCTACTGGTTCAGAGTAAACTGCCACCACCGCGGTTACCATGGGACCGTGGAGCCCACTAACTGACTGACTAGTCCTGCGAATAAAACGGTTAAACACACGGTATTCTGTCTAGCCAACAACAAACAAACAGTAGCGTATCTTCAGAGACCCGGGATCAGTTCTGTGTGTGTGCTGATAAGCAGGGTAGCGGACAGTGAATGACTTGGAGAAAGTCGTTTATTCACGCAATATAAATAATTAATATATACAGACAATTATTAAAATCACAATTATTAAGACAGTAATAGCCAGTATAAAAAATAAAAGAAGGGAGAAAAATACTTAGTTCCTGGAAAGATGTCCTTTTTGTGGGAAAACAGAGTTCTGGGTTTCAATTTGAGTTCAGAGTTCAGACCAGGTGGATGCCAGCATATCCTCAAGCTGGCATCTGATGAGTTCAAGATGTTTCAGTGTGGAGGACACTGAGTTTGGGTCCTCTGCCATTCTTATGCCCCTGCTTCAGTAGGAGGGAGTGAGGGCGGGGAGCCATACACCCCCTTAGAAGATGAGATGAGCCCTCCCCTTGTCCTGGGGCTAGAAATCATATCTACCCATATATGGGCTCTATCTCACAGAACCGTACAGGTCAGGGCAGATTTATTAACATTTTCAGGTCTGTCTCGATTTACCCAGCGCCCTGATACCAGACATGAGGGGTGGGACCCCTGTGGTATCATCAGGCACTTTCAAACTGCCTAACTGGCAGTCCTTACCTCAGAATGTTCTGAAACTTCCTCAGAACCAGCACCGGGGCTCATGCTACACTTCCCCCACGTTTGGCGAAGCTGCCATCTCAGGAACCCCAGAAATATGACAGATCTGGGAAGTTATGGATTATGCTATGAGACTCAGGTTTATTCAGGATGTGTTCTAGCTGCTAACAGCTGACTTCCCCTTTGATCTTTACCAGTGAGCAAGGTGTCAAGACCTCCCGGAGATTTGTAGCCTGCCTGGCTGCACCTAGGCATCCTGATCACCCCTTGGTTAATTAACATCTACATGAGATCAGCTAGGTGTCACCTTATACCTGATGGATGGGCCATCCGCACAGCTTGAAGCCAGGGACTCTCTGGGCCCAGGCTCATTAGCATATCAAAAGAGCCATCCAGCCTTTAGGATGGTGCTCTCTCTGCTAAGAAAAGGACTTCAGCTCCCCCTACACACTCAACCCAGATTGTATCGATTTGAAGCGCAATCGATGCAGGGAATCGAGTGCGATCGCCTTTTCTTCACGGGCGGTTACAGGACGCGCCTGCTGCCCCGCAACCGTCCGTGACAGCCCTCCCTGGGGAGAAGGCAGATAGACATTCATCAGCAAGATGTGTGTCGTTGCCGCTAACCTGCGAGATCTGATCTAGTTCCCCGTTGGCGTTCTGGGGTCGGCTGCCCGCTGCGTGTCGGCCAACCTGGCTGACGGGTCTCGGGTTGCCGGTGCGGCGGGAAAACCTATTGGAGCCTGTGGCTCGGTTCCCCTGGACCGGTCGCGGTCTGCTACCCTCAGGGTTGACCCGACATGGATCGTTCTGGACAGGGGGTTTGCGCCACTGCAGTCGGACGTGGTGTCTGCCGGGACTGCTGACAACGGGCAGTGGGTTGGTTAGGTCAACAGCCAGCCCACGCAGGGTTCCCCTGCTAAGTGGCTGTGGACCTAAGGGAACCCCGCGGGGATCCCTGGACCTTCCCAGCTCCTGACAGACGGCACATGCTCTGCAGTAGTTTGCTACATCCCTGTTCATCCGGGGCCAATAAAACTGTTTCCGAATACCGGCAAGTGTCTTGCGGACCCGAGTGCCCTGTCAGAGGATTACCATGTGCGGATTTCAGCACATGTCCCCTGAACGCACTCGGGACCACAAGCCATTTGGTATTCGCATGGGATCTACCTGTAGGGGGCTGTACAGACTCACTGTACAGTCTCCCACCTTCCCAGTACACCTTGAAAGCGGCCCCGTCTGCGAGGGGCTCAGCGGCTTGCTGCCTGAGCACCTCCAGGCTTGGGTCACGTTGTAGTGCGGCTGAGAATACGGCGCTGTCAGTTTCAGCCAACTGGCTCATGTCACACGAGGCCAGCGGCTGAAAGGTCTCATCCCTGCGGTCAGAGGAGGGGGAGGAGGCCGGAACCCCCTCCACCTGTTCTGAGCTCGGGTTCTGAGCAGTGCAGCTGCGCGGTACTGCTAGCACAGGTACACTGTCAGAATGGCACAGACGGACATTACTCAAATCATCATTGCATGCAGTAATGACATTGACAGGTATAGACATTTTTTCATTACAGACAGGTTGTACAGTAAACTCAGGTACAGTTACAGCATCATCACAACAGACAGTCTGTACATCAAACTCAGGTGCCTTTGAAGCAGGCACTATTGAACCTGGTACCCTTGAACTGGGCACATTCAACCCACCTCCCCCTGGTGCTCCCCCAAGTGTATAAAGTACCTGGTGGTGGGTGGAGAGTCCGTCTCCTTCCGTGAGCGACAAGGCGGTCGTGGCAGGTTCATAGTAGGACACAAGCTTGCCGAAAATCAGTCCCCAGCAACACAGGGACTGGGAGATCCTTCATAACCCCAACAACCCTTTCATGGATTCCTCCCACTCCCCAATCCAGCTTCACTGTCGCGTGGGCTATGTGAAAAAGGGTGCCCTCTACTCCAGTAAGGGCAAGGGATCGGCTGGAGCTGATGCTCTCCTTTGGCACAAGATGTGAGTGAACTAACGTGATGTCAGCTCCGGTGTCTCGAAATCCGGTGACAACTTTGCCGTTCACTCTAACAAGTTGCTGCTGGTCGGTTCGGTCGCGGATTTCCTTTCCGCGGGCAAACAGGACAAAATCTGATGATCCAGGCTGTGGTTCGCTGGCGGGCTGCCTCTGCTGTGGGTGAGGTGCAGGTGATGCAGATGATCCAGGTGCTGGTGGTGTCTGTCTCCGCTCCGGACAGTCGAATTTCATGTGTCCGGGCTGGCGGCAGTAGTGACAGGTGACCCCTCCAGGCGCTGCAGGCCTGGGTGCAGCAGCTGCGCTGGGTGGCCTCTGTGGCGGACGGCTCACAGGGGCAGGAGGGTCTGCCGAGGTATTGGGCTGACCTCCTCTCCAGCTGGATGGGACAGTTCTGCGGGTATCAGCCACCCGGGTAGTTGCAAAAGTCTCAGCAAGGTCTGCAGCGACAGTGGCTGAAGCCGGCCTGCGTTCTAGCACAAACTGTCGCACATCAGCAGGGCAAATGTTCAGAAATTGTTCCAGGACTATCAAGTCCTCCAGGACATCATAAGACCCTTTGGTGAGGCCTAGTGTCCACTGGCGGAGTGTGGTGAGCAAGCTGCTGGCCACATCTCGGTACGAATCAGAAGGCTTTTTCTGCCAGGCCCTGAACTTTTTCCGATAGGCTTCTGGCGTCAGCTGGTACTTAGTAATGATAGCGTCTTTTATAGCAGCATAATCATTATCCTTCTCCGCAGGCAATTCTGCGAAGGCATCAAGCGCTTTGTAGCGCAGCAAAGGTGTCAGATGTCTGGCCCACTGGTCTTGGGACAGACGATACTGACGGCATGCTTTTTCATAAGACCGCAAAAACAAGTCAATGTCTGTGTCTTTCTCAATATTAGCAAATTTAAATTTTGCACTTACGGGTGGTGCAGCTCCTTCAGCAGGGAGGCTGGGCGGTGAACTCCGGCTGGCCTGTTGCACTTTTGCCATGTTTAGCTCATGCTGTCGTTGGCGTTCCCGCTCAGCGGCATCCCTCTCCGCGTGGCGTTCTGCAGCAGCAGCGGCTTGCCGCTCCCGTTCCTCTCGTTTTTGCTCCGCCATGTACTGCAGGTACTTGTCCAGGTCAGTCTCCATCAGCTTTTGTAATGCCTGCTGCATTACCGGGTCAGCACCCCTGGACAGTCCAGTACTGGCCAGTTCCGGGCGAGTATTTTCAGAAACTTTGGGGTTGGGGTCCACACTGACATTCTCCTGCGTAACTGTTGATGCAGGGCCCTCAGGATGCACAACCTCTGTACGGTCAGGAGTCTCAGTCTCTGGTTCCCCTTGCCTTGAGTCAGATGGGTCAGCGTCTACCTTAGCAGACACATCCAGCTCCTGCAGTTGCTGGGTATCCCATTGAAACAATTCCGTTACCAGGTCCCCTTGTTTCTTGCGGCCGACATCAATGCCTCTCTCTTGGCAAAGATTTTGCAGGTCCGCCAGGCACATTTTCTTGTAGTTCCCGGACATTTCTACGCCAAATAAAATAAAACTTTTGGGGAGGGGTACTGGCTACACAGTCTCTCTGTATATATAAAAAAATATATTGCCTTCCAGCTACACCAACGAATTAGTTCGTTTCTTGATAGCGCTAGCGCTATCGTAGATACTTTCAGCACAACACAGGTCCCAACCGCTGCCTAACACTGTCACAGGAGCCCTAGTGGCTGACCGCACTTAGCCTTCTAAACGGTGCCAGCGCACAGATCGTGCGAACTCTGGTCGCAGTCAATGCGCAGGAACCGTTAAGAATTAGCCGCAGACAACTCAGAAGGGAGCCTGTGAGACACGGGTAATTACAACGTCACCTACTGGTTCAGAGTAAACTGCCACCACCGCGGTTACCATGGGACCGTGGAGCCCACTAACTGACTGACTAGTCCTGCGAATAAAATGGTTAAACACACGGTATTCTGTCTAGCCAACAACAAACAAACAGTAGCGTATCTTCAGAGACCCGGGATCAGTTCTGTGTGTGTGCTGATAAGCAGGGTAGCGGACAGTGAATGACTTGGAGAAAGTCGTTTATTCACTCAATATAAATAATTAATATATACAGACAATTATTAAAATCACAATTATTAAGACAGTAATAGCCAGTATAAAAAATAAAAGAAGGGAGAAAAATACTTAGTTCCTGGAAAGATGTCCTTTTTGTGGGAAAACAGAGTTCTGGGTTTCAATTTGAGTTCAGAGTTCAGACCAGGTGGATGCCAGCATATCCTCAAGCTGGCATCTGATGAGTTCAAGATGTTTCAGTGTGGAGGACACTGAGTTTGGGTCCTCTGCCATTCTTATGCCCCTGCTTCAGTAGGAGGGAGTGAGGGCGGGGAGCCATACACCCCCTTAGAAGATGAGATGAGCCCTCCCCTTGTCCTGGGGCTAGAAATCATATCTACCCATATATGGGCTCTATCTCACAGAACCGTACAGGTCAGGGCAGATTTATTAACATTTTCAGGTCTGTCTCGATTTACCCAGCGCCCTGATACCAGACATGAGGGGTGGGACCCCTGTGGTATCATCAGGCACTTTCAAACTGCCTAACTGGCAGTCCTTACCTCAGAATGTTCTGAAACTTCCTCAGAACCAGCACCGGGGCTCATGCTACACTTCCCCTACGTTTGGCGAAGCTGCCATCTCAGGAACCCCAGAAATATGACAGATCTGGGAAGTTATGGATTATGCTATGAGACTCAGGTTTATTCAGGATGTGTTCTAGCTGCTAACAGCTGACTTCCCCTTTGATCTTTACCAGTGAGCAAGGTGTCAAGACCTCCCGGAGATTTGTAGCCTGCCTGGCTGCACCTAGGCATCCTGATCACCCCTTGGTTAATTAACATCTACATGAGATCAGCTAGGTGTCACCTTATACCTGATGGATGGGCCATCCGCACAGCTTGAAGCCAGGGACTCTCTGGGCCCAGGCTCATTAGCATATCAAAAGAGCCATCCAGCCTTTAGGATGGTGCTCTCTCTGCTAAGAAAAGGACTTCAGCTCCCCCTACACACTCAACCCAGATTGTATCGATTTGAAGCGCAATCGATGCAGGGAATCGAGTGCGATCGCCTTTTCTTCACGGGCGGTTACAGGACGCGCCTGCGGCCCCGCAACCGTCCGTGACACGTACTATTACAAAAGGTCAATAGAAATAATGTCAGGATCAGGGTTGGGCAAACTGACTCGAGGACCACAAAGGGTTCTTAAATTTGACAGAGGAGCCAGGCTAGTATAGGTAGCCACTATGTACCCTCCCCCCCCTCCCATACTGGAAGCCAAATATGCCCCTAGTCTTAGTTTGGACCCCAGTATTAAGAAGCCCCTCCCCCAGGATAAGTAGCCAGATGTGCCCCCAGTATTAAACATCCCCATCCTCAGTTTAGGTAGCCAGATATGCCCCCACTAGAGCTCTACCCAGTTTTGGTAGCCAATTGTGTCCCCAGTATTAGGCAGCTCACTCCTCAGTTTAGGGAGTTTGGTGTCCTCAGTATTAGGCAGCCCCTCCTCAATTTGAGCAGTGGGTGTACCCCTCAGTATTAGGCAGCCCCCCTCACCATTATAGGTAGCAGATGTGACCCTCCCTCCCTAAGCACAGTTGTGAGCGGAGCATACATTAAGTTAATTACCCTTTCTCAGCTTCCAGAGCCAATCTCCCTGCAAACGCATAATCAGCGTCCTCTCTAAAGTCCCAGCACGTCGCTTTTTATGTGACCCGCTGACATGTAGTAGTAGCAGATCATGACATGGTAATAGCCAAAAGCGCTAGAAGCTGAGAGCTGGTGAGGAAGGGTAGATCCGCACTAGTTATGTTAACGTATCCGTGGCTCCGTTTATCAGGCCGGATCAAAACCGGAGCCACGGATGCAAGTGTTTTAGATAGCAGCTGTCTTCACCCATATAAAAAAAAAAAAACAAAAAAACAAAAAAAAACAAAAAAAAAAACAGGTCTGCATTTGTGGGGACCCGTTTTCAAAACCTGAATGGAAAATCCGGGTATGCTGCATTTTCACGCAATGGATCTGGATCCTGATACATGCAGGGGTAGTGGCAGGCAATACAAAAATGGATCCCCGTTTATACAGGCAAATTTGGACACAGAAACGGATTCGTTTCTGTGTGACAGCCTGTGGGGGGAGAGGGGGCCGCCATGCTGGAGGGGTATAGCAGGCAGGACGGGGGTTGGCAGTGGTCAGTGGGGACATCCCCCCTCCCTCACCTGGGTCCCCCGTCCCCGCTACTCTCTCCAGCTACATGTCACAAAACTTGTTAAAATGCATAGCAGCGGCGAGCGGGGAGCTTACCTTCTCCTTCCTCCGCTCACCACGTCACTGCCTCCAATTCTGCCCTCTGAAGTATAGAGGGCGGCATTGGAGGCAGTGACGTGACGAGTGGAGGAAGTGGAAATAAGGTAAGTTCCCCGCCGCTATACATTGTAACAAGTTTTGCGCCATGTCAAGAATAGTGGTTAGAGAAGTGTATGACAGATATGATGAGGTGACTGATCTGTAAGTCTCTGAATAGCTGGTTGTGATCATGTGTGCCTTCTGCTGCCAACAGCAGCCTACACAGGAACAGGAGACACTATCACCTTAAAGAGAATTTATGTAGAATTAATTGTTTAAGAAATAGTAGCGGCGGATGGATCAGCATGAAAGTAGCATGTTTAAATGGAGAAACTCAATCACACTTTCAATATTGTTATATCATTACAGGTTTTCTGCAATCTTTCTTTGAGGGGAGAATTCCCAAAGTTCCAGAAGTCCCTAACATTAAGCCTATGTTCTTTGTTTATTTGCATAAGCCAAAAGAAATTTCTCACTTTTCCCCAAAAATGTTTTCACACCTGTAATAATATCACATGTTTAAAGGAACCCTGGAATAACTTGTGACATAATGAGATAAACGTACATATCTTATATACCAATCCTACTCACAACCTCTGTGTTCCCCTTTTTGTTTTTGTTTTTTATTGCAAAGGTTAATAAATCAATAAATCTCTGCAATTGGGATAATCAGACTGCAGCGGTAGCTCTTCTGAAAAGTAATTCAAGGTTGCAAAACTTCAGTGTAGCTGTATAAAAATTTGCAAGATTCTGATGAAAAGTTGAATAGATCATAACTTATCTGTGTAGGAGCCGAATAAACACCAGCCATGTCACTGTGATGTTATATCTTGTTTAAACTTCAAACACATGCACCATAACTTCCTGATATTGACTTTTCCTCAGGTGCTGAAGTTCTTTGTTTATTGCCTCAAATGACAACAACGGGGTGGAGGTGCCTGGTATGTGAATAAATCAGCTAAAATAAAACGTATATATCAAATAGTACAGGCAATTTCTTACTTCTCCAGATGAAAAGAAAACCAGTGTTTTGTGGTTTCTTGCTTGCTTCCTCAGGTCAATAAAAAATATATACGTGCCTTTGTCAACAGACTGTTAAGATCGTCAATATGCCAGTAAGAATGTGCCATCTCCATAGTCCCCTAACACAATAGTAGTCAATTTATTTAGTTTTATTTCTTAACCAAGTACAATTAAAGTATTAGTAAAGCTTGTTTTAAATGCATAGACAATGATCCGAAACAACTGGCAACTGACAGAACTAGTCCCTTGTTCCTAGATGGAACGTCTTGTCCCTTCATTTGTATTGCTGCTCAGTTAACGTTGTACTGTTCAATACAGCAGAGAAGTAAAGTATGTGGCTGCCAATCTCCTCGATCAAAGAAAACTCACCACTGCACAGAACCTTCAATCTGAAATCAATCAGTAGTTTATCAGTTGTATACCGTATATACTTGCATATAAGCGACCCGCGTACAAGCCGAGGTACCTACTTTTCACTCAGAAACCAGGAAAAAGTGATTGACTCCCGTATAAACCTCCTTGCCAGTGTAGCCCCATCCACAGTAGCCAGGTGTGCCCCCAGTACAAGTCAGCCATCTTACCCATAGCCAGATGTGCCCCAAGAATGATCATAGACATGCCCAACAGGAAGAATCCCCGATCATTGCACCGCTGACACATTAGCTTGCATGCTCAGCTCCACAAGCCAGGCGACACAGGTAGCCTTGAGCAGCGCACTCTGCACACCACGTTGCAGGGGATAGGGGGCATGGACACAGCAGGAGCTAGCTGGCAAGAGCAGGATCACTAGTGCACGATCCTTAAAGAGGAACTCCAGTGAAAATAATGTAGTAAAAAAAGTGCTTCATTTTTTACCATAATTATGTATAAATGATTTAGTCAGTGTTTGCTCATTGTAAAATCTTTCCTCTCCCAGATTAACATTCTGACATTTATTACATGGTGACATTGTTACTGTGGGCAGGTTATGTAGCTGTTTCTAGCTGTTCTGTCTGTTACAGACAGCTAATAACAGCTATTTCCTGTCTCTGAACATTGTTACATTGTGGCAGTTTGCCAGCAGTACCGCGGTATTCAGAGCCTCTTGTGGGAGGGGTTTCAGCACAAAATCAGTCACACAGCGCCCCCTGATGGTCTGTTTGTGAAAATCATTGTCTTTCTCATGTAAAATGGGGTATCAGCTACTGATTGGGAAAAAGTTCAATTCTTGGTTGGAGTTTCTCTTTAAGGTGGCCACTAATGATCCAATCTTTTTCATCCAATCTTACCATTTCTATGTAATATAAGGTAACTGCCTGAAGTATCCATTCAGTATATTCACTCAATTTACCCTTATACTACATAGATTTGGTAAGATTGGGTGAAAAATATTGGATCATTAGTGGCCACCATTACGCTACTCTGCCAGTAACAAAACATGTTCCACTGACTCGTATATAAGCCAAGGGGGTAACGTTTCAGGACTTTTTTTGTGCTGAAAAATTAGGCTTGTACGTGAGTATATAAGGTATGTTGAGGTTAATACACCACTGGCAGATTCAACCAAAACAGAAAAATCTGCCAGATATACCAACCAATGCATAGCCCCTAAAATAAGGCATCAATTCAAATATACACTTTTAATGAAAATCTTCACCCATATAATGTGGTTTTTTTTGTCTGCACATCATAAGCTTGCAACTTGGAAGAACCACAGTAATAAAATGTCACTACAATAAAAAGTCAGCACAAGCTGTTTTCACTTTAAATCCATAACATAAGACTTGGCATGCTTCTAATGTTTCTTATGGCAATATCTAACACAGACATATGCCAAAACAGACCCACAATGCCGGAGTCTCCATAGATGCAAAAGATAAGGTGGCTAAAGGTACGGGTGAGCTGTAGTTTCTAGTGAAAGTATTTCCTCTGAGTTCTGCCTCATTTATTCTGCCTTCAACACCAACTTTCTTGGGAGTCCCAAAGGTCAGTATTTTAGAATTTGGAATAATGAAGACTGTTTAATGTTTACTTATGTCTCATAAAGTGTGAAAATGGCCCCCTATACCACACACTAGACAGACCCTGCATCAATAAATTAACATTAAGGTACAGTCTGCAGATCAGAAGGCTTTTTAACTTTTTGGAACTCGTTAAAAATAAGTCAAAATGACCGTAAATTGTTTTAATTTGCTATATTGAAAACCTTAATCAATGTATTACTTAGTAATCTTCGGTGAAAAATATAAAACATACAACTAATATGACTAAAACAGAAAACATCAGAAAGGTATTAAAGCCCTTCAGATTCCTTCTCACTACCAGCAATGACTTGTAGTTTAAAATCCTAGTAACACTCTCTAATCACCACCAAGGGGTGGGCTCCCATTATATACCGTAATTAAACTGCATGAATGTGTTGCCAGGTGTGCAGTGTGTAGGAACCAGCATCTTTGTTATGGCATCAGACTGACACATATCAAATGCTAAAGCTGTTCTAGTGTTATCATATATACGGTGGGATGCGAAAGTAGGGCCAACCTTGTTAATCGTCATGATTTTCCTATACAAATCGTTGGTTGTTATGATAAAAAATGTCAGCTAAATATATCTTATAGGAGACACACACAGTGATATTTGAAAAGTGAAGTGAAGTTACTGCCTGTAGAGCACACCCAGTGGCTGCAGTTCCAGCGCTTTGAGCCAAGTGGCTGTAGCTCTGGCGCTTTGAGTCCACCTAGAGAAAAGCGCGATATAAATGGTATTTGCCTTGTCTAGTAGTAAATACACTTTATAATCCATATAGGCCAAAGAGAGGGAAGAGAACGCCGGCACGGCTATGAATTGCTTTATTAAAATTCTATTTAGGTATACATCATGTTGATAAAGTATAGTGTGAAACACACGTCACATACTGGAAAGTATCGGGAAGCAAGGTGCGGTGGGTACTTGGCGTGAAAGCCTTACAGCCATTTCACGCAATGAGCGCTTCTATGGAGGCTGCGGGGGGCGGCAGTTATTGGCTGGCTTATAAACTGATTAGAGCCCCTTCCCCCAAGCTACTCCTCTGGGCAAGACTCAAGGCAATGCAATTGTTATTTTTCTGTTCATACTGACATTTCACTAGCATTGGCTACATTTGGGGATATCCAATTTATAGTATTAATAAATGCACAAGCTAAAATGTCTTTTCCCTATGTGCATACTCAGTTTAACATTTACAGAACAAATAGAACCACAAATTTGAGCTGTAGACAAAAAAAGTGGAAATACTTACTCTGAGCTCATGCTTGTCATAACCAATGATCGTGTAACCTAAAGAAACAAAAAAAATAAAAACCAAATGTAATTAAATGACCTTTAAAATAATTTGTGTAAAACACCTTAAAGGGACTCGGAGCTGAAAAAATAAAAAGATTTTATACATACCTGGGGCTTCCTCCAGCCCCTTCCGCTTGGATCACTCCCACGCCACCGTCCTCCGCTGCTCGCAGCTTCGGGTAAACAGAGAGATACGCAACCAGTGCACTTTTCTTACGTTAGACTGGCTCTGACTGTCGGAAGTGCGGGGACCCAGTACCGGAGCTGCAGACATTGGAGGACGGCGGCATGGGAGCGATCCAAGTGTATGGGGCTGAAGGAAGCCCCAGGTATGTATACAATCTTTATTTTTCAGCTCTGGTACACTTTAATCAGTATCAATACTGTCCTAAACTTAAAGCAAACTTGAACTAAAAATAGAAGTCAAAATAAACAAACACCATACTTACCTCCCATTATCCAGGGATTTTATCTGATTGCCATCTGGAGTCGGGAAGGAATTTTTCCCTTTTGGGGCTAATTGGACCATGCCTTGTGGGTTTTTTTTCGCCTTCCTCTGGATCAACAGGGGTATGTGGGGGACGGGCTGGAGTTGTACTTTGTACTGGTTGAACTCGATGGACGTATGTCTTTTTTCAACCAAAATAACTATGTAACTATGTAGTCTACTCATCAATCTCCTTTATCCTCTCCCACGTCCTGTTTATTCACTGTGATAAATGGAGTTCTCCATCCTCCATTTTAAAAAAGGCAATGACCCTGTAACAGCTTCTGGGTCAGCACACTGCTAAACTGTAACATCGCCCACTTGAGCCATAAGGAAACATGGACATTACCTTGCACATCAGTTATCCTTTCAGTTATAACTGACAGCAACTGAGTTATTTCAGTACTGACAATATCTTGTCAGAACTGGAAGGGATCATTGTTAGAAGAAAATTGTGAGTTTCTGAGAGGAACTGATGGCAGGTAAGTTTGTAATATTCATTTGCAGATACACAGATCGGCGCACTGAATTTGCAGAATGGGCAAAGCAAAAACTGGAACAGGACCCTCAGTTTACACAGAAGATTTTGTTCAGTGATGAGGCAAACTTTTATGTGAATGGTGAAGTTTACAAACAAAACCACCGCTATTGGTCTGACACTAACACACAATGGATAGATCTCTCCAAGACTGTTGGGAAAAAAAAGGCCACTGAATATGCAAAATTGCTACATGATTATGTGTTTCCCTCTTTATGCACTGAAGCTGGCTGGCTCGTTTCCTGAGTTTTTCCAGCAAGATGGTGCACCACCACATTATGGGTGTCAGGTCTGAGCATTGGGGTCATCTGAAGGCAATTGTCTATGCTGTGAAGATACGAGATGTGCAGTACCTGAAACTACGGATACTGGAAGCCTGTGCTACTATTTCTCCTGCAGTGTTGCTATCAGTGTGTGAAAAGTGGGAGAAGAGGGTTGCATTGACAATCCAACACAAAGGGCAGCACATTGAACACATTTTATAAGTGGTCAGAAACTTGTAAATAACTCATGAAAGAATAAAGTTACGTTAAAATCAAGCACACCATTGTTTTTCTTGTGAAATTCTCAATAAGTGTGATGTGTCACATGACCCTCTTCCTATTGACAAAAACAAAAGTTGGATTCAAATTGGCCTCCATGATCACCATCTTGAAAAGTTCCTCCCCTCACATATACTAAATGTGCCACAAACAAGAAGTTAATATCTCATGCTTTCCCATATAAATGGCCCACCCTGTATAACAGTACAAATCTGAAAGAAGGATATATTCTGCTGTCCCATAGAAACACCAGCATCTGTTATATAGAATGGCTGGGAAAATCTGGCCAGAAGGTCACATAATTAATGTTTTGAGGTTTAACCCTCCTGGCTGTCAATTGTTCTGCGGCTGCGGGAGGTTTTTTAAGCCTAATTTTTTTTTATCATGTAGCTAGCCTAGCGCTAGCTACATGATTCTCCCCTCCCTGCGGCCTCCCTCCCACCCCTCCGATCGCCACCGGCGATCAAGCCCATTTCCTTCAGGGCTTCCCCCGTCACAATGGCAACGAACGGAGCGACGTCATCGACGTCGTGATGTCACAGGGAGTCCCAATCCACCCCATAGCGCAGCCTGGCGGCGATTGGCCAGGCTAACCAAGGGGTATGCGGGGGGGCCCTGTTTCGCGGCGGGTAGCGGCGGCGATCGACCCGAACACGCAGCAAGCAAAGTGCTTGCTGCGTGTTCTAAAAGAAAAATTATGAAAATCGGCCCAGTAGGGCCTGAGAAATCCTCCGCGGAGGCTTACCCCGAGGTTACCGCTAAGAAGGTAAGAAATATGAAGAAAAAAACAATGGAGTACCACCTTGTCTGTGTAGGTAGGCAATGGCGGTACGATTGCCCGACTGGATGACAATAGGTCTGTCCTTGAGAAGGTTTACCATTGATCTCACTTCTTTCCATATAGCCAATAGCTCCCTGAGGTTCAACGAGAATTCCCTCTCCACTGGACTCCACTGACCCTAAACTAAGACTAAGCCTCTGTGGGCCCCACAACCCCAGTATAGGGAGCTTACCCCCTAAACCTACTTATTGATGGATCCCTTTGCCACTGGCTTAGTCAAGGCTGCCAGTGCCCACAGAGAGCTCTGAGTGCCCTGTCTGCAGGTCCCCCGAGCCGCCTGCTGCCCCTGTGGTATGGGTCGCGGCCGCCAGAACATGTGGAACGAGCAGGGCCATTTAAAACCTCCCACGGCATGGTCCCTTTAATGCCACGAGAGGTAAGTTTCTAGGCTACACATACCTCTATTTGCCTGCCCGCCGGGCCAACAAATAGAGCTCCTACTCATTCGATGAAGGCTCCTTTCCTAACTGCGCACACGAGGGTGCATTAGAGCCGACGATGAGCAATGGCTAGCTGCTGAAAGTCCATCTACTGCCCAGTAAAGAATGGCGCACAGGAGGAGGCAGGAAAGCCGGGGCTGTGCAGTGCCTGGCTGCTGTGGCTCAGCCCCTCAAAGCAATGCACCGGAGAAAGAGGCCCCACCCCCTCACCAGGAAGGGAGAAACTGTTGCAGAAGAGGGTAAGTGTACAATGTCCCCTTGCACCATGATCATGCTGAACCCTTTTCCTCCATTCTGACCCACATGAATGCAGCTACTCACTTAAGCATCTCCTGGCAGCTGGAGTATAGCAGGGCTACCTGCAGCTGCTGTCACTGCTGCCTGTGCAATGGCTGAGATACACTGCAGAGCACTTTGCTGTCCATCAGAGCTGTTTTTTTTTTTTTTTAAGAAAACCTCTCCCATTGACTTTCAGTAAAGTTGCGGCTAAAAAAAAAAAAAAAAGAGCTGGATCATCCACAAGGCAAACCTAGGAGTTGCCTAGGGCTGGGGTGGACCCCCACCAAATCTTACTAAAAAAGCAAGGTAACTATCAGGTGGGCAAAAACTGCTAGGGCCCCGTTTCATCTTAATTAATTTCTGCTCCCAGTGCTAGAAAGGTATTTATGGTGCACACTCACCCCTGGCAATTTTGGCACCCCACTGAGGACAATTAAATGGTGCTACCAGCTGTGTGATTATGGTGCATGGAATGTAGAGGCGGTAGCGGTGGGATTCATCAATGGACCAAATTAGCAGCGACTGGGGGTTACTGTTAGGCCTTGGTAGGGGAGGGTCAATGGTTAGAGTTATGTTATAATAGGGGAAAGTAATATCTACCACCTTTTGACTTTTGTATTTTGAATTTCATTTCATGTCGCACCCAGGTTATGCAGATGCAAGGTTTTCATTTAGTTAGAACTAGGGCCCTTCCCAGCCGAGGATGACCTCATCGTGGTGTGAGGGTCGAGTACTTGATAATTTGCATGCAAGCTATTATGGAAACTAACATCCCCCAGTGGTAATTATGTGCATCTTATTTAAATGAAGGGTGTGTACTTCGTCTACTAGTAGTCCTTGCACACTTTGTGCTGGTAGCCCTATGGATGCAGTCTTCCCTAAGTAGCGCTGTCCACTGTTCGCTGATAGTAGAATATTGGTAGCATTACTAATATTCTACTATATCCAGCGCATGTAATGAAATTTCATCTTCATCATGTCTGTGTGCCAACATTTTAAAGAGCTGTTTTCACATGTACACCTCCCAATGTTCAGCCTAGGCTATGAATGTCATACAGCCTTTCCCCCCACGAACACTCAGGGAGATCATGTGATGTTTTTTCTCTCTTCCCAGTTATTTTCAAATGACAGCAATGCCACAGGGGACTAGGCTGCACCAAATTGTACTGCATATCACTGCACATAGGTGAGCAGGGTCATATGTGTTTAGGCAGCACTCAGAAGATAGATGAATAACTGTACATGTTTTTCAAAAGGGTTTTCTTCAAGTCTAGATCATTTACAGTTGTGTCCATAATCAAAGCATTTGTAGCTTGCATTAACTGGCAAACCCAATCAGTCCTACTCTTCTGGACAACCTATCACACATTTAGTAGGTGTCATTAAAACCTCTGAGACAGTTCAAACTATAGCAGGATGTTCAAAGTTAATATTTCTAGAGTGTGTTAGAATGCAATGAAAAATATCTGAAATGCACCATGAAGCCATCTAAACACTCAATCCTAATGCTGAGTACACACGTCCGATAAAGATCATTTTTAAACGGCCGATAACGATCATTTGAACGATAATCGTGCATGAAAAAAACACGAACGATCGTTCTATGATGTAGTACGCATGCTCAAAAATCCGGAAGTTACGTTGCTTTGTTTTGAACAACAGCCTATAACGATCGCTGTTAATGAATTGAGTCGATCGTGTATTTTCCCACAAAAAGAACATTTTATATATGGAACGTTCGTTCTGTAACCTATGTGTGTTTACAGGCACGTTCATTCTTAATTTTGACATGATTTGTTTTTTCTCCCCTCTCCCTCCTTTAATTAACATATACTGTAAATGTAAAATGGTATTAGAAAAATGTTTATTGTTAAAAGTATAAAGTAGTGAACATAAATATTTTACAAATAAAATAACGAACGGCTATTAAATATTATCTTTACGTGTGTACGGAGTCGG
Organism: Hyperolius riggenbachi; assembly: GCF_040937935.1. Taxonomy (NCBI): domain Eukaryota; kingdom Metazoa; phylum Chordata; class Amphibia; order Anura; family Hyperoliidae; genus Hyperolius; species Hyperolius riggenbachi. Next base: position 218,084,758 of record NC_090649.1, on the reverse strand, counting down.
CCGATTTGTTTCTGACGTCACTTCCTTTTGCGCACGCATATACTATCGTTCGTCATTCACTTTTTTTGTAGACATTGTTCTCATCTGTACACAGTCGTTCGTTATGGCGGATAAATCCCATTTGATTTAAATATCGTTCACACGTCATGAATCGTTCGTTCCAAACGATCTTTGTCGTACGTGTATACGAACCTTTAGGTGGCTACATCACTTAGAACATACCAGAGTAATTAAAGCAAACAGAAATGTTAGGCTAATCTTGGAAGAAATCTGTGATGAAATACAGAATCAAAACCATTCTATCATCAATTTTGAAACTTGCCCTCACAAAAACATGATCTTGCCTAATAAGATGTAATATATAACACATGGATTGAAAACTTTGTTAACCAACTAGAGGTGAAACTGTCATTAAGCAAGATAAATTAAATAAAATTGACTCAATTTTTAATTTAGCAGAGGTCTGAGCAAAATAATATTTTTTCTTCAGTTATAATTACACAAAAATAAAAATTACTGTCTAAAAATGTTAAGAATCTGAGTGATCGGGTGTTCTAAATTTTGTTCCTTTTCTGCAAAATCTAAAGCTTGCACAATACTCAAGTATAAGCCGACCCCCAACTTTTACCTTGAAAATCGTGGACAAATGATTGACTCGTGTATAGGCCGGGGACAGGAAATGCAGCAGCCACTGGTGACTTTTAGAGTGGGGTCTTGCAGTGGATAGAAGGAAAACAGGGAAATGCCTCCCCCTCATCTGTCAGCTGACTGTCAGGGCAGAGCAGCTAATTAATAAATACAGGATGTTAACAATATTTCTGCTGTCGTGAAAGCAGGAAGTAGACACACTGCAGATGTATTGCAGGATTATTAGCTATACAAAGAAACAAAAATATTTTTTCTTTAAGGGTTATTATGCTTTTGCTTAACTTTTAGAGCTGAGATGAAATGCTGTGGAGCTCAATTGTAAGTTGCTGTCCGAGCAGAGCAGCATGTATTGTGAGCAGCTTGCAGTGTCTAGTGTTCTGAGGAGGTGAGGCTGCATTGCTCTCACCTGCTGGATGCTGCCCGGGCATGTACTTTGCTTCTCCTGGCGGTTCACTGGTTCTCCGCTGCCCTCTCATGCCAATTTCCCCTGCTGTCAGTGGATCGGAGCTCCGGAAACTTTCTACATGGCAACGAGTCCTCTCTAACCTCATCGCTATGGCCCTCTAGTGGCGCTATATCGCCCTCTGGTGGCGCATATATGGCATTACAGGAGTCATAGCAATGCAACTGGGAGGCACAGCAGAGGACTCCTTGCCGTGTAAAAAGATTCTGGAGCTCCGATTAACTGACAGCGGGGGAAATTGGCGTGAGAGAGCAGCGGAGAACCGGCGGGAGAAGCACAGTACATGCCGACCGATGCCCGGGCAGCAGACATCAGGTGAGAGCAACGCAGCCTCACCTCACCTCACCTCCTCAGAACACTACACGCTGCAAGCGGCTCTCAATACATGCTGCTCTGCTCCGACAGCAGCTTGCAATTGAGCTCCACAGCATTTCATCTCAGCTCTAAAAGTTAAGGAAAAGCTCCATTCTTCCTGTGGCGGGCGGGGGTGCTCGCGGTGGGTTGTATTTTAGTTATTCGAGTACATGACTCGAGTATAAACCGAGATCCCCACTTTTGAGCCACTTTTTTGGGCCCAAAAACTCTGTTTATACTCGAGTATATACGGTATCTCCTAATGTCACTGGCCTGTTAATTATACTCCCGATGCTGTCTCTGAGGCCTAGAGCCACTGGCGCATCTCTTTTGCCTGGTCTGGCAAACTGAGCACACCTGTACATAGGTTTAGAGCACTCATTTTAAACTGATCTGCTTGATGAACAATCTGACAAGTCATAGCTTAACCAGCTGAGCGGTCTGGACGAGCTCAGCTCGTCCAACACCGCCAGCGGCTGCCGCTCAGGCCGTGCTGGGCCGATTTTAATGAAATAAAAAGCAGCACACGCAGCCGGCACTTTGCCAGCCGCGTGTGCTGCCTGATCGCCGCCGCTCTGCGGCGATTCGCCGCGAGCAGCGGCGAAAGAGGGTCCCCCCAGCCGCCTGAGCCCAGCGTAGCCGGAACAAAAAGTTCCGGCCAGCGCTAAGGGCTGGATCGGAGGCGGCTGACGTCAGGACGTCGGCTGACGTCGATGACGTCACTCCGCTCGTCGCTATGGCGACGATATAAGCAAAACAAGGAAGGCCGCTCATTGCGGCCTTCCTTGTTTATTCTGGGCGCCGGAGGCGATCGGAAGATCGCCTCCGGAGCGCCCTCTAGTGGGCTTTCATGCAGCCAACTTTCAGTTGGCTGCATGAAATAGTTTTTTTTTTATTTAAAAAAAACCCTCCCGCAGCCACCCTGGCGATTTAATCAGAACGCCAGGGTGGTTAAAGGACTACCTGGTTTGGCTCAAGCACAGTATGAGAGATGGTGAAATTTTATCTTCTAATCAGCAGAAAGGGTCCACAACAAAAGAGCCAACAAAACTACCCTCCTTGCCCACACCATTTTCAACTCCTTCCTTCTATGGCCATTCACAAAGCCAATAAAACAAAATATTCAGGACGTAGATCTAGTTTTTACCCTGAGAAGTAGCCCTGCGTGAAAAAAAACTGTACAAATCACTTAAATAGTACTGTGGAAAATGCTGAGAAACAGGGCTGTACACTCCATAGCTGTGTGAAATTAATCCTTTAACCACTTCACCACTGAGGGTTTTTTTCCCCTTGAGCACCAGAACAATTTTAACCTTTTTGCGCTCCTTCCATTCATTCACCAATAACTTTATCACTACCCAACACAACAAAATGATCTATACCTTTTTATTTTTGCCACCAATTAGGCTGGCTTTGGGTGGTACATTATGCTAAGAATTATTTTATTCTAAATTAATTTTAATGGGAATAAGAAGAAAAACATTGGAAAAAATTCATAGTGTCTCAGTTTCCGGCCATTAGTTTTTAAATAATACATGCTACCATAATTAAAATGCACATACTGTATATTCCTGCATATAAGACTACTTTTTAAGCCTCGAAAACCTTCTGAGAAGTCAGGGGTCGTCTTATACGCCGGGTGTCACGGATGCCGGGTGATACGCCCTATCCTGTTACCGCCTCTCAGATCTCGCTGCTGAGGACAGTAGTGAAGCGGCGCAGGTGCACATGTGCGAGATCTGAGAGACAGAGAAGGAGGTAAATAGGATACAAGGGCGGGGCCAGAAGGGTGGAGTGTTTTATGGGCACAGCTCAATCTATTCTTCCATACCGCTCTGATAAACAGGGAGGCAGGGAGAGTTGACCAATCCGCTTAAGGAGAGGAAGAGTTGATCAATCCAACCAGTCAATCACCTATATACGGTTATATACTGGGTACCACGTACAGTACCAGTATATGATGCTTGTTTTTTAAATTTTTATTTGGTGTGCATTTTTATTTTTATGTGGCGAGTATATCCCAAATTCTATATTTTAACTGGAAAAGTTGGGGGGTCGTCTTAAACACCCAGTCGTCTTATACGCTGGAATATACGGTATTTTATTTGCCCATTTGTCCTGGTTTTTAAACCATTAATAAATTATGTCCCTATCACAATGTACGGCGCCAATATTTTATTTGGAAATAAAGGTGCATTTTTTTTTTTTTTTTAGTTTTGCATCCATCAGTATTTTCAAGCATAATATTTTATAAAATAACAGTAAGGCCCCATTCACACTTGCGGTTCGAGTCCGCAAGTGTCCGGGGGCTGCAAAGAGACCGTACGGGTCTCTGCGGTGGGCACAAGGCGGCACAAGTTGCGGATCCGGAATGTATCAGTTCCGGCTACAATAAAGTAACCGGAACTAGATACTTTGCAGTGCCAGAAAGGCACCGCAAGCATGGGGGATACCGGCGTGTAGTCCGGGCCCCCCAAGTGGCAATAGGACTGGTGCTGGAAGCATCCGGCCCTATTGCCAGTGTGATGAGAAACATCAGTTTCTCATTGCACAGCATGGGCCGCATGTTCGGGTCAGGATCCGGCCCGGGTCCACAGTCGCACCGGGACGGACTGAAAAATAGCGCATGTTGGAAAAAAAGCCGGACCGTCCCGGAGCTGCGTTCCCAGATCGGATCTGGACGGCGCACAAGTGTGAATGGATACATTGATTAACAATGTATCCATTCACCATCCGCTGTGTACGGAGCGTTCTGGGTCCAGGGAAGCCGGACCTGGAACGCTAATGTGAACCGGGCCTTATATACCCCCTTGACATAAATATATATTAAAAAAAAAAATTCAGTCCCTAAGATAATTTATATATATTTTTTTTAATTGTCTTTTCTTTAAATGCTAAAATAATATTTAGGTATTATGGGAGAGTATGGGAGGGAAAGCGTTAATTTGAAATGCATTTGTTGGTCTTTTTATGAAAAAAAAAATGTATGTAGGTTTAATTTTACTCCCCGGCCACGAGATGTCCTTTTTTACAATGTGTCCTGTAAGTGTACTATGTACGCTTACAGGAAGTGAAGCATGGACTTCTCCGCCAATAATTGCAATGGGGACTTACATCAATGAATGGGTGGCAACGCGAACGAGCACAGGAGTGCGCACAGCAGCGGTCGTAGTAGATATACGTACATATACGCCCCTGGAGCTAATACAAAGTATGCAGGGGTGTAGATATACTGTATCATATACAATAGCCTCAATTCACTAAGCTTATCTCCTGTCTTTAATAACGTTTCTAGAGTTGTTACCATGGTGATAAGGCATGTAGTATTCAGGAAACATTTTACCTCAGGCAAACCTAAAGTTAACTCTTCTGTCTTTAAGTTAACTCTCCAATCCTTAAAATAACTCCTGGGTGTGAAAATAACTACAGAGGAGGCAAATTAACTACAAAGGAGGTAACTTAAGGAATGAAGAGATAAGATAACCCTCTCACTGTGTGGAGGTAAGTTTTCTCTTGCCTTATTATCTCCAGCATGATCTTAGTGAATTGAGGCCATTAAGTGGTTTAACACTGTTAAACATCTTAAAACCTTGAACAGAGGCTAGTTTTCAGTCATCTGAGAGGATTGTTAAGGTACCCATACATCTCATGATTTTGGCGGTGTAATCTGATCAGAGAGATCTGTTGGCCGCTATAAACAGCAGGCCAATTCCAGCATGAAATCTTCTGGGAATTGGCCTTGTGACGCCACCTCACCACCCCTGCCACGTCCCTCCAAATATGTTGACGAACCCCCCCAGTGCCCCTGCATTAATACCCGTCTAGTGTCCGCACTCCTCTTCAGTGTTTTTGCCCCACGTGGTTGCCGGGGTACTGAACAAGAGGCACTTGTGTGAGGGGTTCGCATTTTCATCTGATTCAATATTATTTATTAATATTAAGGTTTCAATTGACACCAATTGTAATGGCCCATACTCACGGGCTGCAAATGTTGCCTGTCGCCAGCACACGTGAGCGTGTGGGCGACAGGCCGGCGACAGCTTCTCGCCAGGTCCCTCCGCGTACACACGCGGAAGAGGGACCAGCGGCGAGGCGGAAGCTGTCGCCGACGTTCCTCCTCCCCCCGCCGGAAGCTCCATTTGATACAATGGAGGTTGCTGTCGCTAGTCCGCGTACTCACGCGGACTAGCGACAGTTGCGGGGGAGGTGCGGCGGCGACTGTCGCCATGCGATTGAAACTTTCAATCGCATGGCGACATGAGCGGCGGGCGACAGTTCGGGGTGCGCGCGCGTGCGACGGCCCATACTCACGGGCGACCTGTCGCCGCAACACGCGCGCGCCGCGTGTTGAGGCGACAAAAGTCCCTCGTGAGTATGGGCCTTTAGGGCCTTTACAATGTCTGTTATCTTTGAGCAACTGCCAAGTGAGATTCCTTGCAAGTGTGAATTGTAGTCATTAACTGCATTCACAGGCAGGAAGAGAAAAAAGGATGGATGTCTCATGATTGGGTTACAAACTGTACTGTTGCACTGTATGTGTAATCTACAGAGTACCCACACAATCTGAAAGTCTCACTAGTCAAATATTCAGTATTCTTTCAAAATTCACAAGTAAATCCTCACAGCAAACCATGATCCATCAAGGTTAATGTAAATTCCAGACCTGGGAAAATTAGGTAATGTATAATTAAATAGTCTCCATTCATCAAGGTATATTATTAACTTGCATTGACTTTCTTAGTCCAGGACTTCACAAAACTGCAGTATTCTAAGTACATTCACTGAAAGAATCCATTATCCAAGCCCTGAGAAGGAGCTTTGATAAAGCAAAAGAGGTTGGCTAATTATAGACTAGAAAAAAAACTTCATTTTAAAGAAGATAAAATAAAAGAAGGATGTATGTGGAGTTAAAAAAATAGTAACTCCAAAGAATTTAAAGTAGTCACAGGACTTGGATGACTAATACTGTACATTCTCACTGCATTCAAGTAAAAATACCTGTGACATTTTATAACTTTAATGCTCATAAGATTTGAAGAATAAGTCACACTTTTTCAGGTAGAAGGCAGTTTGCAATAATGATCACCCTTATTGAACATTTATTCCAGACACATGATTCACAAATGTGGTCAATAACCTTTAGTATCACTGGAACTATAATTTACAATTACAAATGTTTAAGTTCTATCCTGCATTTCTAATTATGACCTGACATATAACCTAGACAAGAAAATAATGGACAGGGCACACACGGGTTTCCCCCAAAATGCCCTCTGTGATTAGCAATTTTAAAGCAGTAGGATTAGCTATACTATGCTAGGGAAAAAACACAAATATAAGTAGATAAATACTTTATTTACTCACATAACAGATGTATTGTACTGTCCACGTTTTGATTTCAGTGAATGTTATATAGTAAATGAAGAGAATTTTGTTCCTGGGGGGAACCATGTCTTTTGCCCATAGTTTAGGCTAAATCCTGATGTCATTTCAGCACTTTACTTTTTTCTTTCCTCCTCCAATCGCTGAGTCACCTCAGCCTTGCTTGTAAACACAAGTGAGCAGGGGATCATGTTTTATATAAGCAGCCAGGCAGGGAAATAAATGGAAGAGGAGGAATAGATTATAGATAAAAAGAACCCCCAACATGAAACTGTTTGGCACTGACTACTAAAGGGCCAGCGCTCCTTAAAGCGGACCCAAACCAAACATTTGTTAATTCAAAATATTTAGTTGCACCACTCTGACACATACAAAGATAAACACTCCTTCAGGCCTCTTGCACACTGCAAGCAATTTAGATTCAGATTCCGCTGTTTAATCGGTTTTTACTTCCGATTCCGATTCAGATTTGCAGTTTGCTCCTTGCACACTGCAAATCGGAATCTGAATCGGATATAAAAACTGATTAAAAAGCGGAATCTGAATCGGAGTCGGTTGCAGTGTGCAAGAGGCCTCAAGCCTATGAGCTTTTCAATGCATGCTTTTCACCCTTCTCTTTTCATAACTAGGGTTATACAGGTGGCAGCCATTAGCAAATCCTCCTTTGCTGGACACTTTCTACTCCTCCAGTTTGCCGGATTCTGTCCCGGCAATATCAAAGGAAGGGAGGAGTTCCTAAAATAAATGTAAAATATTTTATATTTGTCATTATGCTGCTGACAAAAGGCTGCTATTTATTATTATAATTTAGAAAATAGATTTTATTTCTGAAATTTGTATTTTTAAATTGGGTCCACTTTAAGTATGTGATAAGTCAAAATCATAACAGCAGAATTTTTTTTTATAAGTTTTGAATGCAGGATTAGCATCTTTATCACTTAATACACTCAGACTAGTTGCTGTTGAAATTTGATTTTTATGGTGACAATCCTGCTTTAACCACTTGAGAACCCACCCTTTACCCCCCCCCCCCCCCTTAAGGACCAGCGTTATTTTTTGTGATCTGTGCTGGGTGGGCTCTGCAGCCCCCAGCACAGATCATGTTTCATGCAGAGCGATCAGATCGCCCCCCCTTTTTCCCCCCTATGGGGATGATGTGCAGGGGGGGTTTGATCGCTCCGGTGGGCAGGCATGTTGCGGGGGGGGGGGGCACCTCAAAGCCCCCCTTCGTGGCGAAATTCCCCCCTCCCTCTCCTACCTGCTCATCCCCGGTGATCGGGGCTGCACAGGACGCTATCCGTCCTGTGCAGCCAGTGACAGGCTGTCCCCTGTCACATGGCGGCGATCGCCGATCTGCCTTACGGCGCTGCTGCGCAGCAGCGCCGTACAATGTAAACAAAGGAGACAAATGTCTCCTACGTTTACATTTAGTCTGCGAGCCGCAATCAGCAGCTCGCAGGCTATTCACGGAGACCCGCTCCGTGATCTAACAGGAAACGGCCGCTCGTGCGAGCGACCTTTCCTGATTAATTAGGGAGGCACCTGGCGACGCACAGTTGCGTCGCTGGTCCTCCAGCTACCACTTTGCCGCCGCACGGTATGAGTGTGCGGTCGGCAAGTGGTTAAAGCAATATTCACAACGCTTGTGCTTCATACTACTGAATCACAATCACTGCAAAAAATACTACATCCAGCCATTTTGTAATTAAAAAAAAAAGTCACTCCAGTGTGAAATAGCCCATTTGATTACATTAACAAAGCTCTCTTATAAATGGCATCAACTGGAAAATTGCTCTTGGTGTCAAACAGCCCTTATGGCACAGGTGTCTGTGAACATCAATATGCACAGGTCAAACCTCAGTGAAGCTCTGCAGAGAAATTTCCATCTCCAATTAACTGTATAACTAATGAAAAGTACTTTTATATTCTAAAAATACCATGCTAAAAATCAGAGTGATGATAGGTGAAATAACGCTTAGGAAATATCCTTGTAACGATTGGTGTCAGCAAGAACAGATTTTCTGATTATTGGTGATTTGCAGTATCACCAATAATACAGATGTTATACCTGATTATGTGGGGATCTGCAGAATCACCAATAATACAAGTATAGCAAGACTCAGGACACACAGGTGTAAGAAAGTGTTTTGGTGCAACAGTAATTTTTAATGGAGATACCCACTATCCCAAAGGAGCTGGTAGAAGGGGGTATCTCTGAGGAACACAGTAATCAGTACTCCAGCAGGCTGGAGACACAGAGCAATAGTGATAGTTTCACCCGAGGAGCGGGTGATGCACAGTGAGACAATGTAGAGTGATCACTCGAGGAGCGAGTGATTCAGACTGTACTGCAGCAGGTGATTCCCTGAGGGGCAGGGAATAGTGACAGTGCTGCATTAGCTAGTCACCTGAGGAACAGGTGATTAAGACTGTACTGCAGCTATCAACCTGAGGAGCAGGTGATTAAGACTGTACTGCAGCTATTAACCTGAGGAGCAGGTGATTCAGACTATACTGCAGCTATCTACCTGAGGAGAAGGTGATAACTAAACAGAGTCCCTCACCAGGACTAAGCTCCCTGGTGAGGGCAGAAGAGACAGACAAGCAGGTTTGGCAACACACGGACAGATACGGTACAGAGACAGGAAGCAAAATCAGAGTAGTAGTTCAGGCAGAGTCGGCAACTTATATCAGATAGGCAAAGGTACCGAATCAGAGAGTAGAAGAATAGTCAAACTAGCAGAAGGTCATAACAAACAATACAATTCAATTAGTACTTTAAGCTATCAACAGAATCTGGCTAAGTGTGGATCCCCAGCTCCAGCTGGTTCTAGCACACTTTGGGATCTGACTAGGTCTGAGTGCTAACACATAGCATATGCAACAGCAGACGCGGAACAAGTGACAGTCAGGTCCTATATATACTAAACGCGCTCTATAGTGCCGCCCCCGTCACTCAGCCAATCCAGAGCATAGCTGGAGTCAGCTGACTGAGTGATCAGCTGACTCCCCTTCTAGATGCATAAAGGTCCTTTCGCTCGGCGTGCGCACGCGTAGCCCTTAGGCCCCGTTCACATTACAAACGCGAACAGGCACGCATGCGGAATGCAACGTGTATGAACGCACACCATCCTCGTTTGTATGCGTTGTATGGCTGATCCCATTACTGAAAAGTGAATGGGACTCTATGCACTGTCTGATGTCGTGCGTGTCGGCCACCTGCAATTTCAAAACGCATCTGGAAACGCGTGCAGTGTGAACGGGGCCTTAGTCTATGAGCGATAGAAGGACCAGGCAAAGCACCAGCATGTAACTGTGCGACGGAAACCGCCGGCTGTGACGCGGAGATAACCGCCATGCCGCTTGCTGTTGCGGCGGTATCTCCGCTATCCATTACAATCCTATCTTGCAATTTTGAACACATAATAAGAATCTGTTAAGTGAAGCCTGTTAGATGTCGGCTGTGTGAGAAGGGTAACTTCTGCTTTGTTTGTATCATCCTACTGTCACTCTGCAAGGGGGAATGCACAGACTGAACCTTTCTGAGAAGACTGGAGCCAATACAATGGAAATTCTACGATGCAGGAAGTTGGCCGTATCTAGTTTTCAGACAATGGCCCTTATGCAATTCACTTTTTCCCCTAAGTTTTCTCCTAGGAGATAATTTTGCATGTTCTGTGTAAAATACCCTTTCAGCACTCTGGACCTGAAAAAAGTACGAAAAGGTTGGTGACAAAAAGTACTGTCAAAAGCAATCTGTGTATTTTCTTGCTTGCTGGTGGCTTAAAAGACCTTTTTTTAATAATAAGGTGATAAAAAATATTACCTAGGAGAAACTTTCTCCTGACTTTACTCCTAGGTGATATTTTTACACCTTGTCAATAAAATACCATTTAAACCACGGGCAAGCAAACAAATGCTCAAAATAATTTTGATAGTACATTTCCACCTACTTTTTGGTTCTTTTTCCATTGCAAAGTGCTAAAAAGTTCATTTAAATCTAAGATGAAAAATTATGTCCTAGGAGAAAACTCAGGAGAAAAAGTGAATTGCATATGGGCCCATGCTAAAAGTGATTTGATGTTATGTCAGATTACTGAGGTATTTACAGTCCATCACAAACTCTGCAACTGACTGCCTACACAGATCTAGAAAAATATTTGAGGTTTAACTTATTCTTTGATCCCCAACTTTCTGAGGCCTGGGACCCACTGGTGATAGCTTCTGCGCTTGCAATTGCACTTACAATTGTGCAAGCGCTTTGTGCAGCGATCCCTAGGGTGATTTGACCAGCATTTGGAAGCACTGTACAATTGTACAGCTCTTCCGATTTGCTTTTTTTTTTCCTTGTTCATACCTGGGTAAATAACGTTTGAAACACTTACTGAGCATTCTAATGGTGGCCATACATGGTACATTTTTTTTTCATACAATCTTACCATTTCTATGTAATATAAGGGAACTGCCTAAATTATCCTTTCAGTATTATCACTTAATTTACCCTTATACTACATAGAAATGGTAAGATTGTATGAAAAAATTGTACCATGTATGGCCACCATTAGGTTCATTTCTGCCGGTTTCTAGGACATAGCCCTGGCTCATAAGCACAAGAGGTCATAGGCCCTTCTCTATCTCCAATTAGAAAAAAGCGAATAACCTCCGTTGCTAGGAGGACAAGCTATGAGCCAAAAGCCAGACAATAGGAGATCCAGCAAGTATATTAAACTTTGACTTTTAAATCAACCACAAAAGTTGCTGCAAAAATTTTGGAGGGCAATCACACCAAAAATGCTGCAGGACCTGAAACTGATTTGGATTAATAATAATCATAGGTGTGGGCTCCCCTCCATTGACTTTCATTGGAAAAGCGCTGTTTGGAATCGAAAAACACCGCCAAAAGTGCTCAAGAGGGTCCCAGGTCTTATGTGAATCGTGTCATAAGATTCTAATTTCTAACTGGAAGTGTTTAAACACTGCATTGTTACTGTTAAAATTTCAATGTGAATGGAATTGTATTCAGATTCTCATTTGGCTCAAACCCCAGGAACGATAACAGGCAGTGCTGCTGAGGTGGTAAAGCTAAATATTGTGTAACCTTGTAACAAGTTTGGTGGGCAAATTTAAGTAATCTTTGCATCCACAAGATTAAGCCAGCTCTTAAAAATATTTTTAATAGCATAAATGTAGCCCCATAGAAAATACTAAATTCTTAAAGAATCTGGATTACTCCGGTAACTTCATTTCGGAAAGCTTATTGAAGATCTAGTTCTTAATTGTCAGAGATTGCAACATATGCTGATGTTTTGCTAAATTAGTTAACTTCGCAATCCAAGAGAATCTTACCAATATGTAAGATTATCTGATTGCAAAGGTAACAGCACAACCTAGTGGTGCTATTGGAAAAGGCAAGCAAATTATATTTGGAACACACTAGTTTGATGAAAAAAAAAAAACCACGTACTCTGCAAATTTAACACAGAAGTTAAATCTCAAGCACTAAACTAATAAGCCATCCAGGAACTTAACTAAAGAGTAACTTGAAATTCAGTTTATTGTACAATTTGATGGTGAATGAAGTATGGTATTAATGGTAAAGTTAATATGTATGTATATGTCAGACAAGACTAAAGGAGAACAAGGCCTGAATAAATGACAAGTGACAAATAAATCCCTCTGCATAGGGAATACTAATAAATATGAAGACATTCTATAAAACTGTAAGTGCCTCAGAGGGGCTCACAATCAAATCCCTACCATAATCACAATGAAGATCAGTCTGCAAATTTGCTTTTAAACACAGCATTTGGTTTAGAAAATCAGTGAAATTTTTTAAAGTGTGTCTATATCATTTATATGCCTTCTGTCTGCAGTGGTGATCTTGCAGTCGTATGTTCTTTGAAGAGGTGCATGTGCAAGGCAAAAAGGTTTTGGGGAAAGTTTATTTAGTGGTAGCACATGTGTATACCATATACACTAAAGTATAAGCCACATTTTTCAGAACAAAAAATATGCTGAAAAGTTGCCCCCTCGGCTTTTACGCGAGTTACCAATTTTCTATGTATGTTGTTAGTGTATCTACTGACCTGTTCTGTGTCCCTGGATGGGAGCGGAGGGCAGCAATGATATGCCGATCGACACTGGTGCTTGTGGGGGACAGAGGTTCAGATCAGTCTGTGGTGCCTGCCCTGCAGCAGATCGTATGGCCGGAGGGAAGCAGATCTTGAAGGTGTCGCTGTACAATGGATGCCGGTGCCAGCCTTGTCGCAATGTGCTTCCCTGCATGTTGGTTCAGATGGCTGGAGGAGAGCGCACCTGATGGCGGAAGTTCTGATGGCCAGCAGGGTGTGCAGTACATAGCGTTGAGCACTGACGTCAGTGCCCTCTTCAGCAATGTCATCTATGGAACTCCCCTAGAGGGCTTTCCAGAGATGACATGGCTAAAGAGGGCACTGACATCAACGCTGCACGCTACGTACTGCACACCCCGCCGGCCATCCGAACTTCTGCCATCAGATGCGCTCCCCCTCAGGCCATTCGAACGAACATGCAGGGAAGCATGTTGTGACAGGGCAGGCGCCGGCATCCATTATAAAGTAACCACTGCAAGAGCCACTCCCCTCCGGCCATCCCAGGTACATCAGGGTCTGTTCTCTGCACACATTTCTGGTAAGGTCTTTTTGCAAGGTAATCTCCCCTCTTTTACTTCCCTGTTTTTGGTTGGGGATGCACTTTCCCTTGTTCATCGCTCTTGGCACTATTTAGTTTGGGGTTGTTGGTATCTTGCTCTGTATTGGTTTAATCACCTGCCATTCTACTTCTATATCTCCTTGCACATGCACTCTACATGTAATATTATTGCTCCTATTCCACAGCATCTGCACTTTATGTATATACCTTACCAATATTCTTTGCCCATTATTTCTGCTAGAGACTATATTATAGGATAATTGCCTGTCTTTTATGTGTGTGTAATTGCACATTTTGTTTATTATGTGCACCCTCCTGGTATAGTTAATACATACTGGTCTGGTACAAAAATTACATTTAGTCTCCAGTCAGACTTGTATTCATACAGTGGACGGGGCTATACGCAAGTCAATCACTTTTTCGTAGTTTTAAAGGGAAAAGTGGGTCGGCCTATACACTAGTATATACGGTAATTAAACTGTACAGCCTGCATGGAGTGTGCATTTAGGTAAGGAGTGTAGAGAAGAAAGAAAGAAAGAAAGAAAGAAAGAAAGAAAAAGAAAGAAAGAAAGAAAGAAAAAGAATTAAAACAACAGGAGAGGTTTTAACACCATCAATAAAAAAAAAGCTACAAGAAGGAAAAATAAAGTAGTTATGGCAAACTCTATATCTGTATTTAAAAAGAGGGCTTGGATGCTTTCCTTGCATTGAAAGGCATCCACAGCTATAATTTTTAGGTAATTCCCAGAAGAATTGATCCAGGGATTTATCTAACTGCCATCTGGAGTCGGGAAGGAATATTTCCCTTTTAAGGCTAATTGGCCCAGGCCCTGTAAGGTTTTTTGCCTTCCCCTGGATCAACTGTGATATGTGCAAGGCCAGGATGGGGTTTTATTTTTATTTATTTATTTTCTGGTTGGACTTGATTGACGAATGTCTTTTTTCAACCAAACTAAACTATGTAACTACGTAAAACACTCAAAATAGGTTTTCACTTTCTATGTGTTGAAATATAATTTACTACATAAAAGATGAAAAAGGTCTCTTGCCAAAACTCACATCTAAAATACCTCCTCAGACATAGATAAGGAAGATTGGGAGGAAGCTCTAATTTCTCCAAAGCTCTTCTTTCCCTGCCTCCAAGATACTCTCTCCCAAACATTTTTTCTTCACCTTAACCTCAAAGACATTGCGCAAGTTTCAACAAGGTGTATCCCTGCTGTACCCCAGATGTAGAGCATTGGACCCCACATTCTTCAATTTAATATGGTCATGTCTATTATTGGAAAACTATTTGAAACTGATAATTACCTCCTTACACAAAATCTATCTCAAGTACTTTGTACGGATGTTCCAGCTCATAGTCCACAACATCCTTTGATAGAGTGCAAATTTAAAGATTTTTTTCCCTGCTAGAGAATAGTGTGTTAGGTAGAGATGACCCAAGCTGTTCGCCGGTGAGCAGTATTCTGCGAACATCCACTGTTTGCATTTGGCGTGTTCGATTCGCCCCTATACATTATCATTGAGCTAAACTTTGATCCCTTACCTCACAGTCAGCAGACATATGGCAGCCAATAAGCTAGCAACCCCCCCCCCCCGAGCTAGTAGACCTCCCCAACCCTCACCAGCAGAGAAGTAATCCAATATGGCCACTGCAACTGCTTTTTGCAGTGGCCATATTGGATTACTTCTCTGCTGGCTGATGTTAGTGAGAGTAGGGCCAGACTTGCTGCAGATAGGTAGGGAAAGCATTAGCTAGGCCTGTGTTCTTGTTCCTAACTTGCTGTGAAAGCATCCCAATCAGCCTTTTGAGGGCTAGCAAATTGGTCTACTGTGTTTTTGTGTGTGCGTGACACTCCACAGCCCACTGACACCCAGAGCTGTGTGCACACTATTGCTATTGCCTCATTAAGTTGCAGGCACAGAACAACTCTAGTGCATTATTATTTCACTGTATTCTGATACTACTATTACATTTCTTTGTGTGACACTCCATAGCCCACTGACACCCAAAGATGTGCATAGTATGATTTCTGCCATTAACCGCTTGCAGACTGCGCCACGCCAATGGGCGTGGCTGTGGCGGCAGCCCCAGGACCAGCTGACGCCGATTGGCGTTAAGTCCTGGGGCATCAGTTTGCAGGAGATCGCGCGCAGGCAGCTATCCTCACCACTATACCAACACTACATGCTGAAGCCAGCCTAGCATGTACCATTATGATATATCCAAGAGAAAAATAAGCTTGCTTAGGGATTTGTAGGATTTGAAAAGCCAACTCACATACATTGGTCAGGAATCGAACCCAGGCCTACCGCGTGGTAGGCGGCTATCCTAACCATTATACCACCAACACAACACACTACAATGCTACATGCTGAAGCCAGCCTAGCATGTAACATTATGATATATCCAAGAGAAAAATGAGCTTGCTTAGGGATTTGTAGGATTTCAAAAGCCAACTCACATACATTGGCCAGGAATCGAACCCAGGCCTACCGCGTTGTAGGCTGCTATCCTAACCATTATACCACCAACACAACACACTACAATGCTACATGCTGAAGCCAGCCTAGCATGTACCATTATAATATATCCAAGAGAAAAATGAGCTTGCTTAGGGATTTGTAGGATTTCAAAAGCCAACTCACATACATTGGCCAGGAATCGAACCCAGGCCTACCGCGTTGTAGGCTGCTATCCTAACCATTATACCACCAACACAACACACTACAATGCTACATGCTGAAGCCAGCCTAGCATGTACCATTGTGATATACCCAAGAGAAAAATTAGCTCTCTCTCTCTCTCTCTCTCTCTCTCTCTCTCTAGGACTTGATAATATTCAACTGAATTTTCAGCTTAAAACCATCAACGGCTACCGGCAGAATTTCACAGACAATTTCGGAATTCCGCCAGATTGAAAAAACAATTCCGTTCCGACCAAACGGAATGGAATGATCAATTTCCACCCAAAATTGCGGAAAATACAATTCCGCGGAAAGCGGTGACCATCCCTACTAGAGAGAGAGAGAGATGAATTTACATGGCTATCTGGGGTTCTCTTCGGACAACTGTTGAACACAAAAGGCAAGGCCATGCCTGGGTGGGCTTGAACCACCAACCTTTCAGTTAACAGCCAAACGTGCTAAGCAATTGTGCCACAGAGACTGTGTACCACAAAGACTGTGCACGCAGTTGCTGTTGAATGATTTTATGGGGATGTATGTGTGTCTTTTGGAGGGAGGAAGTAAGTCTGCGCCAAGAAGTTTCAGCCTGTAAGGTTGGTGGTATAATGGTGTGGATAGCAGCCTACAGAGCAGTAGGTAGAGGCGACGAGAAAAACACAGACAAGTCCGGGAGCCCACTCTGGTGCAATACCGTTAGTA